>NC_047049.1:58135122-59622622 GCF_011762595.2 Tursiops truncatus | reverse complement strand
TTATTCTGGGTGTGTCCAAAAAATTCTTGTTTAGCTAAAAAAATGAAACTTCTAAAAAGTTTAAGTAAGAAGAATTAACTCTATTTAATGCAGGAAATTACACTGCATAACATGCATTTTTAGTAAAGCAGCTTTCCTTTTTTTTTCCTTTTTAAAAATATTTATTTGTTTGGCTGCACCGGGTCTTAGTTGAGGCACATGGGATCTTCGTTGCCGTGTGCAGGATACTTAGTTGTGGCGTGTGAACTCTTAGTTGCGGCATGTGGGACCTAGTTCCCTGACCAGGGATCAAACTCGGGCCCCATGCAATGGGAGCATGGAGTCTTAGCCCCTGGACCACCAGGGAAGTCCCAGTAAAGCAGCCTTCTTAATTTTATTTTTAGGAGACGAATCATGAATCGAAAGAGAGAAAACAAATAATTTACTATATAAGGTTGTCGAATTTTATTTTAGACAACATGGTAGAGTTTCTAAAGTACTGAGAGGTTCCAACTGTCAATCCATTTGGGCAGAGTGTTTATATTCTTCAAAATGATGACAATTTCTTGAACATCATTGAGTCTATTAATTTTGAAAAAAACCCCAGCTAATTAGAAATACAACAGTCTTGCATTATCTGGGCTATGCTGTTCACGTTGCTGTGGCTGGTTTTCCACTGGAAATCTCAAGAACGGTCCATGTTGTCCACCAGAGTAACAGATGAATAAATATGCTAATGCACTTCCCCTAGTCCCAAGCCACTCCCTAGCAAAGCTTTTCGTGTTTAAAGAACTGCATTCCTTCTTGCAGGACAACCTGGGAACAATTTAGTGTATTTAGATGTAATGATTCCTTGTTATCCACAAAGAAGTTGATCCGCTGAGTGCCTCATTTCTTATCATCCTAGCAGCAATTAGAATGTGGGAAATAACTTGTCTCAATGTAATTTCTGTGGCATATCTTCCTCCATGTCTTGTTAAATAAAGTAAACAATGCAGTGTACAACATTCAGATTGCAAGGATGTGTGAACTGCCCATTATCTACAGGAGAGTTTTATGACCAGCCTTTCCACAGCCCAGCCTTAGAGAAAGAAGAGGCACTATGGTAAGCTGTGGCTTATCACTGCTGAAAATGTGACCACAGCAGTAAAGCCAAGTGACAGGAGCCCATATGATGGGATGGCCTGGGTTCAAACCCTGAATCATCTACTTACTGTGGGACTTGAGGAAAGTTCTTTAATCTTGTGTATGCCTCAATTTCAAAATGAAGATAATAAACTACAAACATTATAGGGTTGATATGAGGAAAATATATGTGTAATTGAAGTCCTCAAAGGAGAGGATGAGGAAGCAAAGTATTTGATGAAATAGCAGTTGAAATTTTTCCAAATTTGATGAAAATTATTAAACCCACAGACCCCAAAACTCAAAGAATCCCAAGACAAGAAACATAAAGAACACTATTTCGAGGTACATAATAATACAGAAACCAAACAACCCTGCTAAAAACCACATCTGTGGTTCTCAACCAGGGATTATTCCTCCCCATTCCTACTCCCCCGGGGACATTTGACAATTTCTGAAGACACTTTTGTTTGTCACAACTGGGAGGGGAAGAGTGTGTGTGACTGGCATCTAACGGGTAGAGGCCAGGAACGCTGCTAAACATCCTATAATGCACAGGACAGCCCTCACAACAATGAATTATCCTGCCTAAAACATCAGTAGTGCTAAGGTTGAGAAATACTAAAAGCAAATAATAATCAAAAGGCTTAAAACTAGTGATAAAGAGAAAATCTTAAAATCATATCATAATTTCCTCATTCCTGACAAATATAGAAGGTATATGATATTGTAATATTAAGCATTTTTTGGTAAATTACTCACCATGGTGAGCCAGGAGCTGAGCACCAGTAAGTAAAGGCGCCCAGACCTGTAGAGCTACTTGGAGGGGTTTCCAGAACTCACAGGTCAATGTGACCTTTTTTTTTTTTAACCTAAATTTACGGAGCTACACAGTGTGCAAAGTATTCTGAAGATTCTGCTGTGGTTCTCCTGACACTTAATCACAGGTAAGAAGTGATGGGACCAGAATTTGAACTGAAGTCTGTTTTGAAAACACACCAAAATAATAATAATACACAATTTAAGATCAAAAAAGTGCTCTTAGTTTACTATCTTGGATCTTCATAACAAGTCAATGCACATCTACGTTGCTAGAGCAGTGGTCCACTACAAATTTATTCAGATACTTTGGTAGCCCAAGACAGCTGTGGTAAGGCCTATTAGTCTATATTTCTTCATTTTTCTGTCAATTGGAGGGAAGAAGAGTGAAGAGTAGTCATAGCTATGGCAGGAACCGTGTACGTCATTTATTGAAAACTGTTTATAGTTTTTAAAAAAATTTTTATTGGAGTATAGTTGATTTACAATGTTGTGTTAATTTTGCTGCACAGCAAAGTGAATCAGTTACACATATGGATATATCCACTCTTTTCTAAATTCTTTTCTCATATAGGTCATTACAGAGTACTGAGAAGAGTTCCCTATGCTATACAGTAGGTCCTTACTAGTTATCTATTTTATATATAATAGTGTATATATGTCAATCCCAATCTCCCAATTTATCCCTCCCCACCCCTTCTCCCCTGGTAACCATAAGTTTGGAAAACTGTTTATAGTTTTATCTTTATAGGTGCCTAGCCTGGAGAAGGGAAGGAAGATATGGTTATTTTTGTTTGATATGTTCCCCCATGGAAAAAAAATTGAGAATCACTTCTTTGAAATATATAAATCAGATCTCTTTGGATCAATTTAGGTAGATTTTAATAGAATGTACACAGAGAGCTAGAGACATACTTTTTTTTTTTTTTTCTGAATGGTTAAAAAAAGTCACACTAAAGGAAAATAATACTAAGAACACTCATAGTAGCATACTAATCAACAAAATTGTTTAGCTTAGAAAAATTAGAAATTCATCAGTGCTCTAAATGAGTCAAATTTGAGTTCTGTGTTTTAAGAAGTTATCTTCCAAGGTTGAAAAATTAATATTGAACACAATTAGAACAACCAAGCCAATCTTCTTCTTTAGTAGAGGAAATACTAGATCAATATGTGTTTTACTGAGGAAGTATAAACATTAATTAGGGCTAGAGGAGTAGGCAATATATAATTTATCTTGAGCTTCAAACAGTTAAAAGTAGATGTGACTTCACAGTTTTGTTCTTTTTTTTTCTTTTAACTTTACCTTTTAACTTTATTTTCCTTCCTCTTTCTCAGGTGGTTCTATATACAAGTTACAGAGAACTCGAAATGAAATTTGATGTAACTTATCATTGATTAACTTTGCAAACATGCCTTGTTTCCCCCTCCAATCGACTTAACTCTTTTTACAGTCCTATATATTCCCTATAAATGAATAATAAGAAAAGTTTATACTTACTAGAAAGAACAGTCGTAAGGAAAATGTAGTCTGAAAAGGATATGAGTCCACATTCTCCAAGGGTGTAAAATATACTGCCTTCGTCAGCAAATTTTTCTCGTTCCTGGGCAATTTTCTATTGAATGTATGGGTTCCACCAAAAGATAAAAAGAAGATATAACAGAATGAGAATATAAATAGTTAGAGATGAATCACCATTTATCTGACAGTTTTATGCTATTTATCATAAGCACTTCTCTGATGGCCATTCCAAATTAATGGATCCTTTACAGTTTTTAAGATGATTAAAATTATAAGAAAAAAGATGATTTTTGTTTGTTTGTTTGAACACTGGTTTAATGTGAACAATGGAATAAAATTTTCAATTTTATGAACTTCCATTTAACATATAACAGGCCCACTTCAGGGCTGGTTTTACCTCTTAGTTTGAAAAACAATCTACCTTTTTCTATAGAGGTATTTAAGGTAGAGAAAAAAAAGAAAAACTAAAATAAAATCAGTTCTAAATGCCCAAGAGAAACTATACAACTAGTAATGAGAAATGAAGAGGTAAGCAACTATTGTAAACACCCACACAAATGCTCAGAAAACTAATTTCTGAAATGCTAATTTTAACTTTTACCTTATGAACCCCAAGAACCTTAGTTTGGGGTTGAACATGTAGAACATGTAGAATGTAGAACAGTTTACAAAGTAAACAGCATCTCTGAAATATAATGTCAAGTCAGACACACACCAAACTTTAGGCATGAGTTAATTTAATTACATTTACTGTGACCTTGATGGAGGCTCCTAAATTTCAGCTATTTGAAGAAACTCTCCCAAAACTTAGCTTTTACTCTAAGTATGTATTTATTTTCTTTAATCTATAAAGCTCACAAAGAGAGTTAATTCTCAGGTTCAGTAATGGTCTATCTGGGAAGTAGTCTCTTCCTGGGTGTTTAAGGTAACTTACCCTGTTTTCTGATTTGCTACCAAACCATAAACTTAGTGGTGACATTGAAGATAC
The DNA here is from genome assembly GCF_011762595.2 of Tursiops truncatus. Lineage (NCBI taxonomy): Eukaryota > Metazoa > Chordata > Mammalia > Artiodactyla > Delphinidae > Tursiops > Tursiops truncatus. The sequence goes on along the minus strand of NC_047049.1, from coordinate 59,618,192 downwards.
TTTCAAAAACTGAAAAGGATCCACCAAAGAGTTAGACTTGAAACACATTTCCATAAGTTCTGGACCAACCAAAGAAATTTCAGGAATTATTCTGGGTACCAAAAAAAGAAATAGGAGGTTTTAAAAACCCAAACCAACAAAGCACAATCAAAGTAATAATATCATGCAAGCACAAAATAAGAAGCAGCACTGCAAGCATAACCTTGGGAGGAGTATCATGAAAATTAAACCAGCAAGCACCACCACACCACCATCCAGGTACACAACTATCCAATAGGTTACCTCTGTCTAGTGAAGGTCCCATCATACACCACAAAGGAAAGAAAACTGGTTAACCAATTGAAGACACAAGTACCAAATGAATCATCATGATCTTCTTAGTAAACCCACTCAAAACAGCCTCTACTGGATATCTGCTTGTAATAGGAAACAGTAACCATGGACAGGCAAAAATCCATAGTTGAACGCCTGCAAAGTGGTAAGAGGTTTTGATGGCAGTTTCTACTTAGGAAACTGCTTCTGACTCATTTGTGATGGGCAGAAAGCCTGGTCTGGCCTGACAGAATTTAGAGATTAGGTCTTTGAGCCAAAACCAAAACTGAGCCCCCAGTCCAGTATGTTCAATTAAGGTTAGATCTCATATCACACTTGATCATCTACCAATAGATTAAACACAAATTTCAGACAAAAGAAGGCTATTGGATGAAAAGAGCAGCAAAGCTGTTCACTGGGAAGTTAATATTTTAATTTCTCAAAAGAAAAAAATGTACATTTTTAACATTATCCAAGATACTGCAAAAGTAAAGCATGTGAATAAGAAAAAATACACAAAATGAGAACAGGCTGTCAAAGGCATACCATTACCAGCCAGAATAAATTTGTATAGAAGCTGAGTAACCCATGTTAATTATGTAATAATCTTACGGAGAGACTGCTATAAGCAAATAAAATAAATAATATATTGCGATCCAGAAGTCGAGAAACAGACAAAAGTCTAAGGACAAACTGAAATGAGGCAGATAAGCCAAAAAAGCATATCTAACATTATTTTTCTAAGAACCATCTGGACTATGCTGCTGCTCAGAAGATAAAAAGAAAAATCCAAGTTTGTCCACAACTTTTTATTTTGATATACTTTCAAACTCATAAAAGTGGAAAGATCCGTATAAGGAACTCTCATATGCTTTTTACTCAGAATCACCAACAGTTTATGTTATCACTCTATTTGCTTTTCATTTTATGTAGATACATATTTTCTTTTACACCATATTGAAAGTTGGAGACATATGCCCCTTTACACTTAAATACTTCAGTATATATTTCCTATGAACAAAGACATTCTCTTACATATTACAGTACATATTTCATAAAACCAGGATATTTAATACTGATACATACTATTATCTAATCCACAGTCTATTATCAAATGTAGTGAATTGTCCCAATAATTTCCTTTCCTTTATCTTCCCCCCAGTCCAGGATGTAGTCCACAATCATAAATGGCATTTAGTTGTCATGTCCTTTTAATCTCCATTAATCTAAAACAGCTTTCTTTGCCCATCTTTATTTTTTCCTTTGGAGGTTTATGCCCATCTTTACTTTTTCCTTTGGAGGCTTATTATTATTTTTGATTGTGGTAAAATTCACATGACATAAAATTCACCATTTTAACCATTTAACCATAAAATGTGTGGGCCTTTTGGGTTTGGCTTCACGTATCATATTTTGTAGGTTCATCCATGTTGTAGCATCAATCAGTGCTTCATTCCTTTTTATCGCCAAATAATATTCTATTGTATATATACCACAAATTGTTTATCCATTCATCCACTGAAGGATATTTGGATTGCTTCCACCTTTTGGCTATTGTGAATAGTGCTACCATGTACATTCATGTACAAGTATTTGTTTCACTATCCGCTTTCAGTTGTTTTGAGTATACACCTGGGAGTGGAACTGCTGAGTCGTATCATACCCCTATGTTTAAGTTTCTGAGGAACAGCCAACCTGTTTTCCACAGCGGCTACACTATTTTGCATTAATACCAGCAATGTAAAAGGGTTCCAATTTCTCCACATCCTCAATTTTCTTTTTCTTTCTTTTTTTTTTAAAATTATATCCATCCTAGTGAGTGTGAAATGGTATGTTATTAAGGTTTGACTTACATTTCCCTAGTGACTAATGATGTTGAACATCTTTTCATGTGTCTGTTGGCCATCTATATTATCTTCTTTGGAGAAATCTCTACTCAAATCATTTGCCCATTTTTGAGTTGGGTTATTTGTCTTTCTGTTGTTGAGTTTTGTAAGTTTCATTATATCAATATATTCTATACACTAAACATATCAGATATAGGGTTTGCAAATATGTTCTCTTATTCTGTTCATTGCCTTTTCACTCTCCTGATAATGCCCTTTGGTGTACAGAAATTTTAAATATTGATGAAGTTCTATTTGTCTATTTTTTTCTCTTATTACTTGTGCTTTTGATGCCGTATCTAAGACTCTATCACCAAATCCAAGACCATGAAGATTCACCCCTGTTTCTCTAAAAGTTTTGTAGTTTTAGCTTTTATATTTAGGTCATTGATCTACTTTGGGTTAATTTTTGTATTAATGTGAGGTAGGGGTCCAACTTCACTATTTTGCATGTGATATCCAGTTTACCCCCTACCATTTGTTGAAAAGATTATTCTTTCACCACTGAATGGTCTTGGCACACTTGATCAAAATAAATTGACCATATATATGTGGGTTTATTTCTGGACTCTCAATTTCATTCCATTGATCCTTGTGTCTATTCTTATGCCAGTACCATGCTGCTTACATTTTTATAATTTTTAAAAACTGTGGTAAAATGTACATAACATAAAATTTACCACGGAACCATTTTAAAGCGTAAAATTTGGTGGTATTAAGTACAATCACAATGTTATGTAACCATCACCACTACATAGTTCCAGAACATTTTCATAACCCCATTTGGAAGGAAACCCCTTATCCATTAAGCAGTCACATCCCACTGCCCCCTCCCTCTAGCCCCTGGAAATCACTAATTTGCTTTCCATCTTTATGGATTCATATTTTTGGATATTTCGTATAAATGGAACCATACCTAGTTATTTTCTTAGTGGCCACTCTGCAGATTACAATTAACATCTTAAATTTACAGCAACCTAGTTTGAATAAATACCAACTTAGTTTCAATAGTATTAAAAAACTCTGTTCTTGTAGAGTTCCATTTCCCTTTATGTTATTTTTGCACATTACATTTTTATACAGTGTGCCCATTAACATAGATTGATAATTACTGTTTCATGCATTTGTCTTTCAAATTACAGAGGGATAGATAGGAGTTATAAACCACAAATAAAATAATGCTGGCTTTTATATTTACCTATGTTGTTACTGGTACTGGTGTTATTTCTCAATATAGCTTCAAGTTACTATCTAGTGTCCTTTCTTTTCAGCCTTAAGTATTACTTTTAGCATTTTTTGTAGGGCAGATCTACTAGCAACAAACTCCTCCACTTTTGTTTATCTGGGAATGGCTTAATATCTATCTCCTTCACTTCTGAAGGATAATTTTGCAGGTATAGAATTCTTGGTTGACAATTTTATTTTTCTTTCAGCACTTTAAATATGTCATCCCACTGCCTTCTGGCCTTCATGGTATTTGATGAGAAACTGGTTGTTAATCCTATTGTGTATAGTGTGTGGAAAGTTGCTTCTCTCTTCCTGTTTTCAAGATTCACAGTCTTTAGCTTTTGACAGTTTGATTATAATGTATCTCAGTGTGGGTCTCTTTGAGTTTATCCTATTGGAGTTATTTAGCTTCCTGGATGGGTAGATTCATATATTTCATTAAAGTTGGAAAGTTTTGAGCCATTATCTCTTCAAATATTCTTTCTGTCCCCTTTTCTCTCTCCTTGCCTTCTGAGATTCCTATTGTACATATGTGGCACACTTGGTAGTGTCACAGAGGTCTCATAAGCTCTGTTCATTTTCTTTTTTTGTTTCTCAGACTGGAAAATATTAATTGACCTATCTTTAAGTTCACTAATCATTTTTCCTGTGTATTCAAATCTGCTGTTGAACCCCTTCACTAAAATTTTCCTTTCAGCTATAGGAAATTTTCAGTTCCAGAATTTCTATTTGATACCTTTTTATAATTTCTATCTATTTTTTCCTATTAGTTCATACATCATTCTCCTTGTTTCCTTTAAGTTCATTGCCTGTAGTTTCTTTTAGCTCTTTGAGTATATTTAGGACAGTTGATTTTAAGTCTGTCTGTAATAAGTTGCAATATCTGAGCTTTCTCAAGGGTAGTTCCTATTCCTTTTTTTTCCCTGGGCCATACTTTGTTTCTTTACAAGCATAATGTTTTTGAAAACCGGACATTTTGTATATTACAATGTGGTAATTCTGGAAATAGGATTCTCTCACCTCCTCAGGGTTTGTTGTTGCTGCTTGCATGGGTTGTAGTCATTTCTTTAATAATTTTTGTAAATTCTTTTGTAAATACTTTGTCCAGCATGGTCACTCAAGTCTCTGTTTCATACCTTAGTAGTCAGCTAGTGATTTGACAGAGATTTCCTTAAGTTCCTGGATCCAAAGGGTGGGGAAAAAAAAAACCTCTCAAGATCCTTGCAGACTGGCTCTGTGTTGGCATTCTTTCAATGCTTAGTCACTATTTATAATTCTGCCCTTGCCTTCATTTCTTGCTTGCTTGGAAGCTAAACATCAGCCAGAAGTGAAAGGTTAGGGTCTGTTGGGGTTTCCTCTAAGTATTCATTTGGCCCTGGGTGTGCACATGGCCTTCCAGATTCACCAGTATATGGTAGAGCATTTCAAAGTCCTTGTTCTCTCACCTATCTCCTGCTGCAGCCTCTTCTTTCCCAGCTGTTTTGGTTTGTCTGCTGCTTGTCTTCAGCTGCTGTGGCTAGTATATTTACCTTTATGCTTTTAACAAATGCCACCTGGGAGGTCACCCCAGCCTTAAGAAAGCTCCAAGGTAGGCAAAACAAACACAAACCCCCAAGCTGATTCCTCATTGGCCAGACAGATCAAGGCCCACATTCACATTCTCTGAAAACAAGGTCTGCCCTGCCCCCTCTGGCACCAGGGAGCTATACCAAGAACGCACAATCTTTATGGCTGCCACTGTGTTGGGGGGTGGGGGGTGGTCATCAGAGAAGTTAAAACACCACAACATTCTCTTACCAAATTTCAGCAGCTTCTTTCTTCTTTAAGCATTCCCCTAGTTGCTTAAAGTCTGATTAGTTAGATTCCACAGATCTGAAAAAGCTGATTGACAGTTTTCACTACCTTAATTATTGTCTTAGTGGACGTGTGTAGTTTTGGCATTACCTACTCTGCCAATTTTGGTCTCTTTATACTTTTTGACCTGGAACAATTTGAAAAGTACAGGTGAATTATGTTGTAAAATATCCCTCAATTCGAATTAGGCTGTTGTTTCCTCATGATTACGTTCATATCTATTATATCTATTATAAACTATGAATTCATAATGATATCTCTAATTCCATTCTAATACCACAGAGCACAATTTAGTCCTGTCCTTTACACACGTGTTACTCCCTTCTGCAACAGAGAGAAATCTGGTTCCCATTATCCGCAATATATTTACTCATTTGCTCAAGCTTAGAATACAAGGAAGATAGTTTCACAATTGCTAATTATCCCTGCAAAAAACGAATGTATCATCTAGAGTTCAATATCTGTTACAGTTTTAAGTAAAATCTACTTATGGTGAAATGCACAAATCCAATATACGATTCAATGAGTTTTATAAATACATATCTGAGTAACCCAGATATATATTTGGGTTATAGAACATTTCTGCCATCCCTGATGTTTCCTTTATGCCCCTCCACAGTTAATTCCCACCATATTTTTGCACCACAGATTAGTTTTGCTTTTTCTAGAACTTCCTATAAATGGTATCACCAGTATATACTCTTTGATGTCCAGCTTCTATGGTTCAGCATAATGTTGGGGAGATTCATCCACACTCTATTTATCAGTAACTCATTCATTTTTATTGCAGAGCAGTATAATACCAATAAAATTAAAAATATTAAAAATAAATAATTTATGCAAATTATTTTGCATATAATTGTGCATATAATAATGCACACAAGTAATATCACAATTTATTCATTCCTTTAATGATTAAACAGGCACTTTCCAGTTTTTGGCTATTTTGAGTTTCCTCAAAGTTGTACTTCTTTTACTTGCACCATCAGTGTATTAGAGTTCTAGTTGCTCCACATCATTGTCAACATTTATGTGGCCAGTTTCTTTAATTTAGCCATTTTAGTGGTATCTTATTGTGGTTTTTTTGAGCATTTCCCTGATGACCAAGTGTTTTAAGCACTTAGTTTATTGACAATTAATATATCTTTCTCTGGGAAGTATCTGTTCAAGTCTTTTGCCCATTTTTAATAGTTTATTGACAATTAATATATCCTTCTCTGGGAAGTATCTGTTCAAGTCTTTTGCCCATTTTTAATTGGGTTGTTTGTCTTTTTATTATTGATCATTATATGTTCTGGATGTGAGACTCTTTTCAATGTGTTAGCCAGACTCTAAAATAACCCCAATGTTTCTTGCCTCCTTGTGTATTCATGTCCTTGTGTAGACCTAGTCTCTTCCCACACTGAATCAGGGTTGGTCTGTATAACTAATAGAATACAGCAAAAGTGATATTTCTGTTTGCAGGGCTATCTATGAGACCTCTGCTGTACTGAATACAATTACAGGGACCAGGAGAGGCCAAAAGAAGGTCAAATTGCTGTACATAAGAAAAAGTTGAAGAAGACATCTGGGAGAAAAAATATAGAAGGAAAAGGGACCCTGGAAAGGTGAGCCAAAAAGAGGAAGGAGACGTGACCAGAGAGTAATAGTTGGGAAAACAGAGAAAAGAAAGCATATGAACACATATGTGCACACATGTGTTTGAGAGAAAGGACAGAGAATACATGTTTTGCAGTAGCTCTTTAAAAGCAAGAAAGGGACTTCCCTGGTGGTGCAGTGGTTGAGAGTCTGCCTGCCAATGCAGGGGACACAGGTTTGATCCCTGGTCCAGGAGGATCCCACATGCCATGGAGCAGCTAGGCCTGTGCGCCACAGCTACTGAAGCCCCCGTGCCTGGGGCCCATTGCTCCACAACAAGAGAAGCCACTACAATAAGAAGGTCCCACTCGCCACAACTAGAAAGGGCCTGTGCGCAGCGGCGAAGTTCAGTTGGGTCTTCGCACTTGGTGAAGACCCAACACAGCCAAAAATAAATAAATTAATAAATTAATTTTTAAAATAAATAAATAAAATAAAAACCAGAAAGAAAGAGGTTTAAAGAGGACTTTTAAATTAGCCATGCTTTGTGATGTGCCCTGTGCAATACAGTCTTCTAATTCTTTAGTAAAGGTCTACATTGTTCTTCCATGCTTCAGGAGTTGGGGTGGGGGTAGAAGGAGACAGGGAGAGAAGTTACATTATGTTTTCTGAGGCATCCACTTGTCAAAGAGTAGTTCAGGTACATTTAGGATTACACAACTATCTATCAATATTAACTCTAAGAATTTATAAGTGTGTTTTCAAGTATCTAAAACTCCAAAGATAACTGTTATAAAATTCATGACATATATTAATCACAAACACCTAAACTGTCATAAAACCATCATATTTGATCCCTCAAATTATTTAAAGTTAGGAGGAGAATTGAATAAATATGTCAAGATTTGGAAAGAAGTGGGAATTACCAGAAACCAATTTTTAGACTATTTTGTGTTGCATGACAGTTTGTTAGCTGATATTCTTAAATCAAAGGCCTGATTCTACCATAAATGATATCCTCAAGTCAAAGAGCCAAGGCACAAGGAGAATCTGTGAAAATAGATATATTGGAGTTTAATAATGAATAAATTTTTAAAAGCACTGAAGTACGGTGAAAATGGAAAATCAAGATTCAAAGGAGAGTGGAAGGAAGGTTTTTGGTTATTTTTTCTTATTCCTAAAGTCTTATCAGTGTTTAATTTTGCAAATTGAGAATGTCAAGTAAATCGTTCCTTCACTTAATCTTTTGGATAAAGTTTAATCTTTGACTAAATTTTAAGTCACTTTTGTCCTAAGCAAATACCATTTATATACTTCAGGGGTGATACGGAGTCACAGTGCAAGGAAAACATAATCTTCCTTAGCAGATTGGTAGTAATGTTCATTTTCTCTCACTGTCTCAGAGGTGGTTATTTATATTTTTTGTTCCTAATGAACATTTATATTAATATGCATTTTTACTAGTGAAATCTATCACAAGGATTTGTATTTAATTCAATATAAATAATAAATTCAATATAAATAAACATAAGACAAACTAAAAGGAAGAATTCTATATAAAAGTCAAAAGAAATAGAATATATTTCAATTCTATTGTAAGACCATATAATGTGAGATTAAGTAATATATTAACATATCATTCAGTAAAAAAATTTATAGAAACTTACATTAAAGCTCCTGAGGTAAAATTCTAGCAACTACTTCAGTGTATATGCTGAAAATTAAACAGAACTGGGTATTTTAAAAAGAAGCTATAATTGCAGATACCTTACAGAGCATTATACTATTTTATGCATCTTAGAAGCTACATATCAAACATTACTCTAATCACTTGAAACTCTGAAGTTAAGGCTATGAAAGTGGAATGCAGGTAAACTGCTCACAATAGAATTTCTATTCAATTTACTGACAAATGTTCCTCCTGTTTTGGAGAACAAGACTATGTAAAATATTTCAAAGCAGTGTGCTCACTGACTTAAAATGAAATTTAACTGTTTTACTATTCATTTACATGACCTAGTCTTAGATCTTATATGTTTTAAAACTTAAAACATGGCTACAGACTCAACATCACTAAAACATTCAAATTACTGACCTTAAGTACAGGCAAATAAATTAATAACCTCATAAGAATCCTGGTATTGATCTCAACTGCAACATATCCTGAATCTTTTAATTTTTTAGATAAGCAGAAAGACTTAAGAGTAAACTTACAGCAGATCAGCAAAGTAACTACTACACTTCTCAGGTAGTCTAAAACCTCAATTGTTTTACCAGGATGGCTTTGTGCTGAAGCATTCACACTCTGGTTTCTGACCAACCACAAAAACTTATAAAACACCTGGCTAAAGTTGCAGGTACCATCAGGAGCCCTGGGACTGGGAATTCCAGACATGATTCCAAGTTGTTAATACTCACAGTGCTCAAACAGTGAATCCTGTTATAATAGGATTGAACAAAATAGGGCCAATAATTTTGTCTTCTAGGACTCGACTGGATAAAGCCAAAGAGAAAAATCATATCTAGGAGTTTAACCTCATTATTTATTCTAGTTAAGATCCACTTTTCAAGTTCTATAGTTTGAAGTAAACTTTTTTCTATCGAGTAGAAGTAGATGCACTATGCCAGCAAAATAGATGCTAACACATCATCTAGAACCTCCAAACATCTCTGGTATATAGAAAATCTGATAAAGAACGCAGCTTTACTATTTAAATTAAGATGTCATCCTTTATGAAACTGAAATAATTGGACTGTTTTAATATTAACATTTCTCTATATTGCTGAAATACATTTCGAAGCCTATCTAAATCCCTCAAGAAGTACTTGTGTTGTATTTCAAAAACAAATTATTGATAATAATATGCTTCTCCCAAAAGATGCAATTTCAGCATATAATTTCCAAATTACAAATAGTATTTCTACCTAAGGTTGGGGTGAGGGCAGGGAGAACAGGTGTTAGAAAGAGAAAATTCAGCAATTTCTCCATGCAATTAATGCTCACTCTTCATTATTTAGTTGGTGTACAGATAGATGCCAAAGCCTTTTGTAAGACATCAATCTTAAACAATCACACTATTCTCAATCAAACAGAAAATGTTGCACAGTTAAAATATGAGTTATTTTTCTTCCCCCATCCCATACCTGAACTTGCAGAAGATAGAATTTGGGGATATGTCAGATAAAAATTAAACTGAGATGTTTCTAATTTACAGTACTTTATGATTTCTACTTCTGACTCAGAGTTTCCAAACTTTTTAAAGGTATTATTGCATTTGAGGCAACAAACACAAATTACTGTGCAACAAACTGTGGAAGGTGAATGCTTAAGATTCTGGAAACTTCACTCTGCCAGAAAGCCATTCTCTTTTCAGTCCCCATTCTAACCACTTTAGCTCTGAGAAAAACTCCAAACACCTAGAATGCAAATGTTTTCCTATTTCATTAACTAGATGGGTAAAGAGAATATGGATACAAATGAAGATGCTTAAAAAAACAGTGGCAGAAGATTTGATTAAAGCAATGATAAAATTCAAAAGTCTACTGGAATAGGATTAACTTCAAAGAAATGATATAACTTTATTGAAATGATTTATTTCAGTCCTCAGTATCCGATGAGGTGTTCTCAAAACCCTAGATGGGAAAAATCATCAACTCTATTAGTTTCTACCACATTATGCCTGCAAACTTGCTTCAAGGCAGCTCTGGGTGGGAGAATCTATATTTTGTCATTATTGATTATCTGCTACCCAAATCTAAGAATTTAATTTTGAATATTGGCCACTCAAGTCAATCAGTGCTGAGAAGAACTGTCCTGAGCTCAGCAGCAGTCTTGGTTTCAGTCACATGGGTTAGAAAAGGCTTCCCTATCACTTCATGGGAAAACAACCTCACATACAAATTTTGAAAAATAAGTCAATATAGTATTTCACCTTCTCCCATTTGGAAAAAGTTATTACAAGAAAAAATGCACCATAAGAACAAAAATAAAAGAGTTTCATTCTGAGGATCACTGTTCACACCCTTGATTTACACTGTTCTAGTAACTATCATCTCCCAGGAAATCCTTTAGAAGAAGAACTTTTCAATCATTTTGAAATCAAACATTTTTAGGTATTCCTTGAATACCACCAACCATTAAAGACATATCAAGAATTTTAAAATTATAGTTTGCACGTTCTATGCCAGGAGCTGTGCTAAACACTTGCATTACCTCTTTAAGTTCTCACTGCAATTCTATGAGATAGGTGATACTACTGTCTGCACTTAACAGATGAGAAAACTGAGGGTTAGAGAAGTTAAATAAGAAGCCCAAGGTGACAGTGCTATAAAGTGGCAGGACAGGTCATGGTCTGACTCCAGAACCCATGCATGAACTATTATATGTTGTACTGTATCAAATGCACAGAAATACATCAGGTGTCTATACTGTTTGCAATTTCTAAAATTTAATGCAGATTGAATATTTTTGGAGCAAAACATAGTTTATTATTGTAAAATATTAATCTTGAGGCTTCACTTGTATTAGCTCATTTATCTTGAAGTTGAAAATCTAGTTAATGATGTAGGTGCACATCATATTTTTATGCCCTGATTTGTTCAAATGTATATTTTAATCATTTTCAAAATGAGTATCATTAAAAGAATGTAATGATTCTCTATAATCTTCTTAATTAATAGATGTTACATTGATCTATAATTGGAGAAGCTTTTTATTTATATATAAAACTTCTAAAAAATGCACCATGGCAAAGCCAAATATGCAAACCAAGAACTATCCTCACACCTTCTCTGCAGCCAAAGGTCATCAATACATATCAGTTGAGAACCCATTTTTACCAGAACAGAAGAAATAAAATGTTTTGAGTGGTTTTCATAGAAATCTATTTGTGTAACTTTGAAACATGCTAGAGTGTTTGTGCTAAAATAATTTTAAAACGGAAGTTAGTTTGGAACGAAGTCCTCTCATATCAAAGTGAATTTCAAATCTTGTTTCATGATGGAAAAGCTAAACATAAAGGTGTTGGAAATGTAATGGTTAGTCATGTTTATGCTTTCAAATCAACGATGATAAATCAAATGGGTTCACAGATGATCCCAAATTCAAACACAACAGAATCTAAAATAAAAATGTATTTAAAGACATCTTAATAGAAGTCTTAATATTTGGGACAACCAAGTAAACTATACCCTCCTTGGGAGCACTTAACGATTATATTATTGTTTCTCTGTTCAAGATGAAAAATCAAGCACATGGTTTAAATCAACAGACTTTAGTAGTGGTGGAACTCAGAGACTGGAAAGAGACATTATGGATACTCCTCACAGCAATATAATAAGTACTGACACCATTCATAAGCTGCATCTGAAGAACAGCACTCATACTATGCTACCAGAAAAACAAAATGATTCCAGCCTCTCCACAGGCAATAGGAACTTAGCATGCAAAGGACAAATTCCTGTAAGGAAGCAAGCAAGAAAGTCCTCTTGTATAAAGTAACTGCTCATTGACCTTTGGAAGCTTAAACAATTTATACTAGTGTCACCAAAATGAGTGATATTTATAGAACCCAGTATAAACAATTCCTCCACTACCTATTCTAAGAAAAAGAGTTTATTATTTTTTAATATAAAATATAATTATTTTATATATAATATAAAAAGCTTATTAATAAGATATCCTTAAGAATACAATAAAACTTGATTCTGAATCCTTGATCAACAAAGGATACTACCTTCAATAGTCAAAGTTTAAAGAAGACTGATGCTCTTTGTCAACTACAGAGGTTGACTACTCAATGCTGCAGGTTCTGGAGACTTTCAAGTTCTTACCAATTCCTACCTCTCTTCTCTTCTCCTCATTGTCTAGTAAGGACACCTAAGTGAGACAAGTCATTTTAAATCTCTAAGCCTTAAACTACACAATTATCAAAGGAGAGGAAGAATTTTTAGCTGCCTCCTACAAACTATCCTGCCATAAACAGAGAACTGGAAGTGGCTGTCCTCAATCACAGGTGTTAACACCTCATTTGATTTACACTCCTTAGCACTCTGCATGATGGTTGTGCCACAGCTATTCTAAAACAAAATCTCCAGGATTAGAAACATTGATAATGGGATTATCAATAAATTATTCTGATACAGTAATTTAAATATTTGTTGGTTTGTTTCAGAATGCAATTAAAGGCAAAGGTGGTAAAATAATCTACTGCACCAATAACAGGATGATTGGTTTGGGGGTTTGGTAAGGAGACTACTAAAAATATATACCATTTTAAGAACAAGGAAGCACAAGAAAAATGTATAAAAATAAACAGCACCTTGTGACCTTCATTAATTAAACAATTATTTTAAACCAAAGGATGTTCTAATTAAGCTTAGTTTATATTTTTATTAAGAAATGCAAGAGTAATGTTTTTTAATGAATATATTTTGAATACATTTTAATAGTTTATAAACTATAATTAAGAAGTCTAAGCCTTCAAAGATCAATTTGAAAAGTATTTCTTAGGCGTGTCCTTGAAATTCTCCTTTGTCAGCCTACAATCTATATATTCTTTTTTATGATTTTCTCCATGTATTTGCTGCTTTTCCATTTAAAGTTGTTGATTAGCTCAAAAAAGCAAAATGAAGTCTTTCTAAATGTTCCATCTGTTTCCCCTTAAGTCATTTTATTGAGCAAAGTACAACTAAGCAACTGCTTATCTGTATTTATTATTTAAGAAATTTCAAAAGAAAAAAAAAACTACTAATTTTTCACTTGAAGTTACTGTTGTCTCACCATCCCTGCTACAGTTCAACTAGGAACATGGCATCCCTACTAAGACTATTTAAATGACCCAAGTAACTGAGTATCCATTATACAATGATTAAAACAGTTTCTTGACCTTTGGTGTGACACATAATGTTAAAACTTCCTTTTAAGTTATGCTAGGTACTACATTCTCAAGGACTTGTGCAGTGTTTGAATTGTCATATTAAAGATTTGTTAATTTAAAGTGACAGGAACTGAATCATTCTGAAGGGAGCAGGGAAAGGACATGAACATGCACTGAACCTTTGTCCCTGAAGCGTTACTATGGGTTTTGAAACATTAATTAATTTAAGGCACATGCTGCTGAGTCAGTACCTGCCAGAAATCCTGATCAGAAGATGAGAAAAAGAAAAAAAAAATAACATTGTTTGATTATATGAACAAAAACTCCCAAATCAAATATATTTATATCACAAACTATTATAACATATAAAGGACCAAATGTGATTTGGAATAAAATCACTGAACACCCGAAACAGGAAATGAGGAATACATAAAAATATTTTATATATTATCTGCTAGGTACAGTAAGACAAAACAAAACAAAAACCCAAATAACTCAATTCTTAACCTCGCTGAAATAAAACATACAATTACAGAAAAACTTCACATTACTATAAAAAGAAAACACATGAATAATTACCTATTTCTTAAAGAAAAGGGAAAGCAAACACTTAACTTTTTTCCATGGGTAGTGAAACCATTTCTTTAATTAAGGTTTCCTTTAAGGGTATGTCACTATCATTTCATGATATACTATTTTTTAACTTCATGGCAAATTCATTGCTTTACCACCTATATTTAACACATAGGCAACCAAACTCAGATGAGTTTAGAGGATTAATAACTACTCTAAGGAAGAGTTCAGAATGACTACTTAGAAACAGGTCTCTTGCAAAATTATGTTGCACTAAATAAAGTACTATTCATGTTAGTAACAAAAAGCCAGCCATCATGAAGGCTGGCACTGTTGAAGCAGTTTAAGTTAGCTAATTCAGCTGGGTACCACTCCAAAGTACCTTCATATACCAAATGGTTTTAAAGATTTTTTTTCAACAAATAAACTTCACTGGCTGTGAAATAAAATTTGACCTGAACTTATCATACTTCTCAAACCAACCTTAGTAGCATGATAAAAGTTCTTGATTGAAAAATATATGCTATCGACAATTTACAAGCCCAAGGCTAGGACTGATGTGACAGAGACCCAAAGGATTTTACAGTACTGTGATGAGATGAATCACTGTGAACACAGAACAGCTCAGATATGAGAAATCAAACCAGAGGTCTCTCTTCACTTCATAGACTAGCCATTTAATCCCGGCCAATTGTTCATTACAGAGATAGCACAAGGAGATTTTTATAGCTGATTTAACTGGAAAGGAAAGAACAACGGAGAGAGCAATTATGAAGAGCACATGCTTTTCTATAGTATTTCATACAAACCGAGAAAGAAGATAACATACATGATAGCAGCTAACTCCTTTCATAAATTGAGTAAAGGGCTGAAAGTCATGCAAAATAGCTATAATTTGTAGAGCCAGATACTTTGCTTATTGTCCTGATTTTATCGTTACAGAAGATAATTGACACTCAGACGTTAAGTGGTCTCTTGCCCAAGGTTATCCATCAAGTATGTGGCAGTGTCCATATCTGAATACAGGATTGTCTATATCCAAAACCACATTCTCTCATCCTGTGCTATTACACACTAACAAGTACAGCAAACCATAATTTTGTATTTTTCATATTCGATGCAGAATACTTACATCTACTAACTGTTTACATGTAGCTTGTCAAATACTTAGATGCTCAAATTGGAAATCCCTTGTAAAATATTTCAGACACCAAAACCAGATTTTCTGAGGACTGCAGCGTGTTAAAGAGAACTAAAATTGTTAATTTGTAAGAAGAGAGAAAAATGAGAAAATGGTTTTAAAATAATTTAAAGAACTTTGGATGGGAAAGAAGGAAGACAAAAAAATCTGAGACTAAAAATAAAACAGGAAATTACAACAGGTGTCAAAGGATTTTCTAAAATGCTGAATCTGTACTTGATTTCATTTTGGTAATGTAATTACATTTTAAACTTTTGCTTGTCTAAAAACTATAATGAGTAGCTCTATTCAAATTATTCTACATTTAACACACAACCGATCAGTATTTGAAAGAGTAAATAGTTTAGTTTGTAACAGAAATACTATTTTCTCTGCTATCTTGACTACAATGAGCCAGGATCCAGTTCTCGAAATACAGATGACACTTTTCACCTTAAGAGTGATGCCTTCGATTTAAAAAAAAAAAAGAAAAAACGACAGCATTTTCAAAATGCAAGTGGTGTTCATGGCATATGAGAAAACAATGGTGCAAATAACAGTGAAGTTGAAATTCTAATTTCTAAATTCAGGCATTATAATTTGTATATCTCTTGTTTTCTTCCTTTAAAATGAAACACTATGTGGTTTCTCAGGTTAATATTGGCTTCTAGCTGTACTTCATCAAAGCAGAAAAAATTAACTTCAATACTCTTACCAAAAACAACGTGAAATAGCAAGTTCTTTCTCGCACAAATAGCATTAAGTTAGTAAAATAAAAGAAATATTTGATGAGAAATTTCTATTTACAAATAGATCATACAGACAAATAGCTTAGCTATATGAAAGATGATATAGCATAGTCCTTAAGATGGTGAACTCTAGAGCCAGACTACCAATTTGGAATCTTGGCTCCACCACTTACTAACTGTATGATCTTAGGTCAAAAAAAAAAAAAAAGTTACTTAACTTTTATATACTTTAGTATCTTATTTGTAAAATAATGAAAATAGTAAGCTATCTAAAAGAGTGGCTGTGTGGATTAGAGTAATTATGTATAAACACTTAGAACAGTGTTTGGCATATTATAAACACTCAAAAAACTTCAACTATGCTTCTTTTTCATATTATTATGATTAGTAGTAGTAATAGTTCCCTCAAGAGACAAATAGTCAAGCATTTTTCATTTAGATTTTACTTTCAACTGGAAAAATAAACCACTGACAACCAATGAGTGGATATGTTAATGGGGTTTTTTAAAAGGGCTCAATTATCACCCCTAAAATAATATATAATTATGAAAATATTTGTGGAGAACTTCAGCACTCGAAGAACTGAAATACTTTATCCTCTTAGAATCTGTTACACTTTTTAGGGCAAATGGAAACATGGATCAAAAAGACATGGAGCAAAAATAAAAAAATTCTGCCTATACATTCACATTTATCAATAGAAAGACCTGAATAAATACATCAATTCACCAAGAATTTAGAATTGACTGGTTTCAAGTCTCTGGAAACCAAAAGAAAGAGTGAGAGAGATGTGCCCAATTAACAATGCAGAATTCATAAGAACATCAATCCTGCTATAAAAATTTGAGCAAAATTAAAGCAATTCAAATAAATGTGAAGATTCACCAAACTCTATCCTATAAGAATTTCAGCAACACCTCCCCAATTTACCTTTGTTTGATCTACAATACAATTTACTCTTAGAAGACAGGAAATCCCTCACATAACTTACTATACATGTCAAGGAGTAATAGTAATACTAGACCTTATTCCAGACTCATATTTTATCTGTGATATGAAGTAAATAATCACAACTCAAATAAAGCATTAAAAGTATTACATTACAGGAAAAAAAAAATGTGTCCACACTCCCCTTGGGGAACCACGACTTTCCCTTAAAGGGAATGGAATTTTAAACTTCATTTACCAATATTTTTAAAAGAACTTTTACCTAGTAAGCAATTAAAAGCATTTTGTTATATTAAAGCTTTGCTTTTTAACTACAGCTCCATCTTTTTTTCTGCATATCTTTTCTATTATAAACACTGTAATTGGTATTTCCTTTTCTAGACTTTGACCATACTTTTATCTCTTTCACCTCAATGTGGCCATTTCATCTTAATTTGATTTAAATTGTTTTCCTGTTCCATGTAAACAAACATTCTTGTAAGTATCATAAAGGAGATGGGAGTAAAACACATGTTAATTCTTTCTCCCAAATTAGGAGAGATCCTAAGAGGACTGTAATTACAAATAATGAAAAAATTCATTCCAGAGGCAGGACTTCTGAAATGTTCAGGGAGAGGTTAGGGAAAAAGGCAACTTCATAGAAAGGAAAGAATAAAAAAATCTATTTTCCAAAAAAAGAAATACATGGTGGAATGATAATGATAGACAATTAGTTTCAATGGGCAATTCACTGTTACTTAAAAGAAGAGTATGAACTTTAAAGTTTTTAGAAGAGAGAAGAGGACTACATCAAAGCTCTGGAATACTGGTATTCTTTGCTTAGAAACAATTTTACCCAGACCATGCAGTTTTCTACTGTAACTTAAAAAAAAAAAGGTAGGGTTTGAGATGGAGAAAGTTGTCTATTATAGGCGATAGGAACAGAAAATACAAACCATAATTTCTATATTTGGTATGCTGAGGAAAAAAAGGAGAAGTAAGAGAAACAGGATAATGAAGGGTATAAACCACTTAAGATAAACCACACCAATACAGGACAGCAATTAACTGATTAAATGAACAAATATTTGACGATTATGTAAAATACAGGCTCCACTTAGAAATGATGCTTTGTTTTATAGACCAATTATTGGATGATAAAGAATTAAACTCAGGAAAAAATATAGTTTTCATTAAAGAAATAATCCAAAATTCATGAAATAACTGCATTAACAAATCATAAGGAGAACGCATGGACAATGTAGGGAGAGAGTGCATTCCTAAAAAATCTGTGATATATTACCCTAAAACAAAAGCCAGACCATATTTTGTATTATCATCTATATACTAGTGCTAACACTCTATTTATAATAATTTTCAAATATCCTCTAATAGAAAATCTGAACTCTTTCAAGCTTTGAAGTTTTTAAACTTTTAAACATAGTCTGAATATTTTTACAAATATCATTTAACTATAAAATATATTCTTAAAACCAAAGGTCACTGACTATAGCTTCTTTATATTGAAATACGCCTGTGTTAGTAGATGGTAGATAGTGAAATGCATAAATGATGCAAGTGCCAATAACAAGGTACTGCAAGACTCTTCTACAAAGGAAATTGCTAAGCATCCTTAAAGGATTAGCATACATTAACATAAGGCAGTGATAAGCTCTGGAAAAAGATCTTCCCCCAAATTCAACAGCTGCTTAATCAAATTCAGTTTCACAGACTATCAGTTGAAACAGGAATGTTTCATTTACTTCTTGAGAATTTTCTAGTCAAAAAAAATAGGAGAAAAGATGACAAGTATCAAAGTAAGAAATAACTGTTCAATTATTTGTCAATATCAGTTGGGCCATTCTTTTCTACTTTGTATCTGGAGTTTGTATGAAATTCAAGTACAAATGAGAAAACACCCCAGGAAGATGATACTACTTCTACATTTGTTCTTGCTTTCAATGACAAAAGCATTAAAGTGCAATTCAACTAGAAGGCAATAAAATAAGCTAGTGTTTCTTACTGGTCAAATGATGGACTTAATTAAATGGTGTGCCTAATGTTAAAACAATGGGGGAATAAGAGGATGAGAATAAATATTTCTCTAAGCAATTTATAACTAGTTCATCTTCCAAGTTGAAAAAAAAGAGAGCGAGAGAGAAAGAAAATTATCCATTAAAAAAATCAAAGTAAGTTTGAAAGGAAATTCCTCGAGGGTGTTAACTTTCTACTGATTTCTAATCATCATGCATGAAATTTACTATAATTGCCATGTACATCTGTTTTTTCAACAGGATATTATCTTAGGAGTTATATACTCTGGAAACTGCTACTCAAGAATTGAGATTTTCTGATTGGGAAAACAAAAGAGTCATGAAGATCCAAAGAAAAATAAGATCGACAGTTGAATAAGCATTGATTCTTATAATTATCGAGTGAAGAACTTGATGCATGGCAAAAATCCCTGGAAAAACTACTAAACTGATTAAACACTGAATGAAATTTGTACTCTTCATTATATAAGATTTAAGAACAGTATAGAAACTACTTTCTTAGACTTCATATGAAATAAAAGGCAATTCATAAAGATATAAACTAGAGGTGAACTAAGTTTAAGAATCCTATTTAGGAAACATAACCTTCACTCCAAAACAAAACCTTAATAATATATTTGATAGAAATTAATACAGGACTTAAATGAAGAACCTGGCAAAGGAATTAAACATGCATATTACAACATGGATGAAAGGGAAATCTGTGCACTCTGCTAGGGGAACAAGCTATCTGGCTCAGGGTCACTGGCTCAGTTTTATACCTCCTTATATAAGTATCCCATTCCTCTATTTGCTTTCAGAACCCGTTCCCCTGGATGAAGTCAACTTTCATATGCCTGACTTTCATGTAGGTCATACTTTCAAAGATTATACATTAATATCCTTAAATCTTGCCTTTCCTACTCTGATTTCAGAATTTTATGCTTCAGTGCATAAACACTTGCAACTATAATCTGCTAAGATTGCCTTCCAAACATAGAAGCACTGCCATTTCTGTTTCCATAGCAAGATGGGTACACAAATACTTTAATGTTTTACTGCATTTTACTCTTGCTATTTCATAAAAATGAGTGGAAATCAAAAAAAATGCAAATGGCACAAATGATAAGAAATGTAGAGCTCATAAATTTAATACAATTGAAACAAACGTGGAGCTCATCAGTCATGCCAAAAGTTGCAAATTTTTAGGATCAAGTGGACAGGTACTGGCCAAAACAGGAAAAAATTAAACAGCACATATGAAACATGAATTACCATTAGGACTTTTATATTCGGGAGCTCTCTAGGAATGGAAATTCCCCTTTTAACATGTAAAGTTGCTGTTTAACTTGCACATATTCAACTTCTTTACATGTTTCCAGGTTTATGAGAGAGGACTGAATTCTCATGCTACTCTGGATTCCTTCAGTAGCCAAAAAAAAAAAAGTGATCTGTAAAATTGATTTTGCAATAAGATATTAGTGGCATAATGAGTCATACCTCCAAGAAATATGTGATTAACTGATTTTTTTCCAAGTTATCAAACATTTATTGATTACCTCTTATGTGCCAGGCATGCTCTGGACTCTGAGTGACATAAAGACAGATAAGACAGGGACCTAACCTGCCAAAGACTCTGAAATCAGACCCTGACATCAATGTCTGCAGCAACCCCTCACATGGATAAGGTATTTTATCATACATAAAGCAGAGACACCAAGGATCAGAGAGAAGATTGGTCTGCCCCAAAGCAGAGCCAGGACTCTAAACCTGGGTCTCCTAACATCTAAATTCCCTTTCTTTTTGTTCATGCTTTCTTTTAGAATATGTGACTTTAAAAAGAGGATACCCACAGATGGAGGCACGGTGCCACCTGAATAGAAAAGGTAATTTTTAGGCTGGAAGCCTTGGCTGAGATCTCGCAGCTCTTAAGGCAGCCATTCATTCCTTCTACTTGTGCAAAAGACCTTAGCACTTATATCTTCACCTTACCAGTACATGTAGTTTTACATAAGGATGCAGGATTGACACATTCCTGCAAGATCAGTTTCTACTAACCCTGACTTCTACCCACCTAGACCCTTGTTTGTAATCCTGCCTTTTCCAGCCACTTCATCATTTTCCTTCTGATTTCCTTCTCTTTAAGCTTTGTAGAGCCATCCCTGACTCACTCTTCTTCCTTCTGCGCTTTCTTCCTCCTCTTTAAAATTGACCTTTTACTTTTCTTTCTGACCTTGTGTAATATTTTCTTTTTCTTTTTGGAGAATTCAGCCTAAAAGGGGTAAACATGTTTAACTGACTGTTTTGAGATAATAAAATTAAAAGTTTTATTTTCTATACTAAATGATTTATTATATGATTTATTCAGGCATAAAATAAAGAACTGAAAGTAAGTATAATGCAAATTTATATGCAATTTGGGGTGCTCTTCATAATTGTTATAAAGCTGTAAGGACTTCTGTAATTTTCTAGTTAGGATTATTGCTATATACTATCAAAGCCTAAGGAAGGTCAAATCAGATAGGTGTTTTTATAAGAAATGTAAATGTAATATTGGGGGGCTTGTTAACCTTTATAATGGCTATTGAATTAAAATTCAAATGTCAACATACACTGAATTAGCCCTTAATATATACAGCGGGTAACCCATCAGTATTACCCTATACGGAAAAACACAGAAGAGCCTTCTGCTTGATTTTTTTCTGTAGAAGCATCTGAAGGCACTTACAGGCCTCCCAATCTAAACAACTAACTTTTTTGATAAGACAAACAGGTATTCAGAAATTTCTCACAAATAATTCTAGAGGAACTTAAAAATCTTCTTAGTAAACAACAGGATATATACGTCGTATCATAGTTCACTCACCTTTCCATCAAAGCGTTTTATTGTATATTGATCCAGACCCAAGTCTGTAAAAGAGAAAAAAACAATACTTAGTCACTGATTATAACTCAGGTAAAACATATGAAATGACAGCTCTCAGTTTTGTTTCCAATCATTCAATTAAATGTACTAGATGGTTTAGCCACAACATTATTCAAAGTCCATAGAAATGAAAATTTTGTCCCACAAAGTGTCAGTGCTAAAAGATACCAACCTTTTATTTTATATATGAGAATATGAAGCTCTGAGATAAAGAGGGTAAAAGTTCATGAGCAAACCTACTCAACAGTAGAGCCAAACTAGAACCCTGCACTCTTCCCAAGGTGATGCTCTTTTCCATTACATCAAAATGATATATATTACCTCTAAACAAGGTGAGGGATATTAGTTTAATCTGAATGCATAATAATTTTTTGTATAAAGTTAAAGAAAGAAGACTTTACTATCAGAAGACATTTTGCAACACACCTAAACAAATAAATAGACCATCTCAATATTACTTTTTAAAGGTGGGTTAAGGGATTTCCCTGGTGATCCAGCGGCTAAGACTCCATGCCCCCAATGCAGGGGGAAAGGGTTTGATCCCTAGTCAGGGAACTAGATCCCACATTCCACAACTAAAGATCCTGCATGCTGCAAGTAAAGATCCCACATGCCGCAACGAAGATCCTGCGTGCTACAACTAAGACCTGGCACAGCCAGATAAATAATAAATTAATTAAATAAATAAATAATAAATAAATAAAAAATAAAGGTGGGTTAAATAATAAATTTAACCTTGGGAATCCCTAGCATTGTGAAATCCTAAGCACTATGAAAGATAAAAGCAAGTATATTAAGTGCTCCTGAGGGCTGGGATTTTCTGTCTTTGCTGACTGCTTTATCCCAGTACTTGGAACAGTGGTTGATCAATAAATACCTAAAAAAAAATTGAATGAGTAAGATACAATCCCTGCCTTGAAGAGTCACAATTTACTAAGAAAGACATATACATATAGTAATATTACAAGGAAGGATACAATGAGTTCAATAAGAGGGTGGTGTGGGAGTTTTTAAAGTGGAGAAATCAGTTCCCAATTACACTTATTTTTCTTGCATAATTACTCAGTTCTTTTCTTTCAGTTCTCATTTTATTCATGCCAGTTCAGACCCTTACCTCATTATGCCCAGAGTACTACAAAGATAGGATTATCACTGCTCCCAAAGGAAGCTTTTTGCATTTCTGCTTCCACACATTTGGTTACACACGCTCCTTATCTAAAATATGCTTCACCTTCTAGAAGCCTGCCCTGAACAAAATGAACCACTGACTGAAAAAGAAAGAGGTAAGTCAGCAAAAAGGAAAATTTAAAAACAAATCTAATTTGAAACCTCACAGATACTCAAAAAGATACCAGTCATAAAGGTAGAACATGCTTCTATGATAAGAGGACAGAAAACAAGAAAGAGTTGTAGACAATTAAAACTATGATTGCCTATCTCCCCCCTATTTCTTAATATACTGTCAAAAGATTAGGAAAAGGTTATCTCAGGATCACTGCCAAAAAGACAACAGGATGGAAAACAGAAGAGAGAATTATAGAGCAACAGAGACTCAATACAAGATCTTATGTCATACAAGACCTTTTCTCATTCAGAAATAGGTAAGAAATAATCCAAAAAGTATTACCAGAAAATTTCTCAGAGCTGAAGAGTGACACAAATTAAAAGAACTTATTTAAGCAAAATGAACAAAACCTACTTGTAATCCAGTTGTATGCTTGTAAAATTTTAGAATACCAAGAAAAAGAAAATCCTCAGAATTCCCAGAAAAAACCTTCCTAGTCCTTTAAAAAGGAATGAGAATTAGTCTAGGATCAGGTATCTCATGAGTAAAACCTGGTACATCAACTAAGGGAAATATATGCTTACTAATTAGAGCAACACTGTCCAACAGAAATATAATGTGAGCAATAAATGTAAGCCACGTGTATAATTAAACATTTTCTAGGGGCTTCCCTGGTGGCACAGTTGTTGAGAATCTGCCTGACAATGCAGGGGACACGGGTTTGATCCCTGGTCCGGGAAGATCCCACATGCCACGGAGCAACTAAGTCTGTGCGCCACAACTACTGAGCCTGCGAAGCCACAACTACTGAGCCCACATGCCACAATTACTGAAGCCCACGTGCCTAGAGCCCATGCTCCACAATGAGAAGCCACCACAATGAGAAGCCCGTTCACTGCAACGAAGAGTAGCCCCCGCTTGGCGCAACTAGAGAAAGCCCACGCTCAGCAATGAAGACCTAACACAGCCAAAAATAAATAAATAAAGTAAATAAATTTATTAAAAAAAAAATTCTAACAGCCACCTTTAAGGAAGCAAATAGAATGTATAACTGATTCACTTTGTTATAAAGCAGAAACTGACACATGACTGTAAAGCAATTATACTCTAATAAAAATGTTAAAAAGAAAGCAAATAGAAACAGGTAAAATTAACTTTAATAATATATTTTATTTAAATGAATATATCCAAAATAGCATCATTTCAACATGTAATCAATAAAAAACTTACTGAAATATTTCATATTACTTTTTACAATAAGTTTTCAAAATCTGGTGTCTATTTTACAATTATAGCACATCTCAGTTCAGACTAGCTACATTACAAGTTATTATCGTAATATCCAAAAGAACTCAAAAGTTAAAAAATATTAAAGTGATTGCTTCTGTGACATAACTGGGAGGGTGGAGAAATTGGAACAGATCTGTGTTTTTCATTAAGTGCTCTTCACTATAGTTTGGAAAATATTTTACCATGTGCATCTGCCAAATAAAGGAGGGGCATGTAAGGACAGCCTGGCATGTAGTGAGAATTCCTTCATTTAAAAGCAAATACAGGGACTTCCCTGGTGGTTCAGTGGTTAAGATGCCATGCACCCAATGCAGGAGGCCAAGGTTCGATTCTTGGTTGGGGAACTAAGATACCACATACCGCAACTAAGCCTGTGCGCTGCAACTACTGAGCTCGTGTACTCTAGAGCCCGTGTGCCACAAGGAAGACCCAGAGCAGCCTAAATAAATAAATAGAAGCAAATACAGACATAAAGTAGGCCAAGAGATTCATAATTTCAAGTTGGAAGAAATGATTATTTCATCTTATTACATTTAGATTTCTTTACCTGTCAAATGAAGCAGATGGTTGGATTAGATCAATTCTTAACATTGGTTGGGGATGGAGTGTGGAAAGTGTGGATGGATTAAAGAATTCATGCTATCCTTACTCACTACTCCTCTTGAGATTCTAATAGGCCAAATTATTGGGGGAGGGAGAGTATGGAGAAAGAAAGGAAAAAACACAGCATGTGTACTTTGAAAATATAATCAAATGACTATCCTTCCATTTCTCCACCCCCATTCTTTGGGTCCCAGCTTAGAAACACTGGATGTTATGCCGTTTTTCCCTAGGGTGCTTTCTATGAATCTCAGACTTCTCTTCAAAGAACTCTCACAGTCATTTAATGCTAACACTATCTCCCCCTTTTCATTAATGAGAAAGTTGACGCTCAAAAGGATTAAACGATTGTTTCTGATTTTAAGTCTAACAATCTTTTTAAATGGTGGCAGTTGCCTGTCTTTTTGAATCCATGACAAAAATAATGTAAACATGCAGAAATACTATAAGAATAGTCTCAGTTTAAGCTTCAGAGTGAATATCTAAAAGGAGGCTTATTTTAAAGATGATAGCTACTCATTTTGCCAAAAGACAAAAGTGAAACAATCAAATATGTCATTTTGATATCTATAAATTAGAGCTTAGGTAAATGGAAGCTCTATACAATTTTACTTAAGAAGTCCCAGCTATCTCTCAAAAATTTAGAGATTCATTTTTTCAGTTTAATACCAGAATTTATCCTAAAAATTGTACCCAAAGAATATTCTAAAATTTTATTAAAATAATTATATTTTCAGCTTATGTAAGTCAGCAAAAGTACAGTTCAAGTTCATCAGGTATGAGATAATTTTTTTTTAATCGAACTGCTGAAAACCAAAGACAAAGAAAAAAATCTTTGAAGCAGCCAGTTTAAAGTGCTGAAAGAAAAGAACTTCAACCCAGAATTCTTTATTTAGTGAAAATATTCTTCAAGAATGAAGACAAAGGGCTTCCCTGGTGGCGCAGTGGTTGAGAGTCTGCCTGCCGATGCAGGGGACACAGGTACTCGTGCCCAGGTCCGAGAAGATCCCACATGCCGCGGAGCGGCTGGGCCCGTAAGCCATGGCCGCTGAGCCTCCGTGTCCGGGAGAGGCCACACAGTGAGAGGCCCGCGTACCACAAAAAAAAAAAAAAAAAAAAAAAAAAAGTATGAAGACAAAATAAAAATGTTCTCAGATGAAGGAAAACGTAGAGGATTCATCACCATCAGAACTGCTCTAACAGATGTTCTATCCTTCAAGGCAGAAGAAAATGATACCAGAAGAAAGTATGGAACTTAAGGAATAAATAAAGAGCAACAGAAGTAGCTAATATCTAGATATATATATAACAGACTAGTTTGATGGTTGAAATAAAAACTTAAAACAATGTCTGGCAGAGTTTTCAACATATGTAGATGTAATACATATGACACTACACCATAAACTGGGGAGAAATCTTTATAGTGGTTAGATATCTATATTCCACTTGAAGTGGTAAAATTATAAATTCTCAGCAAACTGTGAAAAGTTAACTATGTATATTATAATCCCAATAGCAACCATTAAATTAAAGATACACAAAGAAGTATCGTCAAACCCCCTGCCAAAATCAATTAAAATGAAATATTAAAAAATCTTCAAATAATCTGAAAAGAAGGCAGGGAAGGGGTAAAAGAGGAACATAAAAAAGGGAAAACAAATAATAAAATTTGTTAAATTTAGGTAGACCTAAATTTAAACATATCAACAGTTACATTAAATATAAATCATCTAAACACATTAATAAAAGGTAGAAACTGTCATATTGGATAAAAAACATGATCCAACTATATGTTGTCCATAAGAAACCCATTTTAAATACAATGATACAGGTATGGTTACAAGTAACACGATGGAAAAAGATATATCATGAAAAATGAATCAAAAGAAAGACCGAGTGGCTACATAAATATCAGACTATGTGGACTTTAGAGCAAAAAATATATATATATTAGCAAGGATAAAGAGGGTCAATTATATAATGATAAGAGGGTCAATTCACCATGAAGCTAGAATAATCCTAAGTGTGTATTCACCTAATAAGAGTTTCAAAATATTTGAAGCAAAAACTGATACAATGGAAAAGATAAATAGACAAATCCACAAATAAAGTCAGAGATCGACATCCTTCTCTCAATAATTGACAGAGAAAGGAGACAGATAATCAGTAAGGATATGGAAGACAGAAAGATGGGCTGCCTGGGACTTGCCTGGGAAAAAGTGGGAAGGCAGGATTACAAATGGGTATGAAAACATTCTAGAGGGTGATGAATACGTTCATTATATTGATTGTGCTTATGGTTTCACTAGCATATACATGAGATTAGTATATCAAAACTCATCAAACACTTTAAATAATGCTGATATTCTATGTTAATTATACCTTAATAAATCAGTAAAAAGAAAGAGACAGTACAAACAACCAAGGAGAAGAATGGTATGTTTGAGAATATTGACAGCTTCTGTATATTAAAAATTATCAGAAACAAAATAAAAAGATGGGCCACAGACTAGGAATAAATATCTGCTATATGGCAGACTCCAATAGAGAATACACATAATACTTTTACTAATCAAAAAGAAATCAGGGCTTCCCTGGTGGCACAGTGGTTGAGAGTCCGCCTGCCGATGCAGGGGACACGGGTTCGTGCCCCGGTCCGGGAAGATCCCACATGCCACGGAGCGGCTAGCCCGTAAGTCATGGCCGCTGAGCCTGCGCGTCCGGAGCCTGTGCTCCGCAACGGGAGAGGCCACAACAGTGAGAGGCCCGCATACCGCAAAAAAAAAAAAAAAAAAGAAATCAAATAGAAAAGTGAGTAGAGAAGATAAATAGGCAATTCATACACATGGCAATGTGAACAGCCAATAAACATTTGGAGATAAGCCTTACTAGTTACTAATGAAATGCAAAACAAAACCAGATACAATAATTTCCATCAGATTGCTAAAAATTTAAGTCTGATAATACCATGTCTTGGCAGGAATGCAAAGGAGGAAACTCATACATTCCTGGAGAAAATATAAATTATTTTATCCACTCTGGGAATCAATTTGGCAATGTTTAGCAAATTTGAAGAGGGTATCCTACAGGCCAGCAAGTCCAACTTCCAGGTATACATGTTGAAAATAACTTTTTATAAATATGCACCAGGAGACATACAGAAGAATGTTCACTTCAGTATGGTTTACAACAGAAAAAACACTGGCATATTAGATTTTTGTTCTCAAATCTTCACTTCCTCCTCCTTGACCTCTGTGGAAAATCCCTTAATTTTGGGCTTAGCCATGTAATTTGCTTTGGCCAATGGGATACTGGCAATTATGAAATGACTCAATCCTTAAAATGAACTTCTGACACTGGCTTGCTTTCTTGCACCTCTGCCAACAGTATGAGAGGATAATATCCCAGATAGCCCTTTGGTTTAAAAAGGATGAGAAACATATAGAACAAACTAACAAATCTGACAAAACCATCAAGCAGAGATGACCTAGACCAGATTAGCCAGCCCCTAGCCTATCTAAGCAAGGCCAGCTGAGATCAACAGAGCACACACCCTTTGTGACCTGCAGATGCATGAGGTAAATAAATGCTTGTGTTTTATGCCACTGACATTTTATATGGCTGTTTGTTATACAGCAATAGCTGAGTGACAAAATTGGAAGTGTTCATCTACATGGACATGGGTAAATTAAATACTGGCATATTTATACAAGTTTAAACAACTGATATACACAACTATATAGCAGTGAAAATAAGAGAACAACAGCTACCTGTGTCAACAAAAACACACATATAAACATAATATTTAACATATAAAAAAAGCATGGGAAACGTAGCAGCTTGAAAAGGCTAAGTTATGCTACAGTAACAACTTTAAAA
The DNA here is from genome assembly GCF_011762595.2 of Tursiops truncatus. NCBI lineage: Eukaryota > Metazoa > Chordata > Mammalia > Artiodactyla > Delphinidae > Tursiops > Tursiops truncatus. Next base: position 59,589,015 of record NC_047049.1, on the reverse strand, counting down.
TCTCAGTGGCTTACAACAAGGAAGGTTTTATATAGTGCTCATGCTACCTATCTATCATACTGGCTACAGCTCTGCTTCACATGGTATTGAATCTGGGATCCAGGCTGACAGGGCAGCAACCTCTATTTGGAACATAGCAGAGGTAAAAGAGAACACAGCAAATCACAAACTGACTATTAAAGCTCTTGCTTGAACATAGTGTATATAGTTTCTGCTCACATTTCATTGGTCAGAGGAAATCACATGGTTAGGTCCAAACTCAATGCTAGGAGATGAATACAATCATTCCCTGGGGAAGGACAATGGATATACGTGAATGTTATAGTCTTCATCAAGAATGATAAACACCAGGGACTTCCCTGGTGGCACAGTGGTTAAGAATCCACCTGCCAATGCAGGGGACATGGGTTCAAGTCCAGGACGATCCCACATGCCAGGGAGCAAGTAAGCCTGTGCACCACAGCTACTGAGCCTGTGCTCTAGAGACCACAAGCCACAACTAGTGAAGCCCCTGTGCCACAACTACTGAAGCCCATGTGGCTAGAGCCCGTGCTCCGCAACAAGAGAAGCCTGAGCACCACAATGAAAAGTAGTGCCCGCTCACTTCAACTAGAGAAAGCCTGCACGGATCAACGAAGACCCAATGCAGCCAAATATAAAAATAAATAAATAAATAAGAATGATAAACACCAAATTAAGGACAGTGGTATCAGGAACCAGGGGCAGAGACCCTTATTTCTTACTATAAGAAACCCTTGTTTCTTATTATTCCACAAGAAGTCAGCAAATATTTTTTTGTAAAAGGCCAGATAGTAAATATTTTAGGCTTTGTGGGCCACTTATAGTCTCTATTGGAATTCCTCAACTCTACTATCATAGTATAAAAGCTGCCATGGACAATACATAATGAATGAGTTCCAATAAAACTCTTTTTATGGACACTGAAATTTGAGTTTCATGTAATTTTCAGGCAGCACAAAATATTCCTCATGTGATTTATTTTTTTTAATGTAAAAAATATTCTCTGCTCATGGGCCATGCAGAAACAGGGAAGTTCACTGTAGCTGACCAACACCTGCTCTATACTCAGCATCACTGCAGGAAATTAAAATAAAGGATACATGCACGCCAATGTTCACTGCAGCACTATTTACAATAGCCAAGTCACGGAAACAACCTAAATGTCCAACGATAGATGAGTGGATAAAGAAGATGTGGTACATATATACAATGGAATACTACTCAGCCATAAAAAGGAACAAAATTGGGTCATCTGTAGAGATGTGGATGGACCTAGAGTCTGTCATACAGATTGAAGTAAGCCAGAAAGAGAAAAACAAATATCGTGTATTAACATATATATGTGGAATAAAATGGTATAGATGAACCTATTTGTAGGGCAGGAATAGAGACGCAGACATACAGAACGGACATATAGACACGGGGTGGGGAAGGGGAGGGTGGGACGAATTGGGAGATTAGGTTTGACATAAATACACTGCCATGTGTAAAATACACAGCTAGTGGGAACCTGCTGTATAGCACAGAGAGTGCAGCTCGGCGCTCTGTGACAACCTAGATGGGTGGGATGGGGGGGGTGGTTGGAGGGAGGTCCAAGAGGGAGGGGATATAGGTATACATATAGGTGATTCATGTCATTGTACAGCAGAAAGTAACACAACATTGTAATTTTACTCCACTAAAAAAATTTTTTTAATAAAATAAAAGTAGAAGACAAGGTTCTTGTATGGAAGGAACTTACCTTGTTGGGGCAAAAACATTAGAACAAAATTGTTTCAAAAATACATTCATTGTATATACTTTCATGTGTTTCTTGTTAATTAATAGTGCCCTTTCATTTCAGCTTAAAGAAGTCCCTTTCACATTTCTTGTAAGGCCAGTCTAGTGATAAAAAATTCCTTTAGCTTTTGCTTGTCTGGAAAACTCTCTCTCCTTCAATTCTGAAGGGCAACTTTGCTGGGTAAAGTATTCTTGGCTGGCATTTTTTTCTTTCAGTACTTTGAACATACCATGCCACTCCCTCTGGCTTACAAAGTTTCTGCTGAAAAATCTGCTGATAGTCTTATAGGGGTTCCCTTGTATGTAACAAGTTGTTTGTCTCTTCTTGCTTGCAAGGAGTCTCTCCTTGCCTTTAACTTTTAACACTTTAATTATGTGTCTTGGTGTGGGTCTCTTTGGGTTCATCTTTTTTAGAATTTCCTGGGCTCCTGGATCTGGACGTCTGTTTCCTTCCCCAGGTTAGGGGAGTTTTCAGACATTATTTCTTCAAGTAAGTTTTCTACCCCTTTCTCTTTTCTCCTTCTGGAACCCCCATAATGTGACTGTTGGTCTGTTGATGTTTTCCCATAAGTCCCTTAAGCTATCTTGACTCTTTTTCTTTTTGCTGCTCTGACTGGATAAGTTCCACTGTCCTCAAGTTCACTGATCCTTTCTTTCATCTAGTCTGCTATTGAACCTCTCTACTGTATTTTTCAGTTCAGTTATTGTTTTTCCATTCTGTGGCTTCTATTTGGTACTTTCATGTATTTTCTATCTCTCTGTTGAAATTCTCACTTTATTCATGCATTGTTCCTGTGAGCTTGCTAAGCATTTTTATAACCGTTATTTTGAACTCTTTATCAAGTAAGTCACTTATCTCAATTTTATTAAGGTCTTTTTTTGAGGTTTTATCTTGTTCTTTTGTTCGGAACATATTCCTCTATTTCTTCACTTTTTGTAACTGAGTTGGTTTCTAGGCATTAGATAAAACAGCCACCTCTCCCAGTCTTGAAGGAGTGGCCTCGTGGGGAAGCTGAACCTTATCATTCAACCCTGCCCTAGCTCTTGGTTGTCCCTCAAGCCTCTGTGATTGTCCAAGTAGCCTACTTTATTCTTGGAGGCTCCCAGTAGTTGAGGCTCCTACTTTGCTCTTAGAGGCTCCCAGTAGTGCCAAGAGCCATCAGTGTCCCAACGGGGAGGATCTCAGTCAGCACCTAGATTCAGGCTGACTGGAAGCCAGACCCTCAGGCAGCAGTTTTTAAAGTATGCAAATAAACTTCTTTCAGGAGAAGGCTGGGAGATGAGTGTTTGTTTGATTCCTCTACACTGAGCCCTGGGGTGATAGCCAGTTAAGAACTGTTACTTTGTTTGCTACCACCTATGGAATCCATGAACACAAGTCCCACTGGTCACCAGAGCCAAGCTATCAAGGGATGTGTCCTCTGGGTGGCAGCCACAAAAGCTGGGGAGCCAGACATGTACACAAGCTCCTTTTTCATAGATACCAGCAACCTGGGTCAGGGCAGAGGGAGGGCACAAAAATGATGCTCACTGGCCTCCCCAGTCTCTGGAGAGGACTGTAGTCAGACCATAGATATGTGTTTAATTAGAAGCCTGCCCCTCAGGCCACCGCTATAAAGATAAGTTAATAAGCCTCTTTTACAGAACAACTGGGGTATATTTCATGCTGGTTATCTGTGCTGTGCCCTGGGAATGGGATAACCAGTTAAGAATTGTTTCTCCATTTGTTACAGTCCTACGGGACCCGAGAACGTAAGCCCCAGTGGCCACCAGAGCCAAGTGATCAAGGGATGTGTCCTGGGCGCCAGCTGCAAAAGTCAGTATGCCAGACATGTACACAAATTCCCTTCTGGGAGATACCAGTGACCTCAAGCAAGGCAGAAAGATACGCAAAGATGGCTCCCACTGGCCTCTGCAGTCTTCGGAGAGTATTTCAGCGGCATTCAGATGTGTTTTAAACCAGAAGCCTGCCCCTTAGGCCAAAGGCTCAAGGCAAGCAAATGGGCCTCTTTCACAGAAACACTGGAGGTGTGTTTCAGTGTGCTGTCTCTGTGCTGTGCCCTGATGGTGGTAGCCAGTTAAGAATGGTTTCTCTGGGGCTTCCCTGGTGGCGCAGTGGTTGAGCGTCTGCCTGCAGATGCAGGGGACACGGGTTCGTGCCCCGGTCCGGGAAGATCCCACATGCCGCAGAGTGGCTAGGCCCGTGAGCCATGGCCGCTGAGCCTGCGCATCCGGAGCCTGTGTTCTGCAACGGGAGAGGCCACAACGGTGAGAGGCCCGCGTACCGCAAAAAAAAAAAAAACAAAAAAAAACAAAACAACAACAACAAAAAGAATGGTTTCTCTGTTTGTTACAGAGCCCACCAGCCTGTCTTTGGAGAATATTTCAGTAGGCCCCTAGATATGTGTTAAATTAGATGTCTGCCCCTCAGGCCAATGCTTTAAGATAAGCAAATAGGTCTCTTTCACAGAAAGACTGGGCACTTTCACTCAGCTGCCTTTGCACTGGGCCCTGTGGGGCAGCCGGGCATGAGCACTCTATGCTCCCCAGTTCACTATAGCCTTGTGGGTCTTGTAGATGCAAGCCTCTTTGGCTTTCAAACCTAGATGCTCTGGGGGCTCATCTCTCAGGTGTAGGTATCAAAAGCTGGCATGCCAGATCGAGGTTCAAACCTCCTGCTCCTCAGGTAGAAGCTCAGGTCTGTGAGTTCTCTCCTGACCACTGGTTACTGTAACAGGGGTAGAGTTTATGGTGAAATTGTGTCTCAGCCTCTTCTATATGTTTCGGTGTGGGTTTTTTCTCATTTGCCTGATGTGTAGGAGTTGTAGATTTGGTGTGTCTGTGGGAGGAGGTGAGCTCAGGATCCTCCTACAACACCACCTTGAACCAAAACCACTGTATATAATCGAGTGTAAAATTATGTGTCTCAAACTAAAAGTGCTCTAGTAAGAGTATCACTAAGGGCATGACTCATCCTAGAGAGAATATGGAGTCCAGGACAAGTAAATCACAGTATGATCTGTGTTTCCCCTTTTCACATCCTTTTCGTCTTCCATGAGACAAAATCAGATCAAGATGAATAGGTCAGCCAGTGGGATATGGTGGAAAGGAAACAGAGATCCTCTTTGCTCTGACGAAAGCTCAAGTATGCTTTGCTCTGACAAAAGCTTAAGTTTTTCTATATAGTACTTTAAAAGCTCTCCCCATGCTGCTGCTTCTCCAAGTCATTGGCTAGCTATGCAAAACTGGTTACTACAAGCAGCACGACCCAGAGCTTGAAGCAACTGCCTTATCCACTATATCCAGAGACTTTGATGACACTAAGATTGCACAGAAAGGGAGATGAGATGTATTCCAGTCATACACTATATATATTTTTTCCTTTTAATGTCCTTCTTACTTACCTATGGCTACTCTAAATTCTTTTGGTATTCAGTACAAAATTATTCTTAATCAGCTTGTTACTGAAATTCATCAGCACTCCACTCATTTAAAAACTGCTTAATTTTAGGGCTTTGTGATTATTTTTGAACTGTTCTAAAACTAAAACTTACAAGTTTAGATCTGTTAGGTATCCTGGGATACGGTATGTGTGAAAGACATGACAAAACAAAGTTGAAATATGAGCTACTGGCTAGAGTCCAGCCATCTGATGATAGAAAATCAAATTACAATTTGAATTACAGCCTCACTCTTTTCTTTATTTCAACCCACATGGGAATAATACATATTTTTACTTCTGCTACATCAACATTTGTGGAAATCTGTGTTCATGAGCAAACAAAAATGAAGCCAAATTTTCCATTAAATCTCATTTTAATATACTACAATTTTCCCTCATGATTATTATCTTAAAAGAAAAGCAATCATTCATTATTCTGGCTTTTTATGAAAACCAGAAATGTGCTTGGTATATTAGACATTTAGCAACTATTCTGTCCATGTGACAGGTCTTTCAATAATTAAAAAAACAAAATTACAAAGTTAAATGCCAAAATGTGTGTAAGCAATTAGAGTATATAATGATTTCCACAGGAAAAAAAAAAAAAACTTCCTTAAATGTCCAGATAATCTTTAGTAAACTACCTAAAGTGTTGCTTCATTTTCACTGTCACACTGGAAGCAAAGTACAGTTTTATTTAAAGTTACTGTTACATATTAGATTTCATCTGGTTTTAGAAATAATTTGACAAGTACAAAATACTTTACCATCATAAAACCCAGGAATATATCTTGCAATCCTTTTTTCTGTCTTACACAAGTCTTCTTTAATCCTTCCTTCCACATGTCACAAAACAAGGTGCTAAAACTAATTCAAAAGGCTCAAAATCTAAAATTCAATGCAATTAATGTAAACTTTATATACCTTCTTTCTGATTATAAAAGATTGTATACTCTATAAAGGAAGAAATTTTTGTCTGTTTTATTCATTCCTGCATGCCCTGCACATAAAATAGTGTCTAACCCATAGCAGAGCTAATTGATCAATACTTGTTGAATGAATGCATGTGAAGTTTATTAGAAAATAAAGGAACAAGGAATAGTCAAAGAAGAATAAAATAATTCCTCAAAATTTCAACATTCAGAGAGTTAACATTTTGGTATATTCTCTTTCAGCTGCTTTCTACATATTTTTCTACATGGCGGAAATACAAAGTATAGGGGAACATATTAAATAACACCATGGAGATACAATCAGTAAAATCCAAAATGTGGGAAATTCTAGAATATAAATGACTTACATTCTTTCACAAATAAATGATGTACAGTTTGAGTTTCAAAAGTAGAGAGCCAGTGCAGGAGGACCAGGAAAAGTGAAACAGGAAAGGAAGGAAAGCCAGTTCAAGGGTGTGTCATTGAGCTGATTACTGCTGTAGAAAACTAGGGCTCAATACTCCTTAGCCCACCCAAGAAACCACATAGTTTGTATCCTCAGAATTGACCATCCAAGACAGTGGAGAGGAGAGTATTTATGCACCAAGTCTCAACAAAGAGTAAAGTCCTTTATACCTCTGTATGTGTGCACATGCCAACACGGTTGAGCAGGCTCCCGAAGGGGACCCATGCTATAGCAGCAGAGATGCTCTATAGCAGAAACAAGAGACACATAGTGTAGCTGACGGTCTTTCCTGTTAGGCTGTATCTCTATCCTGATAAATGCTGCAGCAACAATCTAAGCAAAAGGTAAAAGGTGGGCTGAGAGACGTGAAACAAGGCATAAAACTGGTCTTGCTTAATGGCAAGGAAAAAATGGCAAGAAGAAAAAGAGAGAGAGAAAAACCCATAAAGAAAGACTGAAGAGATATCAAACATAGCGTGTGGCCATTTTTGGAGGTTGATTTGAATAAATCAACTGTAAACAATATATTTTAGATAGGGAAATTTGAACGATGCCTAGATATTTGCTATTAAGAAATTACTGTAATATTTTAAAATTATTGTTATTACTGGTACTACTGTTTTTTTTTTTTTTAAGTATTTATCTTTTGGAGACACATACAGAGGTGTCTTTAAAATTGCTTTAAATTGGCTTTAAAACAATCTGGGGTGAGGAGAGGAAGTAAAAAGGTTATAGATGAAATAAGATTGGCCACGTGTTCATAGCTGTTGAATCTAAGTGACAGGTACATATGGGTTCATTATACTACTCTCTGTACTTTCTATGTTTGAAAATTTCCCTAAGAAAAAAATTTAAATATACGGCAAATTTCCTGCACCTTTGAAGATTTCATTTTTCCTAGAGATATATGAATGTTAATAAACATGGGCAGGGGCTTCCCTGGTGGCGCAGTGGTTGAGAATCTGCCTGCCAATGCAGGGCACACGGGTTCGAGCCCTGGTCTGGGAAGATCCCACATGCCGCGGAGCAACTGGGCCCATGCGCCACAACTACTGAGCCTGCGCATCTGGAGCCTGTGCTCCGCAGCAAGAGAGGCCGCGACAGTGAGAGGCCTGCGCACCGTGATGAAGAGTGGCCCCCGCTTGCCACAGGTAGAGAAAGCCCTTGCACAGAAATGAAGACCCAACACAGCCAAAGATAAATAAATAAATTTATATTAAATAAATAAATAAATAAAAATAAACATGGGCAAAACATTATAAATTCCTTGGTTAGAAAACACCATAACTGTTTCTGGTTCCCCAAGCTCACATTGTTATTTCACATGTCTGTATTTCTGACCACACAGTTTACTCACTCTGAGTGATGCCCACATAATTTACTCACTTTGAGTGATGCCTCTGCCCACTCGTGTATACAATGATAATAATATAATAATATAATATAATAATATAATAATAACTATTATTATTCACTTTTCGAAACCCATCTCAAATGCCACCCCCTTTAGGATGCCTTCCTTATAATGCATAGTTTCTTTTTCATAGCCTACTACTGTAACATATATGATTGATTCTCACTAATTGTGAGAGTTATGTTCTATAAAGTTGCCATGAACAAAGAATCAGTGAATACTGACCTATTACTCCTAGGGGAAATACAGGGTTAGGTTCCTATGATCCTCTGGTCACAAGTTTTTTTTTAAACCAATCAATACATAACCTTATTTTATGTGTTTTTTTTTTAGAGACACCTTTTTTCCTCTCCCCTCCTTCCATACATATTTGATATATCTATATATATATTTGATTCATTCTTTCTCTATATATATCCTTGATTAATTAACAATGAACTCACGGCCAACTCAAGCCTGAAGAAAGCTTATCTCACACACACATTTTCTCCTTAAGGCACATTATAGCCTTCTTATGTTTAAGAACACTAGACAGCACATCGATAGTACATGGAGCAGGTGGAAGAGGGACAGCAATCACCAAGATAAAGCACAAAAATTCTAAAAATATGGCACTAAATAAACAAAGCAAAGGACACATATGAAAGCTGAAACAAAAAGGCAGAGCATTACTTTGTTTGACCTCAGCTGGGAACATGTACATGGGGTGACTCAAGCTTTTTGCTGCACTGCACATAACCACAGATGACTGCAAAAGTACCATTAAGTACTGATTATGGGGTTACAAGTAAGTTTTAGTGAGCATGCAAATTTGCAAATACAAAATTTGCAAATAATGAGAACTGACTATATATTCTTTATTCCCTTTTTAAATTGAGGTGAAATTCAAATAACATAAAATAACCATTTTAAAGTGTCCAGTTCAGTGGCATTTAGTACACTCATAGTGTTGCATAACTACCACCTCTACCTAGTTCCAAAATATTTTCATCACTCTAAAACAAAAATAAAAACAAAAAAACCCACCTTGTATCCATTAAGCAGTCAGTCCTCATTCCCCCAACCCAGCTGCTGGCAACCAACAATGTGCTTTCTGTCTCTATGGATTTATCTAGATATTTCATACAAATGAAATCATATACCAATATAAAATAAAAATGAAAAAAAAAAGAAATCATATGATATGTGGCCTTTTGTGCCTGGTTCAGGGTTCATCCACATTTGAATAATATTCCGCTGTACGTATGTATCACAATTTGTTTATCCATTCATCTGTTAAAGGACATTTAGGATGTTTCTACTTTTTGGGTATTGTGAATAGTGCTACTATGAACATTCATATACAAGGACTTGTTTGAATACCTGTTTTCAATTCTTTTGGGTTTATACTAGTAGTGCAATTGTTGGGTCATATGGTAACTTTTTACTTACATTTCTGAGAAATTGTTTTTCATAGTGGCTGCACCATTTTACATTCTCACCAGCAACATATGAGGGCTTCAATTTCTCCACATCTTTACCAACACTTGTTTGCTTTTAAATTAGAGCCAACCTGTGAGATGGTATATCCTGGTTCTGATTTGGATTTCTCTCATGACTAATGACATTAAGTATCTTTTCATCTGCTTACTGGCTATTTGTATATCTTATTTGGAGAAATGTTTATTCAAGTCCTTTGCCCATTTGTTAATTTCTTGTTAAGTTGTTAGAGTTCTTTTTCACTTCTGGCAGTTTGTGTATTACTAGGAATTTGTTTCATCTAGGTAATCCAATTTGTTGGAATATAATTGTTCACAGTATTCTCTTATAATCCTTTTTATTTCTGTAAAGTAGGTAGTAATGTCCCCACTTTCATTTCTGACTTTAGTTATTGGCTTCTTTTCTCTTTTTTTCTTAGTCAGTCTACCTAAATGTTTCTCAATTTTGTTGATCTTTTCAGAGAACCAACTTTCTGTTTCATTGATTCTATTGTTTTCTATTCTCCATTTCATTTACCTCTGCATTAACTTTCATTATTTCCTTATGTCAGCTATCTTCGGGTTTTGTTTGCTCTTTTTTTTTTTTAAGTTCCATAAGGTGTAAAGTTAGGAAAGTGATTTGAGAACTTTCTTCTTTTTATTTTATTTATTTTTAACTTATTTATTATTTTATTTATTTATTTTTGGCTGTGTTGGGTCTTCGTTGCGGTGCGCGGGCTTCTCATTGCAGTGCCTTCTCTCATTGTGGAACACAGGCTCTAGGTGTGTGGGCTTCAGTAGTTGTGGCACGGGGGCTCAGTAGTTGTGGCTCGCGGGCTCTAGAGCGCAGGCTCAGTAGTTGTGGCACACAGGCTTAGTTGCTCCGTGGCATGTGGGATCTTCCCAGACCAGGGTTCGAACCCATGTCCCCTGCATTGGCAGGTGGATTCTTAACCACTGCACCACCAGGGAAGCCCTATTCTTTTTAAATGTAGGTGTTTACAGCTATAAGTTTCCCTCTGACCACTGCTTTTGCAGCATCACATCAGTTTTGTTAAGTTCTGTTTTCTTTTTCATTCATCTCAAAGTATTTTTTAATTTCTCTTGTGATTTCTTCTTTGAGCTTTGGTTTGGTTAAGCTTTGGTTAAGAATGTATTGTTTTATTTTCACATATTCATAAATTTTCTATTTTTCCTTCTGTTATTGATGGATAGTTTCATTCTGTTGTGATCAGAAAAGATATTTTGTATGAGTTTAATCTTTTAAAATTTATTAAGATTTGTTTTGTAGCCTAACATATGGTCTATCTGTCTATTCCGGAAAATATTTGATGTGTGCTTGAGAAGAAATGTATTCTAACGCTCGAGTAGAGTGTTCTATGCATGTCTATTAGGTTTAGTTGGTTTACAGTGTTAAGTCTTCTATTTCTTTAAAGATCTTCTGTCTAAATGTTCTGTTCATTGCTGAAAAGGGTTATGAATTCTCCAACCATTATTGTAGAACTATTTCTCCCTTCAATTCTGTCAGCCTTTCACATATTTTGGGGTCTTTCATTTGGTGGGTATATATATTTAGCATTGTTGTAACTACTTAATGAACTGACCCTTTTATCAATACACAATGTCCTTCTTTGTCTCTTGCAACAATTTCTTACTTAAAGTCTATTTTGTCTGATATAAGTATAGTCACCTCAACTCTCTTTTGGTTACTATTTGTACCCTTCATTTCCAACCTATTTGTACTCCTTCATTTTCAACCTATTTGTGTCTTGGATCTAAAGTGAGTTTCCTGTAGACAATATAGAATTAGATCATATTTTCTTCTCCTGTCAATCTCTGTCTTTTAACTGGTGAGTATACTTTTATATTTTAAGTGATTAAGGATAAGAAAGCACTTGCTTCTTCTATCTTGTTATCTGTTTTCTATATGTCATATCTTTTTTTGTCCCTCAATTCCTCCAATCTTGCCTTCTTTTGTGTTTGATTGATTTTTTTCTAGTGTACTATTTCTATTCCCTCCTCAATTCCTTTTCTGTATATTTTTTAGTTATTTTCTTAGTGGTTAACCTGAGGACTACAATTAACATCTTAAATTGAAAATAATCTAGTTTGAATCAACATTAACATATTTAAATTGTTGTTTTACAAATTTGTCTTTTAAACCATACAGGAAAAAAAAGATTGTTAAAAACCAAAAATAAAACAATACTAATATCTCCCTATGTAGTTACCTTTACTGGTCTTTATCATTTAAAATTTTTCTTTGTATGACTTTGGTTACTATCCAGGATACTTTCATTTCAGCCTAAAGGATTTCATTTAGCATTTCTTACAGGGAATGTCTACTAGCAACAAACTTCCTCCACTTCTGATTATCTAGAAATGTCTTCATTTCTCCTTCTGGGACTCCTAATATGCATATGTTGGTACACTTGATATTGTCCCACAAGTATCTTAGGCTCTATTCATTTTTATTCATTCTTCTTGCTCTGCTCCTCAGACTGGACATCAATTGACCTATCTCCAAGTTTCTGGTCCTTTTATCTTTCTGCTCAAATCTGTGTTGAACTCTTTCAGTAAATTTTTCATTTTATCTACTTTACTTTTCAGCTCAATAATTTCTATTCGATTCTTTTTGACAGTTTCTATTTCTTTATGGGTATTCTCTATTTATTAATACATAATACTCCCTATTTCCTACAGTTCTTTGTCTATGGTTTCCTTTAGCTCTATGAACATATTTAAGATAGTTGATGTAAAGTCTTTGTCTAGTAAGTGCAATGCCTGGGTTTCCTCAGGAATGATTTCTGTCAATTTCTTTCTTTTTTTTTCCTATTAATGGGTCATACATTCCTGATTATTGTTGATACGCCATGCAATTTTTTAAACTGAAAATTAGATACTTTGAATATTGCTATGTGGTAATTCTGGAAATCATATTCTCCCTTCTTCCCAGAGTTTGACATGGTAACCTGCTGAGGACCCCAGTCATCACTTTGTTTAGCGATTTTTCCAAACTATTTTTGCAAAGATTATATTCCTCATTACGTGTCATCATTGAAGTTTCTGCTCTATTATCTAAGCAGCCATCAAGTGACCTCAGAGATTTCCTTAAATGTTGGAGGCAAAAGGAATGAAAAAACAAAACAAAACAGAACCCAGCTCTCCTAGTGTTTGTAGATTGGCTCTGAGCTAGGGCCTTCTTTTGATGTTTAGCTAGATTCTCCTACAACTCCACCTTAACTTTCACCTCCTTCTTGCATGGAGCACAACTATACAAGCCCACTCAAGTCTTTTCCAAGTATGTGTCTGGCCTAAGCATCACTCTGGATTCCCCAGGCAGTAGCCCTTCAAAGCTCTTATTCCCTGAAATGTCTTTATCCTCAGCCTCCTCCTTCTGAGGCTTTTCAGTCTGTCTGCTGTTGGTCCCATCTGCCCTCTCTTGGCCCAATGGCTACAGGTGGTATATGCCTTTAAATTTTTTCAGTAGATGACACCTGGAAAGGTACTTTAGATTGAGGTGGGTGAAACAAAAGGCAAGCCTTTGTGCTGGTAGCTCAGGAAACTACCAGATGAGTCAAAATGCACAACCACTTTTTTTGGAGAAGTAGTCTATATTGCCTCCCAGCGATCTCCCCATCACTAGTAAGCCAAGCTAGGAATGCAGGCTGCCATCCTCATGGCTGCTGCTAAGCTGGGAAACAGGGCATGGTAGGCAGGTAAGCAAAAGGCCACAACACTTTCTTTCCAAAATTTAACAGCTTCTTTCTTCATTAAGCAGTACCCTGGTTGCTGTAACTTTTTTATTAGATTCCAGTGATCCAAAAAAAGTTGATTCCATCCATTTTGGGCAGCATAATGATTGCTTCAGTGAAAGAATTGATTCTTGAAGCTCGCTACTCTGTCATTTTTTCCACCATGTCTCCCATATACATTTGTAAGTAATTACCTTTAACTTATAATATTAAGCCCTTTATTTTCTTTTCTCACAACTTGTTTGTTCGGCCATTTCCTCTAAATGAGACTCTTTCCTCTATTCTTTGTCTAACTTTTATTCAAACTTAGATGTATTCTCTAGAACCATTCTCTAAACTTCCAGACTGAGTTAAGTGTCCGTTCTTTATACTGCCATAGTACCTGTTCTTTAACAAATCACCACATTCCTGAAATTACCTGTTACTGTCTCTGTCTATCCCACCAAAGAGTAACTTGACAGCAGTCACATATGTAATCCATTGCCTTCAGGAACAGTCTAATTACAAGCAATGACTCTCAGTCAGAGGTGTATAATCTTAGCGCTTTAGATTATACGCTCCTCTCTTCTACTCCTAAAGCCTAGCATAATGCCTAATATTCAGTAGCTACACAGTGAATATAATTATTACATGGACTTATACAGTTTAGGCAATACATAGAGAAACAAAGAAGCATATCAAGAAATAAATATCACAATCTTATTTTTCACTTCAGCAACTTACGTTCTGGTTGTTTTTCATTGGGTGTTATGGATCGCACAAAGTCTTGTGGTGTCATAAACACTTCAGATTCACCATGCTCACTGATTACTTTCAAGGTAGCAAAATATCGGAAGATTTTGTCTGGTGTGGAATATGCGCGAATCCTATTCTCATATTCCATCACCTAAAATTGGAAATTCAGAGAGTGTTACTGTATTAAGCATCTCATTTTCATGTATATTCTCTTATTTGGGGGGCAATTTTATATCATTTTTTTCTCTAACTGGATTTTTTATATTAGAAATTACTTGCGTCTCAAAAACTTGTGATATACGATTCATACTCCAGTTGAGGCAATGCTTGTATAAGTTTTCTTCAGAATTTTGAATATTTTCTAATTTCTTAAATCATTGAAAGCTAGCAAAACTGAAAAATGTCATAAAAGAATTCAAAAGGTCTCAGTAAAAGAGTATAATACCATATATATGGGAGCCTATCATTTTTTAAACACCTACCAAGGTTTTAAAAAGGGACTGATTTTACAGTTTTTACTTCCATGCAATTTCTTGAATTCAAAAACAAAACAGACGTGGGACTTCACAGGTCTGAATAGCTAACAGTCCTTCAAACAGAAAGTACATTACACAATAGCACAAAAAAATAAAATTACATATCATGGAAACTCAATTATTAACAGGTCTGAAGCAATAAGACTTTTACTTTTGATTAAAAAATTAGACTTCCAGGGACTTCCCTGGTGGCGCAATGGATAAGACTGCGATCCCAATGCAGGGGGCGCAGGTTTGATCCCTGGTCAGGGAACTAGATCCCACATGCATGCCGCAACTAAGAGTTCGCGTGCCACAACTAAGGAGTCCGTGTGCTACAACTAAGGAGTCCGTGTGCCACAATTAAGGAGCGGGCAAGCTGCAACTAAGAAGCCCACCTGCCGCAACTAAGGAGCCCACCTGCTGCAACTAAGGAGCCAGTGAGCTGCAACTAAGTAGGCTGCCTGCCGCAACTAAGACGCAGCGTGACCAAATTAATTAATTAATTAATTTTAAAATGTAGACTTCCAGAGAACATTTAAATATAGCATATTTAGAAAAGAGTGGACTTGGGAAGAACACAAGCAAATATTTGAATAGGAACAAAATTATATATGGCATACATTTAATTAAAAGATTATAATGTTAATATAAAAGCCTGTTTCCTTATCCAGCACCCAAGCCCCCATTCTGTACACGAAACATACAAAATACTGTATCTTCTGCATAATATTCTTCTACAGCCTACACAGTACCTTGGTGAAAAGATGTCTCTCATACCTGAATTTTATATGTTGAGTTAACCAACATTAAATAGTATCTTATAAATAACTGGTTAGAAAATGTGTCAAGGCAATACGATCTAAAAATCCAGTGAAAAAATAAAATAAATAAAATAAAAATCCAGTGAATTCAATGTCTATAAAGCAATTCACTATATTTAAAAAAACATTATTAATGTTTTAATTTAACTTATTAACGCAGCTATTAGTGTAACTGTCATTTCTGGCTAGATGGTCACTTTGAGGTCATTGATGGCAGCTGCTTAAAAATGGTCTCAATTCCACTACGAGATATGCTTTCAACCACTAAGAAAGGAATGCTAATTTGTAACTATACATGACAGGAAACTTTCTAATGCTAATTTGCATTAAAGTCTGAATACTTATTTCAGAAAATTTTTCAATAGATTTGGCATGTGGCAAACACACTAAGCAGTCCCATGGCATAGCAGTCGCCAACCTTTTTGGCACGAGGGACCGCTTTTGTGGAAGACACAAAAAGCTTGGGGGGGGGATGGTTCAGGCGGTAATGAGAGCAATGGGGGGGGATGGTTCAGGCGGTAATGCAAACAGCAAGGAGTGGCAGATGAAACTTCACTCACTCGCCTGCTGCTCACCTCCTGCTGTGAGGCCCAGTTCCTAACAGGCCACGGACTAGTACCAGTCTGTGGCCCTTGGGTTGGGGATCCCTCCCTTAGCAACCTTTCAACCCCTTAGCAGCCTTAAGACTTAGCTATGAGTCTTAAATCAAAGGCATTTTATATTTAACTACAACTATCTGCTGGATCATACCAGCTATAGAACAAAAAATAATCAGTTTACAATATTTAGGGTATGGGCTACAGCTACTGCCAAAGATGGATTTGTAAACTAAAAAGTCAATCATATATAAGATAAAGATAGAAAAATAACAACTTAAAAGTCAATGATTTACAGACTGAAAATCAGATCCTTGATTGTTACCAAAAAAATATGCTGCTGAATATTATTAATTAGTTTTAGTTTGAAATAATAGGTTGAGGAGATAGACCTTCTCCATTCCTGCACTGGTAGAGTTTAGTATAGACATACTGTATAGTATATTTTTGCTTTTTTTCACTTAGCAATGTATCTTAAAGACCATATCACACAATTTGATATGCAGCTGCCTCCTTTTAAGTAGTCATGTTAAAGGAACACTAACAACTATTATATAAAGGGTTTAAAATATAGCATCCAAGATAACAAAGGCTTGGAAGCTAAGATATATAGAAAACCGTTGAAGAATTTTGGAACGTTTAACCTGGTGAAAAGATTTACTAAGGAAATTATAATAGTTACATTCAATCATCTACTTAAAACATTCTTGAGTTTCATGATGTTAAGAGAGCTGTCTTCACTAAAACAGCCAGACTTACTTGTATCAAAATTCAGCATTATATTTCCTATATGAAAGGCACAAGTGTAGCCAAATAGAAGCTGCAACCAACTACTCTGAGAAATGGCTGGGTGGATAGGCTGGGTGGATAGGCCAGGTGGCTGGCACTTCCCAGATCCATGCCTTCAGCCAGCCAGCCAAAGCCCCCTCCCCACACCCCCATCCTGTGCCTAGTGACCCTACCCTAATGCCGCACAACCCAGCTGGGCTCACACTATCTGCGCTGGGCATTTTACTGCATCCAAGACCCTTGCTCCTACCCACAGCTGTAGCTCCAGAGACAAGGGTCCTGATCTACCCCCACTCTGAGTCTGCTTGGATGGAGCCTCTCCCAACCCCCATTTTTCATCAGTTTCCCTTGATGGCTTAGGGGGCTCATGTGAAGGGAAGTCAGCACTGAGATGCAGCCTCTGTTTCTGGAGCCTCTTGTAAAGCTCAGAAGATCCTGGAAACGGCCCAGACCAACTTGGATAAAAGAACCCCCAATCCATCCCCAAAATTTGTGCCTGGGAGAAATAGGTCCCTCTCAGCTCTACAGTTCACAGCCCTGACAACTACAACCCCTGGAACAAAAGTAAAGAACCAACGTCAAGATGAAAGCAGCCAACATGCGGCTTCCAAGGTCAGTTCTACTCAGGGCCATTCCAGCCTGCAAGAAAGGGAGAAAGGGCATTGAAGAACCTTGTGGGAGATATTGTGTGCCAGGTCTAGAAGTGGCTAACATCACTTCTATTCAGTGGAAAACTAGCAAACTAGTAACAACCATTAAAAAAGGTAAAGTAAAAAAACAGGGCTCAGGATCACCTTTAGAAATCTGAAATGGCATGATGTTAACTGACCTAGGGTACACCATGAGCAAAATTTTGTAACCAAAACATGTTATGTTAGAAGAATGCAATGGAAAGAGCAAGGGTTTTAGAGTTACACAGACTTATATTTGATTCCTTCTATTATAAGTAACCAGCTATACTACTTTAGACAAGTTACTCAGTTGCTTCAAGCATTAAGTATATATGTAAGTATGTATGCATACATGTATATGTGTGTATATACACACATATATGCACGAACATACACACATTTACATGTGTGCATATGTATGTACATATACTATGCCTGGAAGACAGAAAATGCTCAATAAATGTTACTTTCCTTCTGTTTTTCATTTGTTCTGCTATGTGTGTAATAAGTAAACTTACTTGGGTTTTCTAGTCACCTAAGTTCTTAAGGATTTTGTTTGGTATATAGAGCATATTTTATGTCTTTTATTATTCATGTTCACCTATCAATCAATTTAAAAGTATTTACAATTGTACTGAACCAAATAATTTGGCTTCTTAATATGAAGATACCATTCCAAATCCAAAATAGCGACATGAGAAGCTCCTGAACTCCCCATCTCCCATGGATGCATCAAATGTACAGCTATACATGGAGTATTTCCCTCTGAAAGAAATCCAGAAACTAGCTGAACAATGCCTATACATTGTGTTAACGAGAAAGTACCAACATCAAAACTGGTAGGAAAGACTGAGACACACTCTTGCCATAAATCCCACCTCTGGCACAGTGCCATACAAATGGGAGAGAACTCTCAAACTCCAGCTTCTCCCTGAGCAGTAAAGGGTTTGGATGCTGCATCTAGCACCCCAACTTGTAAGACTCCCACTTGAAGGATGGGCCCCCAAAACAACTACTATGAAAGCCAATGGGACTTGCATCCATGAGACCCACAAGACTACAGAAAACAAAGAAACAGTTTTTAACAGGCTCTGGAGAACTCAGAGTATCTGTTGCCCCAGGGATCAGTGCAGAGGAAGAAGGCAAAAAACACCTACCTCCCAGTCTTCCCTTGAAACAGGTCTATTTGCATATATTAAAAGCTGCTGCTGGAAGGTCAGGCTTCTAATTTAGCACACATCTAAGGGCTGGCTGACATCCTCCATGGGGACTGGGGAAGAGAGTGGATGCCTCATCCAACTTCTCCATCTAGCCTACTCCAAATTGCTAGGATCTCCCTGGAAGGAGCTTATACACACGTCTGCACCTCAGCATTATTAGCTGTCATCTGAGGTATAAGTCCCTGAATCACCTGGCTCTGCAAGTCAACAGGGCTTGCATTCTTGAGTCCCACAGGACTGTAGCAAAAAAAGCAGATTGTAATGGGTACAGGAGCACAACCCTATGGCTATACACTTGGGCCAAGCTCAGGGAAAGCAGGCAAAAACTCCCATCTCCCAGTTTCTCCCTAGAAAGGGCTTCACTAGTTAGTTTCCCAGATGTTTCCTGAAAAGCCAGCTTCCAATCAACATGCATCTAAGTGCTGACTGTGATCCTTTGCTTTGGGACACTGACAAGTCTTGGCACACTCTCAACTACAGGGAGGCACCAAAAACAAAGAAGGCAACTTGGACAATCAAAAAGGTTTTAGAGACAATCAAGAGCTTGGGCCAGGCTGATTGGCAAGGTTCATCTCATACATGAGACCATTCTGCCAAGACAGGGAGAGATGGCTGTTTCAGCTAAGGACTAGAAACCAACACAGAAAGTCTAGGAAAATAAGGAAACAGACAAATATGTTCCCAAAAAGAACAAGTTAAAACTCCAGAAACAGACCTTAATGAAACAAAGAAGTGATTTCCATGATCTAGAGTTCAAAATAACACTTATAAAAGGATGCTCACCAAGGTCAGAAGAACAATGCATGAACAATAAAAAGAATTAAAACACA
This sequence comes from Tursiops truncatus, assembly GCF_011762595.2. NCBI lineage: Eukaryota > Metazoa > Chordata > Mammalia > Artiodactyla > Delphinidae > Tursiops > Tursiops truncatus. Next base: position 59,569,569 of record NC_047049.1, on the reverse strand, counting down.
GAGACAGGGACTTCCTTGGTGGTACAGTGGTTAAGAATCTGCCTGCCAATGCAGGGGACACAGGTTCGATCCCCGGTCCGTGCAGATCCCACATACCACGGAGCAACTAAGCCCATGCACCACAACTACTGAGCCTGCGCTCTAGAGACTGCAAGCCACTACTACTGAGCACGTGTGCCACAACTATTGAAGCCTGAGCGCCTAGAGCCCATGCTCCACAACAAGAGAAGCCATCACAGAGACAAGCCCGCGCACCACAACGAAGAGTAGCTCCCACTCACCGCAACTAGAGAAAGCCCACATGCAGCAACAAAGACCCAATGCAGCCAAAAATAATAAATGAATAAATAAATAAATAACTTTATTAAAAAACAAACAAAAAACCCCCACAGAGATAGAAATGTACCAAACAGAAATCACAGAACTAAAGAATGCAATAAATGAACTGAATAATTCAATAGAAGGGTTCAACAGCAGACTAGATCACATAGAAGAAAGAATAAGTGAACTCAAAGACAAACAGTGGAACTCATACAGAGGAGCCAGAATAGAGAATGAAAGAGAATAAAGATATCTTAAGGGACATATGGAATACCATCAAGTGAACCAAAATACACATTAAAGGGGTCGTAGAAGTAGAAAGAACAAGAAAAAGGGGGCAGAGTGCGAGAGGGTTGGACTGGAAATTGGGGATTAGCAGATGCAAACTGGTATATATAGAATGGATAAACCACAAGGCCCTACTATATAGCACAGGGAACTATATTCAATATCCTGTGATAAACCATAATGGAAAAGAATTTGAAAAAGAATGCATATATATATGTATAAATGAGTCACTTTGCTATACAGCAGTAATTAACATAACATTGTAATTCAACTATACTTCAATAAAAAAATGAATTAAAAATAAAAATTACAAAAAAAGAAAAAGGGGGCAGAAAACTTATTCAATGAAATACTGATGAAAACGTCCCTAATCTGGGGAAAGAAACAGACATCCAGATCCAGAAAGCCTATAGAGTTCTAAACAAGATGAATCCAAAAAAAAACACACACTGTCAAAGTTAAAGGCAAGGAGAGAATCATAAAAGCAAGAGAAAAGCAACTTGTTATATTCAAAGGAACCTCCCATAATACTATCAGCAAATTTTTTCAGCAGAAACTTTGCAGCCAGAAGGGAAGGGGATGATATATTCAAAGTGCTGAAAGAAGAAAACTGACAACCACGAAAACTCTACCTGGCAAAGTTGTGATTCAGCATTGAAAAAGAAATAAAGACTTTTCCAAATAAGCAAAAGCTGAGGGAGCTGCATCAGCACTAGACCAATCTTACAAGAAATGTTAAAGAGCTAATTAATTCCTCAAGCAGAAACAAAAATGAATAATTATTAACAGGAAAACATGTCAAGATATAAAACTCACTGGTAAAGGTAAATATATTCAGAATGCTCTAATTTTTAATAGTAGTGGGTAAATCACTTCTAACTCTAATATGAAAGGTAAAAGGAAAAGGTATTAAAATAATTACAATAATTTTTAAATGGACATACAATATAAAAAATATAAACTGTGATATGAAAAACATAAAATATGGGGGGGAGTATATAGAGTTTTTGTATATGTTGGAAGTTATCAGCTTAAAATACACTGTTACAAATATAAGGTGTTTTATGTAAACCCCATGGTACACACAAAGCAAAAGCCTATACTGGAAACACAAAAGACGAAAAGAAATCTAAGGATATCATTGCAAAAAATCATCAAATCACCAAGGAAGAGAATAACAGAGGAATAAAAGGACAGAGGAATTATAAAACACCAAGAAAACAAATAACAAAATAGCAATCATAAGTGCATATTCATCAACAATTACCTTAAATGTAAATGGACTAAACTCTAAAATCAAAGACACAGAGTGGCTAAATGAATAAAAAAAACATCCAACTATATGCTGCCTACAAGAGACTCACATCAGCTTTAAGGACACACCCAGACTGGAGGGAAATAATGGAAAAAGATATTCCATGAAAACACAGCCAACAGAAATCAGGGGTAGCTAAATTTGTATCAGGAAAAATAAACTTTAAGCCAAAGACTGTAACAAGAGACAAAAAACAGAACAATATAACTATATAAGATCAATTCATAAGGAGGATAAAACATTTGTAAACAGTTTTATACCCAACATGAGAGATCCTAAATTTATAAAGCAAATATTAATAGAACTAAAGGGAGAAAAAGACAGCAATATAATAATAGAAGGGAACTTTGATACCCCATTTTGAACAACTGATCATCTGAATATAAAATAAATGAGGAAACATTGGACTTGAACTACATATTAGACCAGATGAACTCAAAGACATTTACAGAAAATTCCATTCAAAAGCACCAGAACACACATTATTCTCAAGTGCACATGGGACCCTCTCCAGCAGGGATCACATGTTAGGTCACAAAACAAGGCTTTATAAATTTAAGACTGAAATCATATCAAGTATCTTTTTTGACCATAATGGTATGCAGCTAAAGTTCAACTACAAAAAGAAGAAAACTAGAAAATTCAAAAATATGTGCAGATTAAACAACACATTCCTGAAAAACCAATGGGTCAAGGAAGAAATGAAAACAGAAATCAGAAAGTATCTTAAGAGGAATGAAAGTGGAAACACAAAATATCAAAACATGGGATGCAGCAAAAGCAATTCTAAAAGGAAATTCATAGCAATAAATGCCTACATTAAGAAAGAAGATTTTGGATTGGAAGAATCAATATTGTCAAAATGCCTATACTACCCAAGGCAATGTACAGATTCAATGCAATCCCTATCAAATTACCAATGGCATTTTTCACAGAACTAGTACAAAAAATTTTTACATTTATATGGAGATACAAAAGACCTGTGTCTGTGTGGAGACACAAAAGACAGAGCTGGAGGAATCAGGCTCCCTGACTTCAGGCTATACTACAAAGCTACAGTACTCAAAACAGTGTGGTACTGGCACAAAAACAGAAATTAGATCAATGGAACAGGATAGAAAACCCAGAAATAAACCCACGCACCTATGGTCAATTAATCTATGACAAAGGAGGCAAGAATATACAATGGAGAAAAAACAGTCTCTTCAATAAGTGGTGCTGGGAAAACTGGACAGCTACATGTAAAAGAATGACATTAAAACATTCTCTAACACCACACATGAAAATAAACTTAAAATGGATTAAAGAGCTAAATGTAACACTGGACACTATAAAACTCTTAGAGGAAAACATAGGCAGAACACTCTTTGACATAAATTGCAGCAATATCTTTTTGGATCCACCCCCTAGAGTAATAAAAACAAAAATAAACAAATGGGACCTAGTTAAACTTAAAAGCTTCTGCACAACAAATGAAACCATAAACAAAACAAAAAGAAAACCCACAGAATGGAAGAAAATATTTGCAAACAAAGTGACCAATCGGAGATTAATCTCCAAAATATACAAAGAGTTCATTCAGCTCTGTCAAGAAAACAAACAGGGAATTCCCTGGTGGTCCAGTGGTCATGACTCCACACTTTCACTGCCAAGGGCACAGGTTCAATCCCTGATCGGGGAACTAAGATCCTGCAAGCCGCATGGCACGGGGAAAAAAAAAATCGAAAAATGGGTGGGAGATCTAAATAGACATTTCTCCAAAGAAGACATACAGATGGCCAAAAAGCACATGAAAAGATGCTCAACGTCACTAATTATCAGAGAACCGCAAATCAAAACTACAATGAGGACCTCATACCAGTCAGAATGGCCATCATCAAAAAGTCCACAAACAATAAGTGCTGGAGAGGGTGTGGAGAAAAGTGAACCCTACTACGCTGTTGGTGGGAATATAAATTAGTACAGCCACTATGGAGAACAGTATGGAAGTTCCTTAAAAAACTAAAAATAGAGCTACCATATGATCCAGTAATCCCACTCCTGGGCATATATCTGGAGAAACCCATGGTTTGAAAGAATACATGCACCCCAATGTTCACTGCAGCACTGTTAACAATAGCCAAGACATGAAAACAACCTAAATGTCCGTCGACAGATGAATGGATAAAGAAGATGTGGCACATATACTTAAGGGAATATTACTCAGCCATGAAAAAGAATGAAATAACGCCACTGGCAGCAACATGGATGGACATGGAGATTATCATACTAAGTGAAGTAAGTCAGACAGAGAAAGACAAATATCATTGATATCGCTTATATGTGGAATCTAAAAAAAATGACACAAATGAACTTATTTACAAAACAGACTCATAGACTTAGAGAACAAACTTACGGTTACCAGCAGGGAAGGGTTGGGGGGAGGGAGACACTGGGAGTTTGGAATTGACATGTACACACTGCTATATTTAAAACAGATAACCAACAGGGACCTACTGTATAGCACAGGGAACTCTTCTCAATATTCTGTACTAACCTAAATGGGAAAAGAATTTGAAAAAGCGTAGATACTTGTATATGTATAACTGAATCACTTCGCTGTACACCTAAAAGTAACACAACATTGTTAATCAACTATACTCCAATATAAAATAAATTTTTTTTAAAAAAGATAAGAGATAACAAGTGTTGGTGAGGGTATGGAGAAAAGGGAACACTTTTGCACTGTTGGTGGGAACATAAATTGATTCAGTCACTATGGAAAACAGTACAGAGGTTCCTCAAGAAATTAAAAATAGAACTACCAGGCTTCCCTGGTGGCGCAGTGGTTGAGAATCCACCTGCCAATGCAGGAGACATGGGTTCGAGCCCTGGTCCAAGAAGATTCCACATTCTGCAGAGCAACTAAGCCCATGTGCCACAACTACTGAGCCTGTGCTCTAGAGCCCGTGAGCCACAACTACTGAAGCCTGCACACCTAGAGCCCGTGCTCTGCAACAAGAGAAGCCACCGCAATGAGAAGCCCACGCACCGCAATGAAGACCCAACACAGCCAAAAATAAATAAAATAAATAAATTTATAAATTAAAAAAAAAATAGAACCATATGACCCAATAATCCAGCTTCTGGGTATATATCCAAAGGAAATGAAATCAGCATCTCAAAGAGATATCTGTACTCCATGTTAATTGCAGCACTGTTCACAATTGCCAAGGTACGGTAACAACCTATGTGTCCATCATGCAATCTCAAGGGACTCCAAAGACCCAAAATAATTTTGAAAAAGAAGAACAAATTTGGAGGACTCCAACTTCCTGATTTCAAAACTTATTACAGTCATAAGAAAAATGTGGTACTGGCACAAAGACAATCATATAGAGCAGACAAATAGAAAAGAAAGCCCAGAAATAAACCCTCAGACACATCATCAAATGATTTTGACAAGGGTGCCACAACCGTTCAATGGAGAAAGGACAGCCTTTTCAACAAATGATGTTGGGAAAATTGGATATCCACATGCAAAAAAATGAAGTTGGGGGCTTCCCTAGTTGTCCAGTGGTTAAGACTCAGCGCTTCCACTGCAGGCGTGTGGGTTCAATCCCTGGTCAGGGAAATTGCACGTGCCACAAGGTGTGGCCCAAAAAAAATTTTTTTTCTTAATTAAACAAAATTCTTAAAAACGGGATATGGCTTCCCTGGTGGCGCAGTGGTTAACAATCTGCCTGCCAATGCAAGGGACATAGGTTCGAGCCCTGGTCTGCTAAGATCTCACATACCGTGGAGCAACTAAGCCCATGTGCCACAACCCGTGAGCCTATGCTCTAGAGCCCACGAGCCACGACTACTCAGCCCACGTGCCACGACTACTGAAGCCTGCACGCCTAGAGCCCATGCTCTGCAACAAGAGAAGTCACCCCAGTGAGAAGCCCGCGCACCGCAACGAAGAGTAGCCCCCACTTGCCACAACTAGAGAAAGTCTGCGCACAGCAATGAAGATCCAACGCAGCCAAAAATAAATAAATAAAAAATTTAAAAAAAAACGGGATAGAAAAAGTACGTTTTTAAATAGGTTCTCGGGGAGACAAAATGACACATGGAATGGTTACCCATTCACTGAGACTTTAGTGAAAGAAATAAAAACTATTTCAGATATAGATTAGAAAGGTTTTATTACTACTAATTAAGTAAATTACACTGATAGCTTTCATTTTTTCTGTGAAGCATAAGATATAGTCATCTGCTAAGCAGAAAGCGGGAGCAGAAAATGGAAGATTCAAAAATAAACATTTACTTGGGTCATTTTTGCCCAACACTGTAAAATGTAAAGTTTGACTATAAGTGAAGCTGATTGTGCAAGATAAATTTGAACTTTCCTCAAATTCATTCAGGGCAAAAGATTAAATAAATGTATCATTTTGGAAAAAATGGCATGATAGATAATTAAGTTGTGATACATAACTTTTGTTCAAATTCAGTTTAATCAGAAGTGGATTTGGGAAATGAGAAGACATATTTAACAGCTTCATCCAAATAAACAGAAGATCCAAATTTTTCTTGCTTGCAGTTATACAGCCCCCCCAACACACACAAAGTAACTCAAATTATCTTGTTGCACTGATTAGCTATATTTTAGCAAGTAAAGGTAATTCCCTGAATTTCAATGCTAACATGCAAAATGTCTAAGAAATTCAACCTTTTGACTTTTCATCACTGGTCTGCTGAATTCAAATGCCCAATATCATAGGCATTATTACAGAGGAGCTAAACTTTTCTCAGGTAAAACTGTATAACAGCATATTGTGTTAAAGATATAAAATGCTGGAATTACGTTGAGTTGATGCTGTCCTCAAAATTAGTTGATTTTTTGGAAATATTTGTATATTTCCAAAGAGATTTTATTCTGCCTTTACAATTTGGCATCATGACAAATCAGTATATCACAGACTCAACTTCACATATATGAAAACATTCAGAATCAGAAAGATCTAAAAAGCAATAATCACCTTAGGTGGTTGAATTGAAAGAACAAAGAAAATACATGTTAATCCTGATTACCAATCCTAGGTCCTTTTCACTATCCCAATTAACTTCACATTCAAAGAGTACCTTTGCCTTAGAACATGATGGAAAATAGCAAAGAGGTGAATAACTTCAAAGTGAATATAAGCCATCTGAAATATATGATAAAAGACTCAACAGCATTATTCTAAAATAGAATTAACTATAGTTCTAATAATTTATAAGACTGTGTTCCATACTTTTCTGTCTCTGAATCCAGAACGTTTCTTCTTTTTCTCTTCTGGATAAGGCTCAAGACAAATACCTGAAGCCTTTTTTTCGTGGTTACAATCTTCCCCTTCATCTTTACTCTTCCCTTTATCACCAAGTTCACTCTTTAGGTTGTTTACTGATGGTGGGGATTGTGCAAGGGCCCTGGATATTAAAAAAAAAAAAAATCTATCAATCAAGAAGGTCCATCATATTAAACAAATAAAGATTTTCAGATAAAGCTAAGCAGGAGCAACAGCAATGAAATTCGTGAAAAGTTTGACATGAACAGGTTCCTCAAAAAATTAAAAGTAGAACTAACATATGATCCAGCAATCCCACTTCCGGTTATATATCCAAAAGAACTGAAAGCAGGGTCATTCAGAGATTTTTGCACACTCATGTTAATAGCAGCATTATTCACAATAGCTAAAACGTGGAAGCAACCCAAATGTATACTGATAGATAAATGGATAAAGGGAATATGGTATCTCTGTATAACAGAATAATATTCAGCCTTAAATATAAAGGATATGACACCAAAAGCACAGGCAACAAATCAAAAACAGGCAGGATTACATGACACTAAAAACCTTCAGCAGAGCAATAATCAACAAAATGAAAAGACCATCTACACAATGGAAGAAAATATTTGCAAACCATATATTTAATAAAGGGTTAATATTTAAAATGTATAAAAGGAACTCTTACAACACAATAGCAACAAAATAAATAACCTGATTAAAGGTGCTCAACATCAATAATCATCAGGGAAATGCAAATCAAAACCACCACGAGATATCACCTCACACCTGGTAGGATGGCTTTGCTCAAAAACAAACAAACAAATAACAAAACAAAAACCCAAAAGATAACAAGTGTAGGCAAGCATGTGGAGAAAAGGGATGCCTGGTACACTGTAGGTGGGAAAGTAAATTGATACAGCCACTATGGAAAACAGTATGGAGGATACTCAAAAAACTAGCCATAGAATATGTTAGTTTTCTAACTAGAATATGATTAAGCAATCCCACTTCTGGTTACACATCACAAGGAACTGAAGTCAGGATCTCAAAGAGATATATACACTCTCATGTTCAGTGCAGTATTATTCACAATAGCCAAGATATGGGAGAAACCTAAATTTCTATCAATCAACACAGAATTTGCAAACGAAGCGACTGACATGGGATTAATCTCCAAAACATAAAAACAAACAACCCGGGACTTCCTGGAGGTCCAGTGGTTAAGACTCTGTGCTTCCATCACAGGGGGCAGGCACGGGTTCGATCCCCAGTCAGGGAACTGAGATCCCACATGCCACATGGTGGGGAGAAAAAAAAAAAAAAAGTATCTCTTTAAAAAAAAAAAAAAACAGCTCAAGCAAAAAATGGGCAGAAGATCTAAAGAGACATTTCTCCAAAGAAAACATCCAGATGGGCAACAGGCACATGAAAAGATGTTCAACATCACTAATTATTAGAGAAATGCATATCAAAACTACAATGAGGTACCCAAATCTACAATGAAGTTTCACCTCACACCGGTCAGAATGGCCATCATCAAAAAACCTACAAAAAATAAATACTGGAGAAGGTGTGGAGGAAAGGGAACCCTCCTACACTGTTGGTGGGAATGTAAATTGGTACAGTCACTATGGAGAACAGTATGGAGATTCCTTAAAAAACTAAAAATAGAGCTACCATATGATCCAGCAATCCCACTCCTGGGCATATATCTGGAGAAAACCATAATTCGAAAGGATACATGCACCCCAAAGTTCACTGCAGCACTGTTTACAATAGCCAAGACACGGAAGCAACCTAAATGTCCATCGACAGAGGCATGGATAAAGAAGATGTGGTACATATATACAATGAAATATTACTCCACCATGAAAAAGAATGAAATAATGCCATTTGCAGCAACAAGGATGGACCTACAGATTGTCATACTGAGTGAAGTAAGTCAGACAAAGACAAATATCATATGATATCGCTTATATGTGGAATCTAAAAAAAAGGGTACAAATGAACCTATTTACAAAACAGAAATTGAGTCACAGATGTAGAAAACAAACTTATGGTTACCAAGGGGGAAAGTGGGGAAAGGCATAAATTGGGAGACTGGGACTGACATATACACACTACTACATATAAAATAGATAACTAATAAGAACCTACTGTATAAAACTGAAGTATAGTTGATGTACAGTAAGTTACAGGTATACAATACAGTGATTCACAATTTTTAAAGATTATACTGCAGGATGGTGAATTTTATGTTATACGTATTTTTTACCACAACAACAACAAAAAATGCACTGAAAGAAGAAATGTGAGACCAAAAGAATCACAAACAGGTATTTAGATAAAAACTTGCACTTGAAAGAAAATTCTACATGAAGACAAATCATCTGATGGGCTTCCCATGTTCATTCTATTATGAACAGCAAGAAAAAAACTGAATGTTCAGTAAAGGCTCCTTGGGCTAACTAGAGATTGAAACTGATAATCTATTCTATAAAGATTTTCCCTACTTACTCAGCCAAGGTAATGACTCTATTCCTTCAAATTCCTACACTATTTAGTGACTGAACCTTAACATGTAATTTAGGCTGGTTTTACAAGACCTTCACTGTGCTTACCACCCTCTGGTTTAATGAAAAGGACTAAAGGCATTACTAAGACTCTATTGGCAAAATTTGTAGAGGCCCTCCAAATACCTTGACCAAAGCATTGTCACTGGTCCTCCTAAATCTCAGATCCACCCCTTTTGGAACTCATAAACTCTCACCCTTTGAAACAGTCATAGGATGCCCAATGCACTTGTCTCCTTCTTCTGACCCACAACTGATAAAAGAAGAGATACTCCAATATTCCAAAGACCTAATTGCTTCTATTAAAAATAATCATGCTTTGGTAAAGCAATCTTTTCACAGTGCACTGTTCGGAGATGAAGACCTTAAGCATCACACCTTGCACCTGGAGATTCTGTCTATTGGAAAAGACACCTCCAGAAGAACTCTCTTCAAGCTTGCTGGAGAGGCCTCTATCGGGTACTGCTAACCAACCTTTGTGCTGCCAAACTCCAAGGAAGAGACTATTAGATTCACGTCAGAAACCTAAAGAAAGCGCCAAACCCTGACTGGACCTGCACATCATCTGGTGACCTGAAACCAAAGATTTCCTGAAATTGAAGGAGACAACTTCTGATGAGACAGCTATCCCAAGATATCTGAACAAGGCCTGTTGGAAATGTGTTGCCGAAACCTTTAATGATGACAATGTTTCAGATGATTTCCAATGTCTATGATCTTGGTAACAGTGAACTTCAGATAAAACGTGCATGAGAGTTCTCCCTCTTACACCTCCTTGTTACTCAAATGTGACCTCAACAGTTTTCCCATCTATGCACTTCCTCTCCAACATGAGACATTAGACCCAGGAAAGTTTCTCCCTGGCACTGAAATATGAAAACTCACTGATAGTAGAAAACCTGATTCTTGATCAGCAATGCTTTCAGAGAAAGATCTTGGTCAAAAGGGGGAAATGTAAAAAATTAATAAACAGAAGCCTCAATTACAGTCAGCGGGAGCTCTCACACTCTGTGATGATAGCAGAGCCCAACAGGAAGAAGACACCTCTTCTTTCCTGACAAGGACTCAGCCAATAAAAAGCCATGGACTCTTTGCTTATTATGCCCCTCCCAACTTCTTTTTCACCCTATAAAAGACAGACAGACCTTGAAGCAGAATATTTCCTATTTGTTGCTTTGACATGATAGCCTAATTCCCTGAAACATCTTATTTCATAGACAAATATTATCAATGCCAAATGATTTAGCAAAGAAATTTCGATACAAAGTCAAGCCAGAAATCAATCCCTTTTAGATAACGGAGACAACTGGAAGAATAAAAGTACATGCAGGAACAGGATGCTCAGATAACACTCACCTCTTCCACAAGAGACCAGTACTTGCAGTTACTGCAGATGCTCCAAGAAAAGCCACCATCATCAGCCGTCGCCTGATCTGGGTGGGCTGTGATGCTCCATGGTACCATCGAGAGCCCACTGCCAGCTCTGCCAATGCAGAAAGAGAGTTAAGACGAAACATCCTGTGAACAAAAAGTAGAAATGTTACTCCTAGCTGGTGGCAGTGACAGTGATGATGATGATAGTAACAGTATTAACATCACCAACAAATACTAAGTACTTAATGGCAGACAGTATTCTAAACACTTGGCAATACTATGCATTATCCCATTTAATCCTCAGAACAACCTGAGGAGAAATGTACTACTACTTATAAACCTTACATATCAGTCAAGGTATAATTAGAAGAAACCACATGGTAATTTGAACAGGGAAAATTTAATATAAAGCATTATTAATTACAACAGGCAATTAAGTACTAAGGGGTAAAGAGACATTAGATACAGGGAGCAGTCACTACTTAAAGGGCTGTTGCAGAGCAACAAAAAAGGAATAAATCTGTAAACAGGCCACTCCCAACAGGATTGAGATCTGGAAACTCTGGTGAGGATACAGCCATGGATGTCAGAGAAATTTACTAAAGTGCTACACCAAAAGAACTCACTGTAAAGCCATCTACAGGTGACTGAAGGAGAAACAGACATTTCTTCTTGATTACATGACTTTTTGTAGTGGCAGTTCATTCAAATCACACAAAGTATCCATACTTCTCCCCTTTGATTTTCTCAAAGCATAGTTTATTTCTTCCTGATTTAAATTACCTTGCACTTTGTATGTATATTCACATATTCACGCATTTGTTCATACATAACTTTGCCTCCCCCCAACCCCCAACATACACAATTGGTTCTGAGGCCAAAATTATTCTTTTCCTCTTTGAAAACACAGAGTCTAACACATAGCCTGTTACATCACAGCTGCTTAAAATATTTAACTATTTTACTTTAACATGAAAAATGTCAAGTTGCAAATTATACAGGTACTGGCTCTGAACATTTAAGTACATTTCTCAACCCCAATACACTAAGAAAACTATGTCTTTCATTATTTGGGTTCAGGTCAAGTTAGACTATTTAGCTGTCTCCTAACATCACCGAGGTGGTTACTGATTCTTCTCTGGGACCTATACCTATAATCTCTTAAGTAAATCTTTCTCTTAGCCTCCTTCATTCAACCTAGGTCCAATGCCAAAGTTGGAGCTAAATCTTGCCCTTAAAGATAAAGTGGGAAATAATTAATTTTTTCTCCTATATGCTATGACCTAAGCTTCAGCACCACAATTCTTACATCCCTTCCAATCCTAGAAATCACCTCATTTTATTGCACATACTCTAGCAAATTCCAGCACCAAGGAGATTGTCTTTTATGTTTTCTTACATCCGTCAACTTCTGATTCATTTTTAAATTAACATTTTCCAAACCCACAAGTGCATTCATACATAGCATTGCTTTTGTCTGTAACAAAGACAAGCACAACTAAAACATTCATATCTGGAGAAAACATTATTCAACATTGACAACAGAAAGAAAAGAGCATTTGAAAGTTCTCAATGTGAAAGACAAATAACATAACCAGTTCAAAAGCTGGACTAGGCAAGGGGTATAAGGCTGGAAGATAAGTTTACAACATCTGATCAGATATGGAGAATATATAAATGACCAAATAGGAAAGCCATGATCACTTGAGAAGATCCTTTGAATGCTGGACTGAGAATTTTGATCACATATACAACAAACAGGGAGCCACTGAAGTCCTTAAAAGGAAAATAACATGATGCAAACATTTTTAAAAGAATTCCAATCTATCTAATAGCAGTGAATAGAATAAACTACAAAGAACCATAGGCAGAGAGAGCTAACAGGGAAGTAATGAGTACAGTCAGAGGCAGCTAATAACCAAAAGTATTGTGATGAGCACCTAGATCAGGATGGTTAAGTATAGAAACCAAAAATAAAATAAAATTTTCCAAAGAGAAACAAAACTATCAGATATCAGTGTTTGACATACATCAATATCTAACTGCATTGGAATTCCCTGGTGGTCCAGTGGTTAGGACTCTGCACTCTCACTGCTGAGCGCCCGGGTTCAATCCCTGGTTGGGGAACTGAGATCCTGCAAGTCGTGTGGTGTGGCAAAAAAAAAATCTAACTGCATAGGAGATGAGGAAGACAAAAAGGGAAAAGAAATTAAAATAATGGCAACACTAAGGAATATGGTAGAAAGTGAAATGGAATAGGAATCCAATGACCCAAGATCTAGACTCAATTCTACTACTAAACAGTTATGCACAAAGGAAGTTCATCTCTCCTCCTCAGAGAAGAGTATACCCATTGATGAGAGAACTGCCTACAGGAGCTTTAGGGTTTCTTTTATTTCTTTAATGTTCTCATACCTCTGGTGAAAAAAGGTATGGCAAAATTTAATCTATTTCAATTCGGGGGGAGGGACTAAGACCATATGATATATTCAAGATTTATTAGCTTTGGGAATCCATATCCGTATGCTATGGCTCCAGAGAATTTTAAACTTTGGAGGTTCTGAGTTATACTAACATTCCACTTACATCTGATGTTGTAATTCAAATGTTACTGTCTACATCTCATTTCACCACTGGTTTTAATCTCATTCCCCAAAGTACACATCAATACATATCTAGTCATCTTCTCTAGTGTAATTTCCAATAGATGTCAAATAAACTGAGGAAAAAAATTATCCCACTGAGAACAGGCTCTATTATAATTTAATTCTCAGCTTTGTACTGAAGAAATAGTGTAACTAGTCGAATGTGTTAATTTTTGATGAGAGACCGTTTAAACAGATTTAAGGAGATCAGCTTTCCAACTGAGTCTGGAAAACTGAATAGGCCAACTGGCAGCAGTTATGCAGTAATGAAGATTAACATGCACATTTATGACATGGATTAAATTAAATCAAAACCAGTGCATTTTTCTCTTTCCTAACAGTCCCTATCCTTCTCCCAAAAAAAGGCATGCCTCTAAAAAATAGCTTTTAATTGCAACTGAAAAAAGATGAAGAGGTATTTCTAATCAAGAAATGTCAAGAGAAGCAAGTAAAAGATAACCTTGTTACCAAAGAAAAGCATTATCTACCCAACAAGAAACAGAACAAGTTGTTTTTTTTTTAAAAAAAACAAAAAACCTGTAACACTATATCACTGCTGTGTTTCTGTATCTATTATTTTTAAACTATCATGCTTAATGTATTGCTTTTGGTAACTTTCAAAGGGCCACAGAACCGGAAAATCACTTAATTCAACATCATTATTTTCCAGGTGAAGCAACTAAAATCTAGATAAGTTATGTAGTTTACTTATAGATAATTAGTACAAAAACCTACAATAGATCCCAAAATTCTTGCTTCCCAAATAAATAACATAAGGGGGGGAAACCTCTTCAAAACTGTTCCCAGAAAAATAAATATAATAGCCGCACTTCAAAAGGAGATCAAGTGTCCAATTACAGAAAGATACACAATGTTATGACAGGATACAATGTAATATAAATATTAAAAATGATAACCATTAAAAAGTATTAAAATATTATTTCACAAAATAACAGAAAGTTGGGCTAAAGATATAAAAAGACAGTTGAAAAACAGAAGTAAACATGGCTCTATAATCTATGAAAAGATACTTAATATCACACATAATAAGACAATGCAAATTAAAACTATACTGACAAACTGTTTTTCACTCATTAAGCTGGCAAAATCCAAAAGTTTTAAAACATACTAGTTGGCAATGCTGTAGAAATGGCACTGCTGAGGAATGTGTAAATTGGTACAATCTACAGAGGGCAATTTGGTAATATCCATCAAAATCACCTATATAAACTGCATATATTGACCTAGCAATTCCACTTCTGATATAATACGCTATTGATATACTTGCACACCTTTGAAACTACACACACAAACATTCATTGCAACATGGTTTGTAACAAACAGCAAAAGACTAAAAACCACCCCAGTGATCACCAAGAGAGAACTGGTTACACTACGATAAATATCAATATATACAAGGCAATATCACATAGCAATAAAAAGAAAATGAAAAAACTATGTATAGACTTGGAAAGATTTTCAAGACATACTGTTATCTTAATAAAGCAAGGTGTGGGACAACATATATAGTATGATACCTTTCGTGTAAAAAAAAGGGAAACAAGAATGTGTATTTGTATGTTCTTATTAATTAATTCTGGAAGGACACACAAAACAGTAATAGCAATAGTGCCGGTGGGGGTGGGAGGTGGGTGAGATATGAGACAGGGAGATTTTTTTTAACATCTTTATTGGACTATAATTGCTTTACAATGGTGTGTTAGCTTCTGCTTTATAACAAAGTGAATCAGCTATATATATACATATATCCCCATATCTCCTCCCTCTTGAGTCTCCCTCCCACCCTCCCTATCCCGCCCCTCTAGGTGGTCACAAAGCACGGAGCTGATCTCCCTGTGCTATGCGGCTGCTTCCCACTAGCTATCTATTTTACATTTGGTAGTATATACAAGTCCATGCCACTCTCCCACTTCATCCCAGCTTACCCTTCCCTCTCCCCATGTCCTCAAGTCCATTCTCTACATCTGCATCTTTATTCCTGTCCTGCCCCTAGGTTCTTCATAACCACTTTTTTTTTTTAAGATTCCATATATATGTGTTAGCATACAGTATTTGTTTTTCTCTTTCTGACTTACTTCACTCTGTATGACAGTCTCTAGATTCATCCACGTCTCTACAAATGACCCAATTTCGTTCCTTTTTATGGCTGAGTAATATTCCATTGTATATATGTACCAAATCTTCTTTATCCATTCGTCTGTCGATGGGCATTTAGGTTGCTTCCATGGCTATTGTAAATAGTGCTGCAATGAATGTTGGAGTGCATGTGTCTTTTTGAGTTATGGTTTTCTCTGGGTATATGCCCAGTAGTGGGACTGCTGGGTCATATGGTAGTTCTATTTTTAGTTTTTTAAGGAACCTCCATACTGTGCTCCATAGTGGCTGTATCAATTTACATTCCCACCAACAGTGCAAGAGGGTTCCCTTTTCTCCACACCCTCTCCAGCATTTGTTGTTTGTAGATTTTCTGATGATGCCCATTCTAACTGGTATGAGGTGATACCACATTGTAGTTTTGATTTGCATTTCTCTAATAATTAGTGATGTTGAACAGCTTTTCATGTGCTTCTTGGCCATCTGTATGTCTTCTTTGGAGAAATGTCTATTTAGGTCTTCTCCCCATTTTTGGATTGGGTTGTCTGTGTTTTTAATATTGAGCTGCATGAGCTGTTTATATATTTTGAAGATTAATCTTTTGTCCATTGATTTGTTTGCAAATATTTTCTCCCATTCTGAGGGTTGCCTTTTTGTCTTGTTTGTAGTTTCCTTTGCTTTGCAAAGGCTTTTAAGTTTCATTAGGTCCCATTTGTTTATTTTTGGTTTTATTTCCGTTACTCTAGGAGGTGGAACAAAAGAGATCTTTCTGTGATTAAGTCAGTGTTCTGCCTATGTTTTCCTCTAAGAATTTTATAGTGTCCAGTCTTACATTTAAGTCTGTAATCCATTTTGAGTTTATTTTTGTGTATGGTGTTAGGGAGTGTTCTAATTTCATTCTTTTACATGTAGCTGTCCAGTTTTCCCAGCACCACTTATTGAAAAGGCTGTCTTTTCTTCATTGTATATTCTTGCCTCCTTTAACAAAGATAAGGTGACCATATGTGTGTGGGCTTATCTCTGGGCTCTCTATCCTGTTCCATTGATCTATATTTCTGTTTCTGTGCCAGTACCATACTGTCTTGATTACTGTAGCTTTGTAGTATAGTCTGAAGTCAGGGAGCCTGATTCCTCCAGCTCCGTTGTTCTTTCTCAAGATTGCTCTGGCTATTCGGGGTCTTTTGTTTCCATACAAATTGTGAAATTTTTTGTTCTAGTTCTGTGAAAAATGCCATTGATAGTTTGATAGGGATTGCACTGTATCTGTAGATTGCTTTGGGTAGTATAGTCATTTTCACAATGTTTATTCTTCCAGTCCAAGAATATGGTATATCTCTCTATCTGTTTGTATCATCTTTAATTTCTTTCATCAGTGTCTTATAGCTTTCTGCATATAGGTGTTTTGTCTCCTTAGGTAGGTTTATTCTTAGGTATTTTATTCTTTTTGTTGCAATGGTAATGGGAGTGTTTCCTTAATTTCCATTTCAGATTTTTCATCATTAGTGTATAGGAATACAAGAGATTTTTGTGCACTAATTTTATATCCTGCTACTTTACCAAATTCATTGATTAGCTCTAGTAGTTTTCTGGTAGCGTCTTTAGGATTCTCTATGTATAGTATCATGTCATGTGTAAACAGTGACACTTTTACTTCTTTTCTGATTTGTATTCCGTTTATTTCTTTTTCTTCTCTGATTGCTGTGGCTAAAACTTCCAAAACTATGTTGAATAATAGTGGTGAGAGTGTGCAACCTTGTCTTGTTCCTGATCTTAGTGGAAATGGTTTCAGTTTTTCACAATTGAGGATGATGTTGGCTGTGTGTTTGTCATATATGGCATTCATTATATTGAGGTAAGTTCCCCCATGCCTACTTTCTGGAAGGTTTTTATCATAAATGGGTGTTGAATATTGTCAAAAGCTTTTTCAAGATAGATTTTTATGAAATACTATTTCAGTTTTAAAACTATGCTTATGTATTTTTCCAGACAACAGACAGTATTTCATGCAAGCATCTTGAGTGAAGTTTAAAGACAGAATACAAGGTAATATGTGCATGCCAATTAAAATAATGTAAAATATGTGTACCTTTTTAATTTATAAAAAAATTTAGATGATGCAAATAAAATTTAAAGATTACTCCGGCGGTAGAGTTTTACTCAAACTCTTTCATTTAAAGAAAAATAAAGGCAGACCCAGGTTGATGTTTCATCCTCCTCAGCCAAGAGCTGTAACTTGCCAGCCCTATTAGTGGGCTCAGGCCCAATAATGTCTCAGAAATCAACCCATATCATGGTAAATTTCCCTAGTAAGATAAGCGTTACTTAAATCAAATTCATATCCTGATACTCTGATTACTGGCACATCCTGATTCAACTTACCAAACTATTAGAATTCCAGACCTTATCCTGAGCCTGACTTATCTGCTTGCACTTTCTATGTTATTATGCCTCTGGTATTTATGATCTCTGGCAACTGCACATTCATAGAACAACTGCTTGGCTCTTCCACTCCTGACACTGGTCTACATAAACCTCTTTTGTACTATTTCTGACTGTTACCCAGCACTATTGTTAAAAGCAACATCTGTTAATACTGAGGCCAAAATAAATTTCTGAGATCTACCTAAATTTGGCTATCAACAAAACTCAGACCTCAGTTAACTAAAACTTCAAGGTTTCAAAGTGTTTAGTCTACATGAACTAAGATTCTGAGAAAACAAGGACTGAGTGTCCTTTATATCTGTATTTCTAGACTCTGATACAGCACCTGTCACAGCTAGTATACATAGCTGATCGGTCAGTGCACTCCATGAACCTGGAAAATTTTTGCTCTCTGAGAAACACATTATAAAATCAGCACTATCTGGAGTGCCCACAAGAATTCCCTCTAGTCATTCCAGTGGCAGCTGGATACTAACCATAGATTTGGATTCAGTAGGCCATCAGAGCCTCAGCCATTAAGTATCTTAATTATACACTTAACTCTCTTTTATTCTATTTCCATGCTCACTAAGTAATTTGTACTTCCTACTTACATTGCCTTCAAAGAGAGAACATGTTGATCAGAAGATGGGAGTTTCTAGTTCTTATGGTAAATTAATAAATTGGCAATCTGCAATCTGGTTTATAATTTTAATCTCCCATGATATTACACAGTCTAAAGAAGCTTCTCTGAATCCAACCAATTCCAAGGCACTGATATGATCCAGTTTAAGGACTTCCAAGGTTCAAAGCCAAGGTCTTGGACTATGGTGACATCTTGTCCCTCTGCCTCGCCATTTCATTCAAACTTACACCCCAGTGAGAATTTCTCAAAAGCTTTGTATGGCCAGAGTCATTGAATCTAGGGATCCACACTCACTCTTCCTTCTGCCCGGGGTGTAATCAAGTTAGGGGAAGAGAATAAATGAAGAGTCTAAATAAAGGAAAATCATGGGAATATTGTTTTGCTGGACATGATACAGATTTTTGTGTGGAATAAGCAAGACTACTTGCATTTTTGTTACAATAATAATACAGGAATACACTTTTATTGTTGAAAATGTTGTTGTAGAGAAATACATAAGAAACTATGTATTCTTTTTCATGCATCTGAAATTCCACCACTCTCCCTAAAAGAAAGAAGAGGGAAAATAAGATGCATATTTGTATATCCCATCAAAGGATATACAGACATACTTCTTTAACTACTATAGAGTATTTCATTCTATGACTGTTCCACTATGACTGTTTAACTATGCGCCAATTAATACAGTAAGTTGTTTCCATACTTTGCCATTACAAATATAGCTCAGGGGCTTTTTTCCCTATGCATTTATTTTTATTCAAGTATATCTGTGGGACATATATCTAAAAATGAAACTGTTAGGTTAGAAGAGTGTGATCGTTTTTAAGTTTTTAAAAAATTTTATTGAAGTATAGTTGATTTACAATGTATTAATTACTTCTGTACAGCAAAGTGACTCAGAGAAATATATATATATTCTTTTTCATATTCTTTCCCACTATGATTTGTCACAGGATATTGAATATAGTTCCCTGTGTTATACAGTAGGACCTTGTTGTTTATCCATCCTATATATAATAGTTTGCCTCTGCTAATCCCAAACTCCCATTCCTTCCCTCCCCTACCCCCATTTTTGACTTTGATAGATACTGCCAAATTACCCTTCAATACTGACATTCCAATTTACACACCACCAGCAGTGTATGAGGGTATTCCTTTCCCTGTACTTGTTATTCTCAATCTTTTCCATTTATATGAGAGATAAATAATCTAAGTAAATGAGTTTGATAATATTTGATTAGTAAATGAATTTGATAATATTTGTTTACTTTTCAAGAGTTCACCTTTGGTGTTCTGAGGACCATTAGAATATTAAGCTGTATTTATTTTCTTTTGTTCTAGTAATATTCCCAGTCCTCAGGCTTCATCTTTCCTTATTTGCAAAAAAAATAAAAGGCGGGGGGGGGGCATTTGTTTCACCTAGATTATTTTAGATATAAAACAGTATGTTTACGCTAGATGTAATATTAACACTATTTCATTCAATGTTATTTTTGAGTAGAATGTTATTTTTATTAAACAACAAAAAGGCTATAACTTCCTTAATCTGAACCATTTCAATACTCTTCTTATTCAATCTGACTGAGCTCCACCAGATCTGACTGGGAAGATTTTTTCCATCTAATGTTTTGCTTTCTAATGGCTAGTTATACTTTCAAAATACTTGAACTGATTATCCATTCATCACATTACTGAAAAGAATTATTTAATCTAAACAGTAACAAAGTTCTCAAAAATACCCCTCAAGTGTTTCATCTTCACACAAGCTAAAATTTACACTTCACACATACTAAAAATTACAGTGTGCCCAATTCAACTTCAGTACAGGGACATAGCTACTTCAGTGTTTCACAACAAAGATGGATGCACTTTTTCATATGTACTTTTTTGTAATTTATTTTACGAAAGCTACAACCTAGAACTTACTAAATACACACTAGGCAGTAGTGCAAACATCAACAAGTGTATTTATTTCACTGATATTTGTAATACTTCTTCTCTGCAAAGGGTGTGTGTTATCCCCAAAGTACATGCAATCTATGAAAGCAATAGTTGCAATGAACATAGGAGAATAAATAACAAGGAAAAAATGAGCATCTCCTATTGCTATATTTAAGATTTATGGACTTCTGAGAGCAGAATTAAGTAGCTTCAGATTAGCCAGTCAAGTTGTTCCTTGGGCAAACTATAAGGATTACTGTAGTTAATATTTTCATAATTCATTTCATATTCATAGTTTATATACCCACAGAGCTCAACAAACTGGGCTTATATGTTTTCATGAAAGCACAAACATGAGGACTGTAACTAATACAATACACAAAGCCTAATACAATACTTTGGGCATTAGATAGATTTAAATAGAAATATAATATTTTGAATAATGCCTAATAATTATAAAAATATTGACTATATAATAGGCTATTGGACTGGAAGTGAGGATAGTCAAGTTTCTGGCTTGCTTTTATTATTGTTTCTAAATGTCTTAACATGACAAACTATTTCTGTATTACTCCTCTGGCCAGCCCCTCTTTATTTTTTAAATTTATTTATTTATTTATTTATTTTTGGCTGCATTGGGTCTTCATTGCTGCGCATGGGCTTTCTCTAGTTGCAGTGAGTGGGGGCCACTCTTTTGTTGCGGTGCGCAAGCTTCTCACTGTGGTGCCTTCCTTGTTGTGGAGCACAGGCTCTAGGCACGCAAGGTCCAGTAGTTGTGGCACATGGGCTCAGTACTTGCGGCACACGGGCTTAGTTGCTCCATGACATGTGGGATCTTCCCAGACCAGGGCTCAAACTCGTGTCCCCTGCATTGGCAGGCAGATTCCCAACCATAGCGCCACCAGGGAAGCCCGAGGCCCTCTTTAGATGCAAATGAAATCCCACGTCGTCCATAAAAGCTATGTAAAATAATCACCACTCTTTATTTCTTCCTCTGATTTCCTGTAGAATTAACATTCTGTACCATTATTATGGTACCTTGTTTATTAAATCATTTTCATGTATACCTGCCAACTTACAAAGAGACTGCAAATCTAAAGATATGAAGTATATTTTAGGCTTCTTAGTATCCTAAGTGCCAGTTAATAAATCTGAAGTTATTACTAACAGTAATAACAGATATTAATGTTCAATTACACTAGAGTTCATATAGAAAACTTAGGGCCTCTTTCTACCTCTACTACCATCCTGTTATGTGACCAGTAAAAACCTTATCTTCTCTAATAATGCAGGGAGATGCACGGCACAGGTGGTTATTCCTAAATCTTTTCTGGCTTTAAGAGTCCATTTCAGAAAAACAAAATGTAAAGGTGTTTTGTACTTTTTGGAAGAAAGTCATCCTGAATGGTTATTAATGACATAACATCCTACATTAGCCTCACTGGCTTAAGAAAATTTCATATAATCCAAAATGTCCAATTGTCATTATTTCATTTAAGTCATTAGCTATTTATTGAGCAAGGTACTGTGAGGGTACTGCAAGAGGCACAAAGATGAACAAGACATAATGTGCCCAAGAACACCTTATAATTTGGTAGTGGACATAAAACAACTATTCAAATAACCATAATGCAAAGCAGGAAAAAAGGTAAGAGCTATAAGAACACAGTAACATAGGGTCAAAGAAAGGAAAAATTATATTAGGTGGGTAAGTGGAAAGGGCATAAGAAAGGATCCAAGGAAGATTTACTTAGGGTAGGAAAAAGCTAAGCATTCTTTACAAAAGACTTTGAATGCATTATCTTAGAAGCCTTTGTTATTTTACCTGAGGAATGGGATAAGGTACCAGAAATATAATCTTTACCGCACAACTATGACACTTCTAAAAATGCAATAATATATTAGATTTCAATTATGCCAAATAATTTTTAAAACATCTCTATACATTTCTTTTAGATGAAATGAATCAGACTGAAAGTTCTGCAATGACACCAGGATGACTGCCAAAATACAGTAAAGATTAATGTTCACGTCTAGAAAAGATGCATTTTCATACCTCAAAGTGACATTACTGACGGCATAAATAAGGAAAGCTCACACTTCAGCTCACTCTGTTCTGAGAAGTGAGTATTTTTCAACAGCAGAGAAAGAGCTATTTTAATGATCTGGGGAATGTAAAGTTAATTTTAAGTCACAGAAGTCTCTAACAGGAAAAAAAAAAAAAAAAAACCAGTTAACTGTAGGCACAAGAATCTTCTCACAGAAATGTTAGGTTTGACACAGAACTTTTGTACATATTCTTGCTAAATGAAGATGCTATGGAAAAGCAGGTCAATATCCCATAGTACTCAACTTCCTGAAACTCTGTGAAACATTCCTTCATCCAGCTAAGAACCTCCGAAGTTCACTTTTTCAAAATACATACACACCCGGATGCACACACATATCATAGAGCCTTTTTTTTTTTAAACATCTTCATTGGAGTATATTTACTTTACAATGTTGTGTTTCTGCTGTGTAACAAAGTGAATCAGTTATATGTATACATATATCCACATATCCCCTCCCTCCCACCCTCCCTATCCCACCTCTCTATGTGGTCACAAAGCACCGAGCTGATCTCCCTGTGCTCTGCAGCTGCTTCCCACTAGCTATTTTACATTTGGTAGTGTATATATGTAAGTGCTGCTCTTTTACTTCATCCCAGCTTACCCTTCCACTTCCCCGTGTCCTCAAGGTCATTCTCTACATCTGTGCCTTTATACCTGTCCTGCCCCTAGGTTCATCAGAACCACTTTTTTTTTTAGGTTCCATTTATATGTGTTAGTATTTGTTTTTCTATTTCTGCCTTACTTCACTCTGTATGTTAGACTCTAGGTCCATCCATTTCACTACAAATAACTCAATTTCATTTCTTTTTATGGCCGAGTAATATTCCATTGTATATATGTGCCACATCTTCTTTATCCATTCATCTGTTGATAGACATTTAGGTTGCTTCCATCTCCTGGCTATTGTAAATAGAGCTGCAATGAACATTGTGGTACATGTCTCTTTTTGAATTGTGGTTTTCTCAGAGTATATGCCCAGTAGTGGGATTGCTCTATTTTTAGTTTTTTAAGGAACCTCCATACTGTTCTCCATAGTGGCTGTATCAGTTTACATTCCCACCAACATTGCAAGAGGGTACCCTTTTCTCCACATCCTCTCCAGCATTTATTGTTTGCAGATTTTTTGATGATGGCCATTCTGTGGCCATGAGTTTGGGAGTGTTCCGCCCTCTGCTATATTTTGGAGGAGTTCGAGAAGGATAAGTGTGAGGTGATACCTCATTGTGGTTTTGATTTGCATTTCTCTAATGATTAATGATGTTAGCATCCTTTCATGTATTTGTTGGCAATCTGTATATCTTCTTTGGAGAAATGTCTATTCAGATCTTCCTCCCAATTTTGGATTGGGTTGTTTGTTTTTTTGATATTGAGCAAAATGAGCTGCTTGTATATTTTAGAGATTAATCCTTTGTCAGTTGCTTTGTTTGCAAATATTTTCTCGCATCCTGAGGGTGTCTTTTTGTGTTGTCTATGGTTTCCTTTGCTGTGCAGAAGTTTTTAAGTTTCATTAGGTCCCATTTCTTCTGGTTTTATTTCCATTTCTCTAGGAGGTGGGTCAAAAAGGATCTTGCTGTGATTTATGTCAAAGAGTGTTCTGCCTATGTTTTCCTCTAAGAGGTTTATAGTGTCTGGCCCTACATTTAGGTCTTTAATCTATTTTGAGTTTATTTTTGTGTATGGTGTTAGGAAGTGTTCTAATTTCATTCTTTTACATGTAGCTGTCCAGTTTTCCCAGCACCACTTATTGAAGAGGCTGTCTTTTCTCCATTGTATATTCTTGGCTCCTTTGTCAAAGATAAGGTGACCATATGTGCATGGGTTTATCTCTGGGCTTTCTATCCTGTTCCATTGATCTATATTTCTGTTTCTGTGCCAGTACCATACTGTCTTGATTACTGTAGCTTTGTAGTATAGTCTGAAGTCAGGGAGCCTGATTCCTCCAGCTCCATTTTTCTTTCTCAAGATTGTTTTGGCTACTTGGGGTCTTTTGTGTTTCCATACAATTGTAAAATTTTTTTGTTCTAGTTCTATGAAGAATGTCATTGGTAGCTTGATAGAGATTGCACTGAATCTGTAGATCACTTTGGGTAGTATAGTCATTTTCACAATGTTGATTCTTCCAATCCAAGGACACGGTATATCTCTCCATCTGTTTGTATCATCTTTAATTTCTTTCATCAGTGTCTTATAGTTTTCTGCATAAAGGTCTTTTGTCTCCTTAGATAGGTTTATTCCTAGGTATTTTATTCTTTTTGTTGCAATGTTAAATGGGAGTGTATCCTTAATTTCTCTTTCAGACTTTCATCATTAGTGTATAGGAATGCAAGAGATTTCTATGCATTAATTTTGTACCTTGCTATTTTACCAAATTCATTGATTAGCTCTAGTAGTTTTCTGGTAGCAACTGTAGGATTCTCTATATATAGTATCATGTCATCTGCAAACAGTGACAGATTTACTTCTTTTCTGATTTGGATTCCTTTTATTTCTTTCTCTTCAATGACTGCTGTGGCTAAAACTTCCACAACTATGTTGAATAATAGTAGTGGGAGTGGGCAACCTTGTCTTGTTCCTGATCTTAGTCAAAATGGTTTCAGTTTTTCACCATGGAGAAAGATACTGGCTATGGGTTGGTCATATATGGCCTTTATTATGTTGAGGTAAGTTTCCTCTATGCCTACTCTCTGGAGGGTTTTTATCATTAATGGGTGTCTGAAAGCTTTTTCTGCATCTATTGAGTTGATCATATGGTTTTTATCCTTCAGTTTGTTAATATGGTGTATCACATTGATTGATTTGTGTATATTGAAGAATCCTTGCATTCCTGGGATAAATCCCACTTGATCATGGTGTATGATACCTTTAATGTGCTGCTGAATTCTGTTTGCTAGTTTTTTGTTTGTTTGTTTTTGCGGTACACGGGCCTCTCACTGTTGTGGCCTCTCCCGTTGCGGAGCACAGGCTCCGGACGCGCAGGCTCAGCGGCCATGGCTCACGGGCCCAGCCGCTCCATGGCATGTGGGATCTTCCCAGATCGGGGCACGAATCCGTGTCCCCTGCATCGGCAGGCAGACTCTCAACCACTGTGCCACCAGGGAAGCCCTGTTTGCTAGTATTTTGTTGAGGATTTTTGCATCTACATTCATCAGTAATATTGGCCAGTAGTTTTCTTTTTTTGTGACATCTTTGGTTTTGGTAACAGCGTGATGGTAGCCTTGCAGAATGAGTTTGGGAGTGTTCTGCCCTCTGCTATATTTTGGAAGAGTTGGAGAAGGATAGGTGTTAGCTCTTCTCTAAATGTTTGATAGAATTCACCTGTGAAGCCATCTCCATAGAGCCTTTTTATTGCAATAATAAAACCTGAAACTCATGTCTGATGAAGGAAGAATGGAAGAGTAGCAGTTTCCCTTCCTTGAACAACTGCACAGAAGAACAAATCAACCTAAGAAAGTCTATTTAAAACAAAAGCAAACAAACCATCCAGGAAACTACACAAGTAATGATAACCAATATAAATTTTCTAAGACCACTAGGATGTGCTAATGTGTTGAGATAAGTAAGCTTTTTTCAATATTTAAAATTTCCATAAAACTACATCTCCAGGGCTTCCCTGGTGGCGCAGTGGTTAAGAATCCGCCTGCCAATGCAGGGGACACGGGTTCAAGCCCTGGTCTGGGAAGATCCCACATGCTGCGGAGCAGCTAAGCCCATACACCACAACTACTGAGCCTGTGCTCTAGAGCCCGTGTGCCACAGCTACTGAAGCCCATGTGCCTAGAGCCCATGCTCCGCAACAAGAGAAGCCATCGCAATGAGAAGCCTGTGCACTGCAACGAAGAGTAGCCCCTGCTCACCACAACTAGAGAAAGCCCGTGCACAGCAACAAAAGACCCAACACAGCCTAAATAAATAATAAAATAAATAAATTTATATTAAAAAAAAACTACATCTCCAACTTTCGATTCAACCTTTGGAAATTAGGTAGCCATGGAGTTTTAATGGTTAATAAATACTTTTAATGTACTTAAGAACCATTAGAAAACTACAGGGTGAAAAAAAAATCAGCTATCAATAAGGACAGTTTAAGCACTGCTCCAAAAGAAAACAGTACCAAGAAAGTACTAACTGCACAAAGCAAAGGTCAGGGTGTGTAGAATTGAAGAGGAAGAAGAGCAGTCTAGAAGAAGCACTGTGGAAAACCATTTTTTACTCGCCACCTCGCCTAAACATCTTTGGTTTATCCAAAATTAAGATACATTTCAATTTCAAGCCCTAACTATGCCTCAAAAATTTTATGGTCACTTTGCCATATTTTTTGGCAACACTAGCAGTCACAAAATCTTAGTATATAACATAAAATTTCATTTAAAATGTTTCTGTTTAAACAATTCTTATTATAGGATAATCCAGTAATATGCTGCTAACCAATATTTGATTATTCATTTGGAATATTCTAAATGTTAACTCTCACAGAATACAAAACTTAATCTTTATCATCAAATCAAAGTAGAAAGTGTTAGGTTAGGGTTTGCTAGGATGTATATGATTTCAAGAAAACAAACAGGCGTAGCTGAAGACATTACAGACGTCTCATTCCTATCTCCCAATATTTTCTCCAAAAGAAATGCAGAACAAGAAAGGGAAAATAACTACATGAAAACCATGCATAAGGGCAGAAGGTATATGGGAAATCTCTACCTTCTCCTCAGTTTTGCTGTAAACATAAAATAACTCTTAAAAAAAGTAAACTCTTTTACAAAATTCATGTGGAATCTCAAGGGACCACAAATAGCCTAAACGATCTCGAAAAAAAGATGAACAAGGTGGAGGACTCTCACTTCCTGATTTCAAAACTTACTACAAAGCTACAGCAATCAAAGCAGTGTGGTATGACATAAAGACAGACATATACCAATGACATAAAATATAGAGAGCTCAGAAGTAAATCTTCACATATATGGTCAATTGATTTTCAGCAAGGGTGTCAAGACTGTTAACAAAGAGAATACCTCTTTTCAACAAATGGTGTGGAGAAAACTGCATGTCCACATGCAAAAGAATTAAGCTGGACCCTTAGCTTACACCCTATGCAAAAATTAATTCAAAATTGACCACAGACGTAAGCATAAGATCTAAAACTATAAAACTCTTAGAAGAAAACACGGGAAAATCTTTATAACACTGAATTTAGCAATGGCTTCTTGGACTGAACATCAAAAGCACAGGTAACAAAAGAAAGAATAAACTGACTTCATCAAAATAAAAACTTCTGCGCATGAAATTACAGTATCAAGAGAATGAAAACACAACCCACAGAACAGGAGAAAATATTTGCAAAGCATATGTCTATTAAGGATTAATATCCAGACTATATAAAGAACTCCTACATCTGAACAACAAAAAACAAATAATCCAATTTAAAAATGGGCAAAGGACTTGAATAGACATTTCTCCAAAGAAGACACACAAATGGCCAATAAGTACATGAAAAGATACTCAACATCATTAATCATTAGGGAAATGCAAATCAAAACCACAGCGATATACCACTTCACACCCATTAGAATGGCTATTGTCAAAACTAAAAATGCACTTCTCAAACCTTTAAGGTTTTCAAGCTAGAACTCAAATATGTAATGTACTGACATGATAACAATACATCATGGGAATAATATCTTCATCATATGTAGTCCTAAAGTTCTTAATTGTTAATTTCTAGAAGAGCTTAAAATAATTAAACAAAAAATTCAAGGCCACAAAAAAAAAAATTTTCAACGCCCTGGAACACAATATATTAGACTTGAATAACACAACTACACATTATTACCTTACAGAACTTCAATCTTTGTGGATTGAAGGATTGTGCAGGATAAGAAAAAATGCATCAGAAGGAATATTTTAAAAACCAGAAAGGATATATTTTTATCACCATGATCAACAACTTAATGTAATGGACACATATATAACAGAACACTGAACAGCTGTATATTACACACTCCTTTCAAATACACACAAAAATTATAGAAATTAACCACATGAAATGTAATGACGTCAGAGTTTCGCATTTAGAAGTCAAGTGACAGTGGGTGTGGGAAGTTACAGATGAAGGATTGGCCAAATGTTGATAATTAATGAAGCTGGGTAATGGGTACATGGGGATTTTGTATTGTATATTAAGACGTTTTTCATAATTTCATATATGTTTCAAATTTTTCACAACAAAAAGTATTTAAAAAGTGATTATAGAGGTTCTAGCTCCAGTTAAGATGAAATGAGCACACTCCTTCCTGTCTGTCCCACTGAATGCAACTGAAAGCCCTGGATGGAATATCTATAGCCCTGGATAGAATATCTATCTAAGGACTCTGAAAAGTAAATGTCAGCAGGCAGAATGGAAAAGGAAATAGATCTCAAGGTAGCGCTGAAATGGAAGTGAGCTTCCAAATTTCTTCCTCTGGTCTCTCCATGCCAGAATTCAAACTTAGCCTGACACTAAACATGTGCTCTGGATGCAGACATAAAAATCTCCAAGAAGAGCCATTTATTTCTGGTTTGATGAGTGGGAAAAGGGACTTACATGAGTAAGAGAGAGTGGGAGAAATTCCCTGGATTTGCGTGTGTGTGTGTGTGTGTGTGTGTGTGTGTGTGTGTTGTGTGTCTTTTTTTGTTTTCTCCCATCCCAGCAACAAAGCACTCCTACAGAGGAACCAGCAGCTGGGAAGTCATGTAAAATCAGAAGAAGGGAAAAATTCTTTTCTAACCAGAGGAACTGTGCTCCAAGAGCACTGGGGCAGCTCTTCTATTTTTCTATCCTTTGTTCACTAGACCCAGGAGGCTGATGTAGTTGAATTATATGACAGGGTAGGGAAAGGAAAATTTCAGGTTTGAATCACGAGAAGCAGGGTCCTTGGGAGCAAGTAAGTGTTGGGGATATCACAAAGAAGGGGAGCTCAATAAAGTGAAACCATAAGGTTCAGTATGATCTCCTGAGCTCACCTCCAAGGTACACATGTAGATCTTACCCTAAGCAGCATAGCAAAGGATCTATGAACTAAAATATGGGGTAGACCACCACCAAGGTTCAAGACTGGCCACTGTGTGGGGCAAAAAAGGGTCAAATATGGATAGTACTGAAAAGGCTAAGAAAACTGAACTGACATTGGAACTACAACCCATAAAAGGTGGGTTGGAATTTGCAGCCTGAACCTAACTAGGCCAACTGCCTGCTAAAGAAAAAAAACCAACATTCTTTACAGGATTTAAGTAAGATCTGTAGTGTCAAAACATGATATTCTAGGAGAATTATTTGCTCACAGACCCACTCCAAAAAACTATATAAAGTTCTTCAGATGGAAAAAAAAAATACTGGAGGGAAACTTGGAAATTCGGGAATGAAGGAAGAGCAACAGAAATTGGCTTTCATCGTTTCTAAAAAGTTTGCTGTAACTCTTACCTTTGTTCCTTTGTGTGTAATATGTCATTTTTCCTCTGAGTACTTGTTATTTGGTGCATGCTAGACTGGTAGCAATGGGTTCTCTGTTGTCCTGGGATAGCTACAATTTTCAACAGTGACCTTGTGTCACTGGGTCTTGTGCATGGAGCTTTCTCAGTGGCCCTGTCTCTCCTCAGATGTAGACTTCTGAAGATCTCAGCTTCTGCCCCTCCCCCAGAGGTTGAGGATTTCTTTTTCTTTTCCTCTTCTCTAGAGTTAACGGATTTTCACCTGTGCTCTGAGGTGACAGGGTTGCCTTACACACTGGTAAAATTAAAAGTCCAACAACACCACATATTGGCAAAGATGTGAAGCAATGGGAACACTCACACTTGATGTTGGAAGTGTAAATTGATTCGATCACTTTAGAAAAGTTTGACATTATCTTGATAAATTGTAGACATGAATACCTTTAACCCTGCAATCTTACTGTAGAAAAATTCAAACATATTCTGAGATATGAACAGGAATGTTCATAGCAACACTGCTTGTAATAACCAAAACTAGCAACAACCCAAATGTCTATCAACAGTTAAATGGATAAACATGTCCTAATTCCTAATGTGGATAATTGAATAAACAGGGATCCACGTTATAGTCATTAATGAGTAGCTTTATTTTTTTACACATTTTACTGCAAAATAAAATATATTTTTTAAAAAAGGAGTTACTAAATTAATTTTGGAAAATTTACATCCTCCCCCCAAATGCTTTACAAATAACACACTGTAAGTCTCATAAATATAATGTTCAGTGGAGAAGCATATCATAAAAATATATACATGGTCAGATTTCATCTATATAAAGTTCAAAACAAAGTGTTTAGTGATACACATAACCATGATTATAACCAAAATTCTGGAAGATAATTTATCTCCTGAAGAGATAAATTGTTTTATCAAATTATGCTCAGAGACTGAGATTGTCTTTGCCAATGACTTATTTAACACAGGTTAATTGCGGGAATTATATAATAATATGTCACAAGCCAACAGCATACAGGATAATGTCTCTTAATAAGCCAATAAAGAAATATACTCTAAAGCAATGGTAGATTGCTTTGGGTGGTTGATTCAAATGATTACACTATTGTTCCAGGCAAAGGGGAGATGAAAGAAATAAAGCCCAAATTGAGTTGAGGTGTACCTTTTCTATCAGTTGGTTTTCCGAACAGTCAGCTTAGCCAACCAAGAGCTGCCAGAGCAAACTGAAGTCCCTTGTTGCTAGAGCTGGATGCTAGTGGAATGAAGGCACCAGTGCTGGCTGACAAGATGATCTCCTTCACAAGACCGCTGCACTGTTTTCATCACTGCTGGCAAAGAGTAACCTTGCCACAGCAGGTCTCTGGAGAGTTATTTTAGATCAGCAAAGAGTAGCCTTGCCCAGACTGAACACTCTCAGTAAGTCCTCACAAGTTCTTGGTATTTAAAGTTTAAATGTTCATTACAACATAGTCACTCCTCCATATGTTCACATCAACAAGCACTTAGTAGCACAACAACTTTGATGATATCATCTTGACACAGCCTCCCCAATGTAAACAAATTCACCCTTAGATCAAAACAACTTCACTTAAGCCATAAACAAGTAGGTATGAAATCATAACAAACCAACACACAACAAGCTGTGTGATCAAAGAAGGGCACATCGGGGACTTCTGGGGTGATGTAAATGTTCTTTTTGGCCTGATATGGCTCACTTTTTAAAATTATTCTTTAAAGTGTACATATCTGTTTCATGTAGTCTTCTTTATGTGCTATATGCCATATCTATATGTGATATATACAATATAAAATTCTTTTTTAACGATACCCAACCATTCAAAAGCTGATATTAGGTTGAGTTAATCTAACCATACAAGAGAACAAATCTAAATGGCCTATGTAAACCTACAACCATATCCTCATTTGTAATTTGCTGTCTAATTCATTCATTGCTAAGTCTGTTTGCTTTGCTCATAAAGCTGTAACATGGGAATGTATAGCAAAAGCAGCGGTTGACTAAACCTAACTTTACAAAAAGCTGAGACTAACCCCAGGAAGAGCACATTTTTTAAAAATAAGGGAAACAAAAAATTTTGATCAACAATAATGTATTATATGTACCATAGAACAAAGAATACTTTATGCACTTCCCTATTAAATTAAAAAGCTCTAAATCCTACTGTGATATAGAAATATGTGAACATAAAATGAAGGAATCAATATTTAATAAGAATGTCACCTTACATTTGCAGAGAACTTTATATTTTAAAATGCTCCAACGAATACTCTCATTTGCGCTATACTCAATTTCCAGACATGGAAAACGAGGTACCTGTATTAAAATGTAATAACAATTCCATGTCAGAACTCAACTGTGAGGCCATGACATGTTTCTCAGAGTCTCATTCAACAGCAAAGAATCTGTAAGAATAATATACATTTCTGCCAAAGGAAGTCTCTTTCTACATAAATAACAATTTCAGCGGAATTTTTTAGTGTTCACAACAACAGACATCTTTATTGATACTCTTTTATAACAATCTGTCTATATTTACATTCCCTCTAGAAACAAACCTCCTAGGCTGACAGCAATATTAGATATTTCACAGGATGTTTTCCTGCCTTTTTTACCTTTACTCCAATTTCTATTTACCCAGGTACTTCTTTTTTGTTAAAACTTTCGCTTATTTACTTGAAGATGTTTTAAACCCTAGGATTTAATTAAAGCAAAATTAGAACATCACAAATTAAAGTTCTACTAAACATGTAGATAAGTTTGTATTGTTGTATATTGTTTTGTTCTGCTTTGTTTAATAAACTGAGGCCCAGAAAGTTAAGTGTCTTACTCAAGGTAATCTAGTTAACTTGACCTCTTACTGGCCATTAATTTTGAAGTCAGCCAGACCTGTGTTTCTGACTTTGGCAACTTTGTACTTCCACAGAACAGGGATACTTACTGCAAAGAACTATGAGGAGGATTAAATGAGAAAATTCTTGTAAAAAGCTGAGCACAGTAGCATATTATGAATAAATGTTTGTTTGGAAGGTAATATAAGAGAATGCTCCTAATGGTGATAAATCAAATAAAAACTGTGTAGTGTAACATAAATTTCACTAAAATGTTACATAAACATATAACGCCTAAATATTTTCCTTTTAATGCAAACATTTAATTAAAACGCAGAGTAAGGGCTTCCCTGGTGGTGTAGTGGTTGAGAGTCCACCTGCCGATGCAGGGGACACGGGTTCGTGCCCCAGTCTGGGAAGATCCCACATGCCACGGAGCGGCTGGGCCCGTGAGCCATGGCCCCTGAGCCTGTGCCGGAGCCTGTGCTCCGCAATGGGAGAGGCCACAACAGTGAGAGGCCCGCGCATACCGCAAAAAAAAAAAAAAACGCAGAGTAAGACTCCAATCATAAACTTATCTATAATCTATCCTTGCTATCTAATCAAGGAAATGGACATTTTTGTTTCTTTTTCTAATCTAAATACCATTTCAAATACATGGAATCACTTTGCCATTTCTAAGAAACCTTGTATTTTGACTCAAAACTATCTACTCCAACAAGAAAAAAACAAACAACCCAATTCAAAAATGGGCAAAGGATTTGAATAGACATGTCTCCAAGGAAGATATACAAATGGTCAATAAGTACATGAAAAGATGCTCAACATTATTAGTCATTAGGGAAATGCAAATCAAAACCACAATTAGATACCACTTTACACCCATGAGGATGGCTATTATCAAAAAAACAAACAAGAAACAGAAAATAACAAGTGCTGGAGAAAATGTGAAGAAACTGGACCCTTGTACACGGCTGGTAGGAATGTAAGAGTGCAGCCACTATGGAAAACAGTTAAACATAGAATTACCATGTGATTCAGCAATTCCAACCTTAAGTATATATCCACAAGAATTAAAAGCAGAGATTCAGGGACTTCCTGGTGGTCCAGTGCTTAAGAATCCACCTTCCAATGCAGATGACCGGGTTTGGTCCCTGGTCAGGGAACTAAGATCCCACATGCTGCAGGGCAACTAAGCCCATGCACCGCAACTACTGAGCCAGCGCACTCCAGAGCCTGCACACCACAACTAGAGAGCCTGCGTGCAGCAAGTACTGAGCCCGTGAGCTCTGAGGCCCGTACACCACAACTAGAGAGAAGCCTGCGTGCGCCGCAATGAAGAGTTCGCATGCTGCAACAAAAAGATCCTGCATGCCGCAACGAAGACCCGACACAGCCAAATAAATAAATAAATGCAGAGATTCAAACAGATACTTGTATACCAGTGTTCATAGCAACATTACTCACAATAGCAAAAGGTGGAAATAGCCCAGAAGTTCAACAACAGAAAAACAGATTAAAAGAATATGCTGTGTACATACAATCGATCATTTGGCCTTAAAAAGAAATGAAATTCTGATACATACTACAACATAGTAGTCAGATTCTATTTTTAGCTTTGGGTCCTTTAAATTCCCCTGTACCCCTTATGGCAGCATGTAGTGCAGCTGCAAACGCCTCCAGATCATCATCCACTCTATCCTGCCTGTATGTAAGTTACCCACAACAAACTTCATAAATGCACTTTATGGAGTTGCCTGCTTTGTTTTTTGGTCTCAAAGTTCCTTCTCAGTTCAGAAAATATTATTCAGTATCTCTGCTTCCCAACATGGGTCAACAGTAGGCTATTAGTAGTTAAGTTTGGGGGAAGTCAAGAGCTATATGTGGATTTTTGACTGCTCGGCGGGGGGCGGGGGGTGTCGGTGCCCCTAACCTCCACCTTGCTCAAGGGTCAAACATAATTACCAACCTACAAAGAGGGAACCAAGAAACTATATACCCAGACCTCACTCTCCTCCTATCCGCTGCCACTGGCCAAACCCTACTGGATACCAGAGCGAATGGAGCCAGTAGCATGTAGTCCATAAAGGTCAGCTTCTTGGAGCACAAGCAGGATGGAGAAGGGTAAAGAGTGAATACAGGGACTTCCCTGGCGGTCCAGTGATTAAGACTACACGCTTCCACTGCAGGGGGAATGGGTTCGATCCCTGGTCAGGGAACTAAGATCCCCACATGCCGCAGCAGCCAAAAACAAAAGAAGAGTGAATATAGAGGGGGCAAATGAAGACTATCGGGCACAATATGACATACTGCTTTCCTTCACATTTCTATTTTATTATACAAAAGGAGGAATTATAATCAACATATTTTTCAGTACAAAGAAGTTGTTCCTGTTGCCACAAAAAGTAGGGAAGTGAATAGGTTAAAAAGAGAAAGGTTTTTTGTTGTTATTTAAAAAGAAAAGGAACGTACACATTTTTGACAAGAGGATTCAGTACACAGTCTGCCACAATACCCTTACAAACACAGAGATAAAATATGAAGAAAGAAAAAGGAACAATATACCAGAATATTAGAGCTAAAAGAGACCTTAGAAATTTTCAAATTTTCAGTACAAAAGGAAACTGGCCAGAGAGGATGATTCTTCAAGAAACGTCATCAAAATCATAAAGCTACTTAGCAGCAAAGTTGGAAACAGAAACTAGGTCTATAACTCCCATAACTCCTTGTCTAATTCTCTTCTCATCATACTTATACTATAGAAATAAAGCTGGAAATGCTTCATATTGGGAAAATTAACTAGCAAACAAGTTAAAAAACAATAACCACCACCAAGACTCATAGGTTAGCATGCTTCTTATAGTAGTAGAACCCTAGGTTTCCCACAATAACAATATTCTGCCCTCTACCCTCTTAACCGAAAAATGACACTTTGTGAATCTTAATACAGTACACGTAGTACCTAGAAGTTGAACAGAGACTTAACCTGAGCTTAAAGAAAATATGCAGTCAGGAAAGAAATTATCAATGAGTTGAGAGCCATTTTCCTATAGAGCATGAAATTAAAACCTCTGGGTTAAATAAGTAATGGGAGTAATCTAAAGCTTTGACAATTGAATTGCTCCTTCAAAAGCTAGGCTATATATGAAGAATGCATACTCCATTGGTCAGGATGAACACAAAAATCACTTCCTAAAAAGGACACTAATTACATACTTAGTTAAAAAAAAAAAGAGTAAAAATGGAGTATCTGGAAGACAAAACCCATAACATCAATTATAAAGAGAAACTAATGAAGAAAAAAAGGAGAGAGAAACTAAGTGTTAAGGATTAAATTATTTATAAAAGTAAAAGCAAATTAAAAATGGCTTCTTTTGGGACATCCCTGGTGGCGCAGTGGTTAAAATCTGCCTGCGAATGCAGGTGACACAAGATCGATCCCAGGCCCAGGAAGATCCCACATGCTGTGGAGCAACTAAGCCCATGTGCCACAACTACTGAGCCTGCACTCTAGAGCCCGTGTGCCACAACTACTGAAGCCCGTGCACCCTAGTGCCCGCCTGTTACAACTACTGAGCCCGCATGCTGCAACTACTGAAGCCTGTGCACCTAGAGCCTGTGCTCCGCAACAAGAGAAGCCACCGAAATGAGAAGCCCACGCACTGCAATGAAGGGCAGCCCCAACTCATTGCAACTAGAGAAAGCCCTCGCACAGCAACGAAGACCCAAAGCCAAAAAACAAAAAAAGGCTTCTTTTCCAGAAAAGAGAGCTATTAACAGGGCTTCCCTGGTGGTGCAGTGGTTAAGAATCCACCTGCCAATGCATGGGACATGGGTTCGAGCCCTGGTCCAGGAGGATCCCACATGCCACGGAGCAACTAAGCCCGTGTGCCACAACTACTAAGCCTGCACTCTAGAGCCTGTGAGCCACAACTACTGAAGCCCGCACGCCTAGAGCCTATGTTCCGCGACAAGAGAAGCCACTGCAATGAGAAGCCCACGCGCCACAACGAAGAGTAGCCCTCATCGCCACAACTAGAGAAAGCCTGCACGCAGCAACAAAGACCCAACTCAGCCCTAAATAAATAAATAAAATTTTTTAAAAAGAAAGATATTAACATCAAACCTTTATAGTTCATTTAAAAACTTTCAGACACTCAGAAAATTTCAAAGAATACTATTATGAACACCACATGTACATTACCTAGACTGAACAATTAACATTTCACCTATTTGCTTCGTCTATCCATATCTATCAAGCTATTTTTAAGGCAGACAACTTCAAAGTTACAGACATTAAAACACTTTAAATATTTCAATAATGTTTTCCTACATAACTACAATACCATTATCACACTTATTCAAATTAATTGCAATTTCCTAATATCTTCTAATAGTAGTATGTATTCAAACTTCCACAAAATATATAGCTGATTTTTCAAACTAGGATCCACACAAAAATCATGTATTATCTTTGGTTTTGTTTCTCCAATCTCTCTAATCTAGGACAGTTCCTTCATATACAACCTTTTTCTCCCCTGACCACCCTAATCTTATTTTATTAGCTATACATAACATAAAATTTATCCACACCCAGTAGAATGACTATTATATGTTTGTTTGTTTATTCATTATATGAAAGTGGAATCCTTAGGAAAAAAAACAAAAAAAGAAAGTGGAATCCTTGTGCACTGCTAATGGGAATGCAAGATGGTGCAGCCACTACAAAAAACAGTATGGCAATTCCTCAAAAAATTAAACATAGAATTACCATATGATCCAGCATTCCACTCTGGGGTATATACCCAAAAGAACTGAAAGCAGGAACTTGAACAGGTATTTGTACACCCATGCTTATAGCAGCACTATTCACAGTAGCCAAATGGTGAAAGCAACACAAGTGTCCATCAACATGAATGGATAAACAAAATGTGGTTTATAAATACAATGGAATATTACTCAGGCATAAAAAGGAAGGAAATCCTGACACATGCTCCAACATGTATGAATCTTGATGACATTATGCTAAGTGAAATAAATCAGTCACAAAAAGATAAACACTGTATGATTCTGCTTAGATGAGGCACCTAGAGTAGTCAAAATCACAGAGACAGAAAGTAGAATTGTGGTTGCCAGGGACTGGAAGGAGGGGTATTGGAGAGTTATTTAATGGATGCAGCAATTCACTTCTACATGATGAAAATAGCTCTTGAGATGGATGATAGTGATGGTTTCACAAGAATCTGAATGTATTTAATACCACTGAAGTGTACACTTAAAAAATGGTTAAGATGGGGCTTCCCTGGTGGCGCAGTAGTTGGGAGTCCGCCTGCCAATGCAGGGGACGCGGGTTCGTGCCCTGGTCTGCGAGGATCCCACATGCCGCGGAGCGGCTGGGCCCGTGGGCCATGGCCGCTGGGCCTGCACGTCCAGAGCCTGTGCTCTGCAATGGGAGAGGCCACAACAGTGAGAGGCCCGCGTACCGCAAAAAAAAAAAAAAAAAAAAAAGGTTAAGATGGTAAATTTTATATTATGTGTATTATACCACAATTTTTAAAACTGAAGAAAAAGGAAGGAAATTCTGATACATCCTGCAACATGCATGAACCTTAAAGACTTACATTAAGTGAAACAAGCCAATCACAAAAAGACAAATACTATACGATTCCACATATATGACAAACCTACAGTAGTGAAATTCAAAGAAACAGAAAGTAGTATGGTGATGCCAGAGACTGAGGGGAGAAGGAAGTAGAGAGTTATTGTTTAATGGGTATAGTTTTCTGTTTGGGAAGAAGAAAAAATTCCAGAAATGAATGGTGGTGATAATTGTACAACAATGCAAATACACTTTATGCCTGCCAATTGTATACTTTTAAATGTTTTTTTTAAATGGTAATTTTTTTAAAACAGTGGTAAAATATACATGAAATTTACCATTTTAACCACTTTAAAGCTTATATTAAGTATATTCACCACACTGTGCAATCACAGCACAACCCTAATTTTTTAACAGAACAGGACATCTATATTGCATTTCTCAAATTCTGTATTTATCTAATTGCTTCCTTGTAGAATGGTTTAAATATTTCTCTAGCCCCTTTATTTCCTGTAAACTGGAAGTTACATCTTGACTTAAGTTTTCTTCTCCCATGTCTAATCTGCCATTAATAACATCAAGTGTATCTTTCATCTCACACTGTAGTTTCCATCTCTGGAGGTTCAGTTGGGTCTTTTTCGTATCTTCCGTGTTTCTATTTAAACATTCAATCTTTCTTCTAGTTTCCTGACCATACAGAATACAGTTTTAAAAAACTGTTTTACCATCCCTCTCCACTAATTCTATCACCTGTGTCCTTCTGTTTCAGTTTTCATTGTTTTTCTTGTCATTATGAGTCATATTTTCCTGCTCCTTTGCATGCCTAGTAATTTCTGATTGGATGCCAGACACTGAATTTTACCTTTTTGGGTGCTGGATATTTTTGTATTCCTGAATCTATTCTTGAGCTTAGTTCTAGGACATGAATATGTTACTTGGAAACAGTTTGACTGTTTCAGGTCTTGCTTTTAAGTTTTTTGGCTGGGTCAGAGCAGTGTTTAGTTTAAGACTAATTTACCCCACTGTGGTTTGGCTTTCTGTAGCTTGTTACCAACAGTTAACCTTGATCCAAGAATATTAAATGCAAAATTCCAGAAATAAACAATCCATAAGTTTTCAACTATGTGCTATTCTCAGTAGCCTGATGAAATCTCACACTGTCCCACTCCATGCCCCGTCCCCTGTACCGCCTGCCCCCCGTATGAATCGTCCCTTTGTCCATCATATTCATGCTTGATGTGCTACTCACCAGTTAGCATATACAGGCTTTGGTACTCCCCAGTTTCAGGCATCCACTGGGGGTCTTCGAATGTATCACCCACAGATAAGGGGAGACTACTGTACTCCACCTGGTGACCTGTTAAAATATATTCCACTCTGGCTGGTAGGAAAAAACACTATCCCTGCCTTTGTTCGCTCTTTTCAGGTAGTTCTTTTCCTAGCCTCGGGTAGTTTCCTCACATGTAGTCACTGATCAATTCTCAGCTGAATACATGAGGGTTCTCCCTCCTTCTGGCTCTCTCATCTCTAGCATTCTGCCCAGCAAACTCCAGCTGTCTTGGCCTCCCCAGACTCTCTCAATTCAGGAAGACCACTGTGCTCTGCCTGGGTTCGCCCTCCCTACTCTGCAGCTGGGAAATGCTCTCCAGGCAGCAAGCCAGAACAATCACAGAGCTCACCTCCGTTTGTTTCCCATCTCTCAGGGATCACTGTCCTTTGCTGCACAATGTCCAAAATCCAGGAAACAACTGTTTTGTATATTTTGTCTCCCCTTTTAGCGGCTCCAGGTGGGAGGGTAAATATGGTCCCTGTTACTCCTTCTTCACAGGAAATGGAAGTTAAGATCAATTTTTCTGTCCCTTTTATTCCTCATTGTCTTTGTAAATTATTTTAAAGCAACTCTCAGACATGGTATCATTTCACTGCTATATAGTTTAGTATGGCTCTCCAAAAATATCGACTTTCTTTTTAGATAAACATGTCACTGTTATACTTAACAAATTTAACAATAATTCCCTGGTATCATCTAATGTCCAGTCCATATTCCAATTTCCCCAACTTTTCAAAAAATTCTTTTGCTTGTAAACAACTGGTTGTTCAAATTCTCTTTAATGCTAGCATCTAATGAACACTACTCTGTGACGGATACTATGCTAAATGTTTGATATCCATTACCTTATTTAATCTCAATAACCCTGAGCTAAGTATTATTATCACTTCTATTTTACTGAGAAGGACACCAAAACTCAACACTTTTAAGAAATTTGCCAGTGGATGGCAGGGGAGAGTTTCTCTGATCTCAAGGCCATTGCTCTTAACCATTATGCTTCATTACCATTTCAGGAATTATGAGGATATAAAGTCAGATGATATCAATGCTTAAGTTGATAATCAAATTCTGAAACAACTTAATTTAAATGTTATCACAGATCAAAGACCCAAGAAAATTAGCAATGCTTCTTTATTTGAAATACATTACAATAGAATCTACTTGATCATTTTTAAAAATACAATTTCCAAATCTAAAAGTAAGTTTTATTTGAACAAGGAACATGATTGAAATACAAATTAACTATCATCTGAAACTAGCAAATGTAGATATAAGTGTATTTATAATAATCCACAACAATTCTGTCAAATAGAATGTGTTGGGATGATAGAAATGTTTCATATCTGCACTGTTCAACACAGTAACCACTAAAACAACCCAATCAAAAAATGGGAGGAAGACCTAAATAGACATTTCTCCAAAGAAGACATACAGATGGCCAAGAGGCACATGAAAAGATGCTCAACATCGCTAATTATTAAAGAAATGCAAATCAAAACTATAATGAGGTATCACCTCACACCTGTCAGAATGGCCATCATCAAAAAATCTACAAACAATAAATGGTGGAGAGGGTGTGGAGAAAAGGGAACCCTCTTGCACTGTTGGTGGGAATGTAAATTGATACAGCCACTATGGAGCACAGTATGGAGGTTCCTTGAAAAACTAAAAATAGAATTACCATATGATCCAGCAATCCCACTACTGGGCATATACCCAGAGAAAACCATAACTCAAAAAGACACATGCACCCCAATGTTCACTGCAGCACTATTTACAATAGCCAGGTCATTGTAGCAACCTAAATGCCCATCGACAGACAAATGGGTAAAGAAGATTTGGTACATATATACAATGGAATATTACTCAGCCATAAAAAGGAACGAAATTCGGTCATTTGTAGAGATGTGGATGGACCTAGAGACCGTCATAGAGAGTAAGTCAGAAAGAGAAAAACAAATATTGTATAGTAACACATATATGTGGAATCTACAAGAATGGTACAGATGAACCTGTTTGCAAGGCAGAAATAGAGACACAGACATAGAGAACAAACGTATGGACACCAAGGTGGGGATGGGGAGGTGGGATGAATTGGGAGATTGGGATTGACATATATACACTAACTAATATGTATAAAATAGATAACTAATGAGAACCTGTTGTATAGCACAGGGAACTCTACTTCACTTCACTATACAGTAGAAACTAACACAACATTGTAAAACAACTATACCCCAATTACCTAAAGTCACCATAAATTCTGATCTGAACTTCCAAGGTGCTCAATGCTTAGCTTCCCTTGCATAGTGAAGGAACAGGCTATCTTCCACTTACTGAGCTTTACTGAGCTCAGAGTTTGTGTAAAATTCACTCAATACATTCCCCCAGCCCGACAGTTATACTTGGAGGAGGCAATCTTTACTTTTTATGTTTTTTTAATTGAAGTATAGTTAATTTACAGTGTTGTGTTAGTTTCAAGTATACAGCAAAGTGATTCAGTTATACACACATATATGTGTGTGTGTGTCTATATATATATATATATATATATATATATATATATTCTTTTTCAGATTCTTTTCCACTTTAGGTTATTACAAGATATTGAGTATAGTTTCCTGTGCTATATAGTATGTCCTTGTTGTTTACCTATTTTATATATTGTAGTATATATATGTTAATTCCAAACGCCTAATTTATCTCTCCCCTGCCCCAGCCCCACTATCCCCTTTGATAACCATAAGTTTGTTTTCTATGTCTGTGAGTCTGTTTCTGTTTTGTAAATAAGTTCATTTGTATCATTTTTCAGATTCTACATATAAGTGATATCATATGTTTGTCTTTCTCTGTCTGACTTACTTCACTTAATATGATAGTCTCTAGGTCCATCCATGTTGCTACAAATGGCATTATTTCATTCTTTTTTATGGCTGAGTAATATTCTGTTGTATATGTGTACCACATCTTCTTTACCCATTCATCTGTCAATGAACATTTAGGTTGTTTCCATATCTTGGCTATTGTAAATGGTGCTGCTGTCAACACTGGGGTGCATGTATCTTTTCCAATTAGAGTTTTCATCTTTTCCAGATACACGGCCAGGAGTGGGTTGCAAGATCATATGGTAACTCTATTTTTAGTTTTTTAAGGAACCTCCACACTGTTCTCCATAGTGGCTGCACCAGTTTACACTCCCACCAACAGTGTAGGAGGGTTCATTTTTTTCTACACACTCCAGCTACTCTCCAGCATTTATTATTTGTAGATTTTTTGATGATGGACATTCTGACTGGTGTGAGGTGATACCTCATTGTAGCTTTCATTTGCATTTCTTTAATACTTAGTGATATTGAGCAGCTTTTCATGTGCCTGTTGGCCATCTGGATGTTTTCTTTGGAAAAATGTCTATTTAGGTCTTCTGTCCATTTTTTTGACTGGGTTGTATTCTTTATATATATCAAGCTGTGTGCGCTTAAGCAATCTTTAAAAACTTAGGCAGTCTGCTAATAATTATGTAGTTTAAACAAAGTTTTCTCATTTATTGCTATATCTGCAGTATAGAATTTTAAAACCTGCTAAAATCAAGACAAACTGAACAAAGAACCATCTTGCTAATTCTGCAGACACCTATATATTTTAAACTCTCTGGGGCTAAGCATTCTGAAATTGGGAAAATAAACTCTTCTAGACATTTTTTGTCATTGTTATTATTAACAATTACATTTAATGAGAATCTACTACATCCTAGGCACTTGGCATATGTTAATTAATCCTTACAAGACCCTTATGAGATAGGTATTATCATCTCCATTTGTAAATGAAATAATCTCAAGTTCAGAAAGATTAAGTAACTTGCTCAACATCAAGAAGTGATGGAGTTGGGTTTTAGAATATAGACCTGCCTGTCTAAACTAAAGCCCGTTAGCCAATTGTTAGCCACCAATGTTAGCAATTAAAGTTCATTCAAATGTCCATTGAATCAAGCTACTAACATCTTTTAAATGAAAACAAGAGTAAACAATATGTTGCTTCTATTATATTTTCTCTTAAAATATAATGAATTGTCAGAATAATCCATAAAGATATAAAACCAGACATTAATGTTAACTGTAGATTTAAAGTTAACACCCAGTGACAACAATTAGCGACAATTATCTTTTATATTTTATACAATGCTCAAAATGAAGTCGTTTCTATGCAGATTTTTGAACACGGAATAATTAAAAGAATCAGCATGTAATCATATTTACTATATACACTTAAATATTTAAAACTTTTATTTACTGTTTATAAACTAC
Source organism: Tursiops truncatus (assembly GCF_011762595.2). Taxonomy (NCBI): domain Eukaryota; kingdom Metazoa; phylum Chordata; class Mammalia; order Artiodactyla; family Delphinidae; genus Tursiops; species Tursiops truncatus. The sequence goes on along the minus strand of NC_047049.1, from coordinate 59,524,972 downwards.
AGTTTATATAATCAAGTTCACCCACAGTACAAAAAATACTTACCAATAATCAATTTTAACAAGCTGGCCAAATATACAATATATTTAAAGTTAGAAAACCTGAATACTCCAGAGCATGTGTACTTATACATGTAATAACAACACAAATAGGCGCAAAGAGTTTAAATTTCAAGTTTTATAAATTAATAAAATAATACACATTAAAAAAGGAAAAATCAACATGTAAATTTTAAAATACAATTAATTTATACTGGGAAAGGAAAGAAATTATTTTTTTTAAATATATGTAAAATTATTTTAGTGAACATCTGCTGTTTTTGTCTGCCCAGCAATCTTTCTGCCTTCTCTAGGAAATGATACCTCAATTTTCCTTTAGGAACTGTATGTCACCTACCCTTAATTCATGCGGTTTGAAAATGTATCCCCCTCCACCCCACTCCAGGGTGGGAATAAGATCCAATCCTGGCCACACAAAGCATTCCATCTGTCTGGGCACAGAGATTGCCTCTAAGATGGGTAATGACCCAAGTCAGGCCAAGGAGACTCCCACACAGTAGTTTGGTGTTATCATAGAGAAAGGGAAATCTCTCTTCTGGAGTTTCTGAGGTTGTAGGATGTAAGCCTAATACTATTAGTACCATTTTTCCCAGGGACTCTGACTCCAGACTCTACTTTTCCACACTGATTCCCAAAAATGCAAGGGGAACTAGTGGTTACCTGGTGGCAGGGAAAGGATAAATTAGGATTTCAACTTTGTGTCATACTTTCTACAATGTTTTTATTTTTCAAAAATAAGCACATATTACTTTTATAATAGGAAATATAAAACATTTAAAAATACTACCCCTGTGTTTTCTTCTCAAATATGCTGAGATATCAATATTTCATGTCTTAAAAGCATTAATAATTTTCTCATAATTTACCAAAGTGAGTAAACATCTACTTAAAAAGAATCAGCTTTTTCCCTTGGCACGAAATCAAGCTATTTTCATTTTGAGTGGGCGGAAAAAAGCTGCGAGTAAACTTTTTTTAAAAATTGGCTCTCTTTTAAAGGAAATAGTAAAAAACTCTACTCCTTACGGAAAAAAAAATGGTAAACACTCAGCAATTGCTGCAGCCATTGTAAAAATTGCTCAAGAGGGAAAACTAAAGATTGAAAGTGGCCAAATTAGGTATAATAACTTTATCACTTTTGTCCTATAATTCTGAATAATATAAAATCTTAAGTGTCTGTTAAATCTTTCAGTTATAATTATTTTACATAATATTGCATTATGGGAGAAATTACATACCATTGTTAAATACAGGAAAGTCACTCTCAAAATGCACCCCTTGGAAATGTTAAAAAGTCTACTGAATATAGTAAATGTTCTATAGATTATAAATGAAGATAGCAATACACTCTTTTGTTCTCTTGCTCTTATTAGTTTCTATCACTCTTTCCTTTTCTCCCCAGGCACAAAACCAACTCCTGAATCTTTCCTTTTTGTTAGCATTACTTTGTGTCTTATAATCCTCAGTAAGGACACTTAGAGCAGCTGGAGGCCAGGGCCACCTTCTCACAAACAAGTGGCAGTGGGTTCTAAAAATTTTTTAGAATAAGGCAATATTTAACAAGCTCAATACCTTACCCAACGCTAGGAAGATAACGGGTAGTCGAACTGGCCAACACCTGTCTCAAGATGCTGACATTTTATTAATTTGTCATACAGTTTAATGAAACCTAAGCTCTCCTACAGCTATCAACCCCAAACTGTTTCACTCCTTTCTACTGCTAGATCACTTGCACATGTAACTCAAAGGAATACTTTAACATAAACAAAGGTATACCCAAGAAACTGCCCCCAAACCGATAGACACATCTATTGATACTTATAAAACAGAAATAAAATAGGACTTTCCAGGTACCACAAGGAAAATAAAGTATTTTACTCTAGTCCCTTAACTATAATATGGTTATTCTACTTATATTTACAAATATCTACAATACTTTTTAGGCATCTGAAAGAGAAGATAAAGAAACCGTAACATAACAGAGATCGCAACCTAAAGAACAGTTCGTTTTAAACTCTTTTCCCAACAGTCACACTGAGTCAATAACGCCCGGCTCATTCTCAAAGCATCGTATTGTGGGCCAGGACAGTATGGTGAGAAGGAAACTCGACAGAGAATGAAAACTGGTTACGGCACTGGGAAAGAGAAAAACTGAACAGTCCAAGAAGCCTGCACTTTGTTATGTTCCTTCAGGTCCCAGTGATTTTTCCACTTTTCTTCGTTTCAAAGATTAAAACTTCCCCCATAAGAGATCTAACTGTAAACTCCGCACCCACTTCCAACCACATCCACAAATCCCAAGGATGTGTCCCTGGTCACCCGTGAGAAGAGGGACGTCGACGCTCAAGTGAACCCTGAGGTTGGGAACTCGGTAGAAGTTCTCCTGGCACAGGGAGAAGGGACTGGGTGAGGTGAAGGAAAGCTGAGGAAGGGAAGCAGGCAGGATTAAGGACTGCTCTCAAACCCCTAAACTGAGCACATCAGGGAGAGACAGCTATCCCGCTCGACCAGAGAAGTCGCCTGACCCCAGAGCAGACAAACAGCCGGAAACAGCCGGCCCCGGAGGTCAAGTCCCTAAAGCTGTTTCGCATCCCCTTCCCTTTCGTCTTTCCTAAAAGGCTGTCTCCTCATACCCTTCAGAGTCCAGGACTTACCCGTCCACGCTGGAGCTCCAGCTGCTTCTCCGTCAAAGCCGCCCACCTCTGAAAACCATAGAGACGAAGAAACAGGCGAGACCAGCCTGCAGCTCCACCGCCCATCCTCACGTGACGCTCCTAGCCGCTGAGCCTGTCGGGATCGTGGTGAAATGCGTGTGGGAGGGGCACGGAGGAAAAGGAGTGGGGAGAGCCCAGGGAGGCAACCGGCCCCGCCCCGGCCTCGGGCCCCGCCCCCTCAGTGTTTAGGCGGGAAGGTGAGAGAGTACTCAGAAGCTCTCTGGCCGTTTCTCTGGCGTTCGTCCCTCCCCGCCCCCGACACACAAGGGGTACAGGAGTCTTTTAAAGAGATTTATTGTGCCTGCTGCCACCTTGTTGGTACCCTTTTACGTGTTGGCTAAGAAGAAAGGAGTCAGTGAAAAGGAAATTGGACCACAGTAAGTTGGGAATTGTTCTTTTCGAACTGCATCTATGAGATTTAGGCGTCTGACAAAATTTGCCTATTTCTTGACCTTGAAGTTTTTTCCAATTTAGAAACCTCCTCACCGCTTCCTCTACTGTGAGGTTTCTCAAATGTTCTCTTTGCAAACTAATGTTATTGGAGAGTTTAGTCAGTAAGCTGTTAGGAGCATGTTTTTCTCTGATGTTGTTATCCGAACTGAGGCTCCAGAGGGGTCTTCTCTTCTGCTGTGGAAATAGAATGACAATATTTTGATAATGATATGACAGAACTTTTAAATAAAAATTTCTTCAAGAATTTACTTAGAGCTGTAGAAAAGCTGCAACCATGGAAACAAAAGGAGGCAGACAGAGCTATCACTGGGTTAAGTTGTGAACTAAGCAGAACAACTATTCTCCATTTCTTCTCAAAGGACCGTCCCTCCCCACTACCCTAAGAACGACAAATTATTGTGTTCATGGCACTGCTGCTAGCACTTTACAGGCAACCCAATGTTTCTTTACAACCACCCTGTCGATGGAAACTTTTTTTCCATTGCAGGTAGGGAAGCAGGTGAAGACCCTTAAGTGACTCAAAAAATGCTGGAGCTGGTAAAGACCTAATCGAAAGGTCACCAAGGACATCTTAAGCAGTTTTCTTCAATCTGCTGTCCTCTGAATCTACTTGCCACAGGAGTTAGGAATCTGCTGATTTGCTTCTCAGCTATCAAAATGTGCCTTTTCTGTGTTACTTTCCATTTAGAACCTGTTCTCTGTTAAATGATAAATCTGATAAAGACATCCTTCCAGGTTTACTAGCAGGCATTTAGCACGGTATCCTTCTCAGGCAGCATGTCCATTCACGCTAATGATGGGAATTTCAAGTTGTGTCATAGATTACTCTCCAGAACTCTGGGGGCTCCTGGAATCTTAACTCGTAGCTCAGTCAAGTGTGTCTCAGAATAAGAAAAAGAAAGTTATCAATAATATTTATATATATATAAGTTATAAATGTTGAACAAAGATCAATTTTTAATACTTGGTGAAATTCAATACTGATTTCGGTCAAAATTTGTCTGTATAAAACTAAATAACCAGTTCAGCTAATTATTAAGTAACGTGTAAAAACATAAATCGCTGGTCTCAAACTCTTTGGTCTCAGGACCCCTTTACACTATTAAAAATTATTAAGGACCCCAAACAACTTTTGTTTATGTATGTATAACTATCAATACTTATCGTGTTTTAGAAATTAGAACTGGAAATTTTTATTTTTTATTTTTTTTCGGTACGCTGGCCTCTCACTGCTATGGCCTCTCCCGTTGCAGAGCACAGGCTCCGGACGCGCAGGCTCAGCGGCCATGGCTCACGGGCCCAGCCGCTCCGCGGCATGTGGGATCTTCCCGGACCGGGGCACGAACCCGTGTCCCCTGCATCGGCAGGCGGAATCTCAACCACTGCGCCACCATTGAAGCCCAATTTTTAATTTTTTTAGTCATTAAAAATAAGCCCATTATATGTTAACATAAACAACATATTTGTTAATAATAGCTATATATTTTCAAAAATATAAGTGAAGCATGGTTTTACATTCTTGTTAATTTCTTAATGTCTAGCTTATAGAAGACAGATGATTCTCATATTTTTCTTCATTAATATGCTTCAATATCACTCATCACGTAGCCTCTGGGAAACTCCACTGTACACTCAGAGAATGAAAATGATAAAGGCAAATAACAGCTTCTTATTATTAGGAAAAAAGTCTTGACCTTATAGATCACCAGAAAGGATTTCAGGGAACCCCTGGAGTCCATGGACCATATTTTGAGAACCTCTGTTTTAAACCATACAAATGTTAGTTACTTTTTTTTTTTAAACCATTTGTCATCAAGTGGAACATTTAGTGGAAAGAGGAACAAGACAGAGATAATTTACAGAATAAACCAATCTTGTAAACGGGAGTATTCTTTCTTCATTTATCAGGAGCATAGAGTAAGTTAGCAGAATTCAGGTTCATAACTGAACACAACTACATTCTGCATTAGAAATCAGTCCACCAATCCAATACTGTCTTTCAGCTTGCTATGCAAGGAGGTTCCTGTCACATGAATATATAATATCACTAAAGTGGGTTTATATCCCCTGCACAAACTAATATTAAGACTCAAATAAAATTTGAAGTTAAAATTATTTTCTTAAGCATATATTGAATGTCTACTATATGCAAGGCTCATAATAGGTGCTGGGCTTATAAAAATTTATAAGCACTGTTCCTGCCCTCAGGCAACTTATGTATATATAATGAGACTTACACCCTGGAATAAATGTATTTTCTGCCACGTTCAGTAGTTCCCAAATCAGCTTTATAATCAACTGTCTCAGAATTATCTGGGGAGATTTTAAAGATACATATTCTTAGAGTAAGAGATATGATGTTTAAGTGCACCAGGGTGATGCTCAGGAATTTGGATTTTTAAAAAGTGACCCGAGTATTCCCATATAATGATGGGTTTGGGAATGAATACAAAGTACATGCAACAGAGAAATGGACTTGGTCTTTGTCCCTAGTACTGTCACACATAAAATGTGATCTCTTTATTTCATCTTCAATATTTCAAAAGTATATCATTGTTCAAAGACCCGTGTTATCAACAGAGTACATATTTAATTTCCTTCAGTTAAAATAGAAATTGATGTACTTATTTCAAACATTTTATAGTTCATCTGCCTTTATCACATAAAAATAATGTGAGATGTTACCACAGCAGTTTGCAGCACAAGAAGCAAAACATCTTTTGCAACAAGAATCTGATGACAAAAAGTGTTATTTTATAGAGCTTTGATTCAATTTCTTTAATTTCTTTAAAATGAATTCAGTGAGATGTCCCATGTTTCATTACACTTATCTTCAGGATTCCACAGATTAGCTTATAGTATTTCAAAACCTATGCAATCTTCCATCATAAATTTCTTTTGAGGATCTATTATATTCAAGCAACTATTGAGAGACTTATGATCCATAGTTGCTATTGCAATCTGTGTTCTTTGCTAATATTGTAGCCAGAATTATATTCAAGTAAATATGAAAAAATTTAAAAATAAGCTTAATGTTTCCTTTCTTCTTAACACAAAGGAAAAAAAGGAAATAACTAAATCAGCCGTAAATATGATGATTTATAAAAATTGATGTATATTCCTCTCGATCTTATGATTGAAAATAACTTCAAAATTAAAGACTCCCTACACAGATCTTGATTTCTAAATAACTTTCCCCATGACAAGGAATCAAAGCTTCTTGAAGAAATAGCTGATTTCAGGGCTAGAGCAGGAAGGTACAAGATGATCTGGAATATCTTGTTGGGCCAGAAATAAGAAAGTGCTCAGAAAATAAAATGGGGGCATGCCAACAGCAACCAGCTTGAAGGACCTCTCACTGGGGAAATCTGGGGTAACTAGAGTATGAAAATAATAACAGTAATGAATTATGATCTATTGAATAAAATAAGAATTCATTCATATATTCTAATGAGAGAGAGAAAGAGAGGGAGATGGGGGAAAAGGAAAGCTGTTCTCTAAAGAAAATGCCCACTGATAAATACAGAGAGAGTGGTGGAGTTGGAAAATCACCATTTTGCAACTATCATAGAAAAGATTGGTTTGGAAAACATCATCAATGGATTCTAAATCTAGGGGGAAATTTTGATAAGCAGTATACTTTCAGATCTTCAAAGTATCTCTCCACAGATTGTATATTTGTTAAAAGGGGGAAAAAGTAACTATACAGTGGAGAAACTAGGCAACACTTTGATCAGTGACCATATGCCTCCTGATGTGATACCCTGAGAAAGATATAATATCACTTGAATCTAATCGTGAGGAAACATCAACCAAACCCATATTGAAGAACATTCTATTAAATAACTGTCGTGAGGGGGACTTCCATGGTGGTCCAGTGGTAAAGAATCCGCCTTCCAATGCAGGGGACGCGGGTTCTATCCCTGGTCGTGGAGCTAAGATCCCACATGCCACGGGGAAACTAAGCCTGCACGCCACAACTTTGGAGCTCGCATGTCTCAATGAGAGAGCCAGTGTGCTGCAAACTACAGAGCCCATGCGCCCTGGAGCCTACAGGCCACAACTAGAGAGAGAAAACCCTCTGCAGGCCACAACTAGAGAGAAGCCTGCGCACCACAACAAAAGATCCCACATGCTGCAACTAAGACCCGACACAGCCACGAAAATAAATAAATTAAATAAATAAATAACTGTCATGAAAGACCCCCCCCCCTCCAAAATGCTGAGGAACTGTTACATATAAAAGGGACTAAAGAGACTTGGCAAAGTCGATACGTGATCTAAACTGGAACTTGTACCACAGCAGGGGAAATACTATAAAAGATTTATTGAAACAGTTGACACAATTGGAATATGGACCATAGATTAGAAAAAAGTAGCTCCCACATTTGATAACTATGTGGTGATTATATAAAGTAATATATATATTTATAGTAAATACACACCGAGGTATGAAGAGGTAAGGAGGCATAATACATGCAATCTATTCTCAAATTGTTCAGAAAAAGTAAATGAAAATATCTAGAGAGAATGCAAATGCAGCAAAATGTTAAAAGTTGGTGAACTTGAATAAATAATATTCAGGAGTTCTCTCTCCTATTCTTGCAATCTTTCTGTAAGTTTAAATTGTTTTTAAAAAGAAAAAAGTTAAGGGCTCTCCAATTTCTCTCTCTTAGACTTCATTCCAAAGTGGGCTAGAACATTCATCATGAACCTTTTAATTTATTTAGTTTTTTTATTTCCACTATTATTACTAGTCAGGTGGTAATTATCTTTTATAATTTTAGTTGATTATATACTACCAGTAAGAAGGAAAGCAACTGACATTACAAAAGGCAAAAACAATTCCTTTTTTAATTAAATAGTATATTTTTATTGAACCCAACATATCCAAAATATCACTTCAACATGTAATCAACATAAAATATTATTAATGAGATATCTTACAGTCTTTTCTTTTTTGATAACATGTCTTTGAAATCAGTGTGTATTTTATACTCACATTTTGATTTGGATTTTTTTTTTTTTTTTTTTTTTGGGCCGCACTGCATGGCTTGTGAGAATCTTAGTTCCCCAGCCAGGGATTGAACCCCGGGCCATGGCAGTGAAAGAGCTGAGTCCTAACTGTTAGCACTGTTAACACTGACTGAAACCGCCCACCCTGGCCAGGCAAGATAGTAGCCACTTGCATGCATTATCTTAGAACAGGGGATCCTGGTAAGGAATGTGGAACTAACAAGTTATCACCAACTGGAAGAATTCGGGAAAGGTCAAAAGGAGAGAGGGGACACCAGTCCATGCATCCTACCAACCTCCCAGGATCCTTCTTGCTGGAATCCATGTTGGCTGAGCAATGTGCACACCACCAGGAAGGACCCTGAGTCAGAAGGATTGGCCAAGGACTTCTCTGGTGGTTCAGTGGCTAAGACTCTGCACTCCCAATGCAGGAGGTCTGGGTTCAATCCCTGGTCAGGGAACTAGATCCCACATGCCACAACTGAAGATCCCACATGCCACAACTAAATATCTCGCGTGCCACAGCTAAGACTTGGTGCAGCCAAATAAATATTAGAAGAAAAAAAAAAAGAATGATTGGTTAGAGACAACCCTGAAACTAACCCCATCACCATAAAACCTGAGACTGTGAGCCATGTGGCAGAGCAGTTCTGGGTTCCCTTACCCTCCTGCTCTCCACCCGGGTGCCCCTTCCCAATAAAGTCTCTTGCTTTGTCAGCATGTGTGTCTCCTCAGACAATTCATTTCCAAGTGTTAGAAAAGAGCCCATTCTCGGGCCCTGGAAGGGGTCCCCTTTCCTGCAACATAACCTGGAATGCCAGGGAATTCCCCATGGATTTTTTATTTTAATTGAAGTGTAGTTGACTAACAATGTTGTGTTAGTTTCAGGTGTACAGCAAAGTGATTCAGTTATACATATATATCTATATATATATATATTCTTCTTTCAATTATAGGTTATTATAAGATATTGAGTATAGTTCCCTGTGCTATATGGTAGGTCCTTCTTGTTTATCTATTTTATATATAGTAGTGTGTATATATTAATCCCAAACTCCTAATTTATCCCTTCCCCCCAAGTACATCTCAGTTTGGACTGGCCACATTTCAAGAGCTCAGTAGCCACATATGGCTAAATGACAGCATTTGACAGCACAGGGCTAGGGAAAAAGATGCAGTCAAGGGGACTTTCTAAACACAATAGTAAATACAGTCACAGATTATGTTCAGGATCACTCAACTGGTGGAGTTTGGACTTGAGCCTCCAGTTACCATCCAACCCCAGACCTGTTCATTCTGCCACACGTAAGAGACTTTGCCCACTTCAGTGGCCTCATGGCTGGCTGGCCTCAAACAACCAAACTTAATATATCCAAAACAAAATTCATCCTCTTACCACAAATACCTCCTCCTGCTCTCCCATTTTCTATTTCAGTTGATGGCACCATTATCTACCTGTTCACTCAAGTCATCTTCATTACATCTTTGAGCAAAAGAGCACCTTATCTAGAAGATAATTTAAAATCCAAATGCTTATCAAAAAATGCACCCTCCACTCCACCCCAACTAACTGAGCTAGTTCAGGCCACTTTCCTCTCTCACATGGGTCTCAAGAACTTTTTTTCCCCCAGTTTTATTGAGATATAATTGACATACATCACTGTATAAGTTTAAGGTGTACAGCATAAGGTTTGATATAGATACAATAAAAAGCTGAAAAAGAAAAATTTCCTTAAAAATATGAACCCCTTCACAAATTTTCATGGCATCCTTGTGTGGAGGCCATGCTAATCTGTATCACTCCATTTTAATGTTATGCCCAAACCCACTCTGGTTGGCTGGTTCCCTTACTACTTCATAAGGCCCTTCATGGCTCTCCATCCCCTACTTAACAAAGGCCATGATCTTTTTTATGTAGCACAGAATTTCCTCCAGGGTCTGATCTTTCCTTATCTCTTTAATAATGCTCAGTTGTTTACCTTTCCTAGTCCTTGAACAAGTTCAAGTTCTCTCACCTCCTCTGAGCCTGCTATTCTTTTGTAAAAATAGCCATCCTAATCTCTCAAAAAGTTGAAATGAAACAAAAAAGTTGCCCTGAGGTTTAAAAGAAATATACTTTAAACAATACACAATCAAGGGCTTACTGTACCCATCACTCCTTTTTATCTATATCTATCTACCTAGATATTTATTGAATACTTACTAAGTGCTAGGCACTTTGCGGGACACAAGACAGAGGGAATACAGAAAAATAGATTGAATAACGTGATCTTTACCTTCCCCAAGCTCATTACAATATAGTTTCTCAACCACTACCTTTAAGGACTAGATAATCTCTAATGTTAAGAGCAAATCAGGGGGTCCCCAGAAGTTCAGACCGGGCTGCCCCCCCAGGCACCACCACATCCCAGCACCTCTCAAAAAATTCCTAAGCCCAGTTGCAGGAAAATTTTATATTTGCAACTAAAATTTGATTCTAGATGTTTTAAGAAATTAACTAATTGAGATAATTGTTTAGATGAATCAAGGTTAAACAAAGGAGAAAACACAAAGTTGGTACACTTATTCCAGTTTCCTTAAATTATTTTAGAAAATTAATTTTTCAACTTCCTATAGGCATCATCAAAAGTTTCCTCTAAAATAATTGGTAAACTGGGGGTGGGGTGGGGTGGGGTGTCCTATTTTTTAGTTTTAGTCTGTCCCATAATTCTTAATTACTTTCTAATTACAAACATATGCATGCCCTTAAATTCAAACAATTGAGAAGTGTGTGAGACAAAAAAATATAAGTCCTTCTCTATACTCTGATGTTACCCACAAAGATAAAACCGCTGTTAAGTTTTTCCATGCTTCTATCAATGTGTCTATCTGTGTGTGTAGACAGTTTTTTTAAAAATGAGAATCATTTTGCACAATTTAATTTCTTATTTAACAAGCAAGTCTTTTTAAATTTAATTTTTAGTTTATCAAAGCTATGCATATATAGTTTTTTATAAGTAGTATAAAAATCAAATAATTTGACTACTAAAAATCGTTTCTAGGGCTTCTCTGGTGGCGCAGTGGTTGAGAGTCCGCCTGCCGATGCAGGGGACGCGGGTTCGTGCCCCGGTCCAGGAGGATCCCACATGCCGCGGAGCATCTGGGCCCGTGAGCCATGGCCGCTGAGCCTGCGCGTCCGGAGCCTGTGCTCCGCAACGGGAGAGGCCACAACGGTGAGAGGTCCGCGTACCGCAAAAAAAAAAAAAAAAAAAAAAAAAAAAAAAAAAAAATCGTTTCTAATCATTTATAACACATTCACATGGTTTAAAATTTAAAAAGTACAGTGGTATATGCTATGAAAAATCTCTCTTCCACCTCAGTCCCTGAGACACCCAAATCTACTCATGGCAACAAATGACATTAATTTTTATACATCCTTCATGCGTGTACAAATATATACACACCCACATACCCTTTGAAGACCTTTTTATATATAAAGGGCTTCCTCAGTTTTTTATATAGCTATGTGGTATTACATTGTATAGACATGCCTTTATTTAATCAGTCACCTGATTTGTTTAGTCAGACCTTTAGAGTGTTTCTAATTCTTCCTCTAAAAATAATCTGCTAAGAGTAACCTCAAATATACATTATTTTGCTGATATGTGGGTAATCTATGGAATAAATTCCTAAAAGTGGAGTTGTGGGTCAAATTTTTCACAGGTTAGGTTTTCTGGGAAGCAGATTCTGGGACAGAAATTTAGAGTTCAAGGTGTTTGTTTATTAAGGAGTGCCCTTGGGTTCAACATGTGCGGAAGGGAGAAGGAGGAAGTGGGATTGAGCAGAAGGAGAAGTTGAGCTTTGAAGGTGCCCCATGCAGCCTCAGCCAACCCCACAGGGGAGCTGTGGAGCTGAAATGACCTACCAGAATTGGCCCACATTGGGTGGAAAAGGCTTTTATACCCCTTCCTCCATCAGTGGGCTGCCCCAAGAAGGCACTGACTTTAGATGGGGCAACTCTTTGCAGCCGAGGCAAAACTTGCAAGGGCTGACAGTTGAAGATTGTCAGCTGACAGATCTTCCAGCAGCTGGGACAAGACCTTCCTTGAAAGGGGATATCTGGGAGGCTCATCTCCATGTCCAACCGAAAAGGGTATGTGACTTTGGTAGATTTTGCCAAATTGCCATACCAATTTATACTTCCACCAGCAACATATGAGAATGGCTGTTTACCCATATCCTCCCCAACACAGAATTTTATCAAACTTCTGGATCTTTGCCAATCTGATTAGGTGAAACATGATGTCTTGGTATAGGTCTAATTTTCTTTTCTTTTATTCTGAGGGAAGTTCAACTTCTTTTTGTCCTTTTTTTTTCTTTCCTTTGAACTATCTGTTTATATCCTTTGCATATTTTCCTACTGGGATAATTTTTTTTTTTAAGTAATTTGTAGGAACTCTTAGTGTTAAAGAAATTAGCCATACTCTCGCCACATACCCTCCCAATATAACCATATGTCAATAATATTTGATTAAATTAACATTTTGTGTTTCCATCATTATGACCTTTCCTTTCTTATATCATTTCTGGTTTGTTTGGTTTTTCTTTTAAGATGTTGGGAGTAGGAGTTTATTAATTAATTTATTTATTTTTGCTATGTTGGGTCTTCGTTTCTGTGCGAGGGCTTTCTCTAGTTGTGGCAAGCGGGGGCCACTCTTCATCGCGGTGCACGGACCTCTCACTATCACGGCCTCTCTTGTTGCGGAGGACAGGCTCCAGACGCTCAGGCTCAGTAGTTGTGGCTCACGGGCCTAGTTGCTCCACGGCATGTGGGATCTTCCCAGACCAGGGCTCGAACCCGTGTCCCCTGCATTAGCAGACAGATTCTCAACCACTGCGCCACCAGGGAAGCCCCATTTCTGTTTTTCCTATAGTTAATACTTTACTCATTTCTTAACTTTGCTTAGTTTTGTATGTGTCTATCACTAATTCCTCTTTCATCCCTTCCACGATGTACCACTGTAGTGTGTGCTACCAACATCTCTTGCCTGAATTATTGGGATAATTGCTTCTTTATTAGGCAATTACTAGGCAATCCAATTGCCTCCTTATTATAGTAAGTCCCCTACATACGAGCCTTCAAGTTGTGGACTTTCAAAGATGTGAACATGCGAACGTTTGTTTATTCAAGAGGTTGGATAGAATTGAATCCAGCAAGGAACTGGAACCTGTGCCGTCAACGTCAGGCGTGAGGGATATTGCAGCTTGCCCTCTGTCTCTTGTTGCTGACGATCCCTCAGCTCTACCATCTCCCACCTCCTCTCCCTCCTCCAGTCAGTAACTCTTCTTGCCTGTTCACTTGATGCCAGCCCCTGTATGCCAGCTGTTGTACTGTACTGCTGTACTTTTCAATGCACTGTACTGTAAGATTAAAAATGTTTTCTTTATTTTTTGTGCTTGTTTTTTTATGTATTATTTGTGTGAAAAGTATTATAAACCTATTACCGTACAGTACTACATACCTGATTGTGTTTGTTGGGTACCTAGGCTAACTTTGTTGGACTTATGAACAAATTAGACTTGTGAACTCGCTCTTGGAACAGAACTCATTCGTATGTAGGGGACTTACTGTATCTCCCTGTTTCCACCCTTATCTGCCTATAGTCTATTCTCCCAAAGCAGCCAGAGTGATCCTTTTAAAATGTAAGCCAATCATTTCACTCCTACAATGGCTCTCCATTTCCCTCAGAGAAAAGCCATTTTCTTCAGTGATCTGCAAGGCCATGCATGACACATCCCCCACCACGTACCTCTCTGACCTCATTTTCTACTACTGCTCTGGCATCTCTCCCCCTCATGTTTCTTCACCTCCACTGGCAGTTCCCTCTGCCTAGAAGGTTCTTCTGCCAGATAGCCACATGACTAATTCCCTATTTCCAATCCTTTCCAGTACAATTCTTGGGTCTTACCTGAAGCGGCACTTTACAGTGAGGTTTATTCTCACCATCGTATTTTAAATTGTCATATACACGCTACCCCCCTCCCCACCTAGAGCAATTTTAATCTTCCTTACCCTGCTTTACTTTTTCTTTTTTAATAACATTTACTGCCTTCTAATATAGAATTTATTCTTTATTATGTTTATTATCTTACTCCCTGTGCTAGAATGAAAGCTCCATGAGGATAGTGTTTGTGGGTCAAGGTGAATATTCAATAAATATTTATTGTGAATTAATATCTTTTTTCTTTATATGTTCCAACTCATCAGAAAAGCTATTTTTGTGCGTCTTGGAACCCCCTGTCTTTACCTTTTGTTTTGTTGGCCTCCTGTACATCTGTTATTCATGAACTTGCTTCATTTTCAATTTGAGAATCCCCTTCACCTCTCTGCTATGGTAGATCTCCTAGTACCTAGACCCTTGTCTTCTTTATTGCTTTTCTCCCTCTTTTTCATGAGCATTTCCTTTTTCTTAGTTTATTCTTTCTTTTTGGTGGTAGCTTTCTAAGAAAGAACGCAAAGCTTCTGAGATTTTATATGTCAGGAATTGTCTTTCATCTGGCTGTAAGCTTAATTGATAGCATGACTAGGTATAGAACTCTAAATTAGAAACAATTTTCCTTGAAGATTTTTGAGACATTATACCACTCTCTTCTAGCTTCCAGTGTTGGTCCCAAGAAGTGAGATGAAACTTTAGTTCTTGATCTTTCATATGTTTTTTCTCTCTGAAAGTTCTTGGGTCTCCTTTTTTCCCCAGTGCATGATATGTCATGTTGTGGGCCTTTTTCTTATTTAATCTGCTGGCCACTCAGTAGGTCCTTTATCAGGAGACTTGAGTCCTTTAGTTCTAATAAACTTTGATTTGTTTCTTTGATAATTCCTCCTGTCTGTTTTCTCTATTCTCTCTAGAACTTCTTCAGGTGTGGGATCTCTTTTCAAAAAACACTCAGCAGATTGGTGTCTAGATTCTATTTATTAGAAATAATTTGCACAATAGTACAGAAAGAGAACTGAAAGAAACAACATAATCCAGGATTTAATAACACATTAAATCCTCATCAAGAGACAGAATCAGTAGGCTATCACTTTCTAAGAATAGCTGAGCTAAAGGTGTCTCTTGCGCCAAACAGGAAGTCATCTCCCCTTTCAAGAAGTCTCTCCAGATATCCTAAAACCTAGAATAGTACCTAGCACATTGTGGGAAATTGGTAAATATTAATTGAATGAATAGATGTCCTTCACAAGTATTTGCACTTAAGTACATTCATTAGATAATAGAAAATAAACACTGCACACATACACCAAGCAGCATTATCTCTGGAGAGTCCCTAATTTTTATCCCTTAAAACATTTAAAATAATGAAGATCTAATATTTACATTTTTTATCACATTTACTTCTCTATCAACCTGGAGTCACAATTCACATTCACTCTGGAGTAAAGGGAGATATTTTGCTACAATACAAAAGTATCATTTTTGGTATTTCAAAATTTCAATATCATTTTGATGTTTGACATTGTCAAAAATTTAGTATACAGGTTTTTTTTTAATTTTGTTGTTGGCTGCACTGGGTCTTTGTTGCTGTGCACGGGCTTCCTCTAGTTGCGGTAAGCCGGGGCTACACTTCGTCGCCGTGCGTGGGCTTCTCATTGTGGTGGCTTTTCTTCTTTGCAGAACATGGGCTCTAGGCATGCGGGCTTTAGTAGTTGCAGCATGCAGGCTCAGTAGTTGCGGCACCCGGGCCCCAGAGTGCACAGGCTTCACTAATTGTGGCGCGCGGGCTCAGTAGCTGTGGCTTGAGGGCTCTAGAGCACAGGTTGAGTAGTTGTGGCGATGGGCTTAGTTGTTCCGTGGCATGTAGGATCTTCCCAGACCAGGGATCAAACCCGTGTCCCCTGCATTGGCAGGCATATTCTTAACCACTGGACCACCAGGGAAGTCCTAAAGTTTTTTTATTAAGTGCTGGATATTTTCCAAGTTGAGGGGCTTAGAAATAAGCCAAGAAACTATGATACTGTTCCTTTTTCCCCAAATCAAACTTCCTTTCATTTTTCTTCATGGATATCATATGATTTTGTCACATGATGAGGAAAAAAGCCAAGTGACTATGACTTTATTTTTTCTTTTAGGAAATCAAGACAAATACCCTCAAGGAATCCACAGCTTTCCCAGCATGGTATAGAATGGTATTTGAGACACAAGGTAGGTGAATTAGGTCCAGTATCAGTTGGCTTTGAGGATGCCCAGGGTTTGCCGTTTCCATTTTTGTTTGCTTTGCACTATAAAATATGAATAAACCGTGAACTATGATTGACCTCTTTTTCTTTTACTTTCTGTTTTTACTTCTGCCGATATGCCTTACTCAATGGCATGTAGAAATACAGGTCCTTAATATCTCATAGCCACCCTTAAGAGCTAAGAACAAGTGAGAGGGTAGAACTTGATTCTGAATGGAGAAGAATTCTGCTTTACATAATCACACCACCCCAAAACTAGAAAATAGTGCTTAAATGGTGGATAGATACACCTTCTAAGATCAAACCCAGGAGATATTCTGATTGCTAATAAAGACCTTAAAACCATTCAGTAATTTACATGTATATTTGCATTAACATTATTTTTACGTTAAAGTATGTATTCTAATATTAAGCCATCTATTTGTCTATATAGTTTTCCAAGAAATTGTTTATTATACTTGCTATAAACAGTTGTGAGTTTCACCCAGGGGGCTAAATTCTTATGTAACGTGTGTCAATTTGAATCCTTGGAGAAGCAGGCAGCAAGATGAAATCTGATGTATAAGGGATTCATTGGGGAGAATGCTTATGAAAGACAAAGGGGAAAGGAGAAGGGGTATATAGGGAGAGTGAGGCAGGTCTAACACCTGTAACAGGAGAGAGGGAAGGAAGGATTGTGTGGGAAGAGCCTCAAACCATAGAGCAATTCTGAGAAAATCTCACCCAGGCCAATGGGAAGTCCCTGAGCTGAAGCTGCCAGTTAAAGGAATCCCGCTTTGTGTAGGAATGGACTGGTTCTTACACCCTGCTGTGCTCATTGGCTGGGAGTAGCCTAGAGGAGGTATGGCCTGACCCAAAAGCATGAGAGCCAAAAGTGTATCAATTGTCAATCAGCTAGGCTCCCTGCAGCAGAATCTCTTAAAGGGAGATCTGGGTGTGGTACCTCAGTGGCTACCACAGTAAACCTCTTGTTCTGCACAAATCCATTTCTTCATGTATGTTTGGGAAGTAGATTTGCCATGGTTCCTGTGGGCTTATTTTCCTAAGGGGAAACCTAGAAAAGGAAGATTAGTGGGACAAGCTACAGTCTCCCACAACAGCAGTTAATCTCAGGTCACAACTAGTGTTCATCATTTCCCTCCTTCACTATCCGTTCTAAGTTTCTCTTGCTCCCAGCTATTACCTCCACGGGTCATTAGCATGAATCAGGTAAGTGTAGTATATTCAACAGAGTATATGTCCCAATTTTAGGAATGTACTTTCCAGTAATATGTTCATGAGGTAGACAATGTGAAAAGTTCCTTCAAGAACTATCCAAGGACCCCATCTTACATGTGTGTTTAAAAATTTGGATCAAAAAAAAAAAAAAAAATTTGGATCATGCCCTCTTAATTTCTTTTTTTTTAAATTAATTAATTAATTTATTTGTTTTTGGCTGCCTTGGGTCTTCGTTGCTGCATGCGGGCTTTCTCTAGTTGTGGTGAGTAGGGGCTACTCTTCATTGTGGTGCGTGGGCTTCTCATTGTGGAGACTTCTCTTATTGCGAAGCACGGGCTCTAGGCATGTGGGCTTCAGTAGTTGTGGTGTGTGGGCTCAGTAGTTGTGGCTCACAGGCTTACTTGCTCTGCAGCATGTGGGATCTTCCTGGATCAGGGATCAAACCTGTGTCCCTTGCATTGGTTGGCAGATTTTTAACCACTGCACCACCAGGGAAGTCCTGGATCATGCCCTCTTAATTTCTAAACAATTGTGGTGTCTATATTAGTGAGGAAAATAAAGTAGATAATGAAACACGGGGAATATGAAGAGACCACTGTTTTATTGGAAACACTTTTTGATTGATTACTAGATATTTATTCTTTTTCAATGGTTCTAATATTACATAATATATTTTACTATTAGAAAATTAAATTTGCTCTACACAGGTAGATTGTACAGTATTTGGTTGAAGGGAAACAAGTGACATGCCATACCTTTGTAGAAGGGTTATATTCTTTTATATTTTTATTACTAATTCTCTTTAATAATTCTGTGTATTTATAGTACTGAAGTCCCTTAGGCCACTTTCTTTAATTCTCTGGGTCTCAATTCCTCAGCCATAATCTATTATGGTATTTGTCACTACATCATGCAAATTAAATAAGAATAGTATTTATTATAATTAAGTTTTAAAACATCTGTGAGGACTAATTGTTAATACCAGTTAAGTGCCTGGAATATTTTGGCTCAAAACAAATATACTATAGTCATTTTCTTTTTTAGGCAACTTAACAATTATCCTTGCAACATGTTTTTGGTCAGTCTTCATAAATGGCAGAAATTACTTAGAGGAAGATGAAAGCCACAGCTTTTGACTAGCAGTATAAGACATTTTCTTTGTACTTTTGTGCAAATAATTTAAAAATTAAAAGTAATTGGAATTTCTCACGCATATCACATGGGTATATTAGA
This sequence comes from Tursiops truncatus, assembly GCF_011762595.2. Classification (NCBI taxonomy): domain Eukaryota; kingdom Metazoa; phylum Chordata; class Mammalia; order Artiodactyla; family Delphinidae; genus Tursiops; species Tursiops truncatus. The sequence continues at coordinate 59,506,069 of NC_047049.1, read as the reverse complement.
ATCATTAACATTTAGAACCATTAAAATCTATGCAAGATAAATTGTTCAGTATTTCAAAAGTAACCAAGTACCTGAGAAAGGGAAGTTCTTTTTTATAGGAGAATTCTAGCTAATACTTACAGGAGAAATCATAGAATTTTAAATTATGCAGCTCCTAATGAAATAATGGACCTAGGCCATGATAACCAATAGATGCTAAAACCATTAAGAGGAAGGTTGAGTGGAGAACTTTATGATGGATCCATCTACCTGAAAACACTTGAATCTACTGGTCAAAATGAACATCATTAAAAGTAAGACAGCCTTGGTATCCTGGTTGGGATCCTGGAACAGGAAAAGTGCATTCAGTAAAAAACTGAAGAAATCTCAATACTACTGAACTGAGCTTGGATCTGTTGGCCCACCACACAGCAAAACCAACCTACTGACATCAGGTTGTGGTGAAGGAAATTATGGCATTGTTTGCAGGATGCCAAGCAAGGAGAAGGGGCAGCTAGTGCTCAAAAGACCGGAACCCCCAAATGGCTTTCAAGGAAGTGTTTTTAAAGGCAATATATGAGGTGAGGATTGCAGCTCATGGACTTTCTTCTGACTGGTTGGTGATGAAATAACATGGTGATATTTTGGGAATCTTAATAATCATCCCTGGGACTTCCCTGGTGATGCAGTGGTTAAGAGTCCACCTGCCAATGCAGGGGATACAGGCTCGAGCCCTGGCCCAGGAAGATCCCACATGCCGTGGAGCAACTAAGCCCGTGCACCACAACTACTGAGCCTGAGCTCTAGAGCCAGCAAGCCACAACTACTGAGCCCACGTGCTGTAACTACTGAAGCCCATGCACCTAGAGCATGTGCCCCACAACAAGAGAAGCCACAACAATGAGGAGCCCGCGCACCGCAACAAAGAGTAGCCCCTGCTCACCGCAACTAGAGAAAGCCCATGCACAGCAATGAAGACCCAACGCAGCCCCAAAAAATCAATCAATCAATAAATTTTTTTAAAAAAGAAAAAAGAATCCATCTGACAATGCAGGGGACACGGGTTCAAGCCCTGGTCCAGAAAGATCCCACATGTCGCGGAGCAGCTAAGCCTGTGCGCCACAACTACTGAGCCTGCTCTCTAGAGCCTGTGAGCCATAACTACTGAGCCTGCATGCCACAACTACTGAAGCCTCCACGCCTAGAGCCCATGCTCTGCAACAAGAGAAGCCACTGCAATGAGAAGCCTGCGCACCGCAATGAAGAGTAGCCCCCACTCGCCACAACTAGAGAAAGCCCACATGCAGCAATGAAGACTCAACACAGCCAAAAATAAATAAAATAAAATAAAAATAAATTTTTAAAAAAACTTAATTTCTTTCTAAGCTAAAGCATTTAGTCAGCAATACTAACCATTTATTGTTGTGAATCCAACCCTTGCTTGTCCTATTTCTCCACAAGCACGTTAAATATTTCTCTTCCAAGGGACTACTTCTTGACCAGAGGCTAGAAAACCACCCCTTTTTTCCCCTTGCTTACCATCATTATGCCCTAGGTAGGAAGAGTTTCTCAATGAGCAGTAATGAACACAACTCCACAGCCTAGATAAGGCTTTATTTCTGAGTAGCAGTTAAAGTACAGCCACATCCCTTGGGAAGCTGCCTCCATGTCTCCTGAATTAGTTTAGGGATGGGAAATCAGAGCTCAAAATACTTGCTCTAGCTAAGTCACATTAAAAAAATAGTACTTTGCTGTGTTTTAATTTTTTAATTTAAAAAGTGATATATGCACATTAACATTTTTTAAACAGTACTGCAAGGTACAAAATAAAAATAAAGATAGTTCCATTTCTTGATTTATCAACTTTCAACAATATATATTGGTTGCTAATTATGAAAGATACAAAATTTAGCACTCTTAAATTACTTCTCACTTTTCCTTATTTTCTCTCCCTTCAGTTTTAGTTGTTTTTTTCCAGTAGTTGGCTTTATAACTTTGTTTATTTATTTATTTATTTATTTATAAATATCTTTATTGGAGTATAATTGCTTTACAATGTTGTGTTACTTTCTGCTGTGCAGCAAAGTGAATCAGCTATATGCATACATATATCCCCATATCCCCTCTCTCTGGAGCCTCCCTCCCACCCTCCCTATCCCACCCATCTGGGTTGTCACAAAGCATTGAGCTGATCTCCCTGTGCTATGCGGCAGCTTCCCCTTGCCATCCATTTTACATTTGGTAGTGTATATATGTCAGTGCTACTCTCTCACTTTTTCCCATCTTCCCCTTCCCACACCCCCATGTCCTCAAGTCCGTTTTCTACATCTGTGTCTTTATTCCTGCCCTGCCACTAGGTTCACCAGTACTGTTTTTTTAGATTCCATAAATGTGCGTTAGCATACGGTATTTGCTTTTCTCTTTCTGACTTACTTCACTCTGTATGACAGACTCTAGGTCCATTCACCTCATTACAAATAACTCAATTTCATTCCTTTTTATGACTGAGTAATATTCCATTGTATATATGTGCCACATCTTCTTTATCCATTCATCTGTCGATGGACATTTAGGTTGCTTTCATGTCCTGGCTATTGTAAATAGTGCTGCAATGAACATTGGGGTGCATGTATCTTTTTGAATTATGGTTTTCTCAGGGTATATGCCCAGTAGTGGGATTGCTTAGTCATATGGTAGTTCTATTTTTAGTTTTTTAAGGAACCTCCATACTTTTCTCCATAGGGGCTGTATCAATTTACATTCCCACCAACAGTGCAGCAGGGCTACCTTTTCTCCACACCCTCTTCAGTATTTATTGTTTGTAGATTTTTTGTTGATGGACATTCTTACTGGTGTGAGGTGATACCTCATTGTGATTTTGATTTGCATTTCTCTAATGATTAGTGATGTTGAGCATCTTTTCATGTATTTGTTGGCAATCTTATGTCTACTTTGGAGAAATGTCTATTTAGGTCTTCTGCCCATTTTTGGATTGGGTTGTTTGTTTTTTTGATATTTACCAATATGAACTGCTTGTATATTTTGGAGATTAATCCTTTGTCAGTTGCTTCGTTTGCAAATATTTTCTCCCATTTTGAGGGTTATCTTTTCATCTTCTTTATGGTTTCCTTTGCTCTGCAAAATCTTTTAAGTTTCCTTAGGTCCCATTTGTTTATTTTTTATTTTATTTCCATTACTCTAGGAGGTTGGTCAAAAAAGATCTTGCTGTGATGTATGTCATAGAGTGTTCTGCCTATGTTTTCCTCTAAGAGTTTTATAGTGTCTGGCCTTACATTTAGGTCTTTAATCCATTTTGAGTTTATTTTTGTGTATGGTGCTAGGAAGTGTTCTAATTTCATTCTTTTACATGTAGCTGTCCAGTTTTCCCAGCACCACTTATTGAAGAGGCCGTCTTTCTCCATTGTGTATTCTTGCCTCCTTTTTCAAAGATAAGGTGACCATATGTGTGTGGGTTTATCTCTGGGATTTCTATCTATAACTTTAAATTAGTTCTTTCTTTCTTAATCTCTCAATTCTGGTTTGAAAAATATTTCATTTCACCAGGCTAATGTTTTGTGGGATTGCCATCAATGTCTAGAACAAGACAGGTGCATTATCTAGTGCATTTAAAATACAGCCAATAATTCTATGGAGTTGAAAACTATCAGCATTCTTTAACTAATGGAGCATTTAGTATCAAACTAATAAAAAATTAGCAATAGAAATTATAAAATTTCTAGATTTTGAGAAAAAAGTATTTTACAACCCTTGTTATAAACTCAGACTCTATGAAATATGAAATCTCATCTATATGAAAATGAATTTTAAAAATTTACCCCAGAATTTATCACCATTTTTATATCTCCTCAACAATTCACTTTTATTAGAGGAGGTAGAATTATTGTAATTCAGCTAGATTAAGTCCCTCTTTATAAATAAATAGTTCTAATTAAATTTTCAAAATAAGAACTTACAGTAATAGTATCAACAACTTTAATTTTGAATAGTACATAGTACTGCTTATCCGATATCAGGGTGCATTTGCTAAGCTCTTTGTCATGTGATAACCATAAAAAGTACCAATTTAGATCCTATGGGATAACATCTAAATTAAGATGAAGCAATAGAAATACAAGTGATTATCTAAGAAGGATCCCCAACCACTTCTTGTTCTTTTATCTACAGGAAAAAAATTCTCCCACAAGAGAGAGTTAGGGGAAGATTAGCCCAAAAGAAAATGAAAACCCTGAACTTTCTACACAGATAAAGATGCAAAATAGATGTACTGTGTGCTATCAATCATTACACCTTTGCAATAGGTCAAAAGGCTGTTCTAAGTAAAATAAGATAAAAAGAGAAAAGCAAAAGTGGGAAATGATCCTCAGTCAATGTTTATATACTGGTTAAATCAGAAACAATATTCCAGAAAGAAATTACTTTTACCTGGTGTGGAGTACTTCATAGTATAAATTCTTATTTTGCTGAGAATTGTATTTAGGATGAAGGAGAATAATAGTTGTATCTATCTCAAATTTTGCAAATAGTTACAGTCCTAATACTATATCCTGAAAATTTCAGATCTCCTTTGTTTCCCTGTAAAAGCATATTTTGCAGTGCAAGCATGAAAATGCCACCAACTGTTAGTTTTCTATAAATAAAGTTCAGTCTTTTATCCTGCAAAGATTTTATACATTAGTACTAACTGGAGACTGAAGTATCCACCTGAATTCTGTCAAGAATGTTGGTAGGCCAAGGGGAAAGGCACTCTGAGTTGGCATTTGAAGCAGAGCTAGGTTGTTATCTCTGCTAGTTTTTAACCTCTCTGAGCCTCAGTTTCCTCCTCTGATAGTGAGGATATAATATTATCTGCCATCCTACTTCTCTGGGGAATTTTGAGGATCAGAATGAGATAATGTATCTGAAAATGCATTATCATCTATAAAACAGTATATGAGTATTTATTATTACCTCAATAGATATTCATGGAGAACCTAATATAAGAATAACATATTAAGTAATATGAAAGCAGAGGAAAAGAAATGGATCTTGTCCTCTAGAAGAAAGAGACACCCTGCAACAATAACAACTAGGAGGAGGGAGAAGGGAAGAAGAGAAAGGGAAGGGGAGGAGGTGGAGGACAAAGGAGAAAGAGACATGACCAACATATTTTATTGTTTTGCTCAGAGCCATATTTGATAGTGTCTTTTGGTCTTCAATACAGGGGTCCTAGAAAAGTAAAAAGGTTTTGCCATAACTTCTCAATGTTCTTCCCTCTACTTTCATGGTGATCATAGTTAATATTTTATTTTATTGTATTTATTATTTTTTAATTAATTTTTATTGGAGTATGGTTGCCTTACAATGTTCTGTTAGCCTCCACTGCACAACAAAATGAATCAGCCATACACATACAGATATCCCCTCCCTTTTGGACTTCCCTCCCATTTAGGTTACCACAGTGCAAAGTTAATATTTTAAAGAAAGGTTAAATGTGTGAATTATTTTATTTAATCCTCACAAAACCCCTCAAGGCAGGTATTATTAATCTTCTTTTATGAATTAGGGAATCAAAGCTCAACATGTTTAAAGTTATTGGTCCAAAGGCCCACACCCGGATCTTCTGACTCCAGGTCCAGTGCTTTGAATTTCCATTTACTGAAGCAATTTCTTCTAACATCTGGTCTTCCAGAAAAATATTATTCCTAATCCTACCTGAAAATTGACAGTTGTGTAATAGCCCAAACTGAAAACAAGCCAAATGTTCACCACTGCATGAATGGACAACCACAAAAGACCCTGAATAGCAAAGCCATCTTGAGAAAGTAAAACAAAGTTGGAGGCATCATGCTTCCTGATTTCAAACTATATTACAAAGCTATAGTAATCAAAACAGTATGATATTGGCATAAAAACAGACACAAAGATCTTTGGAACAGAATAGAGAGCCCAGAAATAAACACATATATGGTCAATTAATTTATGAAAGAGGAGCCAAGAATACACAATGGGGAAAGGACTGTCTCTTCAATAAATAGTGCTGGGAAAATTGGACAGCCACACACTGGATCACTAGCTTATACCACAAAAATTAACTCAAAATGGATTAGAGACTTGAATGTAAGACGTGATACCATAAAAATCCTAGAAGAAAACAGGCAATAAGCCCCTTGACAGTAGTCTAGGTGATTGTTTGTACGGATTTGACATGAAAAGCAAAGGTAACAAAAGTAAAAATAAACAAGTGATACTACATCAAACAAAAAACTTCTGCACGGCAAAGGAAACCATCAGCAAAACGAAAAGGCAACCTACTGAATGGGAGAAAATATTTGCAAATTGTTTATCTAAAGGGTCAATATCCAAAATATATAAAGAACTCATACAACTCAATAGCAAAAAAAAAAGAACAATCTAATTTTAAAATGGTTAGAGGATCTGAACAGACTTTTTTCCAAAGAAGACATACAAATGACCAACAGACACATGAAAGGATGCCCAACATCACTAATTATTATGGAAATTCAAATCAAAACCACAGTGAGGTATCACCTCATACCTATTAGAATGGCTGTTATTAAAAAGATGAATAACAAGTGTTGGCAGAGATATAGAGAAGTGAGAAGCCTTGTGCACTGTTACCAATAATGTGAAACCACTGTGAAAAACCACTGTGAAAAACAGTATGGAGGTTCCTCAAAAAATTAAAAATAGAACTACCATACAATCCAGCAATTCCACTTCTGGGTATTCTTTAAGAAAGTAAAAGCACTAATTTGAAAAGATATTTGCAACCCCATGTTCATTGCCGCATTATATACAATAGCTAAGATGTGGAAACAACCTAAATGTTCATCAATGGATGAATGGATAAACAAAATATGGCAATTATGTTATTCAGCCATAGAAAAGTGAAATCTTGCCATTTGCAACAACATGGATAGACCTTGAGGGCATTATGCTAAGTGAAATAAGTCAGACAGAGAAAGACAAATACCACATGATCTCATAGACACAGAGAACAGTTGGAGGGTGCCAGAGGCAGCAGGTGGGAGGAATGAAATGGGTGAAAGAAGTCAAAAGGTACAAACTTCCAGTTATAAAATAAGTGAGTCATGGGGATGTAATGTACAGCATTGTGACTATAGTTAATATGGCATTATATATTTGAAAGTTGCTAAGAGAGTAAATCTTAAAAGTCCTCATCACAGAAGAAAACTCTGTAACTATGTATGGTGATGGATGTTAACTAAACTTATTGTGGTGCCAGTTTTACATGTTCAAATATCAAATCATTTTGTTGTACACCTGAAACTAATATAATGTTGCATGTCAATTATACCTCAAGTTTTAAAAATACATGAATGGACAAATTGAGGTATAGCCATACAAGGAAAATAATTTAGCAATAATAAAGAACCATTGATTTGCACAACAACATAGTTGAATCTCAGAATAATTATACAGAGTGAAAAAAAGCAGATAAAAAGAATATATACGGTTTGATCCATTTATATAAAATTCTAGAAAATGCAAACTACTGTATAGTGACAGAAAGTAGATTCGTGATTGCTTGGGGATGTGAGTAGAGAGGGAGGGCAGGATTACAAAGAGGCACAAAGAAATTTTTGGAGTGGATGGAAATGTTGTTATTTTAACTGTGGTGATGAATACATGTATCTAAACTGATCAAATTGTACACTTTAAACATGATCAGTTTAGTGTATCAATAAATATATCAAGCTGGAGGAGGGAGACAATTAAAGAAAAATTTATTGTTTTAATTTCCTATAGAATGATCTGTGATTCTTCCGAAGAGCAGCCTACGTTGTCCATAATTCAAGAGTTCATTTAATTAGGTCAGTTTAATAATTTCTCAATTTGACTTGTAAGTGGTTTTTACAACACTGACACCTTTATTTTAAAATCTGGACACTGTACAAAAAGCTGAGGAGAGTGTTATGATTCTTTCTCAGTAGGTAGCCTACCTGTCTCCAATATCTTTGCAGAATTTCTAAAAGGAATAAACTTTTCTCATTGTACCTAGCATTTTCTTAAGCTTTGGAGTTGCAAGAAATGGAGAATTACTCGTAGGCTATTTTAAAGAAAGGAAGTCTATTGTAAAGCTACACTTAGACTAAAACTGGAACTGGATTTCAAACTGGAAAGTCAGCAGGATCTGAGGCAACTCTAGGAATTAGCTGTCCTTTCAGTCTTTCTTGCGGGCAGCATGCTCTCTCTCTTTCTCTTTTTCTTTCTACATGTCTACTCTATTGTCTTCCCTCTACCCATTGTTTTATTCTCTCTTTTTATCTTGCTGTACCTAAAATATCTTCCATTTGCCCTTCTGGATCCACTCTTCAGCCTTCTGCACAGTGCTCTCTTTCCTGGAAGCCTGGCCCTTACAGATTATGTCAACAGAATGAGGTCAGTGTATTTATTCTCCTGGCTCCCTCTTTGCAAGGTTACTTTAGGCAGACTGTATCCCTCAACCAGACCACCGCTCCTCTCAAGATGACTCACTCTACACAACTCTCCCCTTCCAACCACTTCTTTCGTTTGCCCCTTCAGGTCTAGGGGTGGTAATAGCGCCCTTGCTACTTAGATTGGGTTCCTCCACTATCTCTGTGGTTCCCCTACACCCTGCCCACACATTTGTCATTAGTTCCTTTGTAGATAAACTCTCCTCACCTTATCCTCATTTGCACGTCATGTTTTTTGTTAGGATCCTGAGTTACATACTTGTTTCTCTTTTGTTTTTGTTTTTGATCTTACACCTTCTCCTTCAGTTCACCATGTTCCACCATGGCTCTAGTTCTACCATTTCCTGACATTCTCTGTATTTTCTAATTCCAATATTTGAGTGAGAAAATCTGAGGCAATTGACTCAATTTGTTTTGTTTTGTTTTGCTTTTCATGCCAGGCTGTGTGGGAAGACACAGGCTAGAGTAAAGACTGGCAGCTCTAGGACAGATGCTTGTCCCTGGGCCACACACCTGGGGAAGGGAAGTATGAAAGAGAAAAGTAACAAAGCACAGATTGCTCTGTCATCAGGAACCATGAGTGAGATGATTTAGAAAGTACTTTGAGTATGGCAAGTACAATAATTGAAATGAAAAAAATTAAGGATGAATAAAATCTTCTTGTTATTCTTAACCATGCTAACATTTGGTAATATACTAATATCCATTCTCCTATGGCCTTATTACATTAAGCTTGCTTGTTCTCATCATTTATGATGATGACCTTGAGGAATCCAAGACTTGAGGTTGATTGAAATCACAGTCTCAATAAGATAGCATAGGCAGCTGAAGTATCAGAAGTAATACAAGCTTTAAAGACAAATAAGCTTGGATCAAACCCCTAAAGCTGCTACTTATTTGCTTTATTACTCTAACCTCCCATTTCCTCATCTGTAAATTAAGTATACTTATATCTACCTTATAGAGTTGTTATGCAGATTAATGAGAGCATATCTAAAGCATAAAACATAGTACTAGATACCCAGTAAATGGTAGTTATTATGATCTCATATGCGTGTTTTAATTATTCACAGCAAAAGTTTTTGGCTTAATTTAGAAAAAAATTTTAAAGGGAGGGGAGAAGAAAAAAGAAAGCAGTTTATTACTCCTTTCCCTGTCTTGCCCTACTTAGCTGCAGGTACCTAAGATCTTCTAACTTGGTGAGTTCAGTCACACTGAATTTCAGAGTCAATCCACATCATGCCTAATAATATATTGGAAATACCATTTCCACCAGCAGATGAGTCTGAAATCAATCTTGCTTTGAAAACATATCCTATATACCTACTGTATGCCTTTTCCTCAACTCTCATTGTTTTGACAGTCTGCAGAATTTTTAATTTGATTGCTGATTTGCATTATTTCTTCCCGTAGGATCAGTATCCTAACTTGAACCTGGCCTGGCTGTCTGGGGCTCAGAAAAAAAATCTGCATAGTGTAGTGCTTGGCAGTCCCTTCTCCCTGGAGCTGACCCAAACTCTGTATCCCTAGCTGATGGCTAGGGACCTTCTACAAACTGGAAAGATCCTAGTAACCCTACTTTTATCCTTATGTGACCAGAACCAGTTTGGCAAATAGGTTTCATATAAGGTAAGAGCACTTTACTGGTAGTCACTGCCTGGAGCACTGTGTTGGGTAGTAGAGGGCTCTTTCTGGTGGGAGAGAGAACCATAACTGACAAAGAAAGTCTGCCTTGGGGGCCAGGTTGGGGGATGTAAAAGAGAAGGGTTGGTGGTGCCACACATCAGCCAGCCTTGGCTCAGAGATTCCTACTGCTTGATCCCCATACTAGGTTAGAGTCCTTATGCATTAATGCCAGCCATTAAACCTCAAGTTTTCCACATGCTTTTGAACACTGTGATTTGGACTGTGGTTACCCTCATGGTCATGGGCATTCTAGCCATTAGGTGGCTGTGACTGACAGTCATTGTTCTTCTCAAGGCAGAAGAGCCCACTCTACATAACCTCTCCCTTTAGACCTAGGGTGGTTGTAAGGTTTCTCACTGTTAGAAACCCTGTGTTACTTCACTATCATTTGCGGTTCCCCTGCATTCCACCTATCCCTTTATAAATGGTCTCTCCTCAAGTTATCCTATTTTGAGTGTGCCATTTTTTTCCTGTTGGTACCCTAATTAGCACGAGTACTTACTATGTACCAGGGACTGAAGATATAACAGTAAACATAGTGATTAAAATTCACACTTTCTGGAAATTACATTCTAGCCAGTTTCAAAATGCCTTATAGTCAGGCCTGCATAAGTTATAGCCTTGCCTGTCTGAAATTCATATGCCTGGCTTGTTATGAGTCATGATTAAGGAAGTGCACACATGTGCCTGCAAGTATATTTTTGTGTAAACCCCTATAATTAGGACCTTAGGAAACTCTAAGGGTAGGAACTCTCAGACTTCCTCAGATCTCTCATGTGTTGCCTTCATTTATTAAACAAATATTTATTAAGAGCCCAAGTTCTCAATACATGTAAGTTGCCTGTTACTATGTTCTAGGTATGCTGCAAGCTGAGAGATGGATGGTGGGTAGGGAAAAGGAAGGTACAAAGATGCATAGGATAGGTTGTGTGAGAAATAGACTCATAAACAATCATTGCACAATGTAAAAAGACTATAATAGAGGTTTGTGAGAGGTGCTGTAAGAGTGTAGAGGAGAGAATGACAATTCATTTGGGAAATTGGGAAAGTCTTCTCAGAGGTGATGTTGATGTATGGTCTGAACTTGGATGGATGAGTAATACTCTGCCAGAAAGAGGAAAAGGGAAGGATGTTTAGGGAGAGGAAAGGAGTTTTGAAAGGTATTGAAGGTGTGTCAGGAAATGACAAATAGTTTGCTTTGCAATGTAGACTAGGGGGGATGGTGGCAAGGAATGGTGGCAAGGAATGAGACTGGTAAAGGAATGCAGGGTCCAGATTTTGAAGGGGAATTGTGTATGAAGAATTTGGAATTTATTCTAGTAAGTAGTGGGAAACTCTTTAATTTTAAACAAAGGAGTGAAACAATCAGATTTATGTTTTAGAAAGAAAATTGGGGGAGTTGGGTATATGGAAAAAGATTAAAAACACATAGACAGGGCTTCCCTGGTGGCACAGTGGTTAAGAATCCACCTGCCAATGCAAGGGACATGGGTCGAGCCCTGGTCTGGGAAGATCCCACATGCCGCAGAGCAACTAAGCCCGTGTGCCACAACTGCTGAGCCTGCGCTCTAGACCCCTTGAGCCACAACTACTGAAGCCCGCGTGCCTAGAGCCCGTGCTCTGCAACAAGAGAAGCCACCACAATGAGACGCCCACGCACTGCAACGAAGAGTAGCCCCTGCTCTCCACAACTAGAGAAAGCCTGTGCAACAACGAAGAACAAACACAACCAAAAAATAAATGAAATAAATTTTTTTTAAAAACCACATAGACATAGACTTTTATTGCAACAGTGTAAGAGAGAAATGTTGAAGGCCTAAACTAAAACAATGACGATGGGAATGGAGAGATGAGGGGTGGTGAATTTCACTGATACTTGGAAGGTAGAATCAAAAGGTTCCAATGACTTATTAGATGTGGACGAAGATGGAAAGGGAGGAGACCAAGATGATGCAAATGTATGGAAGAGCAGTCACTAATCTGATAAAACTAATTTATTAAAAAGAGAAATTGAAATCTGTCTTGCCAAACGAGAAGCCAATAAGAAGCAAGCTGATTATGTGGCAGAAGCTGAAAAAGTTCAGGAATTGGAGGTATCGGATATATCAGAAGCTGAGAGGTGAGCTGAAAACAGGTGAGTAGGTTGATAATTCTAATGTACAATGAGCGTTAGACCCACAGATCTTCTCTGTCCCCTTGGCAGAGTCAACAAGCATCCCTTGTCCACTCTAGCAATATCTTCTTGAACTAGAAAGGTCTTGAGGTCAGAGATAAGAGGCAAGGTAGAGGGCCCAGATGAGACATAAAAAGAGGATTAAGTGAGTCTCCCAAATCCTGAGATTGCCCCCTTCCCACTCAACTCCTGGAACATTAGCACCCAGTCAGAGAGTCCCCAGGCAGATGCCTCTGAGCAACCTCTCCCCCTATGGAAATGCCCGCTAGGCAACAAGCCTCTCTCTTACACTGTAAACTTACAATCAGTTCTTTGAGTCCCTCTTAAATATGAATGGACACTCAAGAATCAACAGAAAAGTGAAGAAACTCTGTTAACAAGAAAGCCAGAAACAGACACAGAGAAAAGTGTCTTGGAGTAAAGAGAGAGAGCATAGGGAGCTGAAGAAAATATTTTTAAAAATTATTTTCCTCAGATAAAAGAAGATATTTCATTCATGAAACCATTTAAAGAACAATAAATAACTGGTAAATTAGACATATGATATAATTAAAGATTAAAGGAATTTCCTAGAAGGTAACACAAGAAATCAGAGGTGAAGCATAGGAGAGAAGAGATAAGAAAATGAAAAAAATCAATCCAGGGACTGTGAGAGAAAAGAGAAGGTGGAATGGAAGAAAGGATCAAATAAACAATATAACAAAATCATCAAAACTATCTCCATCAAGTGTAACAATAATGACATTTCAGACTTCAAGGACTCAAAAAAATTTATCTCCTTTATACTTTTCTCAGGAGGCTACTGGAGGATACCCAAATGCAAAACTAACCGCCCCCCTCCAAAAAAAAAGGGAAGAAAAGAGATCCAGGAAACAGAAATTCAATACAGAAGGAAGGTGTAGAGAATCCAAAGGAAAGCTGTAAAATTGAATCTCAGGATGACAGTTAGTAGGCCTAGAGACAGCACCACATCCGAATTAGAGCAGGGCAGAGGTTTCTAGAAGAAATTACTCTAGGAGGAGAAAAACAACAACAACAACCAGATATAGTGAGCATATTGAAAGGATGAAAATGTCAGTTTACCATTTTGGTCTTTCTCCCAGAAACATATAACCTCAGTCTAATCATGAGAAGAATATCAGACAAATCCCAATTCAGAGACATTCTATACAAAATACTTGAGCAGTACTCCTCAAAACTGTCAAGGTCATCAAAAACAGGGGAGTCTGAAAAACTGTCAGATGTAAGTCCAAGAGGAACCTCAGGAAACATGAGTGCAAAGCAGAATGATACCCTGAAACAGAAAAAGGACAGTAGGTAAAAACAGGAAATCTGAATGAATTATGAACTTTAGTTAACCTATCAACATTCGTTCATAAATTGTAACAATAATTAATTAATTGTAACAGTAGTATACCATACTAATGTAAGATGTTAATAATAAGAGAAACTGGATATAGTTTAGGAGACCCCTGTACTATCTTTACAATTTTTCTGTAAATCTAAAGCCATTCTAAGTTTGTTTGTTTTTTAAAGAGCTAATTGGGAGAAGTGGGAGGCAATCATTAACTTCAGGAAAGCCAAGAAATTATATAAGGAAATGCTCTCATAGTATATCTCATGGCTTAGCAATTAATAATATTTATTTAATCCTAATAATGTAAACACTAATTATCGACTTCATGAGACATCATAATTAAATTGAGTTAAGAAAGAGGAGAAGTAAATGTGTGGGTGTAGGTATAAGATTTTCAAATCCTCATCTTCCATAGAAAGAAGTTAGTAAATAACGTCTAAATTAGAAAACTCAAGAAATAATAGCATAAATATATTATTTAGAAATATGGATGGAGGTAAATGCCAGTAGAAATAGTTTTTAAAAGTTGAAAATGGCTGCCTCTGGGTAGCTAGTTGCAGGGAAAGTGTTGGGAGAGGAGAGGCAGTGCTCTATCATTTTTTGCTATAATCATTTTAGTGTTACTGACCTTTAAACCTATGTTATATATTATAATAATTTGATAAAAATAAAAGTTTTTAAAAGAATGGAAAGTATCTAGACTAAAATAGGGAGAGAATGATATTTCCTTGATGCTAATAGTCTAATAGTTAAACCTATGGTAGCTAATAAAAGGGAGCAAATGAGATGTCCTTAAAAAAAAATGGGTATTAAATTGCCCTCAGAGAGACCACAGAAATAATATGTAGATAGATACATATCTGAAAGATACAGAACACTCGACGTACTGACTAACTGTACTAATATGGTTAAAGAACGATTCAATTAGAATGTGGATCAGTCAGCCACAGAAGTCTAGAAAATAAAGGCTCTCAGAGACCGACAATGGCAGTGCCTGTCTAAAGCCTGGCCAAGTGAAAAGGTGCCCTGTAGCAAGTGCTCTATTCTGGAGATGATGCATAAACATTTGAAATATTTAGCAAACTTCTTTTTCTCTGATTCCATGCTCACCCAGCAACCCTGTAATTATAATTTGCCTTCCCATGTAAACTTCCTAAATGATGAGAAAGGATTACAAGGGTTAGTTTTCTTGACAATTATACTTTTCATTGTGAGATAAATAATCCGTGTTCTTATTTTACGTTAGTTTCTATGAACTAGGTTAATATCAGACAGCCCTCTGAGTGTCTTGACACCATTGTGTGGCTGACATATGAGGCCTCTGAGCCTTTGAAACTGAGGGCTAGGTCCTAGCCTGTGAATTCACTCAGGTGGTGACCTTGGCAATACCCTGACTTCTCTATGTACGACCATCTCCTTTGAACTTCCTCACTTATGCATGAAGGGGTATTTTAATAATGTGACACAAGATACACATATCATCTTTTGAGAATCAGTGCCTACATATACCCACACAGACTGAGATTTTGAACCCCATTGCTACTGGCAGTGATGTTAAAGGACAACTCACTGTCCACTACATCTGGACAGGATAATACCACTAGTCAGGTTGCAATTTCTTCTAAAGCTCACTATCATAGAGGTAGGTTCATGACAGAGAAAGGAATCAAGCTTGCTGTTACCTTCTTGCATTATAGTTCAGGCCTTGCCCTTAAAAGGGTAATATATGAACCAGCAGCATTAGCAACACTTGGAAGCTTGTTAGAAATGCAGACTCTCAAGCCCATCCCAGTCTTACAGAATTAGAATTTGCATTATAACAAGATCTCTAGGTGATTCAAACGTACTGAATCCACCCCCATCCCAGGTGTAAAGTTTGAGAAGCACTGATCTGGGGCGTGTTTTTCAAGCTGCGGTTGCAGCCCGTTAGTGGGTCATGAAATCAATTTAGTGGTTCTGCCACCAGCATTTTTTAAATGAAATAGAAAATATCAGAGTGGATTGCATGTACAAGAGTAAGTATTATTTTGTGAAACTCTTTTTTTTCAGTTTTTTTAAAAAAATTATTGAAACATAGTTGATTTACAGTGTTGTGTTAGTTTATTTTGTGAAACTCTTGTTTTAGTTAATACATTTTTAATATATTTATTTATTTTTGCCTGCGTTGGGTCTTCCTTGCTGTGCGTGAGCCTTCTCTAGTTGTCGGAAGTCCCTAGTTATAAATATTTTTATATTCACTAAATCCTGATGTAATGTATGGGTCCTGGTCAAAAACATTTGAAAGTCTCTGGTTTAGGGCGCTGTTTCTCAAAATGTTGTCTACATGGAAATTCCCAAAAGTATTTTAAAATTTTAGGCCCACACTGAGGAAGGAACAGGAATTTGAATTTTAAACAAATACTCCAGGTGATTCTGATTGTGATGAACACTAAATCGGAGAACCCCTAGTCTGGCAGTGATTCTCAGTCTTTAGCATGCATTAGAATCACCTGGAGGGCTTGTTAAACCACAGGTGGCTGGGCCTTACTTTCTGAATTTCTAATTAAGTAACTCTGGGGTGTGGCCTGAGGATTTCAATTCTAACAGATTCCCAGGTGATGCTGCCGGTGGTCTAGCCACAGGTCCAGAAACATCAAAATACAACTGAGAAGGACTTAGAATCAGGATATTTGCTTTAAGCTGAATTGTTCCTCTAATTTATGGCTAAACCCATCAACTCAACGAACACTCCCATTAATTTTTTTATACATCATCCCAGTATCATCATATAGCAAATGGCCCTTTATAAATGTTTCAAGAAGGTTCTCTATTGAATACATAGAGCTTTTTACAATTCTAAGAATCATGACTCTATCCAGCCAAGAAATATATACCTTTTGCCAGTTTCTCCTTTCTCTGAAGTGTACCTTCTATAGGCATCAGATTTGCACTCAGACAGGACTGTGATTAAAGTTCAGAATTTGTGAACTTTTTTATTTACAGATTCTTTTATATCAGTACTAACCAATGCATGGTCCTTGGATAGGCAGATCCCCTCTCACCTAAAAATGATCATCAGAAATGCAAATTTTTCTATACCACCCCAGACCTACTGAATCAGATTCTCTGAGGTGGGGACTAATAATCTGCTTTAACAAACTCTCTAGGTTGTTCTTGTGTACCATAAAGTGGGAGAAGTACTGCTCTAGGTTTCTTACAGTTGCTAAAGTGTAATATCCCTGTATCACCATACTTAGATTCAACTATGCTACTGGGGCACCTAGCAGCAATATCAACTTTGAGGGTGTGACCCTCGATTTTCAGACACCACAGCCAACACAGGGTATACAGCCTGTAGCCATTAGTCAAAATTTTCCTATATTTATTGGAAATGTTCGTGTGTATATACTTCAAGAGGTTACCAAAGCAAGTTACACATTTATATCTCCTGAAGCTCATCATCAGAAATTCTTTTTCTCCTTTCCTGATACAGTGATTTTTTTTTTAAACCTTCCAATACATACATGGAAGTTAAGTATCATGGAAATATGTTAAACTGAAGGTTATGGGTGGTAGATTTTATAACAGAAGAAAAGTTTTAAAATTCAGAGGTTGAATAGAAACCTAAATTGGATGTATGTAGGCTGTTCAAGCATTTGGAAATGTAAATCGTGGGCCAAAACCTGTCCTAGCAACTCATGATCAACTCCTAATGAAGTAAGCTCATTCCATTTGGTGCAGTACAATAGAGTTGCCATTGCCAGAGAATCTTCATTTTTTTAAAATTCCCTGAAAATTGATTACTTCCCTATCACATTACTAGTATAAATCCCCCCAATAGAGACTGAAGCTGCTACTTTAGCACAACATACCTAATAACCCCATGAAGCTAACAATGTCCAAGATTGCTGGAGATTGTGTGTGTGTGTGTGTGTGTGTGTGTGTGTGTGTGTGTGTGTTTACTACTTTTCAATACAAAGTGAGAATAGTTTTTTTAAATATAACTTTTAGCTCCTTTTTTTTTATTTTAAACAGGAGCAATTAGTCTTAGCAATATTCTTTCTAGTAATTAGTTACCAAAATATATATTGATGTGCTTTGCTTTCTGCTTCACATATGTACCCAATTTGCTGCAATCCCTAACTTTGTACAGTGTACACTCAGCAGCTGCAAATTACTTCCATTTCAACTACCTGCCAGGGTATTGTATCAGCATTAGAGATTTGTTTATTACTGGTGACAGATACATTGCAAAAGGCCCAGAGTAGTTACAGAAAGTACAAAAGTCTTAAAAGTACTGTAAGCCCCTCTGAGCCAGATGGTTTAGCTATGTAATCTCTAGTTGTAAATTAGGAGAGTGAGTTGTGTAATAGTTAAGAGCATGGGTTTTGGAGTCATACAGGTCTGGGTTTCAAATCAAAGCTTGAGTATTAACAAGCTGTGTTACTTAAGCAGGTTACATAAATTCTCAGAGCTTCATTGTTCTCATCTGGAAAATAGGAATAATAGTAAATAAGGTTGTTGTGAGGATTAAATAAGATAATGCATGTCAAGCACTACCAGTGCCTGGCATAAAATAAGTGCTCAGTGATTGTTAGTTATTATTAGTAGTAGTAGTAACTGTAATTATTTCTCAGGCCACAATGATTTATTCATGGTGAGTACCAAATGATTATATATCTCAAAAATGTAAATCCATCTGCCCCTAGATATAGAATTACTTTATTCTCTTCATGTTGACTCTCCTTTTTTTCCTTTGATTGTATTTTTCTTCTTGTGAGCTAACTCATGCTTCATAATAACTATATAATTTTACGGTAGTACCTATATCAAATATCAGGTTACAGGGAACTTCATGCTGTGGATGAGGCTTGCTCTCTTGGAACCCGTTAGCTTTGAATCTGTTCTTGGCAGGAAGAGTGTTCTTTCTTTATACCCTGCACTGTTTTCCTACTGATGTTGATTTTAATTCAAAATATTTCTCTTTTGCCTTTGGGTGTTGGGTGGGTGCACTATTGCATCAGATATGATTGTGGTGCTTCTGTGGGTGAGATGAGCCTGCATTTGTTCTTAGTTTTAAATATGTGTCAGCAACTACTTCAATAGTATGATTACGTCCAACTTCCTAGGAGGGATCTGGCAGTCCTAGTCTCGGACCACAGAAGTGGGTTTTTGACCAGCTGCTATGCTGCAACTTGGAGCTTAAAAATGGAGGAAATGGCATGAACAGTCCAGAGGAAAGTATCTGCTTACCTTTAAATATTCAGGGATCCCCTTTCATCTGCATAGTAACCAGATTTTGGAATTGGTTATGAGCCGAAGATGAAGCTACATGGCTGGACTCCGGGTGGGATTTAGTATATCGGCAGTAAAAGAACTTCACAAAATATCCCCAAAACAAACATCTGAGGAGTCATACATTAGAATAATTCCTAATTAAAGTTGATAGTATCTCTAAATCTTTTCTTATGGTAATTCCCTGGCAGTCCAGTGGTTAGGACCCGGAGCTTTCACTGTGCTGCAGCTCAGGTTCAATCCCTGGTCAGGGAACTAAGATCCCTCAATCCACTGGGCACGGCCAGATAAAAGAAAATAAATCTTTTCTTATGTAGAACCTAATGAATTGTAGGCACTTACCTCCTTTCATTCAATATACAAAAGATTGAAAATTACACTGTGCAGATGTAGAGCTTATTATGACTCACTGAAAGCACGATAGGTCAGGAATGTTTATATTTGCCTAATACAACAACTCAAGCTTCAACACAAGCTTTTGCAAAGTAAATCAAGCAGGGGAAAGATTGGTGTATATTTTTTGCAACTGTTTTTTAAAAATTGAACTTCATTTGAGAATCTCAGGATGACTAATTTATATGTGCTACCTTATTAATGAAACTACTACTTGAATGAAAGTATGAATTCGATTTCTGTATCCTTAGTACCTAGCACAGTACTTACCCTATTAAATGCTGGTTTGATGAATTGTTGATTGAATGAGTGAATGAGAAAGAGAAAGAGAAAAGGAGAAAAAGAAAGAAAAAGAATGAAAGCAAAGAAGACAGATGGATGAATGGATGAATGGATGTGGGATCATTTATCCCTCTTTTGAAGGTGGATAAATGATGAATTAAAGTGATCCATTGATGAAAGTCAGACTGGCAATAAGACAAATATACCCAAGTGTTCTAGACTAAAAATATTCACTCCCTGTTCCCCCCACAGTGCGTATGTCTTATCCTTTAGGTAGTCCTCAAACCTAG
Source organism: Tursiops truncatus (assembly GCF_011762595.2). NCBI lineage: Eukaryota > Metazoa > Chordata > Mammalia > Artiodactyla > Delphinidae > Tursiops > Tursiops truncatus. The sequence continues at coordinate 59,486,155 of NC_047049.1, read as the reverse complement.
CTATTATATTACATATTATATTAAAATCACATACAGTACTTTTTAAAAGACATCGATGCCTAATCCCCACCCTCCACCCCCATCCCAGTATTTTTAAAAGGTGATTCTAATGTGTAGTTAAAGCTGAGAATCACTGCATTAGAAAATTATAATTGTTCTTCAAGATTTATAAAAAAAAGTGAAAAGATACATTTGCCAAAACTTTTTTTTTAAGATTTTTTTGATGTGGACAATTTTTAAAGTCTTTATTGAATTTGTTACAATATTGCTTCTGCTTTGTGTTTTGGTTTTTTGGCCCCAAGGCATGTGGGATCTTAGCTCCCTGACCAGGGATCAAACACGCACCCCCTGCATTGGAAGGGGAAGTCTTAACCACCAGACTGCCAGGGAAGTCCCCAAAACTTGTTTTTGCTTTCCTTCCAAAGCTTTTAAAATTCGGGGTTAGGTGTTTGCTATATCAAAAATAGTCTTAGTCTGTTTGGTCTGCTATAACAGCATACCATAGACTGGGTGGCTTAAACAACAAAACTTTATTTTTCACAGTTTTGGAGACTGAGAAGACCAAGATCAAGGCACCAGCAGATTAGGTGTCTGCTGAGAGCCACTTCCTGATTCACCAATGGCCATGTTTTTGCTGTGTCCTCACAAGGCAGAAGGGGCAAGGGAGCTCTCTGGGGTCTCTTTATAAAGACACTAATCCCGTTCATGAGAGCTCCACCCTCACAACCTAATCACCTCCCAAAGGCTTCACTTTGAAATACCATCATATTGGGGATTAGGGCTTGGAGGGGGGCGGCGGTGGGAACAGAAATTCAGTCTATAGCAGGTAAACACTAACAAGACACAAAACAGAACAAGATATTTTTGTTCTGACTGTGTACATTAACCTATAAACCTGAAAAAGGAAGTTTGCTCACTGCTACTGTAGTCAACTGTAAAAAAATTTTTTGTTTGAAATTAAATATACAGCACAAGATTGGTTTGCCCAGTGTCATTGTAACGGCAGGTTAGGTAATCCAGAAGTTAAAGCTCAAGGGTGCTACAGAACACCCTGGGGTGTGTCTAGGTAATGCAATATTCTATTAATTCCAAGGCAGAAAAGCCTGTACTCTTCTAACTTGCTTGTAAATCTCATGACTCATCTCAGCTTAGTTTCTTTTAAGGATAGGATCTTACTATGGTGTCCACAGACAAGTAAAAGAAAATAATTGTATGAAAGCCAAATTGCATTTTCTTTTATCTCAACTACTGCAATAAAATTTCCAGCCAGAGGCCAATTTCAGACTCATGTTTTAGAGTTGTTAATGATGTCTGAAAATATAAGATCCCTGAGGGCAGGAATATTTTGTTTGTTTTTTTGTTTACTGCTCATCCCAGTAAGATAGACTACTTTGCACATAGTAGATACTTGATGAATATTTTGTTCAATGAATAGGTATTGTAATTAAGGTGTTGAATGGTGATACCCAATTCCCAAACACTGAAAAACTCTGGGAACTCCTTAAGAACTTCATTTTTGTCACTATTATTATGAGAGTCTACAATGAATGTTACAATGGATATCTGTTATTTTAGTCCTTTCAGCATCACTTCCTCCTCCTTCAGATGATGAAACTCCTCTTTCCCATTGGGAACCAGCTCAATGTAGACTCCTTCTCGTCACAGGCCGTAGGGAGTGTACAGTGACCAAGACCTATCCCATCAAAAAATGATTACATCCCTTATTCGCTCCCACTCACTTCCCTCCACATTTTAGTTCCTAATCCAAGTCAAGACACTCAGCCTGCCCTATGACTTTCTGCTGGAGCTAATAGGGAAGATTGTCTCTATCTGTTAGAGTTGATTGTAGATACAGTTTTGGAGTTTGGAGCCAGCGACAGTCGTCTTTCCCACTTTGGGACTAGAACCTGTATGTAGTAGTGAACCCGTAAGTAGTAGTAAGCCAATTAGAAGCAAGCAGAATTGAAAGATGGAGAGAGTGAGAGCACTTGTTTTCTCATCAACAAAACCTCATACATACTATTTTTAAAGTAGAAATATCCTTCTTGTTTTTTCTGATTATGAAAGTAATAAATGCTCATTGCAAAAAAATCAGAAAATATGAAGAAAATTAAACTTATATTGAGTTCAACATCCACGAACTATCTTTTTGATATTCTTCCCATGCATATATACAAGTGCTATTTTTTCCTTATTTTAAACAAAAGTGAGATCCTGTTTTTTATAAGCTCCTTTCATCAATTTATGTATCATAAATATCTCTCCATGTCAATAAAGACATATTTAATCATTATTTTTAAAACTATGTAATATTCCATTGTGTAAATTAATTATAATTTACTTAACCACCCCTGTTGTTGCAGACAGCTCTTAAAAGCTTTTGGTTGTTTTCTGAAAAAGCACTAAATCTTACATTGATTGATTCCTCATCACTCTCTCCTTATTCTAAATTTTCCTGGCATAATTCAAACCGTTGCAGATTATTGTAGGTGAGGTGGAAGCAGATTTTTTGAGCTGTAGAAAGCATAGAAAGTAGTACTTTTGTAACGATGAGATCTTTCTTACCAAATTTTAAGCTTATTAATTTCATAGAAATGAAGAGAAAGCACAATTGAGCAGAACCCTGTGGGGCCTTCCCAGGACAGACCGCTCCCCCAGAACACTTTCAGCTTTAGCTCCTCTGCTTTAACTCCGCTCTGAAGTACCTGGATAATAGTAGCTGATGCACATTTCCTGAGTTTTTTTACAGATGCTAAACCCCCCACCAAATGGAAGAAATTAACTACTTGATGAGCACGTGGCCTAGGGATTGATAATGTTAACCCCTGTGTCATCGCCCTGTTATCTCACCATCAACCAAACAGAGAACTGTGCATGAGCTGATCACATACCCTGGGACCACCCCCCACCACCACACACACACCTTACATCGCCTTTAAAAAGGTTTTCCTGAAACCCATCTGGGAGTTGGGGTATTTTGAGCACTAGCTGACCTGGATTCCTTGCTTGGCGCCCTGCTATAAACATAGCTCTTTTCTTCACCACAGCCCAGGGTCAATAGATTGACTTTACTGCATTCGGGCAAGAGGAGCCAAATTTGGTTCCGTAACATAAGCATTATGTCCCTAGTGTTTAGTCAAGAGATGCCTCTTGACTAGTTTCCAAATTCATTAAAAATTCATTACGGGACTTCCCTGGTGGCGCAGTGGTTAAGAATCCGCCTGCCAATGAAGGGGACACAGGTTCCATCCCTGGTCCGGGAAGATCCCACATGCCGTGGAACAACTAAGCCCGTGTGCCACACCTACTGAGCCTGCGCTCTACAACCCGCGGGACACAGCTACAGAGCCCGTGTGCAGCAACAACTGAAGCCTGCACGGCTAGAGCCCGTGCTCCGCAACAAGAGAAGCCACCGCACTGAGAAGCTCACCCACCGCAACGAAGAGTAGCCCCTGCTTGCTGCAACTAGAGAAAGTCAGCGCGCAGCAATGAAGACCCAAGGCAGCCAAAGATAAATAAAATTGAAAAAAAAAAAAGGTTATCTTAAAAAAAAAAAATAGTGTTTTCATAATACCTGTGGCGTACTATTTTGCTGCTGACTGTACCACTCTCTGATGACTACCAAATGTCTAATTATAAGGGTGTGGTTATTCAATAGGATGTGTAAAACCAGTTCCACAGCAGACACCATTTATGCTTTAAGATAACAAAGCAAGGCTTAGTAACCGGAAATCAAGTAATTACAGAGATCTAGAAAAATGTATAAATAAATATTCAGTGTAAAGAAACTTAACAAATCAAAAGCAGAAGATATATGTTTCATAAGCAAGGGCTTTTGAAAGCAAGATGAGAAAATGAAACCATATCTCAAAGACTTTTAAAATGACAAAAGGCAACATATAAATTAATAAGTCTTGGACACTCTTGACATTCTTTTCCAATGTAGCCAGCTTCTTTTGAAATGGGAGCCAATTATAACAGAAGCCAATAATATAATGAAATATCTTTGATAGAGCCATTTTGAAAAAGATGTAGGGCACATGAAGCTGCTTTTTGTGAGTGCCCGCTCATGCCTTATGCTTTCCTTTTACAAAAAACAGCTCCGTTGCTATGGGGCAAGTCCAGTTTCCTGGTTATTTTTGGAGAACTAATGCATTTGTCATATAATTAAGAAACTTAAACATTGTTAGGAACAACTGTGGATAAGACTCTAAAGCATTACCGTAGACTCCTAGGAAAATACTTCAAAGTGAATGTTTCTATTACCTTTCATCTGAGTTATATATTAAAGAAAAGATGACATAGTGGAGCTCTGTAGAGACCTATCCAAAAGCATGAAAGCTAAGTAAGTAGTTCATGTTAGGACAATGGAATTTAATTTTCGATTTTTTCCCCCAGCTTTATGGACATATAATTGACAATTTAAAAATTGTATATATTTAAGTATACAACTTGATGTTTTGATATACATACACATCATGAAATAATCATCATAATCAAGATACTTAACATATCCATCACCTCACCTAATTACCTTTTGTGTGTGTATGTGTGTGTTGACAGCACTTAAGATCTACACTCAGCAAATTTCAAGTATACAATATATAACACAGTATTGTTAACTATAGTTATATTGTACATTAGATCTTGCATAACTGGTACTTTGTAACCCTTGACCAACATGTCCCCATTTCTTCCCCCTACTCTCAGCCCCTATCAGCCATCACTCTTTGTTTCTTTGAGTTTAAATATTTTAGATTTCACATATAAGTGAGATCATGCAGTATTTGTCTTTCTGCATCTTGCTTATTTCACATAGGATGATGTCCTTGAGGTTCATCCATGTTGTTACAAGTGGCAAGGTTTCCTTCTTTTTAAAGGCTGAATAATATTTCATTGTATATATATACACCACATTTTCTTTATCCATTCATCATCAATGGATGCTTAGGTTGTTTCCATATCTTGGCTATTGTGAGTAATACTGAAATGAACATGGGAGTGCAATTTTTACTTTTTTAAGTACCAAGAAATATGTACCATAATTAAGAGTCTTATAGAGATTCTTAACATCTCTCAATTTCTACATGGTATCTAAGAATTTTATTATTTTAGAAAAAAAATAAAATTGAGAAAGAAAATCTTTCCTTTGTTAACTTCTAGGAGGCTATAAGTGATTCATAGCCAAATTAATGTATGTGGAAATAACTTGAATTAGGACAATGAGTACAAGTAGCTCTATTGTTAAATTGTTCACAATGCTTAGGCTTAAGTTTCAGGAGCATTGTGAAAGGTTTATTGCAAGATATAAAATATACTCAAAGACATGTAAATTTATACTTTCAATCACTTTGAGTTTCTTATTTTTTTTATTTATTTGCTTCAAAGAGAAATATTTCTTCTTGCAAATCATAAGAGATTTTCCCAGGGAGAACTTTGCATAGATGTTTTTGTCACTTTTAAGTCCTAAAAAATCTTCTTCCATCAAACTTCTGAGACATAGAGGTATTGTTTCAGACAATACTGTAGAATTCAATAGCATGAGTTAACTTTATAGACTTCTTTCCTTGTGGTTAACCTAATAAGTAATTGTTAATATAATTAGTAATATCGGGGAAATAACATTGTTCTAGCAAAGAAAAAAAGACTGTTGTTACTATCAAAGTCTTTGTAATAGGTACAATGATTCTGAAAGTTGATGTGGGAGAATAAGAATGCAAATAATAGAAGAGAAAAAAAATTTTAGGACTAAGCCAACTGAATATAATAATATACCCAAACTACTATATTAAAACAGGGAAGTACACATTAAAAAAATAGCCTAGGGCTTCCCTGGTGGCGCAGTGGTTGGGAGTCTGCCTGCCGATGCAGAGGACACGGGTTCGTGCCCCGGTCCGGGAAGATCCCACATGCCGCGGAGCGGCTGGGCCCGTGAGCCATGGCCGCTGAGCCTGCGCGTCCGGAGCACAGGCTCCGCAACGGGAGAGGCCACAGCAGTGCCAGGCCCGCATACCGCAAAAAAAAAAAAAAAAAAAAAAAAAAAAAAAAAAAAAAGCCTAGTGCAGAAATAGTCCCATTACGTATAGGAACTTACTGTGCAATACAGGAAATTTCATAAATCACTAGAGAAAAAGGACCATTTTGGAATGGTTATCAATTTAGAAAAAAATAGCTTAGATCAGCTTCTCATACTATACATCCAAATAAATTCCAGATGAATTAAAGAGTAGGTATAAAATTATGGTTAAGCAATAAAAAACCAGAAAAAAATAGAATGGAATGTGTAATAAGACTCTGGAAGGTGATTATTTTTATACTTAGCAGCAATTTTTTTAAAAATCAAAGGAAAATATGAACAGATTTTCAGATTTTTCTTTAAATAACCAAAATGAATAAGTAATAACAGAATGGGGAAAATATCTGCAAAAACTACTAAATCTAAAGGGCTATTATCTTTCTTATATAAAGAGCTCATGTAAATTGATAAAAGTACACTAGGCCTCAAAGAAATGGAGAGCAAAAAGACATATTAGTGATCAAAAATGTAGAAAAAAATATTGTTTCACTAGTAATCAAAGAAATGCAAACTCAAACAATATTAAAGTATCCATTTTCACTTAGGAACTTATAAATATTTTAAACAATCCTATCAAATAAGCAAGAGTGCAATGAACAGTACTTTCATACATAACTAAAGTCTTTTTTTTTTTTTCTTGTCTGCACCACACGGCTTGCAGGATCTTATTCCCCAACCAGGCATCAAACCCATGCCCCCTGCAGTAGAAGCCTGGAGTCTTAACAACTGGACTGCCAGGGAATTTCTGACTAAAGTTTTGATAAACCCATAAGTCATCAAAATGTTCCTATCCTTTGACCCAGTAATTCCACATCCCCATACACATAAATATGTCTGGCAAAACAAGACTAATGCTCAAACCAAGTGATTCTGCTAAATAGGGAGTTTTACCGAGCTATGGAAAACAACTTATGAAAACATTTTAAATAAAAAAATATTAAAGCTTTGAACAAAAAGCCAGTAGGGGAGAATGGGAAATGGAGAATGAATATATTTAACGAAGGGAAAAAAGAACATTTGTGGAAATATTTAGAAACAGTGAAGTGGAAAGATTTGGGGAAAATTGGGGATCAAAGACGCATTTTTTTCATAGTCTCCTTTGTCATTTTCAAGTTTTTGTTGTTTTAATTACCATGTTTGCAATTAATATAGATATTTTTATTCCCGTTTCTCTTGAGAAATGAATCACCAAATGCTGCACTTTTTCATTGTTGTCCATATATATTCTGTGTGTATATATATCTATATATATACTGTATGTGTGTGTATATATATATACATATATATATGTATATATATAGTAAAACTAAACTGTATTGTTTTTCTAGCTGGTTCACAGGAATACTTAGACAATTTCTTAAGTATCCTTACTGTTTCTTTCTTACGAGGCCTAACAACATAATATAAAATTCTGGATATAGGAAATTCTCACAGATATGCAGTCACCACTCACGGCATTGACTCATCCCCATTTTCTCTTCATCCCTTGCAATATCAGATATACAAATAAGCAGTCCAAAGCTGTTAATCTCCCTTGTTAACAGTTTGTAATTTGTTCTAGGTTTAATTCTATTAAGGCATTGATTGCATATAGATGCTAATCTCTTTTAGCATTTCCTAGTTTGGTCAGTAATTAAGGCCTTTCTTTCCTTATGTGGAATTCCTTGTGTGTCTGTCTCCTACCACAATTTCCTCAGTCCTCCACCCTCCCTTGCCCCAACAGGGAAGACCTCCTGTAAAACCATACTGTATGTAAATATGTTGGTTCATCCCCTATCATTGCCTTCAGAGCTGGTACCACTAAATTCTCAATTACAGATTTAACCAGCTCTGGGGACAGGGAAGGACTGAGGAGCCCTCATTTGTAGCATTTGCCAATTTTTGTATTGTAAATACTCACACCATGGCCAATTTAAAGCTACTGACATAATATCACTGAACACAGAGTTGAGAAGAGATGCACAGTAGCACACCATTATACAGTATTTCTGTCATATAGACACAACAAACATAAATAACCTCAAGAGCATAGATAATAGTAAAATGTAGTAAAATAATTAGGAAGTAATGAATTTCAATATTTTTACCTTTGTGTTTAATATAATTTTCTAGCTGTAAGTGTATATACTTAAGTTTAAAACATGGCTATGTTTAACACCTGGCTTGCAATAATATCCTGAAAATAGCAATTGGCTCTTGCTAGCTAGAACAACTTAGCTCTAACGTACCAATGCTTTTAACCTTGCCCCAGATTCTAGAACCAAGCCCTAGCTTAGTAACTCAAATGAGTTTAGTAACTCAAATGAGTTTAGTAACTCAAATGAGTCTTCTATCAGAACAACTCATCTCAAATACATGGAAACTAGATTCAGATTAGATTACTGGTGTGCACTGAACATTCCCATTTGTTTCCTATTGTTTTAGACCATAAGGATGCAAAGTAGGTTAAGACCCCTCCCACAATTTTCCCTGTGTCAATAAACAGCCACTCCGTTTTCAAGTTTTTCAGGCCTAAAGTCTGTGTCATCTTTGACTCCTCTCTTTCTCTTCCCTCTTATTTCAAGTCCATTAGCACATCCTGATGGCTCTACCTTCAGAATATAACCATATTCCCATCACTTCTCACCCCTCTACCACACCTGGATTATTGGAATAGTATCCTAAATGGTCTCGCTTCCATCTTGCCTCCTTGTGGTCTAGTCTCAAAACAATAGTCAGACTGATCCTTTTTAACTGGTAAGTCACGTTGTGCCCTTCCTCTGCTCAGTAATCCCCTATAGTTTCTCATTTCACACAAAGTAAAAGCCAAAGTCCTCACAATGATCTTCAGGACCCAAAATAATTGGTGTGTCTCTCTCTTTACTTCTCTGACATCATTTCCTATTCTTCCCCCTTCCTCGCTCTGCTCCAAATATGATGGCCTCCTTACTTTTCCTTAGATGTGCTGGGCAGGATCCTGCTTCAAGCAAGGTCTTTGCATTTGCTGTATTCTCTGCTTCGAACACTCTTCCTTAGCTGCATGACTCTCTTCTTCCCTCTTGTCTTGTCCAAGTCTTTGCTTTTATGCCCTCTTCTCAGCGAGGCCTTCTCTACCACCCTATTTAAAATTGCAACCCCACTTCCCACTCCCAGAATTGGCCACTTAAATTTTCTCCATAGACTCATTTCTATTGATATACCATATATTTTACTTATTTGTTTGTTTATTTTCTGCTTCCCCCCTTAACTAAGATATAAGCTGCACAAGGCCAGTGAACTTTGTTCTGTTCACTGCTGATTCCCCAGTGTCTAAAATAGTGGCTGGCATACACTGGTGCTTAATATATATTTATTGAATGAATAAATGAAGATCTGTCCTCAAGTAGTTTTACAGGTTTTCTTTCTGTATTTTTTGTAACCAAAGTAACTGGATTTCCTACCTTAGTAACTGGATTTCCTGCCTTCACCAGTTTCCTAGTGATTAATCCTCAACACTTGTTACCAGGCACCTACAGTTCTGACCAGCCTGCAAGGATCTCTGTCAGTTACCAGCCTATTTTGGGTCTTCCTTGGCTGAGTTTTTTTTTTTTTTTTTTTGGTACTTATGTTCCTCTATTCCTTTAAATTTGCCTTTCGGTTTCAGACCTGTCTTTGAATTAATATGATTTTCTGACTCAGTCTGAGAATTTTTTCCTTCACTGTCTGAGTTTTGGATTTGCTAGTACGCTAATGTGACAAAGAGATTGTATAACAAAATACATTATCATCACAATCTTTAAAAATTAAAATGGGCATTGTAAGGATAATACTTCTTTTAGCAATTAGGTAGGTTATTACTTGTTATCTATCAACCCTCCTATTATCTACATGAGATAGGTGAATATCCCTATAAAATTCTTATGTTTGACACACACAAACCTAAATAGAGTAGCTGTCAACAATGGTTAGATTTTAAGATCCCTCACTACCTACACACTTTTTTCAGGCACTTACAAAAATCCTGGAATAACTAGGATCAACTGAGTAGTATCCTCATTTGTTAGCTGGTATTTGCTAGCTAGACAAGATAGCTATGGACAACTCTAAATTAGTAAGCGGTCTCCCTCGAGTTAAGATGATTAGGGGTGATAATGTGAATCAGAATTTTTAACTGCCAACAATCACAAATTTTGTGGAATAATTTTGTTTTCTTAAAGCATATTCTCTATAGCCTATTTTATTTTTGCAAAGATTCTGCAAAGAATGGCAGTATAAATAGTACTCTTTTCTAAGTAGAATTGATATGTCTCAAACTCAGGGAGCATTGGTACCTAAAAATACCAGTAGATATAATAAAAAGGACACTTCTCTTTATGTGGCAAAAGTCTAAAGAGATCAAAAATCTTTTTCTTTTAATATTTATTTAATTATTTGGCTCCACTGGGTCTTAGTTGTGGCATGTGGGATCTTTTAGTTGCAGCATGCAAACTCTTAGTTGCAGCATTTGGCATCTAGTTCCCTGACCAGGAATCAAACCCAGGCCCCCTGTACTGGGAGCATGGAGTCTTACCCACTGGACCACCAGGGAAGTCCCTCAAAAATCTTTTATAGCGCTGACACAATTTCCATCACTGTATTTCTTTGAGGAAACTGGGGGAAAGAGGAACAAATAATTTATCATGTTTTTACAGGTAAAGAAACTGAGGCATCAAGTTAGACAATTTCTTGCCTGAGACCATAATGGTACATCCATTGCAGGAATAAGATTTCTGCATCCTCTTAGTTGTTAGCTTACAGGGTGATTTTTCCAGATCATTCTGCACTGCTAATATAACTGAGATTCTGAGTAATAATAGAAGATGGTCAGGGCAAAGTAATGGTAATGAGCCAGAGCTAGAAATGAAAATAGAGTCCAAGTCTTCTAACTCTCTGCCCACTGATCCTGCTGTTAAGCTGCAGGACTAAATTACTGGACTTCATCAAAAAGTGGCAGCGTAATGCTATTAGAGATTAACCAGTGTCAGTTCAGTTAACTTTTCATTATAAGTGGACAGAATAATTCATATTTTAAAAATCTCTAAAGGAAAAAAATCTCAAATTGAAATTCTTTTTGGACGTTGTCATATTTCTTCTGTTATTTAAGTGTTTACTTGTGTAATGTGAAAAAGGACCTTGGTTGACTGAGGCTCATTAGGAACCAGAAAAAAAGACATTACAGGTTAAAAATAATTATCTCTTTGCTTAAAGATAGTGTGAATCAGCAAGCTAGAGAGCTCAGGTTTTCAATGGGTTGGCTAGTCCATTGTGTCAGTCTGAGAATAGGCCAGAGGAGGAGAAGAAAATATAGAAGAGAAAGGGAGGAGGGTCATCTTTTGTCTTACATTTAGGAAATCTATTGCTTAACTTGGTAGATTCAGATGAATGAGACCAGTCATAATTCAGAAATCAAGAAACTTTTCACTAGACCCCAGATAACAAAAGCAATCTTGAGAAAGAAGAACAGAGCTAGAGGTATCATGCTCCCTGATTTCAGACTGTACTACAAAGCTACAGTAATCAAAACAGTATGGTGATGGCATAAAAGCAGACACATAAATCAGAGGAACAGAATAGACAGCCCAGAAATAAACCCAGGCACATAGGGTCTATTAATCTGTGGCAAAGAAGGCAAAAATATACAATGGGGAAACACACAGTCTCTTCAATAAGTGGTGCCGGGAAAACTGTACAGCTACATGATAGAATGAAATTAGAACATTTTCTTGTATGATATACAAAAATAAACTCAAAATGGGCTTTCCTGCTGGCACAGTGGTTAAGAATCTGCCTGCCAATGCAGGGGACATGGGTTCAAGCCCTGGTCCAGGAAGATCCCGCATGCCGTGGAGCAGCTAAGCCCGTGCACCACAAATACTGAGCCCACGTGCCACAACCATTGAAGCCCGTGTGCCTAGAGCCTGTGCTCAGCAACAAGGGAAGCCACTGCAATAAGAAGCCCATGCACTGCAATGAAGACCCAACACAGGCAAAAATAAGTAAGTAAATAAATAAATTTATAAAAAAATAAAATAAAATAAACTCAAAATGGATTAAAGACCTAAATGTAAAACAGGAAACCATAAAACTCCTAGAAGAAAACCTAGGAAGAATAGTCTTTGACATAAATCATAGCAACATTTTTTGGATCTGTCTCCTAAGGCAAAAGCAAAAGTAAACAAATGGTACCTAATTAAACTTAAAAGCTTTTGCACAGCAAAGGAAACCATTGATAGAACCTACAGAATGTGAGAAAATATTTGCAAATGATGTGACTGAAAAGGGGTTAATATCCAAAATATGTAAACAGCTCATATAACTCTATATTAAAAAAAAACAAACAAACAATTTAAAAAATGGGCAGAAGACCTGAATAGACATTTTTCCAAAGAAGACATACAGATAGGCAACAGGCACATGAAAAGGTGCTCAACATTGCTAATTATTAGAGAAATACAAATCAAAACCACAATGAGGTATCACCTCATTCCTGTCAGAATGGCTGTCATTAAAAAGATCACAAATGGGACTTCCTGGTGGCACAGTGGTTGAGAATTCACCTGCTGATGCAGGGGACACAGGTTCGATCCCTGGTCCAGGAAGATCCCACATGCTGAGGAACAACTAAGTCCGTGTGTAACAACTACTGAGTCTGCGCTCTAGGGCCTGCGTGCCACAACTACTGAGCCTGTGCACCTAGACCGCATGCTCCACAACAAGAGAAGCCACTGCAACGAGAAGCCTGTGCACCACAACAAAGAGTAGCCCCTACTTGCTGCAACTAGAGAAAGCCCGCGCGCAGCAACAAAGACCTAATCCAGCCAAAAATAAATAAATTTAAAAAAAAAGAAAAACACCACAAGTAACAAATGTTGGTGAAGATATGGAGAAAATGGAACCCTTGTGGAGAAAATGGGAATGTAAATTGGTGGAAAATAGTATGGAGGTTCCTCAAAAAACTAAAATAGAACTACCATATGATCCAGCAATTCCACTCCTGGGAATATATCCAAAGAAAACAAAAACACTAATTCGAAAAGATACATGCACCCCAATGTTCATAGCAGCATTATTTACAATAGCCCAGATACAGTGGTGACCTAAGTTCCATCAACAGAAGAATGGATAAAGAAGATGTGGAATATACATACAATGGAATACTTCTCAGCCGTAAAAAGAATGAAATTTTGCCTTTTGCAACAACATGGTTGGACCTAGAGGGTATTATGTTTAGTGAAATAAGTCAGAGAAAGACAAATACTGTATGTTATTACTTATATGTGTAATCTAGAAAATAAAACAAATGAATGAATATAACAAAACAGAAACAGACTCACAGATATAGAGAACAAGCTAGTGGTTGCCAGTGGGGAGAGAGAAGGGGAAGGGGCAAGATAGGGGTAGGGGATTATGAGGTACAAACTACTATGGATGATATAAATAAGCTGCAAGGATATATTGTATAGAACAGGGAACATAGCCAATATTTTATAATAACCTTAAACTTTAACTTTTATAATAACTCTAGAATGTCATATATCTAATATTGAAACTAATATTGTAAATCAACTACACCTCAATAACAAAACAGAACACTTCACCGAATGAAAAGTGTTCTAAGAGATGCACTATAGTGAGCTGAGTTCTCATTATATAAGCTGACACGTGGTACTCTTCTCATGTATTTTCAAGGGCATGGACATTTTGCCCTGCTGGAAGAGATATAAATCTCATGTAGATGTGCTCAGTGGTGAAAGTCCTCATATAAATCAGAACTGCAGAAAGGTAGGGGACAAATGAACAAAGACTTTATTGTCTTCCATAATTCTTTTCCTAGTTTTTGACAACAATTTAGTAGATGAAGAAACATTAGTTTCCCTGGGTATCTCTCATATATACAGGGCATATACATGTCATTAAACTTGTGTTGGTTTTTCTGCCGTATAAAAAAAGAAGGAAAGAAAAGAGAAATATTTAACATAAAATTTCTGGTTTTGATTAAACTGATATTTTTAAAGGTGCCACATAGCTTTATGTACATTATTATTATTTTTAACCTTTACAACAACTCAGAGAGGAGAATGTTGTTTTACAGATGAGGAAGCTGATGTTAAGTATTTTGCCCAAGGTCACACAGATTACATAGTAGTTAGACCTGGGTTTAGAATCTAGATCTCCAAAATCACTTTTTTTTTTTTTTTTTTGCGGTACGCGGGCCTCTCACTGTTGTGGCTTCTCCCGTTGCGGAGCACAGGCTCCGGACGCACAGGCTCATCGGCCATGGCTCACGGGCCCAGCCGCTCCACGACATGTAGGATCTTCCCGGACCGGGGCATGAACCCGTGTCCCCTGCATTGGCAGGCGGACTCTCAACCACTGCGCCACCAGGGAAGCCCCAAAATCACTCCTAATACCCTTTCTACTATGTCACAGAAGGCCATGGCAATACTTTAATTTTTACCTTTAAGGCAATTTCTAGGTAAACTTTAGGCTACTCAATGGCTTTTTGAGAAATAGATTCAAGAATATTTGTTTTTCATCCCTATTTTTCTTGTTGTATATTTCTTCAGCAAAGTGTAGACATTAGATATCAGATTGTGGGTATTTTTGTTGCAATATGGTAGAAATGCATTTCCTCAAAAGTGCTGGGCACTATATGCCTGTTTGTTTTGGGTTTACCAAGGGTACTGTAAGTCGAACTTGACGGTTGCAGGCAGAGTCCTGAAGTGAGAACTGTGAGTTGACTTGCTATAAATAAAGGATTTCCTATACTTTCTAAAACAAGGTAGAGGACCCTAGTGGATAAACTGAGCTACACACTTTTTTTTTTTCACACACACACACTGTATTTTATTTTTACAAGAGAGAAATAGACTGACACCAAGCATTGTAAATGGATGACCACAACAAAAGCAACAATGATTGCAATTACCAAACATGAAACACACTCATACTATGTCCTAATATTGACATTCAGTCCAGTAATCTTCCACTGTAACATGAGCTACAAACTTTTGATATTACTGCAGGCTAATATATCAGAGAGCCTTTAAATTTTAGAGGAAAGGGCAAGCAAGTATTATTTTCAATTTACTTACTTCCTAGAAAGGTTATAATTATTGAGCATTTTCTGACTACCACCAATTCACAAGTTGTCACGTGAAACATAGATTCTAACTCAACCCCTACCCAGTGAAATGTTGTCTCAGTGACTTGGTGATAAAATTGTCAAAATCATTAATTATTAATTCCTATGGGACTGCACCTAGAGAACTTGAGGTGATGCCTCTGCCTTCTCTAACCAATCAATAAACCCAATAAATATTTGAATGTTCTCCATTATACACCAACTTCAGTGTTAGGCACTGTAGTGCCTTCTCCATAGCAAAAGCTCATTATCATTCAATAATGATTGAGTGAAGGAAACAGAAGAAAATCAAAGGCATGGCATTTGCCCCGAAGGTGCTGACTATCTAGTACACTAAAACATAAAAAGGAAAGTAATGTAGCAAAGAAATTATTTTAAAAACATCAAATCTCTTTTATTTTTATCATGATGCTACTCTCTGTGGGCTCAGAGTGATTACTTTGGAGCTAATAGTCTAAGTTTCTATAGGATTTACTCTGAGACCACGTCCTGAACTATTCCAGGACGTGGAATAGTGTATCTGGGCTATTGTAAATAGGATTTACTCTGAGACCACGTCCTGAACTATTCCAGGACGTGGAATAAGTTAAGTGTGTGGACTCTGGTGTCAGATATCCTAGATCTTGGCCTCACTACTTACCAGCCAGGGGATCTTTAGCAAGTTACTTCTCAATGTCACAATTTTCTCATCTGAAAAATGGGGGCTAGTATAGTATTTTCCTCATAGGGATATTGTGAAGATTAAACAAGAAGTTATAATGTAGTGTTTATGTAGAACACAGCCCCAAACCTTGCAAATATCTAGTACTCAATATTGTCGCTAACAATATTTCTTTCTTTCAGGTTAAAAAATACTCTAAAATCTAGACTTAATTAACCTTCTTATCACCTTGCCAAAGGGCCTGCTTCCACATGCTGCCTGCCAGATGGTCCACTTACCAATGAGAAACCCATGTGCTTACCTGTGATAAATTAGACCACTGAAGCTCAATGCTTTGTAGTAAAGAAGAGGGTTGGCATAACTGAAAATATACAACTACACAAATTATAGGAAAGCAATTTTCTGTATAGGGGCATGGTATAGTGAGACAAAAATAAGCATGAGTCATCTCAATTTGATTCAGCTCTGCACAGAGTGTTTAGCCTCTTCGAATGATTTCTTAGTTAGGTGCCTTTGGGAAATTCCTTAAACTCTTTGGGCTATTATTTTTCTCATCTGCAAGGTTGGGGAAATGATAGCTAATTCACTGAGTTTTTTGTGAAGACAGTGACTACGCAGAGTAGGGGCTCAGTGAATTGAGGGCGGTGGCCGGTACTGTGAACGTTAGTTCTCTTCTGTTTTTCTGTAGCTATCTTGGGAAAAGAGCAGCAACAGCAAGGGTGGCAGGCAGGGCAGCCGCTCGGCAACATTATGATGGATGTGATTTATCCAAGTCTGTCAATAACTGGTCGGTCAGTGTACGAGGGGGCCAGTGAGGGTAGAAATCCAGTCTGGGCTCCATTCTCCAAGATGTGCAAGGGGCCTCTTTTGCTAATTTGTACAAAGATGCTCTATTCTCCACCCCTTTTCTTCCTCTCCCGTTGCGGAGCACAGGCTCCGGACACGCAGGCTCAGCGGCCATGGCTCACGGGCCCAGCTGCTCCACAGCATGTGGGATCTTCCCGGACCGGGGCACAAACCCGTGTCCCCTGCATCGGCAGGTGGACTCTCAACCACTGCGCCACCAGGGAAGCCCTCTCCACCCCTTTTCTAAACCACTTCCTGACTTTCAGTTTTTTCCCACCCTCCCTAGGTGCTCAGTAGCCTCATAGGATCACAACCCGTCACTGCTGTTACTCTTCTGAGACACGAGTACTAATTATGTAAACGATTTCCAGCTAAGGAAGACCTTCCTTTCATTATACCGTCCATTGGTATCTTAATAAAGTATTTTTCCAGTGTTTCAACCCAAAGGAGCAAACAGTGTGAGGGTTTGAGGTATAAAGGTAAAATGAATGTAGAGAAGCAGTTTGAAAACAGAGGGGACTTTTCAGCACAGCACACAGTAGCTGTCCATCTGGAGATGGTATTGAATATGGACCAGGAAGTAGAAACTGTGTACATTTAATGAACAACCTTGCCTGTCCCATATCAGCCAGTCCAATTAAAGAGTCAACAAGAACTTTGGACCCTATACCAATACCAACTTCTGAAAGAAGAGAACGTGGGAGGGGAAGATTTTGTGGTGTAGTGAAAAGAGAACTGCCTTGAGATTTAGGAAACCTGGCTCACGTTTCCGCCTTCACCTCCAAACAGCTTTTGGCATTGGGAAAGTCAGTTGCGTGCTTAGAATTCAATGACTTCACTGTGGACTAAGAGACTGAATTAGAAAACGCTTTTTCAGGTCTAACCGTCTGTGTTGCTTTTTTTCCCACTGCAAACTGATTAGCCTGGCAGTGGGCAGGTGGGGGAAGCAATGCTAAATTGTAGCTTAAAGAGTACTATACTGAACTTAAATCAATGTAGTATAATGCTGGCTTCCAGAGAGGCAGATTATGTTAATGGTTAAGAGTGTAGGAGCTGGAGTCCTTCATTCCTGGGTTTTGGTACTGAACTTGGACAAATCACTTAACCTCAATTTCCTCATCTGTTGTTCCTCATCCTAATTAGTATTAGGAATACTAATACCTATGTCATAATGTTAGAGAGAGGATTAAATAAGCGAATACATATAAAAGCACTCAGCACAGTGCCTGTTACCTAGTTAAGTCCTCAGCAGTTGGTGATGGCATGTTTCATCCTAACTCTGCTACTAAATTAATTCTTGATTGGCTAAGTCACTCACTTCTCTGAGTCTCCTTAAAAGAAAAATGTTTTTTTTGGTCCAGTCAGAGTATAGGACTAGATTATTTCTAAGGTGTTTTCTATTTCCATCTTTCAATCTCTATTTTTTATGTTTGTAATAGAAAATTTTGTTTTAGAAATTTGGCCAGTCTTGAATTAAGTAGCTCAATTATCCCTCCTATGTGCACAGAATAGTTTCCCAGAAAGATCACTAAGTCTGAACTACTCCCATTGTATGTGGGAGGATCATTGCTTGCTACCAGGATATGAGTTGTACAATTTTAATCCTCATACCAGTGGCTGCTGTACCTCCACTCCCAGTAACATGAGAACCCACACCTTTAGATTTCTGGGTCACCGGCCACACGAGAGTCCTAGGAGTCATCATTATTGTCACATTGCTAAAATGCAGCAGCCACTTGGAGCCCCCAAGACATTTGTCTCAGCAGGCAAATAATCACATTCACTCATAGGTCATAATTTGATTGTGTGAATATACTGCATGTCACTGGTTACTAGCATCATGTTTCTTTTTGGCAAGGAGCTCAGTACTGTAGTCAAGCCCAATGACTTGATCATAACAATCCTTAAATCCCATATTTGTGGGTCTGTTTCCTGGATCATTCCTGGTGCCAATTCTGTATCAATCAGGAGAAAAAAACCATACCAGTTCCATGAACAGAGACAATTTAGTATAAATAATTGTTAACTAGATATAAAGATGTTAACAAGGGTAAAAAGAAAACTTGAATAAATCATTAGGTAGCAACTGCAGGAAGCAGCTACAATCCCTAGGGCTGAGAAAACAAAGGAAAATGGTTAGAATTATCAAAACTTAGAGAAGAGGTTCTTATTAACAATTCTTTATATTAAATTGTCTCTTTTCAAGTAACTGGTGTGGTTTCTGTCTCCTGAATGTACATACTGTGACTGATACAGTGGTTGTACCAATTTACAACTCTCATCAGCAACAATGGAGGTTGAGATTGCACCATAGCCTTACCAGAACTTGATATTTTTCATCTTTTTCATTTTAACTATTCTGGTGGGCTTGAAGTACTATTGCATTGTGGGTTTTAATTTGCATTTCCCCTATGGGGAATGAAGTCAACCACCTTTTCATTCGTTTACTGGTTATTTTGATCTCCTCTTTTGTGAATTATCTGTTCAAGTCTTTTGCCCATTTTTCTGTTGAGTTGCTGCCTTTTTCTTATTGATTTGTGAGAGCTCTTTATATATTTTGAACATGAGTTCTTTGTTGGATATATCACCCCAGCTCTCTCTCAATATGCCCAGTTAGACTTACTAGTTCAGATGTGCTTCTCTAGGTTAAATGTTCCTAGGGACTGAATTACTATGTTGTTCTTATTGTAGTACCTCAACAAATATAAGAGTAGTGGAGTGGAAGTACTATAACTTTCTTTGGGACTTCCCTGGTGGCACAGTGGTTAAGAATCTGCCTGCCAATGCAGGGAACACAGGTTCAAGCCTTGGTCCAGGAAGATCCCACATGCTGCAGAGCAACTAAGCCCGTGAGCCACAACTACTGAGCCTGCGTTCTAGAGCCCGCGAACCACAACTACTTGAGCCTGCGTATCACAACTACTGAAGCCTGCACACCTAGAGCCTGTGCTCCACGACAGAGAAGCCACCTTGATGAGAAGCCTGTGCACTGCAATGAAGAGTAGCTCCTGCTTGCTGCAACTAGAGAAAGCCTGCACGCAGCAATGAAGACCCAACGCAGCCATAAATAAATAAATAAATTTATATTAAAAAATCTTCCTTTATTGTGAGAAGACAGGAATATGTATTTCATTCATGTGTTTATTCATTCATTCTACAAATCTCTTTTTTTTTTTTTTTTTTTTGTGATACGTGGGCCTCTCACTATTGTGGCCTCTGTCGTTGCAGAGCAACAGGCTCCAGACGCGCAGGCTCAGCGGCCATGGCTCACAGGCCCAGCCGCTCCATGGCATATGGGATCTTCCCGGACCGGGGCACGAACCCATGTCCCCTGCATCGGCAGGCGGACCCTCAACCACTGCGCCACCAGGGAAGATCTCTTTAAATACACAGATCTCTTTAAATACATGTTTATTGAGCATGAATTGTGTGCAGGGAATTATGCTGTGTATATAAGTTTGCTTCTTTCTGAAGTATTAGAACTCAGCTTGGGAACTTTACACATATTGTCATTGTAATGAAATAAGAATCTTACATTAGATTTAAAAAACTTTTTCAGGAGCCCAGAACATTTTTGAAGACCAAACAACTCATTGTCACTATCTGAGGCCAGTGAATGTCAGTCACCTGAAAAATTCCTGTGCAAATATTAAAAAGGCCTTCTAGAATTTATTGACGTTTTTATTCATTTACTCAAATCAAATATTTGTTAAGCACATATTATGGAAGCACATTAAATGGAAACTAATTTCTTAGATCTTCTAGTTAGCACATTAAATGGAAACTGATTTCTTAGATCTTCTTTTCTTCTGCATACTCATCCTTGGTGGTGTCATGCGGCTTCAATTACCAACAATCTATATGCTGATGGCCCCCACATCTATTTCTATAGCATAGATGTACTTCATAAGTCTTAGATTCAAAAAACCAAATGTCTGATGAATATTTTTCCTGGGATGTCTCAAGGCACCTGGCATACATTTTCAAAACTGAACTCATCATCTTCCCCTAGCAAATCTTTTCTTTCTGTGTTTCCTCTTTCAGTGTATGGCATGAGCATCTACCCAGTTGCCCAAGTGAGGCACCTAGAAGTCTCCCTTGACACTTGACTCTCCTTCCTTCCCACCCACTAATATCCTACTAATTAACAATACTTTTCAATTCAACTTCTTATACAGTCTCTCTCAAATTAATCTGTTTTTTCCTATGGACAATACTATAAAACATGTCACCAGTATTTCTTGCTTAGATCTCCTAATTTGTCTCCCTGCCTTTAGTCTTTCTAGTCTCCAACTATTCTCTAATGTCTCCCATTTCTATAATCCTTCAAGACTTATCTATGCTCTTTGGGTTAAATCAAAATTCCTTAACAGTGTTTATAAAATCCTATGTAACCTGCTCCTGTTGCCTCTCCCATCTCACGACTCTTTGGCATTTACTCCTACTCATCTTTCAGGTCTCACCAAATATTACTTTTCCTGAGATGCCTTCCCAGATCCTCAAAAATGGGTTAGATGCCCTCTTACAATACTCTCCTGCTTCCCTTATCTCTTATCATTAAACACTAAGTTCTGTGAGACCAGAGCCTTTATTTTGTTAGCTGTGGCAACTCAACCCACAAATCACATTATTTATGGAAATAATGAATGAATTTCTTGAAACTCAGGGAAAGCCACTACTGAAGTTACAGAAGAAACTCTTTTATTATATTAAAAATATTATATATTAATTTATTATTGCCTGCCGATGCAGGGGACACGGGTTCGTGGCCCGGTCTGGGAAGATCCCACATGCCGCGGAGCGGCTGGGCCCGTGAGCCATGGCCGCTGAGCCTGTGCATCTGGAGCCTGTGCTCCGCAATGGGAGAGGCCACAACAGTGAGAGGCCTGCGTACAGCAAAAACAAACAAAAAAAAAGAAATATTTCAGATACGTTAATACACAGAGACATCTGGGCATAATGTAGTTACAACTAACACACTTGGAATCTGTATAAGCCAAAGTTTGTCTTATTTATTCAGATGCTTTTAGTGAGCTATTATTTGTGATGAGCATGTGTGAAAAATTTATCTGCCAAGATAGAACAAAGATCGAGAGTTACCATCCTAAAAGATTCATTCCAGAAATGACTAACTAGGGTTTTACTTTTCAAAATTGCCCTATATGTAAAATTTAATTTAAAAGTTCATTCATTTCCCAGGATTATTTCCGAGAGAACGACCCATGTTGGCAAACAGGAAGATTTTGTGTATGTTTATATTTTTTCACCTTCTAAAATACAAAATTGACAAGAAAGCAGAAAAGCCCATTTTAAAAGAACCATCAAATCTTTACAATCTTTCTCAAATCCTCTTAAGTGGGTTCTACATCATGGGAATTAATAAAAATGGCATTTCCCAATTAACTTGGGATTCTGAGTTTGGATCCTTTCACGTGCTCTCCTGGGTTTATAATCTAGAGGTATTTGTGAAATTTTCTTCTTGACAATAATTGTGTTTTGGGTTTATTTGGGGTTTTTTTTTGCGGTACGCGGGCCTCTCACCGCTGTGGCCTCTCCCGTTAAGGAGCACAGGCTCCGGACGCCGTAGGCTCAGCGGCCATGGCTCACGGGCCTAGCCGCTCCGCAGCACGTGGGATCTTCGCGGAAGGGGGCACAAACCCGTGTCCTCTGTATCGGCAGGCGGACTCTCAACCACTGCGCCACCAGGGAAGCCCAATAATTGTGTTTTTCATTGAAAAGGTAATAGGTCTAATTGCTTCAGGGCCTTAAAGTAGTAGCATCTATAAATGCTATAAACCTTGCTTAAATTTTAACAAGTTATTGAACGTGTTATTCCCTCTGATGCTGGATAAGCCAAAGGACCCTGTTTCAAACTAATATATATATATACATATTAGCAAAGCAAGGCATGAAGATAGGAATGCAATGTCCTCTTAAAACGCTCTGAGACCGTGCTTCCCTGGTGGCGCAGTGGTTGAGAGTCCGCCTGCCGATGCAGGGGAAAATGGGTTCTTGCCCCGGTCTGGGAAGATCCTACATGCCGCGGAGAAGCTGAGCCCATGAGCCACGGCTGCTGAGCCTCCGTGTCCGGAGCCTGTGCTCCGCAACGGGAGAGACCACAGCGGTGAGGGGCCCGCGTACCGAAGAAAAAAAAAAAAAGCTCAGAGATTAAATTTTGTTTATACTCTAGGCAGTAAAACAGAAATTATTTAAGTAGAACTGAACCCTACCACACATTGATAGCAAAAACTACAATTTCTTCATATGTCTTCCTAGTAATGTTGTTGGGTGTGGTGGTTATTACATTAGTAGTATGTTTCAAATACACGTTATATTGATGCTCTGAGATAACTCAAGCGATCTTTCAGGAATTCTGAGTGATATATAAATGTTATGGGAAGAATTGATCCCATTTCAAGGTTAGGATGGATAAATGAGCATTTTAGAAAAAGAAATACATGATGCAGAAAATGTGAATTTTGGAAAATTTCTCCTAGCATATTGCCTGGCATATAATAGGCATTCAATATATTTTTCTTGATTGACTGATTGAATAAATGAATAAATAAATTATACTCATTCAGATCTTGTCCCCTATTCTTATCCCATCTCTCAATTAATAGTAATTATTTTCTTAGTCTCCACCCAAATTTGAGATAATTTGGCTCCCAAGTTTTGGGAGCTGGAATGATTTTAAAGTGCCTAATTAAGAACAATTTGTTAATGATTATTATCTCTTCCCCTTTTCACTCTAAGCTGTCTTTACACTTTCCAAGTCTCATGCTGCTTTTTATTCCTTAGGCTAATTTTTATTAAAGAAAAGAGAACAAAACTGTTTCTCTCTGCCTTTTAATAAACATGACTCTTTCTGTCATCCTTTCCTTGATCCTTTTCAAATCAGCCGTGGTTGCCGTAAGTGATGGCTGAGAGACAAGATGCCAAGTGCAATGGCTAAATTTAAAGAGCAGCATTTGCACCTGTTGTTAACTGGCAATGACCAGTCTCACACCCACAGTTTCCTCCACCCTCTGCCTCCCACCAAGTGCAACCCATAGCCCAGAATTTGTGTTCATGTATAAAAGTACTGATGAAGATTATATACATTACATAGAAATGGAGAATGAATACAGCATTTGACACTAAATTAGTTCAGTTTCAGAGGAGCTGAACTTTGGGCAACACCCAGCATAATATAAAGATGTATCCGACCTTGAAATAAGCAGGTGGAAGTGACTAGGTATTTGATGAATTTCTGAAGACTATTAATGGACTGTCTCACCTGAGAATAATTTTCTTAGACCTGCCATACTTTGTGAAATTATTTTGCCTTTTAGCATTGGAGAGTCCTCTAAACGTAAATGTTTTGTAAAAGAGGCAAACCAAGAAGCACTTACCTAAAAAGTCAGCTTAAATTAATTTGCCAGATTGGCCACTCTAACCTGGAAGAGCTGTGTAGGAGAAAGATAGTACCATAAATAATTCTGATAGAAAATACACATAAAAAGTGAGAGAAGAAGGGGACTGTGGCCCAGCGAGGCAGATTAGTCTCATCAAGTAGGTTGGATACTCAAGGGAGTGGCAGCCTCATTGTCAGACCAGGTCACATCAAGTACCAAAGTACTGTGATAGAAAGTCAAACAACAAATTCTGAGAGTTTAATTTTACCTGAGCATTTCCTCTCAGAGGAAGCCAAGCTGGTCTTCAGGAGAATAGAACAGGTGACTTATGGGTACAGTAGGAGCAAAGAGTTGGAGGTTGGAAGGTCAGGGCATGTTCAGGGTATGGGTAGTAAATACCTGGAGAGTGCTGAGAGAGGGGAGCCCTTTACCAATTTGGAATTTTGTTGTAATTCAGCCTTGTCAGAGAATGTTCTTAGGATTTTGGGGGGCACTTTTGAATACTCTGGAATGGATAGTGTTGGGTTCCATAAAAATGTGTGCTGAATTCCTATGCACTTAGGAGGTGTGGTTTATTCAAGTTCAGAATCAGTGTCTTGCCCCTTTGGATCATTTCAGATAGGGACAAAAGACTTCCTGACTCCAAAGGTCTACTGAATAGCAAAGGCTATAGGAGGCCACAGGCCAATCCAACACAAAAAGGACAGTGTGAGGGACTTCCCTGGTGGTGCAGTGGTTAAGAATCCGGCTGCCAATGCAGCCAACATGGGTTCGAGACCTGGTCTGGGAAAATCCCACATGCCGTGGGGCAACTAAGCCCGTGTGCCACAACTGCTGAGCATGCATTTTAGAGCCAGTGAGCCACAACTACTGAAGCCTGCACACCTAGAGCCCGTGCTCCGCAACAAGAGAAGCCACTGCAATGAGAAGCCCAAGCTCCACAACGAAGAGTAGCCGCCGCTCTCTGCAGCTAGAGAAAGCCCGCGTGCAGCAATGAAGACCCAACGCAGCCAAAAATAAATAAATAAATAAAAATTTAAAAATCGATTAAAAAGGACAGTGTGAAAGTTAGCTGCCAACCTCTCAGATCCTGAGAAATATGAACAAAGACAGTCCTATTTGAACAAGCCCTGCCCTTCTCAACTCAGTGTTTTCCCAGTGTTGCGTGCTTGACAGGCATAAATAAATAAATAAATAAACTTGCAGACTGGATGTTTCGGACCTAAAAGAATGTTAGATTAGGGTCACTAAGTTATAAATGAATATGGAGTCAGTCATCCTTTGGAGGCCGGGGCATGAGTATTTGAGTCCTATAGATGGGTAGGTATAAAAAATAGGAATAATGACATCTGGAAAAATAGTGAAGCCAAATCACCAGAAAACAGATCTAAGCTGTGGTTTATGATACTTATTTAAAGGCTAAAACCCCTTTCTTCTCCCTCTCCTTCACATACTTTTTTTGATCTTTAAGAATTGCTGATCTCACTTGAATAATAACTCATATCATCAGTAAACCATGAAACATAGCCCCCAGATCTCTAAGCAGATCCCTTTCATGTTTTCTTGTTCACGTCAGTAAGCTGTGTGCATCACCTACCCTGGCTATTCTGGAATGCTTAGACAAATACTCCATTGAGTTGAGTCATACTTTGGAGCTGACTTTAGTGTACATTTTAGTAGGGAATCTAGTTAGAGTTTCACGCTCCAGAAAATCTGTTCTGATTAGTTTTAGCTAAAAGAAAAGATCAACCTGTTTTAAGGATTGGCACAGAAAACAATTCTACAGTCATGTAGGTTTCACTGAACATATTTTTGTAATAATAAAAATAACATGCAGATGGGAAAAAGTTAAACCATTCAAAAGGATAGCTACCCCTTAAAATTTCCCAGAGGTAACTTTTTTTTTTTGGTTTATTCTTCCAGAAACCACTTTTGGTGTGTGTGTGTGTGTGTGTGTGTGTGTGTGTGTGTGTATCTGTCTAGAGGATGACTTTCTATTGAGCTATCTACATTTTCTCCTTATTTGGCCTAGCCAACCAGCTGGTATGAGATATGTCCTTTGCAGCTGTGGAAAGGTTTTCTCTGTGAAGAGATAATTGACATTTGTTTTTTTAAATTTATTTATTATTATTTTTTTGCAGTATGCGGGCCTCTCACTGTTGTGGCCTCTCCCGTTGCGGAGCACAGGCTCCAGACGCGCAGGCTCAGTGGCCATGGCTCACGGGCCCAGCCGCTCCGCGGCATGTGGGATCTTCCCGGACCGGGGCACGAACCCGTGTCCCCTGCATTGGCAGGCGGACTCTCAACTACTGCGCCACCAGGGAAGCCCTGACATTTGTTTAGATTAATTTCTATCCCTGTATTATTAGAACTCAGTTTAGTCAGTGGATCCTCAAAATATGCAGCCTACCTGTGGTTAATCAACGGTTTCATCTTGGTAGATAAAAAATGACACATTTCGGTGAATAAAGAGGAAGCTTTTGGTAATCCCTCCAGTTTCAGATTTATGCACTTGAAAAACAAAAAAACTGTCGTGGTTCTTTTGCAAATCCACAGAACTAAATCTCAGTAATGCAGGATGCATGTCTCATTTTCATATTTCGATAAATAGGGGAAAGGCAATTCCAGTAGAACTTTGCAAAGTGTAAGATGGAGTGGAGGGCACAATTCTGATTCATAGCCAGATTTGCGAAGACAAAGTAAAAACAAAACTAAAACCCGTGGTAATACTAGTAAGAAGGTGTAAAGGGGCAAGAGAGAAGGGGAAATGGCAGAGCATGGGTAAATACATAAAATGCAGATGGGATAAATATAGATGAGTGGAAAATGATTGTAAGTGAAGTTACCCCAGGAATGTCACAGATTTCCAACTAGGGGGATTAGTGTGTGCAGCTGTTGAATGGGGGCCTTATCTCATTCCTGAGCTCTCATGTTCCACTGTTGAACAATAAATGCCTTTTGGGTGAGTGGTTTGAGTGTCTCACCTGGAGAAGCCAATCATCTTACAGTTCTGGGGTGGGTGGAAGGATTAAACAAACTAAAAGCTTCACTTCATTATTTAGCTATTCTTGGCCAAAAAAGTAACATTTCAGTCAAACTTTAAAGAATATTATTAGAATAAGTGATACAATAAAATTGTGTGCGTGTTGTTTTGTTTTAAATTTATCACCTTAGGGTACACTAGAAAGATGTTTCCCAAAATTTAGGATAATACTTTTATTTGCTTACCAAACTGTTTTGCTGCTCCAGATTTTATTTTATTTATTTTTATTTATTTATTTGCTTTTTTGCGGTAAGCGGACCTCTCACTGCTGTGGCCCCTCCCGTTGCGGAGCACAGGCTCCGGACGCCCAGGCCCGGCGGCCATGGCCCGCGGGCCCAGCCGCTCCGTGGCACGCGGGATCCTCCCGGACCGGGGCACGAACCCGCGTCCCCTGCACTGGCAGGCGGACTCCCAACCACTGCGCCACCAGGGAAGCCCCTGCTCCAGATTTTAAAAGGAGGTGTGAGAATTAACTAGCTCATAACAATAAACAGACAGCAAAGAAATCCTCTTCTGAGGAAATTCAGGAACCTCAAATCTTTCTTTCAGTCTTCAATGAGCTATCATTATGAGCTTGTCTCTGTGGAAGGATTTTTCAAGAGAAAGGGTTATTCCAAAGTGTATTCTAATGGCTAATTTAGCTAAATTATGAAAATTAATTAAGGTAACCTTTACGTGATTTTTATTACATTATCAGCATGCTCTGTTTCTATAGTTTAATAAGTTGCACATAAGGTCAAAAGTCGTAAGAAAATAGAGTGTTGCTTCTGGAGACTGTAAGAATATCAGTATAAAGGTGCTGTAAAAGTGAACTGAGTATCTGAAATGTATACAGTTCTGTTGATTCACTTTGATAACATGTACTCATTCTGGGACTTTGGTATCATAATCATTCTAGCCCTCCTGTACTATGCTACATATCACAGTCATTGGATCACTCCATGACGGGATAATTTCAGCATATCCAAATACCATTATTTATGAATGATAACTCTGGGCGTGTCGTTGGGAGTTCCAACGTACATAGCTAATGATTACTAATTTGGTGTCTATTTTGCCAACTTAAAACACGAAGCACAGAGCTTTGTACAAATATCCATTTCCCCAGTTACCCTTATCTTAGCTGTATCTTTGGTGAGGATTAGCCGAATCGAATATGCCATCTCTATTGGTGCTATTCTGAGGGGCTCGGGTGCCAATTACCGGTTCCCTAGAATTTGCCCGTAATTGACTATGTCCCACAATAGGTAACTCTGGAAGTGACAGGCAGTCTCTAGTGTGGTTCTCCCGCCTGTCGATTGGGCCTTGCAAGAAGCCCCGCCTCATCAACTCAGTCAAGGGCGACAGTTGGACCGGCGCCGGTGAGTGGCGGGTCTTAGCTCCGCCCCGGCCGTCCGCTGCGCTGCCTGGGTCGGCGCCGTTTCCAGTTGAGAGATGGCGGCCGCCGCAGGTAGATCGCTCCTGCTGCTCCTCTCCTCCCGAGGCGGCGGAGGCGCCGGCGGCTGCGGAGCGCTGACTGCAGGCTGCTTCCCCGCGCTGGGCGTCAGCCGCCACCGGCAGCAGCAGCACCACCGGACGGTAAGCGAGCGCGCCCGGCGGCTCCGGGGAGGGCGGGGCGGCGCTGCCGTGTGGGATCAGCAGGCGGGCAGGCCGCCGGGGCAGCGGGCGAGTTACCTCAACTCGCGGCCGCTCCAGAGGTTGCCGGGCACCGAGGAGCCGCCGTGCCCTTCAGGCGCCTGCGGCGGCAACCAGGAAAAAAGGCAGGGCGGAGGAAGCCGAGAGGAGGAGGGGCGACGGCAGGGATGTTCCCGCAGGACCGGGGACACCAGGGCGGGGAAGGGACGGGACTTGAACCTCTCTCTGACCCGCCCCCGATCTCGGTCCCTCCCTCCTTTTTACTTAACAGCTCTGCCCTATTGCTCCCGAACTGAGCCTCGTTCAAGTTGTCCCCTTTCCCTCCTCCTCCAGGCGGGTTGGGGTGTCCTGAGTTGCCGCGGCTGCCTTGTGTATGTGTCAGGAGAGTGGCAGTGCCATACTGCTGGGAACTGTCCCCCGGAGGGCAACCCAGGACCCCAGCGGGGCCGCTCCCTAGTTCTCTTCTCGACCCTCTGGGAACGGGCAAGACAGAAAATCAAACTTTATCCCCCTGTGTGACTTCCTGCGTGTGGGCATGGGGAACAGCACCCTTGCGATGGATGCTGCATTGCTTCAGGAGGCAAGCTCCAACCTCTTAGTTCCTTAAAGGTCCTCGGTGGTGCTTTTGGAGGGCTGCTTTATAAGCTTGTTCACGCGTGCCTGAAGAAGAAAGGTGGGCAGAGGGGAAGAGAATATGACACGTTGTTCACAGCGGCAGGGATTTGGTGGTTGTATTAGCCAGTTATTGCTGGCTTTCATTGGCTGGCAACGCACGGGAGTTTCAATTTGAACAGCCTTGGTGTGTGTGTGTGTGTGTGTGTGTGTGTGTGTGTGTGTGTGTGTGTGTGTGTGTGTGTGTGTCTTTTTCAGTTGCAAGAGATCAACTTGGCATGGGGTTCTTGACCAACTCCAAGAGAAAGTGTAGGTTTTATTTCCTAGGGCTAAGTTGTATAGTGTGGTAATAAGAGAATCACTGCAGACAGCCTGATAGCAGAAAGTAGTACCTTCAGCTCTCAACAAATACACCCACCTGTCTTGTTCTGATCACATAGCTCTTGAGGGAAAATTGAACTGGAGCTTTTCAGAGGATACCCCAAGACTGATGACATTGTAAAATTAAGTGTCTGAAAGAGCAGTGAAAAGAACTAATGCTCTTTAAATGCAAGATGGAATTGTTATTATTAGTCATAGGTATGGACCTATCCTCATTCTTATGAGAAAACTGTACTTCTTCATTTTGGCATACTGACATATTGCTTTGCTGAAGCTTTTGGGTGAGAGCCGAGCTTTCCACAGTTCAGTTTAGATTTGCATGTTTCATAGCCTCCAGTTATGTGTTTTGTTCTCTTAAAAACATAAGGCAATCCAAAAATCTGATTGCATTCCCCTCCCCCTCAAACTATTTAAAGACTTACCAAGTTGTCTTTATCTCTGTATTTTGATAATACATCTTCTGACTTTGCAGTTTGTTTTTAAGACTATTTGGGTGTGGTATTCATTTAGCATTTTGAAATTTGTGCCTTGTATATTTTCCACTGTGTGAATCTTTCAGTCTGTGAGTGCCTTCCTTGTGCGGGTACTTCATGAAAGTGTTTTTCTGTGCTATTCTGGGGTGGATAAAAGTGATGTGCTGAATTTGAGGTGAAAGCACAACTAAAATGAAGTGTTATTTCTGAAGGGCAGAAGTGTTATATGCATGGTGACTTGCAAATGAACTTAGAATTGTAAGATTTTGAAAAAAGTTGTGCCTGATTATTTAAAATATGTAAACAGTTTTTTTCTTTTTCTACGATTGCTCCGAAGCTATCATGTATTTAGCTCTCTCCATCTGTTATTCTATGATTCCTCGCAAGACTCAATTTGAAAGGTATCTCTTAGAGATTTAACTGTTGACATTTTATGCTTGAAATTAAGACCCAGAAAGCGAGAGACTTGGCCAGGATTACACGATGAATATACAACAGTTTTAGGACTCCCACCCACTCCAGATATTCTGACCCCCTTATTGTGTTCTTTTTATTATAAAGTACAATTTCTCCTTCACATCTTTCTCCTCGCTTATAAAACTTACTATTGTTTGTTATGAAAGTACTGGTATTTCAAAACCCCGTGAGTGAGAATTCTCCTATGTTAGTTTGAGACACATGTATTAGGCAATATAGGAACAAACCACTGGCTCTTACAAAGGTCCCTGAGAGACACTAAGGTTGAATCTTGCAGAGGTGACATCCTGTGTATGTGCAGCAGATGGCACTCTGTGTCGGACTAGATCACAAGTCCTGCTTTTGCCACTTTTGTTCTGCTGTAGTAGGTATGGTAAATTAGAGCCAGGGGGACATAACCAATTATAGTACTGGTTAATTTTTTGCTTGAGAGGTATGTTTTTTGGAATTCATTTTTTCCAAGTTTGAAGAACAAGTCCAGAGCAATACAGTTCAGCTAATATAGGTAAATGTGATTGCAAAGTAATAAAACATAGCTTGTACCGCCCCCCCCCCCCAATTAAAACATCATTCAACTGAGTAAATAGGAGAAAAGGTGCAGGGGCTTATTCAGTATTTGTAGCACCATCTAGTGTAATTTTTCCTTTCCTATGTGAAGAGCCTGTTATTGCTTCCCAGCTTGTGACTGTAACTGAGTCTGATGTAAAATATCTGTTGCATGCTTTTCTGTGTGGTTAGTGAAGGTGGCAATTTTCAAGGATGATTCTTTGAGGGGAACAGCCTTTCATTGTGAACTGTGTAATTTCTTTGCTAAATCAAACTGTCTCATCTCTGATTATGACAGCCTGACTGTTGGCATTTCCTAGTGGTCAACGGCTATGCTGAATTGCTAAATCTCTTACTTAAGTCTGTCATTATACTGTTATAGATTGTGGCTGTCCCTTTTTACTTTACACATTGTAGTTCTTTGGCAGTGATGTCATTTCAGTTTAACCTGAAAGTTTTTTTTTTTTTACTTTTCTTTTAACCTGAAAGTTTTAACAGAGGTTACATTGCCTGACACAGAAGTAAGTCCCAGTTCTTTAATTGGGCTCCTCATGATCTGGCTAAGTCTTACTTTGCCAGATCCACCCAGCACAAATACTCCACTGTACTTAAGCCAGTGTCTCCTATACCCATATTAAATGTCTGTGCAGTTTTTGCAGGGGAATTTCAGTCTTAACCACTCCACTAACCGCTAAGGTTCATTTTAGGTGAGAGACTGTGACCTTTGACTCCTCTTTGAATCTAACTTCCTCACTTTACAGATGAGAAAACGGACCTAATGGGAACTGAGGGAAGTGACTTTTCTGTTATGTTTGTGATTAATGACATCTGGGATAAAAATTCTTTTAAATGGAGGTGGATTCAAGGAGAAATCCTAGTCTGAATCTTCACATGTGTGTTTCCTAGCTCTTAATCCCTTTCCATTGTTCTATTCTGTCTTCTCTGAATGCTGATAGGACTTATTATTTTCAGGACACAGATTGACACTGGCTTGTTCTCTAAATGTTTCATTTGTGGGTACCTTATCTTAACTGGGCAGCGATTGTGTATCTTGTTACCTTTTTGTCTCTCATAGACTCCAGAGCAGTACTAGGTACGTAGATAACACTCAGACAAGCATTAATTGAATACACACCCTCTTGTCTGCTTGCCAGTGAAAAGGTGTGCTCTACTCCCCGCACCCCGCACCCCCCCCCCCCCCCCCCCCCCCCCCACCTCCCGGTTTGACTTTTTTAATGACCTGTTGCTTAGGTAACCACATTTGGGTTACTGCTTTAAGTTTGGTATTGCCAGTGCTGTCTTTGGTTGTACATTACACTTCTTTATGGTGGACTGATGCAGAGTTGGTAACATTGGATTAGCTCTACAGTGGTACACACTTTCTATCCAAAGAAGCAAAAGTATGATAAATACCCAGATTATTAGGAATATATGTTTGAATCAGAGTCTAGATTTATTGTTGTTTTAGTTGACGATAATATTAAGATTTTGAAGGTTGTGGATAAATATGCTTAGAGCAGATTTATTATGGAAACTTTATCTTAAAATCTTGCTTATTTTGAACCCCATAAAATAGTCGAATGAGTAAATTTGGATTTAGTCAACAAATTCTGATTATTTGAACTTTTCTGAGTCTCAAGGGGCTCTATTTTATGCTTTATGGAACTCTAAGAGGGAATCTAAATAGAAATGCAGCATCAAGAATGGTGTATGTTGGACTTCTCTGGTGGTGCAGTGGCTAAGAATCCACCTGCCAATGCAGCGGACATGGGTTCGAGCCCCGGTACAGGAATATCCCACATGCTGTGCAGCAACTAAGCCCATGCGCCACAACTACTGAGCCTGCTCTCTAGACCCCGCATGCCACAACTACTAAGCCTGTGTGCCACGACTACTGAAGCCGGTGCGCCTAGAGCACGTGCTCCACAACAAGAGAAGCCACTGCACTGAGGAGCCCATGCACCACAACAAAGAGTAGCCCCTGCTCGCCGCCACAACTAGAGAAAGCCGGCGCGCAGCAATGAAGACCCAATGCAGCCAAAAAATTAGTTAATTAATTAATTAAAAAAAAAGAATGGTGTATGTTGAAGACAATAAATTGAATGCGAATTTTGGTTTTGGGGCTGCCTACTGTTTGAAAGGGAAATCAAGGAGTGGTCATGGTCTTCTATAGTAGCACTTCGTTGATACCATAGTCTGAATAACTACTAAGATGTTGCTTTTATTTCTTTTTATATTCTAGCTTTGTGCTCTGTGGGTTTTCTTAAAAAAATTACTGTTTGTTTTCCTGTGATTAAGGACAACATTACCTTTTAAGATCTCAAGATAACCACTCAATATAGGGGAATCCTCTATTCTTTATTTGACTGATTAATACAATACTGGAACAATGTGTTATTAGGAAAACTAAGATGTTACCATGGAAGACATGTACTTAAAAGAGTCCTAGAATTTAGAGCTTGACAAGACAAGGTTAAGTAAATAAAAGTTCAGGAACAGTAAAGTGGCTTTTTCCTTGGTAGCCCAGCAAGTTACTGCAGAGCTGAAAATGGCTCACACATCTGCTGGTTTTCTCATTAAGTTCTTTTTCTATGAAATTACAAAATTCTGTGTTTCATTCTAAAAATGATTAAGCTGAGACTGGTTGTTAGAAGTGAATTGGGGGAAGTGACGCACGGCCCTGTCTGGGAGGCTGCCCTGCCCCCGCTTCCTTTCACCCTGTCGCTGCCCGCAGGTGGTTGTGGCCGCAGTGCCCAGAGGGAGGTGGCGGCAGCGGTGGCTGTGAATGATGCCTGGGAAGCTCCTATGCGGGGACATTATGGAGTTGGAGGCGCCTTTGGAGACAGCCAGAGGAAGGAGAGGCAAAAGAGCTCTGTGGATGTCGGAATTTCGGATAAGGGATTATGGACGTGTACTTCCCTTATAGGGTTGTTAGGAAGATTTAAACTAGATAAGCTGAAAACTTATTACACAATGCTGGAGCGATAGAAGGAAGTCAAGGCACCATTATGACCCAGATGAGAAATCAGAAACAAGAGGAAATGGTGTTGCAGGTGACCTGGATGCTCCCAAACCCAAAAAAAGCTAAAATGAAAGAGAAGCTAAATGGTGACACCAAGGAAGGATGTCATAGACTTTCAGATGAATTTTCTAAATCTCATAAGTCAAGAAGAAAAGATCTGTCAAATGGAGATACTGATGAATATGAAAAAAAAAGTGAGTGTCATCCTTAGATAGTTCTACTCAGAAATCAAGTGATAATAAACTAGAAGAGACCCTAATACGTGAACAGAAAGAAGGAGCCTTCTCCAATTTCCCTATTTCTGAAGAGACTATAAAGCTTCTGAAAGGTCTAGGGGTAACATATCTCTTTCCTATTCAAATTAAGACTTTTGGTCCTGTATATGAAGGAAAAGATTTAATTGCTCAAGCACAGACAGGAACAGGAAAGACATTCTCTTTTGCCATCCCCTTGATTGAAAGACTCCAAAGAAATCAAGAGACAATTAAAAAAAGCCACTCACCAAAGGTACTTGTTTTGGCTCCTACAAGGGAACTGGCAAACCAAGTAGCCAAAGACTTCAAAGATATAACTAGGAAACTCAGTGTGGTGTGTTTTTATGGTGGAACATCATATCAAAACCAAATTAATCATTTTCGAAATGGTATTGACATCTTGGTTAGGACCCCTGCTCGTATCAAAGATCATCTGCAGAGTGGCCGATTAGATCTTTCTAAACTGCACCACGTTGTGCTGGATGAAGTGGATCAAATGTTAGATTTAGGTTTTGTGGAACAAGTTGAAGATATTATCCACAAATCCTACAAAACTGATTCTGAAGACAATCCTCAGACTTTACATTTTTCTGCAACTTGCCCACAGTGGGCATACAAAGTTGCAAAAAAATACATGAAATCCAGATACGAACAGGTTGACCTTGTTGGGAAAATGACTCAAAAGGCTGCAACTACTGTGGAACATCTGACCATCCAGTGCCATTAATCTCAGAGGCCAGCAGTTATTGGAGATGTCCTTCAAGTCTACAGTGGGTCTGAAGGGAGGGCTATTATCTTCTGTGAGACCAAAAAGAATGTAACTGATATGGCCATGAATCCACACATAAAACAGAATGCCCAGTGTTTACATGGCGACGTTGCACAGTCACAAAGAGAAATTACACTGAAAGGCTTCAGAGAGGGTAGTTTTGGTGGCAGCCAATGTTGCTGCCCGTGGTTTGGACATTCCTGAGGTTGACCTGGTTATTCAGAGTTTACCTCCACAGGATGTTGAGTCCTATATTCATCTCTCTGGATGCACAGATAGAGCTGGTTGGACAGGGATTTGCATATGTTTTTATCAACCAAGAGAAAGAGGTCAACTAAGATATGTGGAACAAAAAACAGGAATTACTTTTAAACGTGTAGGTGTTCCTTCTACAATGGATTTAATCAAATCTAAAAGCATGGATGCCATCAAGTCTCTGGCTTGCATTTCTTATGCTGCTGTTGATTTTTTCTGACCATCAGCTCAGAGACTGATAGAAGAGAAAGGGGCAGTGGATGCATTGGCTGCAGCATTAGCCCACATCTCTGGCACATCAAGTTTTGAACCACGTTCTTTGATCACCTCTGATAAGGGGGTTGTGACCATGATACTGGAAGCCCAGAAGAAATACAGGATGTTAGCTGTGCTTGGAAAGAACTTAACAGAAAGTTGAGTAGTAATGCTGTGTCCCAAGTTACCAGAATGTGCCTCCTAAAAGGAAATATGGGCATTTGCTTTGATATTCCCACAACTGAGAATGGTTACAGGCAGAGTGGCATGATTCAGACTGGGTACTCTCAGTGCCAGCCAAGTTGCCTGAAATTGAAGAATATTATGATGGAAACACATCTTCTAATTCCAGACAGAGGAGTGGCTGGTCAAGTGGCTGGTCAGGTGGTCGATATGGTGGCCGGTCAGGTAGACAGAGTCGACAGGGGAGTCGGTCAGGAAATCGACAAGATGGTAGAAGACGAAGTGAGAACAGAAATTGAACGAGAAGCGGGGGCCACAAACAGAGTTTTGACTGAGATAGTTAATCTACCAGTGTGAGCTTGCCTATTTCTGCCTAATCATGTACATTATCCACCAAAAATTAGGTCATCATAGTTGAGGTCTGTGTCTGCTGTTTGCAAAGAAGTTGGTTGTATTTTTTTAAAGTATTTCGCAAGAATGGTTGTAAACAAATCTACTTATCCAGTTATACCTTTGAACAAAAAAACCTCCTTTAAAAAAAAAAAAAACGTGGGCTTCCCTGGTGGCGCAGTGGTTGAGAGTCCGCCTGCCGATGCAGGGGACATGGGTTCGTGCCCCAGTCTGGGAAGATCCCACATGCCTCGGAGCGGCTGGGCCCGTGAGCCATGGCCGCTGAGCCTGTGCATCCGGAGCCTGTGCTCCGCAACGGGAGAGGCCACAACAGTGAGAGGCCCGCGTACCACAAAAAAAAAAAAGTGAATTGGGGTCAGATTCTTCCAGTAAGACCCTAAAGTCAAACTGAATCTTGAATAGTTACTTCCTGATTTAGATCAAGCTTGAGGACATCTGATAAAAAATTGACCTCTGAAGCTGAACACAGAAGGGAAACAATCTGTTTATTTATTTCACTGCACTTTGCTTGCATTGAGACAGCCTGTGTAAAAATGAAAGTTGACTTCAAGCAAAGTAATTTTAATAAGTTTAGTGAATTCTTGACTCATAAACTGTGTACAGGCTTGATTTTTTT
The DNA here is from genome assembly GCF_011762595.2 of Tursiops truncatus. NCBI lineage: Eukaryota > Metazoa > Chordata > Mammalia > Artiodactyla > Delphinidae > Tursiops > Tursiops truncatus. Next base: position 59,449,101 of record NC_047049.1, on the reverse strand, counting down.
TTATTGATAAAAGCATAACTTGGTAAATTATATCATTGACTGGGTCTAATAGCATACTAAAGCTGAACTTCTTCTAATACAGTTCTGGAATAATTGGATAATATGACATTGCATTTTGACATCTCTCTTAAAAATAAGAGGCTTTTCCAAAAGTTCTTTAATGACATTAATAATATTTATTAATCCAAAAGAGTGAGGTCTTTACCTTTTATGCTTCGTTACTAAAGTTTTCAGTTTTTACATTTTTTAAATTTATTGTCCACTTTATTTTGGGGAGAGCACTTGTAATAATCACCAGAAAATTGTTGAGCAGAGCCCATTGGGTGTATGATACTATCCAGAGGACAGTCTCAAATGTACAGTCCTGAGCCGTACTACCTTATAGGTTTCAAGATTTTTTTTTTTTTTTTTGGCGGTACGCGGGCCTCTCACTGTTGTGGCCTCTCCCGTTGCGGAGCACAGGCTCCGGACGCGCAGGCTCAGCGGCCATGGCTCACGGGCCCAGCCGCTCCGCGGCATGTGGAATCTTCCTGGACCGGGGCACGAACCTGCGTCCCCTTCATCGGCAGGCGGAGTCTCAACCACTGCGCCACCAGGGAAGCCCAGGTTTCAAGATTTTTTAAATTCTTTTTTTGCCTTCTCAGACAGGCCCACCTTGTATAATACTTCCTACTTACCTATAGTAAATGGTGTTACAGGATGTTTAAGAGTATTAATGTCTGCTTTAAACTTTAGAGGAAGTTAATGCAACTGATAGTTTATAAAATAACAGGAGAGCAAATAGGTCAGCTGAACTACCTGACCTGTAAAGATAGAGGAGTAGATATGGAAGAAAGCATCTAAGAGCTAAAGGCACTGTGTTTCCATGTTTAATTCTCACCATAACCCTATAAGAGGTATTATTGTGCTAGTTTGATATATTGTGCTAGTTTGAGGAAATTGAGGACGGGATAGGTTCATTTCTTCTTACGTGTCATAAACTGTTTTAATGATAGGGATGCAAAGATGGACAAATGTTTTGGAGCTGGGATTTAAGCCTACGTCTGGCTAGAATTAAAGCTGTACCATGCTGGTTGTCAGTGTGGGTCTTCCTTCCTTTTCAGCACCTGCTCCTTCAGTTTTGTTACTTTCTCAAGCATCTGCTGCAGTTTTTTCCAAGACACCTCACCATCCCTCCCACTGACTACATTTCTTAAATCTCTTTCTCCACCCTCTCCACCCCCCCAGGTATTAACTGATAAGAGTCTAAGGTATTACGCCTACCCCCCCACCCCCCTCCAAATCTTTGAAATTTAGTTTAAGATTCTAAAAAGTCCCACCCAGTAAACCTGGTAATTACTGAGCATTGCTTCTATATCAAGCACTTTTATAACATTGTGTAGTATACTCCACAACAACCGTTCAGGCAAAATACCATCCCCATTGTACAGATGAGAAAATAAAGACCTAGAAAGGTTAATACCTAGAGTCATTCAGAATATATCTGTGGAACTCCTACTCTGTGAGACACTGTGCTGGTAAGGAGAGATGTTTCTGTTGTGGTTCTAAGAGTTCACAGTCTGGCCAGGAGACAGACTATAAACAAGACTGTAACTGGCTGTGCTTTTTTTTTTTCCCTATGGAGGTCAGTGGGAGCACTTAGACTTACCCGAGGATGTTGGGGAAGGTTTCACTGGTGAGGCCTTGCTTGAGCTGAAATATGAGGAAGTATAATGTGTGGGGGACTGAAAAGGTTGGTTCATATTCCAGGCAGCACTAGTATCTAACATGACAATATGAGGGAGTATGATGTATTTGAGAAACAGCCAGTAATTTGTTACAACTGGATATGAGCAAGAATAGCTGAAGATTATTAGGCTGGACAGTAGCAGTGATACCAATAATAATTAATATTTATGAAGTGCACCATATGCCAAGCACTGTACACAGTCTCACTTAATTCTTGTGACACCCTGTGAGTAGGTATTGTTATTATCCTCATTTTACAGATAGTGAAACTGAGTTGCATCAGATTGGTAAGTGATTTGCCCAGACAGTCAGTTAGTGACACATAGCTAGTAAATGACTTGCCTAGGATAACACAGCTAGCGAATGGCATACCCAGCATATAAAACCAAGTAGTCTGGCTACAGAGCCTGTCTCTTCACCACTTGCTGTGGTGAGGGATCAGATTGTGAAAGGACTTGTGAAGGAGCTGACATTTTATGATGTAGTTCAGTGGTTTTTTAAAAAACTCAACCCACAGTAGAAATACCTTTTATGTTATGATTGAGCACATGCATGTGTGCATAAAACTAGGAAAAGTCTCATGAAACAATATTTTTACTATGTATGCATAGTTTCTGTTCTCTTTTCTTAAGGAAATTCTGGTTGGGACTCATTTAAATTGATTCTACAATTTAAGCCACAGTTTGGAAAATTACTACTTGTCCGTAGGTGAGCATTGGAAGAATTTCAAGTAAGGGAATCACATGGTTATGTTTGTGCTTTTAGGTAGGTCACACTGGCAGCAGTGTGAAGGCTTAATTGGAGAGGATGGGACTGGAAAGACAGACACCAGTAAGGAACATCTTAATGGACCAGGCAAAAGATGTCTGAACTAGGACAGCAGCCTTGACGATGGAGAAAAGAGAATAGAGAGAAGGGAGATATAGGAAGTAGAGTTGATAGTCCACAACTAATCATCAAGTTCTATCACTCATCTACTAAGTACTAGGTAGAAAGACAGTTCAATTCAAGACCTGTGTTACTGTGTTACTCAGGTACTGAAATTTTATTTCTTGACTTTTTTTGTGTGTTCCTTTTTATCATCGTGTGAAACATGCTTCTTTGTTGTCTTTTCTACACCTCTGCTTTTCTTGTTTTGTTTTGTTTTTTTGTTTTTTTGCGGTATGTGGGCCTCTCACTGTTGTGGCATCTCCCGTTGCGGAGCACAGGCTCCGGGCGCGCATGGCTCACGGGACCAGCCGCTCCGCGGCATGTGGGATCTTCCTGGACCGGGGCATGAACCCGTGTCCCCTGCATCGGCAGGTGGACTCTCAACCACTGTGCCACCAGGGAAGCCCCTGCTTTTGTATTTTAAAAAAACTGGTTTAATTATTTTTAAATGATTTAAAAATTTATATATAAAATCAGACATCCACCTTATCCCCTTATTTCTGCCTCCCCCTGCCCCCACCTCATACTATCAGAATCTGGAAGATTTGCATAGCAGTATGAAAAAGTTCACATAGCATGATGAGCACTCAGCAAATCTTTGCTGAAAGAATGTGTCCTGTGTATTATACTCTCCCAAAGCAGAAACTCTTAACATTATGTTCATTAACTAGAGGAATACTTTTGAGTAATTTTCTTGAACTCTGTCCTCTCTAACTTTCCATTTTTGTAATATTTGACTCCATTTAGGGAATAGTAAGCATTGTATGTGTGATGATCTTACTTTTTAAAAAACAAACAAAATAAACAACATAACTAGCCATTCCTAAGCATGAAATCTTAGTAAAATTTTAGCAGTTTTTCTTCCCATATTATAAATGTAGATATACAAGATTCCTACCGCTTCTGCCACTCTAGTTTCTCAAGAGCATTATTATATATATATAAAATTGAGAACAAGTTATTTGGAGTGATTCTCTAACATTTTAATTGACTGGACCTTACTGGATTGCTGTTTTTAGAGAGCACATATTCTTTGGTCTTCTAGGTATTATAATACAAAGGTAAGTATTTACTTGATAATTATAACAGTTTTTTAGAGATATTACAGTATCTGCTCTACCAGAGGAGATTGTATTTGAGATGTAGTTGATGAACCTTTTGAAATCTTATGGGAGCAAAGAATAGCTGTACCATCACAGAATCTTTTAATAGTTTTCTGAGAGTTAAATAAATGAAAAGATGGAAGTGGTGAGAGAGAGAGAGAGAGAGAGAGAGGGAGAGAGAGTGTGTGTGTGTGTGTGTGTGTGTGTGTGTGTTTGTGTGTGTGTGTGTGTGTGTGTGTGTGTTTTGCAGTCACCAAAATAAAGAGTAAGTAATTGAAGAGAATTAGGTGCCATGTGGTATAATAGTTAGGGGTCTGGGTTCTGCTCCTTTCTCTTCCATTAACTTGCTGTTTGACCTTGGACAAGTGATGTAACCTCTTTGATCCTATTATTTTTGTTGCTTAAATAAGGATGCTTGATTAGGTGAGCCTAAAGGGCTTCTTTAATTCTAAGTTATGTATCATTTTTATATAACACTTGACAAGTAACTTTTATGTTGTTTCATTGGGTAGCTTGTATAAAATCATAAACAGACGGACATATATTTGCTTATTCTCACAAGGGCCAAGGACTTGAAGTGAAGAAAAAGAGCCTTCCAATTCCTTTTCAGGACAGTTTGCATAATTACTTTCTGACATCTTGGTGAACAATTTACCCTGCATTCCTCATAATTCATCAAGCCTTTATTCCCATCTTTCTCTTTTTTCTTCTTTTATCAGTTCAAACTGCTGAGGGAGTTGGGGAAGAGGTAGAGATGTGGTGGGGAATTCAGAGAGTTGGAGAGAGAGGAGGAGGAAAAAAGCAGTTAATGCTGGAGTGTTTGAGGGGAGACAGGACTGTGCTAATAATTTAATTCTGAGTTGTGGCCTGCCAGCTTGAAACAGAAAATGTTTCTTTGTATTTACACTACAGAAATCCCCAGTGGGAAAATCTTAAGTGATTAATTGCTGGTAGCAGTCTGTTCTCCCAAACTCTGTGAACTGAGTCTAATATAGTGTCATGAATGTAGACATTCAGTCAGTGTTGGACAAATGAGAGTCCAACACTGAGTTAAAAAATCCTAGGGACCATTGTCTAAATCCTTCAACCTGGTGAATAATGCAGGTGTGTATCATCTTATTCTCTGCCTAGATTCTGCAGTAATGGGAATCATAGAACTATGAAGAAGGAATTACTTTTCTTTGATTCAGGCAGCAGCTAGTAATCTTAAAAGAGTGCACAGATTGTGCTGAAACAAGCATGGCTGTATAAAACGCTAAGTAAAAATAGTAACGGAAAAAGATTGTAGTGCTGTTACGCTATAGGTAATTTAAGAAATTGACACAATGACAACTACCTGGTAGGTATTTGGAGCAAGTGAGGGAGAAGAGAGAAGAGTGAAGGACTGGGCACTGCCGAAGAGAGAAAGGAACTATTTAAACAAGGTGCTGCCAACTCTAGATTCCCTACAGATATATATTTCCAAAGATGACAGATTTTTGGAGGTGTTTATTTTGGAGCTAATCTTCTGTTTTTCCATTCTACCCCTACTGTATCCTGTATCTTGTACTGCCAGAATTCTGCTAGCTGCTGTGAAGCAGGGCTGTGGCAAGTGGCCAAGTGTGATTAAAAACCTCTTTTTCATTTTAAAACAGAGTATAGATATCAGAATACTTTAAAGAAGTATTTAAAGATAGATTGAATGGAGTGGAAAAAATAGTAAAAACCTAATAAGAAAATTGAAAGTTTTTGATTTGGTTTTGATGGAATAACATTTCTTTTGTAAACAGAATACCAGCTTATGTCTATCTCTGTCAGTTTCTCTTTCTTACCTCGCTTTCCCTGATCTTTGAGTGCTGGGGATAGAAGCTGCTGAGCAGACAGGAAAAATGAGTTTTCTGACCAGAAAGAGGTAGTAGTGATTTTTTGTTTGTTTGTTTGTTTTTGAGGGGATCCCAAGGGTATATGCTGTGTGAGTGTCTCATCTATATGCATGTTAATAATTGGGTTTTGTTTCTTTATTTTGTTCTCATTTTAACCCCAAAGAAAATGAAATTTATTTTTTCCATTTCTAGCTCTGACTTAAGCTTCAAAACAAAATGTTGTTCATGCACAGTTGAGATGATAGAACAGAATTGTAGTACACCATATTACAGAATTTTGGAATATTCATTTATTAAAAGGAGAATTGAACTCCAGTCAGTACTTTCTTTAATTTTAATATCTCAGACTGCATTAGTTGATTCAGAATCAACTACTAATAGAGTTCATAGCTTGGCCAAGTGCCACAAAGTCTGGTGAGCTTTAGATACATAATGGCTCTCTTTTCAATGATTGCTAGAGCTTTTGGCAGTAAAAGGGGGAAAATGAAAGGGAGCTATGTGTAATAGCTTTCTTGCCTGAAACGAGTATTCTTGGTAAGATTAAAAGTAGAGACAAGCTGAGGCTCTGAGTAACGGATCCGAGGTCACATCATAGCCAGCATCAGAAAGTAGCAGCCCTAATAGAAGGAAAGACAGAAAGTAACTACTGAGGAGCAGGCTCTCAGAGAAGCTCACTTGGAAAGGCCATACCAACGTAGAGGGTTGTTGTTTTTTGGGGGTGGGATGGGGAAGGTGGATGTCCTTCATAAGGAAATTATGTTGTGTTCAGTCAAACATATAAGGGGAAAGTATTCTTTTTAAATTATGAAGTATGTAATATCTATAAAAACAAGTAGAATAATGTATTTCCTTTAGCTTGAGAAATTAAACAATACAGCTATAATTGCTACCCCAAGTTTCCTTCCTTAATCCTATTTCCTCTCCTGTTTTCCCAAAAGTAACATTCTCTCCAGTTCGGTGTTTCCTGTGCATGTGTTTATGCCATATATATCTCATACAATATTGTAAACATGTTTTAAACCTTATTTAGAAGATATTATACTGTATAATATCCTTATGCAATTTGTTCTTTTTTGCTTAATACTTTAATTATGTAGTTGATACCTGTGGTTCTGATTCATTCATTTTTAACTATGTGGTATTTATTTCTCTATTGCACATATTTAACTATTCTCCTGTTGACTGAAAGCCTTTTTAGCTGAATATTTTAGGGGGACAGGAAAGAGAAATATGTTATGTCATTTTAAAAGTTAGATTAAGAATGTTGTTTTGACTTTCAAAAAAGCCAGTTTCCTCCTTTGGTGTGGAATGTCCTCATTTATCGTTTTCCTGGGAAAACCCTTTATACTTCCTGAGAGAAGGCGGAGAAGAGTAATGTTTCATTACACAGATGAACGTGTCTTGTACAAAATGCAGAACAGCATCTGCTATATTACAGTGAGCTCATGAGGGACTGAGCTGCAGCAAAAGCTTGGTTAGTTCTATTAAAATTCTCAGATTTTTCAAGCGCAGAGAAGCTGTGAATGAAAACTTGTTGGTATTTATTCATTGTTTCTTTTCTGTGTTTGGAATAATTTGCAATTTGGAACTACCTGCTTTATTTTGTAAAAGGATATGTCACTTATATGGTTAAAAACACAACTGTTCTTGGATTGTGTCATGGTTTTGATGGAGTGAAGGAAAAACAAGGTGTGGGTCTGAGGGGAAGTACTTCTTTTTGAGGAAGGTGGTGTGAAATAAGTATTTGTTTTAGTAATAAATCATATATATATATATATATATATATATATATATATGGCAGTGTATATTCTTTCTTTGTAGTCATTGATTTAAAAGATCGCTGATAAATATTTTTTCTTCCCAGTTTCATGCTGTCTTTTATTTGCAATATCTTTGATATGGTTTGAACAATTTTGCAGAATACACAGTACAGAACTTCATTCAGGTTTCCCTCCAAATGATTTGCCATAATGCATTAACCAGAAATGCTGATGCAGTGAGGGAAACACTAATAAATTGGATGCTTTCCAGGGACTGTAGCGAAGGCAAAGCAAACACAAGCCAAAACTAAGAAGAAAACATTAGTTAGGCACCCAAGATGTAGTCTGGTCAGATATGCTATTAACAGTGAATATCCCATTCTAATTAAATTAATTGAGGCCTGGGCAATTTGAATCACCAGACTGTCTATTAAAAAAGTGACCCAACTTTAAGCATATTAGAATTAAGGGCTAGTGCAAGAATAGTCTTTCGGCTATAATTTATTTAGAATGAAAACTTAAATTATTTGCTTTTTCTTACTGGATGGATTCTGATGCCTCAAGAATGATTAAACTCAACTGTCTGTTTTTTCCATTGTGGTTCTGATGGAAAGGGTGCTGAATGGACCTGCAAGTAAAAGAAGAGTTTTTTGTTTGTTTTGTTTTGGTAGGAATAATTAGATGGAAAGAGGAGAGAGGGTATCGCTAATTAAGAATGATTTTTGTTTTTTCACTATTGCTATTTTTCTTGCAAATCACACTAATTTTTTTTTTATATCTTTATTGGAGTATAATTGCTTTACAATGGTGTGTTGGTTTCTGCTTTATATCAAAGTGAATCAGTTATACATATACATATGTTCCCATCTCTCTTCCCTCTTGCGTCTCCCTCCCTCCCACCCTCCCTATCCCACCCCTCCAGGCGATCACAAAGCACCGAGCTGGAGCTGATCTCCCTGTGCTATGCGGCTGCTTCTCACTAGCTATCTGCCTTACGTTTGGTAGTGTATATATGTCCATGCCTCTCTCTCGCTTTGTCACAGCTTACCCTTCCCCCTCCCCATATCCTTAAGTCCATTCTCTAGTAGGTCTGTGTCTTTATTCCTGTCTTACCCCTAGGTTCTTCATGACATTTTTTTTTCCTTAAATTCCATATGTATGTGTTAGCATACGGTATTTGGCTTTCTCTTTCTGACTTGCTTCACTCTGTATGACAGACTCTAGGTCTATTCACCTCATTACAAATAGCTCAATTTCGTTTCTTTTCATGGCTGAGTAATAATATTCCATTGTATATATGTGCCACATCTTCTTTATCCATTCATCCGATGATGGACACTTAGGTTGTTTCCATCTCCTGGCTATTGTAAATAGAGCTGCAGTGAACATTTTGGTACATGACTCTTTTTGAATTATGGTTTTCTCAGGGTATATGCCCAGTAGTGGGATTGCTGTGTCATATGGTAGTTCTATTTGTAGTTTTTTAAGGAGTCTCCATACTGTTCTCCATAGTGGCTGTACCAATGCACATTCCCACCAGCAGTACAGGAGTGGAGTGTTCCCTTTTCTCCACACCCTCTCCAGCATTTATTGTTTGTAGATTTTTTGATGATGGCCATTCTGACCGGTGTGAGATGATATCTCATTGTAGTTTTGATTTGCATTTCTCTAATGATTAATGATGTTGAGCATTCTTTCATGTGTTTGTTGGCAATCTGTATATCTTCTTTGGAGAAATGTCTATTTAGGTCTTCTGCCCATTTTTGGATTGGGTTGTTTGTTTTTTTGTTATTGAGCTGCATGTGCTGCTTGCAAATTTTGGAGATTAATCCTTTGTCAGTTGCTTCATTTGCAAATATTTTCTCCCATTCTGAGGATTGTGTTTTGGTCTTGTTTATGGTTTCCTTTGCTGTGCAAAAGCTTTTAAGTTTCATTAGGTCCCATTTGTTTATTTTTGTTTTTATTTCCATTTCTCTAGGAGGTGGGTCAAAAAAGATTTTGCTGTGATTTATGTCATAGAGTGTTCTGCCTATGTTTTCCTCTAAGAGTTTGATAGCTTCTGGCCTTACATTTAGTTCTTTAATCCATTTTGAGCTTATTTTTGTATATGGTGTTAGGGAGTGATCTAATCTCATACTTTTACATGTACCTGTCCAGTTTTCTCAGCACCACTTATTGAAGAGGCTGTCCTTTCTCCACTGTACATTCCTGCCTCCTTTATCAAAGATTAGGTGACCATATGTGCGAATCACACTAATTTTTTTCCACAAATTATTTCACCCATAAATAGTGTAGGTATGGAGAGAGGAGATAGGTATGTAAACAGGCTTTTAAAAATTGCTGTTCTTGTTTTTGAATGATCTCTGACTAATTGGCCAAGCGTCAAGCATGTTAAAACAGGACTCCTGGGCTTCCCTGGTGGCGCAGTGGTTGAGAGTTCGCCTGCCGATGCAGTGGACAGGAGTTCGTGCCCTGGTCCGGGAAGATCCCACGTGCCGCAGAGCGGCTGGACCCGTCAGCCATGGCCGCTGAGCCTGCCCGTCCAGAGCCTGTGCTCCGCAACGGGAGAGGCCATAACAGTGAGAGGCCCACATGCTGCAAAAAAAAAAAAAAAAAAAAAAACAGGTCTCCTAAACCAGAGAGTTGTATAGCTAGGCAAGTGAATTGGATTTTTTTATTTTAACTGTACCAAGATTTCTAAGTTTTGTAAACTTGTTTCTGAAATTAATGAAAGTTGCTGAACGAACCTGGGTAGCCTGAGACTTCTATTGCCAGGGACCCCTTAAGTTTTTTAAAATATTTCTTATTTCTTCATAGTTTATCAGGGTTCTATCTGTTTTTCAAATGCTGTAAGGGTAGAGGTGGGGTGAAAAAAAATTCCCCTTAATACTATTTCTAGAAGTATTGATTTATGAGTTGTTGCTTCAAATTCTCTGTTTTTATTTCTCTATGAGCCTACTATGTGGTTTTCTAGGATTTAATACTTTCTTTCCTTGAAGAAAAAAAGTATTATTTCAGAGTTTCTCATAACCAGTCTGGATTTATTCTAGGTTATAACTCATATTCTTTTAAAAGTGCCCTCTTGTCCTAAGGGTCACTTGTAATAACCAGCAGCTAAGAATGGCTTAAACAAGAGATTTTCAGACATTCTTTGAGAGATTTTCAGACTTTCTTTTCTTTTTTGGCATTATATGCTGAGGTACCCATGTCAGCAGGCTCAGGAAGGCCTTTACCTTTGACATTGACTTTACTTTTTTCTATTCTTTTAGGTCTTTCACTACCATTCCTACAGTGGTTGGCAAGATATCGTTTCCACCTCACTCTCCATGTACCATGCCAGTGACATCTTAGCTGCTAGAGTGTGGAGCTGGACTGTGGGAGTCAAGTAAGTGCCTTTTTTACTATTTGGCATGGTTTTTGCTTACTTTGCAAAGCCATGGAGAGGAACTCGAACTCCTTAAGATTAGTTTTTAAAAAGGCACTTGCTTGATCCTTGTGGGCCGGCTCTTTGCTCCAGCCTGCTATTGAATACCTGGTAGCTGACATGATGCTGCATTTAGCAAGGTGACTTATCACAGAATGGAACATTTTTACTAAGGTAGACCCTAAGGGAGGATAGATCTGATCTTGGCTTGATTAGACCATTTATAGCGATGAGCAACCCCTGTCCCATCCCAGAATGAATCAGAGCTTCTACATTAGCACAAACAGTTAGTTAGTCTGGCCTCCTGGAAATTTAACAGGTTATGGATGACCAAGCGTCTGCTGGTCTAAACCACTTGAGTTACGTGGAAACTGAACAGCTCTCCCAGGGAAGCCAATGACCTTGGCAATTTTCTGAATTTATTTAGCTTACTATAAGGAAGAAGTGACTGTTGGTGTTAATGAGGTTTGGGTTTCTGTATTTACTGCTAAAGTTGCTAAAACCTGGTATTTTACTTTTGCAGGTCACCTTGTAAATTTTGCCTATGTAAATTAACACCCCCCCTGTTATGTCATTAACAACCATGTAAGGGAGAGTGTTTTCCTGCTCTGTCTTAGGTATTGGTGATGTGACCTGTTCACGCAGGGGAAACTTGAACATTCTCAGGTATGTGAAGATCCTGATTCATAAGCATTTTCACCCTGCAAGCAAAACACAGTTTATTTCAGTGTGCACTCATGTTGTAGTTTTACAAAATCAATCTTGCCAATTGATTTTCTTGCCCTTGATATTACAGAATAGGGATTGGCAAACTACAGCCGAGACAACTGCTTGTTTTTGTAAATAAAGTATTATTGGAAGAGATACATTTGTCATTTACATGTTGTCTATGACTGCTTTTGCACTGCAGCAAGAGTTGAGTTGCAACAGAGCCCACGTGACCCACAAAGCCTAAAATACCTGACTCTTAAAGAAAACGTTTGATATCTGCTATAAAAGAACCAAACTTCAAGTTGTATTTAGATATAAACTTGGTAGAACCACAGTTGAATTCATTAGGTAGCAGATTAGGGATAGAACTAAAGCTAGAAGCTAGGTCTCCTGCCTCGTTGCCCAGGGTTCCTTCTACTAGGCCGTATACCATGTTAGGGCTACTTGTTTTCCCTACTAGCTGTAAGGCACAGTCTTTTTCCTTTATTTTCCATGAAGTAAAAGCAAAGACTCAATGATTTAAACCACAAAGAAATGATATATTGGAGAATTGACCTTACTTGGAGTTTAGATACTTTTATCATTTGACGATAACTGGGGAATTGCTTCTTAATGAATCACTAAGTGCTTGTAGTGTATACTCAAAAAAGGTTAGGTTAGTTGGAATAAAAAGAAGTTTGAGCCTTAATAATAATTTTATAGCTAGGAGCAAAACTAAAATTGGCACAGATAGAATGCTTCCTTCATGTAACTATGTGTCTAAGCTCACAGATAGCAGGATTGTATGTATGCGTGTGTGTATGTATGTCTGTATGGGTGTCTTTCAGCTCTCAGAGTGCACTTGGATTGCATTCTGAGAAGAGTTTAGCAGGTGTATTACAATCTGCAGATTACGTTACAGAGTTTTAAATGGAGTTTTAAAAATAAATTTTATTTTAAAACAGTTTTGGATTTACAGGAAAATGTACACAGAATTCCCATATATACCCTATCCCCATTTCCCCTATTATTAACATCTTACATTAGTATGGTACATTTGTTATAATTAATGAACCTATATATACATATTTTTGTAATGAACCAATATTGATACATTATTATTAACTAAAGTCCATGCTTTATTCAGATTCCCTTAGTCTTTGCATAATATTCTTTTTCTGTTCCGGGATTAAATGAATTTTTATTAGTGTGTTCACTGGTGTAGAAGGCATTTATATGACCACCTGAAGGTTAAACTAGTTTTGAAGTCTCTTTCAATTTCCAGGGGTGTGATTAAATGAGTACAGGCTTAACTACTGCAGAGTTCTGACTTGTAACATTTATATTCTGTAACTTGTCAGGAAGGTGGTTACTTTACCTTATTGGTAATAATGGCTTTTCAGTTGTTGATCCTAAATTTTTAGCATCATCAATTCCAGAAAGGATAAGACAGACTTGGTTACTTCTGTTATTGTCACATGCAGAATTGCTGGTGAAAATATTCAAAAGTAAATTGCTTTCTTTGGAAGCAGTGTGGGTCAACTGTCCTATTTCAGTATGTTTATCCTTCTGAAAGTAGTTTTTGAAGTCAGCACCTTCTGATGAATCATTAATCATTCAAATTTCTCTTTAAAGACCTTAAACTATTTTCTTCCTTAAGTTTATTAGTTATTTACCAAAGTTAAACACATGGATGTTCTGTGACTTAGCATTTCCACTTCTAGATTTATATACAACAAAATTGTGTGCATATCGGCACCAGAAGAGATGGACAAAATGTTCATAGCGGGCCTAATTGTAGTAGTCCAAACTGGAATTTTCCTAATGCCTATCAACAGTAGAATGGGTAGATAAGTTTCTGGCATAATCACACAATGAATGTTAAACATTGGTCACAGTGAACAAGGAACAGCTATATATAATAATATGTGAATCTCACAAATATAATATTGAGCAAAAGAACCCGGACACTAAAGAGTGTCCATTTACATAAATTTCAAAAACAGGTAAAACTATCTGTGGTGTCAGGAGATTGAATACGCTTGTGGGAGATGGAGAAAGTGTTTGGATTGGGATATGAAGGGGCTTCATGAGGTGCTAGTAATGTTCTGTTTCTTGTTTTGAGTGCTGGTTACGTGGGTGTGTTCACTTTGTGAAAATTCACCAAGCTTATATATTTTTCTGTATTTATGTTATTCTTCAAAGAAAAAAGTGTACAAAAGTAATAGCAACTCTGAAAAACACACACAGAAAATTCACTGCTAACATTTGAGGGTTATATGGAGAAAAAAACTGAACAAATTAACCTTATATCCTAGAATATATGGTGTCTGAATTATAGGGTTATCAAAGTGTCATTGTGTTACTGGAGCTGTTATAGTCCTCTTTGTATAATGAGATGAATAAAGTAGGTGTTAATGGCTGCTCTTTTTGTAACAAGGTTTGGGGAATGCCTCAGAAAAGACATCTTTTCTATTTAGTCTGTATTAGAAAGAGAAACCAAGGCACAATGTCCATCAATTCTTTTTTTTTAAATTTTTAAATTAAATTTAATTTATTTTTTATACAGCAGGTTCTTATTAGTTATCTATTTTATACATATTAGTATATACATGTCAATCCCAAGCTCCCAATTCACCCCACCCCCACCACTTTCCCCCCTTGGTGTCCATATGTTTGTTCTCTACATCTGTGTCTCTATTCCTGCCTTGCAGAGCAGTTCATCTGTACCATTTTTCTAGGTTCCACATATAAGCGTTAATATAGGATATTTGTTTTTTTCTTTCTGACATACTTCACTCTGTATAACAGTCTCTAGATCCATCCATGTCTCTGCAAATGACCCAGTTTTGTTCCATTTTGTGGCTGAGTAATATTCCACTGTATGTATGTACCACTTCTTCTTTATCCATTCATCTGTTGATGGTCATTTAGGTTGCTTCCATGACCTAACTATTGTAAATAGTGCTGCAGTGCACATTGGGGTGCATGTATCTTTTTGAATTATGGTTTTCTCTGGGTATATGCCCAGTAGTAGGATTGCTGGGTCATATGGTAGTTCTGTTTTTAGCTTTTTAAGGAACCTCCGTACTGTTCTCCATACTGGCTGTATCAATTTACATTCCCACCAACAGTACAAGAGGGTTCCCTTTTCTCCACACCCTCTCCAGCATTTGTTGTTTGTAGATTCTCTGATGATGCCTGTTCTCACCGGTGTGAGGTGACACCTCATTGTAGTTTTGATTTGCATTTCTCTAATAATTAGTGATGTTGAGCAGCTTTTCACGTCCTTCTTGGCCATCTGTATGTCTTTGGAGAAATGTCTATTTAGGTCTTCTGTCCATTTTTTGATTGGGTTTTTTGTTTTATTAATATTGAGCTGCATGTGCTGTTTATATATTTTGGAGATTAATCCTTTGTCCGTTGATTCGTTTGGAAATATTTTTTCCCATTCTGAGGGTTGTCTTTTCATCTTGTTTATGGTTTCCTTTGCTGTGCAAAAGCTTTGAAGTTTCATTAGGTCCCATTTGTTTATTTTTGATTTTATTTCCATTACTCTAGGAGGTGGATGAAAAAAGATCTTGCTGTGATTTATGTCATAGAGTGTTCTGCCTGTGCTTTCCTCTAAGAATTTCATAGTGTCCGGTCTTACATTTAGCTCTCTAATCTATTTTGAGTTTAATTTTGTGTATGGTGTTAGCGAGTGTTCTAATTTCATTCTTTTACATGTAGCTGTCCAGTTTTCCCAGCACCACTTATTGAAGAGACTGTCTTTTCTCCATTGTATATCCTTGCCTCCTTTGTCATAGATTAGTTGACCATAGGTGCGTGGGTTTGTCTCTGGGCTTTCTATCCTGTTCCATTGATCTGTATTTCTGTTTTTGTGCCAGTACCGTATTGTCTTGATTACTGTAGCTTTGCAGTAGAGTCTGAAGTCAGGGAGTCTGATTCCTCCAGCTCTGTTTTTTCCCCCCAAGACTGCTTTGGCTATTCGGGGTCGTTTTTGTCTCCATACAAATTTTAAGATTTTTTCTTTTAGTTCTGTAAAAAATGCCACTGGTAGTTTGCTAGGGATTGCATTGAATCTGTAGATTGCTTTGGATAGTATAGTCATTTTCACATTATCGATTCTTCCAATCCAAGAACATGGTATATCTCTCCGTCTGTGTCATCTTTGATTTCTTTCATCAGTGTCTTATAGTTTTCTGAGTACAAGTCTTTTACCTCCTTAGGTAGGTTTATTCCTAGATTTTTTTTTTTTTTTTTTTTTTTTTGCGGTATGCGGGCCTGTCACTGTCGTGGCCTCTCCCGTTGCGGAGCACAGGCTCTGGACGCACAGGCCCAGCGGCCATGGCTCACGGGCCCAGCCACTCCGCGGCATGTGGGATCCTCCCGGACCGGGGCACGAACCCACGTCCCCTGCATCGGCAGGCGGACTCCCAACCACTGCGCCACCAGGGAAGCCCTATTCCTAGATATTTTATTCCTTTTTTTGCGATGGTAAATGGGACTGTGTCCTTAATTTCTCTTTCTGATATTTCATTGTTAGTGTATAGGAATACAGGAGATTTGTGTGCATTAATTTTGTATCCTACAGCTTTACCAGATTCATTGATTAGCTCTAGTAGTTTTCTGGTGGCATCTTTAGGATTCTCTATGTATGGTATCATGTCATCTGCAAACAGTGACAGTTTTACTTCTTCTTTACCAGTTTGTATTCTTTTTATTTCTTATTCTTCTCTGATTGCTGTGGCTAGGACTTCTAAAACTATGTTGAATAATAGTGGCGAAAGGGGACATCCTTGTGTTGTTCTTGATCTTAGAGGAAATGCTTTCAGTTTTTCACCTTTGAGAATGACGTTTGCTGTGGGTTTGTCTTATATGGCCTTTATTATGTTGAGGTAGTTTCCCTCTATTCCCACTTTCTGGAGAGTTTTTTATCATAAATGGGTGTTGAATTTTGTCAAAAATATTTCTGCATCTATTGAGATGATCATATGGTTTTTATTCTTCAGTTTGTTAATATGGTGTATCAGATTGATTGATTTGCATATATTGAAGAATTCTTGCATCCCTGGGATAAATCCCACTTGATCATGGTGTATGATCCTTTTAATGTGTTGTTGGATTTTGTTTGCTAGTATTTTGCTGAGGATTTTTGCATCTATATTCATCAGTGATATTGGCCTGTAGTTTTCTCTTTTTGTGACATCTTTGTCTGGTTTTGGTATCAGGGTGATGGTGGCCTCATAGAATGAGTTTGGGAGTGTTCCTGTTTCTGCAATATTTTGGAAGAGTTTGAGAAAGATAGGTGTTAGCGCTTCTCTAAATGTTTGATAGAATTCACCTGTGAAGCCATCTGGTCCTGGACTTTTGTTTGTTGGAAGATTTTTAATCACAGTTTCAATTTCATTACTTGTGATTGGTCTGTTCATATTTTCTATTTCTTCCTGGTTCAGTTTTGGAAGTTTATACCTTTCTAAGAATTTGTCCATTTCTTCCGGGTTGTGCATTTTATTGTCATAGAGTTGCTTGTAGTAGTCTCTTACGATGTTTTGGATTTCTGTGGTGTCGTAACTTCTCCTTTTTCATTTCTAATTTTATTGAGTTGAGGCTTTTCCCTCTTTTTCTTGATGAGTCTGGCTAAAGGTTTATCAATTTTGTTTTTCTTTTCAAAGAACCAGCTTTTAGTTTTATTGATCTTTGCTATTGTTTTCTTTGTTTCTATTTCATTTATTTCTGGTCTGATCTTTATGATTTCTTTCCTTCTACTAACTTTGGGTTTTGTTTGTTCTTCTTTCTCTAGTTCCTTTAGGTGTAAATTTAGATTGTTTATTTGAGATTTTTCTTGTTTCTTGAGGTAGGATTGTATTGCTATAAACTTCCCTCTCAGAACTGTTTTTGCTGCATCTCATAGGTTTTGGATCATCATGGTTTTGTAGTAATTTGTCTCTAGGTATTTTTTGATTTCCTCTTTGATTTCTTCAGTGATCTCTTGATTATTTAATAATGTATTGTTTATCCTCCATATGTTTGTGGTTTTTACGTTTTTCTCCCTGTAAATGATTTCTAATCTCATAGTGTTGTGGTTGGAAAAGATGCTTGATATGATTTCAGTTTTCTTAAATTTATCGAGGCTTTGTTTGTGACCCAAGATGTGATCTGTCCTGGAGAATGTTCCGTGTGCACTTGAGAAGAAAGTGTAATCTGCTGTTTTTGGATGGAATGTCCTATAAATATCAATTAAATCTATCTGGTCTATTGTGTCACTTAAGGCTTGTGTTTCCTTATTAATTTTCTGTCTGGATGATCTGTCCATTGGTGTAAGTAGGGTGCTTAAGTCCCCCCTATTATTGTGTTACTGTCGGTTCCCTCTTTTATAGCTGTTAGAAGTTGCCTTATGTATTGAGATGCTCCTATGTTGGGTGCATATATATTTATAATTGCTGTATCTTCTTCTTGGATTGATCCCTTGATTATTATGTAGTCCTTGTCTTTTGTAACATTCTTTATTTTAAAGTCTATTTTATCTGATATGAGTATTGCTGCTCCAGCTTTCTTTTGATTTCCATTGGAATGGAATGTCTTTTTCCATTCCCTCACCTTCAGTCTGTATGTGTCCCTAGGTCTGAAATGGGTCTCTTGTAGACAGCATATATATGGTTCTTGTTTCTGTATCCATTCAGCAAGCCTGTGTCTTTTGGTTGGAACATTTAATCCATTCACATTTAAGGTAATTATCGATATGTATGTTCCTATGACCATCTTCTTAATTGTTTTGGGTTTGTTTTTGTAGGTCCTTTTCTTCTCTGTGTTTCCCACTTAGAGAAGTTCCTTTAGCATTTGTTGCAAAGCTGGTTTGGTGGTGCTGAATTCTCTTAGCTTTTGCTTATCTGTAAAGCTTTTGATTTCTCTGTCAAATCTGAGTAAGATCCATGCCAGATAGAGTAATCTTTGTTGTAGATTCTTCCCATTCTTCGCTTTAAATACATCGTGCCACTCCCTTCTGACTTGTAGAGTTTCTGCTGAGAAATCAGCTGTTAACCTTTTGGGAATTCCCTTGTATGTTATTTGTTGTTTTTCCCTTGTTGCTTTCAGTCGTTTTTCTTTGTCTTTAATTTTTGTCAATTTGATTCCTATGTGTCTTGGTGTGTTTCTCCTTGGGTTTATCCTGCCGGGGACTCTCTATGCTTCCTAGACTTGGGTGGCTATTTCGTTTCCCATGTTAGGGAAGTTTTCGACTATAATCTCTTCAGATATTTTCTCAGGTCCTTCCTCTCTCTCTTCTTCTGGGACCTGTGTAATGCAGATGTTGTTGCGTTTAATGTTGTCCCAGAGGTCTCTTAAGCTGTCTTCATTTCTTTTCATTCTTTTTTCTCTATTCTGTTCCATGGCAGTGAATTCCACCGTTCTGTCTTCCAGGTCAGTTATCCGTTCTTCTGCCTCAGTTATTCTGCTATTGATTCCTTTTAGTGTATTTTTCATTTCAGTTATTGTATTGTTCATCTCTGTTTGTTTGTTCTTTAATTCTTCTAGGTGTTTTTTCTTTAATTCTTCTAGGTCTTTGTTAAACATTTCTTGAATCTTCTCGATCTTTGCCTCCATTCTTGTTTTGAGGTCCTGGATCATCTTCACTATCATTATTCTGAATTCTTTTTCTGGAAGGTTGCCTATCTCTACTTCATTCAGTTGTTTTTCTGGGTGAATGTGGTTTTCGTTCCATAGGCTGCAGAATTGTAGTTCTTCTTGTTTCTGCTGTCTGCCCTTTGGTGGATGAGGCTTGTCCTTGCAGTCTTTGTTATGGAAAAGACTTATAAGCAAAGTAGTTGTGACTTGGGTGTATTGGTGTGTTTATACATGCTGGAATTTCTCCTTCCCTCTGATTGTCGTTAGATCAGTGAGTGAGCTTTCAAACCTAACCAGAATGTAGAGTCCTTTTTCCAAGTGGCACCCCTTTTCGTGACTTTACTGTTTTTTTCTTATTGGTACCTTTGGTTCTTCCAGGTACTTGAATTACAATTATTTTTTGGCTCTTCTCTTTTCCTTTGCACCCCTTTCTTACTCTTAAGAAAATTGTGGTTGAAATACACATAACACAAAATTTACCTTCTTAACTGTTTCTTAAGTGTGCAGTTCAGTACTGCATACCTCATTTTATTGTACCTTGCTTTATTGTGCTTCACAGATATTGCATGTTTTACAAATTGAAGGTCTGGGCAACCCTGCATTGAGCAAGTCTATCAGCACCATTTTTCTGAGCATTTGCTCACTTCATGTCTCTGTGTCACTTTTTGGTAATTCTTGCAATATTTCAAACTTTTTCATTATTATATTTGTTATGGTGATCTGTGATCAGTGATCTTTGATGTTACTACTATGACTGGCTGAAGGCTCAGATGATGGTTAGCATTTTTTAGCAATAAAGTATATTTAAAGCAAGGTATGTCCATTTTTTTTAGAGATAAAGCTATTGCACACTTAACACTACAGTAAACAGAACTTTCAGATGCACTTGGAAACCAGAAAATTCATGTGACTCACTTTATTGCAATATTTGCTTTATTGTGATGGTCTGGAACTAAACCTGTAATATCTATATCTGTGTCCCACCCTTTTATTTGGTAACTAAATCTTAGTTGGAGTCTACCTTTCTCATCTCACTTATCTTGTACTTTGTGTTCCCATTATCACCATCCTTACTTGCATGTAAACTCTTATTGTGTGTCTGGACTTTTGTCTAAATAGCGTTTCAACTTTCAATGTTTCCTCTGCAGTCAGTCAGCATTTCCTCCCACAAAACTTTTGGTTGACACCACCTTTAGGATTTAGTACAAATTCCTTAGTCTGATATTCAGGACCTTCTAAAATTGGGTTCCAGTCTATCTTTCCACCTTTAATAATAATTTTTTTTTTTTTTTTTTAAGAAGAGGTTGGGGTTAGGAGTTTAGTAAGTTATTTATTTATTTTTGCTGTGTTGGGTCTTCGTTTCTGTGCAAGGGCTTTCTCTAGTTGTGGCAAGCGGGGGCCAGTCTTCATCGCCTTGCGCGGGCCTCTCACTATCGCGGCCTCTCTTGTTGCAGAGCACAGGCTCCAGACGCGCAGGCTCAGTAGTCGTGGCTCACGGGCCCAGTTGCTCCGTGGCATGTGGGATCCTCTCATACCAGGGCTCGAACCCGTGTCCCCTGCATTAGCAGGCAGATTCTCAACCACTGTGCCACCAGGGGAGTCCAATTATGTTGTTTTGATAACCAGTGATTGCTTATTAACTTCCAGGTTGTGTGAAGCACCATACATGCATGGTTTTATTTAATTTATTCCTATAAAGTAGGTACTGTAATTACCACTGTTGAGGAAATAGAGGTGGAGAGTTCTAAATAACATGCCCAAGCTAGTACAAGTTATAGTTGTAACTTGTCTCCTGAATGCCTTGAGTAGACCTATCCCTAACCACCAAGTACGTTTCCACCTTCATCCTAGCTCTTCACTTTGCAGATCCACAGCTTGGAAGGCCCCTGCTTGTTCCTTTCTTCTCTCTCTCAGAGTCTCATTCTATTCACCCTTCAATGCCTAGCTCAAGTTCCATCTGTTCAGTGATTTTTTTTTTTTTTCCCTCCCTGCCTCCTGGCAGTTTATAGAATACTCACTAGCCTGACGACATATTGTTTTACTTTTATTGCCTTGAATCTGTATTTTTTAATATATGAATGATTTAGTTTAGTCTTTAGATTTTTAGCCTCCTTAAGGTTGAGGGCTTGGATTATAGGGTTTTTTTGTTTTGTTTTGTTTTTTTGCGGTACGCAGCCCTCTCACTGTTGTGGCCTCTCCCGTTGCGGAGCACAGGCTCCGGAAGCGCAGGCTCAGCGGCCACGGCTCACGGGCCCAGCTGCTCCGCAGCATGTGGGATCTTCCCGAACCTGCGTCCCCTGCATCAGCAGGCGGACTCTCAACCACTGCGCCACCAGGGAAGCCCCAGCAGGCAGGTTCTTAACCACTGTGCCACCAGGGAAGCTCCCACACATTTTTTATGGAGTTCATCTTGCCTCTGATAAAAGAATCATTGATCTTTATATACCATATAAAAGTATGTAACTATATTTTGCTGCATTTGCTTAGCCTTTTACCAAATATTAAACTTGTCATGAACATTTAATGACAGCATAATATTCCAAAGAGTGGCTGTACATTGCTTTTTTTTTTTTTGCGGTACGCGGGCCTCTCACTGTTGCGGCCTGTCCCATTGTGGAGCACAGGCTCCGGATGCGCAGGCTCAGCAGCCATGGCTCACGGGTCCAGCCGCTCCGCGGCATGTGGGATATTCCCGGACTGGGGCATGAACCCGTGTTCCCTGCATTGACAGGCGGACTCTCAACCACTGCGCCACCAGGGAAGCCCCACATTGCTTGTTTTTATAATACAATTTTCAAAATAGATTTTGTTGGTGGCACATTTGAGAATTTTATTGTTATTATTTTTTAACATCTTTATTGCAGTATAATTGCTTTACAGTGGTGTTAGGTTCTGCTTTATAACAAAGTGAATCAGCTATACATATACATATATCCCAATATTTCCTCCCTCTTACATCTCCCTCCCACCCTCCCTATCCCACCCCTATAGGTGGTCACAAAGCACCGAGCTGATCTCCCTGTGCTATGCGGCTGCTTCCCACTAGCTATCTATTTTACATTTGGTACTATATTGACTGGCTGAATGGATACAAAAACAAGACCCATATATATGCTGTCTACAAGAGACCCACTTCAGAGCTAGGGACGTATACAGACTGAAAGTGAGGGGATGGAAAAAGATATTCCATGCAAATGGAAATCAAAAGAAAGCTGGAGTAGCAGTTCTCATATCAGACAAAATAGACTTTAGAATAAAGACTATTACAGGAGACAAAGGAGGACACAGCATAATGATCAAGGGATCAATCCAAGAAGATGATATAACAATTGTAAATATTTATGCACCCAACATAGGAGCACCTCAATACAGAAGGCAAATGCTAACAAACGTAAAAAAGGAAATCGACAGTAACACAATCATGGTAGGAGACTCTTAACACCCCACTTTCACCAATGGACAGATAATCTAAAATGAAAATAAATAAGGAAACACAAGCTTTAAATGGTACATTAAACAAGATGGACTTAACTGATATTTATAGGACATTCCATCCAAAAACAACAGAATACACTTTTTTCTCAAGTGCTCATGGAACATTCTCCAGGATAGATCATATCTTGGGTCACAAATCAAGCCTTGGTAAATTTAAGAAAATTGAAATTGTATCAAGTATCTTTTCCAACCACAACACTATGAGACTAGATATCAATTACAGGAAAATATCTGTAAAAAATACAAACACATGGAGGCTAAACAATATGCTACTAAATAACCAAGAGATCACTGAAGAAATCAGAGGAAATTAAAAAATACCTAGAAACAAATGACAATGAAAACACGACGACCCAAAACCTATGGGATGCAGCAAAAGCAGTTCTAAGAAGGAAGTTTATAACAATACAATCCTACCTCAAGAAACAAGAAACATCTCAAACAACCTAACCTTACACCTAAAGCAATTAGAGAAAGAAGAACAAAAAAACCCCAACGTTAGCAGAAGGAAAGAAATCATAAAGATAAAATCAGAAATAAATGAAGGAAATGATAGCAAAGATCAATTAAACTAAACACTCGTTCTTTGAGAAGGTAAACAAAATTCATAAACCATTAGCCAGACTCATCAAGAAAAAAAGGGAGAAGACTCAAATCAACAGAATTAGAAATGCAAAAGGAGAAGTAACTGACACTGCATAAACACAAGGATCATCAGAGATTACTACAAGCAACTATATGCCAGTAAAATGGACAACCTGGAAGAAATGGACAAATTCTTAGAAAAGTACAACCTTCTGAGACTGAACCCGGAAAAAATAGAAAATATAAACAGACCAATCACAAGCGCTGAAATTGAGACTGTGATTAAAAATCTTCCAACAAACAAAAGCCCAGGACCAGATGGCTTCACAGGCAAATGCTATCAAACATTTAGAGAAGAGCTAACACCTATCCTTCTCAAACTCTTCCTAAAATATAGTAGAGGGAGGAACACTCCCAAACTCATTCTACGAGGCCACTGTCACCCTGATACCAAAACCAGACAGAGATGTCACAAAAAAAGAAAAACTACAGGCCAATATCACTGATGAACATAGATGCAAAAATCTTCAACAAAGTACTAGCAAACAGAATCCAACAGCACATTAAAAAGATCATATGCATGATCAAGTGGGGATTATTCCAGAAATGCAAGGATTCTTCAATATACTCAAATCAATCAATGTGATACACCATATTAACAAATTGAAGGAGAAAAACCATATGATCATCTCAATAGATGCAGAAAAATCTTTCGACAAAATTCAGCACCGATTTATGCTAGAAACCCTCCAGAAAGTAGGCATAGAGGGAACTTACCTCAACATAATAAAGGCCGTATATGACAAACCCACAGCCAGCATCATTCTTGATGGTGAAAAACTGAAACCATTTCCTCTAAGACCAGGAATAAGACAAATTGTCTACTCTCACCACTATTATTCAACATAGTTTTGGAAGTTTTAGCCACAGCAATCAGAGAAGAAAAAGAAATAAAACAAATCCAAACTGGAAAAGAAGACGTAAAGCTGTCACTGTTTGCAGATGACATGATATTATACATAGAGAATCCTAAAGTTGCTACCAGAAAACTACTAGAGCTAATCAATGAATTTGGTAAAGTAGCAGGATACAAAATTAATGCACAGAAATCTCTTGCATTCCTATACACTAATGATGAAAAATCTGAAAAAGAGATTAAGGAAACACCCCCATTGCCATTGCAACAATAAGAATAAAATACCTAGGAATAAACCTGCCTAAGGAGACAAAAGACCTGTATGCAGAAACTATAAGACACTAAGAATTTTAAAGAATAAACATTCTTTCCCCTTGAAAAAAGTTTCAGGAAAATTGAAAACAATAACAACAAAAACACCCCTGTGATGATCCTTCTTTTGTGTGTTACTGTGTGAACAGAATTGGTTACTGTTCTGACCACATTCTTATACACTCAAAAGTAACAGCCACAAATTACAATAAAGTTATTTAAAGCATCTTTAAAAGTCCATGTATTTGAGATGCTGTCTTCTGAAACCTTTCGCTATTTTAGTAAAGACTGTTAGGTTCCTCTATGGCTGTTGGAAAGCTTATCCTTCTGTCTGTAGATTTGGTAATCAAGAACGTTAAGAAATAAACTCAAAGTGCGGATGGAGAGAACCTACCTCAACATAATAAAGGCCATTTATGACAAACCCACAGCCAGCGTCATACTCAATGGTGAAAAACTGAAAGCCTCCCCACTAAATTCAGGAACAAGACAAGGATGCCCACTCTCATTGCTTCTATTTAACATAGTGTTGGAAGTCCGGGCACAACAGTCAGACAAGAGAAAGAAATAAAAGGTATCCAGTGGGCTTCCCTGGTGGCGCAGTGGTTGGGAGCCTGCCTGCCGATGCAGGGGACACGGGTTCGTGCCCCGGTCCGGGAAGATCCCACATGCCACGGAACGGCTGGGCCCGTGAGCCATGGCCGCCTGGGCCTGCGCGTCCAGAGCCTGTGCTCCACAACGGGAGAGGCCACAACAGTGAGAGGCCCACGTACCGCAAAAAAAGAAAAAAAAAAGGTATCCAAATTGAGAGCAAGAGGTAAAACTGTCACTATTTGCAGATGACGTGATACTCAATATAGAGAACCAGAAATTTTCCGCACAGAAACTATTAGAACTAATAAATGATTTCAGCAAAGTAGCAGGAAAGAGAAAGTGAAAAAACCATCCCATTTAAAATTGCATCTAGCGAAACAAAACAAAACAAAAAACTTAGGAATAAACTTAACCAAGGAGGTGAAAGACCTATATGCTGAAAACTATAAAGCATTGATAAAGGAATTGAAGATGATTCAAAGAAATGGAAAGATATCCAGTGCTCTTGGATTGGAAGAATTAACATTGTTAAAATGGCCATGCTATCCAAAGCAATCTACAGATTTAACGCAATGTCTATCAAATTTCCCATGACATTTTTCACAGAACTAGAACAAATAATCCTAAAATTTATATGGAACCACAAAAGACCCAGAATTGCTAAAGCAATCCTGAGAAAAAAGAACAAACCTGGAGGTATAACCCTTCCAGACTTCAGACTATACTACAGAGCTACAGTAATCAGGCACAAAGATCAATGGAATAGAATAGAGATCCCAGAAATAAACCCACACATCTATGGTCAATTAATCTATAACAAAGGGGGCAAGAATATATGATGGAGAAAAGACAGTTTCTTCAGCAAGTGGTGTTGGGAAAGCTGGACAGCTGTATGTAAAACAGTGAAATTAGAACATTGCCTCACACAGTATACTTTGTAAATAAACTCAAAATGGTTTAAAGACCTAAATGTAAGACATGACACCATAAAACTGCTAGAAGAGAACATAGGCAAAACATTCTTTACCATAAATCATGGCAATATTTTCTTAGATCAGCCTCCAAGGCAAAAGATATAAAAGCAAAAATAAACAAATGGGACCTAATTAAACTTAAAAGCTTTTGCACAGCAAAGGAAACCATCAATAAAAGGAAAAGACAGCCTATGGAATGGGAGAAAATGTTTGCAAGTGATGCGACCAACAAGGGGTTAATATCCAAAATATACAAACAGCTCATACAACTCAAAAGAGACAAACAACCCAATCAAAAAATGGACAGAAGACCTGAATAGACATTTTCCAAAGAAGACGTACAGATGGCCAACAGGCACATGAAAAGATCCTCAACATTGCTAATTAGAGAAATGCAAAGCAAAACCACACATACCAGTCAGGATGGCTATCATCAAAAAATCTACAAATAATAAATGCTGGAGAAGGTGTGGAGAAAAGGGAACGCTCAAACACTGTTGGTGGGAATGTAAATTGGTGCAGCCACTGTGGAAAACAGTATGGAGGCTCCTTACAAAACTGAAAATAGAACTACCATATGATCCAGCAATCCCACTCCTGGGCATATAAACAGAAAAAATGAAAACCATTTGAAAAGATATATGCACCCCAGTGTTCATAGCTGCACTGTTTACAATAGCCAAGACATGGAAGCAACCTAAGCATCCACTGACAGATGAACCAATAATGATGTGATACACACACATACACACACACACACACACACACACACACACACACACACACACACACACACACCCCCACATCAATGTAATATTACTCTGCCATAGAAAAGAATGAAATAATGCCATTTGCAGCAACATGGGTGGATCTAGGGATTATCAGACTAAGGAAGTAAGTCAGACAGAGAAAGACAAATATATGATATCACTTAGATGAGGAATCTAAAAATATGATACAAAGGAACTTATTTACAAAACAGAAATAGACTCACAGACATAGAAAACAAATTTATAGTTACCAAATGGGAGGGGCAGGAAGGGACAAATTAGGAGTATGGGATTAACAGATACAAGCTACTTTACATAAAATAGATAAGCAACAAGGATTTACTGTATAGCACAGGGAATTATACTCAATATCATGTAATAACCTATAATGGAATATAATCTACAAAAAAATCACTCTGCTGTACACCTGAAACTGACACAATATTGTAAATTGACTATATTTTTTTAAAAAAAGAATATTAAGAAACAGTCATCATATAGGGACTTCCCTGGTGGTGCAGTGCCTAGGACTCTGCACTCCCAATGCAGGGAGCTGGAGTTCGGTCCCTGGTCAGGGAACTGGATCCCACATGCATGCCACAACTGGGAGTTTGCATGCCACAACTAAGGAGCCCACGTGCTGCAGCTAAGGCACCTGCCTGCTACAACTAAGACCCAGTGCAACCAAATAAATTTAAAAAAAAAAAAAGAAATAATCATCATATAAACTCTTCTTTTAGAATTGCTATCTGGTGTTTTTATAGCTTGGGATTCTTTCATGTAGGTGTGTACTTGTACTAAAAAAAAATTAGTTCCCTCTGTTATACATTTGTTTCCAGTTTTTTTGCTATTATTTGCATTGCTATAGTAGATAACTTGGTGCAATCATCATTGCTCCTGTATGAGATTATAGAATGTGTTCCTAAAAGCAGAAGGTATGAGAATTACTGTCTGCTTACATCTTTGCCCCTGTAAAGTGCTACCAACTTTCGATAACAACACCAAACTGTCTAAATATACATTGGTACCTCAGTGTATATTTAATTTGCATCAAGTGACTGAAGTTGAACATCTATTTTTTTTTAAAGATTTTTTTTTTAAAGACCTAGACCACTTTTGAAGTCTTTATTGAATTTGTTACAATATTGCTTCTGTCTTACATTTTGGTGTTTTGGCTGTGAGGCATGTGGGATCTTAGCTCCCTGACCAGAGATTGAACCTGCATCCCCTGCATTGGAAGGCAAAGTCTTAACCACTGGACCGCCAGGGAAGTTCCTGAACATCTATTTAAAGAACTGTATGTTTTTGTTTTTTTTTCTGTGTACCACGTATCTTATTTCTTAAGTCTTATAGTGATGTTGGTCTTTTTCTTTGTGATTTAACAGGAGCTCTTTGGTGAAAAAATGATACCTCAATGTATATTTAATTTGCATTAAGTGAGTGAAGTTGAACATTATTTAAAGAACTGTGTTCTTTTTGTTTGTTTGTTTCTCTGTGCACCAGATCTCCAATTTATTAACTATTATAGTTATATTGGTCTTTTTCTTTGTGATTTAATAGGAGCTCCTTTTTTTTTTTTTTTTAACATTTAAATCCCTTAAGTCTGAATCTACACATTCAACTTCTAGGCACATTTTAAGGGCTGTATTGTGTATGACAGTAGGGAGCTACCTGTAGTTGCTGAGTGAATAAAATATTAGTCCTTAAAATATCTGAAGACAATTATGTGCATGGAGGTTAGATTAGATTCATTCCTTCTCCTTGTGGAGAAGCAAATTTCAGCTAAACACATGCAAGAATTTTCTTTGATTATGTCAGCTTTAACATTGAATGGGTATCCTTGGGACTAGATGGATTCTTTATTAGATCAGTTACTGGAAAGGAGATACTGACCCTTGTTCCTGTTCATTGCGCAAAATAGGCACTTAGTGTTGAATAAATGAATGTTTGGATGATCAGGAAGGTTAGATTAGCTGCCTTCTAAAAACGCTTCTTTTAAATTTCCATATTGTTTTTATTTTAAAGATACTAATTTCAATGTCTACATATATTTTTATATAACTATGAATGTATTTCTTTTCTCCTTTCTTGCCTAATTTCCTTTCTCTCTTTTTGTTCCATTTACTGTAAGGTAACCATGAGTATTTATCCTTCCTTATTTTTCTCTATACTTGAATCTTTATCCTATCTCTTTCTTGTCTACCTACCTATCCATACATACACACTCTCCTACATGCATATATATAGTGTTTTTCATTTAACTTTGTTTTATAAAATTGGATCATATTATGCCTTCTTTTCTGTATCTTGTTTTTCTCGCTCAGTAATAATTAGTAGAACTTCCTCTAAGTCAGCTAGTTTAGCTCTAAGTCATTCATTTAATGGGTATATAAAATATGGCATTATATATGAGATTACTCCCTGGTGCAGCTGGTACCATTGTTTATTTAGTTAATTCCTTGCCCATGAACATTTACTTTGTTTCCCATTTTTGTTGCTGTGAACATTGTAGTATTCATCTTTTGTGGCACATTTATTCTTTTTTTAAAAAATAAATTTATTTATTTACTTATTTATTTTTGACTGCGTTGGGTCTTCGTTGCTGCACACGGGCTTTCTCTTTGTGGCAAATGGAGGTTACACTTCGTTGTGGTGCACGGGCTTCTCATTGTGGTGGCGTCTCTTGTTGCGGAGCACAGGCTCTAGGTGCGTGAGCTTCAGTAGTTGTGGCTCACGGGCTCAGTAGTTGTGGCTCACAGGCTCTAGAGTGCAGGCTCAGTAGTTGTGACACACGGGCTTTGTTGCTCTGTGGCATGTGGAAACTTCCCGGACCAGGGCTCGAACCTGTGCTTGAACCCATGTGCCCTGCATTGTCCCTGCTGATTCATGGAAGACCGTAAAATATAATTATGTAGCCTTTTAATAGTTGTTAGTTACAGGATTTGCTGGATTCTTAAAAGACTTTATCTGAAGAGTTATCCTTATAAAACCGATTGTCTTTCTGTGTTCTGGGTGGCTGTGTTGCTTTAATACAAAATAAAATTCCCTACTCAAAGCTCTAGTTCATGTACTTAGTACCAGTATAATAGTCTAATAGACTAGAGAGTAAATGGAATTGAGACAGTTTTTAAAATCTGACTTTGGGGATGAGGTTGGGAAATAAAGGCCATTTTGGTAATTGATTTTTATCTTTAAATTGGGTATTCGCTTGGTTACAGAAGGATTAATTAAAGAATCTCTTTCTCTGGTAGTCTCGCAGCTTGAACAGATAAATATAGAGCACCAATGTTCAGAAGGGGAATGCTGTAGAAAATGTGTGGGTAGCTGTTGTAGTTTTACACAGCTGATAACATCTAGAATAAAGAATAGATGAAAATGCTCATTGAGGTTTAGTGTTCTTGAAACATCATCAAATATACCATTCCCCAAGCCTGGCATTCAGAGCCATTCATAATATTGCCTATCTTGCATATCTAAGATATTTTCCACCCAGCTCAACACACTTTTCCTTAGTTCCATATTTCATGTTTGCCACACTCATTCCCAGTGCTATTCATTTGTTCTCATCCTTTAGAAGTCATATATCTCCCCTTCTACACCCCTGTAGAAAGATGGATTACAGTCCATCGTTTCAGTACTCAAGTGCCAGCTCCTTCATGAAGCCTCTGACATCTCCAGTCCACACTGATCCTTTTTAGCTCTTAACTCCTATAGCACTGATATTTTGAATTTCTTCAAACTGGTTCCCAAGTACTATGCATTTATGTAGCAGTAAAGAGGTTTTTTTTTGTTTTGTTTTGTTTTTTAGTTTTTATTGAATGCCTCTTGTATGTGCAGCACTATTCTAAATACTAGATATATGGGGATGAACGAGCTAGACGATGTCCCTGTCCTCATGGAGTTTATATTCTTGTGGGGAGAGGCAACCAATAAATAAAATAATGAATAAGAAAATAGCAGACAGTAAGAATCTGATGAAAACATTTATGAAGAATGAATCTGATACCTTAGTTGCAAATGGCAGAACCCCCTCTAGTTATTTAAAACAAAAAAAATTTTTTTCCCATTTAAAAAAAATGAAGTATAGTTGATTTACAGTGCTTCAGGTGTATAGCAAAGTGATTCAGCTATGTACATATTCTTTTTCAGATTCTTTTTCATTATAGGCTATTACAAGATATTGAATATAGTTCCCTGTGGTATATAGTAAGTCCTTGCTCTTTATTTTATATATAGTAGCTTGTATCTGTTAATCCCAAGTCCCTAAATTTATTCCCCCCTTTCCCCTTGGGTAACCATAAGTTTCTATGTCTGTGAGTCTATTTCTATTTTGTAAATAAGTTCCTTTGTATCATATTTTTAGATTCCACATCTAAGTGATAACATACAATATTTGTCTTTCTTTGTCTGACTTACTTCACTTAGTATGATAATCTCTAGGTCCACCCACGTTGCTGCAAATGGCATTATTTCATTCTTTTCTATGGCAGAGTAATATTCCATTGATTGTGTGTGTGTGTGTGTGTGTGTGTGTGTATGTGTGTGTGTGTACACTACATCTTCTTTATCCATTCATCTGTTGATGGATGCTACTTAGCTAGGAACATTGCCCAATTTATACCACTGGTGACTCCACCGCTTTTGCCACTGAGAACAGGTATTTGAATTTGCACTGTCTATGCTGAGTATGAGATGCACCTGCCAGGACCTTTGCCATTTCTGTGTCTGAAAGAAAGCTGATATTTCTATGAAATGTTCTTCAGAATGGATTCCAAAACATGGTGTCTCCATTATATCATATTTGTGATTGGAATGTCTTGTGGATGTGTTTGATGGACAGAACATAGGTCACATACTTGCTTCCTGTTTGCAAGAGAGGCTGGGAAAGTGAATTTCTGACTTCTGACGTGGAGAGGCAGGACTTATGAGATGAGAAATTCTCCAAACATGGAAGCTGATTAAAGGTGCTAGGTAGTTAAAAACCACAGGGAATCTGATACAGTAGAGAGGGTTGCAGGTTTAATTTATATTTGAGTACAGTGAAGGTCTTTCTGGGGTCAAGGTACTTAACCTGAGACCTAAATGACAAGAAGAAATCCATGTAATGATAAGGGTGAAGAATATTTCAGTAGAGGGAACAATGAAAAGGCCCTGGTTTGGGATCAGGATGAGGGGCTGGGGCACAAGATAGTGAATGAGGTTGGCCTATTAGAGGAACAGAAGGATGGCTGATATTGCTGGAGTGTGTTGAGTGCGAGGGATTATAGTGTGAGATTATGGAGAGATAGTTTTGTTTTAATGTGCTCAGCTTACTTCCTTTTTCTTCCCCTGAGATGTCCTGTTGAGAGTAGGGATGTAATTGTAGATGTGGAGAAAAGAAAGACATTTCTGTGTTATTAAACCCCATGACCTGTTGGATATCATGGAGTGACTGAAATTATTTATATACTGTTTAGGAGGAGAACACCATGAGGTTTCAAGCAAAGATAAGAAATACTAGAAAGGCTATGTGCCAGTAAGTATTGGGATTAAGCCTTCTGTTTTCATTCCAGTGCCCCAACCCGGTGGGCCTTGAAAGAAATTGCTTCTTTATCCCTCTTCCCTTGATGTACAGGAACAGTGTTTTGTGGTTACAGTTACTTGTAATGCACTAACTCTAGTGACTGCTTCAGATTAGCAAAAGTCTCCAACCCCAAATAGCACTGACAGATCTTTCCTATTAAAGAATTGCATTATATAATGAAGTGATAGAAAACTGCTTTTTAGACTCCTTTTTAAAAAGAAATCAACTACAAGACACAAGACATATATTTTACATCAAAATTCAGTACACACACATATACACATACACAGACAAGTTAACAATCATTCTATGAAATAATACTTATGCTTACTATGCACAATGCACTCAGATATTTTTTGTATTACACTTATTTTTTTTTAATTGATTCTCCCTCTACTAAACTGATTTTATGACAGTTTAATAGGTCATATCTGGCAGTTTCAAAACTACTAGCTTAGGCTAATCACAGCTCACATGGGAGACAAGGGTCAAATTCAGAAACCATACTGCTACTGCACAATGGGGAAAAGGTGAAATCGTTATTGAGGCATCAGCCATTACAGCAATTAACATTGCCCACAGTGAACTTTCACATGCATTATCTTGTATGATCTTACAAAAGTAGTATTGGAAAAATCCAAGGGATATGCACACAAGGAAAAGAGATTTTATCTTCTCATTTTGAAGCTATGTTAAATCTTTCTGCATATTTAGGATAAGTACGTCATACTCAGAAACTGTACCTGGATGCATTCTCTGGAAAGCACCTGCAGGGTATGGCCAGCAGACATTATTAGAAATGACAATTAGAAGAATACATTTTAAAAGAAGGCAGAAAAGATATAGTTAGAGCAGAATGTCTAAAGACATTTTTCTGACCTCAGAAAACAGCTATGGGGCTTCCCTGGTGGCGCAGTGGTTAAGAGTCCGCCTGCTGATGCAGGGGACACGGGTTCGTGCCCTGGTCCGGGAAGATCCCACATGCCGCGGAGCGGCTGGGCCCGTGGGCCATGGCCGCTGAGCCTGCGCGTCCGGAGCCTGTGCTTAGCAACGGGAGAGGCCACAACAGTGAGAGGCCCGCATACCGCAAAAAAAACAAAAACAAAAACAAAAAAAACAGCTATGATTTTTTTTTTCTGGTATGTTTTGTTGTATTTATTTCTCTTCAGAGTATTTAAAAGGAAAAAAAAATCATTTGTCTGCATCCAAAAATGTTAATAATTAAAGATGTACAGAGAACAAGCCTGTGAGAAAACAAAAGTTACTACCTCATTTAGGCTTAAGAGTCTTTTATTCTAGTCTGGTATTCTTGTCAGTGAGCACCCATGGAATGGATATTGGGAGGCTCAATGAGGTAGTAACTTTTAATGCTGTCCTTAACTTCAGTGTCACATGATAGGAATCTCTCTCTCTTTTTTTTTAAATGACAGCTTTATTGAGATATAATTTACATACCATAGTTTTCACCTTTTGTATACAGTTCAGTGGTTTTAAGTATATTCACAGAGTTCTGCACTATCCAATCCCAGAACATTTTCATCACCACAGAAAGAAATCGTGTACTTATTCGCAGTCACTGACCGTTCCCTCCTATATCCATCCCCTGGTAATCACTAATTTAACTTTCCTTTATCTATGGATTTTCCTAATATGAACATTTCACTTAAATGAAATCACACAATGCATGGGCTTTTGTAACTGATTTCTTTCACTTAACATAATGTTTTTAAAGTTCATCCATGTTATAGCATACTTCAATAATTCATTCTTTTTAGTGCATAATATAATCCATAATATTTCATTGTGTGGATATACATATTTTATTTATCCATTCATCAGTTAAATGATGTTTGGGTTGTTTCCATTTTTGACTAGTGCAAGTAATGCTGCTATGACCATTCCTGTACAGGTTTTTTTGTCGATGTATGTTTTCGTTTATGTTCGGTATATACCTGGGAGTAGAATTGCAGGGTCATAGGATAATTTTATGGTTAATTTTTTGAGGAACTGCCAAACTATTTGCTAAAGAGGCTGTACCATTTTACAATCCCAACAGCAATTTATGAAGGTTCTAACTTCTCTGCATCTTTACCAACACTCATTATTGACTTTTTTATTTTAGCCATGCTAGTGGGTGTGAAGTGGTACCTCTTTGTGGTTTTGATTTGCATTTCCCTAATACCTAATAATGTTGAACATACTTTCATGTGCTTATTAACCATTTGTATGTCTTCTTTGGAGAAATGCCTATTCAATCCTTAGCACAATTTTACTTTGGGTTGTTTGTCTTTCTCTTGTTGAGTTGTAATAGTAGGAATGCCTTTTAAAGCTTTTCTTCATTATGAATCTATCATCCATTCATTTTTCAAACTGACAACTCAGAGAATCTTTTCTCAAAGAAGGCAGTCATGTGTCCTTTTCAGTGTCTTTCAGTTTTTCAAAGACTATAAATTTTGATCAAGTGTTATAGGATCTGGTGAATTGAATTAAATCCCATTAATTCCTGTGGGAATCTGATTGAGCAAGGAAGGCATGACTGCTAAATGTGTCAAACAAATGCTGTTGGTTTCTGGCACACTCCTTCAGCACATTCCCTCACCAGGAATATAAGAAACATTTGTACCTAGTATTGCAAGGTTTTGTGTGTAACATTTAGATTATGTTTGTTTTACTCTCCCTCAAAATGAATTTGGGTATTCAAAGAATTCATAACTGGTTTAACTGGACCGTGAGAACGATTTACATAGTTATCATATGTACCATCTTTTGTAGTAGCAAATGGAGGCTATTAAGTGTATTCTCAGCTTGATTAAATTACAGGAGAGAGCATCCATGAGACCAGAAATGTCCTTTTGATTTATTTTTCTCTACATTTAGTGGGTTTAATGAGTGTAATCTTTCAGTAAGAGCTCTTATACCTGATTAGTATTAAATGGGAAAAAATAAACAAATAGAATATCTGTAAGGAGTACTGAAAGAAAGGTAGAGAGAGTTCACACAGGCTTTGGTGCTAGACTGGGTTTCAGAATCTACCATTTTCTCCTTGGTTGACCTTGGACAAGCCACCTTAGTCTCACTAAACATTGGTCTTCTCATCTATAAAATGGGCTGGATAAAATCTATCTGGTAAGGTTGTCGAGGCAACGTATGAAAAGCATATAAGCTAGTGCTCAGTTGATGATACCTGCTATATAATATGTTTCGATTTAGATGGTCTTAGTCTTATTTAGCTCAATCTTTTTTTTTTTTTTTTCCGGTATGCGGGCCTCTCACTGTTGTGGCCTCTCCTGTTGCGGAGCACAGGCTCCGGACGCGCAGGCTCAGCGGCCATGGCTCACGGGCCCAGCCGCTCCGCAGCATGTGGGATCTTCCCGGACCGGGGCACGAACCCGTGTCCCCTGCATCAGCAGGCAGACTCTCAACCACTGCACCACCAGGGAAGCCCTGCTATTTATATTTAATGATGTTAAAACAAATGAAAGCATAATTTCTTACCTCTTATTCACATTTCAGATAAAGAACCTCTTTTGACTTGAAGGATAGTATGAGGATAGTGAAGAGTCTGTAG
Source organism: Tursiops truncatus (assembly GCF_011762595.2). Lineage (NCBI taxonomy): Eukaryota > Metazoa > Chordata > Mammalia > Artiodactyla > Delphinidae > Tursiops > Tursiops truncatus. The sequence continues at coordinate 59,413,201 of NC_047049.1, read as the reverse complement.
GAGCGCATAGAGTTATCCCAGAAAAAAATAAACTACATGGTAGTCAGAACTTACATATGAAATTGTCTGAGGTACAGATAACTTACATGTGAAATTATCCGAGAAATCTTAGAAAATGAGAGAAATACCGGAAAATTGAAGATGGTTCTTCTGAGAAAGAGAAGAAAGTAGATTTGCAGACCAAAGAGAGATTAGTGACACAGGCAGGATTCTAGAATAGATGATTAAAAATGGATTTAAAAAATTGTAAATATATTAGGGACTTCCCTGGTGGTCCAGTGATTAGGAGTCCGTGCTTCCACTGCAGGGGGCACGGGTTCAATGCCTAGTCAGGGAACTAAGATCCCACATGCCGCATGGTGTGGCCAAAAAAAAAAAAAAAATTGTAAATATTTCTTAAAGAAGGAAGTAATAGTTGCAGAGTACCCTAATGTTCTTTCTAAATAGAGTTGTGAAACTAGTAGTTGAGTGAAATGCTTTGTCTGTGCTGTCCATTGTGGTAGTAACTAGCCACAGGTTACTTGAAATTTGCCTAGCTCAAATTGAGATGTGCTGTAAGTGTAAAATACACATCAGATTATTTAGATGTTGAAATGGTAATATTTCGGATATATTGTGTTAAAATATTTTATTAAAATTAATTTTACCTGTTTTCTTTCTTTTGTTAATGTAGCTTCTAGACTATTTAAAATTGTATACGTGGCTCACATATTTCTCTTGGAAATATATTGGATAGCACTGTGCTTTAGACATAGTAATAGTTACTAAGTTATTTTTGAAAAATTTAAAGTTAAGGTATTGGATATTGAACCAAAGTTATAATAATTTCTTTGTAAACAAGATGGGAAAAATGAGGACTTTACATTCTTATAATTAAGTGGACTTATAAGTAGTTAAACCCAAAGAATTCTGATAAAAAGAATGCATATGTCTAATGGTGGGATGTTCTAGTTGTACTGACCATGATACGAACAGACAGTGGGAACATGGTAGCAATAGGCAGACACTATACTTTTCATCTTCTGTTCAGCATTTTAAAATTTACTTATTTTTTCAAATTAAACTTTTAACTTTGAGATAATATAGGTTCACATGCAATTGTAAGAAATACTGCAGAGAGATCCAGCGTGCCCTTTACCCATTTCCCCCCAGTGGTAACATTTTGCAAAAGTGTAGTACTATATCCCAACCAGGATATTAACATCAGTACAATCCCAAGATTTTATTAGATTTTCTGTTTTACTTCTACTCATTTGTGTGTCTGTGCATTAGTTCTATGGAATTTTATTATGTGTGTAGGCTTCTGTATCTGCCACCACAGTCAAGATACAGAACAGTTCCGTCACCACAAGGATCCTTCCTCTTGTCCTTTTAAAATCCTACCTATCTTTTTGCTCCCCACTCCCTAACCCCTGGCAATGACTCATCTGTTATCCATTTCTATAGGTTTGTCATTTCAGGAATGTTGTATAAATGGGCTTATGAGGTATGTAACCTTTCGAAATGGGCTTTTTTTCACTCAGCATGTATCAATACTTCATTCCTTTTTTTCTTTACTGTGGTAAAATATACATAACATAGTATTTATTTTAACCATTTGTAAGTGTACAATTCAGAAACATTAAATACATCATCACTATACATAAAACTTTTTCATCATCCCTCCAAATACTCTAAAAATTAAACAATAGCTTTCCCTTCCCCCAGCACCTTGTAATCTCTACTCTTCTTTCTGTTCCTATGAATTTGCCTATTCTAGGTACCTCATATAAGTGTAATCATACAATAATTTTCCTTCTGTGTCTGGCTTATTTCATTAAGCATAATGTTCTCAGGGTCCATCCATGTTGTAGCATGTATCAGGATTTCAGTCCTTTTTTAATAGCTGAAAAGTATTTTTGCATTCAACATTTTTAACATGGATGAACTATTGATGACTTGCTTTGCAAATCCATATAGCTGGCAATAAGTTATATAGCTAATGTGTCATTTTTTCAAAATAGAGATTGAAAATAGTTATTAGACTAAAAGGATGGACTAAATGATCAAGATGTGTTGAACATCAGTAAGTGTAAAAATCCATGTATGATTCAAAAAATAAGTGTAATTGTAGCTAGATGTGATGTGGTTTAACAGCAAATAACATGAAAAATACCTGGGGGGGTTTCATTTGACAGAATGTTCATTGTGAGTCCACAGTGTGATTTGAGCTCTGTTAATAGAAGTAAAGTGTCCAGAATAAGGACTATGATTGTTGCAGAGTATTGTGTTCATTTCTGGGTACCTTATTTTATGGGTGCAAATTAACAGCACACATACTCAAGAGAGAAACCAGCATGATCTGACAGGAAGGTAATAGCCACTCAGTATTAGAATAAAGGCTGTTGTGAAATGCCTTTGGGAGGTAATCAGGTCCTTTTTTGTTCAAGCAGAGGCTGGCTGAACACTGGCCAGGGACATTGTAGTGTATTTTAGTATCTCTAGCTGGGAGTGGAGGAGGTGCTCCATTATACATACAACCTATATGGATCCTCAACCTTGAGATTTTGTAATTATAGAACATTATAAGATCCTGGGGCTTAAACTTTTAATAATTGTTGTCTCCGGGGGATGAGTTGCAGGGGACTGTCACTTTCCGTGTTATGTATTTCTGTATTTAATTTCAGTTTTTACAATTATTATGTATTATACCATTTTTTAAAAAAGCAAGGAAAGCCATAAATGTTCTTGTTTTGCAAATCAGCACAATTTAATACTTTAATTTTTAAAGTTTCAAATATAACAGTAAATTAGTATAAGCATTTTTAGTGTTTAAAACCCTTTATGTGTATTGAGAGGTGTGTGTACACATGGAGGTTGGGTACATGATTTTTTTTTATGCCTTTGGGAGAGTACTTTGCTTAATGCTTGCCTTTGTTCCTTTTAGTAGTTCTCTGGATGGTGACAGTGAAAGTTGGTTGGGCTTTGGCAGATCATTCTGCATGCTCAGATTTACCTCTAACCTCAGGTCTGGATTATCAGATAACTAAATAGTAAGATTCTGACTAATTTCTGTGATTCATTTTCTGCCCCACTGACTGCTGCCTAGTACCCCTGTACTTGCAAAGGCTGATGGTTCTAAAAGGAAGTGAGAGGGGAAAAAATTGTTACATTCTCTTAGGAAAATGTTTCTTTCTAACCCAGACATCCTTTGTTTTCTCTCGGATGGTTCTGTTTTATCCCCTGGAGACCGAGTGTTGGCCCTTTATTCTTGTTGGGAAAGAAGGATTATGCCCAACATTTGCCTCCTGGAGGTGTTAGGAGAAATGTTGCTAAGCTGCCTTAGTAAATAGGTTGTAAACAAAAACTCTGAGCTACACCTCCTCCCCCTCATTATTATTTTAGTAAGTTTTAGCTTTGTTTTTAATTTTATTTTTGGCTGTGTTGGGTCTTTGTTGCTGCGCCCGGGCTTTCTTTAGTTGCGACGAGCAGAGGCTACTCTTTGTTGCAGTGTGCAGGCTTCTCATTGTGGTGGCTTCTTTTGTTGCAGAGCACAGGTTCTAATTGTGTGAGCTTCAGTAGTTGTGGCTCAAGGGTTGGCTTCTCATTGTGGTGGCTTCTCTTGTTGCGGAGCACAGGTTCTAATTGTGTGAGCTTCAGTAGTTGTGGCTCAAGGGTTCTAGAGCGCAGGCTTAGTAGTTGTGGCGCACGGGCTTAGTTGCTCCACGGCATGTGGGATCTTCCCGGACCAGGGCTTGAACCCATGTGCCCTGCATTGGCAAGTGGATTCTTAACCGCTGCGCCACCAGGGAAGCCCCTTAGCTTTGGATTTTAATGATTTAAATGCTACAGTTCTCTCATGTATTTTAAAATCTGTAACATTTGTCAGGGAAGAGATTTATTACCATACTCCTTTGCCTTAGCTTAACAGTACCCTTTCGATGATTTTTAGGCCAAGAATTTAGCAGTTAAGTGGTGGATGATCTTGGACATTGTTGCTTGATGTCAGCATGAAGTTGTTTGGTGTTAGAAACTGTAGTACAAGAAGAAATGGTTCTGTTAGCATTTGATCAAAGTGCTTTCACAGATTGGTTGCTTTCAATGTTTATGAAAAGTTTCTATAAGAACTTATTTATAATTCACTACAGTATTATGTAAAGCTTCTTAGTCTTGTTAGTGAAGCATACAGGGCATGTGACTTGTGGCTTAAACTCTAAATGGCCACAGACATTTTTCTTGAAAATAACTTGTTTTTTCCAAACTTCAGGAATTCTTCAGTTAGTACCATAATAGTGAAAAGTCCAACTTTCCACTCATGATTTGAATCTCAGAGATGTTAAGGAGTAACTGTGTCTTGGAAGTAAGAAAACAAATAAAGAAGGGTGATCACAAATGTAATAGTAGGAGCTTTCTGTTAGAGCTGGATAGGAACAAAAGTGGTAAAACAGATGAGCAGAAACCTCAATTCAAGAAATACTTATTCAAGAAAAATGCTTAAGAAAAAATTGACTTTTTTGTACCTTCCATGTAAAAGACCCACATTGCTAGGCCATGGCCCCAGACCTCAAACAGCACATAACCTAATTGTAAGAGGTTTTATAACTTAAAGCTTAAAAGGAGGGAATAAGGGAAGCAACCCTGTATGAACTCCACAAGAGGAAAGTTGTCAGTGTTTCCCCCTTTTCTGCTTCTTAACTTTTTATCTGATTTTCAAGAGTGGACAATTCCGGGCTTCCCTGGTGGTGCAGTTGTTGAGAGTCCGCCTGCCGATGCAGGGGACACGGGTTCGTGCCCCAGTCCAGGAAGATCCCACGTGCCGTGGAGCGGCTGGGCCCGTGAGCCATGGCTGCTGAGCCTGCATGTCCGGAGCCTGTGCTCCGCAACGGGAGAGGCCACAACAGTGAGAGGCCCGCGTACTGCAAAAAAAGAAAGAAAAAAAAAAAGAGTGGACAATTCCTTTATATAGGCTTCAGGTGCAGCAAGCTGTTGATTACATGCTAACAATTCTTTGTCTAATACTTGTAAGTTGGCGTAGGAGTAGGGATAAGCCGTGGTATAGATGGGGTAGGTACGATTGTAGGTATAGTTGCTGCTTTAGTAGTCATGAGGACTTGCAGGCTTCTGGGAGTTAGTGCAGCTGGAGAAATCCTGTAATAATTTAAAAGAATGAGAAAACTTAGACTAGAACTGGGGACAGAGTTATAGTCTGTTATATAAAACCACTGGAAAGCTTTCTAACTCTCTTAATGGAATAAAGCTTAGAATTATAGTCATCAAAAAGTTTTTCTGAGGAAGATAAAGGGGGGGAAAGGAGTAAAGTTTTATGAGTATGTTCCCTGGAGGCACTGAGAAATTCCTCCCACTCATCCCTCCCTTACTTATATGTTCACTAAATCAAAAATAACCTCATAGAGTGGGGAATAGCACCAGTCATATATAGTAATAAAGTAGTGTGTACCCTATGTGCCAGATTTAGCTTTCAGACTGAGCAAATGTTAGAAAAGCCTCTACTTTTTCTTCTGGTTTGTGCTGTTTGTTTTAGGTAAAATGGGACAAAAAGACAAAGCCTTTCTAGAAAGTTTATCCTAAGCAAGGAAATGTGGATTTTTGTCTTGAATAAAGAGATGTTGAGTACTGATAACCATAGTGTTGACACTCTAGCTTCATATTTCAGTAGTTCAGGGTTATAAATAACAGAACGTGAGGCAATGTTATGTGAAACTTGTAATTTCTTATCTGTGGAAATTCTGTATTTGGTACACAGTTTTTAATGGTCACCCTTCTGCTTCAACTCTTCTGCCTGTTGCCTGGAGAATAAAGCTTACAATTCGTGAGCTTTGGTATTGAAAGTCCTTCATGGTTTGAACCCAGTCTAACTTTACAGGTTCTTCTTTTTTCTTCTCTCCCTTTAGCAACGTAGGCTTTTGCTGTGCTAGATTCCTGAGACGTGCCTTGTGGTTCTGTCTTTGTTCATGGCCTCTTTTTATGTCAGCTGTCCTCCTGACCCTTTCTATTGGTCAAAATGCTGTTGGTCCTTCAAGGCCCCAGCTCTTTATTCAAGGCCCCAGTAATTTGTACTATTATTTGAATACCCCCTCATTATTATATTCAGCTAGAGACAAAAGTATATTTGGATATGTATTAGAAGGCAAGTAATATGTGCACTTAGTATAAATACCTAGGCTTAAATGTTGTGCCACAGGGATATGCTGCTCATAGTAGAGGCACAGGAAATTGTTTGAATTACTAAAGTCCGAACTGTAAATTGGAGTGTCTAGGAGTAACTTTCCTTAAACTTTTTTTGACTACTAGTGACTAGTTGCCAAAAAAGAAAAGGCTGGAATGATGAGTATACATTGAAGTCCATATTAAGATTTGAGATAGACCATTCCCTTTTATACACTTTAAAAATAACATTTGAGATTATGTTTAGCATAATTTGAATATTGTAAAATTACATTGTGTCAAATAGGGTTTTTAAAAATCTGAAGTGCTGGGAATTGGAAAGATGATAAAGTCAGACTAGATATATATATATGCCTGTTTTCTTTGACTTCTAGCTAAAAAGTGTTAATTTCAGTTCTAGACAAATTTAGCATTTTAATAGCCTTCCTTGCAGCAGTCCTTCAGGCTGCTCTGTTTATGAGATAGAGGAAAAAATTTCATTTTAAAGAAAGCCAACTTCTTATGCTCCTGTAGTCTGACTTTTTGCTGGAGTAGGGCTGGGGGCAGGGGGCGGCTGTGGTTATTCAGCCTCTTTCTCCTTAAAGCAGGCTTAATATATGAAGTTAACCAGTGAAGAAAATTAAGACATTTAATGGTACTCTGCCTTGAACCTGTCAGTCAGTGTTTTTTTCACCTTGCTGTATTTTAATTAACAATAGCTGGAAAAGTGTATTCTCTCTCATCATGATTTTTTCCCTTCTAGTGTGAAGCTTTTTATTCTCTTACCTCAAAATAGGAAGCTCCATAGTTCATGGCTGATCGTGACAGTGAAATGTCAAACTATCCTATTAGGAATGATTTTCCCAAAATAAAACTTCTTATTTATCAGTCTTCTTGGAATTTCTTGAACAACCAAGCTTCAGAAGTGTGATTTTTAGTTCTGCATTACTTTCTGACTTCTGACTCCTTTCTGTATGCATATCCTAGGTGTTATTTGTTTTCTTGATTTCTGACTTTGACTCCAGTGAGGTCATAAAAGCTGGTATAATTCAAACCAAAAGGTACTGTGAGTCATTTGCTCCTTTGCCCAGATAGCCAGTGTGTTGCTCTTAGGTGTGGTCATATCTCTTAATGAACTATCTGTCAGGACAGATACTTAAATCCAGTTGTGGCGGTGGGGAGATCAGAGCGTGGTTCTGAGAGAGAAGGGTTTCTAAGTCTGATAGGCACAGACTTACTGAGTGTGTAAAACGTTTCTAGCTGTGTTTGGCATAATGTGGGCTGATCCAGCATATTTCAGTAATTGTTAATAAAATATTAATGCATGTATTCATATATTTAATTATAAACACAATTAACTATCTTTTTTCCCCCCTCAGATACAACAGTTCATGAGTTTAATAATTGAACTCTTAAGAGAGCAGCATTTAACTGGCCATGACTGAATATAGGTTTCAATTCACATAGGCAAATTATGTCAAAAATATGCCCCTGTAATTTATAGACATTCACTGCAAAAGATAAACATAGAAACAGTCTTCTTTTGAAAGTGGAAGGTATTTTCATACCAGGTAGAATGAAAGACATCTGTACTGCGAGAAGAGTGTCCATGTTCCCTGCGGTCAGTGGTCACTTGACATTTCCTGTGCCATGCTTCCGAGTTGACTGTGGCTTGTGGATTATTTATATCTAAAACTTCTGTTTGATTAGTGTTCTTGATTCCACTTGTTTCTGTTTTTTCTGTGTAGTCTGTCCGTCTATGTCAACATGGAGGTTTCTTGAGACTTGCAGTTCTATTTAATTTATACTCTGTTGCATTACCATTTTTCCTTAGAGCTTTTCAGCATTTTTAGATACATTTCAGCCACTTTTTAGACTTCTAGGCCTTTGATTAAGTAAATAGTGCTCAGAAATGAATACAACTCTTATAGTCACAACCTACTGGTCACCACTGGTCAGTGTTTTTATTTATAAATTAAGAGCCATCATTTTCATGTGTACATTGAGTGCTTGCCTATTCATTGACTAAAGTCACTGTGTGAAAACTGTAGCTAGTAGGGTTCATGTAGGACACACTGGAAGATAGGCAGACATATGTCTTGCCCAACAACTTTCACACATATGGGTATGACTGATAACGAAGAGCCATTAATTATAAAAGGAATCTGTTGGCCATGGGCAGGAGTATGGCTAATTTTCAGGGAATGATTTTCCCCATTGGAGGAGATAGAAAGCACCAGAGAACCTGAGTTAGGAAAGGTCTTTCTCCTGAAGACAGAGTTAGAATGGCTGCTTGCTCTTTGGACAACCCTGAGCTGATTTTTAGGGGGTGCAAAGCTGTAAATACTACTAGGAATTTTATGCAAGGCAGGAAGTCAGGGAAAGGGGGGAAACAAGTACTTGATATTTGGCTTTGGTATCAAATGTATATGTGTGTGTGAGTGGCGGGGGTGGGGGTGTGGGGGCAAGAGAGAGTGTGAGCGTGAGAGTGAGCCACTCGGTCACCACATTATGTTTCACGGCCTTGCCTGCTGATCAGCTGTCTAGAGAAGGGTTTCTCGATCCCCTTTAACATAAACATCATTATGAGGGGGAGATGGTCAACTTATCCATAATTCATTCCTTTAGTCATTCAGCAAATATTTGTACTTAGTACCTTCTGTATATCAGGCACTGTTCTATCATTGGAAGCTTTTCTTTTTTTATACTTGTTCATTTAAGGTGCTATATAAGCACTTATATTTGAGGTGCTATATAAGCACCTATAAGCATATTTCTACTTCCAGAAGCTTGCAGTGTAAGCTTTATGATGTAAATTAGTTTATTATGAACTTAGAGGCAAATGAAAGAAACTTTAACAAAAAAGATGGATTTTGCATTATCAACTAGAAGAGCTCTTATTGGAAGAGTAGCTGTGAAGAAACTGTGAATGATGAGTATATGCATGGTAGAGTTTGAGACAACTAATTGTACTTGAAAATAACCCATGTTCTATATAGTAGCTTTACGTCTACTTGAAGTTCTCTTGGTCCATGATGGCAGCTGATTCTGAGATGCTGAGCAAGATACCATTCTATAGTATAATTAAGCTCTGGGGATCTTTCCAGTAATCCAGCCATTTGTTTTTTGTAAATTATGCTGTAACTCATCTTCACATATTTTTTGTTTTGTTTTGTTCTATTATTTGAAAATTATTTTAACCCAATTCCTTTTAAACCCACCCTTAATATAGGAAGTATTTTCTATATATTTTATAAATTTTGTCTTTGTATTATGTAATAACTGTCTTTTGGCTTCATTTTTCCTATCCTAGATCTAAAGCAGGGTTTTTTTGTTTGTTTTTGGATGGTTAATGTTAGCCGTAATATGATGTTCCTACTTAGTGACAGACTGAGTGCAGACTTGATCAATGGACTGATTTCATTTTGTCAGCTAGCTCCTTAAAACCAGAAGAGTTTGGTGAGGAGGAGAAAATACTAGAATTTTTGGCTGACAGGTCACAGCTTTGAGACAGAACATAAAACTGCAAGGCTGGTGGTTGTTCAAAGTCACAGGCCCCCTCTCCTTTCTTAAAAACATCTGGTTCATACCAGACTTCTTTGAGCTGCAGAGCAGATTTCCTTCTGCCCAGACCTGTTCCTGTGAGTTTTTTTGGAGAGTATGCAAGAATGTTCACATAGACCTCTGAGTCAGCAGATAGTCCCCGTATCACCAGTTGAGATTTCATATTTTCTTTCAGCCACTGAGCGTTTGGTTTAAGAGTTTTCTCTCCTTAAAGCGACCTGCCCCTCTTCTTTTGGATTTGTGTAATAAGATCTGCAAATAAGTATTTCATATTAATATTATAAATTGTTTATGTGGTTAGTTTATGTGAGTTAAAGATATATATAAAATTGAAGAGCTTATGGACAACTTAGAACAGTTTAATTCAGTTTTTTATTTTTTATTTTTTGTGGTACGCGGGCCTCTCACCGCTGCGGCCTCTCCCGTTGCGGAGCACAGGCTCCGTCCGGACGCGCAGGCTCAGCGGCCATGGCTCACGGGCCCGGCCGCTCCGCGGCATGTGGGATCTTCCCGGACCGGGACACGAACCCGTGTCCCCTGCATCGGCAGGCGGACTCTCAACCACTGTGCCACCAGGGAAGCCCCTAATTCAGTTTTTTAAGCAAGCAGGTTTATATCTAAAGGCTCAAATTCTGTCTGCCTAAAGGTATACTTAGTTTTTCTTCCAATGGAGCAAATAGTATTTAATATTTTATACATAAACAACTACCATAGTATGTTACTTTTTGTCACAAGGACTTAGCAAACACAGATATTTTGTAAAACAGAGTATCCTCACAGTACAACTTTTTCAGTGAGAGCCTTTTTGCTTATTTTAAAGTTTTTTTTTACTGTACCATGTACCATAATATTTTACATGGCCAGAATTTCTCACCATAGTCTCAGTATCTTCCTGTGAAAGCTGGTAGTCACACTTGGCTGAGGAGCTGTTAAATATTTTTTAACTGTGTTACAATATACATATTAAAAAATTTACCATTTTAACCATATTTAAGTGTACAGTTCAGTGACATTAAATACACTGACATTGTTGTGAACCGTCACCACAATCCATCTACAGTACTTCTTCATCATTCCATACGAGCAGCTATTTTTTTTTTACATCTTTATTGGACTATAATTGCTTTACAATGGTGTGTTAGTTTCTGCTTTATAACAAAGTGAATCAGTTATACATATACATATGTTCCTATATCTCTTCCCTCTTGTGTCTCCCTCCCTCCCACCCTCCCTATCCCACCCCTCTAGGTGGTCACAAATCTCTCTGTGCTATGCGGCTGCTTCCCACTATCTATCTGTTTTACGTTTGGTAGTGTATATATGTCCATGCCACTCTCTCACTTTGTCACAGCTTACCCTTCCCCCTCCCCATATCCTCAAGTCCATTCTGTAGTAGGTCTGTGTCTTTATTCCTGTCTTACCCCTGGGTTCTTCATGACCTTTTTTTTTTTCCTTAGATTCCATATATATGTGTTAGCATATGGTATTTGTTTTTCTCTTTCTGACTTGCTTCACTCTGTATGACAGACTCTAGGTCCATCCACCTCACTACAAATAACTCAAATTCGTTTCTTTTTATGGCTGAGTAATAATATTCCATTGTATATATGTGCCACATCTTCTTTATCCATTCATCCGATGATGGACACTTAGGTTGTTTCCATCTCCTGGCTATTGTAAATAGAGCTGCAGTGAACATTTTGGTTCATGACTCTTTTTGAATTATGGTTTTCTCAGGGTATATGCCCAGTAGTGGGATTGCTGTGTCATATGGTAGTTCTATTTGTAGTTTTTTAAGGAGTCTCCATACTGTTCTCCATAGTGGCTGTACCAATGCACATTCCCACCAGCAGTACAGGAGTGGAGTGTTCCCTTTTCTCCACACCCTCTCCAGCATTTATTGTTTGTAGATTTTTTGATGATGGCCATTCTGACCGGTGTGAGATGATATCTCATTGTAGTTTTGATTTGCATTTCTCTAATGATTAATGATGTTGAGCATTCTTTCATGTGTTTGTTGGCAATCTGTATATCTTCTTTGGAGAAATGTCTATTTAGGTCTTCTGCCCATTTTTGGATTGGGTTGTTTGTTTTTTTGTTATTGAACTGCATGAGCTGCTTGTAAATTTTGGAGATTAATCCTATGTCAGTTGCTTCATTTGCAAATATTTTCTCCCATTCTGAGTGTTGTCTTTTGGTCTTGTTTATGGTTTCTTTTGCTGTGCAAAAGCTTTTAAGTTTCATTAGGTCCCATTTGTTTATTTTTGTTTTTATTTCCATTTCTCTAGGAGGTGGGTCAAAAAGGATCTTGCTGTGATTTATGTCATAGAGTGTTCTGCCTATGTTTTCCTCTATGAGTTTGATAGTTTCTGGCCTAAAATTTAGGTCTTTAATCCATTTTGAGCTTATTTTTGTGTATGGTGTTAGGGAGTGTTCTAATGTCATAATTTTACATGTACCTGTCCAGTTTTCTCAACACCACTTATTGAAGAGGCTGTCCTTTCTCCACTGTACATTCCTGCCTCCTTTATCAAAGATAAGGTGACCATATGTGCGTGGGTTTATCTCTGGGCTTTCTATCCTGTTCCATTGATGTATATTACTGTCTTGATTACTGTAGCTTTGTAGTATAGTCTGAAGTCAGGGAGCCTGATTCCTCCAGCTCTGTTTTTCTTTCTCAAGATTGCTTTGGCTATTCAGGGTCTTTTGTGTTTCCATACAAATTGTGAAATTTGTTGTTCTAGTTCTGTGAAAAATGCCAGTGGTAGTTTGATAGGGATTGCATTGAAACTATAGATTGCTTTGGGTAGTAGAGTCATTTTCACAATGTTGATTCTTCCAATCCAAGGACATGGTATATCTCTCCATCTATTTGTATCATCTTTAATTTCTTCATCAGTGTCTTATAATTTTCTGCATACAGGTCTTTTGTCTCCTTGGGTAGGTTTATTCCTAGATATTTTATTCTTCTTGTTGCAATGGTAAATGGGAGTGTTTTCTTGATGTCACTTTCAGATTTTTCATCATTAGTATATAGGAATGCCAGAGATTTCTGTGCATTAATTTTGTATCCTGCTACTTTACCAAATTCATTGGTTAGCTCTAGTAGTTTTCTGGTAGCATCTTTAGGATTCTCTATGTATAGTATCATGTCATCTGCAAACAGTGACAGCTTTACGTCTTCTTTTCCAACGTGAATTCCTTTTATTTCCTTTTCTTCTGATTGCTATGGCTAAAACTTCCAAAACTATGTTGAATAATAGTGGTGAGAGTGGGCAACCTTGTCTTGTTCCTGATCTTAGTGGAAACGCTTTCATTTTTTCACCATTGAGGACGATGTTGGCTGTGCGTTTGTCATATATGGCCTTGATTATGTTGAGGAAAGTTCCCTCTATGCCTACTTTCCAGAGGGTTTTTATCATAAATGGGTGTTGAATTTTGTCGAAAGCTTTCTCTGCATCTATTGAGATGACCATATGGTTTTTCTCCTTCAGTTTGTTAATATGGTGTATCACATTGATTGATTTGCGTATATTGAAGAATCCTTGCATTCCTGGAATAAACCCACTTGATCATGGTGTATGATCCCTTTAATGTGCTGTTGGATTCTGTTTGCTAGTATTTTGTTGAGGATTTTTGCATCTATGTTCATCAGTGATACTGGCCTGTAGTTTTCTTTCTTTGTGACATCCTTGTCTGGTATTGGTACCAGGGTGATGGTGGCTTCATAGAATGAGTTTGGGAGTGTTCCTCCCTTTGCTATATTTTGGAAGAGTTTGAGAAGGATAGGTGTTAGCTCTTCTCTAAATGTTTGATAGCATTCGCCTGTGAAGCCATCTGGTCCTGGGCTTTTGTTTGTTGGAAGATTTTTAATCACAGTTTCAATTTCAGTGCTTGTGATTGGTCTGTTCATATTTTCTATTTCTTCCTGATTCAGTTTTGGCAGGTTGTGCATTTCTAAGAATTTGTCCGTTTCTTCCAGGTTGTCCATTTTATTGTCATAGAGTTGCTTGTAGTAATCTCTCATGATCCTTTGTATTTCTGCAGTGTCAGTTGTTACTTCTCCTTTTTCATTTCTAATTCTATTGATTTGAGTCTTCTCCCTTTTTTTCTTGATGAGTCTGGCTAATGGTTTATCAATTTTGTTTATCTTCTCACAGAACCAGCTTTTAGTTTTATTGATGTTTGCTATCGTTTCCTTCATTACTTTTTCATTTATTTCTGATCCGATCTTTATGATTTCTTTCCTTCTGCTAACGTTGGGGTTTTTTTGTTCTTCTTGCTCTAATAGCTTTAGGTGCAAGGTTCGGTTGTTTATTCTAGATGTTTCCTGTTTCTTAAGGTAGGATTGTATTGCTATAAACTTCCCTCTTCGAACTGCTTTTGCTGCATCCCCTAGGTTTTGGGTGGTCGTTGTCTCCATTGTCATTCGTTTCTAGGTTATTTTTGATTTCCTCTTTGATTTCTTCAGTGATCACTGCATTATTAAGTATTGTATTGCTTAGCCTTCATGTGTTTGTATTTTTTACAGATCTTTTCCTGTAATTGATATCTAGTCTCATAGCGTTGTGGTAGGAAAAGATACTTGATACAATTTCAATTTTCTTAAAATTACCAAGGCTTGATTTGTGACCCAAGATATGATCTATCCTGGAGAATGTTCCATGAGCACTTGAGAAAAATGTGTATTCTATTGTTTTTGGATGGAATGGTCTATAAATATCAATTAAGTCCACTTCTCTAGGCAACAGTGAGAGGCCCGTGTACAGCTAAAAAAATAAATAAATAAAAAGAAGAAACCTCCATAAAATATTTGAATGTGGCCAGATTTTAAAGGAAAAATACTTAAAAGGAAAAAATACTTGATCAGAAGCTCTAAGTCATAGCACATACCTGAGAATCCAAAAGATTTTCTGTGGTTGTAAAAAAAAAAAAACCTTTGTACAGTAGATTTTTAGTTAACTTTAAGTATCAAAGAGGCATAAATGTCACCTGCTGTCTATATAAATATTACCTCCTTTTTAAATTGGATAAATCTGGCTCTAGAGAGATATATCATTTGAATTTTTTTTTTTTTGTGGTACGCGGGCCTTTCACTGTTGTGGCCTCTCCCGTTGCGGAGCACAGGCTCCAGACGCGCAGGCTCAGCAGCCATGGCTCACGGACCCAGGCGCTCCACGGCATGTGGGATCTTCCCGGACCGGGGCACGAACCTGTGTCCCCTTCATCGGCAGGCAGACTCTCAACCACTGCACCACCAGGGAAGCCCTGAATTGTATTTTTTGAAGCTCTGTCTGTCCTAAGCAGTAAGTCTAAGGTCCATTATTTTTAGGTCTCCTATTCCTTCTAGGATATGTAATAAGATTCAGTGCTTGAAATATCTGAAATTGCTTCCAAACAGAGATTATAGTAGCTGCTTTGTGTTTGGAGATTTTATGCTATTTTTATAATTGTAATGTCAGGAGCCATCTGAAATTAATGCAGATTTGTTACAATTGCTACCATGTAAGGTAAGCCAGGATATAGGAGAAAGAATTTATTTGGTTCTTCTAATGCCAACTCTGAGATATCAAGACTTGTCAGTACTTAGGGGGATCGGGCGGGGCCTGATTTATTATCTCTCACTTAGGAGTTTGGTAAACACTTCATGGTAGGTTGTGAAGCATGAAGTTACTTTATTTGAAATTTGGAAATAAAAGGGGAATTCTGAACCCAACAATGAAACTGTTTAGGCCTTTTCAGCCTAAATCTGGAGATGTGACCAAAGCAGCTAAAAATATAAACTAAAAAAAAAAGGAAAAGTTTAGGAGGAGATGCAGGACAAAGTGTTATGGAGTAATAGTTTGCACGTATTTTTGTTTGAACTTAGGTTGCCTCCTATTTGCTGCATTTAGTCCAGCGGTCCCCAGCCTTTTTGGCACCAGGGACTGGTTTCGTGGAAGACAGTTTTTCCACAGACGGGGGCGGGATGGGGGCGGTATTGTTCAGGCAGTAATGCAATTGATGGTTCTGGCGGTAATACAAGCCATGGGGAGCCATGGGGAGCAGCAGATGAAGCTTCATTCGCTCGCCTGCCAGTCACCTCCTGCTGTGCAGCCCAGTCCCTAACAGGCCACAGACTTGTACTGGTCAACAGCCCAGGGGTTGGGGACCCCGATTTAGTCTGTGTACATGGCCGAGGTCTTGTTTCCTCATCTTGCATAGTACTCCTCTGTAGATGTGGGTTTCCTAAGCTGCCATTGTGGTCTTAAATCTATGGTTGGTTGCTTTGAGATATTTCAGAGATTGCAGAGTGCCCAGACAAATAGTTAAGAATACTCCTTGAACCAGTAATTTTTAAAAAGAAAAAAAAAAAAAAAAAGAACCAAAAAAATGAGGAGCATTACATTTAAAAAATATTCCAAGTTTTGCTTTGGTTTTCATTTTCTTCTTTTAAAAATCTGTTAAAGAGAGTATAGTGCTTATTACTATAGACATAACAGGGACTGTTCTTGTTACAGATAATTTTGTTGCTTTGGAACTTTTGGTGCAATTGCAAAGACTTTATAACTAACTCAGTATTATGACTGCTATTGTTACTATGAAAATGATTATGGAAACACATCAAAACATAGTCTATTACAGGACTGTTCAGTAGAAATATAATGCAGACATATATGTAATTTAAAACTTTTTAGTAGCCGCATTAGAAAAGGTAAAAAGAAACAGGTGAAAAAAATGGAGTTATTTTACATTTTTTGGTACTAAGTCCTCAAAATCTTACCACACGTCTCAATTATCACGTGACTAATGGCTGTGGTAACATACAGTGTAGGTCTATTGTTTTATTCTCTTTATCCCATCACATCTATTACCAAGGAATGATAGCAAGTGTTAACTGTTTCCTGTCCAGTGACCTGTACAAAGGGTGAATGTTAAGAAGGAGATATAAGGAGTCTGGGTAGTTCATTCCCTGAGGATGTTAAGTTCATTGTTTTAGATAGACTTTAAAAGAAATTCATCCTGGTCCATGTTTGTTATAGTCTCAAGAAATAATTGTAATTTGAAACCTGTCCTTTCTTTGATAATGATAGCACATCAAAGAAACAGAGGTAAACTTTCCATCTGGAAAATAGCACCCTAAAAGCACTGGCCTTGGATAAAGAAGGTGTGGCATATATACACAATGGAATATTACTCAACCATAAAAAAGAATGAAATTTTGCCATTTGGAGCAACATGGATGGACCTGGAGGGTATTCTGCTTAGAAAAATAAGTCAGACAGAGAAAAACAAATATTGTATGTTTTCACTTGTATATGGTATCTAAAAATTAAAACAAACAAACAAATATAACAAAACAGAAACAGACAGATACAGAGAGCAAACCAGTGGTTACCAGAGGGAGGAAGGATGGGGGAGGGGTAAAATAGGTGAAGGAGAGTAAGAGGTAAAAACTATTAGTTATTAAAATAAATAAATTACAAAGATGTAATGGACAGAACAGGGAATATAGTCAATATTTTATAATAACTTTGTATGGAGTATGATCTATAAAAATATCAAATTACTATATTGTACACCTGAAACTAATATAAGCGTGTGAGTCAACTATACTCCAGTTTTTTAAAAAAAGCACTGGCTTCTCTACACATTAAATGGCTTTAAAACAAGAATGGAGACATGGGTAGAGATTTTAAATGGGTGATTTGTTTTTCTTCAACATGACTCATAGGAGAGTTTCTCCTAAAGTATTAACCCTATGGGTATGGATTAAGTAGAGTTTCAGGTTATTTATAGAATCCCAAGAAGAGAATTTTATTAGCTACAATTCACAAAATAAGTAAGTACAACACATTAGATTAATTAAATTCATTTTTTCCTGCCTTTTTTTTAAAAAAAAACTAGTACAAGGGCTTCACTTTGTAGGACTACTTTGTATGTCTTGGTGATAGGTAGGGTTTGTGAGTTAGGTTTCTAAAGGGAAATAGGTTAAGGGTAGAATGGCCATATAATTTGTTGTCTAAACCTCAGCACCTTTAGGGTGAAAGAAGGTGCTGTTAAAACTTATGTCAGCACAGAAGGTGTTAAACCAGGGCTGTCCCAGGCAGACTAGGACACATGGTCACCTGAGTTAAAGGGCGCTGTTTTAGCTTTGCTACCTTTTCTTTAGGTAATCCTGGTAGGCTGTGGAAAGTGAATTCATGGAAGTTTTCACCATTAATGTCCTGATCTGTGGGTGGGGTCTCCTTCATCTAAGGATTTAGATAACTTTTTATTCAGGGAACACTGAAATTGAGAAGTTGAATGAGAAGGAAAAGATAGAGAATTTTAATTTAACAGACTGGCAGTGTCTCCCATCCCTGCAAGAAAGTTTTGCAGGCATGAAACCATTGTGACAGAAAAATGTTTCCTTTAATTGTGTAAAGTTATTGTCTTTAAGTTCCAAATTAACTTCATAAAACAAGTACAAAAAACTGAGCACGTTCTTCCTAAGAAAATTTTGTTGTAAGACATTGATTACATATTTGACTTTTATTGTTCAGTGCCCTTATTTAGGCTTTTTGTTAACCATCTTTGAGGGAGATGTCATAGTATTTATGTGGATGGTCATCTAACTGCATGATGGCCTTTTATATTATGTATAAAAGTATATGATCTATGATTTATATATTTATATGTATTATGTATAAAAGTTATATGATATATGGTGTTGTAAATCTCAGATATATATCTCTCTGGAGGAGAGCTTGATTTTTTTCAGACTTTTAAAGTTTATATATAATAAAATTGGCTTTCTTGGGTATACATTTATATGAATTTTACACACATGGAGATTTTTTTTTTTTCTTTTTATTATTTTTTTTTACATCTTTATTGGAGTATAATTGCTTTACAATGGTGTGTTAGTTTCTGCTTTATAACAAAGTGAATCAGTTATACATATACATATGTTCCCATATCTCTTCCCTCTTGCGTCTCCCTCCCTCCCACCCTCCCTATCCCACCCCTCCAGGCGGTCACAAAGCACGGAGCTTATCACCCTGTGCTATGCGGTTGCTTCCCACTAGCTATCCACCTTACGTTTGGTAGTGTATATAACACATGGAGATTTGTGTAACCACCTCAGCAGTCAGAGTGCAAAACAGTTTCATCACCTCTAAAATTCTCTTGTGCTCTCTGTTATACTCAAACCCTCCTCTCATCCCTAATCCCTGGCAACCTTTGATCTGTGTTCTGTTCCTATACTTTTGCCTTTTGCAGATTTTCATATAAATGGAATAAAATAGTTTGTAACATTTGGAGATTGGCTTCTTTTACTCAGCATAATGCCTTTGAGATTCATCCATGTTGTTCCAGTGGTTCCAACAACATATTCCATGTTGTTCCAATGGTTTGTTCTTTTTTATTGCTGAATAGTATTCAATTGTATGGATGTACCACAGTTTGTCTTCCATTTTTGTGTACCATATCTTTTTCTCCTCTGATGACATGGATGTTGTGCTTTTTGGTATTGTCCCACAGATTCCTGAGGCTCTGACCTCCTTTGAGAACATTGCCATTCATCCCTCAGTGTCATTCATTCAGCAAGCAGTTTTTGAACATTATCTATTCATCTATTGATCGTCATACAGCTATTTCCATTTTTTTTCTTAATAAAAATGTGGCTGTGAACATTATTGTACAAGTCTCCTTCGGTACATGTGCCAGGCTATCTCTGTGGTTTGCCTGTGATTAGGATTGCTGGGATATAGGGTTTACATATTTTTCTTTACAGATGCTGCCCAAAGTGGTCGTAGCAATTTACTTTTTCACCAGCAGCGTTTAAGAGTTTACATTGTTCCATATCCTTTCAGCACTTGTTATTGTCAGGCTTTTTATTTTTTGCCTATATGATGTATATGAAATGGAATCTTAAAAGTCTTTTAAATCATTTTCCTGATTACGAGTGAGGTAGAGTATTTTAAAAATATTTGTTAGCTATTCATGTTTTTCCTACTGTGAGTTGCCCATTTATACCTTTAATCCATTTTTTATTTAAAATCAGCTCTCAGGATCAATTTTAAATGCTTTCTGTATAATTACACTGTTTTAAATGTCATTACATCAGAAAAACCCTTTTAATGGCCTCTGATATGAAATCAGTGGTCCTTAGTTTGTCTTTTCAGATCTTCTGCTTCAGAGATCATTGCTTGGAGCTTCCAGGTTGGTGAACATGTGGACATGCAGGGAAAATGATCTGCCTGGAGAGGCCCTCCTGCCCACACACCTTGCCCTGTGCATCTGTTCCATCTGGCTGTTCCTAAGTTTCTGACTCTCTCTCCAGGTAGATAGTGTCAGAATTAAGTTGAATTCTCGGACACCCTGCTGGTGTTCAAGAATTGCTTGTTGGTGGTGTGGGAAAACCCTCCATGCACATATGTTGGAATTGAGTCCTGGAGCCCAAAATAGTTGTTATGTGTCAGGAAAGGGAAGATGGCACAGGAGAACAATCCCAGATGAGGTTTGGAGCATCTGTGAACCATCAGAGTCAGCCAGCCAGCTCCTCAGAAACCATAACACAGTTTTCATGAAAGAGAGAAAAATTAAAGTGAATAGACTATACCTTGAAGAGTTTCAAAATTTAAATTTGACTTTAAATGGTTTTTAAATACATTTCATATAAACTATGGCCACAGGAGCATAGATCGTCTATCAGATGCAAATCTTCAATAACAACCTCTGTGTCAAAACCTCTGTGTTTCAACTTCAAACACACATCTAGTTAAAAAAAGCAAAACAAAACGTTGCTCATTTCTGCCTTCTGAAAATTTGCACACTGTTTTATTATATATTTTATGGACTGTGTTCTCTGTATAAATTCAAATTGGTGATGCATTTCAGCAGCTGAAACATATTTAGTGTTTTAAAACCAAATCAACATTTACTTCATCTGTGGACCTCAGGTCTAGATGAGCAGCCATTTTAAACTTGTGATATGTGATATCAGTGTTGCCGTACATTGTTAGCAAAATATTGTGCCAGTGACAACATATTTGTACACTATTTAGCACACGAGTATTTCATTTTGGAATATAATTTTGGAACTATTGTGTTTCTGGCTTCTAGCTAAGTCGTCTTTTAAAACCATTTGAGGTGGTTGTTTTATTTCTTAGGGGTATGTTTATATGTGAGATTAGAGATGTTGTGCTTTAGTAATAATTAATACACATTAAGTAAAGAAAATAATTCCTCTCTAAATGTGGAAAGTGCACATTAGCAATAGCAGTTCAGTATTACACTTGACGTTTGGCAGCTGTGTTCATCTGCCTGTTCATGACACAGGGAGACTTGTCCTTTGACAGATTATTTTGCTGGATGTCTAGTGTTTCCTTCCCAAATGGAGAAGCTTGAGTCACATGAGTCTGGCCTTGATCTTATTGGAGGTCAGTTTATATATAGTTTGTAGAGCTGCCAACTAGAAACCAAAGATTACATGAAGTTAATCCCTTGAAATGCCTCATAGGACAAACTTTTTTGCTTCTGTGCTCTGTTGCGCATGATTCTCAGGTAGTAAAGAAGCCTGGGAGAAAGAACAGGGAGGTTTTTTGTTGTTTGCAGTTTGGAGGTTTGTCCTGCCCCAAGGAAGGCAGTGCATTTTAGGAAAAATAACAGTGAATTTAGCCTATTTATTGCTCCACTTCTGGCTTTATCTTTTATTTCATATGTTTAGGTGATTGCTCAGACTTTCCTCATTTATTAAATGGAGGTGTCCCGTGCCCTGAGTAACCCTGAGAGATGTGAGGATAGGCATATTTGAAGCTCTACTTTTACTGCCGTTGTGGGATAGCATGCGCCACATGAAATGCTACTAAACAAGCCAAAAGAATGCAGCAGGTATTGGCAAACAGATTGTATTACTGTTGAAGCTGATTATCCCAACTGTCAATACTTATGCTTCCAGAAGTTTCCAAATTATGATTACCTTTTGATTGAGCCATTTGTGTGTAGTACCTGTAGCAGGTACTGTAATAAGATTCCAAAGAATTAAAAGGTGATGCAATTCATAAGGCTTGCATTAGAATGTTTCTATTCTTGAGAAGCACTTTCACTTTTCTTTTGTCGTTCATTGAAATAACTAAAACAGGGATTTTTTTTTCCTCACTGGACATTCTACTTTCTTTTTTTTTTAACATTTTATATTTGAGTATAGCCAATTAACAATGTTGTGATAGTTTCAGGTGCACAGCAAAGCGACTCAGCCATACATATGCATAAAACAGGAATTTTTATACCTATTTGTATGACATAATATTGGCAGAAGTAATTATTTCCATATGTATGTCATTTTATAATAGAAAAAATCTTTTTCATACATTATCTCAGGGGAAACTCACAGAGGTTAAATGATTTACTGAGGACATAACACTATTTAGTGACAGATTCAGATTTGAATACAGAGCTTCTTGGTCTCTGTCCTATCAAAATGTGTCTTGATGGGGAGAATAACCCACAGTAAATATAGAATGTGCTTTTTGTTAGAGTGCCAAGAAGATACAGGCATAAAGTTGGGAAAACATTCTTTTCGTTCTTTAATACTGTATCAGCAAATGTGTAGCAAGCATTCTGGTGGTGGGATAAGATCTGATAGCAATCTTAGGTCTTTTATTTTGCGTTTTTCCTGCTGTATGGTCACAATAAGCATCATTCAGTTGCAGAATTGGAGACCTGTTAAATCCACTGGTTTGTAGGCCTGTGGTGTATGTTCCTTGTAGCTGAATTATGGCTTCTGTGGGACTATAAGCTTGGAATTTATGGTAATAGAAGCTTTAAATATCCCAAACATTGCCATAGGGGTGGAAGGAGCTCTTTTCTTAAGGGACCAGGATCAAATATCTATTTTGAAGTTGAAATGAATCAACAGGCAGTTTCTAAGGAACACTGTTTCCAAGTTCAGAGAAACTGCAGCTTTGCCACTATGTGTAAATCTGGTGATTTATGTGTGTTACGTGGATATAAAACACAGTCTTTCCTATTGAGAGGCTCTAATATTAAGCAAGAAGGTTGAGTGTTCTTTGAGATGATTTTTCCTTTTTTTTTAGAAATTATCTCAAACCTGATAGATTGTAGGATTTGTGGTTTTTTTTTTTTTTTGGACTGGATACCACTTAGTCTTAGACCCCTTAAATTTGTATTGTTTACAGAGCTCTCTAATGAGTTAATTTTCCTCTCACAATTTAAAATGACCCATGAGCATGATTATTCTCCCTAAAATAAGTAATACGCCAAACATGAATATATGGTGTAAAACTGTTAAATAAATTGTCAATTCTAACAGCAACAATATTGTTTAACGTTCATCGTGCATTTACTAAGCACTAGGTACCAAGAACTTTCTGTATTTGCTAATGCTTTAGAAAAAAATTATAAGTAAACATGAAGTAGCTTATTGTCACAATTCAACATTCATGGAAATGGCTTACGAAGTAGATGGTATTCATTTTAACAGATGAGGAATCTGAGGCTCAAGAGAGGTGTGATACTACACATGGTTGTTAAAATTTATTGGTTACAATTTATTGACCACTTATTCAGTGCCTGGCACTGTACTACACACTTTACTTGCATCATTTTATGTAATCCTAAAAACCTCACCATGAGGGAAGTACTATTTTCAAACACTTTTTCCACAAAAGGAAACTGAGGTTTAGAGTGGTTAAGTAACTTGCCCCAGATTACCTAACTAGTAGTAAGTACTGGAGTAGGAAGTCACCACTAGCTTATGAGACACTTTTTGTTTGTTTGTTTTGTTTTTTGCGGTACGCGGGCCTCTCACTGTTGCGGCCTCTCCCGTTGCGGAGCACAGGCTCCGGACGCGCAGGCTCAGCTGCCGTGGCTCACGGGCCCAGCCGCTCCGTGGCATGTGGGACCTTCCCGGACCGGGGCACGAACCCGCGTCCCCTGCATAGGCAGGCGGACTCTCAACCACTGCGCCACCAGGGAAGCCCTATGAGACACTTTTCAAATAGAAAAAGGCACCCCCTGTGGTGAACCAGTAAAATAACTGAAACTTCTTCTGGGCTGCCACACTACTCTAGTCAGCAGCTTAGGGCCTGGGTTAGGTGCCACCTCTTCTAGAAAATGGAGCTTCCCTTCCAGGGTGGATGGCTTGGTGCGCTGAACATGGGCAGAATTTCATCCCCATTTTGCTTTCTTGATCAGGTGCCTTTGTTCTATGCATAAACTTTATCACCCTACACAGTGGTCTCAAAGCCAGGATTTCAATCTATTGGGTTGACCAAATAGTTCGTTCGGGTTTTTCCGTTAAATGTTATGGAACGAACTTTTTGGCCAACCTAACGTGTCTATCTGACTCCAGAGCCTGTAGTCTGTTTAATAGCATACTGCCAATTAATTGCAAAGTTACCTTCAAACCAGTTTTTCTGACCATAAACACTTTACTCTTTCTGTTGTATACCATGCAGGTTGGCTGACTTACAAATGACACTGGAGTTCCCATACTATGCTATGCCCATGGCCCAGTTTCACAGGCATTGTTTGTTGGTGTGATGGTAAAGACTTCTGAGGGTTTAGCAGGGAAGAGCTAAAGAGTTATAACCCACATGTCTCATAACAAAGTGTAACTTATACTGAATTCCTGGCTTCACCACCTGCTTAACTGTATGACCTTGACCATGTTAGGGAAGAAATATAGTATAATGGTTAAGAGCACAGACTCTGGACTCTGACTACCTGGGATCAGATTCTAGCTGTTACTTAACTATGTGAACTTGGGAAATTTACTTTATGTCTTTAAGCCTTGTCTATAATTTTAGAGGTGGAGTGGGGAAAAATAGTTCCCATCCCAATGAGTTGTGAGAATTACTGTATGAGTTAAATATATAAAGTACTTAGAACAATGCCTGACACATAAATATAATAAGTACTATTTAAGCGTTAGTTTATATTTTGTTGTTATTGTTATTAGTATTACATCATTATGAGTTTGTGTCTATAAGTCAAAGCAGTTTGATTTGCTAAAACATCAATGATCATCTAAATATGGTCTCTTGGGGAAATTCCCTGGCGGTCCAGTGGTTAGGACTCTGTGCTTCCACTGCAGGGGGCATGGGTTCGATTCCTGGTCAGGGAACTAAGATCCTGCATGCTGCGTGGCGTGGCCAAAAAAACCCCAAAAACAAAACAAAAATACATATGGTCTCTTGGGACTTTTCCCTGCCAAACAGGAGTTTTCAAAGATTGTGTCAAAGTACTTGCTTTAGGGATACTAGCCCAATTCCTAAAAGAGGTTTGCATAGCCATATAGTATTCTCCATTCATTTTTTTCTGGAATAAATAATGTTTGTGCTGTGTTGTGCTTTAAGAATTGCAGTTTTAGTAGATTGCTCTAGGTTATAGCCACTAACAATTACTCATACATAAAAAATTTCTTTTGGATCATTAGCCAGTTTGAGGAGCCTTTCTGAAGAAACTTCATAATTCAGTGGAGGTTTTTAGAGGTTATAATAGCATTATCATCATTTGCTGTATTCATTGTCGGTATACTTAGCTGTTTTTTTTTTTTGTTTTTTTTTTTTTTTTTTGCGGTACGCGGGCCCCTCACTGTTTTGGCCTCTCCCGTTGCGGAGCACAGGCTCTGGATGCGCAGGCTCAGCGGCCATGGCTCACGGGCCCAGCCGCTCCGCGGCATGTGGGATCTTCCCGGACCGGGGCACGAACCCGTGTCCCCTGCATCGGCAGGCAGACTCTCAACCACTGCGCCACCAGGGAAGCCCCAAGCTTAGGATTTTTACTTGAGGAATTACATTCAGTATTAAAGCACAGAGTATGTAAAAAAGCTAATTAACATTTCAAAAAGCAATAAATGATACAAATTGCCAGTAAGTGGTTTTATCAGTCAAAATCTCACTAGGAAGACAAACCATCTCAGCGATTCTCAGGTATTTACAACACAAGGAATTTTATGCAGGAAAATTGTAACACAGGTAATGAAGGAGCTGAGAACCAAATAAGAGATGGTGAAATAATCTAGAGGTTAGCAACAAGAAGTCACTACTAGGAGGGACCTTCAAGATGGTGGAGGAGTAAGACGTGGAGGTCACTTTCCTCCCCACAAATACATCAAAAATTCATCTACATATGGAACAACTCCTACAGAACACCTACTGAATGCTGGCAGGAGACCTCAGACTTCCCAAAAGGCAAGAAACTCCCCACGTACCTGGGTAGGGAAAAAGAAGAGAAAAACAGACAAAAGAATAGGGATGGGACCTGCACCTCTGGGAGGAAGCTGTGAAGGAGGAAAAGTGTCCACACACTAGGAAGCCCCTTCACTGGCAGAGACGGGGTGGGCGGGGAGGGGCAGCTTCAGAGCCACGGAGGAGAGCACAGCAACAGGGGTGCAGAGGGCAAAGTGGAGAGATTCCCACACAAAGGATCGGTGCCAACAGGCACTCACGAGCCCGAGAGGCTTGTCTGCTCACCCGCCAGGGTGCGTGGGAGCTGGGAGCTGAGGCTCGGGCTTCGGAGGTCAGATACCAGGGAGAGGACTGGGGTTGGCTGCGTGAACACAGCCTGAAGGGGGCTAGTGTGCCACAGCTACCCGGGAGGGAGTCCAGGAAAAAGTCTGGAACTGCCTAAGAGGCAAGGGACCATTGTTTCAGGATGCACGAGGAGAGGGGAATCAGAGCACCGCCTAAACGAGCTCCAGGGATGGCTGCGAGCCATGGCTATCAGTGCAGACACCAGAGACGGGCATGAGACACTAAGGCTGCTGCTGCAGCCACCAAGAAGCCTGTGTGCAAGCACAGGTCACTATCCACACCTCCCCTCCCGGGAGCCTGTGCAGCCCGCCACTGGCAGGGTCCCGTGATCCAGGGACAATCTCCCCTGAGAGAACACACGGTGTGCCTTAGGCTGTTGCAACGTCATGTTGGCCTCTGCGGCCGCAGGCTCGCCCCATGCTCGGTACCCCTCCCTCTCCCCGGCCTGAGTGAGCCAGAGCCCCCTAATCAGCTGCTACTTTAACCCCGTCCTGTCTGGGCGAGGAACAGACGCCCTCAGGCGACCTACACACAGAGGCGGGGCTAAATCCAAAGCTGAACCCCAGGAGGTGTGCGAACAAAGAAGAGAAAGGGAAATTTCTCCCAGCAGCCTCAGCAGCAGTGGATTAAATCTCCAAAATCAACTTGATGTACCTTGCATCTGTGGAACCTGAATAGATAATGAATCATCCCAAAATTGAGGCAGTGGACTTTGGGAGCAACTGTGGACTTGGTGTTTGCTTTCTGCATCTAATTTGTTTCTGGTTTTATGTTTATTTTAGTTTAGTATTTAGAGCTTATTATCATTGGTAGATTGTTTATTGATGAGGTTGCTCTCTTCCTTTTTATATATATATAAATATGTTTTTTCCTTTTTGTCTTTTTTTGAGTGTGTATGTATATGCTTCTTTGTGTGATTCTTTCTGTATAACTTTGCTTTTACCATTTGTCCTAGGGTTCTTTCTGTCCTTTTTTTTTTTTTCGTATAGTTTTTTATCAGTTGTTATCATTGGTAGATTTGTTTTTTGGTTTGGTTGCTCTCTTCTTTCTTTTGTTTTTTTTTATTTATTCAAAATTTTCTTTATTTTTAATTATATTTTCTTTCATTTTTTAAAATAACTTTATTTTATATTTTTCTTTCTTTCTTTCTTTTTCTTCTCCCTTTTCTTCTGAGCCGAGTGGCTGACAGGGTCTTGGTGCTCTGGCCGGGTGTCAGACCTGTGCCTCTGAGGTGGGAGAGCTGAGTTCAGGACATTGGTCCACCAGAGACCTCCTGGCTCCATGTAATATCAAACGGTGAAAGCTCTCCCAGAGATCTCCATCTCAATGCTAAGACCTAGCTCCACTAGCTAAGACCAGCAAGCTACAGTGCTGGACACCCAGTGCCAATCAACTAGCAAGACAGGAACACAAACCCACCCATTAGCAGAGAAGCAACCTAAAATCATAATAAGTTCACAGACACCCCAAAACACACCACCAGACGTGGACCTGCCCACCAGAAAGACAAGATCCAGCCTCATCCACCAGAACACAGGCACTAGTCCCCTCCACTAGGAAGCCTACACAACCCACTGACCCAACCTTACCCACTAGGGGCAGACACCAAAAACAATGGAAACTACAAACCTGCAGCCTGCGAAAAGGAGATGCCAAACACAGTAAATTAAGCAAAATGAGAAGACAGAGAAATACACAGCAGATGAAGGGGCAAGGTAAAAACCCACTAGACCAAACAAATGAAGAGGAAATAGGCAGCCTACCTGAAAAAGAATTCAGAATAATGATAGTAAAGATGATCCCAAATCTTGGAAATAGAATGGAGAAAATACAAGAAACGTTTAACAAGGACCTAGAAGAACTAAAGAGCAAACAAACAATGATGAACAACACAAAAAATGAAATGAAAAATTCTCTAGAAGGAATCAATAGCAGAAAAACTGAGGCAGAAGAACGGATAACTGACCTGGGAGATAAAATAGTGGAAATAGCTACCACAGAGCACAATAAAGAAAAAAGAATGAAAAGAATTGAGAACAGTCTCAGAGACCTCTGGGACAACATCAAATGCACCAACATTCAAATTATAGGGGTCCCAGAAGAAGAAGAGAAAAAAAAGGGACTGAGAAAATATTTGAAGAGATTATAGTGGAAAACTTCCCTAATATCGGAAAGGAAATATTCAGTCAAGTCCAGGAAGTGCAGAGTCCCATACACAGGATAAAGCAAAGTAGAAACACGCCAAGACACATATTAATCAAACTATCAAAAATTAAATACAAAGAAAACATATTAAAAGCAGCAAGGGAAAAACAACAAATAACATACAAGGGAATCTCCATAAGGTTAACAGCTGATCTTACAGTAGAAACTCTGCAAGCCAGAAGGGAGTGGCAGACATAATTAAAGTGATGAAAGGGAAAAACCTACAACCAAGATTACTCTACCAGCAAGGATGTCATTCAGATTCGACAGAGAAATTAAAACCTTTACAGGCAAACAAAAGCTAAGAGAATTCAGCACCACCAAACCAGCATTACAACAAATGCTAAAGGAACTTCTCTAGGCAGGAAACACAAGAGAAGGAAAAGACCTACAATAAAAAACCCCAAACAATTAAGGAAATGGTAATAGGAACACACTTATCAATAATTACCTTAAATGTAAATGGATTAAATGCTCCAACCAAAAGACACAGACTGGCTGAATGGATACAAAAACAAGACCCATATATTTGTTGTCTACAAGAGACCCACTTTAGACGTAGGGACACATACAGACTGAAGGTGAGGGGATGGAAAAAGATATTCCATGCAAATGAAATCAAAAGAAAACTGCCAGAGCAATTCTCATATCAGACAAAATAGACTTTAAAATAAAGACTATTACAAGAGACAAAGAAGGACACTACATAATGATCAACGGATCAATCTAAGAAGAAGATATAACAGTTGTAAATATTTATGCACCCAACATAAGAGCACCTCAATACATGGGGCAAATGCTAACAACCATAAAAGGGGAAATCGACAGTATCACAATCATAGTAGGGGGCTTTAACACCCCACTTTAATCAATGGACGTATCATCCAAAATGAAAATAGATAAGGAAACACAAGCTTTAAATGACACACTAAACAAGATGGACTTAATTGATATTTATAGGACATTCCATCCAAAAACAACAGAATACACATTTTTCTCAAGTGCTCAAGGAACATTCTCCAGGATAGATCATATCTTGGGTCACAAACAAGCCTTGGTATTTTAAGAAAATTGAAATCGTATCAAGTATCTTTTTTGACAACAATGCTATGAGACTAGATATCAATTACAGGAAAAAATCTGTAAAAAATGCAAACACATGCAAGCTAAACAATACACTACTAAATAACCAAGAGATCACTGAAGAAATCAAAAAATACCTACAAACAAATGCAGCAAAGGCAGTTTTAAGAGGGAAGTTTATAGCAATACAATCCTTCCTCAAGAAACAAGAAACGTCTCAAGTAACCTAACCTTACACCTAAAGCAATTAGAGAAAGAAGAACAAAAAACCCCCAAAGTTAGCAGAAGGAAAGAAATCATAAAGATCAGGTCAGAAATAAATGAAAAAAAAATGAAGGAAACGATAGCAAAGATCAATAAAACTAAAATCTGGTTCTTTGAGAAGATAAACAAAATTGATAAACCATTAGCCAGACTCATCAAGAATAAAAGGGAGAAGACTCAAATCAATAGAATTAGAAATGAAAAAGAAGTAACAACTGACACTGCAGAAATACAAAGGTTCATGAGAGTTTACTACAAGAAACTATATGTCAATAAAATAGGCAACCTGGAAGAAATGGACAAATTCTTAGAAGAGCACCGCCTTCTGAGACTGAACCAGGAAGATATAGAAAATATAAACAGACCAATCACAAGCCCTAAAATTGAAACTGTAATTAAAAATCTTCCAACAAACAAAAGCCCAGGACCAGCTGGCTTCACAGGTGAATTCTATCAAACATTTAGAGAAGAGCTAACACCTATCTTTCTCAAACTCTTCCAAAGTATAGCAGAGGGAGGAACACTCCCAAGCTCATTCTATGAGGCTACCATCACCCTGGTACCAAAACCACACAAAGATGTCACAAAAAAAGAAAACTACAGGCCAATATCACTGATGAATGTAAATGCCAAAATCCTCAACAAAATACTAGTAAACAGAATCCAACAGCATATTAAAGGGAGCATACACCATGATCAAGTGGGGTTTATCCCAGGATTGCAAGCATTCTTCAATATACGCAAATCAATCAATGTGTTACACCATATTAACAAACTGAAGGAGAAAAGCCTATGATCATCTCAGTAGATGCAGAAAAAGCTTTTGACAGAATTCAACATCCATTTATGATAAAAACCCTCCAGAAAGTAGGCATAGAGGGAACTTACCTCAACATAGTAAAGGTCGTATATGACAAACTACAGCCAGGGTCATTCTCAATGATGAAAAACTGAAACCATTTCCACTAAGATCAGGAACAAGACAAGGTTGCCCACTCTCACCACTATTATTCAACATAGTTTTGGAAGTTTTAGCCACAGCAATCAGAGAAGAAAAAGAAATAAAAGGACTACAAATCAGACAAGCGGAAGTAAATCTGTCACTGTTTGCAGATGACATGATACTATATGTAGAGAATCCTACAGATGCTACCAGAAAACTACTAGAGCTAATCAATAAATTTGGTAAAGTAGCAAGATACAAAGTCAATGCACAGAAATCTCTTGCATTCCTATACAGTAATGAGGAACAACCTGAAAGAGAAATTAAGGAAACACTCCCATTTGCTGTGCAACAAAAAGAGTAAAATACCTAGGAATAAACCTACCTAAGGAGACAAAAGACCTGTATGCAGAAAACTATAAGACACTGATGAAAGAAATTAAAGATGATACAAACAGATGGAGAGATATACCATGTTCTTGGATTGGAAGAATCAACATTGTGAAAATGACTATACTACCCAAAGAAATCTAAAGATCCAATGCAATCTCTGTCAAACTACCAATAGGATTTTTCACAGAACTAGAACAAAAAAATTTCACAATTTGTACGGAAGCACAAAAGACCCCGAATGGCCAAAGCAGTCTTGAGAAAGAACAACAGAACTGGAAGAATCAGGCTCCCTGACTTCAGGCTATATTACAAAGCTACACTAATCAAGATAGTATGGTACTGGCACAAGAACAGAAATATAGATCAGTGGAACAAGATAGAAAGCCCAGAGATAAACCCACGCACATATGGTCACCTTATGTTTCACAAAGGAGGCAAGAATATACAATGGAGAAAAGACAGCCGCTTCAATAAGTGGTGCTGGGAAAACTGGACAGCTACATGTAAAAGAATGAAATTAGAACACTCCCTAACACCATACACAAAAATAAACTCAAAATGGATTAAAAACATAAATGTAAGGCCAGACACTATAAAACTCTTAGAGGAAAACATAAGCAGAACACTCTATGACATAAATCACAGCTAGATCCTTTTTGACCAACCTCCTAGAGAAATGGAAATACAAACAAAAATGAACACATGGGACCTAATGAAACTTCAAAGTTTTTGCACAGCAAAGGAAACCATAAACAAGACGAAAAGACAACATTCAGAATGGGGGAAAATATTTGCAAATGAAGCAACTGAGAAAGGATTCATCTCCAAAATATACAAGCAGCTCATGCAGCTCAATATCAAAAAAACAAACAACCCAATCCCAAAATGGGCAGAAGACCTAAACAGACATTTCTACAAAGAAGATATTCAGATTGCCAGCAAACACATGAAAGGATGCTCAATATCACTAATCATCAGAGAAATGCAAATCAAAACTATAATGAGGTATCACCTCACACCAGTCAGAATGGTCATCATCAAAAAATCTACAAACAATAAATGCTGGAGAGGGTGTGGAGATAAGGGAATCCTCTTTCACTGTTGGTGGTAATGTAAATTGATACAGCCACTATGGAGAACAGTATGGAGGTTCCTCAAAAAACTAAAAATAGAACTACCATGTGACTCAGCAATCCCACACTGGGCATATACCCTGAGAAAACCATAATTCAAAAAGAGTCATGTACCACAATGTTCCCTGCAGCTCTATTTACAATAGCCAGGACATGGAAGCAGCCTAAGTGTCCATTGACAGAGAAATGGATAAAGAAGGTGTGACACATATATACAATGGAATATTAGCCATAAAAAGAAACGAAATTGAGTTATTTGAGTGAGGTGGATGGACCTAGATAGAGTCTGTCATACAGAGTGAAGTAAGTCAGAAAGAGAAAAACAAATACCATATTCTAACACATATATATGGAATCAAAAAAAAAAAAAAGTGTTCTGAAGAACCTAGGGGCAGGACAGGAATAAAGATGCAGATGTAGGGAATGGACTTGAGGACACGGGAAGGGGGAAGGGTAAGCTGGGACGAAGTGAGAGTGTAGCATTGACATATATACACTGCCAAGTGTAAAATAGATAGCTAGTGGGAAGCAGCTGCATGGCACAGGGAGATCAGCTCTGTTCTTTGTGACCACCTAGAGAGGTTGGATAGGGAGGGTGGGGGGGAGACGCAAGAGGGAGGAGATATGGGGATATATGTATATGTATAGCTTATTCACTTTTTTATACAGCCGAAACTATCACACCATTGTAAATCAATTATACTCCAATAAAGATGTTAGAAAGAAAAAGGTCACTACTACCACCACCACTCCTTCCATCTGAAGAAACTCAGGGAGGTACAACATTATTGCACACAGTACAAACATCATTTCAGGAAAAAAAAAGAAAGAATATTTAATTTGGTTAGGTAGAGAGAAGTACAATGTGATTCAACTCTCTATTTCTCTTTCCCCTGCTCCCCAGAAGCACAGAAAGCCCTGTAAAAATTGCTATTTTTGAAGAGGAAGCTTCTCACTTTTTCTAGGAGGTGCCAGCCTGCATGTCAATGCTAAAGGGTAAAAGTATTTTTAAAAAGCCATAAAAATTGTAATCACATCACCTCGTTTTATGGGTTTTTAAAAAATCTCTAAAAAGAGGGAAGGAACTTAATGCGTAGCCAAAGTAGTGTGAGGAGTGATACCGATCACATATAAGCCAGTGTTTTTCCCTACTGAAGAAGTGCATACCCCCACCCCATGAGAATGTTCTTTGAAGTAACCTTTATGCTGTATCATGACCAAAGGTATGGTCTATTATTTGATTCTCAAAGAGATGGTTTATAAAATCTCTGCCACTCAGAGGAAGTGAAATATAGTTATTAAAGTAATACATTCCTGTTTTCTGCAAGCATGAATAGGCAACTTTTAGCTTCTGGAAATAATTATCTAACTCCAACTTGCCCGTGGGTGGATTAGCATCCTTGATGAGTGTTGGTCAAGAAAGAAGCCAATGACTTTGCTGAATGTGCCAGTTTTTTGGCTTTCTCTAAAAGAAGAAATCACAAAACCATAAGGTTAATTAAACTGATTTTCGTGGCTCTGTTTAATCTATTTCCTTGGCTTTGAGAACTTCATTTTTTTCAACTCTTCCGTTTCTTTAATATTACTTAAAATTTCTGTTGAAAGAAAGACAGATTTTAGAAGTAATGTGAGAGAGGACAATAATAAAACATTTAGAAATAGAAGTTTGAAAAATGCAATGTTATTTAATAGGATGAGCTTCAAAGTTAAAAGGCTCAAATTCTATTTGTAATTCTGCCTCTCTTCAGTTGTATTGTTAATGTTATATTCCTTAACCTTTCCATGTCTGTTCCTCGAGTCTGCATGTAGGATAATAGTATTTCTATTCATTGCAGAAACTTTGCATGAGGTTTGAATGAGGTCTATAAAATTTGCTTTAAAATAAAAGCCCCTCAGTACAAAAATACAGTAATACTCTTTGTTATGGACTGAATGTTTGTGTCCTCCCAAAATTCGTACGTTGGAGCTCTGACCTCTAATGTGACTGTATTTGGAGTCAGGGCCTGTGGGGAGGCGATAAAAATTAAATGAAGTCATAAGGGTCAGGCCTCAGTCTAGCAGGGCTGGCACCCTTGTAAGAAGTGGAAGGAACGCTAGAACTCACAGCATGAGGATGGCTGTCTACAGGAAGAAAGTTACCACCAGAAACCAACCCCATCAGACCTTTATCTGGGACTTCTAGCCTCCAGAACTGTGAAAAATAAGCCTTTTGTTTAAGCCACCCAGTCTGTGGTATTTTTATTATGGCAGCCCATGTAGATTAAGATACCCTTGACATTACATTATCTTTAAATCCTACAAAACTTTTAAATCTTCATTCAAGAAATGGCTCGCTGAAAAACCTGGTTTTAACACTTAAAAGTCACACTTTAAGAGAAAGGAATACTACTAACACAACATTGTAAATCAACTATCCTTCAATAAAATATATTTTAAAAGAGGAAGAAAGGAATATTTAATGAGTACTTACTTAGCACCAGACATTGTTTTAGGTGCATTTTAAAAAATGTATTTAATAATTTAACCCTCAGAAGAACTGTAGGTGGTAGATATTTTTGTCCCTATTTTACAGATAAGGCAACTAAGACTTACCCAAGGTTGTATAGTTAGTTAAGTGATAGGAATGAGATTCAGAGTCCCTCTGAAGCTTTTAAATTACACTCTAATTCCTTCTGTGTTTCTACTACTGTACTGCACTCAGTAGAATGCCAGGCAGAGTGCAAAGACCAGAAACTTAGTGAAGTGACTTACGATCGCAGAGCTAATTAGAGAAGTGAAGATCAATATTGCTCACGTTTTGCACTCCATTTTTAAGCCTGTGTAAGTGCTAACCATTAGTCATGAGAAATATCAGAAGATGTTGAACAAAATGAGTTGCATATGGAACCAATCTTAAACCATAAAATGAGCCTGAAATTTAGAATCTTTCTACTTTTTGTCTCTCAAAGAATGGAAGTAACAGTTGATAAGAAAGATGGATAGTAGTGACATATGATGTACTGACCTGTCTTCATCCTAGAAAACAGATTCTAAGGTACAAAGAAGATGAAGTTATGGCTAGATACCTTTTCTCACTTTCAAATGATGGTACTTTTTGGTATTTTATGATAACCACTGCCATACCTTCATGGGTACTTGTCACTCTGAAAACTCTTTGTCAAGTGTGAAGGTTGACTTTTCCCAAATTCCATTTTTGATTAGTAGAATGAGCTATATAGGTATTGATCTGAAAAGTTCACTTCTTTTTACTCTTTAATTGACTTTGGATTTGAATTCCCAACTCCACGACTTTTGAGCTGTATAATTAATCTTGGGCAAGATACTTAATACCTCTGAGCTCCCACCCCCAACCCATTGGGGGTAATAGAATCACATTCAAAGGGTCATTGTGAAGATTAAGAACGCTTGGGACTTCCCTGGGGGTCCAGTGGTTAAGAATCCGTCTTGCAATGCAGTGGACATCGGTTCGATCCCTGGTCAGGGAACTAAGATCCCACATGCCACCCAGCAACTAAGCCCACATGGCACGGCTAATGAGCCTGCGTGCCACAGGTAGAGAGAAGCCTGCGCACTGCAACGAAGAGCCCTCATGCCACAACGAAAGATCCCACGTGTCACAACTAAGACCCGATGCAGCCAAAAAATAAATAAAAATTTTTAATAAAAGAATGCTTGTGAAACAATTACCACAAGGTAGGCACATATTATGGCCTCAGAAATGTTAGCTGATCTCATTGTGAACTATGGTATTGACCATACCTCTGAAGATGGGAAAATAACATCAATTTTAGAGGGTTATAAAATGGTACTTTGTACCTTCTGAATATTTCTAAAACCTTGATTCAGGAGATGAACTTCCAGTACTAATTTATTTTGTCAGATACTCAGGATACCTAAATTAAAAACACTGTGGATAAATAAAATACAGTTGACTCTTGAACAAGTTGGGGTTAGGGCCGCTGATCCTCTATGCAGTGGAAAATCCCTGTATAACTTAGTAGTTAGTTAGCCTTCCATGTACGCAGTTCCTCTTTATCTGTGGTTCTGCATCCTCGGATTCAACTAATCTTGGATAGGGTAGTACTGTAGTATTTACTACTGAAAAAATTCCACGTGTAAGTGGACCTGTGCAGTTCAAACTCATGTTGTTTAAGGGTTAACTGTAGTTCTTAATGGATATTGGGATAGATAGAACTAAAAATATGTTCCTAATGACAATATATATGATTTAAAAAATATGGATATAGGTGGTAGGACAGGAACATGGATAAAAAAAGCTACATACCTTAAGTTCCATGAGAAGACTGTGTCATAGTGAGTGAGTACTTACCTGTTAATAAAAGGAGACAAGTCAAAAGAAGTAAACAAGTATTAATAGATCTCTGTGCCTGAAATGACTGGTGAGGAATGAAAGCAGTTCATGTTGCCAGTTCTGAATTGAAGAAAAATGTTTTAATTATAGTAGTAGGATCTTTGTAATTAAATAATGCACATGTATCAGTTCTAAAATACTACTGAGCATCTCTATAGACAAGAACAGTGCTAGGTTACTGGGAATACAATTTAAAGTAAGATAGAGTTCCCACCCTCAAGCAGACACAGACAGTAATAGAAAAAGTCCCTAAGTATATTAGATTTTATTGCTGCAGTAAGAAATTACCATAAACTTAGTGGCTTAAAAGAGCATAAGTTTATTAGCTTCAGTTCTGTAGGTCAGAAATCTTATGTGGATCTCACTGGGTTAAAATCAGGGTGTCAGCAGGGCTGTGTTCCTTTCTGGACACTTTACAGGAGAATTCATTTCCTTGCCTTTTCTAGTTTCTAGAAGCCACCCATGTTCTTTGGCTCATAATCCTTTCCTCCATCTTCAAAACCAGCAGCAATGGGGGTCCAGTTCTTTTCACACTGCCATCTCTTTGGGTCTCTGTACCTGGGAATGGTGTTCTGATTATAAGGGCTCATGTGATTAGATTGGGCCCACCTGGATAATCCTGGATGATTATTTATTTTTAACATCTTTATTGGAGTGTAATTGCTTTACAATGGTGTGTTAGTTTCTGCTTTATAACAAAGTGAATCAGCTATACATATCATATATCCCCATATCTCCTCCCTCTTGTGTCTCCCTCCCACCCTCCCTATCCCACCCCTCTAGGTGGTCACAAAGCACTGAGCTGATCTCCCCGTGCTAGGCAGCTGCTTCCCACTAGCTATCTATTTTACATTTGGTAGTCTATATATGTCAATGTTACTCTCTCACTTCATCCCGGCTTACCCTTCCCCGTCCATGTGTCCTCAAGTCCATTCTCTATGTCTGTGTCTTTATTCCTGTCCTGCCCCTAGGTTCATCGGAACCAATTTTTCAAATAGTTTAGCAAAAACCAGTAGATGTGAAAGTGTTACTCAAGAGATTGTTCCTTGTTGGGGGGGGGGGCGTTGGGGGGGAAACTCTTCTAAAGCACCTGGCCTTGATTCTGTGGCTTCTGTTCCTTTTTAAATCAATTGTTTTGAGGTATAATTTACTATGCAAAGAACTAAGCCTAAGTGTACAATTACTGAGTTTTGACAAGCATATAAATCTATGTAACCACCACCACAGTCACATAGAATATTTCCATTGCTCCAGAAGTTCCTTGTGCCTCTTTGCAGTTAATTTCTTTCTGCTTCTGGCCACAGAACGGCAGTTAACCTGCTTCTGACATTACAGATTAGTTATAGATTCTGTATTAAAAAGTATTATTTTTTTGAAATTCGGATTATTTTATGGTTTTTAAAACTATTTTAATGGATTACGTTGGTTTAGAACTTCAGGGGTTTCCAAATTAAAACAGTTTTCCT
This sequence comes from Tursiops truncatus, assembly GCF_011762595.2. Classification (NCBI taxonomy): domain Eukaryota; kingdom Metazoa; phylum Chordata; class Mammalia; order Artiodactyla; family Delphinidae; genus Tursiops; species Tursiops truncatus. The sequence continues at coordinate 59,375,111 of NC_047049.1, read as the reverse complement.
TCTGCTGTTTATGCTGGTCCTCTCAGCACTGAGGTTTCCTAGGAAAGATATTACCTGCAATTTACAGATAAGAAAACTGAGACACAGTTATAGAGACCCAGAGTTAGTATAGGACAGTGTGAATTCTTGCTTGTTGAAAAAGGAGCTCAGTTGGAAGTTTTATGAAGGGAATGAAAATATCTATTTTGATTTGACTGTGTCTGTGCATTTTTGTTTCAAATCAGTTCTTTTTACCTCTTTTGTCTCTAGCACATTAAGTTCTGATTTTTTTTGGTTAAGTTATTTTATTTATTTTTGGCTGCATTGGGTCTTCGTTGCTGCATGTGGGCTTTCTCTAGTTCAGGCAAGCGGGGGCTACTCTTTGTTGCGGTGCTCAGGCTTCTCATTTGTGGTGGCTTCTCGTTGCGGAGCACAGGCTCTAGGCGTGCGGGCTTCAGTAGTTGCAGCACACAGGCTCAGTAGTTGTGGCTCGCAGGCTCTAGAGCGCAAGCTCAGTAGCTGTGGCACATGGGCTCAGTTGCTTGGCAGCATGTGGGATCTTCCCGGACCAGGGCTCGAACCTGTGTCCCCTGCATTGGCAGGTGGATTCTTAACCACTGCTCCTCCAGGAAAGTCCCAGTTCTGATAAATTTATAAAGAATGAAAATAAGGGTTTAGGATTTGTGCTGAGTCTCTCCCCCTCCCCCACTTTTTAAGTGACTTTGATCAAATCACCAAGTTTCTGAAGTTTAGTTTTCTTATCTGCAAAATGAAAATTAAAATTCAGAGTTGTCATAGGAATTAAAACAAAGTGTATGAATGGACAGAAGTCTATTTAATTTTGGGAGAGATTGTACTGGTTGTTTTGTCTTCTTCTTGTTAGGTTCTTTTAATTTAGGCACATGCTAGATGATCAGATCAACTTAAAAAAACAACCTCTAAGGGAACATAGAGAATGCTAAGACTCTTAAAATGACATGTACTATCTGTTAGAGTGAAAATTTTCTAAGGGGAAAGAAGAAGATTGGAAATAAAGAGTAGTCAATTTTTGATCCTGAGAAGAAAACAAGAAAAAAAATGACTTATAATTTTCTTTTTTAAAATTGCATTTATTTCTGCTCAAAATAAAATTACCATAGAATCTTTCATACATCCTATCTCTGGAATCCTAGAATCCTCTTAAATGAAACTACTTGACTCTGATGTCATTTTGCTATTATAAAAATTCACCCCTCTTGCCCAGGTTGCAAGATAGACATGTTCTCTTTAAAAATCTGCTTTATAGGGACTTCACCGGTGGTGCAGTGGTTAAGAATCCGCCTGCCAGTGCAGGGGACACGGGTTCCATCCCTGGTCTAGGAAGATCCCACATGCCGTGGAGCAACTAAGCCTATGCACCACAACTACTGAGCCTGCACTCTAGAGCCCACGAGCCACAACTACTGAAGCCCGCACGCCTAGAGCCTGGGCTCTGCAACAAGAGAAGCCACCACAAAGAGCAGCCTGCGCACCACAATGAAGAGTAGCCCCCGCTTGCCACAACTAGAGAAAGCCCGTGCGCAGCAACAAAGACCCAACACAGCCAAAAATAAATAATTAATTAATTTTAAAAAACAAACAAAAAATAGGTTTTAAAAAAAATCTGCTTTATAGTCAGTAATAATAGGTTCTGAAGAATTTCTCTACTCGGGATTCTGGTAATTCATTTCTTGATTTAAAAACCTTTCAATAGGACTTCCCTGGTGGCGCAGTGGTTGAGAGTCCGCCTGCTGATGCAGGGGACACGGGTTTGTGCCCCGGTCTGGGAAGATCCCACATGCAGCGGAGCGGCTGGGCCCATGAGCCATGGCCGCTGAGCCTGCGCGTCCAGAGCCTGTGCTCCGCAAGGGGAGAGGACACAACAGTGAGAGGCCCGCGTACTGAAAAAAAAATATATATATATATATACTCCAATTTAGCTCTATTTCCTCCTCCCCTTCTGTGCTATTGTTATTATATATATTATAGCTATGTATGTTAAAAACCTAATAGTGTAATAATAATTATATAATTTTATGCTTTTTAAAGAAGCAGAGAGAAGAATGGAAGCAAGTTTTTTTTATAGAGTTTCTTATACTAAATCTTATTATTTATCATTTGTTATCTTCCTTTCTGTGAATTCAAGTAACTTTTTGGTGTCATTTCCTTACTCCAATACAACTTTGCTTCTTCTTACTTATCTTATGCTGTTATTATCAAATATATTACATTCCTAAATGTTGCAGGCTCAGTAATACAACTATATACATATTGTTTTATATACTCAATAATTGCTTTTTAAATAGTTGAGAGGTGAAGAAATGTGCATTTATATTATATCTTTGATTTTTTAAAGTGGATTTGAATTACTTTGGGGGTCATATGCTTTCAACCTGAATAGTTTCCTTTACTATTTCTTGTATTCTTACTCCAATACAACTTTGCTTCTTCTTACTTATCTTATGCTGTTATTATCAAATATATTACATTCCTAAATGTTGCAGGCTCAGTAATACAACTATATACATATTGTTTTATATACTCAATAATTGCTTTTTAAATAGTTGAGAGGTGAAGAAATGTGCATTTATATTATATCTTTGATTTTTTAAAGTGGATTTGAATTACTTTGGGGGTCATATGCTTTCAACCTGAATAGTTTCCTTTACTATTTCTTGTATTCTTACTCCAATACAACTTTGCTTCTTCTTACTTATCTTATGCTGTTATTATCAAATATATTACATTCCTAAATGTTGCAGGCTCAATAATACAACTATATACATATTGTTTTATATATTCAATAATTGCTTTTTAAATAGTTGAGAGGTGAAGAAATATTATATCTTTGATTTTTTAAAGTGGATTTGAATTACTTTGGGGGTCATATGCTTTCAACCTGAATAGCTTCCTTTACTATTTCTTGTAAGGCAGGTCTGCTAGCAATGAATTCTCAGCAATGAATTCTTTCAGTGTTTGTTTATCTGGGAATGTCTTTATCTGTCTTCATTTTGAAAGATGGTTTATGGTTTTACTGAATATAAGATTCTATTTTTTTGGGGGGGAGGCTGCAGCAAATGGCATGTTGGATATTAGTTCCCCAACCAGGGATTGAACCCATGCCCCCCGCAGTGGAAGCGCAGAGTCTCAACCACTGGACCACCAAGGAAGTCCCCTGAATATGATTCTTGGTTGACGTATTTTTTGGGTTTCAGCACTTTGAATATGTCATCACACTGCCTTTTAGCCTTCATTATTTTTGATGAAAAATCTGGTGTAATCTTTTTGGGATTTCCTTGTGAGTGAGAAGTTGTTCTCTTGCTGCTTTCAAGATATTTACTATGATATGTCTTGTATATGTATGATGTCTCTTCGTGCTTTCCTACTTGGAATTTGTTGAGCTTCTTGGAAATGTAGATTGTTTTAATCAAATTTGGTAAGTTTTTAGCCATTATTTCTTTGAATATTTTTTCTCTTCCTTTCTCTACTTCTGTGAAAAAAGTTTTCTTCTCTCTGCTCACCATGTATATGTTACAGTGCTTTATGGTTTTCCACTTTTCTCTGAGACTGTTCATATGTGTTCTTTCTTTTTTTCTCTATGTTCTTCAGATTGTACAATGTCTATCCATCTATATTCAAGTTCGCTGATTTTTCTGCTAATTGATATTTACCGTTCAGTCCCTGGAATGCATTTTTCTTCTTGGTTATTGTACTTTTCAACTCCTGAATTTCCATTATTTAAAATAATTTCTATATCTTAATGATATTGTCTATTTGACAAGAAATTATCAGGGCTTCCTTTACTTTTTTAAAGCATTTTTTCCTTTAATTCTTTAGACATATTTATAATAGTTGTTTTAAAGTCTTTGCCTGCTAAGTCCAACATCTGAACTCTTTCAAAGGCAATTTCTGTTGCTTGCTCTTTTTTCTTATGTAGGACCATACTTTTCTGTTTCTTTGCATGTTTCATAACTTTTTACCAAAAACTGGACATTTTATTTTATTTTATTTTTTAAATTAATTTTTATTGGAGTATAGTTGATTTACAGTGTTGTGTTAGTTTCTGCTGAACAGCAAAATGAATCATTTATACATATTCATATATCCACTCTTTTTTAGATTCTTTTTCCATATAGGTCATTACAGAGTATTGAGTAGAGTTCCCTGTGCTATATAGTAGGTCCTTATTAGTTATCTATTTTATATATAGTAAAAACTGGATATTTTAGATAACATATTGTAGCAACTGAGGATATGATTCCACCCCCAATTCCCACACATTCACCAAATTGGATGTTGTTGTTTACTTGTTAATTTGTTTAGTGGCTTGGCTGGACCATTTTAGTGAAGTCTATTTTCTCTATAGTGTGTAGCTACTGATCAGGAGTCAGTCTTTGGCATGCACAGAATCATCCTAGGATGATGGTGGTTTTAGCAGGGCTGTCTTTGGTTGTCTCTTTCTCTGTTCTCTTTGTTTAGCTGTCTGTCTCTATAGGTATCACAGCCATCTGTTAGCTTCCACTAATTGCTCATTATCATTATAATTAGCTCATTATCAGTACTGCCTGTAACATAAATTCTTCCACAGGCTGATGCAATTAATATTGGGCCTCATTGCAGGTGTAATTTTGCAGCCAGTCTTTGAGGTTTTTTTCTCAGGAGGACTCTTTTTAGCTGCTTCTTTCCCTGGTTCTCCCTAGTAAAATTCTAGCTGTTGTAGCTTGTTACTCTCAAAGATTTACCAGTCTCTTAATTGCTTACCACCAAAATCTCTATTATCTTCTGTAGTGCCCTCACTATTAACTTTCCCACACTGTGTTCCAAATAAAGTCATTTCCCTTGGGGAACACTTTGGAGCTTTCTCTCTTTTTCTGTCCTGCCTTTACCCCTGGGCTAAACCTCTGCCACTGCCTGGAGTAGGAAGTGAGCTAGTGGCCCCTTCTCTTGGAATGACACTGCTGCTTGGTCTTCTGGGTGTCTTCTGTTGCAGAAACTTTAACCGTATGAGCAAGCTGGGGCAAGGGCATTTGGGATCCCAGTGTTCCTGGCTTGCCTGCTGTGGTAGAACTTCTGTCCCACAAGTGAGGGCTGGCTGGAAGAAGTGAGGACCAGACCTCTCAGCTGCTCTTGTCTCTTACAGAGCTTCTGCAACAAAGAGGTGGAAGTAAGAGAAATGCAGGTGGACTGCCCCTCCTAGCAGATATCATAATCCTCAATTGGGATTTGGGTGTAGAGGAAGGCCTACATTCTTGGTTGCTCTCATCTGAAATAGCAACTGTGGCTTGATAGTATCTAAATTTCCTTACAACTTATTTACAAATTTAGAAAACAGTATCTATTTGTAAGCTGCATAATGTTGCTCTAATAATGTCTTTAACACTCATACAAAAGTGTAGTAATATCAAGATAGCTTAAAATAGCAAAAGTTGCAGTAATTGTTTTACATAGGGTTTTTATATGTTATATATGTTACAAGCTAGTGAAGAACATGCAGCACACACATGAGAGGATATATTATTTACTGTTTTCTATTATGCCTAAACAGTTGAAAATACTGAAAATGTATAACCATTTGTCCTTGGGCCTTATTGGATGTTGAATGCAGTGAAGTATTTTTTGGATCTAGGGTATCTGGGATTAGCTCATAACAGCATTAAGCAATGAGGTTGCCTTTTATTGCTGTTACTTGTTATCAAATAGAAAAATGCCTTTAGGCATTAGGTAGCAGAAGGTGAAATACTTAGTTTCATTAGTTCCAGAGACTTGATGCAATATAGTTACACACCTCACAGCTGAATGACAAATCTTTGCTACTCTTAAACGCTTTGGGAAGGTTATTTTGGATTATATAGATGGGTCTGATATAATCACAAGGGTCCTTATAATAGGGAAACAGGAGATGAAAGTTAGTGGTAGATGTGATGTGAGGAAGGGGTCATGAGCCACGGAATGGAGGAGGCCTCTAGAAGTGGAAAAGGGTAAGGAAACAGATTCTTGTCTCAGAGCCTCTAGAAGAAACTAGCCTTACTGAAACCTTGACTTTATTTAGCCCAGTGAGACTTATTTCGAATTTCTGACCTCCAGAACTGTAAGAGAATAAATGTGTTATTTTAAAACACTAATTTTGTGGTAATTTATTACAGAAAGAATAAGAAACGAATAAAACAAGGAAGACCTGACTTACCGTAACTGTGTGGTAAAGGTAGTCTAGTGCTAATAAAATATTTGTATTTTCTGAGTACTTTGATTTTTGTTTCAGGAAAAGCTTGTCTGACTTTTAAAGTTTTAGGCATCTTCATAGTTTTATATCCTAGCAGTTAGACTGCACTAGGATTATCTGATGTCACCTTTCTTCTGTTTCTAAAAGTGAAATGAGAAGTAGATCAGAGCAGAAAGGTTTAATTAAATTCACACAAATAATCCCATAGGTTAGTATTATACATTACCAAATTAATGCTTTCCTTTTTGTTCTGTATTACTAATATGATTGCTTACATTGTTGCCTCAAAACCAAGACTTAAAATCAACTATTAAAGGCAAATAAGTTCTGTCATCACAGGCTTATCTGAGACTTCTGTTCTGAGCAAATACAGGCTTCTTTCAGAAGTAAATGGATTTTAAAAGCACAATGAAAGGAATGTTCCATTTAAATGGTTAGCCAATAAGTGTCACAAATACAGTATTTTTTTTGAAAACATTTAATTTTTTTTGATTAACATTTAATGCAGTCATAAAATTTACTGCATAATTCTCAAATTGTGTCATTGGGAAGCTGTATGAAAACTGCCATATATTAAGTAATTATCACATGAAAGATGTTCAACACTGAGAAGAAAATTTGTAAAATGACGTGCTTTTTTTTTTCCTTTTTTTCTTTTCTCTTCTTTTTTTTTTTTTTTTTTTGCTTATTTATAGGTAAATCCTCACTGAGACTACCTAGTATAAGAAACAGGGAAAGGATGATTTTTTATTTTTAAGCTGTTTGGAACCTAAGTCATAATTTGTAACTAGAGCATGGGGGTCTTTTTGCCAAGACAGCCCTGAATGACTAAGTTGCCCAGGCTAAGTCTGTTGGCTGGTTTGATTTTTATTATTTAAAACTCTGTTGTTGTTTAGCAAGTAATATTTATTCACTACAAATAAATTAGAACATGCAATTGTGTGAAAATAAGACCTAGTGATACATTCACTTTTAACAGTTTGGTATAGAACCTTCCTGACTTTTCCTGTATATGTTATTTCTAAGCTGTTTTTATCACATAGCATTACATTGAATATCTTTTCATGTGACACTGACATGAGAATTTTAATACGCGGCAGTTTTTCATAAAGCTTAAGTTCAGAATCTAGAATCAGACTTTGATTCTGGACTTTTCAACTTAACACATGAGTTGGAAAATAAACCTCATTTGTAAAATGGAGATAAATTATAGGATTGTTGTAAAGATTAAATGAGATCATATGAAGCATTTAACACAAAATCTGATATACAGTATCATTTAATAAATGGTCACTATCTTTATTCAGGTGTTCTGTTACATGAACATACTATTGGTAATGTAACAATTCCTTATTGTTAGAAAACTTTTTCTAATGTTTCACAGTTAAAAAAAAATGCAACATTTAAGCAACCTCTAAAATGCCAAGAAGCCTTACGAGGTGTGGGATTGGAGGATTGAATTTTGGGACGGCTCATGATCAAGAGTAACATCCATATACTCTTTTTTAGTTTTTAATAGAATGATAGCTCAGTCTTATTTTGTAGGCAAATACATGTAAAATAATGTACTGCTATAGTCTGTTTATACTGTATCTCTAATACTGAGTTATTTCACTGTTTATAAGTTCAATTTAGAATGTGGTAGGCGAAAAGAAAAAACTTCCAGTTATGTTTACTTAACTATGTTGTTTAAACAGGACACTGAGGTATACAATAACAATTGGTGCATGAGATGACCTATAGTTGTAATGCTCTCTTTGCCAGTGGTTAGGTGTGTGATTTTTGGACAGGTTACTAATACCACTGGACTATAGTTTCTTCTGAGTAAAATGAAGACAGTGGACTAGATCAGCAATTTTCAAATTTGAGTATTGTGCAGATCCTTTCAAAGGAATATTCAAATTCTTAAACTATATTGTTGTTTTTAATTAGGTACTCAGCTTTAGTGTAGACAAACATGAAGCTAAATAAGAAGTTCCCTCTGCTACATCCATGTAGAGCTACAAAACCAAAACAAGTGTAGTACAAACAAACTACAAAACCAATGTATTAACAACATCAGCATGATGAATGATAATGGTTTGCTGAAACTAAAATGCTGCTGCTTCCCACGTGAATATGTTATTCCTTGCTACACTATAGGTTCTTTTGCATTGGGCTACCTAGACTACAGTGCATGAGATGCCAATTTAATTCTCCTGACATGTTGTTTTTATTAAAACTATTATAAATCTTTGGTTTAGTGTATCATGATATCATTTGGCCTTCACTGGCTCAACTGTATTACCTGCCTCTCTACTTTTCTCATTAGCCTAGGATAGTGAGGGAAATTGATGATTTCTTGTGTTGGTAAATACAAATATGGGCACAAATATCCTGGCAACACTTAATTATAAAGTATTCTTTCAAATGACCCAAATTTTCAAAGATCATCCATGGTAAATGCAGAAAATTTTAAACGTTTTATAGAGAACTCCTAAATTCTTGAATATACAGCCACAGATTTGGGCTGTGGTCCATATTGAGAACATCAAACTAGATCATTAAGGCACTTCTATGATTCTGCGACTAGGAAGCTGTTCCTGTAAGTAATGATGGCAACATATCCACACATTCCAGGGTGTCTTACTCTCTTAGATTAGGAAAATGTATTTATGAAGTAAGGGTATTTTTTTTTAAAGATTTAATTTTATTTATTTTTGGCTGCATTGGGTCTTCCTTGCTGCGTGGGGCTTTCTCTAGTTGTGGCGAGCAGGGGCTACTCTTCATTGCTGTGCACGGACTTCTCCTTGCAGTGGCTTCTCTTGTTGCGGAGCACAGGCTCTAGGCGCACGGGTTTCAGTAGTTGTGGTGCACGGGCATAGTTGCTCCATGGCATGTGAGATCTTCCCGGACCAGGAATCGAACCCGTGTCCCCTGCATTGGCAGGCGGATTCTTATCCACTGCACCACTGGGGAAGTCCCGGGTGTTTTTTAAGTAAGCAAAAATTATATTGTCTAATTGCTGGAGGGCGGTGGTTCTCAAGAGGAGGTAATTTTGCCACCCCCCCCCCCTCCAGCCCGTAGATATTTGGAGACATTTTTGGTTGTCAAAAACTGATTGGGGGCAGCATTGATTCTGGCATCAGTGGCTAGAGGCCAAGGATGCTTCTAAACATATTACAATGCACAGGACAGCCCCCTACAACAAAGAATTATCCAGCCCAAAATGTCAGTAGTACTGAAGTTAAGAAACCCTGCTGTAGGCCAAGGGTCCCCAACCCCTGGGCCCCAGATTGGTACGGGTCCTGTTGGGAACCAGGCTGCACAGCAAGAGGTTAGTGGCGGGCGAGTGAGCGAAGCTTCATCTGCCGCTCCCTATTGCTCCCCATCGTTCACATTACCGCCTGAACCATGCTCCCTCCCCCACCCCCCACTGCTGCTGTAGGGCATTATAACCAAAACCAAGGATAGTTTTAGAGATAGAGAACAGCATGATCATATTCATAAAAACTTCATTATTGGAAGTACAAAACGCCCTGTAGCTTATCCTATAATATCAACCAGGACTACTTAAAATCAAGTATTTGTGAAATAGATACTAACTTTAAGAAAAAAAATTTTTTTCTGTAATGGATCGAGGAACAAAAGAATGCAAGTATGGTGCCACTCGGGTTTTTTTTTTTTGCCCGTGTTGGGTCTTGCTGCACGCGGGCTTTCTCTAGTTGGGGTGAGTGGGGGCTCCTCTTCGTTGCGGTGCGCAGGCTTCTTATTGCGGTGGCTTCTCTTGTTGCAGAGCATGGGCTCTAGGCGCGCAGGCTTCAGTAGCTGTGGCACGCGGGTTCAATAGTTCTGGCTCGTGGGCTCTAGAGTGCAGGCTCAGTAGTTTTGACACACGGGCTTAGTTGCTCTGCGGCACATGGGATCTTCCTGGACCAGGGCTCGAACCTGTGTCCCCTGCATTGACAGGCGGATTCCTAACCACTGCGCCACAGGGAAAGCCCACTACTCAGGCTTTCTTAAAGCAAATGTGGTTTCTATATGTCAGTTGCAGAAGCTGTTACCTAAGAAAGTAAACTTTGATTTCTCATACATTTTCTCTTTAATTTTTGGTATAAGTCTTTATGTTACACAATTGAATTTGAAAGAATAACCTTTCTAATTGTGGTTCAAAATCATATCAAAGCGATGCCTGAAATACGAAAATCTACCTACCTATCCTGTATGAAACCTTGCTGAATGAAAAAGCATTGTGTTTTAGCACTAGGGTCGCTTTTTCTTTTAATATTTTTTGGTTTAGTTTTACTTCTTATCATAGAAAAATTTCAAAATACACAAGGTGAGGAGAATAATATAATTAATCCATGAACCCCAACGTACCCATTATTCAGCTTCAGCATGTGAACATTTTGCTAATCTTGTTATATCTTTCCCCTCCCCCCACTAGCTCCCTTCCCAGAATTATTTTAAATCAAATTACAGACATCATATTATTCCATCCATAAATACTTTGTAACTAAAGTGAAGTCAGAGAAGGTGTTATCTTGTGGGTACGCTATGGGGGAAGTGGAATTGTGGCAAGTCTTTGGAATGGTGGCTTATTGCAAATAAGTGGATAACCCAAAGCCTTCCATGTAGTAGAAGCTCTATTAAATATTTATTGAATTGAAAAATCTAAGTTATTGTGTGAAGTAATATTACAATTTTAATGTGCCACAAAGGCAATTTACTCATTTTTAAAAATAGTTTTTATGCTGCCTTTAATTTTAGCATTGGCTTTAATCACAGCCTGGCCCCCACTGCTGCTTCTCTCTTTCCTCCTGGCATTTTACTAATCCATATCTTTTCCTTTGGCCCTTTCCCAAGTATATACTCATGACAGTGAACTCTTGGAAATCTGTTACTGCTTTTGTTCTTCCCCTTAAATATTTGCACTTTTAAAAATTCTTAAAGCTAGTGAAATGGGTTTTAAGCAAGAGAGTGACATGAAAAGATTAACATTTTAGAAAGATAATTTTGGTTATGTTATGGAGGATAGATGGGAGGCAGGGACTTGGAGATATAGAAACAGATGGATTTAACAGCTATATAAAAGCTAGAACTCACAGTTTTTGGTGACTGAAGGAAGGAAGGTGGGAGGAAGGAGTTAAGAATGATAGCCAAGTTTATAATTTCAACAACTAAATGATAGTACCATTTTCTGAAAGGAGGAGTACAAGGGAGAGAGCAGATTTGTGGGGAAAATATTCTTCTATGTGATTTCCTAATTTGGTGAGTGGCGCGGGGGAAGAATCTTCTCTTGACTCTCAGTATGGTGTTCTAGTGAAACGAGAATTGTTTTACTTGAGCAGTACTGTGATTTCATTCATGATTTTAAACTAGTTTATGAGAAGAAAATCTGCTGGGCTGTTTGTATTCCCATTTCTTCATGGCATGCAAGTTTTGTGTAGTCATTATCTAGACCAACACTTGTTACCTGACAGTCACATGCCAGAGGTGGTAGACAAGAGAAATAACAATCAAAGTTGGGTACATGTTATAAGGGAATCCTCCAATCCCCCATCCATTCTTTACTTAGTTGTCTTTTATAACCTAGAGACCACTAGATGTTTGATTTACACTGGTGATAGAAGCCCAAGTCCTGAGGGAAAGTGACCCCAGATTTTCCTTGTTCCATGTACCCCTAAGCTTACTTTCTTAGCATACTGTTCCATTGTAGAATTTTCTTTGCCTGGTGAAGGGTCAGTGTAATATATGTACTAAGAAACTTTCAAAAGTTTCATTTATTCATTAGTTAAGATAGATTTCTTCCTTCTTTCCTCCCTTCTTTCCTCCCTTCTTTCCTCCCTCCCTCCCTTCCTCTCTCCCTCCCTCCCTTTCCTTCCTTCCTTCCTTCCTTCTTTGGAGCAGTTTATTTTTTAACTTCTTTATAAATACTTAAATTCTCACAATTAACAACTCTTGTTTTTAGTAGACACATAAGAAATTTAGTATGTAAATCTTCACTAATTTCTGTATTATCTTCACAAAAGAACATTTTACTCCTCTTTCTTTTCTGCTTCAGGTTATATATATGATCTTTATCCAAAATAGTTGGTACTAAGTCATCAGTAGTTTCATCATTCTCATCATTTGAATCAGGTGTGTACCAAGATAGGGCTAATACTAGTACATTAATTGAAGCTGAGTGCATTTGTTTCATGTGAGTTTCTATGACCAAAGGACACTGAGAACGTCTCAGGGTAAAAGCTGGAGCCACTGTCATCTCGGGGGCTGGGTCTCCCTTGTGGATAATTACTGGCTATTCTAGGGTCCCAAAGCTCCAAGACTAGATGGTTCCACCAAATTGTAGATTTCTGTACCAACTGTAATAAAATACATGTAACTAATAATTCAGAAGTGACAGTTCTCCCAGGTAAGGTTCAGAGGTTTTGGAGGGTTTCATAGTGATCTCAACAGCTTTAAATTCTTGATATTTGTTTCACTGCTGATTGTGTCACTCTTTGGGGAATCAAAATTTTCCACCAAGTGAGTAGTTCATCAATGAAGTTCTGGAAGAAGATCAAGTCCAAAAGGATCTCCAAAAGTAGCTTTATTTGGTCTTCCCATTTTTAAACCTATCATCGGAGAGAAAATAAATAGAATAGAAAGTGACAAAATGATACAAGTCCTTTTTTGAAACTTCGATGATGGCATGCTTTAAACTCCAAAATAGTAAATGTTTAGCTGCTTATTTCTGGGAAGGACCAATTCATACAGTCCTTCAAACTCTGTACTGCATAACTCCAGGGAGTAAAATTCCTATATATGGAATGTAGCAGCCCAGGAATCTGGCTGTCAGCAGGGAGTCTGCCAGCAGAGCCAGTGAGGCTGGGAGTAAAGCAAAAGCCAGCAGCCTCAGCACAGCAGAGACCCAACCAGCCCCGCCACCCAAAAGGAGCCTGAGGGGTGGGACAAAATAGATTTTCTTTATGAAACTTAAAGACAGTAAGGAAAATGGTGCCCAGTGGAAAACATTTAGAAAAATAACTTTTGAAAAGAAGTGATTTGCTTCTCCTCAAGTCCATCCCTATGTCTCCCCACCTCCATTACTCTTTTTTTTTTTTTGATAGGTAAGACGTGGATTTATTTAGAGAGATACACATTCCATAGACAGAATGCAGTCCATCTCAAAAGTCAAGAGCAGCCCCAAAATACGGGGTGGTTAGTTTTTATGGGCTGGGTAATTTCATAGACCAACAAGTGGGAGGATTATTCCAACTATTTTGGAGAAGGGGTGGGGATTTCCAGGATATGGGCCGCCGCCCACTTTTTGGCTTTTTATGGTTAGGCTTGGAACTGTTCCGGTGCCTGTGGGTGTGTCATTTAGCATATGCTAATGCATTTCAATGAGTGCCACCTCCATTACTCTTATCATTCTTTAAAACAATAACAAACATCACAAAACCTTGAAGTTAACCTTCCAGCTACCATTGGCCATCAACACCTAATGGTTATTAGAATATTATACTTTTTTCTTTCTCAGCTTTGTGGCAAATTTTAAAGGCTGGGGGAAAGTATAGTAGACAGTGTACTTTAACTTTACTGTTACTATTATCACCAAGATAGCTTTTTGGAATTTTGTGGCTTGATCTGTCCCTGGATTTTAGTATTGGATTTCAGATATGATCTAAATAAATGTGGGTGCTTCCAGTTAAAGATGGTAGATTTTTTTTCCAGCTTTATTGAGAAATAATTGACATACATCACTGTATAAATGTAAGGTGTAGAGCATGATGGTACAGTTTGATTTACATATATTGTGAAATGATTGTCACAGTAGGTTTGGTTAACATCCATCATTTCATATAGATACAGTAAAAAGAAAAGAAGAAAAAAATTCTTTTTGGTGAGAACTCTTAGGATGTATTCTGTTAACAACTTTCTTATAAGTATACCCTTATTCATGGTTTTGCCTTCTGCAGTTTCAGTTACCTATGGTCAATCACGGTCAGAAAATATCAAATGAAAAATTCAAGAAATAAACAATTCATAATTTTTAAATTGTGAGCTGTTCTGAGTAGTGTGCTTGCCATCCTGCTCTGTCCTGTCCAAGATGTGAATCATCCCTTTGTCCAGCATATCTCTCCCATTAGTCATTTAATAGCCATCTAGGTTATCAGATGGACTGTCTTGGTATCATAGTGCTTGTGTTCAAGTAACCCTTATTTTACTTAACAATGTCCCAAAGCACAAGAGTAGTGATGCTGGAAATTTGGATATTCTTTTACTGTGCCTAATTTATAAGTTAAACCTCATCATAGGTACGTATGTATGGGAAAGAGCATAGTATATCTAGGATTCGGTCCTATCCACAGTTTCAGGCATCCACTGGGGGTCTTGGAACATATACCCTGCAGATAAGGGGGGACTACTGTATATCGTTAACTATAGTCAGATGGTTCATTGAACACAGATTTACCTTCACTCTTTCTCAAAACTCCACTAAAATAACAAAGATTTTTGGTTTTTTAGGCATAAATCCACAATGGGAACAAAAGACAAAGGAAAGGGGAGGGAAATGGAAGGGACTGGAAATTTTAGGTTTAGAAATCTGAAGAGAAGAAGAATGAGTACTTCTTTACTGAATCCTGAAATTAATAATGGTGTAAATTGAAAAGGAACCTGGCTTACCCTGAAACATCTTCCAATACCTTCGTGAAATGGGAATGAGACAACAGGAGAAATTAGTTGAAGGATTCATTGAAAATCTCTTTACATGGTAATTAGTCCCCAGATTCTCTTCCCCCATCCTGGAAGAAAACTGAAAATTCAATCCCCCCCAAAAAATGAAACAGATTTTCTGGAATGAGGAACCCTGGACACCATGAGGGCAGGGGTAATGTACTGAAAGAGGAGGAATAAGTGGAAATTGACGTATTGAATATTGGTATTTCTAGCCTGCTTCCCTCATTTATCTGAGAACATTGGCAGACAAGCTTTTACCTTCAAAGTAAGAGATTGGTAAGTTTCTCTGGAGAACCTGATATAATCTGAAAGAAAAGACTTAAAGATACTAATCATTTGGGTATCCCCAGGGAAATAGCACAACCAGAGCACTTTTGCAGTGAAGACCACTATTTGCATAAAGTTTCCAATCAGCTTTTTAGCCATCACTCCCCACTCCTAAATATGAGGAATCAGTGAAAGATCACTAGATATTTGAAAAACAATTTTAATATGAGCAAAGCCAAAGCAAATAGGAAACAGCAAGTTAAAGGGAACAGAGCTCATGAAGGAGGAAGGAAAAAAAATTTTAATGTATCACTAATAATCCTCAGAAAAAAAGTAATGCATCTAGTATAGGGTGCTCTAAAAAAGGAACTTTCAGAAAACCAAACAGATTTTAGAAATTAAAAACATAACAGAGTATTCCATAAAAGTTTTGAAGTGACCAAGAAACTAGAACTAAAAGAAAGAAATATAATTTAGGAGAGAAGAGTAAGAAAATTAGAGGACCCGTCCAAGAGATTCAGTAACCAAAAGAGGTTTAAGTAATAGGAGTTCCAGAAATAGAGAATAGTAGAAATGGAGGAGAAGAAATCATCAAAGAAGCCATTCCAAGAAACTTTCCATAACTGAAATACAAGTTTCTATATTGAAATAATCCAACAATTGCCAAGCATAGTGAGATCCACATCAAAGGACCTCTTAAATTTCATAGTCATGATTTTAAAAAAGAAAATCCTACAGAATCAAGAGAAAAACAAGTTTTACTGCAAAAGATCAGAAATCAAAGCTCAAGCTTCTCAACAGTGAAATCTACTAAATATTGGAGAAATAACCTCTAAATTTTGAAGGAAATTCAGTTTTTTTTAAAAAAAATAAATTTATTTATTTTTGGCTGCATTGGGTCTTCGTTGCTGCACACAGGCTTTCTCTAGTTGGCAGTGAGCAGGGGCCACTCTTCGTTGTGGTGCACGGGCTTCTCATTGTGGTGGCTTCTCTTTGTTGTGGAGCACGAGCTCTAGGCGCACAGGCTTCAGTAGTTGTGGCACATGGGCTCAGTAGTTGTGGCTTATGAGCTGCAGAGTGCAGGCTCAGTAGTTCTGGTACATGGGCTTAGTTGCTCCGCGGCATGTGGGATCTTCCTGGGCCAGGGCTCGAACCCAGGCCCCCTGCATTGGCAGGCAGATTCTTTTTTTTTGATGTTGGGGGTAGGAGTTTATTAATTAGTTAATTAATTTTTGCTGTGTTGGGTCTTCGTTTCTGTGCGAGGGCTTTCTCTAGTTGTGGCAAGCAGGGTCCACTCTTCATCGCGGTGCGCGGGCCTCTCACTATCGCGGCCTCTCTTGTTGCGGAGCACAGACTCCAGACGCGCAGGCTTAGTAGTTGTGGCTCACAGGCCTAGTTGCTCTGCAGCATGTGGGATCCTCCCAGACCAGGGCTCGAACCCGTGTCCCCTGCATTAGCAGGCAGATTTTCAACCACTGCGCCACCAGGGAAGCCCCAGGCAGATTCTTAACCACTGTGCCTCCAGGGAAGTCCCCAGAATGTTTTTTTTAGTTTGGTGATATTGTGATGCCCATTTAATTGGTCTGACAGGCACTAGAGATAGTAATTCAATGAATAGTTTATTCATTTATTTCTGGATATTTTTGCCACCTTAATTTAATTTTAAGAATTGGAACACTGGAATGGGGTGAAGGGGGATGATACTATGGAGGGAATGTTAGATATAGAGAGCTTTTTGCTGTAGAATTTGGGGTCTTGTTATTGGTAATCAGGAAAGATTTGGTGGTTTGAATTTGTCAGGCAAGGAGTTTGGGGATAAGAAGTTGTTGAGGCTGAGGCTACTTGGAACCAGTAGGGACCTCTTTGTTTAGATGTATAAACTGATCATATCCTCAGCCTGGGTTGCCAGCTTTTAAAATTTCTCCCCATGTGTTACTTTTTGCTGCTGACACTTTGCTTTTTGATACAGCCTTTTCAGTTTCTTAGATTTAATAATTTTAAATGAATTGTGGGGTTAAATTCATCTTAAGACCAGCCAGGTTTTAGGTTGTATTCTCAAAGGCAAAATATACACAAAGTATACTGTGTGTGAAACATCATCCATTCATTCCATTTTTTATTAAAACAAGGCTTTGGGAGTTGGGGTGTTTATGTCTGTTTTCAGAAACAGATGGTTGTGTGGTTGTACTAGAAGCAGATGTTTTGTTTTTCTGGGAATTGATTGAGACTTAAGTGTGAAAGCTTAACCTGAGCTAATTCTTTGGGAAGGATGAGAAAGACAAGTTGCTCAGTTCCCAAACATACTTTAGAAAAATAGCTATCTACTTTTCATGTCAGTTCCTTTTTTTTTTTTTTTTCCTTCCTTCCTGTGGTTGCTCTGATATAGTTAAAGTCTTTGTGGCTTGGCCAAAGGGCCAGTGATCCTGGAACCCATTTTAGTGAGAGGATCTGTAGATGATCCAAATGGTCAGTTCTAATGAAATGAGGACACTGTGATCTGTGGTCATGCAGAGGCCACAAAAAGGGGAAAGTCCTTTTCACTCTCATCAGAGTGGGGGCTCACTTCCATGAGGGAAACCAGTGGGTATTGCCAGGACTACAGACTCCTCTCTGTAGTCCTTGGATCATGATTCTCCATACTCTGTCCTGGATCTGTTCTTCACCATTGCTGATTCCACAAAATATACCCTAACCACACATCCAGTGGGAGGAACTCAAGAATTGGCAATACAGAAGAATGCATATCCCTTCTCAGTTTACCCAAAAATCTCTGTTGTGAAGTGGTTATAGAGGTGTAGCAGTACTTGAACTGGTCCATTTCCACTTATAGTGTGCCTGGTACATTCTCACCTTCATACCATATGTATTCCTTAGCCCATGCACTCCCAAATGTTCTTTATTCTTTCTCTAAATCCTACTTATTTTTAAAAGTCTAACTGAATTTCTACCTCTTCTGAGGAACCCAGTTTTAACTTTCATTTTCTTATTTAACGTTGCAAGGATGTGTGTCTAGTTTCCCTTACTAGTTTTAAATTTTATTTATTTATTTATTTTTGGCTGTGTTGGGTCTTCATTTCTGTGCGAGGGCTTTCTCTAGTTGCGGCGAGCAGGGACCACTCTTCATCGCGGTGCGTGGGCCTCTCACCGTCACGGCCTCTCTTGTTGTGGAGCGCAAGCTCCAGACGCGCAGGCTCAGTAGTTGCAGCCCATGGGCCCAGCCGCTCCGCGGCATGTGGGATCCTCCCAGACCAGGGCTCGAACCTGTGTCCCCTGCATTGGCAGGCAGACCCTCAACCACTGCGCCACCAGGGAAGCCCCCTGACTAGTTTTTAAGTCCCTTATATGTAGGACTCATGCTTTATTTGTATATTGGCTGGTAGTTAGCAAAGCCAGGAACAACAGAGGTTATTGTGATTTTAGTGTAGCTGTCTAACCATGAGCCAACTTCCTACAGTAGTATGTCAGGGACTAGCCCATTTATCAAAAGATAAATGATCAAGAATCCAGAGAATTTAGAAAGGTTTGTGACTGGTGGCGTCTCTCACTGGACCCTTCTTCTGCTATGGCAAACCTGAGTAATTTGTAGCCTATAGTTCTACAGGAAAGTGTGAAGGGAATTCCCAGACCAAAAAGAAACAGTAACTCAAGTGGTTTGAATTTTTTGCTGAATGTACTTTAAGCATAATCAATATCCACCCTAAGTACTTCACTGAATAGTTTAAATGAAACCACTGCATTGCTCGTGCTCCACCTTGGCTAGAGAATGTCATTGTGTAGGTTGTTTTCAAGTTGGATTTTATTACCTGACAAAGGTATGCCATCTGGGTGCATCTAGTGAAACTTCTAGATATTTGAAGGATTAGATTATGGTTTTTAATTCCCTCCGTTCCTTCACCCCTACCCTCATGTCCAAAACAAGTGTGATGCTATTCATTTTAGAATATTATTTAGGACAAAAGGTATGATAAAACCAAACTAGTGGCTCCTTGAAGGAGTGTGTTTTGGACTCAGATATGGAATTGCCACATGCCACTACTTTGGGCCTGTCTTTAGCATCTGAGAGACTTTTGCATGTACTGTGTGAACACTCTCTTCTTCCCTAGGAGAGCTTGGTTAGTGGAACAGTGTTGGGATTTCTAGCCCATTTTCTGCTGAGGGAAAAATCTGTCAAGTTAAACACTGCAGGATGAATAGAGGCTTTTGGAGCAGGGGCATGGGGAGAGCTGTAGTATCCAAAGTGTTATCAGAGGAAGGGAGAGAGCAGAGCTCATACCAAGAAAAACACAAGAGTGGAGTGAGGTGGAGAACAAAATGTTAAGTCCCTAAAATCAGATGCATGTGGGAAGGATCTTCTTCATACTTAACTACAAATGTTTAAAAAAAAAAAAAAGCAATACTGTTTTTTTCTTTCTTCTTTTCTTTTTTAAAAAATTCTTTTACTTTGAGTTTTTGGTTTCAAAAGCAGGTTAAATAGAAGCTTATTATGAAGTCTAGAACCATAGGCATTATTGAAATTTACCAGCCCCCAGAAGTCAATATCTAATTACTGTACCTTTTTGGCTGTTCCACATAATTAACCCTGCTGCTTGATCCAAGGGAAGCCAGGGGGAGACCAGTCACTGTTGGATGATGTAGCTCCTTGCTTAAGCCTTCATGTTGTGCTGCAAGGTTGAATAGACCATTTACTTGCATCTGTGAGGGGTTGCATTAAGATACTTACTTCTGCTCCCTCTTGAGAACCAGTGAAAAGAGAATGCCTCATTCAGAGAGAGAGAGAGAGAGAGATTGCTTGCTTTGAATTTGACTAAAAGGAAGTACATAGGCTTTTGTTTTCTTTACTTTTTTTTTTTCAGATCTTCTCAAATTAATACTGTCAAATTTGGGAAAATGTGGCTCTGTTTTCTTAATAGATCTCTTAGAAGCACGTGTCTTATGCAGATAGTAATTGTGGTTTTTAAAAGCTAATGTGTGTAAGTTACTTACTTAAAATCAAGCTGTCTTGTAGCCATGCATAATTTTCTTGAGCATTTCGTTGAAGGTAGTTACACTTTTTAACTGGCTACATATAGTTTTAGGAGAGGTTAAAGAATAGATTTAAGTAAGCTGGCTGCCTGCTGGCATGTCTAAGAAGGGCAGAAAGTCCTGCAAAGCAGTTGTTGGCAGGGATTAGATCTCTGGATGCCCTTGTCTGTCAGGAAAAGCCCTCTGTGCACCCAGCAGCTCCCATAAATGTTAATGTTGCACTATGCAGGGAGCCAGTGCTGGGGAAAAGCCTGTCCCTGGGTAGGCGTGGGTGAGTGTGAGAGGGCTGCTGGGTGATCTGCCTCTCTGGCTGAAGTAGATTGCAGAGCGACCTTGCCTTTTCAGGGCACTGGTGTGGGGAATTCGTGCTACCCAGTGAATTTGGGGAGATTCCTAAATGCTGATATATTTTCAGCTCTAAAGTGATAATGCCCTTGTCGGAGTGAGGAGCAAAAAGCACATAGGGGGTTATTTTAAAACATGAATCAACCAATTCCTCGTGTATGTCGTTTATTTGCTTGATAGAGCTGTTCAAGCAGAGTCTTACTGTTGTCAAAGGAGTTGGGATTCCACATAGTTCAGGGATTGCCCTTCTTTTCCATTCCCCAGGGCTCCTCCTTCCTTTAAATATTTAGCATGCAGATGCAGTTTCATGATCCAGCAGGAGAATCTCCCCAATTTCCACAGGGTCAGCGAAGCAAATGATTATAGTGGCAGCTCCACACAAACCTGGCAGTGCTACTGCTAGCAGGTTTCCTGTAACCTTGGTGTCTCTGCAGCAAGGTTAGTGGCTGTGTATTTACTGAAGCTACAACTTTCTTTTTCTCTTCTCTCTCTGCTTCCACACATCTCCCCACCTCCCCTCCTGCTACCACCCCCTACCACTTAGGTTTATAAACTTGCAAATGGTATGCAGGGACTAGATGTGCATTTAAAAAATACATTTTAGAGTTTTTTAAACAGTGTATTACAGAAATATATTTCAATGTCCAAAAACATGCTCTAATTGTCGCAGTTAGTGGCAGATTAAGGAAACAATATAAAATAGACTATATTCTAGGAAGTCGCGCTTGTTGAGTAGGCATTTATCCGACAAATTGAAATGAGCTGCTTTTGTGTGTTGGCATATATTCCAGAGTTGCAATTGTATTCACTTTTTAGTGTTTATGTAATTTTTGTTGGCTCCTTTCATGGAAATAAGGGCTCACTTTATCTCTGACCCTTTTCTTATTACAAGTAAGATCCTACAAGAGCAGCAATATTCACCTTAGTATAATTTGTAAAAAAGAAAAAAAAAACATTATATGTGTAGCCACTTATTTTAATTTAGTGTTAGTTATCTAATAGTAGAAGTGGTTGAAGGAATCCTTTTGGAAAGGAGATTTTTTTTAATAGAAATTAAAGGGGTGTTGCTCAGCAACTCTTAATTCTTCAATGTTTATCGAATATATACTATGGGAACATATTGAGCACTTTACAGATTCTAAAGAAGAAGAATATGTCCTTGTCTACAAGGTGTTTCTTACCAATTTGAGGAGATGAAAGTTGCCTATGGAACAGTAAGTGAACAAGACTGTTTTAAATAAGGTATTAAGCAATGCAGTAGAAGTTCAAGAATAGAATGATACATAATGGACTGATTTGCCATAGAAATATTTTCATTAGACATGAGATGAGTGTTCAGAGATGTCACCCAGTTTAGTTAATGTAGTTCAGGGTAGCTGTTGGTGGAATTCTGGCTAGGTTTATACACACAGACATACACACACACACATACCTGTTTTATGCTGTATTTGAACACATCAGCCTGGAGTGAGCAGCCATTATTTTTTGCTACCTAAAAACAAGTCACATATAGTAGAAAGAGATGAGTTTTTAGAATCAGATACATCTGATTTCAAATCCTAGCTGTGCTTATTCTTAGCTGTATAACTTCCCTGCACCTCAGTTTTCTCATTGGAAGGATTAGGATAATAGTTACTAATTCACAGATTTGTTGGGATTAAATTATTTTGAAACACAAACATTGTTTCTCCAGTTTTCTCACTGAATTCAGTCCTCCTGGAAACATGCCAACACTGGTAGAAAATGTGAGTTTGAAGCTTTAGGTATTTCCTACAGTACTTGTTCTCATGCAAACCATCAAATTAGTGCTTTCCTACCCTCTCTTATAAATCTATACCTTCTGAACTTCAAACAGCAAAATAGCCAAGAAAATTTCTATAGAGAGAGGGAAAGATTTTTCAGGGACTATATTTTAATCTCAAACTTAAAAGGGTAAACCTTCTCTCAGCTTAATAATGTAATGTAAAAAGATTTTAGTATTAAGCCAAACAAAACATAAGTTGAAAGACAAACCTGCTGCCCCTGCACCTTATAAAATATATTGCTGGACCCAGCTGAGGTCCCACCTCCAAGAAGGCTTCTCTGGTCACCCCTGCCCACAATAATCTTGACTCACTGAAAATTCAGTTTCTCTTGGTTATTTAAATTTCATTGAGTTTCCTCTGATTTGGCACTTAAACATTGTTATAAACCAGTGTATGTGCATTTTGTGATTGTATCACATCTTGCTAATTAGATTGTATCCTCTTAGCCATCACAGACCTTGGCTTAATCCTCTCTATTTTCTTCACAGCACCCCATGGTTGCTCTGTACATAATACATACTGAATTGATACCTTTTTCTTGAGGAAAGTGATAACAATTTTCAGGAAACAAGGACAGAGTCTATTCTGTACTCTAGTCTGTGGAGGGAATTCTGGCTTGTTCATTTAATAGGTATCTAGGCCATTACCTAAACAAGTAGTTGTTGACTTTGAGAATATGACTCCAGCTAGTTAAACAACTCAGTGACTGCTTTCCAATGTAGCACTGAAATTATGGGATTGTAGTGAAACCACATAGGTAATAGGCTGTATAAATAGTTGCACATACAAACTAGTGATGAGTACATTTCATCTAATACGTTCTCTTTAGAAATGTTACACCACAACATATTGCTAAGGGATAGGTAAAGAAGATGTGTTTAAAAAATCATTTTGTACTTTTGCATTGTCACCTAGTAGCACATCTTGAGTAGTTGACTCAACAGAGTGCTTTGCTTGGTAGTCTATAACATCCCCTGTTTTAAAAGCTGCTGTAACGGACCAGGTGGTTTATTGGAATAAACCTCACATTTGCTAAGTAGGGACTCGAGAGAATAAGCATTGGGTATGTCTGAATTTCTTCCTCTGGCAACAGTCTAGAATGGGGCATGATGTCTTGGAGCCAGTTTTGCTGTTTTCCTGAATCTTTTATGTCTTGTTATCTCTTTCCTTAAGTGGAAGAATAAGACGGTGCTTAGAGTCCTTGAGTCCTGTAACTGGTTCATTTGCGCCTATCTCGAATGATTATTGTGTCTACTCCTTGAGGCTTATAAGGGGTGAGTTTGGGGTATTAGATGAGTAAAAATTAGAGGGCAGGCTTGTAATTTCTCACTTCTTTTCTTTGGGTCCTCCCATTGACTATCTCTAAGTTCACCAATGCTCAGGTACACTCTAGGGACCTTAAAACCTACCACAGTCAAGTGAGCAGAACTGAGACGCTGGATAACTTGACCAGTTCCAAAAATGGGATTGAATGGCTAGAAATTTTGGAAACAGGGTACTTAAGAGTATAAGCTTAGCACAATAGGCAGTAAGATGTTTTAGATTTAAATAATATTATGTAATTCACATTCTATCGTTGGTAGTTGAGTACCAGTTAATACATAACAGTCAAATGGCTGGAATTTGAGTGATTGCTAATGCATATTCATTATATTACGGCATTCCTCAAATGTCTATAGCTTCTGTGATGTATTTAGAACTACATTAGCTTTAGCTTGATATCAAGCAAGTGTTGAAGCTATAAGAATTTATAATGCTAGCTTTATATTATTTTATAGCCTAATCATCTTATTTGAGCTTTCTCTCTCTGATTTTGTTTTATGGGGAAATTACTCCATTTTCATACTACATCCAGATAAAATAAGGTTAAACCATATTTGACACACAGGATTAGCTCTTCCTCTCACCCCTTCATTCAAATGTAAGATTGGGGAAGTTCATCTCCAAGGCTTCTAGCTTTCCCTTTCTGTTCCTATTAACCCCTATTGAGTCCTGTTCTCTCAGAATTCTCCATCAAATTTGCATCCAAGAAAAAGATAGACTATCACTACATTAATCTTTGTGACCCTTCTGGGCTTCTGAAATTAGATTCATATTTCTAATCATGGTACTTAAAGCAATTATCCTCTTTCAAAGGCATTTCGGACTTCATCAAGCCATCTAAGTCACACAATAAAATATGGAGTACTAGAAAAGAAATTTGAAGACCAGCTAGCATGATCAGAGATCCTCAAAAGGATGTCAGTTCTTCTTCTCACCACATGGCCCACCAGCCACTTATGATATATTTACTGGCTTTGGTTCTGGTTTGAACAGTGGCTCAATTCAGGAGACTTTGTGGGAACCTGTTCTGTACCATGCATTGTCATAGACCACTTAAACTGTAGACATATACATCAGAATTCTGAATTCTGTAGATCTTTCTTACCCCTACAGCATTACAGTCCAGCATTTTGGTCTGGTTCTAGTGTATGTCTTTCACGTTGCAAAATTTAGCAAAGGAGAGGGAGGAAAAGCTGTTCCCTGAATCTGTATCAAGTGAATGTTGGCTTTTTTCAATAGAATGAGAAGGGCAGTAACCTTTAGGCTAGTTCCAGACTTGTCTATTTTCAGTACTTTCTGTCCCCCTTCTTCCACCCCCCTTTGGGGTTGGGTGGGGAGGGTAAGATACACAGGAAGTTGTATGTGTCATATACTTCCCAGCAGCCTAAACAAACATATGAAGATTGTTACCTGAATGAGGTCTAAGGTGAATCATATATACTCCTCTTAGAAACTGGTGTTAAAAAGAAAACTCTGCAAGATAATTCTGATGTGTTTTATTTTTGAATTCTGTTTTCTTGTAAGTAAATGCAGATGAAAGTATAGTAAGTGTGGAGTTGAAATACACACCTCCTGTTGGGTTTGGTTTAGTTTGGTTTGGTTCTTTTCAGCTGCGCCGTGCAGCATATGAGATCTTAGTTCCCTGAGCAGGGACTGAAGCTGCACGCCTGCAGTGGACGCACGGAGTCTTAACCACTGGACCTCCAGGGAAGTCCCCATTCCTGTTAAACTGAATCTCTTTTTGCTTTATAAAATAATAACCCTGGGTATTCCTGGGATTCCCTTGTCTTCATTATTTATAAGTTTGTATCTAGGGAAAGCTCTGGCTACACAGTAAGAGCTGCTAGGCATACTATATGGCACTATGCTCAGAAAGCTTTGATTGCAGAAGTAGTTTTGTGAATAATAGCACTTCATTTGAAATGTAATCTCCTAGGATCTCATATCCAGTATATAATTTAAATCATAATAGTGCTTTTCGTTTTGATTATAGAGAAATAAGAAGCAAAGAAATATATTGTGGTCTGACAAAGATAAATCAGGTACTTTAGAGGCATTTCAAAATCGTGAAAGCCTTGCTCTATTGGTATATATTTAGTGGATATTCTTCAGAGTGATTGATTCTCCCTGGAAGGAATAATGTTCATATCGATATACTTTTTTTAAAAAATAAATTTATTTATTTTATTTATTTATTTTTGGCTGCACTGGGTCTTTGTTGCTGTGTGCGGGCTTTCTCTAGTTGCGGTGAGAGGGAGCTACTCTTCACTGTGGTGCGTAGGCTTCTCATTGCGGTGGCTTCTCTTTGTTGTGGAGCACGAGCTCTAGGCGCGCAGGCTTCAGTAGTTGTGGCATGCAGGCTTCAGTAGTTGTGGCATGCGGGCTGTAGAGCGCAGGCTTAGTAGTTGTGGCACATGGGCTTAGTTGCCCTGCAGTATGTGGGATCTTCCTGGACCAGGGCTCGAACCTGTGTCCCCTGCATTGGCAGGCAGATTCTTAGTCACTCCGCCACCAGGGAAGCCCTCATATGATATACTCTTGATAGTCTTTGTAGATGGGGGAGGGGTTGAAAGTATTTTAAGAGAAATGATCTTATTGTTGGGGGCTAAGAAGTGGTGGGTGCCACTTTTTGTCTTTGTTGCCCTACTTGTTCCCAACAATTTAAAATTAGTGAAGGGTCTTATGTCTTAAGTTTCTTTATATTATTAAATGACTATAATGTTTTCAAGTCAAATTTAAGTCTATAAAACTCAGCTGCTGGCCAGCTGCCTCTTAAAGTTGTGCAAAATGGACAAAAGAGAATTTTCATTTAATGCCATATATGGACTGCAAACTGTAATCATTAGTATTTATTATTTTCACTCCTTTCTGTATTATTACTCTCCTTACCATACTATCTATACACCTAGTCTAGGGAAAAGGGTATCAAAGTTTTTTATGCTAGTCCTTAGATGGATTCTCTTTAGAGAATGTTTTTCTCTTTAAAACAGTGCTGAAAAAGTTATACTCTTTCTCTTTCTCTTTCTTTGAAGTTTCTGCTTAATTATATATCCTATTTAGATATAGGATAAATTACTTTTGTTTGTATCAGGAAGGCTTTCAGCCAATTTGCTTTCCCTTAGTTATTGAAATTCCATGAATCACCAAGTACGACTAATCTGAATAATTACTATTTGAGTGCAGGTATATTACTTGTAAGATGATCTCTGCGTATTTATGTAAGAATATGAAATTCTATTAATTTATTAAAAAATTTTCCCCTTCTGAACATGTTTTCTTCTGTGTGGGAAATTCTTTCTAAATGCTGAAAAGCAACAGACATTTTTAAATGACTTTATCCAGAGGAGATTGCTACCTCAGTTCCCTTTATCAATAGGAACCATATGAATAATAAAGTGTGGGGCCTTTGAAGTCAAGTTTGAATCCTGGCTATTCCGCTTCCTAGCTGTGTGACCTTGGATAAAGTCATTCAGTATCTCCATGTAAATATGGGAATAATGGTAGTACCACCTCAGGAGTTTCTTTTGAAGATTAAATGACATCAATGCATGTAAGGTATAGTGTGTTACATGGTTAGTGCCCAATAGACGCTGGTGGCAATGATGATTATGCTGCTTTTCAAGGTTTACTGCAGTAATCTGAGTAGGAGCAACAGCTATGGAAACCACTCAAAAAGAGAATAACCAGAAAAAGGAAGAACTATCAGAAAATTTTTATAGAAGCTCAGTAGTCTTGGGCCACTTAATATATAGGTAAATAGGCCTGTATCCTTTTGTGGCCATGAGGGTTTAGTTTATTCAGGAGGGGTAGACTGGGTTCATGTTATATATTACTTTGTAACAAATCACCTTGAAATTTAGTGACTTAAAACAACAACAGTTATTATTATCTCTCATGGTTTTGTGGGTTGATTGGGTGCAGCGAGATAGTTCGTGCTTGGGGTGTCTCATGTGGTTACAGTCAGATGATGATGGGGTCTTCCTCAACATGTCTGGCTGGGCTAGCTGTCAGCTTGTACCTCAGCTGGGGCTGTATTATGGAATATCTATATGTGGCCTCTCTATGTGACCTAGAATTCCTAAGCACATGGTGACTGGCTTTCAAGAGTGAATCTCTTGAAAGAGCCAGGTGGAAGCTTTGTTGCCTTTTATGACTTAGTTTCAGAAGTCATATTGTTACTCCTTCCATGTTCACTGTTCTACCCAGATTCGAAGAATCATAGATCCTTCTTTTGATGGAAAGAATTATTGGCTTCATCATACTGTGAGAAAAACCTGTGGGATAGGATATGTTGTGGTGGCCATCTTTAGTAAACACAATTTTCCAGCCTGCCCTCTATCCATAAGCATTCATTTTCCTCATGCAAAATACATTCAACTCCTCTACCAAGATCCTCAATTCACATTCCATTACAGCAGCAACTCCAAGTCTAGGATCTTATCTATATCAAGTCCAGGTGTGAATGAGGCACCACAGGTACAATTCCCTGCATACAACTCCTTGAGAACCATCCCTTCTTGATTTGAAGGCCTGTGACTAAAGAGATAAGTTATCTGCCCCCCATACATTGCAACATATAATGGCAGTACAGGTACTATAGGATAACCATGATAGATGCTCCCATTGATAAAGAGGGAAAAACAAGCGATACATAGCAGTCACGGATTGATAGCAGTTCTGGAATCCAGCCAAACACATATTGCCAGTTGCTTGATTAGGCTCAATCTTTGTGTCTTTGAAGTTGTTTGCTAAAATTCTTGGCTCTGCCCTCTGGACTGTTGATTCTGCTGAGTCATCCTTTCTTTTGCATTAAAAATTAGTCTCTATTAGTCTCTTTCTTTCTTTTTCTTTCTTTCTTTTTTTTTTTTTTTTGCTCTTGAGTAACCTTATAGAAGTTTGGGAGGTCCAAAGCCTCCCTTCATTTTGTTTTGTTTCTGACCTTTTCTGTCCATGTCGGTACAGTTTCTGCAACCCAACTTCTGTGGGCTTCTTATTAAATCAGTTTATAAATTCACTCCATTAGACAAACCCGCACCAAAATTTTCTTCAAGGTAAGCCCTTCTCAACCTCGAGCTCCCAGTAAGACTGCAGTGGGACAAGACCCTTCAGATTCTCAGAAACCCTGTTGTTTAACGGAGAGTATCTGTGAGGCATACCCTCATTGATAGCCTTTTTGTTTCTGTTTGAAAGGATCTATAAGGCATCACCTTAAGTCTCCTCAAGGTCTTAATGAAGGATCTTAAAGGTTCATTTTCAATTTGATGTTTGCCTAGAACCTACTTCTTTTTTTTTTTTAACATCTTTATTGGAGTATAATTGCTTTACAATGGTGTGTGAGTTTCTGCTTTATAACAAAGTGAATCAGCTATACATATACATCTATCCCCATATCTCCTCCCTCTTGTGTCTCCCTCCCACCTTCCCTATCCTACCCCTCTAGGTGTCACAAAGCACCGAGCTGATCTCCCTGTGCTATGTGGCTGCTTCCCACTAGCTATCTGTTTTACATTTGGTAGTATATATAAGTCCATGCCACTCTCTCACTTCGTCCCAGCTTACCCTTCCTCCTCCCCATGTCCTCAGGTCCATTCTCTATGTCTCCGTCTCTATTCCTGTCCTGCCCCTAGGTTCTTCATAATCATATTTTTTTGTTTGTTTAGATTCCATATATATGTGTTAGCATACGGTATTTGTTTTTCTCTTCCTGACTTACTTCACTCCTTATGACAGACCCTAGGTCCATCCACCTCACTCAATTTCGTTTCTTTTTATGGCTAAATAATATTCCATTGTATATATGTGCCACATCTTCTTTATCCATTCATCTGTCGATGGACACTTAGGTTGCTTCCATGTCCTAGCTATTGTAAATAGAGGCACAATGAACATTGTGGTACATGACTCTTTTTGAATTATGGTTTTCTCAGGGTATATGCCCCGTGGTGGGATTGCTGGGTCATATGGTAGTTCTATTTGTAGCTTTTTAAGGAACCTCCATACTGTTCTCCATAGTGGCTATATCAGTTTACATTCCCACCAACAGTGCAAGAGGGTTCCCTTTTCTCCACACCCTCTCCAGCGTTTATTGTTTTGTAGATTTTTTGATGATGGCCATTCTGACTGGTGTGAGGTGATACCTCATTGTAGTTTGGATTTGCATTTCTGTAATGTTGAGTGATGTTGAACATTCTTTCATGTGTTTGTTGGCAATCTGTATATCTTCTTTGGAGAAATGTCTGTTTAGGTCTACTGCCCATTTTTGGATTGGGTTGTTTTTTTTTTTTGATATTGAGCTGCATGAGCTGCTTGTATATTTTGGAGATTAATCCTTTGTTAGTTGCTTCATTTGCAAATATTTTCTCGCATTCTGAGGGTTGTCTTTTCGTCTTGTTTATGGTTTCCTTTGCTGTGCAAAAGCTTTGAAGTTTCATTAGGTCCCATTTGTTTATTTTTGTTTTTATTTACATTAGAACCTATTTCTTAATTTGAGAATAGTTTGCCTACTGTAGAGATAAGTTTTGAAATGAGAAAAAGTTATTTTCAAACCCAGAAAATCCCAGGTTATTTATATATCCTCTAAAATTTTTTTGAAAAGAAAAAAGGTAGATTTTTTTTTAATAGCTTCTCTCTTCCACTTGTATTTTACTATAGATAGCTACAAGAAGGTAGGTAGCACCTTTAAAACTCTGCCTCAAAATCTCCTTAGCTAGAACATTGAGTTCATTAGGTACATTTCCTTTTTTCTATGTTACCGCAGGTTACAATATTGCCAAAATTTCCACCACTACATATATTTCCTCTAGCTTCTGATGAAATTGTCCTCATTTTCCTTTAAGCTCTCAACAGCAGTCTCCTTGAGGCCTATCGTGCCTCCACCTGCCGCCCCATTTCAGAGTCAGCACCACATGTTTTAGGTTTTTGATATAGCAGCACCCCACTTCCAGGAATATTGATTTTGGATTGTCAAATAAAAGTTGTTTCATAATCCATAACTAAAATGAGTAAATTTAAGAAAAATTTCCATTAAAACTGCTTAAAAATTGAAAATGTGTGTCTGTGATCATTGTGATTATGTTTTAAAATAATTTTATCTTTTAGAGATATTGAAATATTAGTGTATAAAATGATATCGCTTCTGGGAACTTGCTTCAAAATAATATATAAGTGGGGGAAATGGAGTGTGGGGCAGATGAAATAAGATCAACCATAAGTTAGCAATTGTTGAATCTGGGTGATGGGTACATGGGAATTCATTGTACAATATATTTGCATAAAATAAAATATAAAGTAAAAATACTTTGGGAGTTCTTCAGAGGAAAATTAAAACTTAAAAAGGTTTTATACTTAAAAGGGTAAGCTTTAGTTTCATGGAAAAGTCACTTATGTGGAATACTCAATTTTCTGATCGTGCCAAGCAAATGAGGTATTATTATATGGTGCTTTTGGTCACTTACAGTTGTGCACTGAAACTTCTGTTCTCAATTTTTTCCTTTTTTTTTTTTCTTAATTTTATGATTACTTTATTTATCCACCAAAGCTACCTCATTGTTTACTTTACTGGATGTCGCCTGGCATTGTAACCAAAAAAGTTACTATACCAGGTGATTTTCAAGCTATTCTCCTGCAGTACCTCTAACTACAGAGAGTGAGAAATAGACCCCCTCAGGATCCTAGGGTATCTTTGGCAGGTATGAAGTTTCTTTGAAATTCCATTTTCAAATTCCCATTTGAAGCTTGCATACATTTTTAAATTCTACTATATACTAATTATGTATATCTTTTTTTAAAATAAATAAATTTATTTATTAGGTGCGCAGGCTTCAGTAGTTGTGGCACATGGGCTCAGTAGTTGTGGCTCGCAGGCCCTAGAGTGTAGGCTCAGTAGTTGTGGCACGCGGGCTTAGTTGCTCCACAGCACATAGGATCTTCCCAGACCAGGGCTCGAACCTGTGTCCCCCGCACTGGCAGGCAGATTCTTAACCACTGCGCTACCAGGGAAGCCCTATCTTTTTATGTATAAGGTTTCACTGGTATCCAAAAGTAGAGCATTCCTATGAAACTTTGTAAGCAGAAATGGCATAAAACAAAGAAGCAATTACTTTAGGACAGCTCTTGCTAATGGATGCACAAAGTAAATCTAAGTAAAGCACAGATTCTCACAGACACAATTGAAAGCTCTGGTGGCTTGATGCCAAGATGCTGAGTGTTGTTCCCAGGGAAGGAGGTTGGCAGTGCCGCTCTCATAGCTCGGGTTGTGCACTGCCTGTACCATGGCTCATTGCAAAACAAATACTGAATGCTATTTTTGCCTTTTTTCATAAAAATGAAAATCATCTTCAGATTTCTTTTCGTTAGTGAAACCAGGTACTAATGTAAGTCTTCCATAAAAGTGAAGTAGGTAAAGCAAACTTTCAAAAAGTGGGGGAATATCAAAATACTTTCTATCAGATTCCAAGATAAATAAACTCTAGGGAGTTGTGCCAAGTTTTCCTCTAACACCAAATAACACCTGGGCACACTGTTAACTTATTCATCCCTCAGTTGGATCACAGATCCTGGTGACTGGAGATGCTGGCTTCTGATAAGGTGCCTATGATGTGGTATCTGTTTCTTGGCCCAAGTGAACAGATTGGTTTAAAATAATGCTACTTTGTAACTGTTAGAGCTCATTGATCCACCAGGGTTTTCCACAAAACACCAGGAAAGCCAGGTCCATTCTCTGATTACCTTTGCCCTAAACTACACACATTAACATTTCTTGAATAGAAACATTTAAAACAATTATAGAGATATTGCATCCTATATAAGGCAAGGCCAAAGCCTTACGAGGGAAATTTAAACAATCCTTATTTCCTCTTTGACCAAGAATTGCTTAACAAATAGTTTTTGAATTTCCAGGCAGAAGGACTTTTTTATTTTCTGGTTTTGCTACAAATTTCTAGTTTTATTGCACTATGATTACAGAGTGTTTCCTTTATTTTTGTTACATTTTGGAATTTATTTGTATTTTCATTGTGACTTAATGTGGTCAGTTTTCATAAATGTTCCATGGACATTTGATAGGTACAGAATATACCCACATATCTATATACATACATATTCTAGCTTATTAACTAGATTAACTAGCCTTTTCCCTATTATTTTTGTCTACCTGATCATGTTGGTCTAAGAAGTGAAAGTCTCCTGTTACTAATATATTTCTGTGTGTTTCATCTCGTATCTCTTCTCTCTACTTTATGATAAATAGCTTCTGTGCTATTTGGTGCACAGATGTTCATAATTGTTATATTTTTGTTGTGAATCATAACTCTTAGGGAACTGCCTTAGATATCTTTTTCTAGCTATGTGACCTTGTAAATGTTATGTAACCTCTATGAGCTTCAGTTTGATGGCAAAACAGTGTTAACATAATTAAATAACTTGAGGTTTTGACATTTTTTATGTTATTTTTCCCTAATTACAAAAATAATTCATATTCTTGATACATACAATTTGATTTTTTTTTTTTTTTGGCCACACAATGTAGCTTGCAGGATCTCAGTTCCCCAACCAGGGATTGAACCTGGGCCATGGCAGTGAAAGCCTGATATACTAACCATTAGGCCACTGGGGTACTCTCCCAATTTGATTTTTTTATTTTTAATTGGAGTATAATTGCTTTACAATGTTTTGTTAGTTTCTGGTGTACAATGAAGTGAATCAGCTATAGGTACACATATATCCCCTCCCTCTTGGACCTCCCTCCCCACCTCCATCCCACCCATCTAGGTCATCACAGAGCACTGAGCTGAGCTCCCTGTGCTATACAGCAGGTTTCAATTTGATTTTTATAGAAATGAATAAAGGGGTAAGAAAACTATCCAGTGTGGCATTATTTTTTATTAAACTAAATGCAAGGGAAAAAAAAGCTACCCATTATCCCAGCATCCACAGGTAACCACTGTATTTTTATTGCATCCTCCCAGAACTTTTTTCTATGTGCATTAAAAAAAATTTTTTTTAATTTTAGAAATCTTTTCTTATTAGAGTAATATGTGATATTTGTAAGTAAGTCAGAAAATACAAAAGTGTTATAGAGTAAAAAGCGAGTCGTCTCTCCTAAGAGATAAAACCATTAACAGTTAGATGTAGATTCCAGACTTCTCTATGCATATACAAATGTGTGGATATATTTTAAGCGCAAATACAGGATCATATTATATATTTTAACACTGTATTTAATTTTATAACTTAATTTTTGTACATAAGAGGTCCATGATACATTCTTTTCAAAGATTTGTATGTGGATCAACCTCATTGTTTTTTAACAGCTATATAGTATTTCATTGTATTGCTATATCATAATTTATTTAGATTGTTTCCAAATATTCACTATAATAAACAGTGCTACAGTGAACATTCATTCATTCAGTAAATATTTAATGAGCACCCTCTGTGTGCTAAGCACTGTTTTTGGTTTTGAAAACATGGTGGTAAACAAAACTAAATTTGGAGCCTTCATGAAGTTATTCTCCAGTGAACACTCATATCTATATACTTGTGGCAAGTTCAGTATTAAAAATGAAAGCAGAATTGTTGGGGCAAAGAGCACCTGTTAGATACTACTAAATCTCTTTATTCTAAAGAAAAGCCCAACTCATTTCATTGTTTTTAATAATTGCCATTATTAAGATTGAACATTTTTTCTGGTTATTTGGCCATTTGTATTTCTTTTATGAATTGCTTATTTGTATCTTAAGGATTGTAAATAATATATGAAAAGTGTGTCATAAATTACTTTTGAAATATATTAGACATCTAACACTTGGTTGGATCATTATAGTTTCTATTATTTTTTTTATAGTGAATCTGACAAGTAATGCAAAAAGATGGAAAAGCCTCTTTTTCATCTATCAGCAAGTAAAAGTTT
Organism: Tursiops truncatus; assembly: GCF_011762595.2. Lineage (NCBI taxonomy): Eukaryota > Metazoa > Chordata > Mammalia > Artiodactyla > Delphinidae > Tursiops > Tursiops truncatus. The sequence continues at coordinate 59,340,517 of NC_047049.1, read as the reverse complement.
ACTTACTGAATGACTTAATGAATCCATATATCTACGCTGTCTAGAAATTATGTCCTCTGAGTTAGTCTCTTCATTTGAAAGCCTGAAAATCACTGAAAATAAAAACAAACATTCTCTAAGAGAATACTGAAAAAAGAGAAAGTTGTACTTTCCTAAAGAAAATCTTTGAGTTGAATTGTGTTTGGATGATTTTTTTAACCTTGCCAGCAAGCACTAAAACATTTTTTTAACCGTAATATAATTTACATCCAAATAAGCACACAAATTTTAGGTGTTGGATTTTTTAAAAACTGTTTCAGTGAAGGGAGAAACCAAAAAGTTTAGCATATTATCATTAACTTGGGGAGGTGGGGTAGGCAGAGACCATATCCATGGTGCTTTGAAGACTGCCCTCTAAAAAAGTTATAGTACTTCTAGTGTTATAATACAATATCATCTGTTAAGCTAGGTAACTATTACTGTGTGATAGAAATTTAAAATGCTTTAAAAATAGAGGTGGTGAGGGGTTCAAATTGATTAAATAATTTTCTGGATAATTAGTATTAACTCGACACTTTTAGTCCTTTTTGCTGAAAGTATTTTCAAAAGATCTATTCTGTTGATTTTATAGGTATACACTGTGTTAATATGACTTTTGAATGATTATAATGCCAGGTATAATAACTTCAGGGACATTATTTTGAATATAAATTTATTTTTCATCTTCTAGGATTGTATTATAGAAACTGTAGGATCAAAATGACTTGATAGAATTTTATAGTCAGGACCTTAAAAATCATCTAATCCAGTCCTCACGTCACAGATGGAGAAACCGAAGTTCAGAGAAAGGTGAGGGACTTGAGAGAGGTCGTGGTCTTAGCCAGTAATGGAGCTAACATTAGAACTCTGGCCTTCTGACTCGAGTCATGTGTTCTTCCCACAAGCCCAATTTCCTTTTGAGAGGCTTGGACTGACTCTGACCCACAGATTTCTTAGAAGATTATCTTTGGTAATTCTTTGCCAGCTTGTTTTCTTGAAAATTGCTACAATATTCTAAAAGAAAATAGGAAACATATCTTGTTTCTTGAGGGTTCTAGGTAATTAATTCAAGGTAACCCTCAATTAAGCATGTTTTCCACATTCATGTAAGATTTCCTTTAAGAATACATATGTGGCCTTTGAGGAATTGTGATACCAAGTGTTCAACTGAAAAATGGAAACGTCCACAGTTGAGAGATCAGCCCGTACTATCCTGAAGGCCGTAAGGCATTTCCTGATACAAATGGTTCTAGAGGCAGACTCTTAGTGTATTCTGAGGATTTTCCTTGCCTCCTTTGAGACAATCATCTATCCTTTGCTTCAGTAACTTCAGCATTTTCAGTGAGTCTAGCAAGCATAAAAGATAAACAAGACAAAGAAATTTTGTTAACCCCACTTACATTTAAAAATAATTTTATATTTAATTGAACTACAAATCAAGCCTATTTGAGTTTTCTCTAAAAAAGAAAATAAAGGTTAATGAGTGACTCAAAGCTAATAGCTCTGGTCAGGGCTTCTGAATGTCTTAAAAGTTCTTTAGTGAAACTGTCAGGAACCTATAAATGAGGCCGACAAATTTGTAATTTCATCAGAAACTGAGTGAAAAAGGAAAATTATGGTGAAGGCAAATACTTAGCTGCTCTAGGCTGTTGGATAGCCGCTGCTCTCAGAGACAGCCTTGTGCCACTGTATTCAGTATGTATATATCTTCAAAATATTCAGCCTTGTTTTTATTTATTTATTTGTTTGTTCGTTTGTTTAGGCTGTGTTGGGTCTTCACAGCTGCACGCAGGCTTTCTCCAGTTGCGGTGAGCTGGGGCAACTCTCTTTTGCGGTGCGTGGGCTTCCCATTGCGGTGGCTTCTCCTGTTGCGGAGCACAGGCTCTAGGCATGCGTGCTTCAGTAGTTGTGGCTCACGGGCTCCAGAGCGCAGGCCCAGTAGCTGTGGCGCACGGGACTAGTTGTTCCGCGGCATGTGGGATCTTCCCCGACCAGGGTTTGAACCCGTGTCCCCTGCATTGGCAGGCGGACTCTTAGCCATTGCACCACCAGGGAAGCCCTCAGCCTTTGTTTTTAAAAGCAAACAGAACGTTGATTTCTTTGCATAATCTTTAAAGATTCACCTTCTGTTTTCTGTTTTATGCCTTTATTTCAACATTAAAATAATATTTGTTTATATATTTCTTCTTATTCTATAAATGCCTATAAAAAGTGAGCTCGTAAATCTGTACAATCCTTTACAAAAACATCACCACTCAAACTTATTTTGAAATATTTGTAACTCCCATGTAATTGGGTTGAGTAGCTTTTCACCACAGCTTAATCTACGTGGTTTCATTCCCTGTACAACCTTCAGGTCATGTACCAAAAGAACCAAAAGAATTGTATCTTATTTCATTTGTATTATTCATGACTCATTGTTTCTCTATTTCTCTTATAATAGAATAATACCCTGCCCCATTCTTCTTTGTCTTCTTTATCAGAGAAGATAGAGTTAAAACAGAATATTTTGCAGGAGCAAAATTAGGTGGGTTTTCCCATCTGAATAATCTGTTTTGTTTTATGTTATTGTGGAGGAGAATATAGCTCACAGAGTAGATGGTTATTTTTTTCCTGCTTATGTGTTTGCTTTAGAAACCATTTCTTCACAAAATCAGCAGCAGTTCTCTCTAATTTTTCCTGTATTTTTTCATCCAATTGGCTCTCATTTTCCCCTGCCTTCTGCTTGCCTATTGTAATAAAGACTCAGTGAGCCTAAGGACACTGCAGAACTTTCATTGAATAATGCGGTAGTGGAAAGAATGAAAAAATACTTGCCACAAAGAAACAAAAATCCAAACCTGTGAATCTGGATTGTTCTGTTTGTTCCTGAGTAGCATCTTCTACTATTAATTTATCTATGCACACTGAAAACTCAGGAAAGGGGGCTTGTCTTTGAAGGCTTTTCTTGGAGAATCCCAGTATGTACTGAATTCCTATCCTCCTAGTTTTTTTGTAATCAATAACTTTAAGCTTCCATTTTATATTCTTAGTATTTTATTATGAAAACTTTAAACTTTTGTGAAAGTTGGAAGAATAGCTTAATGAATCCCATGTATCCATTACCTAACGTTATCAGTTATCAACCCTATGGCCGATATTTCATCTTTACCCTCACCTATTTCCTTGCACACACACAAACAGATACTGGATTGTTTTATGCAAATCATTTATCATATCATTTTCAAAAAAATACTTCAGTGTATTTCTCTGACATATAAGGATAACCACAGTACCATCATCACATCTAAAAATATCAACATATTTCCTTCATATCATATTTAACTAGTAATTGTTCAAATTTTCCTAATTGTCCCATACATGTTTTATTAGAGTTGGTTCACTTAAAGCAGAATCCAAACAAGGACCATACATTATATTCTCTTTTAATCTATAGGTTCCTATTCCCTCACCTTTTTTTTAAGCAATGTAAGTGAATATTTATTTAGAATGAGAAAAGAGCTCTAACAATTTGTACATTTCAAAAGCCAACAAATACATATTCCAGAATAATAACAAAATTTTTAATTAATTGACTTCCTGAAACACTTCTATAGTACTTTTTGATGCCTACATATTTTTGTCTTCATACTCTTTGATCACTTCTTCATATGACAACAGTTTTTTAAGGTATTTTTCTATAGAGGGCAAAAACTAATTCAGCCTTTTCTCTAGCATGGTTGATTGAAATTTGTTTTTTATTGTCGAAAGTTTGGGTGCAAAAAAAGAGGAAATTGACACACAGATGCACTCATTGTTTATAGTATTACTACAAATAGGAGTACCAAGTAATTCTGTTTTGTGCTATTTCCAACAAAAATGAAAAAAGGTATGGTGCATTATAATTGTATGCATGTGTTATGAAATATACTTCTGACAAAAGAGAACTTCATTTTGCCTAGGTATGATTGAGAACTAAATCTTCCACTTAAATTTTTTCCCCTTGTCATTTATTTGTTGAGACAAATCAGATCACTTGTGCTGTAGAAATTCCCTATAAACTTTGCTAATCCTTGTGATATCTTTTAACATATTTTCCTCTCACCTGTATTCCTACATATTGTTAATTAAATGTAGAGGTGCAATCACATTCTAGTTCAATTTTTTGGCAAGAATACATCACAGGTGATCCTGTATACTTCCTATTGCATCACATCAGAGGGCACAATGCTTATATATCTCTCCTTTTGTTAAGATATATTAACACTACCCCCAATTTTCAGTTTAACTTTTTTAAGCAGTCTAAAAACCTGATGTTGAAACTTTGCTTTAATATATCAATTTGGAAATTTTAACATCCCAAAACAAATTTATGTTTTTCTTTTGTAATGTTAGACATGTAATGTTTTCTTAAAAAAAAAAAAAGACTCAGGTCAATTCGAGTACCCAGAATAGACCTTTTTTTTTTTTTAACTTCTTTATTGGAGATTAATTGCTTTACAATGGTGTATTAGTTTCTGCTTTATAACAAAGTGAATCAACTATACATTTACATATAACCCCATATCTCCTCCCTCTTGTGTCGCCCTCCCACCCTCTATACCCCACCCCTGTAGGTGGTCACAAAGCACCGAGCTGATCTCCCTGTGGTATGCGGCTGCTTCCCACTAGCTATCTATTTTACATTTGGTAGTGTATATATGTTGATGCCACTCTCTCACTTCATCCCAGCTTACCTTTCCCCCTCCCCATGTCCTCAAGTCCATTCTCTACGTCTGCATCTTTATTCCTGTCCTGCCTGTAGGTTCTTCAGAAACATTTTTTTTTTTTAGATTCCGTATATATGTGTTAGCATACAGTACTTCTTTTTCTCTTTCTGACTTACTTCAATCTGTATGACAGACTCTAGGTCCATCCACCTCACTACAAATAACTCAATTTTGTTTCTTTTTATGGCTAAGTAATATTCCATCGTATACATGTGCCACATCTTTACCCATTCATCTGTTGATGGACACTTAGGTTGCTTCCATGTCCTGGCTATTGTAAATAGAGCTGCAGTGAACATTGTGGTACATGACTCTTTTTGAATTGTGGTTTTCTCAGGGTATATGCCCCGTAGTGGGATTGCTGGGTCGTATGGTAGTTCTATTTTTAGTTTTTTGAGGAACCTCCATACTGTTCTCCATAGTGCCTTTATCAATTTACATTCCCACCAACAGTGCAAGAGGATTCCCCTATCTCCACACCCTCTCCAGCATTTATTGTTTGTAGATTTTTTGATGATGGTCATTCTAACTGGTGTGAGGTGATACCTCATTGTAGTTTGGATTTGTATTTCTCTAATGATTAGTGATGTTGAGCATTCTTTCATGTGTTTGCTGGCAATCTGTATACCTTCTTTGGAGAAATGTCTACTTAGGTCTTCTGCCCATGTTTGGATTGGGTTGTTTGTTTTTTTGATATTGAGCCGCGTGAGCTGCTTGTATATTTTGGAAATTAACTCTTTGTCAGTTGCTTCATTTGCAAATATTTTCTCCCATTCTGAGGGTTGTCTTTTCGTATTGTTTATGGTTTCCTTTGCTGTGCAAAAGCTTTTAAATGTCATTAGGTCCCATTTGTTTATTTTTGTTCTTATTTCCATTTCTCTAGGAGGTAGGTCAAGAAGAATCTTGCTGTGATGTATGTCAGAGTGTTGTGCCTATGTTTTCCTCTAAGAATTTTATAGTGTCTGGCCTTACATTTAGGTCTTTAATCCATTTTGAGTTTATTTCTGTGTATGGTTTTAGGGAGTGTTCTAATTTCATTCTTTTACATGTAGCTGTCCAGTTTTCCTAGCACCACTTATTGAAGCGGCTATCTTTTCTCCATTGTATATTCTTGCCTCCTTTATCAAAAATAAGGTGACTAGGGGCTTCCCTGGTGGCACAGTGGTTAAGAATCCACCTGCCAATGCAGGGGACATGGTTCAAGCCCTGGTCTGGGAAGATCCCACATGCTGCGGAGCAACAAAGCCCATGAGCCACAAGTACTGAGCCTGGGCTCTAGAACCCATGAGCTGCAACTTCTGAGCCTGCATGCCACAACTACGGACTCCTAGAGCCCGTGCTCCGCAACAAGATAAGCTACCGCAATGAAAAGCCCATGCACCACATGAAGAGCAGCCCCCACTCACCGCAACTAGAGGAAGTCCGCACATAGCAGCGAAGACCCAACGCAGCCAAAAATAGGATAAATAAATAAATAAATTAAAAAATAAGGTGACCATTTGTGCGTGGGTTTATCTCTGGGCTTTCTATCCTGTTTCATTGATCTATATTTCTGTTTTTGTGTCAGTACCATACTGTCTTGATTACTGTAGCTTTGTAATGTAGTCTGATCAGGGAGCCTGATTCGTCGTGCTCCGTTTTTCTTTCTCAAGATTGCTTTTGTTATTCGGGGTCTTTTGTGTTTCCATACAAATTGTGAAATTTTTTGTTCTAGTTCTGTGAAAAATACCAGTGTTAGTTTGATAGGGATTGCATTGAATCTGTAGATTGCTTTGGGTAGTATAGTCATTTTCACAATGTTGATTCTTCCAATCCAAGAACATGGTATATCTCTCCATCTGTTTGTATCATCTTTAATTTCTTTCATCAGTGTCATAGTTTTCTGCATATATGTCTTTTGCCTCCTTAGGTAGATTTATTCCTAGATATTTTATTCTTTTTGTTGCAGTGGTAAATGGAAATGTTTCCTTAATTTCTCTTTCAGATTTTTCATCATTAGTGTATAGGAATGCAAGAGATTTCTGTGCATTAATTTTTTATCCTCTACTTTACCAAATTCATTGATTAGCTCTAGTAGTTTTCTGGTAGCATCTGTAGGATTCTGTATGTATAGTATCATGTCATCTGCAAACAGTGACAGACTTACTTCTTCTTTTCCAATTTGGATTCCTTTTATTTCTTTTTCTCCTCTGATTGCTGTGGCTAAAACCTCCTAAACTGTATTGAATAATAGTGGTGAGAGTGGGCAACCTTGTCTTGTTCCTGATCTCAGTGGAAATGGTTTCAGTTTTTCACCAGTGAGAACGATGTTGGCTGTGGGTTTGTCATATATGGCCTTTATTAAGTTGAGGAATGTTCCCTCTATGCCTACTTTCTGGAAGGTTTTTATCATAAATGGGTGTTGAATTTTGTTAAAAGCTTTTTCTGCATCTATTGAGGTTATCATCTGGTTTTTCTCCTTCAGTTTGTTAATATGGTATATCACATTGATTGATTTGTGTATACTGAAGAATGCTTTCATTCCTGGGATAAACCCTACTTGATCATGGTGTATGATCCCTTTCACGTGCTGTTGGATTCTGCTTGCTAGTATTTTGTTGAGGATTTCTGCATCTGTATTCATCAGTGATATTGACCTGTAGTTTTCTTTCTTTGTGACATCTTTGTCTGGTTTTGGTATCAGGGTGATGGTGGCCTTGTAGAATGAGCTTGGGAGTGCTCCTCCCTGTGCTATATTTTGGAAGAGTTTGAGAAGGATAGGTGTTACCTCTTCTCTAAATGTTTGATAGAATTCACCTGTGAAGCTATCTGGTCCTGGGCTTTTGTTTGTTGGAAGGTTTTTAATCACAGTCTCAATTTCAGTGCTTGTGATTGGTCTGTTTATATTTTCTGTTTCTTCCTGGTTCAGTCTTGGAAGGTTGTGCTTTTCTGAAAATTTGTCCCTTTCTTCCAGGTTGTCCATTTTATTGCCATAGAGTTGCTTGTAGTAATCTCTCATGATCTTTTGTATTTCTGCAGTGTCAGTTGTTACTTCTCCTTTTTCATTTCTAATTCTATTGATTTGAGTCTTCTCCCTTTTTTTCTTGATGAGTCTGGCTAATGGTTTATCAATTGTGTTTATCTTCTCAAAGAACCAGCTTTTAGTTTTATTGGTCTTTGCTATCTTTTCCTTCATTTCTTTTTCATTTACTTGTGATCTGATCTTTATGATTTCTTTCCTTCTGCTAACTTTGGGTTTTTTTTGTGCTTCTTTCTCTAATTGCTTTAGGTGTAAGGTTAGGTTGTTTATTTGAGATGTTTCTTGTTTCTTGAGGTATGATTGTATGCTATAAACTTCCCTCTTAGAACTGCCTTTGCTGTATCCCATATGTTTTGGGTCATAGTGTTTTCATTGTCATCTGTTTCTAGGTATTTTTTGATTTCCTCTTTGATTTCTTCAGTGATCTCTTGGTTATTAAGTAGTGTATTGTTTAGCTTCCATGTGTTTGTGTGTTTTACAGATTTTTTCCTGTAATTGATATCTAGTCTCATAGCGTTGTGGTCAGAAAAGATACTTGAGGGCTTCCCTGGTGGCGCAGTGGTTGAGAGTCCACCTGCTGATGCAGGGGACACAGGTTCGTGCCCCAGTCTGGGAAGATCCCACATGCCACAGAGTGGCTAGGCCCGTGAGCCATGGCCGCTGAGTGTTTCATCTGGATCCTGTGCTCCACAATGGGAGAGGCCACAACAGTGAAGGTCCGCGTACCACACACACACAAAAAAAAAACCGAAAAGATATTTGATACAATTTCAATTTTCTTAAATTTACCAAGACTTGATTTGTGACCCAAGATATGTTCTATCCTGGAGAATGTTCCATGAGCACTTGAGAAGAAAGTGTATTCTGTTGTTTTTGGATGGACTGTCCTATAAATATCAATTAAGTCCATCTTGTTTAATGTATCATTTAAAGCTTGTGTTTCCTTATTTATTTTCATTTTGGATGATCTGTCCATTGGTGAAAGTGGGGTGTTAAAAACCCCTACTGTGATTGTGTTACTGTCGATTTCCCCTTTTATGGTTGTTAGCATTTGCCTTATGTATTGAGGTCCTCCTATGTTGGGTGCATATATATTTACAATTTTTATATCCTCTACTTGGATTGATCCCCTGATCATTTTATAGTTTCCTTCTTTGTCTCTGGTGATAGTCTGTCTTTTAAAGTCTATTTTGTCTGATATGAGAATTGCTCTGCCAGCTTTTTATGATTTCCATTTGCATGGAATTTTTTTCCATTCCCTCACTTTAAGTCTTTATGTGTCCGTAGGTCTGAAGTGGGTCTCTTGTAGACAATGTATATACGGGTCTTGTTTTTGTATCCATTCAGCCAGTCTGTGTCTTTTGGTTGGAGCATTTAATCCATTTACATTTAAGGTAATTATTGATATCTGTGTTCCTATGACCATTTTCTTAATTGTTTTGGGTTTGTCATTGTAGGTCTTTCCCTTCTCTTGTGTTTCCTGCCTAGAGAAGTTCCTTTAGCATTTGTTGTAAAGCTGGTTTGGTGGTGCTGAATTCTCTTAGCTTTTGCTTGTCTGTAAAGGTTTTAATTTTTCTGTCAAATCTGAATGACATCCTTGCTGGGTAGAGTCATCTTGGTTGTAGGTTTTTCCCTTTTATTACTTTAAATATGTCCTGCCACTCCCTTCTGGCTTGCCGAGTTTCTGCTGAAAGATCAGCTGTTAACCTTATGGGGATTGCCTTGTATGTTATTTGTTGTTTTTCCCTTGCTGCTTTTAATATTTTTTCTTTGTCTTTAATTTTTGATAGTTTGATTAGTATGTGTCTTGGCATGTTTCTGCTTGGATTTATCCTGTATGGGACTCTCTGCACTTCCTGGACTTGATTAACTAATTCTGTTCCCATATTAGGGAAATTTTCAACTATAATCTCTTCAAATGTTTTCTCAGTCCCTTTCTTTTTCTCCTCTTCTTCTGGGACCCCTATAATTTGAATGTTGGTGCATTTAATGTTGTCCCAGAGGTCTCTGAGACTGTCCTCAATTCTTTTCATTCTTTTTTCTTCAGAATAGACTTTCTTAAATGAAAACTATACAATGAAAAAGCTACTTAGTTACATTGAGGAAGATTCTCTTAAGTTTTGTTTTCCTTCTTCATTCCAGAGGTATTTATACATATGATAAATACTTATTGAGAGCCTGCTATGTGCCAGGTGCTGTAAAAGTAACATGGTTCCTGCTTTCATGGAGCTTATAGTCCAGTAAAGGAACAGATATTAATCAAATAATCTAGCAATTAAATATAAAGTTATAATTTTTAATTGCTTAGAATAGAGCTATGAAGAACTCTGAGAGCATTTTTTAAGGGGATTGTCCTAGTTTGGTTATCAAGGAAGTAGTGATTGAATGAGATCTGCAAAAATGAATAGTCATTAATCAGCTGAAGGAATAAACTGAGGTCTTTCTTTAAATGGACTGAATGAGGAAAGACCCCATGCCCAAAGAGGAGAATGTAGAATGTAAGTAAGTGCAAATGTAAGTAAGTGCAAAAGCAGTGTATACTGACTTACAGAGAGTGAGGAGAAGTCTGGTCTGAGACATAGGTCAGCAATAGGTCATGAAGGGCTTTACAGCTAATGAAAGAAAAAAACTTGAAAAGCAATCACTGATTTCTGTCCAGATTCTATTTACTTATTTAAACATCTAATTACTTTTCCAAATAGAAACAGTCACTTAGATACAATCTAGTCAGTAAGCAAGATGAAATAGGAAACTTTATGATAATTTTTAGACACACTTATTTTAGTTTACTTGATTATAAATGATTTCTGTAAGAAATACTTAGGAAAAGAATAACATGAATTTTAAAAATAGATCTATTTTACAACAACAGATCATCCCTAATGGATATTAGGTTTCTTTTGTCATTATATTTAGAAGTTGGCTTACCTTTTCTCCCACCTGCTATCTCTGAAACTCAGCCAGATCCTCTTGTCTTTAGCTCTGATGCAGAGCTCATGACCAGCCAAATAAAAAAAGGATTCAAGTTAATGTTTGCCCTGAAATTAGATGAATCTACTGTAGAAGTTTTTTGTGAGATAGGAACAGTTATGGGCATCTGAAATACTAACTTCAGAAGGCTTATAGAATCCCAAGAAAATATTTTACAATTTGACACAAGAACAAAGTTTCCCAAAGAAAAAAGAATTGTTAAATTTTCAGGTGAATTCTTCATATTCATGGGGTAGACAGCTGTTAGATAAAGGAAATAATAAGCCTCTAATAACACATATTTTTAAGGTTATGATTTAGAAGGAAGTATCCTTCTAGTACTTTGAGGAAGAGCTGGGTTCGTTTATTTTGTGGAAAACATTGAAAATTATAAGAAGTGTTGGCATTATCCTTTAAGCAGAGAGAAGCGAATGAAAGTGTTTTGAAGAGGGGATAGTATCATCCCGTCTTTATTTAGGGGGGTGACTGGTACCACTCTGATGAATATATTAGAAGGATGGGGCTATTGCAGGAGTAGTTAACGATAGCAAAAAAAATTTTTTTTTTAGTGTTTTTGAGTGTCAGTGCTTTTATACATTAGCCCTTTGATACCTCACCTCTGGACTTACAGATGCAGAAACTAAGGTTTGAGGTAGTTAAAAACAAAAACAAAACTTGCTCACAATCACAAAGCTAGTAAATGGGGGAGCTGAGAATCAAATCCATTTGCAACTTCAGGGCCTGTGATCTTAACCTCTGAATTATACTAATGTTGATTTAAAAAAAAAAAGATTTAAAAGGAGTAAAAAAGGAGCTAAAAGGGTGGTGGTGGACTTAATAAGCTATGGAATTGGCTAGGAGTAGGAAGTGAAGATTCTAAGATGGCTGTGAGGCTTAAAGCCTGAGGGAATAACCAGAAGATTGGAGTTAATTAATCAAAATGGGAAACACAGGAGTGGAACAGGTTTGGGAACATATAGTTCAAGAAAATGTAGGTATATTTGATAGAGATATCTAGCAATTGGAAATTTGGATCCGAAAATCAGTACAGAAAGGACTCAAGTTATTATTTTCATTGTGATAATAATTTGAAGTTCTAAAAAAGATTGTGCTCTCTAGGCATAATGAAGTGTGACAAGAGAAAGGCAAAGAAGAGACCTAAATAAGGAGTATTTTGGGGATAGCTGAAAGAGCAATAGTCAATGAAGGAGACAACTAATCAAAGACACAGTAGGAAAAGAAGTAAATTCAGAAATTCTTATAGCGTGATAAAATTCAAAGAAAAGAATTTCAAGAGGGAGGAGGTAGTCAATAGTGTCAAATGTTGCCAAAAGGTATTAATATATGAGAAATGGGGAAAGGGTAATGGAAAATTTGACAGTGAAAAGACTAGTTTGGGTCGATAGTAGTATCAGTGAAGGTAGAGTTTGTGAGGTGGATGAATGTATATAATACATAAATAGACATGTTTAAGGTTGGGGAAAAGAGCCAGAACTGAAGGAGTAAAGAGATTAACTTTGAAAAGAATACAGATGCTTCATCTCCTGATATAGATTAAGAGAGAAACTAATACAACATTGTAATTCAACTGTATGATAGATAGATAGACGGATAGATGGATAGATAGATGGATAGATAGGAGGTAGATAGAGAGGAAGAAAGAAAGAAAATTGAGAAACTTTTCTATGGAAAAGAAAGAAGTCTTGGGAGTGAATTTCAGAAGATCTTGACCTTGGTATAGTAGGAGGTGAGGTCATTTACTGAGAGATATAGGAAGCAATTCTGTAAGGCTCTTTAGGGAAAAAGTCTGAGTGTCTACTAGAAACGTGTGAAAGCATTTACTGAGCAAACTTCATCATCTGGCTAAGGTTGGATAATGTGAATTTGAAACAATATCTGTTAAGACAATTATATTGCCTTTTTAAATAATCCTTGCCTCATCCTATGATAGGAGTTTAAACTCAGATCTTGTACTGCCAGTTTCTTTAAATGAAAATGCATAATTTATAATGTAAGAAAAACAGACTATAAAATAGATGATCGGATTTAAGTACACACTGCCTTTCAGTTTTTTTTGTAATGGTTGTTGTTTTGAGAAAAAGGTTATTGATGTTAAAGGAAACTCACATTGTAGTGTCGATGAGCCAAAATAACATTTGTTGATATCTTGTTGATGTGTTCATATATGTTTTTTGTTGAACTGAATTGGCATTTTTATGAGATAAGCATTTTCTTGTGCCTTTTGTAGTTATTCGGGTAACAACCAGTAGACTTGATCTTCTATAAATACGTTTAATAAGATTTGTACTGTAAGATCAGTGGGACTCATTCAGATTATTTTTACAGTTGAATTTCCTTTTCCTGATCAGGCAGCCACCCAATCCTTGTTTGCTTTTCTTTCAACCAGTGCACTTGAATTTCAGAGCAGGAGGAAAGGAATCTTTCAAACTCGGTTTGGTTTGATAGAAAAGGCACACTGTTATAAAAATGCGTAAGTTGTCTTTGAGCTTTTCCTTTTATCTCTGTATTCAGAGACTGAGTAATGAGACTGTTTAAATATTTGAAAAATAAATTTCATATTAACCAACTTATCCTTGAAGATAAATGATAATTTCTCAAGGTAGCATGAATATTTTTTTAAAAGAATTTTACCAAAAGACCTTACTTGCTTTTTCAGTCTAATTTTGGTACCTGTAGAATTCTAAATGATGTCTTTTCTTTCATTACAGGTATAACCTAAAACATTCCCCTGTGTCTTCCTTACATTTCAGGAGAAAAACAAATTTCACTCAGCCAAGCCTGTGTTCCTTGTCATTTATATGCTCGATACACTTGAAGGCAATTTCCTATATTTTATATATTTAATATTTTATATATATTAGATATATATATTTTAGGAAACGATATTATCTCTATTCATTTTGGATGTGTATAGTGGTTTTTTTAAATATGGAAAGTATAATGCTTTTAATTGTAATTTCAGTGTTTCTTATACTTCATTATCGATCTGAGGTGGAGACAGTGGGCAGAGCAAGAGACAAAAGGAAGAAAAGGGACCTCTGATCAGTGACCAGAGAGAACAGAATTCTATAAAGAGATTTAAAGGTTGAATACAGGATGTGAAGGGGCAAAGGAGCTTCAGGGGTGGTCTCTAGTGAATAATCTTTAGTATTCATTATTGAAGATATGCTCTAAAATAGCATTTGAAGTGAGAGGCTGTTTTCTGATAATACCTAACAAAACATATTATTGTTGCAATATGAAGCAAATTTTTGCAAAGCAATATAAAGAGGAAGTGAGCTTTCTCCCCATTACTGCTTTAAATAATATTTTATAAAATACTTAGGTTTTATGTTGTCTGTTTATTAGTGTCCTGTGGGAGATTGGTGGAGCGGGACATCCAGCCCTTGAGTAAACATAAGATCTACAGCTTGACGGTTTAGTCATCTCTGTGGCTTGGAGATTGAAAATGTGCTTTAACTGTCACATCTTATTCCTGGATCACTTTCATCAGTGTCATTTCTAAGCTGTAATAAACATTAAATAGCATGAGGACGCACTGCTGCCAGCACTTGGAACACAGTCTATTTGTTAGTCCAGAAGCCCAGCCCAATGTTCTGGAATTTCACATATTGGGGATGACTCATGTCATCCAAACAGATTCCCAGAAGGAAGCTGAAATGAGGCAAGCTTTTAGCAAGATGAATAGAACCCACTGGAACACAAATTCAAATGATATAGTCAGCCATACACTGCTGGTGAGAGCTGCTGACCAGCTAACTTGGAAATTAACACTTAGGGACAGAGGATCCTTTTATGAGCGAAGGCATCAACCAGCAATGTGATGTAAGACTCAAGAGCTACATGTAAACAACTCTGAAGACTGCAGAAACCCAAACCTTCAATTATAGACAGTGATTTTAAAAAATCAGGCAAAATTTGGGAAAGGATATAAGAGGGTTTGTTAATGTGAATACCATATCTTTTGATATCTGCACTATGGATAGCATATTTTTGTGATTTTTTTTTTCTGATTGTGAAATAATACATGATTACTGTAAATAATTTGGGAACTATACAGATATAATCACCTAAAATCTGTTTGGCACATGTCCTTCAAGTCAATACATAGATGTTTTTAAAACATAATTCAGCTTCATACTGCACAATGTGTATTATAACTAGTAGCATGACCTAGACCCAAAGAATTTTAAGCATTAAAAATCACTTAATCTAACCTTCTAAAATTGGAGGAGATATTTGAACCAGAGTGGCAGAAGATGGAAACGTAAAAGCAATTATATACATGTGTGTCAACAAATAAGGGCCAAATCAAATAAAAGAGTACAACAAGGGATTTCAGCGATGCTCAGGTGAAACTGCTAATAGTAACCCTAAACCTAATTGTAAGCATGCTGTGGAAGTCTTTTAGAGTACAGCATTCTGCAACTACATTTAATCCAAGTGATACAACTGATTTGGCACAGCTGCTCGAACAGATCTCCAAACAAATGTTGTTCCTGGCACAGGCTTCTTCTAAGCAGTTCTTTCATACTGCTGATGTTGGATTTTTATCTTCCATTCCCCTATGCATTAAAACCTATCAAGCCTATAATTTATTGCTTTAAAAGATTAACTCATTTTAAAGTATAGTGTGTGAGGAGAAGACTTCAGTTAAAGGTAGCAGAGTGAAGAAAGTTTTACTCTTCCCTTCTCCTTTGAAACTCACTAAAAATAAGAAGACAGGAAAATAGAAAAGAAGTCCATCATTAGAGAAATGAGGCATAAGGCTAAGCCCCAAAATACAAACAATGAAACATAATTTGCTGGGACTTCCCTGGTGGTCCATTAGTTAAGACTGCGCTTCTAATGAAGGGGGCCCGGGTTTGATTCCTGGTCAGGGAACTAGAGCCCGCATGCCGCAAGTAAAAGGGCCCGCATGCCGCAAGGAAGATCCTGCATATGGCAACAGATATCCTGTGTGCCACAACTAAGACCCGGCGCAGACAGATAGATAGACAGACAAATAAATAAATAATTTAAAAAGGAAAGAAACATACTGTAAATACTATAAAATCTAGACCACACGCAGGAGGATGTCTGAACCCCTCCTTGGAACCCCAAGCAATATACTGATTTCACTAAAAGTAAGTGTTGTAATACTTTAAAGGTCTAACCAGTGAGCCTTTATTGGAGTTGTGACATGTCATTGTTCATAGACTCAAAGAAATTATATGTATGATCTGTAACAGAAAATATAGTAACAATTTTTTAAAACCTCACCAACACAGATGTTAAGAGAGATTAGGACAATAGAAGGAGATGAAATATCAGTGGGTAAACCTCAGGAAAGAAGTATAAGAGAAAAGGAAAAGCATTAGAATAATGAAAATCATATTAGAAATTTTAAGAGAGAGTAAATGTAGTCAGAGACATGGCTGAAAGGCTTGAAGAAATTTAATAACGTTAAATAAGAAAATATAAGATAAAAGTTATAGAGAAGATGATAAGGGAAAATAAAGGAGATCTAACATCTATATGGAGTCAGCAAACTTATTCTGTAAAGAGACAGTAAATATTTTAGGCCTCTGTGGTCAGTACAGCTTCTGTTGCAGCCATTCAGCTCTGTCTCTTATAGTGCAAAAGAAGCCATAGATGCTACGTATGGCTTTGTTCCAATAAAAACTTATATACAGAAACAAGTGGTAGGCTGGATCTTGCCTGCTCTGTTTGCCAACCTGTGTTCTTAATGAAAACAACAAATGGAACTGACAAAATATTTAGAACTATAATAGAAGAAAAATTTTCCTGAAATAATCAAAACCTTGAATCAAAACGACTACCCTTTGGCCTGGGAATAATTAATATAGATGAGCTGATATCAAGGCATGTTTTGGCCAAATTACTGAACTTGAAGAATAAAGAAAGAGTTTTGTGGACATCTAGATAGTGGGGTGGGGGACAGAACTTTAGCTTTTTCTTCAACAAGAAACAATGTTAGAAAACAGCAGGGGAATGTCTACCATGTCCTGAGGTTTATCTAGTATTTTTCAACCAGCCAAATACTTTAAGCGTGACTACAACACATGAATGTACTCTAGCATGGAAAAGCTCAACAAACATAATACCCATAAGACCTTTTTAAAACAAATTATAGGACTTCCCTGGTAGTGCAGTGGTTAAGAATCCGCCTGCCAATGCAGGGGACATGGGTTCAAGCACTGGTCCAGGAAGATCCCACATGCTGCAAAGCAACTAAGCCTGTGTGCCACAACTACTGAGCCTGCGCTCTAGAGCCCGCAAGCCACAACTACTGAGCCCGTGTGCCACAACTACTGAAGCCCCCGTGCCTAGAGCCAGGGCTCTGCAACAAGAGAAGCCACCTCAATGAGAAGCCTGCGCACCACAATGAAGAGTAGCCCCCACTCATCGCAACTAGAGAAAGCCCACTAACAGCAACGAAGACCCAACGCAGCCAAAAATAAATAAATAAATTTATTTTAAAAATTTTAAAAATAAAAAAATTATATCATAATAAAATACGATATAATCAAAAGATGAATCAAAATATTCAGAAATAAACCATGACGAAATAGTGTAACAGTGAGAAATTGAATTCATTTCATTCCAGAACTTATATCCCTCAGTGGAAATTATACTTTTAGAATAGATTATAAATTTATAAACTGTAATATTATAAAAATAATAAAATTAACAAATCAGGTGGGGAAGGGGGATAAAAGGAAGTATAAATGTGCTCCTTTCTTCATCTTTCATAGCATGTAATCAATAAATACTCCTTAAAATTGAACATAGGTAAAAAATTGCTCTGGGCTCTTAATATTTTTCATAATGTTTTTTCTTTAATCTAGAGGGATCTTTTAAGAATGTCATATGATGCAGCACTCATTAGCAATTCTTCAATTTTACATCAGATCCTTTTTCTTCAGATAATTCAATGAAAACTTTTATGTACTCTAAGAATAACATTTAAGAATGTGTTGGAAGGGGCCAAAAATAAGAATTCATTTGGTTGTATAGTAGAGTTTTTAGTAGTCATTTAAATAAAATGAAATTTCCTCTCGCTTCCAGTACTTCAGTCACTGAAAAGTATTCCATTTGGTGTGTGCTTTCGAGTAGCTAATACAGGATATAATTATAAGGCATAACCTAAGGCATAAACTGGTGAAGTTACTGAGCTTCATTATAAAAAGTCTTCTGAGAAACCAGGCAAACAAGCAAGTCCATATAAGCAGGATGAGGAGTTGGTAGCATAATGTCATAATTTAAATAGTTGAATTTAACAGTTTGATTGATTAACAAAAAGTGTTATGCAGCAAACTTTTTGTCAATCTTTTTTTTTTTCTATTTCTTTTCATTGCTGTGAATTTATAGTTACTTATTGGAGTTGGTTTCCTTCATACTCCTCCCCTGGCATACACTCTAAAATCCGTTTAATCCAGAAGGATTCAGAAAATAGTGTTTGGTTGGTTCTCTCCTTATAACCTCTATTACTCTGTTGCCTTGTATATATACATTTCAAATAACATGATTATGTAAGTAAGTTTTTACTTTGGAGGGTAGACTCTCCTCAGGTATGTTTGTTTCTTACCTTTCCACCTGGCAGCATTTACACAATACAGTAATAGAACCCTATAGTCTTAGCTAGTTTCATCTCATCACATACCCTTTCCCTGCAGAGTGCCAATATTATTTGGTTTTATTGACCTTACCACCTTCTTTTTTTAATATATAAATTTATTTATTTATTTATTTATGGCTATGGCTGCATTGGGTCTTCGTTGCTGCATGCAGTCTTTCTCTAGTTGCGGCGAGTGGGGGCTACTCTTTGTTGCGGTGCACGGGCTTCTCATTGCAGTGGCTTCTCTTGTTGCAGAGCACAGGCTCTAGGTGCATGGGCTTCAGTAGTCGTGGCTCACGGGCTCAGTAGTTGTGGCTCACGGGCTCTAGAGTGCAGGCTTAGTAGTTTTGGTGCAGGGGCTTAGTTGCTCCACGGCATGTGGGATCTTCCCAGACCAGGGCTCAAACCCGTGTCCCCTGCATTGGCAGGAGGATTCTTAACCATTTCCACCAGGAAAGTCCCAGGCTTACCACCTTCTTGATAGTAGCCTGAGGTATGCTGGCTTGCTAATACTTTATAAGGAAACCTAATGTTATTTTATTTTGGATACGCATTTGAATCTGTTCTTTAGGTGTTGCTTGCAGTGGCCAATGGCCTTGGTATTAGAATTATTATTGTCTTTAACATGACAGTTACTAAGTGGCTACTATAAATTAGTATTAGGAGAAGTACATGACACTGTTTTCAAAGGGCTTGCAATCTATTTGGGAAAAGTATTATAAATGTTAGTAAAAGCTGGAAGTATCTTATTTTGTATTAATAAAGTGATAGAGGGAGAGTAGTGGAGACTTAGTGAACTTGAGTGACCCAGAGGACTCTGAAATGTTATGCCAAAGGAAATTAACGTTTACTGAGTGCCTTGCATGTGCTAAGTACTTCAAAAATTCAATCAAGTAGTAATTCTAATCTCTAAATGTGGATAATATTTTGACTTGTTTTATTCTTTTAGAATTATTTAAAATGGAAAATAGCTGTTTGAAAATAGGCAAAATCAACAGTGTTCAGCTTCCTTCTTGGAAAGGAATTAGATGATAGGGTGATAATAGAGTAGAAAACCTAAAAGACTTAAACAGCTTATAATTGAACAACTGTTCTAGCTGTATTATAGGATTGAAAACATGTGATTTTGAATGTAAAGTTTCACTTGGTAATATAGGTCTTTGTCCTCTTCTGTGACTTTTCAGATTTTCATGTGCTTCAAATGTAGAATGATTAATGGGAGGGGTGGACTAAGTGTGAGCAAGTCATGATTGGTCTGTTGTGGTAATAATGATGTTCACAGTGTTTTTGCTAACTTACTCTATGAAATTAAAACAGAAGGTACCGTTCAGAGAAGCCACTTAAGTTTCCTTTGGCCTTCCTGACTTCTGTGATTATTTCTATTTTAGAACCTTGAACTCCTTTAACACACCCTGATTAAAGAATCAACTAGCTTCTATTTATTGCAGTTGTTACTGAAGATCAACTATTGAATTATTTAGTAGTGTTGAATTAAAAGAGAGAGAATTTAATATTGTGGCCATCCTCAAAGAGCTTGTGTTGTCAAGGTATGTAAAGACAGCATTGACTCAGAGCATTGTTTAAATGATGCTATTCAGTGACATTAAACATATTGGCACTGGATGTTCTTATACACTGGAAATAAAAATAACTTTTAGGGCTTCCCTGGTGGCACAGGGGTTGAGAGTCCGCCTGCTGATGCAGGGGACGCGGGTTCGTGCCCCGGTCCGGGAAGATCCCACGTGCCGCGGAGCGGCTAGGCCCGTGAGCCATGGTCGCTGAGCCTGCACGTCCGGAGCCTGTGCTCCGCAGCGGGAGAGGCCACAACAGTGAGAGGCCTGCGTACCGCAAAAAAAAAAAAGATCAGGTCAGGTATGTATGTATGTATTTATTGGCTGTGTCAGGTCTTAGTTGCAGCACACGGGATCTTTTGTTTGCGGTGCACGGGCTTATCTCTAGTTGCAGCACACAGGCTCTTTTGTTGCGACGCATGGGCTCAGTAGTTGCAGCACACAGGCTTAGTTGCCCCGTGGCATGCAGGATCTTAGTTCCCTGACCAGGGATCAAACCCGCGTCCCCTGCGTTGCAAAACAGGTTCTTAACCACTGAACCACCAGGAAGTCCCAGAAGTAACTTTTAACTCTTAATGCTCTTACTCCTCCTTTTATAAGAACATTAATTCAGTATATAAACAGATGTCAGTTTTGATTGTTGTATTTCTAAAATACTTTCTTCTGCTCCGTATGATAGGAAAAGATTTGAGATATTGAGTGCCATTTGAAAATTTGGTGGGTGAACCTCATAGAGAATGGTTTCTGGATCCTAACCAGCATCTCTAAAAATCAATAGCCAAGAGAGATTTAGGTCAATTTTTATTATTCTGACAAATTGGGGTGAACCAGGATAGGCCTTATAACTTGCATAGTTCAACTGAAAAGCTGCTTTGAGGAAATAGCTTTCAGTGCAAGTCCAACATTTTGGTGAGAAGGGAGAATGGTAATAGAGAAAGAAAAGAGAGGAGAAAACATGTTTGCATGTTTATTTAATGAAAGATGGGCTTTAGGGATTGACACTGCATTTCATATAGAAGCACTAAAGGAGGTATTACTGAGACCCTCCCATTGGAGAGTAGTGAGGGCAGAGGTAAATCTCCTGAACCACTGCCAGTCTGTCACCATTAGACCTCCATTTAGATATTGCAAAGTGTTTTTGACTAACAAAATAACCCATCATGACTGTAGCAGCTCCTATTTGACTTATTAATAGAGGAATTTATTACCTTCCTTCTCTTCTGCTTAGATTAGCTTTGGGATATTGAAGATCTTAATCTGTCCTAAAATTAAGAGTATTTTTTTAGGCAAGGCTTTCAAGGAAGAACTAAGACACACATGTATGCACGTGCACAAACACACAATGTTAAGGCAAGTTGTTAGTCCTTTCATCACTTGTTGCTACTCCTATTTCCCACCGTTTGCTTCACCCCAACATGTTAAATACTCATCAGGAAGTTTAGATATCAGCACACTAAGTTTAAAATATCAAGATAAATATAAGAAGCAGTCAGAGAAAAAAGTTTTTCATTCAAGGAGCTTAGAATAGTATAAGTATTTAGTACTTGCCGTTCTCTTGTCTATAATAACCTACCAGCCTTTGCACTTGTGGATTGTTAGTAAATGCTTTCCTTTTTAACTTTTTATGTAGAAAAACTTTAAATCTACAGAAAAGTTGAAAGAATACTATAGTGGACATCCAAATTCCTTTTATATAGATTCACTAATTGTTAACATTTTGCCAAATTATGATTTTTTTCCCCTACTGAGCCTTTTGAAACATCATTAACACTTCATCCATAAAAAAGTGCAGCCTGTGTTCTCCAAGAATAAGAACATTTTTCTGTGTAACCATAATGTAATTATTACTCAAGAAATTTAACATTGAAACAATGCTATTAACTAATAGACAGTGTATTGAAACATATCATAATTAGATGGTATTGTTGACTTAAGGAAAATTGTTTTTTCTGCCCACCTCAAAGATAAATACATTTTCCCCCTTGAAAATGTTTGGGGACTTGCCTGGTGGCACAGTGGTTAAGAATCTGCCTGCCCATGCAGGCAACACGGGTTCCAGGAAGATCCCACGTGCTGCAGAGCAACTAAGCCCGTGCGCCACAGCTACTGAGCCTGCACTCTAGAGCCCACGAGCCACAACTGCTGAGCCCACGTGCCACAACTACTGAAGCCTGTGCGCCTAGAGCCTGTGCTCTGCAACAAGAGAAGCCACTGTGAGAAGAAGCCCGCGCACTGCAACGAAGAGTAGTCCCTTGTCGCCACAACTAGAGAAAGTCCGCACGCATCAACTAAGACCCAACACAGCCAAAAATAAATAAATAAATTAAAAAGAAATTATTTTATTTATTTTTTTAATACAGCAGGCTCTTATTAGTCATCCATTTTATACACATCAGTGTTTACATGTCAATCCCAATCTCCCAATTCATCACACCACCACCACCACCTCCCGCTGCTTTCCCCCCTTGGTGTCCATACGTTTGTTCTCTACATCTGTGTCTCAATTTCTGCCCTGCAAACAGGTTCATCTGTACCATTTTTCTAGGTTCCACATATATGTGTTAATATACAATATTTGTTTTTCTCTTTCTGACTTACTTCACTCTGTATGACAGTCTCTAGATCCATCCATGTCTCTACAAATGACCCAATTTTGTTCCTTTTTATGGCTGAGTAATATTCCATTGCATGTATGTACCACAACTTCTTTATCCATTCGTCTGTCTATGGGCATTTAGGTTGCTTCCATGTCCTGGATATTGTAAATAGTGCTGCAATGAACACTGGGGTGCATGTGTCTTTTTGAATTACGGTTTTCTCTGGGTATATGCCCAGTAGTGGGATTGGTGGGTCATATGGTAATTCTATTTTTGTTTTTTAAGAAACCTCCATAGTTTTCTCCATAGTGGCTGTATCAATTTACATTCCCACCAACAGTGCAAGAGGGTTCCCTTTTCTCCACACCCACTCCAGCATTTGTTGTTTGTAGATTTTCTCATGATGCCCATTCTAACTGGTGTGAGGTGATACCTCATTGTAGTTTTGATTTGCATTTCTCTAATACTGATTTTGAGCAGCTTTTCATGTGCTTCTTGACCATCTGTATGTCTTCTTTGGAGAAATGTCTATTTAGGTCTTCTGCCCATTTTTGGATTGGGTTGTTTGTTTTTTTTAATATTGAGCTGCATGAGCTGTTTATATATTTTGGAGATTAATCCTTTGTCCATTAATTCATTTGCAAATATTTTCTCACATTCTGAGGGTTGTCGTTTGGTCTTGTTTATGGTTTCCTTTGCTGTGCAAAACCTTTTAAGTTTCATTAGGTCCCATTTGTTTTTTTTGTTTTTTTTTTTATTTCCATTACTCTAGGAAGTGGATCAAAAAAGATCTTTCTGTGATTTATGTCAAAGACTGTTCTGCCTATGTTTTCCTCTAAGAGTTTTATAGTGTCTGGTCTTACATTTAGGTCTCTAATCTATTTTGAGTTTATTTTTGTGTATAGTGTTAGGGAGTATTCTAATTTCATTCTTTTACAGGTAGCTGTCCAGTTTTCCCAGCAACACTTATTGAAGAGACTGTCTTTTCTCCATTGTATATCCTTGCCTCCTTTGTCACAGATTAGTTGACCATAGGTGCATGGGTTTATCTCTGTGCTTTCTATTCTGTTCCATTTATCTATATTTCTGTTCTTGTGCCAGTACCATACTGTCTTGATTACTGTAGCTTTGTAATATAGTCTGAAGTCAGGGAGTCTGATTCCTTCAGCTCGGTTTTTTTTCCCCAAGACTTCTTTGGCTATTTGGGGTCTTTTATGTCTCCATACAAATTTTAAAATTTTTTGTTCTAGTTCTGTAAAAACTGCCATTGGTAATTTGATAGGGATTGCATTGAATCTGAGATTGCTTTGAGTAGTATAGTCATTTTCACAGTACTGATTCTTACAATCCAAGAACATGGTATATCTCTCCATCTGTTGGTATCATCTTTAATTTCTTTCATCACTGTCTTATAGTTTTCTGCATACAGGTCTTTTGTCTCCCTAGGTAGGTTTATTCCTAGGTATTTTATTCTTTTTTTTGCAGTGGTAAATGGGAGTGTATCCTTAATTCCTCTTTCAGATTTTTCATCATTAGTGTATAGGAAAGCAAGATATTTCTGTGATTTTGTGTCCTGCAACTTTACCAAATTCATTGATTAGCTCTAGTACTTTTCTGGTGGCATCTTTAGGATTCTCTATGTACAGTATCATGTCATCTGCAAGCAGTGGCAATTTCATTTCTTCTTTTCCAATTTGTATTCCTTTTATTTCTTTTTCATCTCTGATTCCCGTGGCCAGGACTTCCAAAACTATGTTGAATAATAGTGGTGAGAGTGGACATCCTTGTCTCTTTCCTGATCTTAGAGGAAATGGTCTCAGTTTTTCACCATTGAGAATGATCTTTTGCTGTCGGTTTGTCATATATGGCCTTTATTATGTTGAGGTATGTTCTCTCTATGCCCACTTTCTGAAGAGTCTTTATCATAAATGGGTATTGAATTTTGTCAGAAGCTTTTTTTGCATCTAATGAGATGATCATACGGTTTTTATTCTTCAATTTGTTAGTATGGTGTATCACATTGATTGATTTCCATATATTGAAGAATCCTTGCATCCCTGGGATAAATCCCACTTGATCATGGTGTATGATCCTTTTAATGTGTTGTTGGATTCTGTTTGCTAGTATTTTGTTGAGGATTTTTGCATCTGTATTCATCAGCGTTATTGGTCTATAATTTTCTTTCTTTGTAGTGTCTTTGTCTGGTTTTGGTATCAGGGTGATGGTGGCCTCATAGAATGAGTTTGGGAGTGCTCCTTCCTCTGCAATTTTTTGGAAGAGTTTGAGAAGGATGGGTGTTAGCTCTTCTCTAAATGTTTGATAGAATTCACCTGTGAAGCTATCTGGTCCTGGACTTTTGTTTGTTGGAAGATTTTTAATCACAGTTTCAATTTCATTGCTTGTGATTGGTCTGTTCATATTTTCTGTTTTTTCCTGGTTCAGTCTTGGAAGGTTATACCTTTCTAAGAATTTGTCCATTTCTTCCAGGTTGTCCATTTTATTGACATAGAGTTGCTTGTAGTAGTCTCTTAGGATGCTTTGTATTTCTGCGACGTCTGTTGTAACTTCTCCTTTTTCATTTCTAATTTTATTGATTTGAGTCCTCTCCCTCTTTTTCTTGACGAGTCTGGCTAATGGTTTATCAATTTTGTTTATCTTCTCAAAGAACCAGCTTTTAGTTTTATTGATCTTTGCTATTGTTTTCTTTGTTTCTATTTCATTTATTTCTGCTCTGATCTTGATGATTTCTTTCTTTCTGCTAACTTTGGGTTTTGTTTGTTCTTCTTTCCCTAGTTCCTTTAGGGGTAAGGTTAGATTATTTATTTGAGATTTTTCTTGTTTCTTGAGGTAGGCTTGTATAGCTATAAACTTCCCTCTTAGAACTGCTTTTGCTGCATCCCATAGGTTTTGGATCGTTGTGTTTTCATTATCATTTGTCTCTAGGTATTTTTTGATTTCTTCAGTGATCTCTTAGTTATTTAGTAACGTATTGTTTACCTCCATGTGTTTGTGTTTTTTACGATTTTTCCCCTGTAATTGATTTCTAATCTCATAGCATTGTAGTCAGGAAAGATGCTTAATATGATTTCAATTTTCTTAAATTTACTGAGGCTTGATTCATGACCCAAGATGTGATCTATCCTGGAGAATGTTCTATGCACACTTGAGAAGAAAGTGTAATCTGCTGTTTTTGGATGGAATGTCCTATAAATATCAATTAAATCTATCTGGTCTATTGTGTCATTTAAAGCTTCTGTTTCCTTATTAATTTTCTGTCCTGATAATCTGTCCATTGGTGTAAGTGAGGTGTTAAAGTCCCCCACTATTATTGTGTTACTGTTGGTTTCCTCTTTTATAGCTGTTAGCAGTTGTGTTATGTATAGAGGTGCTCCTATGTTGGGTGCATATATATTTATAATTGTTATATCTTCTTCTTGGATTGATCCCTTGATCATTATGTAGTGTCTTTTCTTGTCTCTCGTAACATTCTTTATTTTAAAGTCTATTTTATCTGATATGAGTATTGCTTCTCTAGCTTTCTTTTGATTTCCATTTGCATGGAATATCTTTTTCCATCCCCTCACTTTCAGTCGGTATGTGTCCCTAGGTCTGAAGTGGGTATCTTGTAGACAGCATATATATGGGTCTTGTTTTTTAATCCATTCAGCAAGCCTGTGTGTTTTGGTTGGAGCATTTAATCCATTCATGTTTAAGGTAATTATCAATATGTATGTTCCTATTACCATTTTCTTAATTGTTTTGGGTTTGTTTTTTAGGTCCTTTTCTTCTCTTGTGTTTCCCACTTAGAGAAGTTCCTTTAGCATTTGTTGTAGAGCTGGTTTGGTTGTGCCTAATTCTCTTAGCTTTTGCTTGTCTGTAAAGCTTTTGATTTCTCCATCGAATCTGAATCAGATCCTTGCTGGGTAGAGTAATCTGGGTTGTAGGTTCTTCCCTTTCATCACTTTAAGTATATCATGCCACTCCCTTCTGGTTTGTAGAGGTTCTGCTAAGAAATCAGCTGTTAACCTTATGAGAGTTCCCTTGTATGTTATTTGTCGTTTTTCCCTTGCTGCTTTCAATAATTTTTCTTTGTCTTCAATTTTTGCCAATTTCATTACTATGTATCCAGTACAAACCCCAGGAAAAATTTTTGTGAGAATTAATAAGCTGATTTTAAAATGTATAAGGAAATGCAGAGGGCTAAGAATAGTCAAGACTATCATTAAGAAAACAAAATTGAAGGATTTACAATATCAGATATTAAGACTTAGTAAAGCTATAGTAAGTAAGATAATGTAGAACTGGTGCAAGAGTAGATGAATAGACAAATGGAACAAAGTAGAAAACACAGAGATAGATCCACACACCTGATTATGGCAAATCCTCCATCTCAATTCAGTGGAGAGAGGATGGTCCTTTCAATACATGGTGCTGGGTCAATTTGATGCCATATAGAAAAAATAAATTTAATCTTGGCTTCACCTCACAGCAGATAAAAAAAAAACTTCCTGGTAAAATATAGATATAAATGTGAAAAGTAAAATAATAAAGCTTGTTAAAACACAGAATATCTTTATGAACTTGGAGTAGGAAAACATATCTTAAATAAGATACAATAAGTACTAACGATAAAGGAAAAGATTGCTAATTGGATTAACATTAAAAATTTTTGTTCATCAAGATACCATTAAGAGAGAAGCAGCAAGCTACCGACTGAGAAAAGATACTAACAATATGTGTATCTGACAAAGGGCTCATATCCCAACTATACTAAGAAATTTAATAATCAATAAGAAAAAAAGGTTATCTGACAAAAAACTGAGTGAGAGTCTTGAATGGATACTCACAAGAGGGTATCTAAGTGTTCACTAAATATGGGAAAAGGATCTCAACCTCATTAATCATCAAGGAGTAAAACTACTAGGAGATAACATACACACCTACCAGAATGGCCACAATTTAACAAAACTGACAGTACCAAGTATTCACAAGAATGTGGAGTTGGGCTTCCCTGGTGGCACAGTGGTTAAGAATCTGCCTGCCAATGCAGGGGACATGGGTTCGAACCCTGGTCTGGGAAGATCCCACATGCCACGGAGCAACTAAGCCCGTTCGCCACCACTACTGAGCCTGCACTCTAGAGCCCGTGAGCCACAACTACTGAGCCCACATGCTGCAACTACTGAAGCCTGTAGGCCTAGAGCCCGTGCTCCGCAACAAGAGAAGCCACCGCAATGAGAAGCCTGTGCATTGCAACGAAGAGTTGCCCCTGCTCACCACAAGTAAAGAAAGCCTGCACACAGCAACAAAGACCCAACACAGCCAAAAATAAATAAATAAATAAAATAAATTTTAAAAAAAAGAATATGGAATATCTGGAACGCTTTAACCTAGTAGGTGTCTAAGTTGTTACCTGCTATTTTGCAAAACTGGCTATATCTGTTGAAACTGAACATATGCATATCCTGTGACTGAGCAATTCTACTCCTAACTATATACTCAGAGGATGTGCATACATAAGTGCACCAAAAGACGTAAAGAATGTTCATCAGAGCATTATTAGCCAAATCTGGAAATAGCCCACATGTCCCTTTTGGAATATTCACTCAATGGATTCATATAATGGATACATAGATATGCAACGATGAAAAAGAAGTAACTACTGCTATACTCAACAACATGGATGAATCTAATACATATAATGTTGAAAACAAAAGCCAAATTCAAATTAATAAATTCTGTATGGTTCCATTAAAATAAAGTCCAGGCCTTTATCAGAAAACAAAATCTAACTTTTTTCCAGCTCCCATGGAAAGCCTAACTGGAGAAATGGTGTTTGTCAAAGACTGTTTAAAGGATAAACTGTTCTTTTTTTTTCTTTCTTTTTAATAATTTGGAAATTTTTAACACAGAAGATTATGGAGAATTATACAGTAAAACTCACACTTAATCTAAATATTTATATTTTGATATATTTGTATCAGATCTTTTTTTTTAAAATAAATTTATTTATTTCGTTTTTGGCTGTGTTGGGTCTTTGTTGCTGTATGTGGGCTTTTCTCTAGTTGCGGTGAGGTGGAGCTTCTCTGTTGCGGTGCGCAGGCTTCTCATTGCGGTGGCTTCTCTTGTTGTGGAGCACGGGCTCTAGGCACGAGGGCTTCAGTAGTTGTGGCACGTGGGCTCAGTAGTTGTGGCTCGCGGGCCCTAGAGCGCAGGCTCAGTAGTTGTGGCGCATGGGCTTAGTTGCTCCGTGGCATGTGGCATCTTCCTGGACCAGGGCTTGAACCCATGTCCCCTGCATTGGCAGGTGGATTCTTAACCACCATGCCAGCAGGGAAGCCCTGCATCAGATCTTTTTTACTAAGAAAATAAACAATAAATATACAGTACAATACAATAAAGTTAATGCTACCTTTGTTCCCATCCCCAATTCCAAAACCCTTTTTCCCCAGAGAGTATTACCATAAAAATGATATCTTTCCCATTTATTTTAATAGTTAATATTTAAATATATTATTGTGTATACTATATATAAATAGTGAAAAGGAAAACAATAATATGTATGTATATATTTGTTTCTTTTAAACTTAACATACAGAGTACTCTAATTTGCTTATCCTTCTATAATTTTTAAATCTTGAGATTTATCAACTTATAGATCTATTAATAGCTCTTAATTCTAAATGAACTTTACTATATGAATTATTGCACTTAATTGTCCATAATATTTTATGCTGTTCTAAATTATAATCTTTTGAAATCAAGCTGACTTTGCCAAAAAAAAACAAACAACTTGATTTGTATTGTTTTACTCCCTCAAAGATTGCCTTTACTCAATTGTATTTTAAGATGATAAAGATAGTCTCATCTTTTATCAAAAAGTGATATAAGAAACAACCTTGTGAAATTTCTTATTTAATATCCAGAATTTGGGGGGAATCCTTGTATCCACTATTATTACTCAGAGCTTACTATATCAAGCGCGGCATCAAAAATTTCTTTTAGAACTTTGTGCTAGAAAATATTTGCCTTTCCTGACAAATTGCTATGCTTTGTCCCTTCTATTAATGAGAATTATCACTGATTATGTCGCCTTTTTGTCTTGGAGGCTAGGAGGCTGTAATAGTTTTTTATTGTTTCTCTAACAAATAACAACAAACTTTGTGACTTAAAACAACATAAATGTATTATCTTATGTAGTTCAATAGGTTAGAAGTCCAATACAAGTCTCAATGGGCTAAAACCAAGGTGTCAGCAAGTCTGTGTTCCTTTATGGAGGCTGTAAGGGAGACTCTGTTTACTTGCCTTTTCCAGCTTCCAGAGGCTACACCCTTGCCATGGCCTCTTCCTCTAGCAACATTGGGGAGAGTCCTTTGTCTTTGTCACACTTAACATCTTTTTGGTTCTCTATAGCCACACCTTCCTCTATTTGAAGGTCCCTGTGATAACATTGGTCCTATCCAGATAATCTCCCTATTGTAAACTCAGTTTATTGGCAACCTTAATCCCATCTGCAGCCTTAATTTTCCCTTGCCAAAGTAACATGCCCACAAAACCCAGAGATCGGGACATGGACATCTTGTGGGGCGGGGGGGGGGGGGGGGGGGGGGGGGGGCGGCAAGGGAAGGGTGTTATTCTGGCTACTGCAGAGACTTAGAGCCAAGTATGGAACTTAATTTAGCCTTGTTGAAGGTTTTTGGTTTTGTTTTTAGTATTTATTTATTTAGGCGCGCTGAGTCTTAGTTGCAGCACACAGGATCTTCGTTGAAGCATGCAGACTCTTAGTTGCAGCATGAGGACTTTTTTTTTTTTTTTTTTTTTTGCGGTACGCGGGCCTCTCACTGTTGTGGCGTCTCCTGTTGCGGAGCACAGGCTCCGGACGCGCAGGCTCAGCGGCCATGGCTCACGGGCCCAGCCGCTCTGCGGCATGTGGGATCTTCCTGGACCAGGGCACGAACCCGCGTCCCCTGCATTGGTAGGCGGACTCTCAACCACTGCGCCACCAGGGAAGCCCCATGCGGACTTCTTAGTTGTGACATGCAAACTCTTAGTTGCAGCATGCACGTGGGATCTAGTTTCCCTACCAGGGATCAAACCTGGGCCCCCTGCATTGGAAGCATAGAGTCTTAACCACTGTGCCAGCAGGGAAGTCTTGACCTCACTGAAGATTTTGATGGGCCACATCAAAACTTCTTTTCTCAAAAAAAAAAAAAAACTTCTTTTCTCCCAATTTTTATTTTCTAATATTTTTATTTTTATTGGTCCTGGTTTTTTTAATTTCAATTTCAGAATTCTAAAAAAATTTACCACCATTTTATGGTGTGTTTATATTGTAGTTACCTCAAATTCTTTGTACAACAGATGAAGGATAAATAAAATAATTTGAAAACTTAGACCTTGTGCATGCTTAGATGATGAAGATGATGGTAATGATAGTGGTAATGACCTCTCTCTGTATATAGATAAGGATCTGCTAGTCTCTCAATCTCAGTCTCAATTGCGTAAAGTTGTGACCAGAATTTTAGCTAAGACAGCACACTATTCACATGTTAGCCAAGACATGGAAACAACCTGAATGTCCATCAACAGAGGAATGGATAAAGAAAATGTGTTATTTGGGCTTCCCTGGTGGCTCAGTGGTTGAGAATCCCCCTGCAAATGTAAGGGACGCAGGTTCAAGCCCTGGTCTGGGAAGATCCCACATGCCACGGAGCAACTAAGCTTGCGCGCCACAACTACTGAGCCTGCGCTCTAGAGCCCATGAGCCACAACTACTGAGCCCGTGTGCTACAACTACTAAAGCCCACATGCCTAGAGCCCATGCTCTGCAACAAGAGAAGCCACTGCAATGAGAGGCCCGTACACTACAAAGAAGAGCAGCCCCTGCGCGCAGCAACAAAGACCCCACGCAGCCACACAGAAAAAAGATGTGGTATTTATATACAATGGAATATTACTTAGCCATTAAAAAGAATGGGGGCTTCCCTGGTGGCGCAGTGGTTAAGAATCCTCCTGCCAATGCAGGGGACACGGATTCGAGCCCTGGTCCGAGAAAATCCCACATGCCGCAGAGCAGCTAAGCCAGTGCGCCACAATTACTGAGCCTGTGCTCTAGGACCCGCAAGCCACAACTACTGAAGCCCATGCACCTAGAGCCCGTGCTCTGCAACAAGACACTGCGATGAGAAGCCCTCACACCGCAATGAATATAAGCCCCTGCTCGCCACCACTAGAGAAAGCCTGCGTGTAGCAACCAAGACCCAACCAAAAATTAAAAACATTTTAAAAATTAAAAATGAAATAATGCCATTTGCAGCAACATGGATGGACCTAGAGATTATCATACTAAGAGAAGTAAGTCAGAAAGACAAATACCATATGATATCGCTTATATGTGGAATCTAAAATACAACACAGATGAACATATCTGAGAAACAAAAACAGACTCACAGACATAGGGAACAGACTTGTGGTAGCCAAGGGGGAGGGGGGTGGGGGTGGGAAGGATTGGGAGTTTGGGATTAGGATATACAAACTATTATACATAGGATGGATAAACAACACAGTCCTACTGTATAGCGTAGGGAGCTTTTCAATATCCTGTGATAAACCATAATGGAAAAGAATATGAAAAAGAATATATATATGTATAACTGAGTCACTTTGCTGTGCAACAGAACTTAAACACAACATTGTAAATTAACTATAAAAATTTTTTTAAAAGAAAGAAAAAAGAGAATTGTTAGCTAAGAGATTGGCCCCCATGTGATTCCTAAACAGATGGAGAGGTCAGCTGGAGTCAGAGTGGGCTGAGGAACATTCTGGGTTGAGTGTTTTCAGCTTTGAATTATATGAAAATCATCTTAACTATCATATTTATTCTTACCCTTTGTACTTACTAAAACCTTTAATGACTATTATTCCTTTGTATTAATTTTAAGTAATGTATTTATTATCTGAAGTTACAACCTGGAACAGCTTTGTTAAGAATATTTTTAAAGATCAAACAAATTAAAATAAATCCCCTTCACTAAAGATAGTAAAAGGAGGAAAGTTAACCAAAATCTGTGCATCTATATGAGGCCAGAGTGGTAAAGACAAATAAGACTTATGAATGTTTTAAAATTTCCAATTAGTTGAAGCTGGATTTGTTGTTCTTATGGTGTTCCCGTTGGATAAATTCTGGAAGGAATGAAGGAAGAACACCAGTCAGCTAGTACATGATTCTTTTGCTTGTATTCCAAATTGAGATTTACAATTACACAGGACAGTTAACGTTAGAAATGTAGGCAGCACGTTTATTTTGTTTTTAATTAGGTACAATAACTTACAAGAAACGAAAAAGGAATTCTGAAACAAAATAGCTACTTTCCCATTTTATGTTTTGCTCTTCTCATGGTTTAAGTCTGTTACACTTACACAATACATGGGAGGGTAGAGAGTGATTTTTATAGCAGCTGTTGTGTCCCTCTCATTGCAGAGGAATAAAAAGAGCCTGTAGTTACTTATATTCGTGAGTGTTAACTACGTTCTTTTTCATTATTAGCTGAAGCTAGAGTGAAAATAAAAATCACAGAATGGGCTTCCCTGGTGGCACAGTGGTTGAGAGTCCGCCTGCCGATGCAGGGGACACGGGTTCGTGCCCCGGTCCGGGAGGATCCCACATGCCACGGAGCAGCTAGGCCCGCGAGCCATGGCCACTGAGCCTATGTGTCCGGAGCCTGTGCTCCACAACGGAAGAGGCCACAGCAGTGAGAGGCCCGTGTAATGCAAAAAAAAAAAAAAAAAAAAAAAAAAATCACAGAAGGCCTGCTTTTGGCTTGAAATCGTTTACTTCATTAATGTAAGGAAGATGTGACACAACTTCTCACTACCTCTTCTTTCTCCCCTTTTATTTTATCCTAAGCTAATAAAAAATTAAGCAAGTCTGTAACTAAAAGACAAAATATAGAAGCAATATGGGAGTATAAGTTACTGCAATTTTATATGTAATGATTTTTTTTCCCCTTCCATCCTAGCTTTTCTCATGCATTTTAAAGGTTTCAGAAAAATAAATAAATCCACTATACCTTAAAAAAGAGAGAAGAATACAACAAGATATTTGGGGTCAGTAAATATTATATTTATGTTAATTATTTTTCTTTCTCAACTTTTATTTGGAAAAAATTTCAAACCTACAGAAAAGTTGCAGAGAGATTACAATATACAGTCTTACACCTTTTACCTAGATTCATCAATTATTAATACTTGGCCACATTTGCTTTATTTCTCTCTCTTTACACACACGTGTATATATGTATACAGGCATACCATTATTTATTATTTTCTGCTTTATTTGACAGTGTCATATATCCTAATCCTTCAGCTCTAAATGCTTCAGCCATGTTTTTCCTAAGAACAAAAGTATTCTCCTGCTCTTGTTCAAAATACAGACTCTGATTTTACTTTTTCGTGAATCCTGTCTATTACCTGTGTTTTATCAGCATTCAAGAACAAAGGAAGGAGTGGGGGAATTATTAATAGCAGCCACCCACTTCCTAAGTTATTCACCACTATGCATCTTTCAGAAACCAAGTGTGAAAATGAAAGATAGAGGTTGATTTTCAAACCTAAATAAATATAAAGTAATTGATGGACAAGGCCCCTGTAGCATTAAAAGTAAGCCCTATTTCGTAAGATATCGCGTACAGTTGAATCATTTCCGCAAATACCTATTAGTATTTATTTTCATATATTCATAGACTTTCAGAGTTGGAAGGGCCTTACAATGTATGTTGTATAACTCATTCATTTTACAGATGAGAAGAACTGAAGTTCAAGGTCACACACCAGAGATGAGATTAGAATCTGGCTTTTCAAACTTTTAATGCAATATTCTTTCTTTTATGTTATGTTGCCTCCCCATGAGCTCTTGTTGCTTATGTTGGGGTCTTGATAAATGCGAAAGGTAAAATGTCAGAGACTAAGACACCTAACTAACTAATGTATCCCTAATGTAATCTCATCTGGATGAACTACAGCCGTGCTTCTCAGACTTTAATGTGCATGTGAATTTCCTAGTCATGTCGTTGAAATGCAAATAATGAATCAGTAAGTCTGAGGTAGGGCCTGAGAATCTGCATTTCTAACACGTTCATCTGATGCTGATGCTGCAGATCCATGAACTACATGTTGAGTAGCAGTTATCTAGAACCAGCACAGAAATCTCATAGCCTCCGGACACTGGCAAAGTAGAAAAAACTACAAAATACGTAGGTTATATAAAGTATAGAGAATAATATAACTAATACCTATTTACTCATCATCAAGCCAAAATAAAATACTTTTAAAAGTTCTTGTTTTCCTCAAATATCGTATGTTAACGCATATATATGGAATCTAGAAAAAAGGTACAGACGAACTGGTTTGCAAGGCAGAAATAGAGACACAGATGTAGAGAACAAACGTATGGGCACCAAGGGGGGAAAGCGGGGTGGGGGGTGGTGGGGGGATGATTTGGGAGATTGGGATTGACATATATACACTAATATGTATAAAATAGATAACTAATAAGAACCTGCAAAAGAAAATTTTTTTTTAGAGTTCTTGTTTTCCTAACTTTTATGTCACTTTAGAGAAGGGAGTTTTATCCCAATACATTAATTTATAGATGAAACTACCTATTTCCCCGATATTGTTATATACTGAGATTCCACAGACTTTAATGGTACTATGGAAGGAAATATTAATTCAGGTGATGAAAAGAACCATAGTCAAACTGAACTGTCAGTCAAAAAGCACAACCAATGAAGTTCCATTTTTACTCTCAATAAAAAGATCTTTTAAACCAGCTACCTTTATTCATTTAACAAATACTGAGAGTTCACACTCCCATGTAGTTTACATTCTGATTTCATT
Source organism: Tursiops truncatus (assembly GCF_011762595.2). NCBI lineage: Eukaryota > Metazoa > Chordata > Mammalia > Artiodactyla > Delphinidae > Tursiops > Tursiops truncatus. The sequence continues at coordinate 59,305,055 of NC_047049.1, read as the reverse complement.
CCTTTATATCTAAGTCTGTATGCTGTTTTGAATTGTCTAAATGACTATTGAAAGGTACAAATGCTAGGTGTTAAGGATTTTGCATTTAGGTTTTTTGTTGTTGTTTAAAAAAGAATAACTAGCAGTATACTTAGTGCCATCTCAATACAACATGGAATACATTTGTACCTGGAGCAACTAAAAATAAAAGACATTTCATATATATGAAGAAATTTGTTCTCTGAATATCTCCCAAAATGCTTATAGAAGTAATAATTACTTCATTGTTACTCAGAGTAGTTTTAGCAGTAAAATAACAAGGCAAAGTCATAAAACATGTCAATGATAGTGAGGTATAAGGAGGAAGACAACTCAATTAGGTAAATATTAATTAAGCTTCTACTTTCTCCTAGTGTAGGGGGGTGGGGTACCAATATATAAAGAAATGAAGGCAGTCTTCAAGGTGATCATTGCTCTGAAGGGGAGGCAGGCATCCAAACATAATTAGAATACAGTGTGACAAATGAAAACAGGTATGGACAAAATCTAGGAGCAGTGCAGGAAAGTTGCAGAGGAAATGGAGTTAGAGAATGTAATATATTTTAAAAATGATTAAAGAAACTACGAGAATTCAGAATTTCTATAAAAGAGAAGGATGGATAGATAACATGATAATATAGTCTAGGTGAAAGGTATAAAAGGGTGTTGACTGTAAAATTCAACTTTGCTGTTTGTTTGAAGTTTCATGATAAAATGTTGGGTAAAATAATAGTTATAAAAAAACAGGTAGTATTATATAGAGTGGTCACAATTTTTACTTTTCTTGTGAGTGAGCATAGGTTCTTAATAAATAGAAGGAAAGGAACAAAATAGAAGAGAACTTGCCAGTTCACAGTGGGGAAGGCAGGTTGTCACTGAAGTAAAGCAGAAATGCCTTACACTGGTATCTTTTTTTTTTTCCACAGTACGTGGGCCTCTCACTGTTGTGGCCTCTCCCGTTGCGGAGCACAGGCTCCGGACATGCAGGCTCAGCGGCCATGGCTCATGGGCCCAGCTTCTCCGAGGCATGTAGGATCTTCCCAGACCGGGGCATGAACCCGTGTCCCCTGCATGGGCAGGTGGACTCCCAACCACTGCGCCACCAGGGGAGCCCTGCACTGCTATCTTTAACGTGTCTGTCCTGAGACCCAAGAGAGTAAAAGTGCATCCATTAAGGAAAATGTAGCAACCATCAGGGTGTGAGGACATTCCAAACGTAGGTGTAGAATTGCCTCAGACACTAGGGGTTTCGACTACACAATGAAATTTTAATAGATATTGGACTCTAGTTCTTATGCAGTATAAACGATAGGTTGTAATTTTGGGGTAATATCAAAATCTTAAATAGAAACATTGTTTATCAATGAATTTATACCAAATTAACTTAATAAGTAGTGATATACTAGAAATATTGGTAATATTTTCAATCTTAGAGCCTAGATATTGATTTCAAAACCTAATTTAAGAGAATTTGCTTTAATGAGCATTTCTTGATACTATTAAATGGATAGCTATTTGTATTTACTTGGATTTTAAAATGACCTTTATGTGAATTTATATTATGTTAAATGATATGATATACAGCTAGTTATGGTTAAGGTTTAAATGCTCTGATTATTTTAGTCTGTTGTTAGATCAGCAGTGAAGATTTTGTGGCTAAGGTCTTGGCTTTGTATGCTTTTATATACATGTATGCTATTATATACATATGTCTTTGTGTACGTTTGATCCTCAGAGCACTGTGAGTTGTTGAACAAGTATTACTTTTTAAATACCTTATTGATAATTTGGGAACTAGATTTGATTTCCTAATTAGAAAACTGATATTGAAAGATACAATGAAAGTCCTTCATATTGCCTTGTTTTGTAGATGTGAAATTCTCTTGAAAATCAAAGGTATATAAATTGAATCATGACTTCCATTATGAAGTCACAATATATTCTAAGGGGGAAATGTTGCCAATGTTATAATAAAATGTAGGAACCATTTAAAATAATATATTCAAGGAGAAAATAATTTTCCAATATTAAACTGTATTATATAATTTAACTCACACTTAAACTGTATCAGGAACTTTGTTTCCTTGGTGAGTTATTGAAAGAAGAATAAAATATGCCCTGTAGGTAGTCTAACCCTTTAAGTGTTTTTTACAGTGCTTTCTGAAGAGATTCTCGTTTAAACCTTCAGGTTTCTAACTTTAACATCACATGGTGTTTATATTGTATAATATCTCTTTGTTTAGAGATAGTTTTGGCTTTTGAAATGTGTTAAACTTACTAAATTCTTTTTAATAAGAGGCCCTTAAAGAGATTGATTTGTTTTGAGTTTTGGGGTTTTTTTTTTTTTTGGCTGTGCCCCGCGGCATGCAGGATCTTAGTTCCCAGACCAGGGATCGAACTCGTGCTCCCTGCAGTGGAGACCACTGGACCTCCAAGGAAGTCCCTGTTTTGAGTTTATATTTCTGAATATCTTAAATTCTGGTAGGATGTTGGTCATTCACATGTTGTCCCATTTATACTGTCACTTATCCTTAAATGAAATCAGCCTTGTGAAATAGTCAGTTTTGTTGTCATTGCTGTCTTTAATTTAACAGCTGGGGAAACTGAGACTTTGGGGTTGAAATTCAAGATTTCAGCTGGCCCCAACTCTTCTAACTGCAAATCTCCTATATCTTGCGGTTTTGAAGTCACGGTGCTTATTTTAGTATGTTTGTAGAGTTGAAGTAGTGAAAAATTATTGCCGATGTAATGCTTCAACAGTTTTATTACGTCAAGGGTACAGATAAAACTGATGCCAAATTGTAGAAGCTGTTATAGGTGTGTCTTGCTTTAGAACACCTGAAATAGTTTTACACTGTTAATCCTAGTATGCTTGTAAGCACTGGATTCTAAAGGTAAGTTTGGCAAAGTTGTTGAAACCTGGGTACCCTGGTCTTAAAGAAGAGAAACTTTTGGAACATGTATTGAAAGGATCCATTCTCATAAGCATTCCTTGTTATACTACGGGAAATGTAATGGGAATATCATTTGACATCTAAACTCATGATATAGTAAGGCTATTTATAACAAGGTTTTAGCCATGGACAAGTATATATAATTATTCCGTCTAAAGCTTTTTGACATAATTAATGTAGTATTTTTTATACAGTTTAACATAGGTAACAGATATTTGTTTCCTAATAAAATTAGGTCCCAAGATTTTCGTAAATAAAGGGAACTGGGTTGATAAGGAAATACCTTTTTCCTCTTTCTTTTTTTCTCTATTTTTTTCTATTTCCCCGCCTCTGGTTTAATGTCCAACTGGCTGTGAATATTTGCAGGGTATTGACAGGTTATTTAGACTTGACAGTCTTCCCAAGTTGCTGGCAGGAATACATTGCTGAGTTTGCTCTTCTGAACAGTGAATGGTGTGTGTAGGGGAAATTGCATAATTTATGATAGAACTAAAGGATTTTAAAGTTAGTTTTGACTTGAATTTAATAATTTGCTCTGGGGTCATGGAATGTCTTTTTATAATAATAAAGTTTGATTTTTAAAATTATCTTGAATCTTATGACTTGGGAAAATAAAGTTACAGTGCTTTGTACTCTTAACTTGTACTCTTTGTACTCTTAACTTTGTACTCTTAACTTGACTCTTAACTTGATAATGCTAGCATTTTTCTTCTCCTGGGGTTAAGATTTAAGGGTAATGGTTGTAATACCAGGGCAGTTGTTAATACTTTCCTTTACTTCACTCGAATCCCTGTTTTTCCTAGAGGTTCTCAAGCTACTTATCAAAGATGTGGACTATCTCATACCAAAAGTATAAACTTGTATTTTCTTTTCAAGGGACTGAGTAGGCACCAAATCACCTTATTCAGTTGGCATTGATGGCCTAGAGGTTTACGCTTTCTCTGATGATTTCTGCTCATTCTGAATATTTACTTTCTTAACCTTAATCTTGTTCTCTGCCTATGAAGTTTAAATATGTGAATAATACATGCCATTTGCCTGAATGTTTTTCTTTTTTTACTTTCTTGACATATTTTTAAAACGTTCAGCATCAATTATTTATTAAACTCTTCCTATTTTCTTGTGATTTATTAAGAACATACAATTTAAACAACAAAATACATTTCAGTCTAGGAGAGTCATGGAATACAATTTAGAATGCCAGTGCCTCTTTGGTCTTGAACACTTATATTCCTTTCCTTATATTTTTTTGTCTTTGTTTTGCTTTTGTTTATTGTTGTTATTGTTGCCATATTTCAAAGAAAAAAGGCAAGAGCAAAATCATTTTTGTTCCCATTGGCCTTATTAGACTATAGGCTGTTAGAATGGTTAAAGAAAGAAAAGGACCTATGTGTGTTTGTGGACACTTACTAAGTAATATTTTGTAATTGCCAATGTCATTGTAGAAGTGACTGGGAAGACTTTGGGAAAGTGGGAAAGTGAATTATCTCAAAACAACAGAGGGGTTCTACAGCAAAGATCAGCAAACATTTTCTTAAAGGGCCATATGGTAAATATTTTGGGCTTTGTGGGCCGTATGGTCTCTGTTGCAGCTACTCAACTCTCCTGCAACTACACAGCTACTCAATTCTGCTATTGTAGTGTCAAAGTAGATGAATGAGCTCTAGATAGTAAGTAAATAAATGAGTTTGTGTTCTAATAAAACTTCATTTACAAAAACTGGTGGCTGGCCTGCCAACCCATGTTCTATAGCATTCTAACAAATAATATTCATAAACAGCCATGTATTTATTTAGTTCTCTGCCCCAGATACACATCTTTTATTAATGTTGAGGATAATCTGTAAAATCATAGAGGACAGAGGATTTCCTGTTTTAAAATGGCCTAGTAGATGTATACTGAAATATTTTCAGGTAAAGCAATATGATGTTTGGAATTTCCTTTAAGATACTCTGTGGAAAAGACCTGGTTCATATAGATGAACCAGGTTTGACCAAATGTTGGTAAATATAGAAGCAGGTGATGGGTGAATGGAAGAAATTCATCACACTGTGTTCTCTACTTCTGTGTAAGTTTGAAAAAGTCCATATTAAAAAGTTACCACTTAAAGAAATAATGGCCCAGTAGTGGTAGCAGTTTCTTCCTTCTCTTGGAATCACTTTGAAATAGAAAGGAGAATAGGAAACAGAAATACAAGCTCCATCTTCAGTATGACCAGAGAGATCTCTGCAATCCCAAAGCACAATACTGAAGAACGGCTGCCAGATCTAGTAAAGGGAGTGTGTGAGAAGACCCCAAAAGAGGATGCCTATGATATGGTTGCAGATCCCCAGCAAAGCTCAGAGAGCTTGGTTCTCCAAAATAAGTGGCTGGCCTCAGACTTCTCCACAGCAGCAATCAACACTAAAACTTTACCCACGAAGTCCTCAAGGAAAGATTAATTTAGGAATCTTGTGCCAAGCCAAATAATCATTCAATATAAAGGCAAAGACAAATATTTTTTAACATGCCAAGCTTTAGGGAATTTAGCTCTCATGAGTCCTACCTCTATAAGATGAAGTTCAGCCAACCAAGAAAAACGACAATTGAAGTATTGGTAGTAAGCCTAGAGTCCATCAATCTATGAAATTAAGATTAAAACAAATGTGAAGATTAGGTTTTGCAGAGCAGAGTATGAATGTTTAAAATTTTGACAATGTTGACAGTTTTCTAACGAAAGTTGGAAGGGTGCAGGACAAATGATGTAAAGTGGTAGAAACCCCAGTTTTTCAACACGCTGTCAAAATATGTCATCTAAAATCAATAAATTCAATAAAAGAAGTATGTGGGGTTGGGGGGAGGTATATAGATAGATAAACACCAAGAAAAGTTACATAATAAATAAACTGGATAATAGAAGGGAGGGAAAAAGACACATAACTATAAGTTCATCATTGCTCATAATAAGAGATGGAAAAAATATATATATACATATATATATATCAGGAGTACCAACTGATGGAATTGCCATTTTTAATTGGGTTGGGTAGAGTAGACCTCACTCAGAAAGTGAAATGTGAACAAAGATTTGAAGGAAGTGAGGGAGCTTGATAGTTTTCTGGAGAAATAATATTCTAAGTAGAGGTAATAGCTATTGCAAAGGTTCTGGAACAAGAGTATAGCTGGTCCATACAAAAACCAGAAAAGAGCCTAGGGGCTAAAGCAGAATGATTGAGAGGCAAAATGGTAGGAGGTGAAGTCAGAGAGATAACAGGGTATCAGATAATATTGGGCCTTAAAGGCAGTTCAAAGAACTTAGATCTTACTCTAAAATGACTACTAATACAAAAAAAAATAAAAATAAACTTTCCATATTAATATTAGAAGTACATGTTTAACTAAAACATAGACCATTTAGTAAACTATTTTTAAGAAGAAAGAGCAGCAATAAAAACAAAAAACATAAAAATTTTATAGCATAAAATTTGATGAAAGGACATTAAATATACATTATATTAATAAATATAAACAGGCTAAACTTTTCTGTTAAAAGAATCCCAGATTAGATCACAAAAACTATAGAGTCATTCCTAAAACAAAAAAACTCAGGAAAAATAATAAAATTAAAGGACAGGCAGAGCATTAACAGGCATTTGCAAACTAAAAGGAAAAATTCAGGGGTCATGATCCTAGTATTGGACAAGACTTAGTACAAAAAGAATTACATTAGATTAAAGGGGACATATAAGATCTGAATAAAGAAAACCTTAAAATGCTTCTCAGGAACACAAAGACTAAAATAGAAAGGCTTACAAGGTTCTTGATTAAGAAAGACTCAAAAATCACATAGATGTCAGTTTCCTTATGTTAATCCATTGAGTTAATAAGATCTCAACTTCAAAACAAACAAACAAACAAAAAAACTAACATTTATTGAATACTTATTCTATGCCAGGCACTGTTCTAAGTGCTTTATGTGTATTCATCATTTAGTCCTCACAGCGACTTTATGTGGTAGGTGCTAGTATTACGTTTTGTCCATTTTTCAGTGAAGAAACTTGAGGCACAAAGAGGCTAATGAACTTGCAAAGATTGCAGTTAGAGTAAGTTACAGAATCAGAATCTGAACTCAGGAGTGATTATAGATTCTATGCTCTTAATCACAGTGCTGTGTTATTTTTGAAGCTGATTGTGTGTGTGTGTGTATCTGTGTGTAACTGGAAATACTGACTCTGAAGTTCATATGGAGCTACAAATAAGCAAAAATAGCCAGGAAAATTCTTAAAGGAAAGTAATAAGGGAAACTATCCCACCCTGCCAGATGTAAAAATATAAAGCTAGGATATTTAAAACAGTGTGGCTACTACGACATGAGCATATAGATCATTGGACAGAAAAAGATCCAAATTCATATAGGTATTTGGAAAATTATCAAGGTAGCATTTCAAATAAGAGGGGAAAATGAATTATTAAGTATAACGGTTAGCTGTGTTATCATTAGAGGTTAGTTGGATTGCTGCTTCTTAACTGACTAAAATTAATTCCTAATAAATCAAAGATTTAAACTTGAAAAATCAAACTAGAAGCCATGGAAGAATTTTATAGTATTCTCGAAGTAGGGAAAGCTGCTGATATATGACACAGGACCGTTAAACCACACAGAAAAGATTGAAAAGTTTGACTCTTAAAACATGAAAATTGTGTGCATACAAAAACACCATTAACAAAAATAAAAACAGGGAAATTTTTATGACATATTTCGTTGACCAAGGGATAATTTTCTTAATATTTAAAGAACTTCTACAAAATAATATTCAAAGACCAAGATCCAAATTTTAAAAATGGCAAAAGATGTAAATACTCAGTGCATAGAAAAGCAAATACAAGTAACTCAGATTAAAACATGTATAGATTATCACTCTTAGTACAAAAAATGCAAATTACAATTATGGTGAAATACTGGTTTATCTTGAAATAAACCAAAATGTTCATCACTATCATCTTAGGATGATAGGAGTTTGAGAGACTTTTCTTTTATCTGTATTTTTAAATTTTTCTACAAAGAATACATACTATTTAAATAATTAAAAAGCTATTATTTATTATATACATACACATGTGCATATAACATTTGTTGTTGTGTACTGACAATGGATGTGTCTTTATGTATTTTCTAGGTGCACCAGAGGCTCTCTTCCTGGCCTAGCGGAGTTGTTTATTGCAGTACTGTTGTGCCCTCTGATGGTGAGTTTTGGCAAATCCATTTTTATGTCCAATGCTTTTTTTTCTTTAACTGTTTCCCATTCTCAAACTGACATATAGATTTATAAACCATACTCTTTCACTTGAGATGGGCTTGGAGTCAGAGGGAGAATGTGTTGGGGGGGACTAAAGAAGAGAAATAAAATTTGAATGAGGATATAGTAAATTTAGAAGAGAAATCAGGAAGAAAAATTAATAGACTTAAGTTTTCATAGATCATGGAATAATACTGTCTACTCTTTCCATTTATGTTTTAAAACTGGGAACATAGTTAATGTGAAGATCGCAGAAGGACCACCTTTGGCATTTCCTAACCATTGAGTCTTCATACTATGGATAATGATCAAACCCTCCAGCTCCTTCAGGGTATCAGAGCCTAGACAGAAGCAATTCAAAGTCTGAAACCTCCTGTCCTTTCTTGTCTTTTTCTTCCCTTACGCTCAGGGCTGTAATACTCTTCTCTGTTGTGAGAAAAAATTGAAAAAAGATGCTTGGGGACCACAGTCCTTTGGAAAAGTCCATGATGATGCAAATTGGCAAGAGGATCTAAGCTTTGATTTTATTTACAGTAGTGGAGGAGATAAGTTTATAACTCTTCTTGTCATTTCTTTTACCTAGCATTACACATTTACAGTTTAGACTGTTTGCTTAGGGTTGACTGTTAAATATATTTTCTCTTTGTAAAGTTTAGTGTGATAGAACTCTAACTTCAACCTTATAAACATTAATTCATAGGCATAGCAACCATTGAAGGAGCATCCTGCAAATTTACAAGGACACCTGAAGTTGAAGAAACCTCAGATGAACCATTTGAAACTCCTAGGATCCCCTGTATTTAATCAGTGTAGCTATTTGCAGTGTTATCAGAACCTGTCCCAAAGCTGTTTAGTTATTGGAATACACAGACAGTGTGCTCATATTCCCTGAACTTGGAGGAAGTATCCATTTTTGATTACTCATTTGTAGTATGGAAAGGTTAAAAGGAAAAATAGGCCAGAATCAAAACAATGAAAAATGGTAGCTGGCTTTCTTTTTCCTATCTCTTAGAGACATAGAGAGTTGATAAAGTGATATTAGTATATAAATTAAAAAGAAGTAGGTGGGTATCACTCTTGCCCTTAGAACTGTCTTGGCCCATTAAACAGCCAAATGGGGGCTGTCCACATCTATACCAGCACCACTTCAAGGTCTTATTACTGTCCTCCATTGCCACTGCAGGATTACATCATTGGATAGTTTCAATAAAGAGAGAATTTCTCCAATATAAAAATATTGTTCATAGTGCTAAATCCTCTCAGCTTTTGCTGAACTAGCAGCAATTCATTTAAAAATTTCTTATTTTTATAATGTTGTCAAAAACTGTTAAATATTCAGTGTCAGTATTTATATATATTCATTAAGTTATATATATTCAGTGGCAACTAAGTCACACTACAACAGGACACTTGTGCCAGTAGTTGTTATTACATTCAGTGGCAAATAATTTGAACTAATGAATTCATACTGAAATTTTTATTATGAATTTTACCATGTAATACAGTTACTATTATCCTAATAACAATCTGTATAGAAGCCTTTCAGTAATGTAACAATGTACAGTTGTACTGGGGTATCTGGCTGAATGTTATCCCAGGACAAAAATGCTAGTATGTTGCCTCTATGTTGTGTCAGGGGTTGAAGACAATATTTTTACAGAGGTAAAAGGATACATACTTAAAAAAGAAAAAAAAGAAAGAGATGCTCCCAAAATTCCTACCAATACTATTGCCCTTCTTAAGAAAATCAACTCGTGTTCATTATCAAGAAACAGAAGCAGAAAATGATTTGATTTAATGCAACTCAGTGTCCTTACTACTCCCAAATTATATACCTTTCTTATGTTGTACTTCTAAATTAATCTTACCTTAGGCTGGTATAGCATATATGAAAACTCTGCTTAATACACAGCTACTTCAACAGAATTTAGCCACCAGTAGTAAACATCTCTACCATCATTCATTGCTTCTTGTTATGACTACTGGGTCATATTCTATAGCAAGTGAGAGCTTGACCCTTTTTTTTTAAATACAAAATCTAAAATACCACATTATATAATTGTGATATTTACATACCTAGTATATAATATATATACCTAATATATACTGCCTCTCGATACTTGCTTGTTAGTTTTGTTGTTTGACAAAATCTTCTAGAGGCTTCCCTGGTGGCGCAGTGGTTGAGAGTCCGCCTGCCGATGCAGGGGACCTGGGTTCATGCCCCGGTCCGGGAGGATCCCACATGCCGCGGAGCGGCCGGGCACGTGAGCCATGGCCGCTGAGCCTGCGCGTCCGGAGCCTGTGCTCCGCAAAGGGAGAGGCCACAACGGTGAGAGGCCCGCGTACCACCAAAAAAAAAAAAAAAAAAAAAATCTAGATATGACTGATATCCGATATGTAAAGTATATAGGTTATCTTAAAAGTTTAACCTCCCTACCAAAGCAATCTAAAAGGTTCTTAATTTTTCTTGTGTCATAAATATTTTTGAGGATCTGGTGAAAGCTCTAGATTCTCTCTCGAAAAAAAATATTTTTATATACACATAGGAAATGTTATATATAATTTCTTAATGATACAGGCTCTCAAACCAGCTCATGGAATCCCTAGTCTCATGAACCTCAACTCAAGAACTGCTTTGGCTACACTGCACACAGGTGCACATGCACATCCCTGTACCCAAGCCCGTGTTCCCTTTCATGAGAGGCATTAGGCTTAGAGGTTAAGTGTCAAGCTTTGGAATCAAGGTTTGCATCCCAATTCCACAACTTAACCACCTTTTAACCTTAGGCAAAGTAATGCACTTCTTAAAACCTCCTTCCTCATGTGTGAAACGGAGATAGTAATAATTACCACCTCCAAGAGAAAAATGTACTTTGCCTACAGAAATAGTACTTACCCATCAGAAGCTCTTATTCTTTTCTTTTTTAATATATATATATATATATTTATTTAATTTATTTATTTGGTTGCACCGGGTCTTAGTTGCAGTAGGCGGGCTTCTTAGTTGCAGCTTGCTGGCTCCTTTAGTTGCAGCACATGTGCTTCTTAGTTGCAGCACGTGGGCTCCTTAGTTGAGGCCGGTGGGCTCCTTAGTTGCAGCTCACCGGCTCTTTTAGTTGTGGCACGTGTGCTCCTTAGTTGCGGCTCGTGGGCTCCTTAGTTGTGGCATGCAAACTCTTAGTTGCAATATGCATGTGGGATCTAGTTCCCTGACCAGGGATCAAACCCAGGCCCCCTGCATTGGGAGCTCGGAGTCTTAACCGCAGCTCTACCAGGGAAGTTCCCAGAAACTCTTATTCTATAAAAAGTGCTGTGGTAGTGTTAAAGACCCCTAATCAAAAAAATGTGGTTTGGGGCTTCTTGTTTTAATTTTTCTGTGCCCCATATCCTCAATTGTAAAATGACTAACTGAAATTTTTATGATTGTATGGCTTGTAGCTTATTTAAGGTCTTTCAAATCTTTCAGGAGTTCCCCTTCATGGTAATGAAAATTAAGGATTAATGATGAAAGTAATTCTATTATAGACAGGTTGACTGTATTATTTCTCACTCGACCCAGGACACTTTTGAGAGTAAAAAGAGGACACCCAGAGTTGTCCTGACAATTTTAAATATGGTAAACCAGGACACGTCTTCACTGTAGGTAAGCTAGAGTAAGAGCAAGAAAAATAGTCTCTCTGTTGCCTTCATTTCTCTATCCAGAAATGTAATGTTACTCAATTAGCCTTGTATTGGGAATTGCGGTAGAAAGCTGTGTCTTTTGTGTAGTTAACAAAAAATGTAAGATTTCCTTACAAAAATTGTTTGAGGACAAATAATTTTAGCATTGAACAGTTATTGAAATTCCTGTTTAATAATAAACAATCATCTGTTTAACTAACCCAAATATAGATAATATATATAAATTCTTAACCTAAGTTAAGTCTGTGGATGGTTTGGGGAACTGGATATATGCCCCAGTTTTTCCTTTGGTTTTTATCCCATTCCTTTTTTAAAAAACTTTATTGATGTATATTTTATATATCATAAAATTCACCTATCATCATGCAAGCATAATAACAATCCAGCTTTAGACTATTTCCTTCACCCCTAAAAGTTCTCTTGTTCCTGTTTTGCAGCCAATCCCTGCTCCTACCCTAAACCTGAGGCAAACACTAGTCTGCTTTTTCTCTCTGTAGTTAAACCTTTTCTAAAAATGTCATATAAATGACTCATTCAATATGTAGTCGTTTGCATCTAGCTTCTTTTACATATCCTGTATGGATATATGTTTTCATATCTCTTGGGTAGATGCTTAGGAGTAGAATGACTGAGTCATACGGTAAGTATGTGCGTAATATTTTTTAATTGAAGTACAGTTGATTTATAATGTTTCAGGTGTACAACAAAGTGATTCAGTTTACACACATATATATATTCTTTTTCAGATTTTTTTCCCATTATATATTATTACAAGATATTTAATATAGTTCCCTGTGCTATACAGTACGTCCTTGTTTTTTAACTATTTTATATACCATAGTGTGTATCTCTTAATACCAAATTCCCAATTTATCCTTACCCCCCTTTTCCTTTGGGTAACCATAAGTTTGTTCTCTATGTCTGTGAGTCTATTTCTGTTTTGTAAATAAGTTCATTTGTATTTTTTTTTAGATTGCACATATGAATGATATCATATAATATTTGTCTCTCTGTCTGACTGACTTCACTTAGTATGATAATCTCTAGGTCCATCCATATTGCTGCAAATGGCATTATTTCCATTGTATATATATACCACTTCTTTATCCATTCATCTGTCGATGAACATTTAGATTGGTTCCATGTCTTGGCTATTGTAAATAGTGCTGCTGTGAACATTGGGATGCATGTATCTTTTCAAATTAGAGTTTTTGTCTTTTCCATATATATGCCCAGGAGTGGGATTGCTGGATCATATGGTAACTCTATCTTTAGTTTTTTAAGGAACCTGCATACTTTTCTCGTAGTGACTACATCAATTTACATTTCCACCAACAGTGTAGGAGGGTTCCCTTTTCTCCACACCCTTTCCAGCGTATGTAGACTTTTTGTTGATGGCCATTCTGACTGGTGTTAGGTGGTACCTCATTGTAGTTTTGATTTGCATTTCTCTAATAATTAGTGATGTTGAACATCTTTCCATGTGCCTCTTGGCCATCTGTATGTCTCCTTTGGAGAAATGTCTATTTAGGTCTTCTGCCCATTTTTTTTATTGGGTTGGGTTTTTTTTAGTATTGAGCTGTACAAACTGTATATTTTGGAAAGTAAGCCCTTGTCAGTCAATTCATTTGCAAATATTTTCTCTCACTCTGTATGTTATCTTTTCATTTTGTTTATGGTTTCCTTTGCTGTGCAAAACCTTTTAAGTTTAATTAGGTCCCATTTGTTTATTTTTGCTTTTGTTTCTATTACTCTAGGAGACAGAGCCAAAAATTATTGCTGTGATTTATGTCAAAGAGTGTTCTGCTTATGTTTACCTCTAGGAGTTTTATAGTATCCAGTCTCACATTTAGGTTTTTAATCCATTTTTAGTTTATTTTTGTATATGGTGTTGGAGAATCTTCTGATTTCATTCTTTTACATGTAGCTGCCCAGTTTTCCCAGCATCACTTATTGAAGAGACTTTCTTTTCTCCATTGTATTCTTGCCTCCTTTTTTTTTTTTTTTTTTGCGGTACATGGGCCTCTCACTGTTGTGGCCTCTCCCGTTGTGGAGCACAGGCTCCGGACGCACAGGCTCAGCGGCCATGGCTCACGGGCCCAGCCACTCCACGGCATGTGGGATCTTCCTGGACTGGGGCACGAACCCGTGTCCCCTGCATCGGCAGGCAGACTCTCAACCACTGCGCCACCAGAGAAGCCCTTGCCTCCTTTGTCATAGATTAATTGACCGTAAGTGCGTGGGTTTATTTCTGGGCCTTCTGTCCTGTTCCATTGATCTATGTGTCTGTTTTTGTGCCAGTACCATACTGTTTTGATGACTGTAGCTTCGTAGTATGGTCTGAAGTCAGGGAGCATGACTCCTCCAGCTCCGTTCTTCTTTCTCAAGATTGTTTTGGCTATTCAGGGTCTTTTGTGTTTCCATACAAACTTAAAAAATTTTTTGTTCCAGTTCTGTGAAAAATGCCATTGGTAATTTGACAGGGATTGCATTAAATCTGTACACAGCCTTGAGTAGTGTGGTCATTTTAACAATATTGATTCTTCCAATCCAAGAACACAGTATATCTTTCCAACTGTTTGTGTGGTCTTCAGTTTCTTTCATCATGTGCTTAACTTTTTAAGAAACTGCAGAATTGTTTTCCAAAGTGGCTGTCCCACTTTGCATTCCTACCAGCAGTGTTTAAGTGTTCCAGTTTCCCGTATCCTCCCCAACACTTGGTATGGTCAGTCTTCTTGATTATAGACATGGTAGTGGATTTGTAGTATTATTTCATTGTGGTTTTAATTTGCATTTCACTGATGACCAAGATGTTGGGCATCTGTTAATGTACTCATTAACCATTCAAATATTTTCTTTGATGAAGTGCCCAAACTTTTTGCCCATTTAAAAAAATGAACTGTCTTTTTAGTATTAATTTGTAAGGGTTCTTTTTATTCTAGAATTTTTCCTGTTACTTTTAAAATAATTTTGTGGGAAAGGGTGGACTTTTTAAATCATGTTTTATTATTAATGGCTGCTCATATACAGTTGGAGATTCTATATTTATTGTCGTCACTATATTGAGGACATAAACATACCCCACCACTGTCTTTCATTCCAACTTTTAAAAACTTGAAAACAAAAAAGAGATGAAAGTAATGAAATCATGAAAAATGATAGAAGAGAAAGCCACAGTGTTTTAATGTGGGCAGAGTTCTCATCAACCCAAATGTGAAGTTGGGAAAGCTGAAACACCATTTTATTTTTCCATTTTAAAAATATATCCTACAGTTTGAATTTTTTTTTGTAAGTAGAAGTTTCATATTTTGAAAATACCAAAATATGGTTGAACATGTTCCATCACAAAAGTCTTTTTTTGAAGGCTTGTATAAAATTGGCTTTCACATTGCTAAGAAAAACAGCCACATGAACATGGAAAGACGTTTAAGCTTTATGTGCTGACAGTATTTAAACTGGCTTAGTGTGGAGCAGAAGTAAATTTATGTCAAATTTCAGATGATATTATCCATTCTAGGATTGCTGTCATTTGTTTCAATATTTTGAAGTAAGTTTTGAGGGAATTTGGAAACTATCCAGTTTTGTCCAGAGTGCATGTGACTTCATGAAACTACTGATATTGCTCTAAGGAGTTAGTTTCTAGTTTTTGTCTGTTAATACGCATGTTGATACAAAGAAAAATCCCAAATATGTGATTTCTGGTGGAAATTAGAAAAGCTGTTAACATTAATGGCTATTACCATCTTTGAAATAGTGTTAAATTTCTTTTCCAAAATAACTACCAGGAAAAAAAATTTTTTTTCACTCTAAGGAAGATCTTGGTACTCTACGAACAGATGGCACATCTTCCAAACTTAGAGCCATGCATACTTATATGGCCTCAGAGAAGAAAGGAGCTCTACCCAGTGCAATAATACATTGGTTTTTTTCATTGGCACATACTGGCAGTGAAGACTTCGAACAGCCCTAAAAGAAGGCCTGCCTGCTACCACAGAAGTAGTCACTGTTATGAGAACAAGATTTTATGAGAAAAAGAATCAAAATAGAAATTTTTCCTTTGCTAGATTAAACTTTGGACAGGAGTTTGCTTTTTAAGAGAAGAGAAAATTTATCACAAGGAAGTGTTTAGTTATGGCTTGATTTACTTGGGGATATTTGGGCCTTTATGAATGAGCATAATCTTCCAATTCAAGACCTTACAGTCATTATTATGGATTTGGTAGAAAAATCATGAACCCTTTCAACCAAGCTGTAGCTCTGAAGTAGGTAGAAATAGACAACCTTGTGAATTTTCCAGCTGTTGGATGAAGTTTCTCTCTAGGCTAGTCACGAATGGAGAGGTTTGTCAGTTTCTCTACAAGAATTAGAAAAACCTTAGAGCTCTTGAAGATTACCTCCACTCAGAAACCTTAAAACTGGAACTCAGATTTCCAATTGTTTCACTATTGATATTGCATCAAAACAGTGAGTGATATGAATTCAATTCTAAGAGTCTTAGAAAAATCTTTGGTTCCTTGCATATGCCTAGCCAAGCATCATCTGGTGAAGTGAACTATGAGAGCTGTGATTATGTTTGTTACCACATACCTTTCCCAGAGTCTCAGAGTTTTTACAACTTCTTTTCATCAAAATAGAAAGGTACAACCTTTTTAGATATCAAAGATAATGTCCAAGTTATCATGTTCCAAAACCAGGCCATTATGTGACTTCTTTATTCAAGCCAAACAATAGCAGCCTTGTAATTGAAATGTTCTTTTATATAGAATTAAAGTTTATTTTCTGTTTTAATTTGTAAATTTGTGTTTTATTTCTTAAAAAAAAAACACAACAGAAAATGGCTGTTAATTTTGATTTAAAATGAGGTAAAATGCTTCAGTTTTTGTGAACGTTTATTTTTAAAATACTTCAATGCAGTAGTCTGCTCATAACAAAATACTGTAGACTGGGTGGCTTAAACAACAAAATTTTATTTTCTCACAGTTTTCGAGACTAGAAGTCCAAGATCAGGGTGCCAGCATGGTTAGGCTCTGGTAAGAACTATTCCTAGCTTGCAGATGACCACCTTCTCACTGTGTCCCCACATGGTGGGGGCTGGGGAAAGCTCTTACTCCTCCTGTAAAGCCATTGTCCTATCAGATTAGAGCCCCACCCTTATCTTCTCCTTTAACCTTAATTACCTCTTAAAGACACTATCTCCAGATAGTCACATGGGGGAATTCGAGCTTCAAAATACAAATGTTGGGAGATCAAAATTCAGTCCATAGCAGGTAATATGAAGGAAATCATTTTCCAATGCAACAAAATGATTGTATCTAAAATTTTTATGTATAAATCGTTTTGAATTTTTTCAGGAAGTAGGTCTAAGAAGGGAATCCATACCTTCTTCAGGTTCTCAAGGAGGTCTATTATCCAAAAATACCTAGGCACATGGAATTTGTTTGTATAACTTAAGCTTTTCTTCCCCTTGTTGCCCTCAGTGGAACAAGTCATTTTTGTTCTCTTGGGGTTTAAAGGCATGATTGGAAATTTTCTCACGGAAACTTATATGATTTTAGGCTTTGGGTTTTAAGACTGTAGATTTTAGAAAAAGCAAGAAAAACTATTAAGGCAAGCGTTTTTCCATATTCTCATTGAATCTCCTAAGCAGCCTTCTGAGGTATTAGACTCTCTGCATTATAGGTAAGGAAACGGGGGTAAAGTTATATTCAGTAATGGGCTCATGTATTCAAGGTGTCTCCTGTGGTAGAACTTCAGTACTACTAAATCTGAGATTCCAAAATCCATCATTCTTCTACTGCACTTCACTCTCTGTACTTTAGGATTATATTCAACTTTTTACCACCCAGAAATTAAAGTGAACCAAGGGTCAAGGTTTAATGAAGTTACTTTCAAAGCAGCACCATAAAAAGCATTATTCTTTTTTGTTTGTTTAAATATTATTTATTTATTTATTTTGGCTGCATTGCGTCTTCATTGCCAAGTGCAGATTTTCTTTAGTTGTAGTGAGTGGGGGGCTATTCTTCATTGCGGTGCATGGGCTTCTCATTGTGGTGGCTTCTCTTGCTGCAGAGCACGGGTTCTAGCCATGCGGGCTTCAGTAGTTGTGGCACTCAGGCTCAGTAGTTGTGGCTCGTGGGCTCTAGAGCGCAGTCTCAGTAGTTGTGACACATGGGCTTAGTTGCTCTGCAGCATGTGGGATCTTCCCAGACCAAGGCTCGAACCCATGTCCCCTGTATTGGCAGGCGGATTCTTACCCACTGCACCACCAGGGAAGTCCCAAAAGCATTATTCGTAGAAAGAAAAATATGTTAGAGCACTATATTAGGACAGGATTTTATTTTTACAAAAGCAAAATAAAATAGTTAATTCTCAGTAGAATGAGTAGATGAACGGAAGGAAGGAAGAGGATGACCTTTTACTTAGCACAAATGCTTTTAACATTTATGAGAGATTAATTATCTTCATAAACAGATTTTAAAAGAACCAGATTTAATGAAAGGTACATAGGTTGTACTACTATTTAACATAAAACCAATAATACCATGCATTTTAAAAAGATTTATAACTTTAAGTCTTTTCACAACTTTTATCATTTAAGCCTCGTAATAACTTCACACAAATGTTTTTACATAGTTCTACAGAGAGAGGTTCAGTTGTACAAATACTAATTCACCTTAGGTTCACAATGAAATATATAGCTGATTTCACTAAGTTCATTTATACTACCAGTTGGAAGGACCCAAATGACTGGATTTATCAAACTACTAAAGTTATGATTCTATAATTGGACTTTCTTATACTGATATAAAAAGATATTTTTTACATAAATATTTACCTGCTTTTCAAAATGAGTGTTCTTCAAATGATAGTATGTGACAGATTTAGCATTTTTAATATACTATGAATAATTTAAAGAAATTTTAAATCATCTATTTTACATATCTAAGTAAATTTGAGGATGTTTTTGCCTTAATGTATAAGGAAGGGCCTTACTATCACCTAAATAATATTTAATGTATTCTATTAAAATGATAATCTTATGTTTTGTCTAATATATCATAATTTAATGAAAAAGGATATGGACTTTTGGAATTATATTTATGAACAGAGAAGTGAATATTAAAAATAAATTATTTGAAAGTATCTATGAGTGAAAACTAATTAAAAAATCTGTAAAGCATTTATTGAGAAGAATAAACTTTATTGAAGGACCTAAAAAAAGATAGAAATAAATGCAGAGTTATAATATGTTAATGAATATGAGGACAACATTGTAACAATTGTCAGTTTCCCTCACATAAATTTATAAGCTCACTACAGTGCTAATATGAACCTCAATAGGAGCTGATGAACTTATTCAAAAATTCATATGAAAGACTAAAACTATACAAATACTTAACATAAATTTGGAGTAGAAAGGGGGGGAAAGATTTACCTAAACCACATATTAAGATGTACTTTTAAAACCATAATAATCAAAACAGTGGAGTATCGGTACAGGAAAGATTGTAGGATCAGATTAGAGAAACCTTGCATATATGGAAATGTGACATGTGATAGAATTAGCTTTGAAAATCAGGAGAAGGGGCAGAGTCAATGGTGCTGTTACAATTGATTTGTTATTTCATAAAAGTATATTTCAGATGGCATAAGGAGTAAAATGTGAAACAGCTCTAAAAGAAAAAAAAAGTTAGCCTAATTTATATCAGAAACTAAAACATGCCTCCAAAAAGCTATTAGAACTAATAAATGAATTCAGTTAAATTTCAGGGTACAAAATTAATATATAGAAATCTCTTGCAGGAATTCTCTGGTGGTCCAGTGGTTAGGACTCTGCACTTCCACTGCGGGGGCACGGGTTTGATCCCTGGTTGGGGAACTAAGATCCTGGAAGGCGCATGGTGCGGCCAAAAAAAAAAAAACTTATGTTTCGATAAACTAACAATGAACTATCAGGAAGAGAAATTAAGAAAACAATCTCATTTACAATTGTATCAAAAACAATAAAATACCTAGGAATAAATCTAACCAAGGAGGTAACTACTTGTACTTAGACAACTGTAAGACATTGATGAAAGAAATCCAAGATGACACGAACAAATGGAAAGATATACCATGCTCATGTATTGGAAGAATTAATCTTGTTAAAATGATCATACTCCCCAAGGCAATCTATAAATTCAGCACAATCCCTATCAAAATACCAACGGCATTTTTCACAGAACTGGAACAAATAACCCCAAACTTTGTATGGAAACACAAAAGACCCCGAATAGCCAAAAGAATCTTGAGAAAGAAGAACAAAGCTGGAGGTATTGTATTCCCTGGTTTCAGACTATACTACAAAGCTACCATATCAAAATAGTGTGGTACTGGCACAAAAACAGACACATTGATCAATGGACCAGAATAGAGATTGCAGAAATAAACCCACACTTACATGGTCAATTAATCTAAAACAAAGGAGGCAAGAATATACAATGGGGAAAAGACAGCCTCTTCAATAAATGATGTTGGAAAAACTGGACAGCCAAATGCCAGAGAATCAAAATGGACTACTTTCTCACACCATATACAAAAATAAACTCAAAATGGGTTAAAGACTTAAATATAAGACCTGAAACCATAAAACTCCTAGGAGAAAACATAGGCAGTACACTCTTTGACATAGGTCTTAGCAATATTTTTTGGATACATCTCAGGCAAGGTAAACAAAAGCAAAAATAAACAGATGGGGCCACATCAAACTAAAAAGCTTTTGCACAGCAAAGGAAACTATCAACAAAATGAAAAGGCACCCTATTGAATAGGAGAAGATATTTGCAAATGATATATCTGATAAGAGGTTAACGTCCAAATTATATAAAGAACTCATACAACTCAACATCAAAGAAACAAACAACCTGATTGAAAAATGGGCAAAGGACCTGAAGAGACATTTTTCCAAAGAAGACAAACAGATGGCCAACAGACACATGAAAATGTGCTCAATATCACTAATCATCAGGAAAATTTAAATCAAAACTACAATGAGATATCATTCACACCTGTCAGAATGGCTATTATCAAAAAGACTAGAAATAACAAGTTTTGGGGAGGATGTGAAGAAAAGGGAAACCTCATGCACTGTTGGTGGGAATGTATTGATAAACTGGTGTAGCCACTATGGAAAACAGTATGGAGGTTCCTCAAAAAACTAAAAATAGAACTACTATATGATTAAGCAATTCTACTTCCAGGTATTTTTCCCTGTGTTCATTGTAGCATTATTTACAATATCCAAGATATTGACACAACCTATGTGTCCATAGGTAGATGAATGGATAAACAAGAGGTGGTATATATGTACAAGAGCATATTACTCAGCTATATAAAAGGAGGACGTCTTGCCATGTGGGACAACATGGGTGGATCTTAGGAACTTCATCTAACCTTGCTGGACTTTATTGTTCTTAGCTGTAGAAGAAGGGCTTAGTCTGTATGATTTCTCTGACCCTTCCAACACTAAAATTCTATTATTGTATTTCACATTCTTGATGCAGAATAGAACAGAAAAGGGAAAGAAAAGAAACAGATGATGGCAAGATCATAAACCACTGGAATCATCCATCATATAATATAAAGTTCAGTTCAAAGTATCTCTGCAGAAAACACCCTAAATGTGCTTCCTTATTGTACCAGTTCCCGTTCATAATAAGTCCTTAAGAGATATACAGTCATGTTGAAACCAAGCAGGACCCTGTGGGGCTCCTGGGTACAAGTCCTTTCTGTGTCCCTGTTTCTTGTTTGTAGAAAATGGGCTTCATTCAGCCTCAGCCTTCCCTGAGTTCCAAAGGGCTGATTCAAACAGTTGCTAATCAGGGAGGGGAGGGAATGCAGAAACAAGGGAGGAACAGTTAAGAAGCAATAGTGCAGCCTTGGGGCAGGGTCCTGGTTCCTCCTCAAGGAATATACATGATAGTATCTTTGAGTTCTTCTGCAGGAACTAAGGCCCCGACCCAGGTGGAAGATGGTAACTTCAGGCTGGGCACATGATTCCTGGGGCACTGCCCTGTTACCTCAACACCAACCAATCAGAAGAAAGTCACAAACCCTGCAGCCCTCACACCAAACTTTGCCTATAAAAACTTCTCCCCCAAAACCATTGGGGAGTTTGGGATTTTTGAGCACAAGCCACCCATTCTCCTTGACTGGCCCTGCAATAAACCTTTCTCTGCTTCATACTCTGACGTTTCGGTTTGTTTGGCCTCACTGTGCATCAGGCACACGAATTTGTGTTCAGTAACAGTGTTCATAAAATGATATATTTTAGAGGAGATTTTACTAATTATTTTGAGCACCAACTAATTTTCCTACTCTGAGTTTTTAACAGTTGGCTAAATAACAAGCATTTGTATTATATGACTTTTTCTACACCTAATGCTCCAAAGCTTTTTTTTTTTTTTTAATATATTACTTCTTCAACCCCATGTGTCTGTTGTCCTTGCACTTCTCTTCTTACTCAGGAAAATTCCTTGTCTTTAATTTTTATTCCTAAATCAGTTGTCATATTCTGTCTCTCAGTATTTGTATGGGATGCCCCATAATTTCTAGGTTTCTTTGAACCACACTGCTATAGAACATACTTAGATTATTTCTTACTTATTGAAATGGAAATCAAAGCAAAAGATTTTTTTTAACCAACTAAAAAGTTACTTGATGCAATTTACACTTAAAAAGGGTATTTATCTCTAGAGAATAGTAGCTGACAGCTGTCATTAGCTTGTAAATTCCCATTGTGACTTCACTACAACCAACAGCAATTTTTTATATTGTTAAACTTGAGGAACTATGGTAATTGTTATTCTTTGGTTGCAAAACAAGAAATCTAACATTTGCATTACAATCTAGTGTGTGGGAAAGAAGGAGACCTGGGGATTTATTTCAAAAGCAGTATTGTAATAAAGGTTTGTCAGTTCTGAAATGTGCTATCCATGCAGAGTTTCTCAAAGCTTTCATATTTAATTCCTTTTAAAGGCTTCAT
The DNA here is from genome assembly GCF_011762595.2 of Tursiops truncatus. Lineage (NCBI taxonomy): Eukaryota > Metazoa > Chordata > Mammalia > Artiodactyla > Delphinidae > Tursiops > Tursiops truncatus. The sequence continues at coordinate 59,282,103 of NC_047049.1, read as the reverse complement.
AATCTTTAAAGGAAAAAGTTAAACTGAGTGATAAAGACCTTAATTTTATCTGTTGACTTTGTCTCAGTTATTTAAAAACAGTAACCCCTAAGCACTTTCCTGTGAAACTGATGTATTAGTGAAATCTTCCATACTTTATGTGTTTAAGATTCACAGATTCCTATCTTTTATTTAAATCCAACTCTGTCTACTTCTTGAAATCTGTGTGTGAATATTTTTGCATATATCAATAGAAAGAAGACTGGATTGGAGGGAAGAAAGCACCAGGTAGACAAGTTAATCACCTAATTTTATGACCCCATCATCATTACTGCTTATAGAACTAATAGGAATATTTATGTTGCTGGCTCGGACCTTACGGAAACAATGGATTGCTAAGGATTCTTTTAAAAATGAGAAAGAAAATGAAAAAAATTTCAAGTTACTTTAGATATTGAAAACTTTAGGTGGTACATGCTATGTATTAAGTTTATATTACTATTTTTGGCCTCTTTTTCCTTAGGAAACTCAGACTCTCCTTTTGGAAGGAATAAACAGAGATTTCTGACTTTGCTTCTTTTTAGTTTTTATGTAAAAATTCAAATCATGTATCCACAAAGGATTAACTGCTGTGGGAATTGCTGTCCTGCTGTCAACAGCTAGAACACCAGACAGAATACATGAAAATACTGTTTCTAAACATTGGACAGTAGGCAAGACAGGACTTTGATCTCTGAGAAAAGAGAAACAAATGAAATTAACCTTACATTGCTTCAGCTTGTAGCCTGAGGGTTTGGTTAAATTCTAAACCACAAGGCCAGGCTATAACAACTTCCAAGGAAATAGCAACTACCAGAAGCTGTAAAATGAATAACTCTTAGTGCTCACTCAGGGCCAGAAATCATTTGACTTCCCAGCAGCTAGAGAGGAGAGACATCACTGAATACATGAACATTCAGCAGAGACTCCCAGAAGAACCATAACTTGGAAGTGGGGCCAAATTGGCCCTAGAATAAAGAATTCTCTAGATCTGTCTTAAAAGACCTGAGAGGATCAAGCTAATATGCAAGCAACTTAACTATACAACAAGATCCGGTATTCAGCAATGTAAAAGTCACAATGTCTAATCTCCCATCAAAAATTGCTAGGCGGGCTTCCCTGGTGGCGCAGTGGTTGAGAGTCCACCTGCCGATGCAGGGGACACGGGTTCGTGCCCCGGTCTGGGAAGGTCCCACATGCCGTGGAGCGGCTGGGCCCGTGAGCCATGGCTGCTGAGCCTGCGCGTCCGGAGCCTGTGCTCCGCAAAGGGAGAAGCCGCAACAGTGAGAGGCCTGCGTACCGGAAAAAAAAAAAAAAAAAAAAAAATTACTAGGCATGTGAAGAAGCTGCAGGGTGGGGGGTGGGGGTGCCAGAATCAGTCAATAGAACCAGATCTACAAATGACAGAAATGATGGAATTAACAGAGGATTTTAAAATAGTTATTATAAATGTGACCCTTATATTCAGAGAGAGAGAAGAAAACATAAGCATAATATGAAGAAAAATAGAACAATAAACAAAGGGAACTTCTAGAGGTGAAAAATATATCTGAAATGAAAACCAATATAAATGGAATTAATAGCAGATTAAACACTACAGAGGAAAAGATCAGTGACACTGACATACATAGCAATTAAAACTATCCAAAATGAATCTGAGAGGGAAAAACTAAAATAATATGAACAGAGTTTTAGTGCCCTGTGTGACAGTACCACATGGTCTAATATAAGTGTAATTGGAATCCCATAAGGAGAGGGGTGGGAGACATAAAAACTATTTGAATAATGGCCAAAATTTTTCCAAGTTTGATGAGAACGATGAGCCCCCAGAGCTAAGAAATTTAACAATTCCCAAACAGAATAATCATAAAGAAAACCATACAAAGGAACATTATAATCAGATTGCTGAAAACCAATGATAAAGAGAAAATATTAAAAGCAGCCAGAGGGAAAAAGACATATCACATACAAAGGAACAAAGATAAGAATGTACATAAATTTATCATATACTGTGCAAACCAGAAGGGAATTTCTTTAGAGCACTAAAAGGAAAAAAAAAAAAGCCAACCTAGAATATTTTACATAGCAAAAATGTCTTTCAAAATTGAAGATGAAATAAAGACTTTTTCTCACTTTACCAAAACTGAGAGAACTTATTGTCAACATATCTGCACAACAAGAAATGTTTAAGGAAGCTCTTGAGACAAAAGGAAGATGATACCAAATGGAAATGTGGATCTATACCCGAAACAATGAGGAACACCAGAGGGTAAATATGTGTATAAATATAAAAGACATTTTTCTCATTTTAAAATTTCTTTAAAGTATAATCAGTTATCAAAGTAAAAATAATGTGTGGTTTATAACATGTAGAAATAAAATATAGAACAATACAGGGGGAATAGAAGTATATTGTTGTAAGGTTCTCTACACTATACCTAAAGTGGTATGATATTACTTGAAGGTTAACTGTGATAAGTTAAAGATGTATATTGTAAACCCTTGAGTAGGGTTCAGCAAACCCAATAGGCCAAGTCCAGTGCACTCCTTATTTTTGTAAATAAAGTTTGTTGAAACAGCCATGCATATTCGTTTACATATTGCCTAGGGCTGCTTTTGCACCACAGTGCGGAGTCTAAAGTTGCAGCAGAGATCTTATGGCCTACAAAGCCTAAAGTATTTAATGTCTGTCTAACCCTTAACAGAAAAAATTTGGCAATACCTGCTATAGAGTAACCCCAAAACATGAAAAAGTACAGTTAATAAGCCAATAGTAGAGATTAAATGTAATAAAAAAAATACTCAGTTAATCTAAAAGAGGGCATGAATCGAAGAAAAGTGGAAGAAAGAAGAGTTGAGTCAAGAAAAGTAGCAAGGTGGCAGACATACACAACAATATTTATAATTTATTAAATGCTAATGATATACACACTTTAATTAAAAGACAGATTGTCAGATTGGATAAAATAGGAAGACTCAACCATATGCTGCCTGCAGGAAACCCACTTGAAATATAAAGACGTGGGTAGGTTAAACGTAAAAGGATGGGAAAAGGTATACCATATGTCCACACAAAGACTTGTGAGTAAATAATCATAAAAGGTTTATTCATAGTAGTCCAAAACTGGAAACAATCCACATGTCAATCAACAGGTGAATGGTTGAACAAATTGTGGTGTATCCACAATTTTAAATGCTACTCAGCAATAAAAACAAATTAACTACTAATGCATGCAGCAACACTGGTGAATCTCAGAATCATTATGCTGAAAGAAAGAAGCCAGATACAAAAGAGTACATGCTGTATGATTCCAGTAGTGTAAAACTCTAGAAAAACTAAATATAATCTGTGGTGAAAAAATCCAGTCAATAGTTCCCCAGGGGTTAACTTGAATCAGATCAAGAGAATTTGGGGGGGCTAATGGAAATGTTCTTTATCTTGATTATTATGTCAAAATTCATCAAACGTTCATTTAAAATAAGAGTGTACATTGTTATTTATAAACTATGCTTCAATAAGGGTTACTTTTAAAATTTAAGTCACGGAACAATGTAGTGTGAGGCTTTTGTATTCATTGTAGGCATTATAATTTACTAGACCAGGCGAGGAAATAAGATGTAAATGACTACAACTATGAAAAGTTTGATGCATTTAGAATCTCCAGAACATTATTATTCTATGTATATTTCCTCTCGGCTCTTCAATTTTGAGGGATACGAATCCTTAAAAACTTTTAGAGTGTATCTTTTGAGTCTTAAAAAAAGCTAATAAAGAAACATTATTAGGGACTTCCCTGGTGGCGCAGTGGTTAAGAATCCGCCTGCCAACACAGGGGACAAGGGTTTGAGCCCTGGTCTGGGAAGATCCCACATGCCGCAGAGCAACCAAGCCCGTGTGCCACAACTACTGAGCCTGTGCTCTAGAGCCCATGAGCCACAACTACTGAAGCCCGGGCGCCTAGAGCCTGTGCTCCGCAACAAGAGAAACCACCGCAATGAGCAGGCTGCACACCGCAACGAATAGTAGCCCCTGCTCGCTGCAACTAGAGAAAGCCCGCGTGCTGCAAGGAAGACCCAACGCAGCCAAAAATTAATTAATTAATTAAATTTAAAAACATTTTTTAAAAAGAAACATCACTCATCTTAAAGCAGTATGCTAAGTGGGGTTTTTTAATTTATTTATTTATTATTTTTGGCTGGATTCCATACCAGATTTGATTCCAAACCCTGTTTTCCTTTCACAGACTAGTGATAAATTATCATCTTTATTTATTTTTTTTAATATTTATTTATTTATTTGGTTGCACCAGGTCTTAGTTGTGGCAGGTGGGCTCCTTAATTGCAGAACATGGGCTCCTTAGTTGTGGCATGTGAACTTTTAGTTGCAGCATGCATGTGGGATCTAGCTCCCTGACCAGGGATTGAACCCAGGCCCCCTGCATTGAGAGCACGAAGTCTTATCCACTGTGCCATCAGGGAAATCCCTAAATTATCATCTTTAAATGCTTGGTTGCTTGTGTAAAAAATTCTGGTTCAAAATTTATTTATTAAAAGATTCATTTGAAAATTTTTTTGAAAGAGTTATTCTGGCATTTGTTTTAGGGACTAAGGTTCTATAAATCAAGACAGTTAAGGAACAAGATAAGGAAATAAGGAACTCTGTGCCGTTCTGTTGTAGAAAATCCTTTCAGTTGTGTAGCTTATTATAATGGTTCCCTTAATAACGTTTTGTTAGTAAATCCCAAAAGTTGAGCTTTGGCCTCTTGCTAACCTCAGGAAAATGTTCAAGAGAACTTAAAAGGAATTGTTTTTTATTATATCATAATATGTCCAAGTTGTATAAGAGAATGCTTACTTATCAAGCACCTTGGATATAATATACGTACTACAGAAATATGAGTTGATTGTACTTGAGTAAGTCTCACTTATTAGTGTACTTTCACATGTCATTCCCCACAGATTCTTAAAAAAGCTCTGGCTCCCGAGAGCCACCTCCTACAGGGTATAGAATTTGGCCCAGCAATCTCTGGCTACTTAATAAAAATTTACTAAATGGATTCAGGGTTTGTATTCACCAATACCAAGAACTTTACCTTAAATTCCTGGGAAAGCCTCTCCTTGACCCACTTAAAAGATAATCCTTTGCATATTTTCTTTTTTCTGCAAAGTGTTGTGATAGATATGATCTTCCATAAGCCATTTCCTGGAATAACCTTCAACTAAAGCTAAAGGGCATATTCTTGAACCTTAGAAAACATTTTAAGCCACACTAATAATAATAAACCCCCATTTAAGAAGATTAATAATGTCACTTTAACTTATAATGAAATCTAATTATATGGTTATGGGTCTTTTTCATTCAGATGTGACAGTGGTGTATCAAAATGGGTTACCTGTGATATCTGTGAGGCTACCATCCCGGCGTGAACGCTGCCAGTTCACACTCAAACCTATCTCAGACTCTGTTGGTGTGTTTTTACGACAACTACAAGAAGAGGATCGGGGAATTGACAGAGTTGCAATCTATTCACCAGGTATAGTCACCTTCATTATTTTTTTTTTTAATTTTTATTGGAGCCTAGTTGCTTTACAATGTTGTGTTAGTTTCTGCTGTACGGCAAAGTGAATCAGCTATACATTTACATATATCCACTCTTTTTTAGGTTCTTTTCCCACATAGGCCATTAAATAGACATTTCACCAAGGAAGAGATACAGATGGCCAAGAGGCACATGAAAATATGCTCGACATCACTAATCATTAGAGAAATGCAAGTCAAAACTACAATGAGGCATCACCTCACGCCAGTCAGAATGGCCATTATAAAAAAATCAAGAAACAGTAAATGCTGGAGAGGGTGTGGAGAAAAGGGAACCCTCCCATGCTGTTGGTGGGAATATAAATTGATACAGCCACTATGGAGAACAGTATGGAGGTTCCTTAAAAAACTAAAAATAGAACTGCCATACCACCCAGCAATCCCACTACTGGGCATACACCTTCATTATTAATTCCCACCCACCCATCATTTCACTCCAAATTGTTTTTACACACACACACACACACACACATACACCACTGCAAAAGAATCCCATGCTCTTAACTTTAGGACACAATCTTTTGCTTAGCAAATGTCAAGAGAGACAGTGATTTCTCTCCCAATTTTCAGAATATGATTGCTCAGTTTTAGGAAGGGTATATACACAGGGATCTCATTCAAAAGCACCTCACATATAATGCCATGGGCAAAGATGAACCATCAATCACATTTATACTTTTGAGACCTTTTGTCATTACCTTAGGTGTAGAATAAACTTTTCTAGTAGTTGAGCCATCATCTCTGAAGATATGAAATATTACGCCTTCTTTTTAAATCTTCTTAGGTCTTTCACATAAATGTTTACAAAATGAAGACATATGGTTTGAAAACAATATAAAATAAGGCACTAAAAATTCCCATTTGACATGATATCCATTTCATTTATTTACTTTTTAAGCGCCTTACATTTTTCCCACTTTCACTTTGAAAAATTTTAAACCTACAGAAAAACATAAAAGCCTAGTACAGTAAGTACCTATTTACCCTTGGATTTACTCAGTTGTTGCTAATTTGCCACATTTCTGTAGTGTAAATATTTTAAATATTCTTAATTCTCAACTCATCTTGTAATGTAATTAATAGATCAGCTTGGTGTACTTTGCTAACCCTAGCATCTGCCCCTACTGGATTATTGGCAACTAATCAGTAACTATACTGCAAAGTACCATATATTAGAAAACATTGGGTGTTTTACTCAACCAACTTCCATCATAGACATCCATGCACCTCTCCCAGTGACCCTAGATTTCCAGCTGACACCTATACATCTATGTAATTATTTCACTTGTTCATAAAGTTCTTCCAGAAAAACACGTTGTTAAATCTTCACCAAAAAGATTGCCATGAAAACAAAAAGCCTCAGATAGTATAAGCTTTGTTTAGCATAGAATTTAGGGGTAAGGCAAAAAGTTAACTGAAATTTAAGAGAGAAGACATAATTTTAAAATCTATTTTGAGGATTGCTTTTTTCCTGACCATTCTTGAATAATTATGGACATATGACCTTAAAATTTTCACATTTAAATTTTCACAGATGGCGTTCGAGTTGCTGCCTCAACAGGAATAGACCTCCTCCTCCTTGACGACTTTAAACTGGTCATTAATGACTTAACGTATCATGTACGACCACCAAAGAGAGGTAACAAGTAACCTTGATAAGGTCAGAGAAATGTGAGAACGGCTTTTGGAAAGAACTTTTTTTCCCCTGGGTAAAGTTGAGAAACAGTATTCAAAGAGCAGTCAAAGTTTTACATATAGGTAGCACTTCGCTAGTACACTGACTAAAACATAGACACCAGAATGCTTTATTATCGGCTCTTGTCACTGTTTCGCATAAATGAGTGTTCTACATAACTTAAACTCCTTCCTTCCATACAAGCTAAAAGTCATATTATTTTAATAACGTTACTGGGGGAATCTTTTTTTTTTTTTTTTTTTTTTGCCGTACGCGGGCCTCTCACTGTTGTGGCCTCTGCCGTTGCGGAGGACAGGTTCCGGACACGCGGGCTCAGCGGCCATGGCTCACGGGACCAACTGCTCCGCGGCATGCAGGATCCTCCCGGACCGGGGCACGAACCCGCATCCGCTGCATCGGCAGGCGGACTCTCAACCACTGTGCCACCAGGGAAGCCCACTGGGGGAATCTTTTTTAAAAATTATGGAATTCCCTGTCCTCTTAAACATTTGTAAGAGGAATTAACCCCCTTTTTTGATGGCTCAAGGTTAGCAGTTTGAAAGTCAACTATTGTACAATAATAGTCCTTGGGAACTTCGGATGAGAATATGCTTTTATGCGAAAAAATGGGATATTTGCCTCCAGTGCCAGAAAACTCAGTAATCAAATATTTTCATGAACTACTTTTAAAAACCAAAGTTAATGCAAAAAATCTGTGATAAACAAAATATCAAAAATTTAAATAAAGACAAAGTTAGTTTTACTGATTTTTCTTTTCACCCCACACTCCAATATGGCTTTGCACAGTACTGATGCTATTAAATAGCCCTCTAAAATAACATTTTGAAGTGTGTCTCTTTTGGTCATCTTTCTCTCTTTGCTCTTGATGTTCATTGTCACTCACTGCTGTCGTTAATTCCCCTTCCACCACCACCACCCCCTCCATCAGCTTCCTAGGACATTTGTTATTTTCCATTCTGCTTTTGAGAATTGTGTCTAATGTAGAAAAAGTTCTAAGTAAAAGCCTAAGTATTGAATGCCTCCAAAATCTGGTCCACATCTACCTTTAAAGTTTTTCTCTTTTCCTCTTAAAAGATTCCTACTTTTCCTCCACCCTCTAGTTCCTTTGCTCTTTCCTTTACCATCTCAGTGTTTTCTCACCTTTCCTCTAAGATGCCTTTTTCTTTTATTCCTAACCTCCTATTTCCTCAGGTCAAAATCATCAATGTCGGCTCTTCCATGATCCCATTCTTTCTTTTTCTTACTCCCAGCCAACCAGAAGTGATTATTCTCTTCTCTGAATTCTTCATTCCTTTTCTTTTCAAATGATCAGAAGGAAGGCACTGTGATTTTTGTATATCCCATTGACTTAGGTAGTCATCCTATATTGAGCGAGTTAAATGAGTTAAAGAATCCTTTAAATAGTAAGACATTACTGAATCAGATTTTATTAAGTTGGAATAATTGAACATGTAGACCAAGGATTGTTAGCTATATATTAGCTATACTAATATGTTTTCCTTCTTTATTCCCTGATTCGTGGACTAGATGTTCTCTTTAAAATAACAGAAGTACAGGCCTTATTTTACTCAGTTTTTTTTTTTTTGTTCTTTAAATTTGCTCTTTATTTTTTTCTGGCTTTATTGACATATAATTGACATATAACACTGTGTAGTTTAAAGTATACAGTGTGATGATTTGATACACTTATATGTTGAGAAATGATTACCACAACAGGATTAGTTAATACCTCCATCATCTCACATAATTACCATTTCTTTTTGAGGAGAACACTTGAGATCTACATTCTTACCCACTTTCAAGTATACATTACAGTTTTGTTAACTATAGTCACCATGCTGTACATTAGATTCCCAGAACTTATTCATCTTATAATTGGAAAACTGGTACCCTTTGACCAACATAGAACTACTGTATGATCCAGCAATTCCACTTTGGTGTATGTATCCAAAGGAAATGAAATCAGAATCTCAAAGAGATATCTACACTCCCATGTTCATTGCAGCATTATTCACAATAGCCAAGCTATGGAAACAACCTAAGTGTCCATCTACAGATGAATGGATAAAGAAGATGTAGTGTGTATGTGTGTGTGTGTGTGTGTGTGTGTGTGTGTGTGTGTGTGTGTATGTGTGTATCTAAAATATTATTCAGCCATGAGAGAGAAGGAAACCCTGCCATTTGCAGCAACATGGATAGACCTTATGTGTGTATGTGAATTTCCTAGGGAGTTCATTCTATTTTGATTTTCTACTGCATTAGTAAAATATTAAAAGTTGACTAATATATTCTTATATAAAGTATAACAGTCAGGAAAGTAAAGATTTATGTTGTCAAAAACTAGAGGTATTTTAATCAATGAATAATTCTAACCATCTTGTCTAATACTGTGTTTTTAAAAGGGAAATGAAAGTTTTAATTTTTTAAATAAGGCTATTCTCAAGTTGAATAGGGAAAGTAAAGGTAGAAACTGAAAAGGGGAGAAATTATATTTGATTCTCTGGTAATCAGTTTGGCAGCCTTACAACTCTTTGTTTTATCTGTATCTCAGAACTGTGGGGTATCTGTCCACCTTCCCTAGAAGTTAATTAGAATGTGAAGTTTGCAAGGGTCAGAAGTCTATAATTCATGGGATAATTGTAATTTGAAGTATGAAATTTGGTAAGCTCAATAGTAGCATTAGTATAAAACTTTAAAAGACCATTTTAATATTTAAATTTAGATGTCAAATCTCTCAGCTCTGTTATTATTAGTCAATGAGCAATTATGTCATTATATACTTTTTTCACAGAAGCTTAAATAATTTTAAGTTCATAAACTAGTTCATAAAATAGTTTTAAGTTCATAAACACTTTTCCCTCCATTTTTAAAACATAGTAAAAAAAATCTTTTTTTCTTTTGAAATAAACATAAGATAGGTTTTAATTTTGTTTCCATCATATTATCTTCCTCCAAGTCACCACTGTTTGTCAGCTGCGGTGAGTAAGAGAACAGTTGAATTTCTGTATTTGAGAGGGATGCCGATCATACAGATGAGTAAACTCTTCCCCACATTATAACTGTTTTTAGTGAAAAAGCTAAATGGAGAAAAGAAGTTGAAGGCACTAGGTTTTGGGTATTAGATAATGAGAAGAACACTAGAATTTTATATATACATGAAGCAGATGGAACAAATATACTTTATCTAATAAAAGTTAAAATAGTTAATGGAGGAAAACTTTTCCAGAATAGTTTTAAGTTTTGACACAGTTTTTTTCTACTCATTCCTTATGCCCCTTTAATTTTCTCTTTTCTCTCCTATTTTTCTTTTCCCTGTGCATGGATAGCACTTTAGAACTAAAAATGCTCTATGAATGCTGTGCACCAGTAAACCTTAACTTCACATACTTCACCAGGCACTGAGGATAGAGGGCTTATTCATATAGGATCTAATATAGCCATGTTTGATGTTTATGTGGGATTGGCAGTCATAGGTATTACGAATACCTAAGTCCTGACAACCCTTGTACCTAATGCCAAAATTGGAGGGAAGAGGCAGGAAAAAACTGAAATGGCACAAGGGGGCAGGTCATAGCAGCAAGGCTAGTTGCAAGTTCCATTGCATTCTTTTGGTTACCAAAGCTGTATATGGCTGGGTTCCCCTGTGACCACTGGTCGTTGAAAGTTTTTGTGCTAAGGAAACTCATCTTGATTGGCAACACTAAGCCCTTTCCCCCATTTATCCATCCAGAGGATATTGGAGACCTTGCTTCTCTCCTAATAATGTAAGTAATTGAGAGAAAATGTTGAACAGACAAACCAAATACCAACTATAATGAATACCTTATCAGAGACTCAGATAGCCAGAATCCTTCCCAAACCATTATAGTAGCTGAAAAGACTTTTTAATCCCCATTATTTGTGCACATCTTCCTGTCTTTGTGTACCTTAATTATCCTGGCACTGATGGCATGTGAAGAAACATTAATAAACATCTTAATTGCATTTTTAGGGAAGCATACACGGATCATCCAGAAGTGTTTTTGTTAAGCCATTAGCAGATTTACCTTCTCTCTTCCTATAATTTCATCTCCAAATAGGTGGGCAGATTTTTGAGGGTCAAGGGTTTGAGGTTGTTGTTTTCCTCCACCATGACAATACCTTGGAAGCATATTCTTCCTGTCAAGAAAATCTAACAAAATAAAGCTAAGTCTCTTGAGTTTACCAGGGCTTTACTGATCAGAAAGATAACAACTCTCTGTTCAGCCAGGTCTAGAAGTGGACATCTGTGAGATTGATCTCCTATGAATTATCATTTTATAGTCTTTTCATTGCTGTTTGAATGTATGTTGTAGCACATTAAATTTTATTTGTTTTGAATGATAATGCATTCACAGTGTTCAACTCCCAAAGTCAAAGAACATATGGGAAAAGATTTTCTCATCCCTGTTTCACAGCCACCCTTTTCTCCTCTTACCAGCAAGCATTGTTCTTAGTTTCTTGTTTCCTATCAGAGAGTCAGTGCATTCATAAGCAAATGTGAATGCATAATCTTTTTTCCCTTTTTATGCAAATAATAGCATATCATACATATACTGTTCATGTCGGTCAGGGTTCAATTGGGGAAGCAGAAGCATGTGAATAAAGTGGAATAAAAGATTATAGGAATGAGACTTTGTACAGTTGTAGATGAAGGTAAAGAAGTAAGAGTCTGTAAAGGGGAGCTTGGAAGATCAGAGAAAAGTTACTAAGTTTGAAGTGATGGCACATGTGGACAAATCAGAGCTTGCCAGGGAACCTGGAAATTCAAGTGCGTCCAACTACTAGGATAAGAAAAATTAACAAAGGAGGGCTGGTAGAGAGATCCCTAGGACAGTGTTATCAAATAGAACTTTCTGTGACAATGAAAATGTTCCATTTCTGCACTGTCCAATATGGTAGCCATCAGTCACATGTGCCTATTGAGCACTTGAAATGTGGCTAGTATGGCTGAGAAACTGAATTTTAAATTCTATTTCATTTTAATTAATTTAAATAGCCACACACAGCAAACAGTTCCTGTTTTGGACAGCACAGCTTTAGAAAGCTGCATCTGGCTGTGGGTGTGGATTTGCTGTTAATCATCAGAGGTGGCAGTTGAGAAAAAAGAGCTGGATGCAGAGCCAGGGAGAGCAGGCACACACTGGCATCTCCAGGCACCTCTGCATCTGTCTCTCACTACTAACGACAACCTTCAGAGCATGATGGCTTCTGCTTCACTTCTGCCTTCTAAAACCTCACTTGAATCTCTGTTTTGGCTAACTCTAATTCAGAACCATACAGGGAATTTGGGATATATGGGGAAACATAATTCCAGTTTAACTAGATGTCAAGGTATAAAACCACCAAACTGCTTTTCTTACCTAACAGTGTATTCTGAAGATCTTAAAATACCAGAACATAAAGAATTCCTTATTCTTTTTCACAGCTGCTATGTGTTACATTGTATGAATGTATATTATCATTCACTTAGCTGCTTATTTTATAATTTATCATAGTGAAAAAAATCAAAAGAGAAATAGTTTTACAAACTTGGAGTGAGAAATATGTTTCTACCTATAACATAAAACACAGAAGAAGCCATGAGAGAAGAGACTGATATAAAAAATAAATTTTCTACACAGGAGAACCTGTAATATGAATATTAATTTTAAAAGAATAAGTCTTCGATGAATGACATTCTAATAGAAGCTCTTTTATAAAACAAATACCAAGCCTGAGTTCAGATTTTATAGATTTTCAGGTTATGATTGTCTATACATATTTGATCATTAACGTGTGTGTGCTTCATTAGGAAAAGGAAGAGGAGAGGGTCTGTTTAGTTTGTTTGCTTGCTTCCTTCTTTCCTCCCTTCCCCCCTCCTTTTCTCCCTCCTTGGATTTCTAAGCAAATACAGTGTAATTATGGTATTGAAAGTGGAAATGGAAAAAGAAAGGACATGGAAGAGAAAAGTCATTGGACTACCAGTCAGAAGATCTTTTCCCACTCCCTGCTAGCCATGCAGCTTTGTGAATATCATTATTAGACCTCATTAAGGAGAGAAACCACCTCATATTTGATTTTTTCCCCTCTCTAGTGAATAGATCAGTACCTAATACAAAAATGTTTGTTCATCTTATCTCTCTAGGACTCAAAATTCCTCATTTATAAATTGTGGATTATATGCTGCCATGAGGATAAATATGGGATAATATATGCGAGAGAATTTTGTTTACCATAGATAATTTATACCTACCTAAAAAATTATCTTTTTGAAAGAGAATTGAGGACTTCCCTGGTGGCGCAGTGGTCAAGAATCTGCCTGCCAATGCAGGGGACACGGGTTTGAGCCCTGGTCCGGGAAGATCCCACATGCTGCGGAGCAACTAAGCCTGTGCACCACAACTACTGAGCCTGCGCTCTAGAGCCCGTGAGCCACAACTACTGAAGCCTGCGCGCCTAGAGCCTGTGCTCCACAACAAGAGAAGCCACTGCAGTGAGAAGCCCATGCACCACAACAAAGAGTAGCTCCCGCTCACTGCAACCAGAGAAAGCCCACGTGCAGCAACAAAGACCCAACGCAGCAAAAAATAAAATAAATAATAAAAAAAGAAAGAAAGAGGACTGAGCTTGCAGGAGAAATATTAATATTGATAAAGTAAAAGCCTCATAACTCAGTTCCAGGCCTGGGGGGTCAGGAGGCATGGACTCTACCACTTCACTATGACATTCTAGAGTGCAGTTTTCTCTTTTTGTAACTTTGGAAAGTGTAGAACCATATGTGAATGTGAGCTGCAACTTTAGTGCAAAGCAGACTCTGTTGACATAGACGACTTCTAGAACTCAAAGTGTTCTTGCTTTTATCTGTTCCCATTAATGCAGCACACATTTATTGAAGCATGCAAGATACTATGCTAGGTGGTATATCCCATTTTACTATATCAGCTCTTCTCTAATCCAATTTGCTACCCTTATTTGAAATTTTTTATTGATTGAATTTCTGTGATAACTGTACTAAAGGACATCCTTGAAGAATATTTGAAATACACACATGACTAATTCTGACTGGCTTATTTTGACTTAGAAAAAGGCTGACCTTCTGCTGTAGCTAACAAAATGTCACATTTAAGGCTAATAAGATTCTAAAACAAAAGCTTTACTTCTGTTGCTTTTTAAAAAGTTATTTGACAGCTGAGATCAGCTGACTTTTTATTAAATTTTCAAAACATAATTTTTAGATTTCTAGAAGCACATGCTACTCACAGAAGAGGATATTGAATCAAAGAATTATTTAATCTTTTACCTTTTTAGTTATTCTCATAACTTCATGCCGTTTCAAGCTTGATATTGAGACCCATACAGCTATTCTATGTCTTTGCCCAACGGGAATAAATAAAAATTGATATGCTAGGGGGAAGGTATATAGGGGCTAAGATTATTAGGATAATGGTATTTTTATTTATACCCTTGTATTTGCAAATTTGAAATACTGTATATTTTTTCCTTAAGTGTTAGTTACTAAAGGGAAAAAATGACCACTTAAAATGGCAAGACCACAGATAAATTTTAGATCTGAATTTTAATAAGCATGGTAATCAGATTAATTCTAAGCCTCTCTACTAGTTTTTGACATATTACTTTAAATTTTTTGTCTTTATCTAATGAAGATTATTATTACTCGTAGCCTCATTTGTAGCACTTATACTTCCAAGAATATAATGGTGGATGTTGGCTTCAAAATTTTCAAGTTGCCCAAATATGAACTTACTTTGTAGGATTTATAGACTCTTCCTTTTTAAAAAGGAACTATCCCTTTCCTTCAGTTTAACATTGAAGGTGGGACCCCTATAGTGGATGAATCTGCCTTGTTCTTATCACTAATAGCCCTAAGAATAGCAACTCTTCATTTAAGGCATATATTTTTTTTTAAATGTAATCTTTTTCTTTCAGACCTCTTAAGCTATGAAAACGCAGCAACACTGAACGATGTAAAGACACTGGTCCAGCAGTTATACACTACTTTGTGCATCGAGCAGCACCAGTTAAACAAGGAAAGGGAGCTTATCGAAAGATTAGAAGATCTCAAAGAACAACTGGCGCCCCTGGAAAAGGTGCAGATTCAAATTTCACACTTTTCTCTTCACCAGTATTTTTTCCAGAGCATATATGTTTGCTTTTTTCCCCTCCGAGTGCATTGTGTCAATCAAACTAGTCCACTAGTTTTGGGAACTGAATCATAAAAAGCTTCTGATTAAAGCTAAGAAAGGACTTAAAAAGGAATAGTTTGGAGCCTTGATAATGGACATAGAGCTTTGAGATCTAAATATACTGCCCTTAACCAGACTTACTACTTTTACAACAAAGATTGGAATAATTGCTGATCAAGAAGGGTTCTAAGTGAGGTGGATAATCATTTTAGCCAACTTAAGAATTAATATTATATGGAATATTATGCAACTGTTAAAAACAATCATGTAGATCTAATATTCTATAGAAAACACTTCATGATATTTTATGAAAATTACAAAATGTGTATATTAGTTCATACTATGATCCAGTTTTTAAGTGTATTATGCATATAGCCATACACACAACACACACACACACACACACACATACACATATATACAAAGAAAAAAATCGGAACATATTCCCAAATGCTAATAGAATAGTAGGATTATGAATGATTTTTCTTCTTTATACTTTCCTAGTAAGTGTTTTACAATGAACGTGTGTCATCCTTTTTTTTTTTAATAAAAATACAAGTATTTCCATTTTAAGAAACCAGACTATATTAGAGATTAAGGAAGGGAACAAATACTCTTAATACTGTGCTTTTTCTGATTTCTTTAAAAGTAAGGAACACGTATCTCAAGGTTGTTTTCATTAAATTTAAGACCATTAGAAATGTTGGATAAATTAAATTTGAGGAACTGTTGTGAAGGGGGATGAAATTTAAATCTTGTATTTTCAAAATGTAAAGCATTTTTTAATGTACCAATTATAGCAAAATAATTATCATCCCTTATTGAATATTTACTATGTGCTAGGAATTATCCTGAGTATTTTACTTGTATTCTCTTATTTAATCCTCAGAACAACTCATTAATGAAGTTATGGTAATGTGCAGATCAGGGCCTAAATTCAGCCATTCTGAATCCAGAGTCCATGCTCTGACCCACTGTGCTGTTTTGCCCCTAGTAGACCTTTTGAGTAAAAAACTAATGGTAGAGTAAATCTTGTACGCTACAGTGAGAGAACATTGGCATGTTTTTATTTCTCTCTTTCAAAGAAAGCAATCTTGTGGTTGGATAAAGACCCGCTGAAACTAACTTATTCACTCCCATAATTTCACCATATTTTCAGCTACTTCTAGGATGAAACATAAAATACAAGTGTATCAAAAATGTTATGCCTATAAAATAGTACTCAGTAAAAACTACAGATATTATTTAGGAAGACAAACTATATTTCCTAGAATTGAGACTAACTTATATCTTGATTACAAGCCCTGTTTCTTTAGTGAACATTGAACAGTTTAAATAAGAGTTTAAAATTGGTTCTATGTCAAAATGCTTTACAGTTGACCAGTCACGTGTGCCCTGTAGGTACGAATTGAGATTAGCAGAAAAGCTGAGAAGAGGACCACTTTGGTGCTATGGGGTGGACTTGCCTACATGGCCACACAGTTTGGCATTTTGGCCCGGCTTACCTGGTGGGAATATTCCTGGGACATCATGGAGCCAGTTACCTACTTCATCACTTATGGAAGTGCCATGGCAATGTATGCATATTTTGTAATGACACGCCAGGTAAGAATTCCTCTTCAAGTAACTTTCCATGAGATAGTACAATGTTGGTTGTCAAAGTAGTTCTCTTTTCTCTCATCTTCTTTCTAAGGCCAGTTCCCTTGAAGTAATCATTTATCCTTTATACATACTCACTCATACAAACACACATATGTGCACATGCATGTGCATGCCAGTTATGTATCAGGCACTGGTCTGGGTGCTAGAGATAGATAGATATGACATGGCTTTGGCCCCCATGGAGCAAACAGACTATTAAGAGAGCCATATAAACCATTAAATTCATAAAACTATTATAGTAAGATATAGAATAAGAAGGCAAAGGAGAAGAGTGGTCAGCTGTAGGATAACTTGCTCAGTTGGCTTGTCTTTTTATGTACTGTGTAATTAATTTAGCAGTCAGATGGTGTAGTCCCAAGCTTTTGGTTTTTTTTACTGTTGTTGTTTTGTTTTTTAATTTTATTTATTTATTTATCTGTTTGTGCCCAGTCTTAGTTGCGGAATGCATGTGGGATCTAGTTCCCTGACCAGGGATCGAACCTGGGCCCCCTGCATTGGGAACGCGTAGCCTTATCCACTGCACCACCAGGGAAGTCCCAAGCTTTTGGGTTTTATTGAATGTTTGGAATGGAGAATTGGTGATAACTAATCAAATAGTTAAACTAAATTCTGGGCTACTTCTAAATATATTAGGAGTATAGGTGTGTGTTGTTGTTTTTACTTCGTGGAAGAAAGGTGAAAATTAGATATCTAATCACTATTCTATTCTTTATCATCCAAGGCTCATATTTTAAATATCAGTGTCTAGAACTAATTTTTATTGTTAGTGCTGTATTTTTAGTAGCTTGGAAATCCATAATGGTCACTTTAGGAAGTATGAAGGATTTATTATCACTTATTTATTACTGCCATGTGTGATACAACCACAGATCCAGGCTCCCTTGAATAAAAAGTATTTGAGGGCTTCCCTGGTGGCACAGTGGTTGAGAGTCCGCCTGCCGATGCAGGGGACACAGGTTCGTGCCCTGGTCCAGGAAGATCCCACATGCTGCGGAGCGGCTGGGCCTGTGAGCCATGGCCGCTGACCCTGCGCGTCCGGAGCCTGTGCTCCACAACGGGAGAGGCCACAACAGTAAGAGGATCGCGTACCGCAAAAAAAAAAAAAAAAGTATCTGAAATAGCTGAGAGATATGAGAAACCTTTTCTATTTTCTTAGGTATCAGAAGAAAGCTGAGAGTTGCTTCTCTTATATTTTTATATGGCCGCTATTGAACATAGGCATTTTGTTTCTGTTGTCATTAGACCAATGGTCATAGGCCTATTTTTGTGCAGGAAAATGAAAGCCCAAGGGTGTTATTTAACCTTTCCGGGCCTCCCAAATATGTCTAGTGGAGAAGAGACAGTAAACTGTTCGTGTCCTGCTATTGTTTGCCCAGTGTCTCTAGCACCTAATCCCTTGTCTGGCTCATGTTCGTCACTCTACCTGAACAGAGCTGACAGCCAAATCAATCTTATCTAACCACACCTCTGGACATGGCTTGCATATGTGTATATGTCTGTCTGTGTTTCTTTCCCTCTTCCTCTGCCCTGTCACTGTCCCTCATGTACCCCTTTAATGGATTCTTTTATCGACTGAAATCCAGACTCCTTAGCCCAATATTCATAACTGGTTGCTGTCCTTTCCAAATGTCTCTCAGCTCCTCTGTGTATTTACTAGGTATTTTAAACACATCAAATTACAGTTGACCCTTGAACAATGGGGGTTAGGGGCGCCAACCCTCTGTGAAGTAAAAAAATCCACGTATAACTTAAAGTCAGCCCTCCATATCATGGTTCCTCTGTATCCATAGTTTTTCCATATCCATGATTCCACATCTGGGGATTCACCCAACTGCAGATCGTGTAGTGCTGTAGTATTTACTATTGAAAAAAATCCGCATATAAGTGGACCTCTGCAGTTCAAACCCACGTTGTTCAAGGGGCAACTGTGTAGTCTGTATTTCCCCCAAAATGCCCTGAGTTTTTCACCACTTCCTTCCTTACTTCATATCATTCTATTAACTGGGAAGGTTTTCCCTGTAGATCGCTACCTGTCATATTTCAAGGTTTACTTAAATGCTTATTTTTCATGAACCTTTGACTACTTCCCTGCAGCCAACTTTGATCTATCCCTCTTCTGAATACCTATAGCACATTGTGCCTCACATTTCACTTATCCTATGCCATCTTGTATTATAATTATTCATGTTCAATGTCTTTTCCCCTCTACTAGACTATGATATCTTTTGAGGCAAGGCGTTCGGGTGATTTTTTCAATTTTTATTTCCTTACCATGCCTAATACAGTGCCTATCTGTCCTACTGTTTAAATGCTGTCCTACTTCTGTGGTTCCTCAACGTTTTTGCTGCCCCCAAGTGACAAGTTGTAAAATAGCAGTAGTAAACAATTTAGTCTTTTGTGAATAGGAAAACACTGACCAAATAAAATGTAAATAGTTTCTCATGTTAAATATTCTTCCCCATATCAGTATCCATAATTAACACCCATGAAACAAAATGCCTGTTCAACAGCATTTAAACTGTTCAATGAGCATTTATTAGCAACCTAAATATATTCCAAAAGTATATTAAGTTCCAAAGAATTTTCAAAAGATAAGTTCCTTGACATCATAAAATCAAGTGAAATATTGAATTTTACTGACTAATATTTCAGTGAGACCTGAGTACCATTTTCTATCATGTGAAAAAGGAGCCTGACAATAAGAATTGCCATTCAGCAAAGTTACTTCAGCAGGCATGTGAACCACCATTCAGCCCCCTAGCCCAGGAGTTTTCTACAAAGGGGAGGTCACCCTCAAGGGTGTGAAAATTGGTTCTGGGGGAGTAAAACATCTTAGATATTACAACAGATAAACAGATACACAGTATATTTGTGGTGTTGAAACTTCTTTGAGGGACTTCCCTGGTGGTCCAGTGGGTAAGACTACACGCTCCCAATGCAGGGGGCCCGTGTTCGATCCCTGGTGGGGGAACTAGATCCTACATGCATGCTGCAATTAAAAAGCCCGCATGCCACAACAAAGATCCCACGTGCTGCAGCTAAGACCTGGCACAACCTAAATAAATAAATAAATATTTAAATATTGTTTTAAAAAATTTCTTTGGGGAGGAGGGGCAATTAAGGAAAATATATCTAAAAAGGCAACTTAAGGGAACAATGATGAATAAAGGTTAAGAAACACTGACCTAGCCTTTAATACCCTTTGTCATCTCAATTCCAACATCCAGCATTTATATTCTACTCCAGCAAACTACTTCAGTGGCCATTCAGGACCTACTTAGAATAAAAATTAGCATGCCTAATAATTTAGTATGCCTAAACCTTTAGGCTCCTGACGTCTCTCAACTTTTTTCCTTCCTTCCTCGTGTGTTGCTTCCTTTTCTGTCGAAATTAGACCAAATTGTCATTCTGTTCAATCTCTGCTCCATTGTCTTTCCACCATATATACTCTATAAACTCCTAATCTTGGATAAATTTAGCCATTTATCCTATATCCAGGCTACTGAACATTGCTAGAGAAAAATCATGTAATAGTGTGGATTGGACCACTGCTTGTGTTTCTAATTAGATTTTCTTCCCCCATAACCCTCTCATTAGTTATTCTAAGACTTCACATCAGGCTCCTCATCCCACATTTAACTTTGCCTCCTACCTCTCCTGGAAAATTGAGCTTAACAGATACAAGCTTGCAAATTCCTAAACCCTGTGAGTTTAATAGTATCCATACCTACTTTCACACTATTTCCTTAAATTCAAGTAAGAGGTGGCATTTTCCTGCTCAGGGCTAGCTCTTCCACCTGTTCTTAATCCCATTACCCCCTTCCAGAATCTTATGCCAGTATATTTTTTGTGTTCCCTATGTTATCAAACTCTCCCTCTCTGACTCTCTTTCCTTCATAACCAAGCTCTATGTGTATCTCTTCTCACTTATTATCAAATTACCAAATTTCTAGAAGAGAGTCTAGCATGTAGTCGCTTAGTAAATGCTTGTTGCCCAAAAGAGGAAGCATAGAATATATCTGAATAAATTGAATTAGTGTGTACATTTACATCCTCAGCAAAGATAGGTAAGTGGCCTAGTAATAGCAACTTAGATGAAACCTAGAGGGCTTTCCCTCAAGTTTTTAATCCAACAGTTATCCCTTAGGTCAGTATTACTTGATTCAGACCACGATTCTATCCATTTTTAAAAAGCTTCCACAGTCCCTTCAACCACTATTTGTTCATTATCTGTCATCATCAATAATTAAATATTTACTTCTGTTTCTAGTTATGGCATCCTAGGTAATCAGAACAATGCTCCCACTAGGAAATGTTAAAATAGTTAGACAAAACATAAAATACATCTGCCTGTAGACTCTAGAGAGCTAACAAGATAGCAAAAATTACCAGGCAAGAACCAGAAGAAGAGAAGTCCCAGGAAGGTGAAGCTGGTGTTTAGATGTGCTTTTTCCTCTGGGGATTTGTATTGATTAAAGAGGGTAAGGCTGAGAGGCCAAGAAGCTGAGCTATACTTGATAACCTAGAAAGACCAAAGCCATAGAGATTCATGTCCAGGGATTGCTAAAGTAGGTTGAAACATTTTTGCTTTGGTTTGGAATTTTAAAGGCCACTACTGTAGAACAGAAGAACCTGTTGTAGCCTCTCTCAGAGACTGTAGCTCATCTTTCGATCATCCCAATCTTGTAAATTGGATTGAGGTAGTCCTAGAATGCTGGTGATCCCAGAGTGCTGATATCGCTGGTTCCAGGCCAAAGAAAACATTAATCATCCCTGGGAGGAGATAACATTATCCTAAACCTTACATTATTTCTACAAATAATTTTGCAAATACAAAAGTTAGTCATACAATAAAAAATAAGCAGATACACAGGAAAACACCTACAGAAACAGTAGACATTTGAAACAGACACAGATAGGAGATCTAGTTACTGGATTTATCAGACATAGCCTTTAAAATAATTATACTTGCTAGATTCACGGAGATAAAAGGTAAGGTTGAGAGTATTGGCAGATAACTTGATTTTTTAAAAAACAAATGAAAATTTTAGAAATAAAATTTAATAGATGGATTTAACTGCAGACTAGACAGAAGAGAGATAGAGTGACCTGGAAATAAATCAGAAGAAACCATTCAAAATAAAGTATGGAAAGACAAAAAGAAGTAAAATATAGGAGAGGGTGAGAGATACAGAGGATAGAGTGAAAAGGCCTAATATATTTTTAATTTTATTAGCATCTCAGAAGGAGAGGAGGGAGAGAATGGGAAGAAACAATATTTGCAGAGATGGTGGCTGAGAATTTTCCAAAATGATGAAAGACATTAATTTATAGATTTAAGAATTCCATCAAATACAACCAATATAAAGGAAAAGAAATCCACATCTAGACACATCAATAGTAAAACTGCAAAAGACAAAGACAAAGAAGAAATCTTAAAAGTAGCCAAAGAAGAACAAGAAAGGCTTGCCTTCAAAGGAGTCACTGTTAGATAGCTGACTTCTCAACAGCAGAAATGAAAGCCAGAAGGTAATGGAATGTGTTGAAAGAAAATAACTGTCAACTTAGAACTCTATACTCAGCAAAAATATCCTTCCAAAATAAAGGTGAAATAAAGATGCTTCCAGACAAACGAATAGAGAACTTGTCACCAGTAGATCTGTACAAAAGGAAATACTAGAGAGTGTTCTTTGTGCAGAAAGAAGATTATCACAAGTGGAAAGTAAAAAAAAAGCAGGAAGGAATGAAGAGCAATGCAAATGGTAAATCTGTGAGTGAATCTAAATGAATATTAAATGTATAAAATAATTATAATAAACTCTTACGGAATTTAAAATACAGAAAAAACTAAAACATATGACAATAGCATATACATCTGGAGCAGGTAAGTGAACTTGAAATGTTCTAATGTTCCTTCATTGTCTGGGAAGAGGGTAAAAGTACCACTTCCATTCAACTTTGAATGAGAAGTCCTAGCCAGTACAGAAGGCAAGAAAAAGATACAGAGGATGAAAATATTGGAAAGAAAAACAACTGGCATGATTCATAGATTTTGTACATAGAAAAATTTTAAAAGCGTATATAGATAATTAGTTAGAATTCATAAGTGAGTTTTATAAGTTTACTAGATACAAGGTCAATATATATAAATGAATTGCATATCTATATGCCAGCCAAAAATAGTTAGAAAGTGAAACTTTTTAAGAGATGCAACTCAAAATGACTTGTAAAAATAAATCATGCAAGAGATAGCTTCAAGAAGGCAGAGGAGTAAGTCATAGAGATCACCTTCTCAGATGATGGTACAAACAGATGGAGAGATATACAATGTTCTTGGATTAGAAGAATCAACATTGTGAAAATGACTATACTACCCAAAGCAATCTACGGATTCAGTGCAATCCCTATCCAACTACCAATGGCATTTTTCACAGAACTAGAACAAAATTTGTATGGAAACACAAAAGACCCCGAATAGCCAAAGCAATCTTGAGAAAGAAAAACAGAGCTGGAGGAATCAGCCTCCCTGACTTCAGACTACACAAAGCTACAGTAATCAAGACAGTATGGTACTGGCACAAAAACAGAAATATAGATCAGTGGAACAGGATAGAGAGCCCAGAGATAAACCCACACACATATGGTCACCTTATATTTGATAAAGGAGGGGAAAATATACAATGGAGAGAAGATTGCCTCTTCAATAAGTGGTGCTGGGAAAACTGGACAGCTACATGTAAAAGAATGAAATTAGAACACTTCTTAACACCATACACAAAAATAAACTCAAAATGGATTAAAGACCTAAATGTAAGGCCAGACACTATAAAACTCTTAGAGGAAAACATAGGCACAACACTCTATGACATCAATCACAGCAAGATCCTTTTTGACCCACCTCCTAGAGAAATGGAAATAAAAACAAAAATAAACAAATGGGACCTAATGAAACTTAAAGGCTTTTGCACAGCAAAGGAAACCATAAACAAGCCCAAAAGACAACCCTCAGAATGGGAGAAAATATTTGCAAACGCAGCAACTGACAAAGGATTAATCTCCAAAATTTACAAGCAGCTCATGCAGCTCAATATCAAAAAAACAAACAACTCAATCCAAAAATGGGCAGTTGACCTAAATAGACATTTCTGCAAAGAAGATATACAGATTGCCAACAAACACATGGATGGATGCTCAACATTGCTAATCCTTAGAGAAATGCAAACCAAAACTACAATGAGGTATCACCTCACACCAGTCAGAATGGCCATCATCAAAAAATCTACAAACAATAAATGCTGGTGGGAATGTAAATTGATACAGCCACTATGGAGAACAGTATGGAGGTTCCTTAAAGAACTACAAATAGAACTACCATATGACCCAGCAATCCCACTACTGGGCATATACCCTGAGAAAACCACAATTCAAAAAGAGTCATGTACCACAATGTTCATTGCAGCTCTAATTACAATATCCAGGACATGGAAGCACCCTAACTGTCCATCAACAGATGAATGGATAAAGAAGATGTGGCCCATATATACAATGGAATATTAGTCAGCCATAAAAAGAAACGAAATTGAGTTATTTGTAATGAGGTGGATGGACCTAGAGACTGTCGTACAGAGTGAAGTAAGTCAGAAAGAGAAAAATGCCGTATGATAACACATATGTATTGAATCTAAAAAAAAATGGTTCTGAAGAACTTAGTGGCAGGACAGGAATAAAGACGCTGACCTAGAGAATGGACTTTAGGACATGGGGAAGGGGAAGCTGGGATGAAGTGAGAGAGTGGCATGGCCATATGTACACTACCAAATGTAAAATAGCTAGTGGGAAGCAGCCACATAGCACAGGGAGATCAGCTCAGTGCTTTGTGTCCACCGAGAGGGGAGGAATAGGGAGGGTGGGAAGGAGACGTAAGAGGGAAGACATATGGGGATATATGTTTATGTATAGCTGATTCACTTTGTTATAAAGCAGAAACTAACACACCATTGTAAAGCAATTATACTCCAAAAAAGATGTTAAAAAATAAATAAGTAACCAAATAAATCATGCAAAATATGTACAAGACCTCTATGTAGAGAAACATAAAATTATAGGAGAGTTAATAAATATAATGATAGAGCATGTTCATGGACTAGAAAAGTAAATAGTGCAAAAATGTTGGTTTTATCCACATTGATCTATTAGATTCAGTGCAGTCCCAGTCAGAATCCCAACAGATTTGGAGTTGGGGGAAGATATTTTAATAAACTGATTCTAAAATGTATATTGAAATACAGAGGACTAAGAAAAGTAATAAACACTTGAAGAAAAACTAGGTAAGAGGATTTACTCTCAGATATGAAGACTGCAGCTTTAGTTACAATACTGCAGTGATTAAGACAGTGACACAGGGATGGACAAATAGTCCAGTGGAATAGAAGAGAGAAGTAGAAATAGACCTAGTATAAATGAACTTTTGATTTTAGAAAAATGGCACTGCAGGGAAAGAGTTTTTTGATAAATGGTGCTAGGACAATTGAATATCCATATAGAAAAAAGAAATGACCCCATCCTTACACTATAAACAAAAATTAATTCCAGACAGATTGTTGATCTAAATATAAAAGGTAACACGATGAAGCTCCTGGAAGATAATATAGAATATCTTAATTACTGTGGAATAGGGAATGATTTTTTACACAGAATGAAAAATGCCAACCATAAAGAATAGGAATGATAAATTAGGCTATATTAACATTAAGGACATCTATTTATTAAAGAGCACCATGAAGAGGGAGAGTGGGCTGGGAGGAGATGTTTCCAGTATGTATATCCAACAAAGGATCCATATCCATAATATAGTAACAAATCCTACAAATCAGTAAGAAAAAGACACACAATCCAGTAGGAAAAAAATGGCAAGAGGTTTGTACAGGCACTTCTAAACGAGGATATGCAAATGGCCAATAATATAAAAGAGGATATGAAAAGGCCTCAGCCTCATGAGTGATCAGGAAAATGCTATATCTCTTCAAGAGAAATAAAAACGTGTCCACACAAAAATTTGTACACAAATGTTCATAGCAAGATTATTCATAATAGCCAGAAAGTGGAAAAAACCCAAATGTCTATCACTTGACAAATAGATAAATAAAATGTAGCACAGTGGTCCCCAACCTTTTTGGCACCAGGGACCGGTTTTGTGGAAGATGATTTTTCCCTGGGGGAGGGGATGGCAGGGGATGGTTCAGGCGGTAATGCGAGGGATGGGGAGCGGCAGATGAAGCTTTGCTGGCTCGCCCACTGCTCACCTCCTGCTGTGCGGCCCAGTTCCTAACAGGCCGCGGACCGCTACCGGTCTGCAGCCGGGAGGTTGGGGACCCCTGATGTAGCATATTCCATTTAATGGAATATTATTTGTCAATAAAAAGAAATAATGCACTGATACATGCTACAAATAGATGAGCCTTGAAAGAAGCCAGACACAAAAGGCTTTTTTATGATTCCACTTGTGAAATATCCAGAAAAGGCAAATCTATAGAGACAGAAAGGCTACTAGTTAACTTAGAACTGGAAGTATGGAGGGAAATAGGAAGTGATGTTAAAGGGTATGGGGTTTCTTTGGGGGATGATGAAAATATTCTAAAAATTATTGTAGTAATGGTTGTACAATTCTGACTATGCTAAAAAGCATTGACTATTATACTTTAAATGGGTAAATTGTATGGTATCTCAAGTAAAGTTGTTTTTAAAATGTAGTAATATAAATTAGGAGTTTGGGATTAACATATACAAACTATATAAAATAGATAACCAACAAGGACCTATAGTATAGCACAGGGAACTATACTCAATATTTTGTAATAACCTGTAAGGGAACAGAACCTGAGGTAGTATTTCTGCCTAACTCGTTTTTTAACTGACAATACCAGGTATTGGCAAGTAGGTGAAGTGATGGCAACTCATGTCCTGCTTATGGGAGTATAACTGGTACAACCATTTTGATATCACTCCTTAAATTTGAACACAAGCATACGCTATGGTCCAGAATTTCCATTCATAGGTTTATACCGAACAGAAGATAAGTCCAGAGATGATCTTGACAGCATTATTTACAACAGCTAAAACCTAGAAACAACCCAAAAATCTATCAGTAGTACAACAGATAAATAAATTGTGATGTAGCCACACAATAGAATATAACATATCAATGGAAATGAACAGACTACAGCTACACGAAAAAGATGAATATCACAAACATGATATTGAGTGAAAGTAGCCATACACAATGCATACTATCTGACTCCATTTTTATAAATTTCAAAAAACAGGTAAAACTCAGCTGTAGAGCTCAGGGGAGTGTATGCTTAAGTAAGAAAGCTGTAAAGAGAGCAGGAAAACAGTTACCATAAAAGTCAAGATAGTGATTACTTTGGTGGGGAAGGAGGGGTTAGTAATTGGAAAGGGGCAGGAAGGGGGCTTGTGAGTTACTGGTGGTATTCTATTTTCTCTCTCTGGTGATGATTAACATTTATTACGTGATGATGATTCTTTATGATGTACATTTTGTGTGTGTGTACTCTTCTGTGTGTGTTGTGCAATAAAAAATGTTTAAGAGGGCTTCCCTGGTGGCGCAGTGGTTGAGAGTCCGCCTGCCGATGCAGGGGACACGGGTTCGTGCCCCGGTCCAGGAAAATCCCACATGCCGCGGAGTGGCTGGACCCGTGAGCCATGGCCGCTGAGCTTGCGCATCCGGAGCCTGTGCTCCGCAACGGGAGAGGCCACAACAGTGAGAGGCCCGCGTACCGCAAAAACAAAAACAAAAAACAAAACAAAACAAAAAAATGTTTAAAAAATAAATATTTAATACAGCACATGTCAGTAGTATATCTTTATATATGCTCATGTATATTGAATCTAATCAACAGTAAATGCTTATTTTGTGAAGATAGTGTGCTAAGGAGTATAATTTAATTTCTTCTTTATTTTTGTAGGAATATGTTTATCCAGAAGCCAGAGACAGACAATACTTATTATTTTTCCATAAAGGAGCCAAAAAGTCACGTTTTGACCTAGAGAAATACAATCAACTCAAAGATGCAATTGCTCAGGTAAGTTTTACAAAAATTAAAGTAAATCCCAGCCTCATCTTGTATGGCATTATCGTCATCATCATCGTCTACAGTCAAGTACTTAGATGGGTAAACTCTGAAAGAATGATCCAATCCTCTTCTTCCTATGTAAATTATTCCTCAGTTGATAAAAATGACTATTTTAGCATGGTCAACGCTCCAGAAAGTTTTATAACACAAGCAGATGAAAAGATAATGAGTCCTATCTATCCTTTTATCACTAGCATATTGAAATTTTTAAACCTATTTTTATATTTTTCATTTTGTTTCTTTAGAGAGGTCTGTTTTTACTTTTCTCTCTTTTTTTATTCTTTCTGCAATTGACCCGAAGATCTCTCACCTGAGATGTGTGGTAGCAATGGAGCCAAAATAAAATCCAGGTCAGAGAGAAACTACTAGAAATGTTTGCTAGGTGCAGGTGAGAGATTACTGAGCTAGAAATGTTTTTTTAAAGACTGATATCTTATTTTTCATAACAGCTAGCTCTTTCACATTTCTGATTGTGCCTCCCCCTCACTCTGATATCTTTGATTTTGGTGAAGAAATCCTCATTCCTTTTCTCTGCAGTCTTTCATGACTTTAGAGATTTTTTTTAAAACCTCTGGAAGCCCTTCCATTCTCTTTAATGTTTAATTACTCTTCTCTGGACCTTCTCCGCCTTCTCTGTCCCTTTTTGGTGACGGGGTTGTGCTTTGAATAGGCTTAATTCATCTCCCTGCCTTGGCCTAAGTGAATTCTTACCTTCTGTTGCTCTGTGTGGTGGTTCTCAACTGGAGGGAATGCGTCAGAATCATCTCTGGAGCTATTAAAAAAACAGGTGCTTCAGCCCCCCCCAACCCTATTAATCCAACTCCTCAGGGGTGAGGCCCAAGCACGTGTGAGTTTTGAAAGTGCTGCAGTTGACTGCACATCCCTGTTTTAAAAGTTCCTGATAAGTGAAAAACTTAAACAACCACTAGACAAATAACTAAAGCCTTGAGGAGCATAAATTTGAATTCTGGCTCCAGGCAAAAAGTTTGTAAAAGGGCTTCTCTCTGGAGAAATGCCATCAAGGTGCATCAGTTGCTCCCACATTCTTGAGCCCCTGATCCTGCCCTGTTGATTGCACAGTCTTTTCTGGAGGCTCTGTTGATAGCTGAAACTGCCAGGACAGACTTCTGTTTCTGTCCTGCTTTGTTGTCCTGTGCCTTTAACATTCTTTGCCTCTGAGGCACTCTTACTTTGAGAGTGATTGAGATGATTTCTCTGACTCATAGTGATGGAGGACAGACAGTTTCCTCTTCTCAGGAGACAGTAATATCATTGAAAGCTTGGCTAGCCAGTTTTCTCACCTTTTGTTTCTATTTTAGGCAGAAATGGATCTTAAGAGACTGAGAGACCCATTACAAGTGCATCTGCCCCTCCGACAGATTGGTGAGGAAGATTGATCTGCAGAGAGCCTCTGAATCCCAGCAGAAAGAACACCTGTTTATAACTATGGCCTTTTTAATTAAAGCATTGCAGGTGGAAGCTGGGAGCCATGTCTGGGTAGAGGGTTTTTAACTTTAATTAAAAAACAAAAACAAAAAGATCTTAGGGAAGAAAGGAATGTTAAAATCTGACCATCAGGCTTTGTGGAATATAAGCTCAAAGGGCTTAGTGAATATTGTCTTAATCAAGAATCTCAGTTTCTGGATGAAAATCATGTATTATTATTATAGTTGAGAGAAAGTGATGCTAGGGGTGTTGTTTCTTGCATCTTCTTTTCAGGGTCAGCAAAATAGTAACACACCAGCACCCCACTCAGCTCTAAATTTTTTTTTAATTTAACTTTTCTTATTTTTGACATAGCAGTAAATAAATATACCAGAAAAGCAAACCCTCGAGATATGTGGGTGGCAAACAGAGTCTGAGTCCATGTCATTAGCATTTATTTTAGATTGGACCCAGTCTCTGCAAAGTTACCAGGAATCTCTCCCGTTTGTGCCCCATTTCTGACCACCCACACCTGTTGGTACACTAATTTTATCCATATGATAATTGGAACCAACTTATGACTGTTTGACAATTGACACTTTGGATTATCCCTTAATACCTTCTTAAATGTCTCAATATTCCAGTTCTCTGGATCACTGTCTAGAAATAATTGGCAACAATGCATGAGGTTTTTTTGTTTTGTTTTGTTTTTTACTAATTAATCTTTTAAAGAGGAGGACAGATTTCCCTCCTTTATTTAACTATCCCATTGATACTCCCCTCTCCCTCCACAGCTAAAGCCAGAGGCGGAGTGTTCAGCTGTATTACCAAATCAGGAAGATGTAAGGTTTACAAAATGGCTAAAAACCATGGCTCTGTAGCCATTTCAGAACCAGAATAGTTTCACTGCTGTTAATCTGTTTGTGTGACAGCATTCCAGGCCACCCAGATGGCACTAACTTGTCTGGAGACCTTGTTAATCTCGAAGGACACACACTCCCACACTGTTTGTGAGCCCTCCCACCTCCACCACTTCAGTAGTTGTAAATCAAGTGTGTGGATCTCAAAGGGTACAATTTATCTTTGTACAGGAATACATTTCTATGGCTTCTTTCAGCCTACCCTCTTCACCCTATTTTTTCTTAAATTGAAAGAAAAAGGAGTTAATCTTATACTCTATCAAAATATTTTCTACCATATTTCCAGATGACATCACACTTGAAGAGTCAAAGGAATCTGTGTCTACTATCCTGCTTTTAACTACTGCGGGGGCAGGATGGAAAGGATGTTGGGGCTTGCCGCACAGCTGATTGATTGGCTTTTTTCTTTCACATGATTGATCCCTCTTCATTGTGGCAAGGGGTTTCTTTCTCTTTTTCTTCCTCCTTTGGGATCATTGTGTATGAAGAGAAACACTTTAAACGACAAACCCAGACTGCAGGTGCCTTGCAGAGGTTGAAGGCCAGCCAGGATTGCTGCTGCTGCTCCAGCCACCACCCCTTCCACTGGCTTGACGGAATGAAAGGATGCATGTCTCCACTTCTCATCCCTCCTCCCACTTCCTTCCCCACCCGCCCCCCGAGTCGTTCAACCCCCTTCCCTCATTTATTTCTGTTAAGTTGTGTGAATTATTTTTAAACCATTTATCCTGTTTGTACGCAGGGTTTTTAAGAAGAAACAGCACAGTGCAATGAGCAAATCCTTTCAGGGTGTGTGGGAGGCAAGGGGAGGGAGAACGTGGAGAAAAGTCCTTTAAACAAATAGCAAAATATTGAACATGTGTAAAATCCTGTATCATTTATGAAATATGTATAAAAAGCAATGTACCTTCTGGAACAATAAATACTTATTCAATTTTTGAACTATAGCATCTCATTCTTTAAAGCAAAACAACCAAGATCAGAAACAAAAACAAGCTTATTCTGATTCAAGGTGGAAAAGTTTTTACCTCTAAAATTAATTTTTATAAAAATACCATTTTGAAATTAAGTTTTGTTCCTGGAGCCTATATTTTTACAAGGCATTTCATGAATTCTTCCTGAACTTAAGATGGTCAATATTTTCCTAGTTTTCCAGAGCCACTAGAGGTTCGGTGACCTCTGCAACTGTGATAGAGCCAAGGACAGCACTGACACTAATATCCTTATCTCCTGATTAACAGGAAATATCTCCATTATATCAGATCATCAGATTGCCCAAGTGTGGTCTCCTGGACTCCAGAAACTTGTTCAAGGATGAACTAAGATCAAATACTCATTATTTTAAGAGTTTGTATCAAATTTATAATGATCACCAAATGGGAAAATATCACATGCCACCTAGTCCATCGAAGGCATATCAAAAAGCATGTATTAAATGTCTGCATTAAGTGCAGTGTGAGATGTACTAAGAACCTCCACAGCTACGGTGCTGCCTCTCCTGGCAGCTCACAGCAACCGAACACAAACATCCCTAAGATATGTAAGGTTTAAGAAGATAAGATTGAAAATATTAAGCCATTGTTTGCATTCAACAAATAATAACTACACCCATGCACCTATGGTCAACTACGACAAAGGAGGCAAGAATATACAATGGAGAAAAAGAGTCTCTTCAATAAGTGGTGCTGGGAAGACTGGACAGCTACGTGTAAAAGAATGAAACTAGAACGCTTCTTAACACCATACACACAAATAAACTCAAAATGGATGAAAGACCTAAATGTAAGGCCGGATACTATAAAGCTCTTAAAGGAAAACATAAGCAGAACACTCTTTGACATAAATCACAGCAATATCTTTTTTGATCCACCTCCTAGAGTAACAAAAATAAATGAGACCTAATTAAGCTTGAAAGCTTTTGCACAACAAAGGAAACTATAAACAAAATGAAGAGACAACCCACAGAGTGGGAGAAAATATTTGCAAAGCAACCAACAAGGGATTAATCTCCAAAATATACAAACAGCTCATGCAGCTCAATGTCAAAAAAACAATCCTATCAAAAAATGGGCAGATTTAAATAGACATTTCTCCAAAGAAGACATACAGAAGGCCAAAAAGCACGTGAAAAGATGCTCAACATCACTAATGATTAGAGAAATGCATATCAAAACTACAATGAGGTATCACCTCACACCAGTCAGAATGGCCATCATCAAAAAACCTACAAACAATAAATGCTGGAGAAGGTGTGGAGAAAAGGGAACCCTCCTACACTGTTGGTGGGAATGTAAATTGTTACAGTCACTATGGAGAACAAAACAGTATGGAGGTTCCTTAAAAACTAAATATAGAACTATCATATGATCCAGCAATCCTACTCCTGGGCATATATCTGGAGAAAACCATAATTTAAAAAGATACATGCACCCCAATGTTCATTGCAGCACTATTTACAATAGCCAAGACGTGGAAGCAACCTAAATGTCCATCAACAGAGGAATGGGTAAAGAAGATGTGGTACATATATACAGTGGAATATTACTCAGCCATAGAAAAGAATGAAGTAGCACCATTTGCAGCAACATGGATGGACCTAGAGATTATCATACTAAGTGAAGTAAGTCAGACAGAGAAAGACAAATATCATATGATATCACTTACATGTGGAATCTAATAAAAAAGTGATACAAATGAACTTATTTACAAAACAGAAACAGACTCACAGATCTCAAAATCAAACTTATGGTTGCCAGAGGGGAAACATGGGGAGAAGTGATAAATTAGGAGTTTGGGATTAACATATGCACACTACTATATATATAATAGATAACTAATAAGGACCTACTGTATAGCACAGGAAACTCTACTAAATATTCTGTAATAACATATGGGAAAAGAATCTGAAAAAGAATGGATCTATGTATATATATAACTATTCACTTTGCTGTACAGCTGAAACTAACACAACATTCTAAGTCAACTATATTCCAGTAAAAAAAAAAATTTTTTTAAGGCAAATAATAACTACATATTCCACAACATCCTCTTAGGCTCTGGTGAATTATGGAGAGTGTTAAATCCATTAGTGAGCATAGGTAATGCAGTTTCGCTAAGGGATCATAGACTTTTAGAGCTGGAGAAAGTAAAAGTGTTCTCAGAGTATGGTTCCTGGAACAGCAACCTACCTCTCCAGAAATGCAAGTTCTCCACTCCCTACTGAATCAAACTAGGAGTGGAACCAGCAATCTGTGTTCAGCAAGCATTCCTGGTGATTCTGATGCAAACCATTGACCTCATCAAACCGTGGCTTTAAAGAGAAGGAAACTGAGGCATAGAGAGGGCATCTGTGTCATAACTCATCAGTGAATTCTATGATCAAACAACCAGACTGAGTGAGGATTGGTGAGTATGGTGACTATGGTAAATGGAAAGGATAGAGATCATGTCACACGTACGTACTATTGTATCTTGCCTGTGAGGGTGTAGTGGTAAGCACACAATAGATGCTTACAAAAACAAATACAAATAGGTTGAATTTTTAAAATCTGTCTGGAAAGATTTCACAGAAATGTGGAACTTCTTAGATTTCGGAATTCAGTTTCACCAAAACTGTTAAGGGTTGTCATTCATTTTTTTTTTAATTTATTTTATTTATTTATTTTTGGCTGCATTAGGTCTTCGTTGCTCTGCGCGGACTTTCTCTAGCTGTGGTGTGTGGAGGCTACTCTTCGTTGTGGTGCACGGGCTTCTCATTGCGGTGGCTTCTCTTGTTGTGGAGAACGGGCTCTAGGCTCGCGGCCTGAGTAGTTGTGGCTCGTGGGTTCTAGAGCGCAGGCTCAGTAGTTGTGGCACACGAGCTTAGTTGCTCCGCAGCATGTGGGATCTTCCTGGACCAGGGCTCGAACCCGTACCCCCTGCATTGGCAGGCGGATTCTTAACAACTGAGCCGCCAGGGAAACCCGGGTTGTCATTCGTTTTTATCACTGCCAACAACCTTTAGTTCGTTGCTCCCCAAATAAGTCCAAACTCCTTGTCTTCCAAAATGGACTATGTGGTAATATAGTCCATTTGGAAATATCCTTAGGGTAAATGTATAGGTTAATTTTAACAAGACCTACTGAATATAAAATGACCCACTTTATAAATATTCATTTATGTATGTTTTATAAATGCATCATCCACCGAGCAATCCTTCCACCTTGAAACTGCCCTCAGCTCTTGTGATGACTACTTCTCTGTAAATCTCTGACTACTTCTCAGCCTATTTTGCAGCATCCTCTTCCTCTGCCCACATTTTTATATTAGGCTTCTCCAAGGTTCCATCTTGGACCCCATTTTCCATGAATGATCTCATCCATTCTCCTCCCCCAATTTCAGTTACCATTTATATGCTGGTAGCTCTCTCAAATTTTATCCTAGCTCAGATTTCTCCTGAAGAGTACATTGGTTAATCTATCTCCTAATTGATCTATTTCCACCATTCCTGCCTGTGCATTAAATTTGTTCACTGTCACCAGAGTATTTTTGTTTTAATTTCTAATAGCACATACTTTAGAAAAATAGATGCTTACATCTCCCTGCGCACCTCCCTGCACAGAGGAGCCCCAGGCGGGCAGGGAGGCTCCGAGTAAGCATCG
Organism: Tursiops truncatus; assembly: GCF_011762595.2. Taxonomy (NCBI): domain Eukaryota; kingdom Metazoa; phylum Chordata; class Mammalia; order Artiodactyla; family Delphinidae; genus Tursiops; species Tursiops truncatus. Next base: position 59,246,786 of record NC_047049.1, on the reverse strand, counting down.
GTTGGTGGACGTGGTTCCTGCGCGTCGGGCCTGAGAAGCTCTGGGCGAGAGCGCAGAGTCGGCTCCTGGGGCGGTGCGGGGCGCATCTCAGGTCTCACACTTGTAAGTTTCGGCAAAGAATGCTGTGCTTCTTTAGGCACGCTGAGCCATGCCGTACAAAGCTTCAAATCTTGGCGCAAAATCCAGAGACCTTGCCAGAGCAAACAAGACATACAAATGGACGACTGGTCAAAAGGGCCTAGATAAGTGGTGGTTCTTATTGTTCTTCCAACCAGCTATGAAAGAAACCTTTATTGCCTGTATTTTATAACCAACCAGTATATTTTAACACCAGGACAGTGCTGCATTAGTCCAAACATAACCCATAGTTATCTTGAACAAGAGACCACTGGGAGAAATAAAAGTACACAGCCAGGTGAGCAACTGCCTGTGAATTCTAAGGGAAGCATGCAACAGAAATCCAATGAATTAGTTAATGAAGCTACATATGAGGGCATAGAACTGCCAGAGCAGAGATCAAGGAATTTTCAAGTCATCAGTCCTCATCTAGGTGATGAGAAAGCTCACTGTACCAGAGAAAAATCCAACATTATGGAACATAGAAATAATGATTTGCATTACAAATGTATGATTCCTTGTCAAGTTACTTCAGACTTAAAGAGGAGACAATAGCGTTGCTTCTAAAAGAATTGGACATTCTCAAAGCAAGCAATAAAAAGCTTCAAGAAGGGCTTCCCTGGTGGCGCAGTGGTTGAGAGTCCACCTGCCAATGCAGGGGACACAGGTTCGTGCCCCGGTCTGGGAAGATCCCACATGCCGTAGAGCAGCTAGGCCCGTGAGCCATGGCCGCTGAGCCTGCGCGTCCAGAGCCTGTGCTCCGCAACGGGAGAGGCCACGGCAGTGAGAGGCCCACATACCGCAAAAAAAAAAAAAAAAGCTTCAAGAAAAACTGACTAAAGAAGATAAAGAACAGAGAAAACTAAAGCTTAAACTGGAACTCCAAGAAAAAGCAACAGAAGCTCAAATTGCTGAAAAAACAGCAGCTCTGGTTGAAGAGGTGTATTTCGCAGAGGGAACGTGATGAAGCTATTATGTCTCGACTGCAGTTAGCCAATGAGGAGAGAGATGAAGCAATTGCAGGAGCCAAGCATATGGAAATATCTCTAAAACTGCTAGAAAATATTAACCCTGAAGAAAATGACATGACATTACAGGAATTACTGAACAGAATAAACAGTGCAGACACAGGGATAGCTATTCAGAAGAATGGAGCTATAACTGTGGATAGAATCTACAAGACCAAGGAATGTAAAAAGAGAATAACTGCAGAAGAAATGAATGCAGTGATTGAAGAACGGAATGCTGCTTTGTCTCAGGTGGAAGTTTTTCTCCCTTTGGAACTAATAAGACCTCTGGATTAGCAGAATCTCAGTTTGCAGAGATGGGAAGCAAAAATCTTGCTATTGGATCACTACCGGTAATAATGAATGAAGCCACTCCCATTTCAACCCCTTGATTCCTGGACCCGTGAATATTGGCTGTGGATGAAAAAGTACCATATGTTGGACTCTGGTTTAGAGCATATACACTGTCATGGAGAACCTTGTCCTAGCCCCACCAGGTATTGCCACATATCGGGCACTATAATCAAGTCTTCAAAAATCCATTCCACTGTTTTATCAAACTAGCTGTGTCAGGATGATGCAGAACTTGGTAAGATCAGTGTTCATGAGCATGAGCCTATTGCCACACTTCATGTGCTATGAAGTGAGTTCCTTGATCAAAACAATGCTGTGTGGAATCTCATGGTGATATGTAAGGCATTCTATAAGTCCATGGATGGCTGTTTTTGCATAAGCATTGCATTCAGGGAAGCAAGTCCATATCCAGACAAAGTGTTTATTCCAGTAGGAAGAGTAAAGAGCAGTTTTAGTAAGAAGGTAGGAGAATGAAAGTTTGTGATCCAAGAGCAGAGTTTCAGAGTTAAGGATTAAAGAGGACTAAGGACAAGATATGGCCAAGGTTATTGTTTGAAGGTATATTTTATTGGAATAAATGGGTCAAGAAATTGTGAGGCTAGAGTGTTGTATGGGTGATTCTTGCTTTTATCTAGAATATTGGCAAGAAAAAAAATTTTTTAATGTGGGAAAGTAACCTTTGTTGTCAAATCACAGTGGTACAGATGAGAAGCAAGTCATCCAAATCAGTGCTTCTCAAACTGTCTGTGGTGAAAACCAGTTTAAAAAAACGTTGTTCCAATGTGTTATGGGCCACTACTTTTATAACGTATAATAAAAATGACTTATTAAAAAAACTAAAAAATAAATGTGAGAGAAGGGAAAAGACACCACACGAAGTGGTCAGTGAAACTCAGGATGTGAGACGTTCTATAGGACAAAAGACTGGGTTTCTTCAACAAGTAGCATGGGAGGTGGAGGGACTGTTATAGATTAAAAGAATTTAAGAGACCCAACCACAAGCAATGTATAGCTCTTGTTTGTTTTGTTTTGTTATAAATTTTATTTATTTATTTTTGGCTGCGTTGGGTCTTCGTTGCTGCACACGGGCTTTCTCTAGTTGCAGTGAGCAGGGGCTACTCCTCGTTGCAGTGCGCGGGCTTCTCATTGCGGTGGCTTCTCATTGTGGTGGCTTCTCTTGGTGCGCAGGCTCTAGTAGTTGTGGCTCACGGGCTCTAGAGTGCAGTAGTTGTGGCGCACGGGCTTAGTTGTTCTGCGGCATGTGGGATCTTCCTGGACCAGGGATTGAACCCGTGTCCCCTGCATTGGCAGGTGGATTCTTAACCACTGTGCCACCAGGGAAGCCCCTATAGCTCTTGTTTGAATCCTGACTCAAGCTAGCAATACAAAGAAATTTTTGAAACAACTGGGGAAATGTAAATACGGAATGAGTATTAGATGATATTAAGGAATTACTGCTACTTTCCATAGTTGTAATAATGACAATACGATTATATAAAAAAGAAAGGCCATTTGTTAGAAATACATACTGCTGTATAAATGAAATAAGATTGACAAAATGTTAACTATTATTGCAGCTGGGTACTCTTTATTGTTTTTTCTACTTTGTATATATTTGAAATTTTCATCATAAAAAATTAAAATGAAAAGTCCAGTCAACTAAAAAGGAAAAAATAGGAATAAGAAAAATATCCTACCATCCTGGGAAGACTTGTTTACAGAACCAAAGGACTATCTGGTAAAAGTCCTTGACTCTAGCAATCAATCCTGGCAGCAAATCTGGGTTTATCTCACACACACGTCCTCTGTTTCTCTGCAACACATATGAAGCAGTCAGATGGCTTCTCAGGGACAGGAAATTGCATGGTTTTGTTATTTCTGTTAAGACCATTGCCACTTAGCAGCACTACCCTGTAATGAAACAGTTCCTCAAGTTAAGACCATTGCCACTTAGCAGCACTACCCTGCAATGAAACAGTTCCTCGGTTAAGACCATTGCCACGTAGCAGCACTACCCTGCCATGAAACAGTTCCTCAGTCCCAGAGTCATCCATTGCTGCCATCAGATTGCAACTTAATAAGCTAATAATGATCAAGTTGCCTGTGTCCCACTAGCATTAGTGATAAAGTAGCTGAGTACAAGTTAAATCAATGGAAACCCCTTGCTAGACTGTAAAGTCTGCTTGTGGGAACCTCTTTTACGTTAATCACTGTCAAATACCCGTGACCAGCATGTTACCTGGCCCTTAGTGAGCATTACTGTTTAACTGAACCGAAACCCTGGAGGAAAGGGGCCACAGTAACTTGAATGCTACTTAGTGTAATAAGAAAATGTGCTAAAAGATTATGAAGACAAATTTAGGGACTACTTCCTAAATGACAATAATATTTCTTTCCCAGGCACTAGAAGTTCTGTTATTAGGAAAAGAAGCATAGATGAAGAAAGTTTAGAAATAATAGAAGCCCAAAGCATCATGTCAAGGTAAGATTAGGAGAGAAAAATTTTGGTTTCATGTGCATCCTTGTTTAATATCATATTTAAAAACAACAAACAAAAACCTATTCTCTACCCTTCTTTTTATCCTTCCCTTTCACATTATCTTCAGTAATAGTGCTTGCCAATTCTCATTCTACGCACTGTAGGATGTCAGGAAGCTGGAAAACTCCAAACGTGTAACTACTAAGGTTATGTCTAGTGACATGTCATATACAGGACCCTACATTGTCCCTCTCTTGTCTAAAACTGAAACTCTAGTAAACTTTGTCACTTACTTTTCTGTGTCGTCAATTTAATGAATAGTTCCTAATCTGAAGCCCCTACCCCTATCTTACTGTGAGAATTAGTGAAATAAATAACACTAAACCATTTTAAATTTGGAGAAGACAGGCACTATGAAAACATGAGATACTGCTGCTCAAACACAACTTGAACCTTGTTTCTTTAGGAAGTTTTGATACCAAAGACAATAATGAAACAGACTTGGATGTTTGCTTCAAGAGAATATTGTCCTCATTCCACACCTGTCCATACTACTCTTTTGTGTGCTATTGTAAACTCCTTGACCACCTGACCAAGACATTTTCTAAAGATCATTTCCAAAAATTAGGCTTTATCCCATTCTCATGTAATCTGCAATGCTATGGCTGCAATATCATGAAATCAGTTCCTTGAAATCACAAAACAAGATTTTGACGTGAGGGGATGTCCCTCTTTTAGAGTTCCCTTCTGGATAAGATACTGGAGGCCTCATTGCAGGGAAGTCTTGAGAAAAAAACAATAGGAGGATGAGGGATTGTGAGGGTTTTTCTTTTTTTTCCCCTGAAGAAAAATATCAATAAACTAACTCTGTTGACAGTGTAAAGCAGTGCTTCTATCTGGGGTCAAGGCCAGAGCAATGGACACCTTATCCCACTCATCCTCTTCCTCTGATAAAGCCCCAGCCAGTACTGAAAAGTCTTCTTCACAAGAGCCTAGAGGCCTTTTTAAAAAGTGTTTGAAAAAGAAGCGGACAAAGGAAGACTGAAATTAAGAGAATTTTCCAGTCTGTCTCTGGTGGCTGGTCCAAAAGGATGCTTCAATTCCTGCTCTTCACCTGCCTTTTCACCACAGTAACACTGGGGTCACCAACGGGTAAGTCTTGTGTCAAGTACTTGACACGATGTACTTTTTGTTGGAGGAATTTGCTGTTATGTACAGGTAATTAAGAGCAAGATTCCAGTATCTTAAATACTGGTTCTAGAATAGGAGAAAAAAAGTCATTGAAAACCTGTGGAGATATATTTTCAGAGAATTTCATTTCATGTTCCGTTTAGCCTTTTGCCTGGGCATCCAAAATTTCCATGGATCTGCCAAATCCAAACAACTTTCCATGAGCTAAATATTTCTTGGAGTATCTGTAAAAGGAATCCTAACCTCTTTATATTCTAGGCACTTGTATAGTCCCAACTTTAAGAGGGAAAAAAAATTTTTTTTTAGAGCAGAGGATAGAGTTTTTTCTTTCATTAATACAAGGGACTGAGTGTGCCCCTAAAGGCACAGATCTGGATAAATCAGACTTCTTAGTCTTGACATCTGAAAATACGACTTTTTGCAGAGATTGAGTGAATCTTAAACTGTCTCCCCCCTTGGTACCCCCAGACTTGATACAAAACTGGCCAACAAAGCAAAGTTTTAATTCCATTTAGTAACAAATGTCTCTCTCCTTTTCCCATTAGAATTTAAGTTTTAACTAGAAGAGAGAGTGAGATGGCAAGAACCATCCTTCTTGGCACCTCTGAGAATCTCAGTGTTTAATTGCCCCTATTTCTTCGGGTAACTAAGGCCTTGCTCTAGTACCTTTAAGAATAAACATTAAAAATAGGCTTGAGACCCTAAGGAGACATGTAAAACTAAATGTCATGTGGTATCCTGGATGGGATGCCAGAATAGACAAAAACAGGCAAAAACTAAAGAAATCTAAACTATGGACTTGAGTTAATAATAATGTATCAACACTGGTTCATTAATTGTGGCAAAGATACCACACTAGTGTACGATGGTTTCATAATAGGGGAAACTGGGTGCCAGAAAATGGGAACTTTTTGTACAATTTCCTCAATTATTCTCTAAATCTAAAACTGGTCTTAAAAAGTCTTAAAGATAGGTTTGAGCTAAGTTTAATCACCCTGTATCTGCTACCAGTAAGTAACCAAGAGTTGCTTGAGTCAAAGTGGTCCTGCCCTCAATTTCCTCCCCGCTTTCTCCCCACTCTCTTCCCTGGCTTACTCCTCCCTCTAGTACCTCCTGTACCCTCCCATCAGACACCTTCTCCTTTCCCAAATCTTTTTTATTTTATTATTTTTTTTCCAGCCCTTCTAGGACGTTTGACTCAACGCCATAAACAAGATAAAGGGAGAACTTTGGGGGCTAGGGATTGGGTGGGGGTGCAGTTGCCTGAGAGGAAAGGGTAAGTGAGAAAAAAGCAGAAGAAGGGAGGGCGGAAGGCGGGAAGCGAAGGGGGAGAGGGAAGGAAGGAGAGGAGGGGCTTCCGGCCCGAGTGCGCAGGGCCAGAATCTGGCGATCCGGACTATCCGAGGGGCGGTGCCCGGGGTTCGGACCTGGAGGGTCAGGGAGTCCTGGTCCCCGGGACGAAAGGGCGGGGGTGCTTACGTTTGCTCTCTGCTTTCGGCCACGGCGAGGTGCCGGCCCTGGGGGCGCACGGACGTCCGGGCTGACGAGAGAACATCCTAGTAAATAAAGGCTGACCGGCTGTCTGCCAGCTGGGGCCCCCTGAGTCGAACTTTGCCCACCGGGCTGTTCTCTGAAGCTCTCTCATTTGAGGGATGTATTATGTGTGCATGTGTATATATACGTCAGTAATTCAGGACGCAACATGCATAATACCGAATTCGGGCTCCACATTGAGAGACTGAAAAAAGGAATTAACGCCAGCGGCCAGATTATTAAAGGATTAAATTACTCCCTTTAAAGGGGGTGAGTGGAACGGGTTTATTTAATGTTAGGAAATATTGCATGGGTAACTTTTAAAATATGTATTTAGTTTACAGAAGATAGTAAATTTCTCCTATTTGTGGCATGTATCACCTACAACAAGAGAGGAAGTAAACTTTCAACAAATAGCACAAGAAATGATAGTTAAATTTAAGGAAAAACTTTATAAATCATGAAATAGTTATTGAGGGAGGTTTAGGAATTTCTGTAAAAGCTATTAAAAGTTGAGTACTTAACGATTTCTTATAAAATTAGAGCCAAGGAGATGAACCAAATATTTCTATGAATTTATAATCACCTGTGAAATTGCCCTGGAAATCTGTCTTCATAAGAGAACCACAGCTGGGAGAGCAGATAAGGGAAATTTTCCCTTTTCAGAGGGTAGAGAGTCTGTATGAGGACATTTCTTCCTCTCAAGGGACATCAAACCATGGTCTACGACACAGTCAGGAAACCGCAGGGACATTGTAAGGAGAGGGTTGCTCCTGGCACGTGTAACTCTGCAAAAGTGTTACTTCCAGAATATGCAATATCCTACTTATTTCTTGTCCCAAACGGTTAATATACTCTAAATGGGGACCTTAGCACTAGGCTACACCATCCTCTACATGTGACTGAAGTTTTGAGATTAAACTTGAAATTGAAATGTAGACTGGGAAAACCCAAAATATTTTCTAGACAACTTAGATTTTTTGATCATGGCCTATCCACACTTAATTATTGTGCAGTATTTGCTGAAGCTGAATTTCCTGCCCACAAAGTATTTCAGCCTTAATATGAATTCCCTGCCTACAATGTCTATTAAGTCAGCCTCACATGCATTAAGAAGGATAGTACTCTGGCTAGGACTCCTTTCTAGAATTTCTTGATTTTATAGATTCTTTGTAAGAACAATTTGCCTGTGTTAATTCAATGTTTTCCTGAAATTGAGAGAAGCAGTGAACTGGGGATATTGGTGTATTCAGTCATTAAAATGTTTTTGATGAGGTATTTGTCCATGTTATTTATGCACTAAAAATGCATGCTTGAAATGTTGCTGTATTCTAGACAGTGATGCCCTGGCTAATTGTGAAGACACAAAGTTCATGGTGTTTTCAATAGGTGATGGAACATGTACCAACATTCACATGGAGAATATCTTTGATAATTACTTGACACTATACTGTGTTTTTCAAAGCAGCTGACATATGCCAGAGGCCTATTGCTTCTAAGGTGGAATGAGCTTTACACATTCATTATCAAGCCAAACTGCCTGCTAATGCAAAATTCCATCCAAAATCTTGCTTACAAATGACCATCCAACTACTTTTTGAAAATTTCCAAAGATGAAGAGCTTACCACTCTATTATACAGCCTCTCCATTACTAGATAGCTGAACTGAAATGCACTTCCCCGTAACAATTTGTTCCTGTCATTGTAACAGAAAGCTAATTCCTCTTTCACAAGCCATTCCAGATTTTTGAAGACTAATGCATATTCTTCAGGGTTTGGTTTTTTTTCTCCAAACAGTAGTTCTCAGCTTCTTCCCCAGTAAATAATTGTTAGGCTCCCTTCTAAATCTGATCACCTTCCTCTGGACATCAAGTTTGTCCATTACTTTCATAAAATATAGCCTCCAGGTGTGAACACAGTACTCAAAATATAGTCTGACCAGTGCAGATTTCAGTGAGACTATAACCTCCCTTGGTCTGAACAACTATCCTATCAGATGATTACTCTGGATGAAAGGTTTAGTTCAATGCAAACACAAAACCTTAAATAGATTTGAAATAATTTTTCAAATGTAAAAGGCATTTATGAAATATGTTTACGTCAACTTGAGGAATCTTAAACAGCTACTTTTGGGGACTTTAGATTATTTCTTTCTTGAACTAAAAAGCCAGAATGTAAGACCAAGAAGGTGGACTCAGGCTATTGCCACTGTGATCTGAAACATCACAAGGTGCCTCTGAGGTGTCCTTTTCATTCCCAGCCCTAGATCCTTGTTCTGCTTACATCAGTCTGAATGAGCCGTGGAGGAACACTGACCACCAATTTGATGAGTCTCAAGGTTCCCCTCTGTGTGACAACAATGTGGATGGGGAGTGGTACCGCTTCACAGGCATGGCAGGGGATGCCATGCCCACCTTCTGCATACCAGAAAACCACTGTGGAACCCATGCACCTGTCTGGCTCAATGGCAGCCACCCTCTGGAAGGTGATGGCATTGTGCAACGCCAGGCCTGTGCGAGCTTCAGTGGGAACTGCTGCCTCTGGAACACCACGGTGGAGGTCAAGGCTTGCCCTGGAGGCTACTACGTGTATCGTCTGGCCAAGCCCAGTGTCTGCTTTCACGTCTACTGTGGTCGTGAGTACCTTCCCTGGGCTCTTTTCCCTCCCCCCACAAGGCCACATATGGCATCAAAGAGAAAAACACCATAGGAAATTTGGTTATGGTAGTATCTCAGAGCCTGAAGAACATTGATTTAGGGCCACGGATACCTCCAGATCATGATTTCTGAGGTCTGTCCTTAGATTTCTGAAAAATTCCTGAAGAATAGAAAGGGAAAGGAGCTATGACTTTGATCAGTTTTACTTTGTCTTCCACTCCATTCAAACAGAACAGTAGAAAGTGAAATGTTGACTTAGATTATTTAGTGTGGATTTCCAGCCTTTTTGGGCATGGAGGACCCCTTCTCAATATATATTTCAGACATCCATACGGTAGCATTGTGCTTAGTGCCCACTGATTTTTTAAATGATGTATAATGGGAAGAAGCCACTTGAGATCAGTAATACTTTTAAGTGAATTTTCATGTTATTAATCCCATAAAAATCTGTATACATTTAAAAAATAGACTGCATAGAAGAGTAGGACATAATGCTTACTTAATCTACAGCTCATGTTTGGTGAGGTTTTAGATTTGCAGAAACTCCATGGTCACCCAAGGATCTGAAGTTGGGACTCATTGAACTCAATGACAGAACATGTCCCTAGGCAGCACCTCTTGCCATTGGGCTATATAAACGCTGATCAATGAGAATTCTCTTGATGTTGGCTGGGAATTCATACCCCATGATTGAACTCATGAGGCTTTCTCATGGATGAGAGTGTCCTCTGGTCCTCGCCCTTCCTGAAAGGTCCTCTTTATCCTCCATAGATTTTTATGACATCTGTGATGAGGACTGCCACGGCAGCTGCCTGGATACCAGTGGGTGCACGTGCTCTCCAGGAACCGTGCTAGGCCCCGACAGACAGACATGCTTTGGTAAGAAACCCATCTTGCGGTAGAAACAGGCTATTAGGAGTAAAGGACAAATCAAAAACTCTTCCTGACTCAGAGCACCATCATTTTTCCAGTTTGTGTCTCTGAAAACTCAGAATGGGGTTTGTCTTTTTAGTTCATAACTAAAGCCTCAAGCCAAATTTATATCATGTGTCGGGACAGTCTGGGATTGCGTTGTCCAATACACTAGCCACTAGCCATGTGTGGCTATGTGGCTTGTGTGACTGAAAAAGTGAACTGTAATTTTACTTAATTTTAATTTAAAAGCTAATATTTGATTCAGTCATTGGAAAGCTAAAAATGTGTGGGGCAACTTGAGTGAACTGTAAATTTTATGACTCTAAAATACAGCTCAAGTATTTCTGATGAAAATTTATCATCCAAATTGAGAATACTATAAGTATAAAATACACACCAGATTTTGAAGATTAGTTCAGAAAAAGAATAAAAGATCAATAATTTTAATATTGATTATATATTGAAATGAAATATTTTAGACATACTGGATAAAATGAAATCTATTTTTTAATTTATTTTATTTATGTATGTATTATCTTTTGGTTGCACTGGGTCTTAGTTGCGGCATGTGGGATCTTCGTTGAGGCACATGGGATCTTCAGTTGTGGCATGCGGGATCTTTCATTGAGGCGCACGGGCTTCTCTCTGGTTGTGGTGTGCAGGTTTTTCTCTCTCTAGTTGTGGCACACAGGCTCCAGAGTGTGTGGGCTCTGTAGTTTGTGGCACGAGGACTCTCTTGTTGAGGGACGCGGGCTCAGTAGTTGTGGCACCCTGGTTTAGTTGCCCCACAGTGTGTGGGATCTTAGTTCCCCAACCAGGGATTGAACCTGCATCCCCTGCATTGGAAGGCAGATTCTTTACCACTGGACAACCAGGGAAGTCCCTAAAATATATTATTAAGATTAATTTTACCAATGTCTTTTAACAAATTTTTTAATGTGACTACTAGGCAATTTTACATTACATGTGTGTCTTGCTTTGTATTTCTGTTGGGTAGCTTTGGTCTAGAATTATCTAAGGACATACTCCTGTAGCTTCACTGATATAATTTTGGTTTGTCTGAGTAGCAAGAAAGGGGAGTCAGATTATTTGTAGGAAATCCAGAGTTGTCCAATTGTATACATGTTTTGTTGTCTACAGCAGGGAGAAAATAGAGTTGAAAAACCCAGGACTGAAGATCATCTATTTTCTGTTTAGTGTTATGAAGCTTTTTGTATTCAGACTCAAATAGAGTTAAAACAAGTCTAGAGAGAAAGGGGAGGACTACCCCACAGCTGCCTCCTCCAGAAGAAGAGTAACAAGATCAGGATGGGATAGGGCATCAGGATGAAAGGGATATCAAAGGGTTCTTATTTTAGAAAAGCTTTTGTTCCTCAGTCTCTTTAATGAACCCCACTAGCCATCCCACGGAGCACGGTTAGGCGCTCCCATAACAGTTGTTAGGGCTCTTGCCTGGTTGATTTTGACTATGTGATTTAATGTAAACAGGTTCAGGGTGTGGGGGACGATGGTTCCTACAATTCCGCCCAACCCCTCACACTGCGTGCGCACACACACACACACACACACACACACACACACACACGTGTCTGTTGGAAAATATTTGGCTTCCTCTTAAGGCAGGAGTTGTTCATTCATCTCTTCTTTTGTTTTAATATAACTTTTGAATAGGTGATGTATTTAAATGGCTCCCAAGTTAAACAGCATGAGGGTATACAGTGAAATATCTAGCTCTCTGTCCCCCATTTGCTCCACTTCCCTCTCCTCCAACTCCATCCCCAGTAAACTCTTTTTTTAAAAATATTTATTTTTTTTCTTTATTTTTCTTTATTTTTTTGGCTGTGTCGGGTCTTAGCTGCAGCACACGGGATCTTTCGTTGTGGAACATGGGCTTCTCTCTAGTTGTGGCACATGCGCTCCCGGGCGCGTGGGCTCTGTAGTTGTGGTGGCCCGTGGGCTCTCTCATCGAGGCTCATGAGCTCAGTAGTTTTGGCGCGCAGGCTTAGTTGCCCCACAGCATGTGGGATCTTAGTTCCCTGACCAGGGATCGAACCCACGTCCCCTGCATTGGAAGGTAGATTCTTTACCACTGGACCACCAGGGAAGTCCCACAAGTAAACTCTTACATTATTTACTTACGTATGCTTCCAGGGTTTCTTCAGGCAGATATAAAAATAAAAATATACATATTTATTTATTTGTTGCAGTTTTTTAAACCAAAGCTTGCATATTATACACACCATACACATCTCTTGCTTAACAATTTATCTTGGACATCTCTGCCTATCAGGACATAGGGAAAAGCCCCCAGTTCCTGCCTGGAGTCTGTCTGTTGGTTTCAGGGAGATCATGAACTCCCTGAAATTAGAGGCAAAGTTCTGTGTTTATGTGCATGTGTCAATGTTACTTTAGTTTTTTAAAAAATATATAACAATTTTAATTATTTATTATAAATTATTTTTTCAGGCAGAGAGAAGAGTATAGGAAAATAATATAACAGACACTCATGTACCCAGATTTATAGCTAAATTTTTCTTCCTTTTTGAATTAAAAAATTTTTTTTAAATTTATTTATTTATTTTTGGCTGCATTGGGTCTTCATTGCTGCATGTGGGCTTTCTCTAGTTGTGGCGAGCGGGGGCTACTCTTTGCTGCGGTGCATGGGCTTCTCATTGCGGTGGCTTCTCTTGTTGTGAAGCGTGGGCTCTAGGCACACGGGCTTCAGTAGCTGTGCCTCACAGGCTCAGTAGTTTTGGCGCATAACTTAGTTGCTCCGCGGCATGTGGGGCCTTCCCGGACCAGGGCTCGAACCCGTGTCCCCTGCATTGGCAGGTGGATTCTTAACCACTGCACCACTAGGGAAGTCCCTCTTCCTTTTTTTAAAATAAAATTTTACAGATACAAATAAAGCCATCTCACTCCATCTCTTTTACCTCTCTCACCCTCCAGGGGTAAAAATCACAGTTTTGAAGTTAGTGTGTGTCCTTCTGGTCCCTGTTTTTATGCTTTTATTATCTATGTAATAAATAACAATAATAATATAACATAACAATAGCAATATATAGCATTGTTTTGTGTGTTCTTAAAATTAACATAAAAATGATACCTTACCTCACGTGTGAGATTTTCTCTAGAGTATACCCATAAAAGTGGAATTGCTGGGGCATAGAGTTTCTAAGGCTGTAAGTGACAATAAACTCCCAGATAACAATGGCTTCGATAAGTAGAAGCGTATTTCTCTCAGGTAAAATACTCAGTCTCCAGGTGAGCAATCCAGGCTTTCGACAGAGGGTGAACCCAAGCACCAGTGTGGCCACTCCCAGGAGGGCTGCTAGCACCTCTAGCCATCCACTGTCCAGGCAGTAGGGGCCCTGATGAAGGATCTAATCTTAGCAACTATATTTTTCATTTCTACGAGTTCTGTGTGTTTGTTTTGTTTCAATTCTGCCTTGTCTTCCTCCACAATTTTATTTTGGTTACTGGCCTTACTCTTATCTGTTTAGTAATTTTTTAAATCCTTGTATTATGGATTTTTCTGGATTATTCTGTTCTCTCCAGTTCAGAGCCTCCCATTGGTTATCTTGTCAGCTTTCTCATAGTGGATCATCTCCTCCTGCATATGTTTTATGATAAACCACCTTCTGTTGTCATTGTTTTTCTGTGGTCCTCCACTCTTATTATCTGGTTTGAGGAGTTCTTTTTTACCACAGAGAGTTTTTTGATTGCTTGTGTCACAGAAGCTTCACCAGTCCAGGCCAAACTTTACATCAGTTTCTCAGTTTCAAGATCCCCACGCCATGTGGGAATTATGAGTTCATACTTCAGCCGTGGCAGGGCCCAACGTGGGGTTTATGAAGGCTTTTCTCTTTCCTAGAGCCTCAGGCAGAGAGCTCCTTATTTCTTTCCTGGGCCTCGGAGCAGAGTCCTTCTCCTCCCCCTTTCATTGTGGGGATACGTTTTCCAGGGTCCTAGACTTGAGCAGGGTTTCAGTTCTAGCTCATCTCCTCTCGTGGGCCCAAGGCCATGCCTCCTGTCACCTTGTGGGTGTTTAAACCCCAGTCCCTGGTTTATATCCTGTATCCAAGCCATGGCAAATTTAACTCCTCAAGCTCCCCTGTTTTTGTTTGTAGAAGGAAGGGGATCGACATTTGTTGCCAACTGTGCTTATTCTTTTTATAGCAAGAGTCCATGTCCTTCATCAGATTCTTAAAAATGTTAGCAATCATTGCTTAAGTACAATGGGGGAATATTCCAATATTTAAATTGATTTGAGGGCAATTTTTCATGTTTTAAAGAAGACTGCTTCGCAAAAAATTTTATCCAACATATCCTCTGCAATGCAAATTCCTTTAATGCATTTAAAACACAGTTTGATTTATGTTTTATTTATTTAGCAAATCGTCAGGAATTGCAGAAAGTGAGACTCTCCAATACAAACAAGCAGGTGAACCCAAATACCAAAGGGGACTTCATTTCCCCAACAGTTTTGCCCTGAGGAGGGAACTGGCAAGCAACCAACTAACTGCCTTCCGCTCCAGCAGAGGGCAGAGGGACAAATAACTTGGTGGGGAGACCAGGTTAATAAAACTGATTATATTGGAGTTGGTTTGTGGAAAGTCTATGGACAGGATCTGAAAAGATGTGGAGTTTCTGCTAAGGGGCTTGGGAAAAGGTTGCATGGCTCAGCAGTATCTAAATGGTGTGGTCTCTCTTCTACAGATGAAAATGAATGTGAAAAAAACAATGGTGGCTGCAGTGAGATCTGTGTAAACCTCAAAAATTCATATCGCTGTGAGTGTGGGGTTGGCCGTGTGCTAAGAAGTGATGGCAAGACATGTGAAGGTGAGATGGGCAAGAAGGGATTCACATCAAGAGCCCCCAGTAAGCCATTGGCTTATTCTTTGATGTTCATAAAACTGGCCAACGTCAGAAGAGAGTAACAATCTGGCTGTGTAAAGAAACCACAAATCATCATCACTGAGAATCATTGCAGGATGCTCGTGTTGCAGACAGAATGCAGTGTTGATTTTGTCTCCAAGCTTTAGCAGGAGGGAGCTGTTGCATTTTGCAAGAGGCAGAGAGCTGCATTTTAATTGGTGGTATGAAAATAGGGTATTCCGTGTTTCTCAAACTTTAATGTGCCCACGAATCACCTGCGATCTTGTTAAAATACAGGTTCTGATTCAGTAGGTCTGGGGTCAGGTGAAGATATTGCATTTCTAAATAACTTCTAGGTGACACCTGTGCTGCATATCCAGCGAGCACATCTGGAGTAGCAAGATAATGGAGGTAGGTAGCATAACAAATGGTTTACAGCAGTGTTTCTCAAACTTCCCTGCTGAGAATCACCTGGGTGCCTTTAAAGCTGGCCTTTCCCAGGCCTCTCTCCTGGAAACTCTGGTTCAGTGGGGTGGGAGGGGCCTTACAGTTTGTGTTTTTACCAAGTTTCTAGGTGAGTCTTACCATCTTGGAAGTTTGGGAAACTGGCTTACATGAAGCCATTTTTTTTTTTACTCATATGCTTTGAATTTATTAGAGATTAATACATTTTTAGAGATAAGTAAACTTATCTTTTTTTTTTTTTTTTTTCGGTACACGGGCCTCTCACTGTTGTGGCCTCTCCCGTTGCGGAGCACAGGCTCTGGACGTGCAGGCTCAGCCGCCATGGCTCACGGGCCCAGCCGCTCTGCGGCATGTGGGATCTTCCCGGACCGGGGCACGAACCTGTGTCCCCTGCATTGGCAGGCAGACTCTCAACCACTATGCCACCAGGGAAGCCCTAAACTTATCTATTTTTGATAGTAGAAATGCTGTATACATTTCATATAATTAAGTACTAAAAAGAATTTGTAATGTATGTCAAATAATTGAAATGGAAATTGTCTACTATTATGACATGAAACTTAGATAATGTCCCTCTCTAAGGCCCTTGCAAATTATCCCAAATAAAATTTCATCACTTCCACTTTAATAAGTCTGAATCTCATGATATTGGGAGTTGAGAGACAAAAAAAGGAAAAAATTCTGCAGATTATATGAAGAGATAAATGGCTTAATTATCATTATTTACAGAGGACATATGATTTGTCCCAGAGGGTAATTGAATTTGTGGCATAACAGATTATAATACTGCTTACGATTTCACTTTATTCTAGTTATATTCAAAATAATAAAATACTACCCCAAAAGGAAAAATTATGGCTAGTGCTCACAATTCATTTCATGCAACAAAATTTGCGTTATTAACTCAGGGACCATTAACCAGGATATCAAATTACTGTCCCTTGTAAAAAGACTAAATGTACTTTAAATTTTATTGAGTAAGAGTGATGTCCTGAATCCTCCTTAAATCTTATTTTATGCAATAATCTTTACATATTTAAATATTAATGAAATGTTCCATGATGAACATTTATAATTACTCATGAGTATTTCATTGGAAATATTAAGTTAATCCTCATATAATTTTAGAACCTAATAATCATAACTGAAAAGTATTTTAGCAGAAGATAAAATTTGAATATGAATTACACTTTAGGATTAAGATTCATATTTGAAATCCTGCTTTTTTTTTGTTTTGTTTTTTGTTTGTTTTTTTGTTTTTATGGAAACCCTTACATTTTATTGATACTCCAAACATATTTGTTTCTTTAGCTAGTCTGTTAGATTAGCATATCTTCTTTTTTAAAATAAAAAGCTCTTTTTAATTTTTAAGTAACTTTTATTGTTTTGTTTTATTATGAAAGAGTTATGTTCATAGAAGAAAATACAAAGGAGTAAAAGAACGATAACCAAAATGACCACAATCCCACTTGCAGATATAGCCATTCTAAACATTTTGGTATGTCCTTGGAAGAGACTTAAGATCCTTTAAACCAAATAAGAATTTCTGTTTATTTTGTGCTTTGCAGTTTTAGACCTGGAAATATCCTGAGTGAACATTTAATCCAACCCTTTCATTTTACATATATTGAAATTGAGGCCCAGGGAAATTAACTGACTTAAGGAAGACCATTTTTAAGAAAAAAATTTCCTATTAATGTTGACTTTAACATTTTATAGCATATTTTATGCTTTCTTCTACACCATTATATATCATTTTCAGCTATTTCAAAAACCCATAGGAATACTCTTATCCTTTTTAATTGTACAGATTTATAAACAGGTGATAGCCTAATCTCTCCTAAGTTTTGCAAAGATTAATTCATCGCAAATTTATTCTCTCTCCCTGTTTCACAAAAATTGATTCATCTCAAGTTAATTTACTAAGGACTAATATTTTTATTATTAATGAACTGAGACTAATAGCTATAACTGGAAATTGGCTCATATCTTTCCTTGAACATCTTAAATGATTTGAAAGCATTCCCTTTTTTTTTTTTGGCCATGCCATGCGGCATGTAGGATCTTATTTCCCCAACTAGGGATCGAACACAGGCCCTTGACAGTGAGAGTGTGGAGTCCTAACAACTGGACCACCAGGGGATTCCTGAACGCATTCCCTTTTATTATCTGACCCCTAAAACAGGGACCAGTAAACTTTTTCTGCATAAACACAATAGTAGATATTTAAGGCTTTGCGGACCATATGGAATCTGTTGAAAGTACTCAACTCTGCCCTTGTAATGAGAAAGCACCCATAGACAATAGGGAAATAAATGGGTATGACTGTGTGCCAATAAAACTTTATTTACAACAACATGTAGCAGGCCAGAGTTTGATGACCCATGATCTAGAAGATCATATCCAGAGCCCACAAAGGTCATTATGTTTCCTCGCTAACTATGACATTATGTGGTAGTTTCTTCATTTTTCAACTGAATATTTTTCCTTTTTGCACATTTGATTGAGTATGCTTTTTGAAAATGTGAAACTTTTAAAAAGAAAACTTTAAAAAACTATGTCATAAGAGGAATGTCACAAAGAGCTCAGCTGAGTGGAATCTTTCAGTGTGTTGTCCAGGTTTCATTTTTATAATGTGCTGTCAGCCCAAGAAACATATCTCCAGTGCTATTATTCCTAGAGATTTGAGGAGAGGGGCTGGTGATCCAACCACTGGTAATAGCTCTGACTAACTCTGATCCATTTAGCTGCTCTAGGTGAATTTATATTCTGTCAGTCCCTTTTACATCAATAATACTCTACAAAATTTCAAACTGGGTGGACTAAATGTTACAGAAATTAAGAAATGACTTTTGGGTCTTCCTCCCCAAAATTGTAGTCTAACCATGAGAAAAACAGACAAAGCTGGATTGAAGGGCATTCTACAAAATGACCAGCTTAAATGGTTAGAGCTATGTGTGTTGTAAGATTGCTCTTTGTAGCTTTAACATTTAATAAACTTCTTTGTGGACATCATGTCTCAGTGACTGAGTTGGGCCCCAATGATACTGTGGTAAGTCAAGTACAATGCCTGATGCAAAGTACCAGTCCAAGAACCAGAATTCTTGGGGAAGAGGGCTACAATATCATTCCCTTTTCTTTTGGTTTTTATTGCAGACATTGAAGGATGCCACAATAACAATGGCGGCTGCAGCCATTCTTGCCTTATGTCTGAGAAGGGCTATCAGTGTGAATGTCCCCGGGGCTTGGTGCTGTCTGAGGATAACCACACTTGCCAAGGTAGTACATGCTCAACCTCTGCTCTTAATTCCTCCCTCTTAATCTCCCTGCCTTCCTCAACCGAGTGTGTCAAGATTCTCATCTTTTAGAACACCACCTCTTTTAGCAGCATGTGTACACTCTGGAATCATTTAAAAATTGTGGTAAAAAAATATAACATAAAATTTACCATCTAAACCAATTTTAAGTGTATAGTTCAGCAGTGTTATATATATTCACATTTTTGTGCAACGAATCTTCAGAACTTTTTCATCTTGCGAAACTGAAACTCTATACCCATTAAAACAAGGACCCCTCATTCCTTCCTCCCTCCAGCCCCTGGCAACCACCATTCTACTTTCAGTTTCCATGAAGTCAACTACTTTAGGTACCTCATATAAGTGGACTCCTACGGTATTTGTCTTTTTGTGGTTGACTTAATTTCACTTAGCAAATTGTCCACAAGGTTCATCCATGTTGCAGCATATGACAGGATTCCTTCCCTTTATAAAGCTATTCCACTGCATGGGTATACCACATTTTGTTTATCCATTCATCCATTGATGGACATTTGGATTGCTTGTCAATAATGCTGCTATGAACACGGGTGTGCAAATATCTCTTTGAGGTCCTGCTTTCAACTCTTTTGGACCTATGTCCAGAAACAGGATTGCTAGATCATACAGTTTCCTTTGCTTTTTACTTTTGATTTTTTCTCTAATTTCTATTATTAGTTGTATAACTAATACTTAATTTAGATGGAATTCCTCTCTTTTCTAACAGATAATTGGCTTATGAAAAGTTGAAAGCCCTAGGGAACTGATTCTTCCCCCTACACGTACAATCTGATCATCAACAATCCTCTGAGAACTATTTTCTGGAAATCTAGTTATTTATGTCCAGAAAATTAATTCACTCATCCATCAAGTATTTAATGAGCACCTATATGTGACTTCTTTATACTAAGCCGTTGCTGTGATATGCCCTCACATACTGATATTGCCCTCACATATTGTCTGACAGTACCCTTTGTACTCCTTTTAGAGTATTTGTACAGTCTAGAGGAGTGAATGCTAAGGAAGAGCAATCTTTTTATATTAAATTAAAGTGAATTTTATAGTTTATGGTTTATTGAGCAATGCAAGGACAATTTAGAACTCTTCCCCAAGTGCGCTAACGCTGTTTTTATTACCTCTGTTTTATGGGGCAGTAATTAATGGGAAAGTCAAAGTGGTAGCGTTATGTAATTTAAGCCTATATCAAAGCAGTGCTTTTTCTGTATTGCCAATAAATTGTGTTTGTGCTAAAAGTTCATCCTTTAGGTGTTTCAGCGCATGGAGTTATGCTAGACACACTTTGAAATAAATGTTTGTTGGATTGAAATTTTGATACAGTATTTTCTCATTTGGGAACCAATATAGTATTTGAGGAGCATTATTTGACCACAACCTTGGGAGTTAGGAGTCCAGGTTTTATTCACCAATTTGTTTTGAGCCTCAGAGGTTTCCTTGAGGATAGAACAAAAAGTTCAAGGTGTGGAAGGGAGAAGTTATTTCTCCTAGAATCCTCCTTCCCTTCTCCCAGTCCCACGTTTCCAGTTCTAACAGCAGTTCCTGTCCCCGCAGTCCCCGTGTTCTGCAGATCGAACACCATTGAAGTGAGCATCCCCAGGGACCTGGTCGGTGGTCTGGAGCTCTTCCTAACCAACACCTCCTGCCGAGGCGTGTCCAATGGCACCCACGTCAACATCCTCTTCTCCCTCAAGACATGTGGCACAGTGGTCGATGTAGGTTCTTCCTGAAGGACCCTTGGGGAATGACCAAATCCAGTTATTTGGGAAGTTGTTGACAGAGCTGTGCAGTGTGGCTTGCGTCATAGATGAAATATTTCCACATAAAAGAATGGAGTTAAAAAAATCATATACCATTCATTTAACAAATGTGTTATTGAGCATCTGCTGTGCTGTGGCCCCAACACTGGGAGGACAGTGGCTTAAAAAGAATTCTGTTCTTTCTGTTCTCAAATGGTACCATCTCTCCAATATGTGCAGACATTTTTCTGAGTGCATCAGCACCAGTACCCGGAGGCTGGCTATGTCTCCTCTGACCAATTATTATACTTGAAGATAGTGACTGATTAGATGATGGTTCATTTATGAGGTAGTAAATGAGTTCAGGGATTGAACCAGTTAGAGGTAAAAGGTTTGTACTTTCCTGCAAGAATCTGTGCACAGCCCTGTGCTGGGAGCCTGAGGGATATGTGAAATAAGATTCCTGACTTTTAGGAATATCCACAGTAGTATTGAGATGAAAACACACACAAATTATAAATAAGAGACAGTGATACAGTTGACGGGTGGTATAGGAGTCCAGAAAAGGACAAACAATGGAACAGTCACGACAAGTGGGACTTGAATTGGGGTGGAAGCATGTGTGTGGTTGATACAGGTGGAGACGAAAGGAAAGGGCATTTCAGATGGGAAACAAGTGAGCCAGTCTCAGACATGGGAACTCTTGAGGCTTAAGCTGAGTGAATGGGCAACACAGCCTGACTGGAAAAGGAGACTGGAAAAATAGTTGGGGGGAGACTATGCTTCCAGACATCTGCTTTGTGTGCTGGGGTGAGACGTTTGGGCTTTTTCCCATAGGAATGGGATTAAGCAGGCACTGTCATAATGAAATCAGAAGTGGGCAAGATGGATAGAAAAAAGAGGACCTGGACCCAGGAGATAAGTGTAGAGGCCCTTGCAATGAAATAAATACTTACTTATTGAATCCAACTTAGAGAAAATCAGAGAGCTAATGAGATTTGGGGTGAGACATGGGGGAGATATATGAGGAGAAGGTCCCGCTTTAGGCAAATTGTGTTTGTTGTATCTGTGGATAATCAAATGGAAATGCCCTACGATGAGCCAGGGGTTCTGGCATCCAGGAGAGCAGACAAGGCTGGAGATGAAGAACTGAAAAATCATCTGGGTAAACGCGACAGCTGAAGTCTGCGTGGGGTTGAGCTCAGCACAATGTCATGCTGCAGCACCATCACCAGGTCTAGGATTCCAGAAAAAGAATAATGTACAGAAGCTGTTCTTTTCTAAAATATCAGAGCTTTGAATTGGCTGATTCTGCATAGCTCAGGTTTTTATGACTAATACTCCAAAAGAATGTGTGGGTTGACCATGAAGTGGTATGTAAAACTCTTTTAACAGTCAAAATATCTTGCTAAAAGGAGGAGAAGCAATTAAAAAAAAAAGAAGCCTCAGGCTTCAGCAACCAAATCTCTCATGTGCTTTGATGTAAAAAGAAATTTGGAGAACGTTAAGGTGGGCGGGGGGCGGGGGCTGAGGTGCTCTGTGGAAATAAACATAGACTCTCCTCTCCTGGCCCTGGCCTGGCTCAGGTGGTGAACGACAAAATCGTGGCTAGCAACCTTGTGACAGGTCTACCCAAGCAGACCCCAGGGAGCAGCGGGGACATCATCATCCGAACCAGCAAACTGCTGATCCCTGTGACGTGTGAGTTCCCGCGCCTGTACACCATTTCCGAAGGCTACGTTCCCAACCTTCGCAACACCCCGCTGGAAATCATGAGCCGCAGTCACGGAATATTCCCTTTCACTCTGGAGATCTTCAAGGACCATGAGTTCGAAGAGCCCTACCGGGAAGCTCTGCCCACCCTCAAGCTGCGAGACTCCCTCTACTTTGGCATTGAGCCCCTGGTGCACGTGAATGGCTTAGAGAGCCTGGTGGAGAGCTGCTTTGCCACCCCTACGTCCAAGATCGACGAGATCCTGAAATACTACCTCATCCGGGATGGGTAAGTAGGCTGCTTGGACGATGGATTAGCCCCAGTTTACATCCGACCTCTGGGCACGAGAGCAAACTCAGTCATTTCTTAAAACCACCGCAGCACTCTCACCAGCTCTTAATTAGTTCAGAAACCGTTTGTGCGCATTTTGGTGGTAAAAACTGGTGAAGGAGAGGGGAGTCCAAAATGACTCCAAGGGGTCTAGCTCGTGTGACTGACTGGATGCCCCTAACCAAGATGAAAGGACACAGGTGGAGAAGCAGATTTGCTATGAAAATATTGAATATGATAATTCCAAGTAATAATATTGTATTGTAAATACCTGCAGGATACTAAGGCAGAGAAGTTCAGTGGGCAGTTGGAAATGCGTCTCAGACCCAGGAACAAGGTCAAGACTAGAGACAAAGGACAGAGAATCGCCCCTGTTTATAGTCAAAACTATAGGATTAACCTGCCCAGAGAGATTGTAGAGCATGGGTGGCAAGTGGGGGCTGAGAATGCAAGAGGCTTAGGAAGTGGGAGCAGCAAATGCAGGCCCCTCTTTTTTTTTTTTTTTTGCGATACGCGGGCCTCTCACTGTTGTGGCCTCTCCCGTTGCGGAGCACAGGCTCCGGACGCGCAGGCTCAGCGGCCATGGCTCACGGGCCCAGCCGCTCCGCGGCACGTGGAATCTTCCCGGACCGGGTCACGAACCCGTGTCCCCTGCATCGGCAGGCGGACCCTCAACCACTGCGCCACCAGGGAAGCCCCAGGCCCCTCTTTTAAGAAGTTTGGTAGTGAAGGAGAGAGAAGAAACACTTGGTCAGTTTTAGGAGAAGAAAGATCAGGTGAAGTTCGTTTCTGTTTGCTTGTTTTATACAAAGGAGATTTCCGTATTCCCTGAGGATGCTTGGATTGAGAACTTTGCTTGTCTCCGTGTATCATTGGAAGCCGCAGTTACCACACCCACTGCTTACATTCCCAGGAAAATTACACTCACATCCCAAACTCATAGTAGTATCTCATCAGTTTCTTCCTCATCCTCAATGTCAGATGGGACACATCTCAGGCAGATCAGGACCTGCAGCTTAAGAAAAGGCAAGTAGTCTAGTCAGAGCACCATAGGTGTGCCCTGGTTCATGCCCTTTGCTAATTGGCCTGGTAGACTCTGAAATTTCTCCTTTGCTTTTAACTCCCCAGATCTCTCACCACAGGCAAGCTTCACCTGCTGCTATCGATCTCCTGCACAATGATTTTCAACCCTTGATGCACATTAGGATCAACTGAGAAGCCTTTCTAAAAGTAGCAATACTCCAACCTGGTTCTCCACTCTTATTGCCCTAATTCCAGCTCTCATTATCTGTCACCCGGACAGGTAAAACGCTTTCTAACAGCCTCCTAAATCCCAGCTCTCAAGTCTCAGCTCCACAGAGCCCTGGGTATCCAGCCAAAAGAAAAAATATTATATGTATAGTCAGATCCCTGCTGAAAACATTTTGATGCCTCTTGATTTCCTTTGGTTGGTAAATTTAACTGTTTATCAGCAGGAGTACTTCTAGTTTCAGATTCCTGTAGCTCCTTAGCTTGTTTTCAGAATCTGGAAAATGCATCACTCTGAGCTGCTTTGGATGGCTAAGAGTAGGTCTCATAGCGGGCTGAAGCCCTTTAGATTTCTTGCCATCTTAAAGGGTTCTCCACAAAGTTTTAAAATGAAACGTAGAAGCATCAATTTTTATGTCTTTTTTTAAGTCACATAATTAAGTAGATTAGGAAATGGATTTACTTTTGGGGGAGAATGGATTTGGGTTCCTTTCAAATTTTTTTACAGCTTTATTGCAGTGCTATTTGCATACAATAGATGTACATATTTAAAGTGTACAGTTTGATAAGTTCTGAGGTATACACCCTGGTGAAGTTATCACTACAATCAAGACAGTGAATATTTCTCTTACCCCAAGTTTTCTCCTGCCCCTCGTATTTACTTTTTGCAAACATAAACGTATAGTCTTAACTCATTTACTGGGAAAACATGTAACCTACAATCTCAATAAAGCTTGTTATTCAGACCCTCAGTTAGGACTGACTATATATTTTTATTTTAGACAGTTCTAAGAAGAAGCTGTGCTATTTAATTTTCCAGCCGTTAGCACACACAAAACAACAACAAAATGCTATGGAAGATGTTAAAATTGTTAAAAAGCATAGACAGAACTCAAAAACACTGCTGTGTGGGCCTGTTTCCACTATTCACAGGAAAACAGTCCCATTTCCGGTGCAATATTGTATAATACAATATCGGCTAGGACAATAATGGTGCATTTGAGATAATCCTTCAAGATAAAATCCAACTCTCAGCTTGGCTTGCTCTTCCTCGCCCTCTGACCTCTACCTTCTCCAGTTTCTGCTCCTGCCAAAGGGAACCATGGGCAATTCCCAAATTCTGTTGTTCCTTACACCCTCCTGACTCTGCACCTGCTGTTTCCACTGCCTGAAATCTTCTTCCCTTTTTCTTCCTGTCTGATTCTTACTGGTCCTTTGAGACACATTGGGATTTCTTTCCTCCATGAAGCCTTCCCTGATTCCTTCTGACCTGAACTAGATATCTTCCTTCCTTCTTCCTCCTCAATGCCTTGCCTACAGTAAAAGCCATTAAATATTTGTCTGATGAACTACTGAATGAGTATTTATCATAATACTAATCTGGGGCTAGTTCAGAGCCCTAAAATAAACATAATGCAGTTTACTTATATTTGTAAATTATTTGATTATTCACTGTCCTCAGCTTAAATTTAATTCAGGCTGACATTTAACACATCTGATTCACTTCCCTCTAGTTTGGTTGGCATATGCTCTGAGAATGCAAAATAATTTAATGCAAACCTAAGCAAAGTAGAATTAGAAAGTTTATCTCCAGAAAAAGAAACATTGAATTCCAAAGTCAAATGTTGGACAACTTTTGGGTAATCAGTTATTTTGGATTTTCCTATACCATTGTTACTTTCTTTTAGCACATGAACTTGGAGTTGATGAACTAGCATTGTCTAATCACAGCAAACACCAAATCAAGAGCCAGAATTTGTCTTGGGTTCTATTCCGTAATGTGTTGCCCTGTAACTCTTTCTGCACATCTTCTCTTTAAAAAAAAATCGTATTTTTACTACTCAGCTATAGAAAAGAATGAAATAATGCCATTTGCAGCAACATGGATGGACTTAGAGATTATCATACTAAGTGAAATAAGTCAGACAGAGAAAGACACATCTCATATGATATCACTTATATGTGGAATCTGAAATAGGATAGAAATGAACTTATTTACAAAACAAAAACAGACTCACAGACAGAGAAAACAAACTTATGGTTACCGAAGGGGAAATGGGGGGAAAAGTTAGGAGTTTGGGATTAACAGATACAAACTACTATATATAAAATTGATAAACTTCAAGGTCCTACTGTATAGCACAGGGAACTATATTCACTGTCTTGTAATAACCTATAATGGAAAAGAATACGAAAAAGAATATATATGTATAACCAGAAACTAACACAACACTGTAAATCAACTATACTTCAATTTTTTAAAAATAGTATTTTTAGGTAAAGATAAATTGAAAATGCTGAGGCATTCACATGAAAAGTGCCATTTTAATGTCACGTTACTATTGTTATCATAGGTACTGGGCTTTAAGCTCCCTGACGTCACAGACCATATTGTTCATCTCTATCTCCTGTGCAGCCCCCAGCAGAGTGTGTCACACAGATTAGGTATGCATTAGGTATTTATTAGAGAACATAATCAGAAGATGGTATAAATTCATTTAACCTCAGGAAAATGAAAATGCGTACATAAATACAGGAAATAACAGAAACCACATTATATGTTTAGATCCTCTTCAGTTTAGGGGAATAAGGTAGTAGTGGTAACACAAGTCAATGTCTTATTTTTAAATAATTTTATTGGATTTTTCAACTGCCCTGAAACAGCAATTACCAATGAACTAGAAAGCAGTCTGTAAGCATGTGGAGCAAGTATCAACTTTTATAGGCTTTTATATCTGATCCCACTTTTTTACTGGCCTGGTAGACGGGAACTATTAAGTATCCATAAAAGGAAAACAGTCAGGAAAAAAGTTCCTTTTGAATTCAGAATGGAAAACATAATACATGTGTGAGCCCTGGCCTTTAGGAGAAATGGTTCATCAATACTAAACCGTCGCCTCAAAGTGGAGCGTCACTAACCCCTCTTTACCCTCAACTAATCCTGAGGCGAGCCTAGGAGTTTCACTTTAAGTGGTAGACCTGAGATTAAAACCCCAAAGCCCTATCAAACTCAAATTTAGCATTAAATCTGGGAAAAGAGGAATTAAAACATTTTGGAGGTGAATGATTTTTCCGAATAGATCCAGTTATTCTCTAAGAAACTGACATCTTTCTTCAGCTCTTTGTTGTACAAATTGGGGTTTGCTCACCTTTGGATCCCCTTCAGGGGCGAGTGTCCATAAATACAGTGAAATCTAGTTAAAGAAAAGCCTTCTCAAATCAATAATAAAGTACGTAAATGCAGAATTCCTGCAATATATTACAAATTAAAATACAGCCTTAAAAAGATACCTTGATTTCAAAAGATATCTCTGAAACAAATGTTGCTGCTGTTGCTAATACTTCGATACAATGACCTAACAGGAGGTCCTTGTGCCCAGTTTGTGGGTACAGAGAATGAGAGACGGGACCAGCAGCGTTAATGAGCAGGCCTGTGTCTGAAGATGCCTTCACAGGGAGGGGATTTCATTTTTCTTTCATTCTCAAAAATCTTGAGTGCAGCCCAGCCTCCTCCACCCACTTTGCCTCTCCTTGGACCAAACACGTTGGACTGGATTGTTTTTCCACCTCTGTTTAAACAATCAAGTCTTACGTGCTATTTTGCCCTACTTCCAGCTGTGTTTCAGATGACTCAGTAAAGCAGTACACATCACGGGATCACCTCGCAAAGCACTTCCAGGTCCCTGTCTTCAAGTTTGTGGGCAAAGACCACAAGGTGAGCTGAACATCTTTACCTTGTAAAGGTACCTCTCATCCCCAGCCTTCCTTCATGGTGTCCCAGTTTGTTCACATTCTACAAGCCCACAGTTAGGATCTGCATCACCTCTATGAAAAATACTATAAAACTGGCCATCTAGAAGGTTAACACCTCCATGAATGTCACAATTATCTGCCCCCACCCAGTAAAATAACTGGGCTTGTCCAAAGGAGGTACTATGTGATTATAATATAAAATCCTCGTGAGCAGATGTGGTTGAAAAAGCCTGTGTAGTGGTCACGTGGCAAAGTATATGGACAGAATATTTGCAGAAAAGACAAATAGTGAAATGTTCAGTGAAAATAGTACTTACATGCCAATTAAAATATTTATTATAAGACTATTTTATACATATTAAATTTATAAAAATTATAAATCCCAACTTGCAAGGCTATAGGGAGATGTATACAGTGGCAGTATAAATTGGTATACTTTCTGGAAAGTGGTCTGACAATGTGTAATAACCATAAAATTATGATCATCTAAAAATTTCAATTCTGACAGTTTCTCAAAAACAAAAAGTAAAACATGACTTATTGAATGTGTTTATAGAGCACTGTTATGAGAGAGGTGTTGTTTAAACCAAACAGTGTATCAATTAATGCAATATTAAGCAGTTAATGCAGAATGAAATATAGAAAAAGGAGATATGAAAAAACTATTGTCATAAAAATTTACATGCAAATTGAATGTGATACAGTTTTTTTTAAATGTATATACATGAATAGAGGTTGTAAGAGGCTTTGTATACTCTGTAAGGTAGAAGGTTTTTGATTTTTGTTTTAGTAGAGTTGTTGAAACACAAACAAAAGGAAGTTTAAGAGACCAACAGTCTTTTCCATACTGCATTTAAGTGGATTTATGTCCTGTCCAGCTACATCACTGTTCTAGAACAATTGTTAACCATGATGACTAACCCTGATCTTCCTCCTCAGCTAGGCAGCATGCATGGGGAAGTTACTTATAGGAAGAAGCTTGGGGAAAGAACTTGTTATTCTACACAGAAATGCATGGGAGCCCATGTTATGCCCAGACCTTGATGTGAAGAACCAAGATGTTAACATTATTAGATGTCTTCACAGAGGTCTCTTGTGTCCCTGCACAAAGGCAGAAGTTATGGATGTAGGGATTTAAATAACCCACATGACTCAGTGTGTTTGCCACGTTACTATATGTGTGAATATGGGCAAGTTCGTTAACCTCCTAAGTCTCAGTTTCCTCATCTGTAAAATGGGGATGACGATATCTACCTCAAAGGGTAGTTGTTTAGATGAAATGAGATAATACATATGTAACGTTTGGTATTGTGTCTGGCTCCTAGTAAGCAGCTCCCAAGTGGCAGCTCTTCTCACTCTTTTTGTTCATTATCATTATGATCTTTCTAGGAAGTGTTCCTGCACTGCCGGGTCCTTGTCTGCGGGATGCTGGATGAGCGTTCCCGCTGTGCCCAGGGCTGCCACCGGCGAATGCGTCGTGAGGCAGTAGGAGGAGAGAATGACAGTGGTCCAGAGAGCCAGATGTTGACAGGCGGCCCCATCAGCATCGACTGGGAGGACTAGGACAACCCACCACCCGAGTCCTACTTCTGGCTGCCTATCTCCTTGGAATTCTCCCCTCGCCCTCTGAGAACATCAGCCGACACCCTAG
Source organism: Tursiops truncatus (assembly GCF_011762595.2). Taxonomy (NCBI): domain Eukaryota; kingdom Metazoa; phylum Chordata; class Mammalia; order Artiodactyla; family Delphinidae; genus Tursiops; species Tursiops truncatus. The sequence goes on along the minus strand of NC_047049.1, from coordinate 59,217,426 downwards.
AACACAGCGCTGCTTTAAACCTTATGCTGTGGGTTTAGGCAAACTCCCAGAACTGACTCACTCTGACTCTAGCCCACTGTGTCGGGAAAGATCACCTCACTGCTGACCAACCTGTCCCAGGTGGGGCTTCATCTTCCTAATGTGGAAAGCTGCGCTGTGCACCAAGAAAGCAGCTGACCCCATGCCCCCCATTTCTTTCCTGCAGTAAAACACCTAGTGTTGGATGCAGTAGCCTGACTAAAATCAGAAGTTGGGTATAGTATTTCAAATTAGGAACTTAAAAAAATTAAATAGTTGCTTGAAATTATGACTTAAATACCCACTGACTCCTTAAATATGTAAACAATAATTATACCCTGAAATTTCCATTCAAAGACAGAGTAGTTATAGGGGATTTGGAAGTTTATCACTGTAAGTGTGTACTAAAAAAATACTATTTGGATTTTCTCCTGAACAATATTTTCCTCTGAGGTTTTTATGCTGTCCTAAATAAACTATTTTCAATTAATAAATGTTAATAAATTCACTAACTTGCATTTAAGTGGTTCAATGACTGAACTGTAGACAGAATTAAAATGTGGTACCATATGCCCTGTTATTTGGCATTCTATGCCCTCAGATTGATAAGACAATAGAAAAGGGTATAAAACTATACCGTACTCTATTTTGTAGGTGCTTAATAAATTTTATTGAGATAAATATCCTAAACCACAAAGATTAATGTTATCTGCAGTTAAATCTGCTTTCTTAATATGCCAATTCATTTTATGGCTTTACATAAGATCAGAAAACAGTTTTTCTTCTTTTTTTTTTTTTTTTAGAAACAACTGCAATGAACACTTCGTATTGGAACCAGTGAAATAATTAACAAAAGGAAGGGAAAGGAGAAAATGCTGTAGATCGAAGATTGGCAAACTTTTTCCGTGAAGGGCCAAAGGGTAACTAGTTTAGGCTTCCTGGGCCATACAGGCCCTGTCACAACTACTCAACTCTGTTGTCCTAGCACAGGAACAGCCATAAACAATTGTGAGCCTGGCTGTGTTCCAGTAAAACTTTACCAAAACAGGGGTTGGGCCTGATCTGGCCCATGGGCCTTCATTTGTCAGTCCCTGACTTTAGTGGCCCTCAGGCCTCACAGTGCATCAGAATCACTGGGGGGTGTTTTTAAAATACCAATACATAGGTACCACCCCCCACCCCCCTCCCAGAGATTCTTTGTTTTTTAAATGCTCCTCAGGTGACTCTAATCTGCAATCAGGGCTGAGAACCATCGTTTGGGGAATGGCCCTCAGTCTCTCACTCCCCTCAGTTTTCAGGGATTTTCCTAGCTGTCTTCAGTGGCAGTTTTTACCAAGTGCTTCTCATCTTAACAGGACACTAATACTTTTTAGTAATTGGGAATTTCAACAGGAATAGTTCAATGAAGGAAAAAAATGGAACCTTAGAGGCCTAACGCCATCTGACCTCTACCTCCATTGGCTTCAATCAGGTAAGCCTCTGACCTTGCCTTGTTCTTATCTCTTCAGCACCAGTGGGAATAACTGTTATCATTGATGGAATTTACCAGGTTGGGTTCTGTTCTCTTCTAAGTGAAATGGAAGCATATTGGTGATAATGGAATTCATTCATCTCTTTTCAAATTTTCTAAAAAGTACACTTTATTAAATGTGAGATGCTTACTGGCAACTGAAACATGGACCAGAGGAAAGTCATTGCCTCCCAAATGGTTGGACTCTCCAAAATTTCACTTATGAATATAATTATTAATTCCAGAAATTCTGGTATTTTAGTCTTTAAGAACTGAATTTCCAGGCAAATATGTCTTGGCTGGGGAGACCAGTGTTAAAGTGAAGCATAGTCTTCAAATCACTCCATGTCTTTTTTCCAATTCTCCTCAAACGATGACTCACTTTTCAGCTGTAGAATAGTGTTTCCTTTCTCCTGCTTTGCGGTATCCAAACTTTTGGAAAAAAGAATGAGACGCATCTGCCGTACTACCATCTCCCAGACAGACGGCTGTGGTGTCACTCAAAATGGGAAAGAAATCACCTCTTCCTCATAAGTCTTCTTTCTCCTCTTCTGCACAGATGCAGGCTGCCCGCTGACTGTTCATAAAGGGCCGGCAGCCCAAGGTCCATACAGTGTTGAACACAGTATCAGCCAGAGAATCACAGCCTACTTGAAAAAGATTAAGAGAAATATAAAGGTTAAGTCTAAGTAATTTTGAAGAGGCAGCGTATTTCCAAGGATAACATGATACCCAGAGGAAAGTAGAGGCAGTGATCCAAATACAGAACTAAAATGAAAAAATAGATTTAAGAGAAGCTTTTTCAGAGGCGCTTCTATCCAATCTAGTAAAGCAGAACACACTTTGAGATGCCCTCCTTTTATGGGCCTCCAGGTAGAAACCATGATTAGCAATCAGAATGCCCCACATCACTGTGCTCACTCCATGGAAAATTTACCTTTTTTTTTTTTCAGAATACTCCCTCAAATAACACTACTATGTTTCCTATAGCTTTCCCTATTCAAGTGTGGGGTGAATAACCAGGTTGCTAATATTTCGTGGAGGATTTTTGCATCTGTATTCATCAGGGATATTGGCCTGTAATTTTATTTTCTTGTAATATCTTTATCTGGTTTTGGAATAGGGTAGTGCTGGCCTCTTAAAATGCCTTTGGAAGTGTTCCCTCCTCGTCTGCTTTTTGAAAGAAGGATTGGTATTAATTCTTCTTTAAGTGTTGAAGCCATTTAAATGGCTGATTAATTCTTTGAATGTTGAAGCCACTTTAAAAGTGAAACCAAAAAAAAAAAAAAAAGTGAAGCCACCTGGTCCTAAATTTTTGTTTGTTGGGAGATTTTTGATTACTGATTCAATCTCCTTACTAGGAACAGTTCTGATCAGATTTTCTATTTCCTCATGATTCATTCTTGGTAGGTTGTATGTTTCTAGGAATTTATCCATTTCTTCTAGGCTGTCTAACTTGGTGTATAATTTTTCATGGTAGTCTTCTATGGTTCTTTGTATTTCTGTGATATTAGTTTTAGTGTTTCCTCTTTCACCTCTTATTTTATTTATTTGCATCCTCTTTTTTTTTTTTCTTGGCCAACCTAGCTTAAGTTTTGTCTATTTTATCTATTTTATAAAACAGCTCTCAGTTTAACTGATCTTTTCTATTGTCCTTTTAGTCTCTATTTCATTTATTTCCACTCTGATCTTTCTTATTTCCTTCCTTCTACAAACTTTAGGCTTCATTTGCTTTTCTTTTTCTAGTTCTTGGAGGTTTAAAGTTAGGTTGTTGATGTGAGATCCTTCTTTTTTTTGATGTTGACATTTATTGCTATAAACTTCCCTCTTAGGACTGCTTTTACTGCTTCTCATAAGTCTTGGTGTGTTATATTCTCTTCTGATTTCTTCTTTGGCATATTGGTTGTTCAGTAGCATGTTGTTTAATCTCCACATTGTTCTCACCACTTCTATTCAATACTCTACTAGAAGTTCTAGCCAGGGCAATTGGCAAGAGAAAGAAAAGGCATCTAAATTGAAAAGGAAGACAATATGCAGATGACATTATCTTGTGTACAGAAAAGCCTAAGGAATCTACTAAAAATTTCTTGGAGGTAATAAATGAGTTCAGTAAGGTTGCAAGATAAAAGATCAGTATACAAAAATCAATTGTAGTTGTATACATTATCAGCAAATAATCTGAAAGTACAATTAAGAAAACAATTCCCTTTATAATAGCATCAAGGGATTTCCCTGGTGGCACAGTGGTTAGGAATCCGCCTGCCAGGGCTTCCCTGGTGGCACAGTGGTTGAGAGTCTGCCTGCCGATGCAGGGGACATGGGTTCATGTCCTGGTCTGGGAAGATCCCACAGGCCGCGGAGCGGCTGGGCCCATGAGCCATGGCCGCTAAGCCTGCACGTCTGGAGCCTGTGCTCCTCAACGGGAGAGGCCACAACGGTGAGAGGCCCGCGTACCACCAAAAAAAAAAAAAAATGAATCTGCCTGCCAGTGCAGGGGACACAGGTTCGATCCCTGGTCCAGGAAGATCCCACATGCTGTGGAGCAACTAAGCCCTTGTGCCACAACTACTGAGGCTGCATGCTGCAACTATTGGAGCTCACATGCCTAGAGCCCATGCTCTGCAACAAGAGAAACCACTGCAATGAGAAGCATGCACACTGCAATGAAGAGTAGCCCCCACTTGCTGCAACTAGAGAAAGCCTGCATGCAGCAACAAAGACACAACACAGCCAAAAAAAAAAAAAAAAAAAGCATCAAAAAGGAAAAAATACTTAGGAACAAATTAAACAAAGGAGTATAAGACCTGTGCTGTGAAAACTATAAAACATTGTTGAACGAAATTAAAGAAGACCCAAATAAGTGGAAAGACATTCATGTTCATCGATCAGAAAACATAATTTTGTTAAGATGGCAATACTCCTCAGGACTTTCCTGGTGGTCCAGTGCAAAAGAATCATCCACCTTACAATGCAGGGGATGCAGGTTCGATCCCTGGTCAGGGAACTAAGATGCCACATGCTGCAAGGCACCTAAGCCCACACACCACAACTACTGAGCTCGCATACCTCAACTAGAGAGCCTGCATGCTGCAAACTACAGAGCCCACGTGCTCTGGAACCCGTGCGCCACAACTACAGAGCCCATGCGTCCTGGAGCCTGCACACCACAACTAGAGATGAGAAAACCCACATGCCACAACTAGAGAGAAGCCTGTGCACCAGGACAAAGAGCCCACGCGCCACAATGAAAGATCTCGCATGCCTCAGCAAAGATCCCGTGTGCTGCAACTAAGACCCAAAGCAGCCAAAAATAAATAAAATGAATAATTAATAAATATTTTAAAAAAAGATGGCAATACTCCTCAAATGGATTTACAGAGTCAACAAGAGTCCTATCAAAATGCCACCTGCCATTTCTTGAAGTAATTGACAAGCTGAACCTAAAATTCATATGGAAATGCAAAAGATCCAGAATATCTGAAGAAATCTTGAAAAAGAGCAAAGTTGAAGGACACTTCCTGATTTCAAACTTTACTACAAAATTACAATAATAGGAACAGTGTGGTACTGGCATAGATCAATGGAATAGAATTGAAAGTCTAGAAATAAACACTGCAATTATGGCAAATTGATTTTTGGCAAGGGTGCAAAGACAATTTATTGTGGAAAAGAATAGTCTCTTTCAACAAATGGTGCAGGACAAATGGTAGGAAAGAATAGTCTTTTTCAACAAATGGTGTATGTCCACATGCAAAAGAATGAAGTTGGACCCCTTTCTTACACAAAAATTAACTAAAATGTATCATAGGTCTAAATATATGAGCTACAACAAAACTCTTAGAAGAAAACTTAGGAGTAAATCTTTGTGACCTTGAGTTAGGCTAAGCCTTTTTACATATGACACCAAAAGTACAAGAAAAATTTTTTAAAAGGATAAAATGGACTTAATCAAAATGTAAAACTTTTGGGCTGCAAATTATATCACCAAGAAAGTGAAAAATCAACTCATAAAATGAGAGAAAACATTTGCAAGTCATATATCTGATAAAAGATTTGCATCCAGAATATATACAAGAAGTCTTATGACTCAATAATAAAAAGACAAATAACCCAATTTAAAAGGGGGCAAATGAATAGACATCTCTCCAAAGCAGTTATTTAAGGGCCAATAAGCACATAAAAAGATGCTCAACATCATTAGCCATCAGGGAAATGCAAATCAAAACCACAATGAGATATAACTTCACACCTACTAGGGTCTGTAATAAGATAGATAATAACAAGTGTTGGCAAGGACGTGAAGAAATTGGAACCATAATACATTGCTGGTGGGAATGTGAAATGGTATAGCTGTTTTGGAAATCAGTTTGTTATAAAATTACCATATAACCCAGAAATTCCCCTCCTAGATATATATCCAAGAGAAATGAAAACATGTCACCACAAAAACTTGTACATAAATGTTCATACCAGAATTATTCATAATAGCCCAAAAGTGGAAACAACCCAAATGTCCATCAATTGATGAATGGATAGAGAAAACATATTATATCCATACAATGGAATGCTATTCAGCAGTAAAAAGGAATGAAATACTGATACATGCTACAATATGGATAAGCCTTGCCAAGTGAAAGAATCCAGTCACAGAAGACCACATATTTTATACCATTTATATGAATTGTCCAGAATAGGCAAATTTACAGAGGTAGAAAACAGACTAATGGTTGCCTAGAGCTAGCCAGGGGAACGATGTAGTGGGACTGCTAATGGCTCTAGAGTTTCTTTTTGGAGTGATGAAAATGTTCTAAAATTAATTGTGGGGCTGATTGCATAACTCTGTGAACATATTTTAAAAAGCATTTAAATGGTTGAATTTTATAGTATGTGAGTTATATCTCAATAAAACTGAACAACAACAACAAAATGAATGATCAGAGTATTTCAAGCAGAGGGAACTGAAGAGGCAGAAAGACTTGCACCATCAACCCACATAGTTTGGAATAGCAGAAGTCAGGAAAGAAATCAGAAATAAGCAAGATGATGCTGGAGAGGTAGGCTAGGACTGAATCAGAAAGGGCTATGAATGTCATGCTAAGGACTTGGATTTAATGCTAAGGAAGAGGAACCTATTGAAGGACTTACACGGAGGGTGGAGATGATCAGATTCGTCTGGTATGAAAATATACCTGGTCTCTGTGGGGTCAATAGATTGGATGGGACCCAGAGATTGGGTTAATCTGTAGTAACCAGGCAAGTGATATATCAAAGAGATATTTAGGAGAAAGAATCAATAGGATGTTGCTTGGAGGGAGTAACTTGACCTGACCCTAGATTAGCAGCAGGCACTTTTTCACCTTTTGTAGGTACAGATAGAATGATACTCCCTTTTACAGGGCCTAATTAATTATTCATATTTTCAAGCCCTCACACATTCACTTCAGGACGGCACTCTAGACATTGATCTATAACAAGATCCGAGATTCTTCCTGCAGCTGACTTTCTCGATGGCATGGGGCCAGCTCTTCATAAGCCTGAATTTCAAACTTCACCATCTAAAAATATACAATGCTAATACCTGGATGTAATGTTTGGGCTTCAGAAACTAAAAGATTACAACTTTTCCTAAGGTAAATTAGGAAAAAGAAATTACAGGATCAGTGCTAGAAATTAGGTAGGTAAGCAGTTGTTTGAAAATAATTATCCTCAAAGATATAGAGACCTTTACACAAAAGAGATAGATTTTTAAATTAAAATTCTTTCCCTGACGAGAACAAAATAAGAAAAAAAAAAAAAAGGCTTAAACCCAAGCATGTAGTCCTATACGGAATAATTCCTGATATGGAAAATTATTTAACACTGGAATGGATCACGAAAGCCAGTTGGGCAACTCTTGCTCTGTCCTTAGAGGATAGATTTTATTTCTCTGGGAAGGCTTTGGTATGGCCCTGTCCATCAGGAGTGGTGCCAGCAGCTCCTGGGCAGGACAGCAAGAACTTTAGTGAAGGATTGCCCAGAATCTTCCTTCCCCCTTGCTTGCATTGGTCACAGGATAAAGAAAGATCAGTGAGCTCTGATGGTCTCTTTGAGTAAAAGGGCTCTGGCTACATTTCTGTGTGAAAACAGGAACAAAACTCCCTGCTCACGGGTAGATGCACTTAAGATTCCTACCTTCTATGTTGGAGACAAAGCCCAGACTCCGCTTAAGGTCAGAGCAGATAGAGTGGAGACACCATCGGAATTTTGCATCACAGCGATACTTGTTGGCACCGCAAGTGTCATAACAGACGTCCAGCTGGTTGCAGCACTTGGTCATTGCTGGAATGCCCAAGTCCATCTGAGGAAAAGTGAAGGAAGAAAAGTGAAGGAAGAAAATGCCACGTTTAGACCAAGGACCTTAGGCAACCTTGCCTACCTTGTTCTCAAATTCCTGTTACAGATTCAGATCTATTCAGAAGCACCAATGACTGGAAAGAATACATCAGGTTGACAGTCACAGGATGCTAAGTTTTGATCATGATCTAGTTATTAGTTTAATAACTTTGAATGGCCCACTTTTCTTCTTTTTCTTTTGGGGTTTAGTAATTTTCAAATTCACAGGCCACTATAGTGCTAAAAATAGAAATCAGAAAGTTAGGCAAGAGGGCATAGCTTCAAGACTGGCAAATTCAACTAAAACCTATGCTATATGAGATTTTGTTTAAACAAAAGATTCCAAGTCTCAGAAGTATGAAAAATTAAGCCTCAGTTCATAAAGAGGTCACCAGCGTTTATCAGGGATCCATCCCATGCAGCACTGTTTTAAGTATGTGTATATGTGTTTGTATGCGTCGAGGAGCAGACTGGGGATAGAACATAGTTCCTGACCACAAGGGGACTATGATCAAACAACAAAGTAACACACACACACACACACACACACACACACACACATTTATAAAGCATCCTAAACAATTACAAATGTGTCATAAACTAAGTTCATAGACTGCCACTTGTAGAGTTACCAAACAGGAATTTTTTTGAAAGGATTATTAGAGATGATGGTAGACTTAAGATACAGCAGGTAAAGAAAGGAAATAATGAGCATATCATATATGAGCAAGTCAATTAGTTTGTTTGGTCTTTCAAGGGTCTTAGCAGGGTGATGTATTATATATTTTTATTATATATATATATATTTATTTATATATATATATTTTATTTTTTTAATTAAGGAGAAAGGCAAGTTGATAGATGGCCTTGACATCCAAAATAGCAAGTTAGATTTGATAAAGACTCTTGAGGAAGGAAGGGACATGATGCAATAAGTGATTAAAGAGGAGTAATCATTCTGTGGTTTATAAAACAGATGAGAACAGGGTGAGTTTAGACATGGATCTTTTTTTTTTTAACATCTTTATTGAAGTATAATTGCTTTACAATGGTGTGTTAGTTTCTGTTTTATAACAAAGTGAATCAGCTATACATATACATATATCCCCGTATCTCTTCCCTCTTGTGTCTCCCTCCCTCCCTCCCCATCCCACCCCTCTAGGTGGTCACAAAGCACTGAGCTGATCTCCCTGTGCTATGCGGCTGCTTCCCACTAGCTATCGGTTTTACATTTGGTAGTGTATATATGTCCATGCCACTCTCCCACTTTGTCCCAGCTTACCCTTCCCTCTCCCCGTGTCCTCAAGTCCATTCTCTAGTAGGTCTGCATCTTTACTCCCATCCTGTCCCTAGGTTCTTTTTTTTTTTTAGATTCCTTATATATGTGTTAGCATACAGTATTGTTTTTCTCTTTCTAACTTACTTCACTCTGTATGACAGACTCTAGGTCCATCCACCTCACTACAGATAACTCAGTTTCATTTCTTTTTATGGCTGAGTAATATTCTATTGTATATATGTGCCACATCTTTATCCAGTCATCTGTCGATGGACAGTTAGGTTGCTTCCATTGACATGGATCTTTTGCAGTTCTTCTCATAATATAGACTTGGACTTGGATGGAAGCTGTGAAAATCTGGTTTCGAGGTATGGGTGGGGATTGATTAACCAGCTATCATAGATCCTTTCCTCTTGGGTCTCCTTAAGTGTTCTCTTGTTTGAACTTTTACTACAAGACCACCTAGAGCAGAATATGGACTTTGGTAGTTTAAAAGGCCCTTTTAAGCAAAAACCAAAACAAAGCATTATTACATTAAGAGATAATCTAACTCATTAGACTAGGCAAAGGCCTGGACTCAGCAATTTTGGGTAAATTCCCATCATCTGACACCTGAAGCAAGCTACTTTGCTTGCACCTCACCCCTAAACCTAAGAATACATCACAACAGAGGTAACAGAATTAGATGAGTATAGTGGCTATCATTCAATTCAACTCAATTGGAAATTCTTGAACTAGTTCTAAATAATATTTGTACCAGTAAACAAAATGACATTACTCCCAAAATAGAGTGCATACCACCTTCTTAGCTACTAAATTGATATCAAGTAAAAGATATTAGCCAAAAATACATTGTTTCTCTAATGTATATTTGGAAGGATTATCTTCTGTGTCCATTCACGTATTGATGATTGTGGACCAGGTTAGGCGTACAGCTGTGAAGGCTGTGCAGTGAACAAGAGTGTCGTATCTAAGGGGGCACCTTCCCACAGGACATCATAGATTTATATATTTATTAAGAAAAATATCCAGCCAGTGGCAGGCATTTCCTTTTCTTACAAAATCAGTATATTAAGCTTAGTTGGTTTTTTTTGGTTTTGGGGTTTTTTTTTGCGGTACGCGGGCCTCTCACTGTTGTGGCCTCTCCCGTTGCGGAGCACAGGCTCCGGACGCGCAGGCTCAGCGGCCATGGCTCACGGGCCCAGCCGCTCCGCGGCATGTGGGATCTTCCCGGACCGGGGCACGAACCTGTGCCCCCTGCATCGGCAGGCGGACTCTCAACCACTGCGCCACCAGGGAAGCCCTAAGCTTAGTTTCTGACAAATGGAAGAAAACCATCTTGAGGAAAGGGAACTTTTTTTCAATTTGCACAAAAATGCCACATGGGTGAGCAGCATTTTAGTTAGAAGAATAAACATTATGCTGCTTAGAAAATTACTACAAAAATCTTTTGAACCAGCAGAAAAGTGAAGTTTAGCCTGATTAAGACACCAACTAAAGGCATAGCTAAACTATGATTTTAGATATGAAATCCTTCTACCTACATTTTACATGAAACCTCTTTTCTAAAGTGAAAAAGGTAAAAGGGCTTCCAAGGGGTCTTAAAAGAAATTAATTATTCCTTGTTTTTAGAGGAAGTCGACAGTTTGAGAAACAGTCAGAGGCAAAATGATAAATGTTTAGCCAGTGGCTGGTTGTGTGTATGGGCATGTGGGTGGATGGAGGTGTGTTTGCAGGTTCCCATAATGTTAATACTCCAAACATAGTTGATTTGATGGTACCGTCACCAAGTTAGCCGCTTGCAAAAGTGCTGAGGATACAGCAATCAGCCCTCACTGGTACTGGTCAGTACCAGTTTGCTCCAGTACATCACTGGAAAGTCTCACCAATTTAAATAAGTCAAACTTGTCAGATGTATTTCAAATTAAGTTATGTTTGGTTCACTAAGGCTCAGCTGATATTTGCATTGGTGCTTTCAGAGTTCACTACACAACGGCTTTTCTGGGGGATAGCTGCCTCTAAGAAAAGGAAATCAGAAACTTTCTTTGAAAATGATCTCCCTTTCTCTGTATCCAATTTAAAATACTAATCATATTTCTCAATCATATTCCTTAAGTGTTGAGTTCCATCAGTGGTAACTCTTGGATTGGTTTTAGTTAAAACCAATCAACTAAGAAAACAATGGTGGTGTACATACACTTTCTGGTACCTTGAGACCCAGGAAATAGGAACTGCAGCCGTTGGGCTCCTGAGCCTTGTATCCAGGTCTGGGCATTGGTGCCTTTCCTAGCAGGGGAAAGAGAGGAAAGAAGCGGGAAGAACTGTTTAGAAATTAAGCATTTGGGAACATTCACCAAATAAAAATGATCTAAAAAGCATGTTCAGTTTTTCCTTTAAAAGTCACTGCTATATTCTTCAACTACAACAAAGTTAAATTGTTAAAGCAATAATAGAAATATTAAAAAGTACCAAATATTTGGAAATTAAAAGCCACCCTTCTAATAATAACATAGGTCAAAAAGAAATTTTAAGGGAATTAGGAAATAAACTGAATGAAAAGAAATACAAAGTATCAAAAATTATGTAATGCAGTTAAAGTAGTGATTAAAAGGAATTTTATAGCTTTAATCATCTATAGAAGGGGAATGATTGTAAATGGGGAGAAGGATTTTGGTTTTTGGCCCTGATGGAAATGTTTTAAAATTGGGTTGTGATGATATTGAGCAATTGTATTAATGTACTAAAATTTTTGAATTTTACCATAAAACAGATACATTTTATGATATGTAAATAAAACTAATAAAAATTTGTTGACTACTAAAAAAAAAAAAAACTCACTGCTCCTGGGACTTCCCTGGTGGCACAGTGAAGAATCCGCCAGCCAATGCAGGGGACACAGGTTCAATCTCTGGTCCGGGAAGATCCCACGTGCTGCAGAGCAGCTAAGCCCGTGTGCCATAACTACTGAGCCTGGGCTCTAGAACCCGCAAATCACAACTACTGAGCCTGCGTGCCACAGCTACTGAAGCCCACACGCCTAGAGCCTGTGCTCCGCAACAAGAGAAGCCGCCGCGGTGAGAAGCACGCGCACCGCAACGAAGAGTAGCCCCCGCTCGCCGCAACTAGAGAAAGCCCGCGGGCAGCAGCAAAGACCCAATGCAGCAGAAAATAAAATAAAGAAAATTTTTTTAAAAATTAAAAGAAAAAGTCACTGCTCCTCACCAGACTTAAATTAGGTGGTGATGATGATTATGATGATATCATAAAAGAGTAATAACCTTCAAACCAGGTTAGCATTTTTCTCCGAATATTGAAGAATTTTATGAGCACTTATTTACTAACAATTCTAATATTTCTTACATGCACAACCTTGAAGATAAGGTCTGTGGCAAAACCAAACTAAAACTCAAGGTTTCTCATTCTTCTATCCACTGTAAGACCACATACTATGCACAAAGACCTGATCATACACTTAAGGGATCAGAATTAAAACAGTACCACAAACTTTTTTAGAATAACGTGAAGGAAATTTTGCAAGATTCCATAAATGCAGACAAAGCATTGTTGACCAAAGGGCAAAGAAACACCCCACTGAAACATTTTAGGCATTTGTGTCACAGAACTAAGGCGAAACTATCCGAAAAGCTTTGGATTTCTTAGTTTCTCCTACTTGGCTTTTGGGTAATTTTATAATCTTGCAAATGCATACAGAGAAGCTTTGTCAGTGTGTCAAGGGTAGTCATTATAGATAAAGATAACTTTGACCTGAGATGACCTCAGGACAGTCATCTGCAGTTAGTATTTTTATCCCATTATCCAGATAAGGAATATGGGGCTAAGAGGTTTAGTGACTTGCCTGAGTCATATAGAAAGTGGGGGGAATTGGGATATAAATCCAGATATATCCTGTTTGTCTCCAAAGCCCATGTTCTTTCCCCAGTTCCTTTGCCTCGTGTAGGATATGCAAGACATAACAGAAGACGGAGGAAATAAGCTAAGAATTAATCCTCCAAGTGAGACACATGGCATTTTCTCTTTCTTTTCTTTAATCTTCTCCTGCCAGGTATTTTATTTTCAATTATTTTGTATTATGAAATATTTCAAAACTGAAGTCAGAGAAACAAATACCCATGTACCCACTACACAAACACAATGAATGTTAACTTGCCAAACATGCTGTATTTCTTCTGTTTAATTAAATGGTGTAAGTACAGTCGAAGCCCCTTTGCACCCCATCTTTCTGTTTTAATTTTTAGGTAGGAAGTCTATGCTTTAGAGCCCTCCCTCCTTATTATTCTTAAAAACTGCCTTCATTACTCTTGGACATTTACTCTTGCATATGAATTTGAGAGTCAAATTAGTCTACATGAGACATGTAGATTATGTCTACAAGAGATGAAATGAGGATTTGTATTTAAAATACATTGAATTTATAGATTAATTTGGAGACAACTGACTTTCTTATAATATTCTGGATTCCCAAACATGGGCCTAATATAGCTTTCCATTTACTTAGGTCTTCCTTTATGTCTTTCAACAGAGTGTTATAATTTTCTCCATATATTTATTATACTTCCTACATACTGTATTATTCAGATGCTTAAACAAGATAGGATATCTCATCAAGATCCAGAATTAAGGCTCAGAAGGCTGGAATGATAAATCTGACCTTTTCTGGAACCCAGGCTGCTTCTAGCCTTCAGCTCTACCAGCCCTGGAATTTAGCCCTGACTCTCATGGTCCAAGATGGAGCTTCAGCCAACACATCCATATTACAAGCAGCAGGATGGAAGAAGCAGGTGGAAAGGTCAGAGCTCCTCTCTTTAACAAACACACTCCAGAATGTTACACACATCACTTCATCTTACTTCCCTTTGGCCAGACCTTAATCAAATGGCAACACCTGGTTGCAAAGGTGGGCTAGGAAATGAAGTTTTTCTTCAATGGAGGCAGCCATGAGCCCTGCTGGAAGTTGGGAGGAGGGCTTATGAATGTAGAAAAGGGGGACAATAAGCAGTCTCTGCCACAGTCTGTTTGGGTATTTGTTGCTGTGGTACAACATATGTATATGATGGCGTTTCAAGGTGGCCCTCAGTGATCCCCATTTCCTGGTATTCATAACCTTGTGTATTGTCCTAGGGTTGGTCTGTGTGATCAACAGAATATGGCAGAAGTGGAGCCATGTTGCTTCCAAGATTACATTATAAAAGACTACAACTTCTAGGAAGGGTAAGCTGGGACGAAGCGAGAGCAGCATTGACATATATACACTACCAAATGTAAAATAGGTAGCTAGTGGGAAGCAGCTGCATAGCACAGGGAGATCAGCTAGGTGCTTTGTGACCACCTAGAGGGGTGGGATGGGGAGGGAGGGAGGGAGACACAAGAGGGAGGGGATATGGGGATATATGTATACATATAGCTGATTCACTTTGTTATACAGCAGAAACTAACACAACATTGTAACACAATTATACTCCAATAAAGATGTCAAAAAAAAAAGGCTACAACTTCTGTCATGGAAAGGTCCATTGGTAAAAAACTAAAGCTTCCTGCTAACAGCCACATGAGTTTGGAAGGAGATCTCCAGCTTCAGTCATATCTTCAGAGACTAATATCAACAGGCAGTGTGACTACAACTTTATGAGAAACTCAGAGCCAGAAACACCCAGCAGAGCCCCTAGATTCCTGACCCTCAGAAACTGTGTGATACAATAAATGTTTGTTATTTTCTGCTGCTAAGTTTGGGGGTCACCTGCTACTCAACAATACTTAACTATTGCAGTTGCCATTATGATTTGCATCTCTTTTTCATTACATTTTTTTCTACGACAGCTCTATTGAGATGTAATTAATATATTATACGTTCACCTGTTTAATGTGTGTAATTCAATGGGTTTTAGCTTTTCACAGAGTTGTGAGACCATCACCACAATCTAATTTTAGAACATTTTTATCATCCCCGTACCCATCTTTAGCAGTCACGCTCCATCTTTCACAGTTCATCCATATTATTTTTATGGCTGAATAATATTCCATTCTCTGGATGTACCACAGTTTGTTTATTCATCCACCATCGATGGACGTGGTGGTCATTTCCATCTTTTGGCTATTGTGAAGAGTGCTGCTATGAATAATTGTGTACAAGTATTTGTTTGAATATCTGTTTTCAGTTCTTTTGGGTACCCGAGGAGTGGAATTGCTGGGTCACATAGTAATTCTGTTTAACTTTTTGAGGAACTATCAGCAGGCTTTCTTCAGCAGCTGTACCATTTTGCATTCCCACCAGAAATGCACAAAAATTCCAATTTCCTCAATCTCCACAGTTTCATTACAATGTATCTATAGGTGGACTGTGTATCCTTACCCCACCTGGAATAATCTGAAGACTCGGGTGTCTTTCACCTCTGGAGAATTCACAGCCCTTGTCTGAATTTTTTATTTTCTTCATTATAGTTTCTCCTTCTGGGCCTCTTATACTGAATGGTGATTCTTTTTAATCCTGTCCTTCATATATCTTAATCTCTCTTTCATATTTTCTATCTTTTTCTCTCTGTACTGAATTTTTACTAGCTTCATCAAATTTATTTTCCATTTTACTAATTATCTCTAGGTTGACTAACTGCTAGGTTATCTGCTATGTAACCCATCCACTGAGTTTTTTTCTTCCGATGACTATAATTTTCATCTCTTGGAGTTCTATGTAAATGTTCTTTAAATCTGTGTATTCATTTTCATTGAGTTCTGTTTTTTAATTATGTTTTCTATTGTTTCTTTTATTTCTTTAATAATTTCAAATGTTATTTTTTTATTATCTCCCTTCCTTGGGATGCCGTTTCATTTTTTGACGTCTACTGACTCTCCCGCATGGTGGGTTATCTTTTTGAATGGTATGTAATTGTTTTCGGGAGGGCTTGTTTTTCTAAATGAATTCCTGTGCCCTGTGTCACATACTACAGAGTAGTCCCTAACTGCTTTTGCTGTGGCTCTAGGAGTCCCAAGATAAGTGAGACACATGTCTTTATGTTAATTTCTCAGCTTGGGATACTCACACCAGGCCAGCTGTATAGATTCAGATTCCTCACCTATGCATAATGTATGCTTCAAGTAGTGATTTTTTTTGTTTTGGCTGCATTGAGTCTTCATTGCTGTGTGTAGGCCTTTTCCAGTTGCAGCAAGCAGGGGCTACTCTTCCTTGCAGTACGCAGGCTTCTCATTGCGGTGGCTTCTCTGGTTGCGGACCACAGGCTCTAGGTGCGTGGGCTTCGGTAGTTGTGGCTCACAGGCTCTAGAGCGCAGCCTCAGTAGTCGTGGTGCACAGGCTTAGTTGCTCCACAGCATGTGGGATCTTCGTGGACCAGGGCTCGAACCCATGTCCCCTGCATTGGCAGGTGGATTCTTAACCACTGAGCCACCAGGGAAGCCCAGGTAGTGATTTTTCTTAGTGGATGTTCTTTATCCCTCCTCCAAGCTCCAGCCCCAGGTAGACAGAAAGCATTCTTGCTACTTCTTGGAATGTTGGATAATCCAATAATCTAATCCCTTTTAAACAGACTAGACAGTTTCTCAGGCTCTAAGCTTTATGCAGACTGTTCAGTTCCAACTTCCCAATTCTTACAGGTGAAATTTACTTTTCCTCTCTCTGTATGAGCAATAAAGCCCATTCCTCAGCCCCTGGAGTCTATATATGTGCCAGACTGACACCCCCAAGGGCCATGGCAGCATCAGCTCCTGCTACCACTTTGGCTTTTTGTTTCCCCTTCATTTCTAGAACTTGAAGTTTTCCCTTTATTTCATTCTAGGTTGAGTGTGTGTTTTTTGTTTTAATATTTTATTTCCACCCTGTCTTTCTTGTTATTTGTAATGGAGAGGTCCTGTACTTGTTGACACAGAGTCCACCAACCTACCAGTAATCCCTGCATTACTTTTCAAAGGTCTTGAGAAATATAACTTAGCATTGATACACTACTAACCTGCCGTGTGTGTGTGTGTGTGTGTGTGTGTGTGTGTGCGTGTGTGTATATGTAGCACTGGGAATAGGGGAATGGGTAAAGTGTATTAAATAATATTAGTAATCAAATTACATATATGAAAATAATCACACTATGTCATACAATTAAAGCGTATTGTCTCTTGGAGGTGAGACTATGGTGATTTTATTTTTTCTTCAGATTGTTCTTTTACAAATGTTCTACCTATACTAGCTTTATAGAAATCAGGGAAAAAATTTCAATGAAGAAACAAATGTCTAAATTTGATGGTGAAATTTAGCTCTTTAATAATTTCGCTGATAAAGGGCTTTTGCAGCAGACTCAGTCCAGTTTCCTGAGTTACCCTCTGCCATTTTTGCAGTTGGTAACTCACAGGAGATAAAACTCTGATATTCCAGTTTGAAAGTTAATAGGACACCAACTATAGATACGTCCCATCTGGCCTGATATTGATGACAGTTTTTTTTTTTTTTTAATATTTTACGAAAGTTGTAGAAATTCTGTTTGAAGCTTGAATTAAAAGTTCTAAGAAAAAAAGTGATGGTTTGAGTCCAGACAGAAATAAGGTACTATATCCTCATATTACAGTCGGAGCAGATTTGAGTTGTGTTGAGTCTTTTCAGTTTGATGTTTTGAGTCTAGGCATCAATAATGTACAATGTCCACAAACTAATTTTATTTTTTGGTTTTGGCTATTTATAGGAGTGGGAGGCTGACCATCTGATCTTCTGGATGAGGGCTTGGCAAACACTGGCCCAAGTCCAGCCCATTGCCTGTTCTTGTATAACCTGCCAGATAAAAATGATTTTTATATTTTTAAATGATTGGGGGAAAAGTCAAAACAAGGATAATATTGTGTGACATATGAAAATTATTTGAAATTAAAACTTTAGTGCTCACCAGAAAGTTCTTTTTCAGAACACAGCAACACTCATTCCTTACGTATTAGCTACAGCTGCTTTCACAGAAAAAAGAGCCGAATGTTGTTAATAACCTTGATGTGAGGATGGTCTTTTAAGCAAGACAAAAAATGAAGAAGCTATAAAGAAAAGGACTGATAGACTGGTTCTTAGGAAAATTTAAAACTTCTGCATAAAGTGAAACGCCACAAAACACTTAAAAGACAAATGAGGGAGTTAGGCATGAAACCCGAAAGTTCTACCGGCAGGAAGGTCCGCTACCTCCTGGGCCCCACCGTTTTTCTCTCTGTTTTGTCACTGAAAACAACAGTAAAACTGTCTGGCGCTTTATCACCCAGGCCAAGGGTTAAACCTCTTAGGAGGGTGTGGCCCTTCTCCCCACCCAGCTGGTTCCCGCAGAAGTGGCTCTGTGTGCTCCACTAGAGGTCTGCCTAGGAGTCCAAGGGCCATATTTGAAGGGCACATCCTGCTTCCTGCCAGAAACCCTCAAATACAGCATGAGGAACACAACAAGGGAACAAAACAGAACTGTGACAATTTAACTGAAGCAATAAACTCTATTTCAGTCACTAAAACAGATTAAGTTACTGCATGAGGTAAGGTGAGCGACTTGTCCTGGTTTGCCTGGGACCATCCTTGTTTTAGTACTTAAAGTCCCACGTTCCAGGAACGCGCACCCCATCCCTCCATCACCGGCAAACCTGGACATTTCCTCACCCTTCTCGAGAACAACCATTGCCCTCTAAGTCAGTAGCTGTTTTCTTTTTTTGGGCCCCAGGTCCTCTAAGAATCTGATGAAGCCTGTGAATTCTTTGTCTAGAAAAATGTATAAATTCACAGGTTCATAAAATTTTGCTCTAAGATTTCAAACAGATAAAAATTCTCCTGAAAATAAGAATGCTGATATTTAAGGATACCTTTCTTCCTAGAACTAAACCCAAGAAGAAAATCATCATGAGGTCCTTTTATCAAAGTGTGACGGTGTGGTTGATAGCTTAAATCATGATTTACAAGACACAGAAACTCTGCGTCACAGACCTTCATAAAGGCACAGAACACCTAAATCATCATTTGATGATTTCTTCCAGAAGCTGAGAGGATGTTGTCCAGCCACTGGGATTTCATGTTTTTTAATTTTATTTTGAAAGGGAATCTGAAGAATCCGAATGCATAGTTAACCTGTTCACCAGATTTTCTCATAACATTTATAAAATTTGTTTGGTATCTGCCATGTTCCATACGGCACTAATTCTTTATATATATTATCTTTAATTCTTACAATAATCTTGTAAGGTAGGTATTATTAACATTAGTTATAAACATGAGGAAACAAAGGTTGAGAGACATAACTTGCCAAAGGTCATCAGCAATGAGATTCCCCAACCCCCACCCCCACCCCCAGTACAAACCCCTGATTTTTCCATTACTAGTACTTCTCAAAGTCTGGTTCGAGGACCACGTGTGCAGTTCCTAGCACAGACCTACTGAATCAGAATCCCTGAGGTGGGAGAGGGAATCGTGTTCACATCAGTGCAGACCCCTTAACCCAGCTGTACCATATATGCTATTGATCCATGCTGAATCTCGTTATATTTACAGCCCGATCATTTGGCAAGTTCAGATGTGTGTTGACCTGAAAACGAATTGTAGATACAAGAAGTGTGGAAAGCAATATTGATACGCTAGCGTAGGCTAGCAGGATACAAATATACCTTTGTCTGTCTGAACAATCTATGGGCTGAATGACCCCTTAAATAGTGCTCTCTACCTTGGTCACACTTTGCAATCACCTGGGAAACGTTAAAAAGAACGATGTCTAGGTCCAACCCATGGGGATTCCCATTTAATTGATATGGGCAGCAGGCATTTTTTAAAGCCTCCCGCAGGTGATTCTAAGTGCAGAGCAAGGTAGGAACCACTGTTTTAAGCAGTGGTAAGTACCTACCAAATGGCAATTTTTTTTTTCTTGTAGACTAACTGTTGCTAAATTGTTCCTTCTGACAAAAAAAAAAAATTGCAGTTTTTAAAGCAGTTTTTTCCTCAAAGCGTGGTCCCAGGACCACCAGCAGCAGGATCACCTGTGAACGCTTAAGAATGCAAATTTTCTGGTCCCACCCCAGACCTACCCAATCAGTATAAGAGGGGTGAGGGCCAGCAGTCAGTTTAAACAAGCCCTTCAGGGGATTTGCAGCACAGCAAGTTTCTTTTGAAGAAAGAGAAGCCTTGTGCACAAGAAGTGTATCACAAAGCAAACAGAGACTCAGTTAGTTATTAGACGTTATCTGTTCAAAAGCCTGCTTGATCCACAATCAACTTGAGAAGAAGTTCTGTACTGCTTGGGCACAGCCTCCAGGTTCTTGGCTCTGCTGCGTTCCAGAGGTAACAAGGCTTAACCCCCTATTTCCTACGTGTTTTTCAGACCCCTGGTCGGACAGGTCCTGTTTTGTAGAGTGAGTGGAGTTATTTGTGTTCCTGCAATCTCTCTGTCGACTATTCTCATCCCCCACCCGTGGCTGCTGCATCGACTGACCCAGGTGCAACCAAAATTTGCTAAAATCTTTTAATGCTGTTTTGCTAGAGAAAAAGAGGGTTTGGTTCTTGTTTCCCTTAAAAAAAAAAAAAATCCTGCTGTTATCTATTTGCTAAGCCACAGACCTAAGTCTTGTGTTGCCTTCAGGAAGGAAAATAGCACCAGTGTTGATCAAATATCTGAAGTGAGTTAACCCTTTCCTGCCCCATCCATTCAAACTAGGTGAGAACAGTCCCTGTGACAAGGCATCTCTGCATTAGTCTAACACACCTTAGACAAAGACATTGCTAGCGGTACAGGTGGGTCCTAGCACAGATTTACCCTATGGAATCTTCACAGAGACGCTGTAGCTTCCTTTTTCAACATTCCCCTCTGAGATGAAAGCTTCTGTGCTGTAAAACTTGGTTCTGGAGGATTAACCATGGTCTCTTAGTCACTCCCCGTTTATAAGGAAGGGATTTCCCCCGCTCAAAGGTTAAAAAAGGGACTGTGAGACTGATTGGGTGAGTCCAGCAAGTGTGTACCTCTTCTGAGTCTCTCTCCAAGCTGAGTTTTATCTGTTGAGTGTCTGGAGAAAATATTTCTCAAGTGTTTTCCTGCTAGACTCAACTCACCATTTTCATCTCTTAATCCCACGATGAAACATCTGATAACCTAAACAGTGACGCAAATGCTGTATGAGGTTGTGTATGCTTTCAGAAATACCTTCGTTTGCGTTTGAAGTTACCCTTTGCCTCCCAGCTGCAAGGTCCAGGGCTCCACGTTCTGCTCCCGTTACACTGAATTCCAGTGCAAGGTGAAGGAAGAACGGGCCACAGGGTCTGCTCTTTTGCAGCCAGACCTGCACGCAGGCTCCCATGTACCCTCTTTACAACTCAGGTGAGGTAGTGCTCCTACCCATTCAGTTCCACATCCCCAGGCCTGCTTGGGGCCTGTTCCCTGGTGGACAGAGGCAGCTGGCAGACACCCATCCTACCCACCAAAGGACTGTCACTGCTGACTGAGGCAGGGACAGCTCTCTTGGGGGTGGGGGTGGTTAGGCAAATTGATCAGAGATTGACAGATCTGGAAGGAAGGTGTGAACTGCATTCAGGGGGAGAGGCGAATCCATTTCCAAGCTAGGAGCAGAGTAACTGAGGAAGCGCAGAGTTTTCTGGCAGAATTTTCCCTGAATGTTCAGCTGAGTTTCCATCCCTAGGAACACCTCCCAAAGACATCTCTTATTCTTTCTCCCCACCCTTGCCACCTTTTCCTAAGTACCTACCTGCCTCACAATAAACCCATTAAATTGTCCCCAGGGAAACAATTCTCGAAAAACTCCTTGGAATAGGTTTGCCAGAAAAAACACAGGAAGCTCAGTGAAATTTGTATTTCAGATAAACAACCAGTAATTTGTCACTATAATTGTGTCCCAAATATCTCACATATCTTAACAAAGTCTTGGTTGTTTATTTGAAATTCAAATTTCATTGGGTGTCCTATATTTTTAGTTGCTGAATCTGGCACCCCTCTAAGAGGTGGATCACAGGAAAAAGTGCATGACAGATTGTGGCCCTGCTCAAGCTCTTCACAGGTCCACCAGTGACAGTCTCACTGGAAGAGAGACCGTGCACTCACCATATCGGCATCTGTACTGACAGACTCCATTTTTCCCTCCCAGCAGTTCCAGAAAGGAATCGAAGTAGCTGTTGACAGATTCAAAGCTGCCCCGGATGTGCCGAAGGCCCCAGTCTGAATAGGACTCCTCTGCGTCAGGGCTGGTGTCACTCTGAGCCAGGCCACCCCCCAGGCTGAGCCACAAAATCAAGAAGCTAGTGGCCAGCGTCATCCTGTAGCCAGGTAGGTACTGAGGTCCCTCCTCAAACCCCAGCCAGTGTCCCAGGAAGTCTGGGTACACGGCCCACCGGCCAGATGCCAAGCAAGACTGGGAAAGGAATTATCTGGAGCACTCAGTCTGTGTGTTCCCCAGAGGTGGACTTTAAACACAGCTATGGAGGTTGGGATGAGATCAGGGCAATTAGAAAGGGCAAAGGTTAGGCAGTAGGAGGGCCTCTCTGAGGGATGGCCAGTGAGGGAGAGAACACTTCAGAGCGGATTCCCCAGCCCTGGAGCAGGGGGATGTTAGCCAACTTTTCAGAGGCATGAGTTGTGGAGCAATTGGAATTCTACCCCCAACCAGCTGGTTAACCTATGGATTCGTTACAAGTTTGGTCCCCTAGGACAGGCCTCTTGACACAAAGGACGTAGCCGCACCCCTAAGCCACTCACCTACGTATGGTAACTAGGGAGATGTAGGGAGATGCAGGAAGATGTGTAAAGGACTCAGGAAGCCCCCCGTGATGGCGGGTCAACAGTGTCACCTGTACCAACGGTCCGGGTATTGTCAGAGTTTGCTCTAAGTGTGCGCGATGGGAGGGTTCAGATTTAGGACGCCAGCTTCTGCGTCGGTCAGTGCTTGGCTCTCAGACTCAGTCCTCTAATCTGGCAGAGCTCCTCATCAAAGCCATCCTAGTGCTGGGGCAT
Source organism: Tursiops truncatus (assembly GCF_011762595.2). Taxonomy (NCBI): domain Eukaryota; kingdom Metazoa; phylum Chordata; class Mammalia; order Artiodactyla; family Delphinidae; genus Tursiops; species Tursiops truncatus. The sequence continues at coordinate 59,194,283 of NC_047049.1, read as the reverse complement.
TTTTGCCTCTGTATTTACAGCAGTATTTTTATTTACACTCAGCAGCGTCTGGTATCTACAGATTGCCCTGAGATAGAGCTGGGGGAACTCAGCGCTCTTAGTATTGTTCTTCCATTGAGTTGCTTAAAAGTCAGAGAGTTTATCAGAAACACTATTTGAAATTTTAGACTTTAAAACTGTTGACCGGGGGCTTCCCTGGTGGCGCAGTGGTTGGGGGTCTGCCTGCCGGTGCGGGGGACGTGGGTTCGTGCCCCGGTCCGGGAAAATCCCTAAAAAAAAAAAAAAAAAAAGTGTTGACCGAAGTCTAGTGTTTTGGCATCATCTTCAGTTTATACTTTGCTTTTTTAGTCATGTGAAGAAATAAATTCCATCCATGAAATCACTAAGCTAAAAAACGATGGCTTTATGGACCAAATGAGTTACTTAGCTTCTCTCTCAAAAGTCTGGAAAGCCCCAGAGAAAATAATGAATTAAATTTCTTCCTTTTAGATAAGAAATATATTTGTCTAAAGACTCAGACTCCAGGAAGGGTAGTAGTTATAAAATATATCATATGAACAGCAACAATGCCACCAATATTTTAAAGTACCTACAATTTTTAAAACCACTGTGTGTGTGTGTATATATTTTTTTAAATTTCACATCAATTCTACAAAGGAGGGTAAATACCATTCCCATTTGAGAGGTGAGAAAACTGAGATACAAAGGTTAAATGACTCAGTCAAAGATAAACAGGCTATCAAGGATAAGAGCTGAGGGTCAGAACCAGCTATTATATAATCTGGGGCGCCCAGTCAAAATGAAAATGCGGAGCTCCTTTTCAAAAAGCAGGGAAAAAGTGCCATTAAGGGACCTAAAATACAAAGTTTTCCTTTAAAAATGTTTTATTGTGTTATCACTGTTGCAAAATATAATTGGGTAATAATAGTGATAACTGAGTAACAATTTTTGGTGTCATAATTTTATATAATACGATGTGTAATGCTTTATTAATATATGATGTCATGATTGATCATTTTTCTGACTTGCTTTTCTGTAAATTTATTAGGTCATCAAAATTTATACTTTTAATAACTTCATTTTCAATTCATACAGTTGAAAGCAATGTCAATTGCTCTTGGCAAATGCAAGGCCACAAATAATATTTGATAATCTTTAATTTTGAGAAGGCTCTGCTGATCCAGCTCTTACTGGAGCTAGTAATAGTATTTTCCCCCCACTTCTTGATATCTTAAAATTTTTTGTAATTGCAGTAAACCATTCATACTTACCATTTTAACTATTTGTAAATGGACAGTGCAGTGTCTTTAAGTACATTAGGTACATTCACAATGTTGTTCAGCTGTCGTCACTTCACATCTCCAGAAATTTTTTATCATCCCAGATTGAAACTCTATGCATATGAAACAATAATTCCCCATTCTTTTCCTTCAGCCTCTGGCAACCACTATTCTCCTTTCTGTCCATATGAATTTGTCTATACAAGGTACCTCATAGAAATGGCTCATACAATATTTGTCCTTTTGTGTCTGGCTTGTTTCACTGAGCATAATGTTGTCAAGTTTCATCCATGCTGAGGTATGTGTCAGTACTCATTATTGTGAATAATGCTGCTGTGAAATTAGTATACAAATACCTGTTTGAGTCCCTACTTTCAATTCTTTTGGGTACATACCTAGAATTGGATTTGCTAGATCATATGGTAATTCTACATTTAAATTTTTGAGGAATCATCATATTGTTTTCCACTGTGGCTGCACCAGTTACATTGCCCCCAGCAATGCACAGGGTTCCAATTTCTCCACATTCTTACCAATGCTTGTTATTTTCCTTTTTTTTGACAACAGCCATCCTAATGGGTATGAGGTAGTATCTCATTGCCGTTTTGATTTGCATTCTCTAATGATTAGTGATATTGAGCACCTTTTCAGGAGCTTTTTGGTCATTTGTATGTCATCGTTGTAGAAGTGTCTATTCAAGTCCCTCTTTGCCTAGTTTTTTTCCTCAGTGTTATTGAGATATAACTGGAATATAACATTATGTAAATTTAAGGTGTACATCATGATGATTTGATACTTATATATACTGTGCAAGGATTACCACAGTAGGGTTAGTTAACACCTCCATCACTTCACATAATTATCATTCCTTTTTGTGGTGGGAACATTTAAGATCAATTTTCTTAGCAACTTTCAAATATATATAATAAAATGTTGTGAACTGTAGTCAATGTGCTATAGACTACATCCTCAGAACTTTAAAAAAATTTTTTATTGGAGTCTAGTTGATTTACAGTGTGTTAGTTTCAGGTGTACAGCAAAGTGAATGAGACATATATATACATATATATATATATATATACACACATGCTTTTTCAGATTTAAAAAAATTTATTGGAGTATAGTTGATTTACAATGTTGTGTTAGTTCAGCTGTACAGCAAAGTGATTCAGTTATACAGATACATATATTCATTCTTTTTCAGATTCGGTTCCCATATAGGTTATTACAGAATATTGAGTAGAGTTCCTTGTGCTATACAGTAGGTCCTTGTTGGTTATCTGTTTTATATATAGTAGTGTATGTATGTTAATCACAAGCTCCTAATTTATCCCTCCCCCTCCACGTTTCCTCTTTGGTAACCATAAGTTTGTTTTCAAAATGTGCGAATCTGTTTCTGTTTTGTAAATAAGTTCATTTATATCATTTTTTAAAATTAGATTCCACATATGAATGAAATCACATGATATTTGTCTTTCTGTGTCTGACTTACTTTACTCAGTATGACAATCTGTAGGTCCATCCCTGTTGCCGCAAATGGCATTATTTTGTTCTATTTTTTTTTGACAGTCGTAGTCCAACCAAGTTTATTTTTTTATTTTTAATTTTTTAACATCTTTATTGGAGTATAATTGCTTTACAATGGTGTGTTAGTTTCTGCTTTATAACAAAGTGAATCAGTTATACATATACATATGTTCCCATATGTCTTCCCTCTTGCGTCTCCCTCCCTCCCTCCCACCCTCCCTATCCCACCCCTCTAGGTGGTCACAAAGCACAGAGCTGATCTCCCCGTGCTCTGCAGCTGCTTCCCACTAGCTATCTATTTTACATTTGGTAGTGTATATATGTCCATGCCACTCTCTCACTTTGTCACAGCTTACCCTTCCCCCTCCCCATATCCTCAAGTCCATTCTCCAGTAGGTCTGTGTCTTTATTCCCGTCTTACTCCTAGGTTCTTCATGACCTTTTTTTTTTCTTAGATTCCATATATATGTGTTAGCATACGGTATTTGTTTTTCTCTTTCTGACTTACTTCACTCTGTATGACAGACTCTATGTCTACCCACCTCACTACAAATAACTCAATTTCTTTTCTTTTCATGGCTGAGTAATATTCCATTGTATATATGTACATCTTCTTTATCCATTCCTCTGTTGATGAATATTTATGTTGCTTCAATGTCTTGGCTACTGTTCTCCATAGTGGCTCCACCAATTTATATTCCCACCAACAGTGTAGGAGGGTTCCCTTTTCTCCACACCATCTCCAGCACTTATTGTTTGTAGATTTTTTGATGATGACCATTCTGACCAGTGTGAGGTGAAACCTCATTGTAGTTTTGATTTGCGTTTCTCTAATAATTAGTGATGTTGAGCATATTTTCATGTGCTTTTTGGCCATCTGTATGTCTTCTTTGGAGACATGTCTATTTAGATCTTCCCATTTTTTGATAGGGTTGTTTGTTTTTTTGATATTGAGCTGCATGAGCTGTTTGTATATTTTGGAGATTAATCCCATGTCACTTGCATCATTTGCAAATATTTTCTCCCATTCTGTGGGCTATCTTTTCGTTTTGTTTATGGTTTCCTTTTCTGTGCAAAAGCTTTTACATTTAATTAGGTCCCATTTGGTTTTTTTTCTGTTTGTTTTTATTTTCATTATAATCTAGAAGGTGGATCAAAAAAGATATTGCTGTGACTTATGTCAGAGAGTGTTCTGCCTATGTTTTCCTCTAAGAGTTTTATAGTATCCATCCTTACTTTTAGTTCTTTAATCTATTTTGAATTTATTTTTGTATGTAGTGTTAGGGAGTGTTCTAATTTCATTCTTTTACATGTAGCTGTCAGTTTTCCCAGCACCACTTATTGAAGAGATTGTCTTTTCTCCATTGTATTAGGTTGGCCTAGAAGTTCCTTTGGTTTTTAAGTTAAAATAAAAGACCCTTTTTTCATTTTAACCAAGAACTTTATTGAACAATGTATTCACCGTTTTTTCCCACTACCTTCTGCCATTTTTCAGGCAACTTCATAATTCCATCTTCCCAAAACTTTTTATCTTTTTGAGCAAAGAACCATTCCAGATGCCTTTAGAGTCTTCCAGGGAATTGAATTTTTTCCATTAAGAGAATTTTATAAAGACCAAATTTTATAAAGAATTTAAGAGAATTTTATAAAGACCAAAATAAATGGAAATCCGAAGGTGCAATGTCTGGTGAATATGGCAGATGAACCAGAATTTCCCAGCCAAGCTGTGACAGTTTTTGCCTGGTCATCAAAGAAACATGCGGTCTTTCATCATCCTGATGGAAGATTATGCGTTTTCTGTTGGCTAATTTCGGATGCTTTCATGAGTGCTGCTTTCAGTTGGTCTAATTGGGAGCAGTGCTTGTTGGAATTAATCATTTGGTTTTCCAGAAGGAACTTATAATAAAGGACTCCTTTCCAATCCCACCATGTACACAACATCACCTTCTTTGGATGAAGACTGGCTTTTGGTGTGGTTGCTGGTGGTTCATTTTGCTTGCCCCACGATCTCTTCTGTTCCACATTATTGAACAGTATCCACTTTTCATCACCCATCACAATTTGCTTTAAAAACAGAAGATTTTCGTTACGTTTAAGTAGAGAATCGCATGCAGAAATATGGGCAAGAGGTTTTTTTCGCTTAACTTATGTGAACCCAAACATCAAAGCCATTAACATAACAAAGCTTGTGCAAATGATTTGGATATTTTGAGTATGTCGGCTATCTCCTGCATGGTATAACATTGATTATTCTCAATTAATGTCTTGGTTTGATCACTATCAACTTCAACTTGTCTACCTGACTGTGGAGCATCGTCCAGCCAGAAATCTCCAACGCAAAACTTCACAAACCACTTTTGACACGTTCGATCCATCCCAGCACCTTCTTTATACACTGCACAAATCTTTTCTTGCATTTCAGTTGCATTTTTACCTTCCTTGAAATAGTAAAAGCATTAATATATGGAAAATGTTGTGTTTTTTCTTCCATCTTCAATATTAAAATTCACCAACTTTAAGGTTTTTTTTAAATGCATGCTGATATGATACCTGTCACAATACAGTCTAACAAAATTGTTTCAAATGAAGTTAAAGACAACTAAGCACTACTAGAGTAATCATATGGAAAAAATCTGAATGAACTTTTTGGCCAATCTAGTATAGTCTTGCCTCCTTTGTCATAGATTAGGTAATCATAGGTGCATGGGTTTATCTCTGGACTTTCTATCCTGTTCCATTGACCCATATTTCTGTTTTTGTTCCAGTACCATACTATTTTGATTACTATATCGTTGTAGTATAGTCTGAAGTCAGGAAGCCTGATTCCTCCAGCTCTGTTTTTCTTTCTCAAAATTTCTTTTGCTATTCAGGATCTTTTGTGTTTCCATACAAATTGTAAAATTTTTTGTTCTAATTCTGTTAAAAATGCCATTGGTAATTCAATAGGGATTGCATTGAATCTGTAGGATGCTTTGGGTCATTTTCACAGTATTGATTCTTCCAATCTAAGAACACGGTATATCTCTCCATCTGTTTGTGTCATCTTTTATTTCTTTCATCAGTATCTTATAGTTTTCTGAGTCCAGGTTTTTTGCCTCCTTAGGTAGGTTTATTCCTAGGTATTTTATTCTTTTTGATGCAATGGTAAATGGGATTGTTTCCTTAATTTCTTTTTCTGAACTTTTGTTGTTAGTGTAGAGGAATGCAAGAGATTTCTGTGTATTAATTTTGTATCCTGCAACTTTACCAAATTCACTGATGATCTGTAGTAGTTTTCTGGTACCATCTTTAGGATTTTCTATGTATAGCATCGTGTCATCTGCAAACAGTGGCCATTTTACTTCTTCTTTTCCAATTTGGATTCCTTTTATTTCTTTTTCTTCTGTGATTGCCATGGCTAGGACTTCCAAAACTATGTTGAATAATAGTGGCAAGAGTAGACAGCCTCATCTCTTTCCTGTTCTTAGAGGAAATGCTTTCAGTTTTTCACCATTGAGAATGATGTTTGCTGTGGGTTCGTCATATATGACGTTTATTATGTTGAGGTAGGTTCTCTCTGTGCCCACTTACTGGAGAGTTTTTATCAGAAATGGGTGTTGAATTTTGTCAAAGGCCTTTTCTGCATCTATTGGGATGATCATATGGTTTTTATTCTTCAATTTGTTAGTATGGTGTATCACATTGATTGATTTGCATATATTGAAGAATCCTTGCATCCCTGGGATAAATCCCACTTAAATCATGGTGTATGATCCTTTTAATGTGTTGTTGGATTCTGTTTGCTAGTATTTTGTTGAGGATTTTTTGCGTCCGTGTTCATTAGTGATATTGGCCTATAATTTTCTTTTTTCTTTTTTCTTTTTTTTTTTGCGGTACACGGGCCTCTCACTGTTGTGGCCTCTCCCATTGCGTAGCACAGGCTCCGGACACACAGGCTCAACGGCCATGGCTCATGGGCCTAGCCGCTCTGCAACATGTGGGATCTTCCCGGACTGGGGCACGAACCCGTGTCCCCTGCTTCAGCAGGAGGACTCTCAACCACTGCGCCACCAGGGAAGCCCAATTTTCTTTTTTTGTGATATATTTGTCTGGTTCTTGTATCAGGATTTTGGTGGCCTCATAGAATGAGCTTGGGAGTGTTCCTTCCTCTGCAATATTTTGCAATAATTTCAGAAGTGTAGGTGTTAACTCTTCTCTAAATGTATGGTAGAATTCGCCTGTGAAGCATCTGGTCCTGGACTTCTGTTTGTTGGAAGATTTTTAATCACAGTTTCAATTTTGGTGCTTGTGATTGGTCTGTTCATATTTTCTATTTCTTCCCAGTTCAGTCTTGGAAGGTTGCAGCTGTCTAAGAATTTGTCCACTTCTTCTAGGTTGTCCATTTTATTGGCATATAGTTGCTTGTAGTAGTCTCTTATGATCCTTTGTATTTCTGTGGTGTCCATTATAACTTCTTTTTCGTTTCTAATTTTATTGATTTGAGCTGTCTCCTTTTTTTCTTGATAAGTCTGGCTAAAGGTTTATCAATTTTGTTTATCTTTTCATAGAACCAGCTTTTAGTTTCACTGATCTATTGTTTTCTTCATCTCTATTTCATTTATTTCTGCTCTGATCTTTATGATTTCTTTCCTTCTAACTTTGGGTTTTGTTTGTTCTTCTTTCTCTGTTTGCTTTTGGTGTAAGGTTAGGTTGTTTATTTGAGATTTTTCTTATTTCCTGAGGTAAGATTGTTTTGCTATAAGCTTCCCTCTTTGCTGCATCCCATAGGTTTGGATCATTGTATTTTTTTTTTTTTTTTTTTAACATCTTTATTGGGGTACAATTGCTTCACAATGGTGTGTTAGTTTCTGCTTTATAACAAAGTGAATCAGTCATACATAAACATATGTTCCCATATGTCTTCCCTGTTGCGTCTCCCTCCCTCCCACCCTCCCCATCCCACCCCTCCAGGCTGTCACAAAGCAAGGATCATTGTATTTTTGTTGTCATTAGTCTCTAGGTATTTTTTGATGTCCTCTTTGATTTCTTCAGTGACCCATTGGTTGTTTAGTCTCCACGTGTTTGTATTTTCTACAGTTTTTTTCCTGTAATTTATTTCTTATCTCATAGTGTTTTGGTTGGAAAAGATGCTTGATAGTGATTTCAGTTTTCTTAAATTTATTGAGGCTTGCTTTATGGTCCAGCATGTGATCTATGAGGAGAATGTTGTGTGTGCACTTGAAAAGAATGTGTATTCTGCTGCTTTCGGATGGAATGCTCTGTAAGTATCAATTAAGTCCCTCTGGTTTAATGTGTCATTTAAGTCCTCTGTTTCCTTATGGATTTTCTATCTGAATGATGTGTCCATTGGTGTAAGTGGGGTGTTAGGGTCCTCCACTATTACTGTGTTCCTTGACTTGAGAGAATGTGTCCATTGGTGTAAGTGGGGTGTTAGGGTCCTCCACTATTACTGTGTTACTGTCATTTTCCCCTTTTATGGCTGTTAACGTTTGCCTTATATATTGAGGTGCTCCTATGTAGGGTGCATATATATTTACAATTGTTATATCTTCTTCTTGGATTGATCCCTTGATCATTCTGTAGTGTCCTTCTTTGTCTCTTGTAACATTCTTTATTTTAAGGTCAATTTTATCTGATATGAGTATTGCTACTCCAACTTTCTTTTGATTTCCATTTGCATGGAATATCTTTTTCCATCCCCTCGCTTTCAGTCTGTGTGTGTCCCTAGGTATGAAGTGGGTCTCTTGCAGACAGCATATATATGGGTCTTGTTTTTGTATCCATTCAGCCAGTCTATGTCTTTTGGTTGGAGCATTTAATCCACTTACATTTAAGGTAATTATCAATATGTATGTTCCTATTGCCATTTTCTTAGTTGTTTTGGATTTGTTTTTGTAGGTTTTTTTTTCTTCCCTTCCTCTTTTGTTATCTTTTGTGATTTGATGACTATCTTTAGTGTTGTGTTTGGGTTGCTTTTTTCTTTTTTGTGTGTGTATCTATTGTAGTTTTTTGGTTTGCAGTTCCCATGAGGTTTTATATTTATATATATATATATATATATATATATATATATATATATATGTATGGTTGTTTTAAGTTGCTGGTCTCTTTCCCTTCTAGAGAAGTTCCTTTAGCATGTGTTGTAAAGCTGGTTTGGTGGTGCTGAATTCTCTTAGCTTTTGCTTGTCTGTAAAGTTTTTGATATTTCTGTCGAATCTGAATGAGAGCCTTGCTGGGATAGAGTATTCTTGGTTGTAGTCTTTCCCCTTTCATCACTTTAAATATATCACGCTGCTCCCTTCTGCCCTGTAGAGTTTCTGCTGAAAAATCAGCTGATAACTTTATGGGGATTCCCTTGTATGTTGTTTGTTGCTTTTCCCTTGTTGCTTTTAATATTTTTTCTTTGTATTTAATTTTTGTCACTTTGATTATATGTTTCTTAGCATGTTCCTCCTTGGGTTTATTCTGTATAGGAATCTCTGCACTTCCTTGACTTGAGAGAATGTGTCCTTCCTCATGTTAGGGAAGTTTTTGGCTATAATCTCTGCAAATATTTTCTCAGGCCCTTTCTCTTTCTCTTCTCTTTCTGGGATCCCTATAATGCAAATGTTGGTGCATTGAATATTGTCACAGAGGTCTCTGAGACTGTCCTCATTTCCTTTCATTCTTTTTTCTTTATTCTGTTCTGTGACAGTGATTTCCACCACTATGTCTTCCAGCTCACTTATTCGTTCTTCTTCCTCAGTTATTCTGCTATTGATTCCTTCTAGTGTATTTTTCATTTCAGTTATTGTATTGTTCATCTGTTTATTTGTTCTTTAAATCTTCAAGCTCCTTATTAAACATTTCTTGTACCTTCTCAGTCTACACCTCCATTCTTTTTCGAGATTTTGGATCATCTTTACTATCATTACTCTGAATTCTTTTTCAGATAGATTGTCTATCTCCTTTTCATTTAGTTGTTCTCAGGGGTTTTTATCTTGTTCCTTCATCTACAACATATTTCTCTAACTTTCTGTGTTTGTGGTCTCCTTTCTGCAGGCTGCAGAGTCGTAGTTCCTCTTACTTCTGGTGTCTGCCCCCTGGTGGGTGGAGCTGGGTTTTGTCCCTCTGGTGGTCAAGGCTGTGTTAAGGGGTGTGTTTTGAGGTGGCTGTGAGCTCAGTATGACTTTAGGCAGCCTGTCTGCTGATGGGTGGGGCTGTGTTCCTATCTTGCTGGTTGTTTGGCCTGAGGAGTTCCAGTGCTGGAGCCTGCAGGTTGTTGGGTGGGACCCAGTCACTATATTGTTTCTCTTTCTTTTATCTCTTATCTCTCTAAGACACAGTAGTCCATGGAATCCAGAATTATATTATCACAACCCAACTTCCTTTCGTTCAGGTGGAACACATTGCAGTTCTTTTTCTTTTCCTTTGTGCTCAGTGTAGTTTCACTTGCTTAAGGGTACTACATCCAGAGGCCTGTCACCTGGCCCTTCAGAACAGAGTTCCTGGTGTGAAATGGCTCTGTCAACACCTCAGTTCAAGAACTTACTCACTTAGTAACTGAAAGTTTGTATTCTTTGACTGACATCTCCCCAATTTTCCCAGCCCTCAACCCTTGGCAACCACTTTTCTATTCTCCGTTTCTGAGTTTTGCATTTTTAGATTCCACATACAAGTGATATCATAAAGTGTATGTCTTTCTCTTTTTGACTTATTTCACTTAACATAATGCCCTCAGGGTCTATCCATGTTGTGGCAAATGGCAGGATTTCTTTCTTTCTCATGGCTGCATATATATAATTTTTTATTAGGATGTTTCCATATACTGGCTATTGTGAATAATGCTATAGTGAACATGGGGATGCAGATATCTCTTTGATCATGATTATATTTCCTTGGATATATGCCCAGAAGTGGGATTGCTAATCATATGGTAGTTCTACTTTTAACTTTTTGTGGAACCTCTATACTGTTCTCCATAGTGGCTGAACCAATTTATTTACCCACCAACAGTGCATAAGGGTCTCCCTTTCTCTATATCCTTGCCCACACTTAACTCTTGTCTTTTTTTTCCTTTTTTTCTTTTTTTTTTTTTCTTGCGGTACATGGGCCTCTCACTGTTGTGGCCTCTCCCGTTGCGGAGCACAGGCTCTGAGGCCATGGCTCACGGGCCCAGCCGCTCCGCAGCACCTGGAATCTTCCTGGACCGGGGCAAGAACCTGTGTCCCCTGCATCAGCAGGTGGACTCTCAACCACTGCGCCACCAGGGAAGCCCTAACTCTTGTCTTTTTGATGATAGCCATTCTGACAGGTGTGAGTTTATCTCATAGTAATTTTGATTTGCATTTCCCTGATGATTAGTTATGTTGAAAATCTTTTCATATGCCTGTCGGCCATCTGTATATTGTTTTTGGAAAAATGTCTATTCAAGTTGTCTATCCATTCTTTAATCTGTTTACGTGTTCTTGTTACTGAGTTATATGAGTTCCTTGTATATTTTGGATAGTAAACCCTTATCAGATACATGATTTGTAAATATTTTCTCCCATTCTGTAGGTTGCCTTTTTATTGTGTTGATCATTTTCTTTGCTGTTCAGAGCTTTTTAGTTTGATGTAGTCCCACTTGTTTACTTTTGCATTTGTTGCCTTTGCTTTTGGTGTCAAATCCAAAAATATCATCACCAAGACCAGTTTCAAGGAGCTTACTACCTGTATTTTCTTCTAGGAGGTTTATGCTTTCAGGTTTTAGGCTCAAGGCTTTAATCCATTTTGAGTTGATTTTTGTGTATGGTGTAAGATAGTGGTTCAGTTTCATTATTTTGAATGTGGCTATACAGTTTTCCTAGCACCATTTACTGAAAAGACTGCCCTTTCCCCATTGTATATTCTTGACTCCTTTGTTGCAAATTAATTGATCATATATATGGGGGTTCACGTCTAGGCTTTCTGTTCTGTTCCAGTGATCTATGTGTCTGTTTTTATGCCAATCCTATACTGTTTTGATAACTGTAGCTTTGTAATATAGCTTGGAATCAGAAAGTGTGATGCCTCCAGCATTGGTCTTCTGTCTCAAGATTGCTTTGGCTTTTCAGGTCTGTTTTGGTTCTATACAAAATTTAGGATTGTTTGTACTCTTTCTGTGTAAAATGCCATTGGAATTTTAATAGAGACTGTGTTGAATCTAGAGGTCTCTTTGCATAGTATGGACATTTTAACAACATTTATCCTTCCCATTCATGACCATGGAATATCTTTCCATTTATTTATGTCATCTTCAATTTCTTTCATCAGTGTCTTTCAGGTTTCAGTGTATAGATCTTTCACTGCCTTGGTTAAATTTATTCCTAGGTATTTTATTCTTTTTGATGCAATTGTAAATGAGTTTGTTTTCTTAATTACTCTGATAGTTTGTTATTAGCACATAAAAAGGCAACATTTTTGTACATTGATTTTTGTATCCTATAAATTTACTGGATTTGTCTTTAGTTTTCATAGTTTTTTTGTGGAGTCTGTAGGAGTTTCTACATATAGTATCACATCATCTGCAAATAGTGACAGTTTTACTTCCTCCTTTCCAATTTGGATGCCATTATTTCATTTTCTTGCCTCATTGCTCTGGCTAGGACTTCCAATGCTATGTTAATAAAAGTGGTAATAGTCAGCATCCTTGTCTTACTCTTAATCTTAGAGGAAAGCTTTCAGATTTTCTCCATTGAGTATGATGTTAGCTATGGGTTTGTTGTATGTGGCCTTTATTATGTTGAGGTACATTCCCTCTGTACCCATTTTGTTGAGAGTTTTTCATCATAAATGGTTGTTGGGTTTTGTCAACTGTTTTTCTATATTTATTGAGATAGTTATATGATATTCATCCTTCATTCTGTCAATATGCTGTATCACATTGCTTGATTTGCAGATATTTAACCATCCTTTCATCTCTGGAATAAATCCCACTTGATCATGGTGTATGATCCTTTTGTTTTGTTTTGAGGTTTAAAAGGACACTAGATTTCACATTTATTTCTGCTGAAATGAAGAAATAATGAAGGCAACTCCTTCTAGGTTAATGCAAGAGACAGCATTACAAATCAATATATGTCACCAACAGATAAAAGACACATGTCTCTGGTTAATCAAAATTCAATTTTTGTAAGCAAAAAACCCCCAGCAAATTCAAAGCAAACTTTTTTTTCTACAATTTTTCATTTACACCTGATTAGCCACCTATTTTTTCTTACATATGAAAGTTTTAAAATGGCATGACTGATATTGTCATTAAGTGGTATCAGAGAATCAGTTTTTGTCAACAGATTAAACATTTGATTCCAGCTTCTGAGTAATTATATATTTCTTCTTTTTCTTTTTTTATTGAAGTATAATTGACTTAAAATATTATGTTAGTCTCACATGTACAACATAGTGATTTGATATTTTTATACATTACAAAATGATCACTATGATAAGTCTGGTTACCATACAAAGTTATTACAATATTATTGACTTTATTCCCCATGTTGTACATTTCATCTCCGTGACTCATTTATTTTTGTAACTGGATGCTTCTGTCTCTTAATCTCCCTTACCTTTTTCACTCATAGCCATACCCCCTCCCCTCTGGCAACCACCTGTTTGTTCTCTGTATCCATGACTCTGTTTCCATTTTGTTATGTCTGTTCATTTGTTTTGTTTTTTAGATTCTACATATAAGTGAAAGCATATGATATTTGTCTTTTTCTGTCTGATTTAAATTTTACTTAGTATAAATACCCTCTAGGTCCATCTTTCTTGTCTCAAATGGCAAGATTTCATTCTTTTTTTGTGACTGACTAATAGTCCATTGTGTGTGTGTATATATACACACACATACTACCTCTTCTTTATCCATTCATCTATACATTGACACTTAGGTTGCTTCCACATCTTAGCTATTGTAAATAATGTTCACACAGTGAACATAGGGGTGCATATATTTTCAAATTAGTGATTTTGTTTTCTTTAGAAAAAATCCCAGAAGTAGAATTGGTGGATTGTATGGTAGTTTTATTTTTAATTTTTTTAGGAACTGTTGTACTCTTTTTCATAGTGGCTGTACCAATTTACATTCCCAACAACAGTGCACAAGAGTTCCCTTTTCTCCACATCCTTCCCAACACTTGTTATTTGTTGTCTTTTTGATAATAGCCATTCTGATAGGTGTGAGATGATATCTCATTATGGTTTTGATTTACATTTCCCTGATGAGTGATGTTGAACATCTTTTCATGTGTCTGTTGACCATCTGTATGTCTTCTTTGGAAAAGTGTCTATTCAGGTTCTCTGCTCATTTTTGTTTGTTTGTTTTTCTCTGCCCATTTTTTAAATCACGTTGTCTGGGTTTTTTTGTTTGTTTTTTATTTTGATGTTGAGTTGTATGACTTCTTTGTATATTTTGGATATTAACCCTTATAAGATAAATCATTTGCAAATATCTTCTCCCATTTAGTAGGGTGCCTTTTTGTTTTGTTGATAGTTCCCTTTGCTGTGCAAAAGATTTTTAGTTTAATATAGTCCCATGTGTTTATTTTGCTTTTGTTTCCTTTGTCTGAGGAGACATATCCAAAAAAATATTGCTAAGACTGATGTCAGAGAGCATACTGCCTATATTTTCCTTTAAGCATTTTATGTTTTCAGGTCTTACCTTTGAATCTAGTTCATTCTGAGTTTATTTTTGTATGATATAGTGTAAGAAAGTAGTTCAGTTTGATTCTTTGCACGTAGCTGTCCAGTTTTCCCGCAACATTTATTAAAGAAACTGTCTTTTCCCAGCTTCCTTTGTTGTAGATTAATTGACCATATAATGTGGGTTTATTTCTAGGCTCTCTATTTTGTTCCACTGATCTGTGTCTGTTTTTGTGCCAGTACCACATTGTTTTGTTTACTGTAGCTATGTAGCATTGTTTGAAATCAGGGACAGTGATGTCTCCACCTCTGTTCTTTCTCAAAATTATTTTGCCTATTTGAGATCTTTTCTGTTTTCATACAAATTTCAGAATTACTTGCTCTAGTTCCATGAAAAATGCCATTTGTATTTTGATAGGAATTGCACTGAATCTGTAGATTGCCTTGGGTAGTATGGTCATTTTAACAATATTAATTCTTCCAATCCATGTGCATTTGCTTGTGTCATTTTCAATTTCTTTCATCATTGTACGATCATTTTCTGAATACAAGCCTTATACCTTATTGGTTAGATTTATTCCTAGATATTTTATTCTTTTTTGCACAATTGTAAATGGAATTGTTTTCTTAACTCCTCTGATAGTTGTTGTTAGGGTATAGAAATGCAACAGATTTCTGTATTTTAATTTAATATCCTGCAACATTACTGAATTCATTCTATTTTTTTTTGGTGGTGTCTTTAAGATTTTTATATATATATAGTATCATGTCATCTGCAAACAATGACAGTTTTACATCTTTCTTTCCAATTTGGATTCCTTTTGTTTCTTTTTCTTTTCTGATTGCTATGACTAGAATTTCCAATACTATGTTGAATAAAGTGGTCAGAGTGGGCATCCTTGTCTTGTTCCTAATCCTAGAGGAAATGCTTTCAGCTTTTCACCCTTGAGTATGACGTTGGCTGTATGCTTGTCACACGTAGACTTTATTATGTTGAGGTATGTTCCCTCTATACTCACTTTGTTAAGAGGTTTTTTTTTAATGATAAATGGGTGTTCAATTTTGTCAGAAGCTTTTTTTTGCATCTATTGAGATGATCATGTGATTTCTATTCTTCGATTTGTTGATGTGATGTATCACATTGATTTTTGTGTGTGTGTATATGGGGCCATCCTTGCATTTCTGGAATAAATGCTACTTGATCATGGTGTATGATCCTTTTAGTGTATTGTTGAATTTGGTTTGCTAATATTTTGTTGAGGATTTTTGTGTCTGTTCGTCAGTGTTACTGGACTGTAGTTTTCTTTTTTGGGGGTGTCTTTGTCTGGTTTTGGTATCAGGATGATGCTGGCCTCATAGAATGAGTTTGGAAGTATTCCTTCTTCTTCAGTTTTTTGGGAATAGTTTAAGAAGGATATGTGTGAACTTTTCTTTAAATATTTGACGGAATTTACCTGTGAATCTGTCTGGTGTAGGACTTTTGTTAGGAGTTTTGTGTTTTGTTTTTGTTTTTTTATTACTGGTTTATTTTCATTATTGGTAATCAGTCTCTTCATATTTTGTTTCATCCTGATTCAGTCTTGGGAGATTGTGTGTTTCTAGGAGTTGATCTGTTTCTTCTAGATTGTCCATTTTATTGATATATAATTGTTTGTGGTAGTCTTTTATGATCATCTGTATTTCTATGGTTTGGTTATAACTTCTTCTCTTCCATTTCTGATTTTATTTATTTGGGACCTCTCTTTTTCTTCATGAGTTTGGCTAAAGGTTTATCAGTTTTGCTTATATTTTCAAATAACTAGTTCTTAGTTTCATTAATCATTATTATTATTTTTAGACTCAGATTCATTTATTTCTGCTCTGATATTTATTATTTTTTTCCTTCTACTAACTTTGAGTTTTGTTTTTTCTTCTTTTTCTAGTTCATTTAGGTGTAAAGTTAGATTGTTAATTGGAGATTTTTCTTGTTTCCTGAGGTAGGCTAATACTGCTATAAACTGCCCTTTTAGAATTGCTTTTGCTGCATCCTATAGATTTTTGGATCATTGTTTCTACTTTCATTTGTTTCTGAGTATTTTTTTAATTTCCTCTTTGATTTCTTCAATGACACATTGGTTGTTTAGTAGCATATATTTTAGCCTCCACATGCTTGTTTTTTGCAAATTTTTTCTTGTAGTTTATTTCCAGTCTCATAGTGTCATGGCCAGAAAAGATGCTTGATATGATTTCAATTTTCTTAAATTTACTGTGACTTTTATTGTGGCTGAGTATGTGATCTATTGTGGAGAATGTTCCATGCCCATTTGAAAAGAATGTGTTTTCTGCTGCTTTTTGAAGGAATGTTCTGTATATATATATAGAGAGAGAGTTCATCTGATCTAAGCTGTTGTTTAAGGCCTGTGTTTCCTTATTGATTTTTCTATCCAGATGATCTGTCCATTCATGTAAGTGGGGTGTTAAAGTCCACTATTATTGTTGTGTTACTATCAATTTCTCCCTTTTGGTTTGTTAATATTTGCTTTATGTATGTAGGTGCTCCTATATTGAGTGCATATAAATTTACAATTGTTATATCTTCTTGTAGGATTTATTCCTTTATCATTATGTAATATCCTTTGTCTCCTGTTACATTCTTTGTTTTAACGTTTATTTTGTCTCATTGATACCCCAGATTTCTTTTCATTTCCATTTATGCCAAAGGATGGAATACCTTTTTCCATCCCCCTCACTTTCTGTGTGTGTCTTCAGATCTGAAGTAAGTCTCTAGGCAGCATATATATGGGTCTTGTTTTTGTATCCATTCGGCCACTCTATGTTTTTGATTGGAGCATTTAGTTCATTTACCTTTAAAACAATTATTGCTAGGTATATACTTATTGCCAATTCTTTTCTGGTTGTTTTTGTATTTTTCTTTTGTTTCTTCATCTGTTGCTCTCTGTGATTTGACTATCTTTAGTGTTATGTTTGGATTCCTTTGTCTTTTGTGTGTATGTATCTATTATATATTTTTGGTTTGTGGTTACTATGAGCTTCAAATATAAAAGTATAACTATATATAAAAATATGTATGGTTATCTTAAGTTCAAACACATTCTAACAACACTGCAATTTTACTCCTTCCTCCCAACACACACACATTTGGCATAATTTTTTTTTTTTTTTTTTTTTTTTTTTTTTGTTGTATGAGGGCCTCTCACTGTTGTGGCCTCTCCCGTTGCGGAGCACAGGCTCCGGATGCACAGGCCCAGCGGCCATGGCTCACGGGTCCAACTGCTCCACGGCATGTGGGATCCTCCTGGACTGGGGCACGAACCCGTGTCCCCTGCATTGGCAGGTGGATTCTTAACCACTGTACCACCAGGGAAGTCCTACCTTGAACTCTTTATTGGATAGATTCCTTATTTCCACTTAGTTCTTCTTCTGGGGTTTTGTCTTGTTCCTTCATGTGGAAAATATTCTTCTGTCTATTCATTTTGCCTAGTTATCTGTATATTTCTATATATTATGTACGTCAGTTACTTTCCTGATCTTAGAAGAGTAGCCTTATGTAGATGTCCTATGGGGCCCAGCAGCACACTCGCCTCTTGTTTCCAGGGCTGTACACTCTAGGGTGCCTCCTATATGGGCTGCATGGGCCCTTCTGTTGTGGTGAGGCCAACTAATGTGGGAGTCCTGGTAGGCATGGCTGGCCCCAGGTCTGGTTGGCTGCCAGGCCCTGACTCATGCAGTGGCTGCCAGATCACTGGTGGGTGGGGTCAAGTTCATAGGCATAGTTCAGGTGCCTATGTGGCCTGGAGGGCCCTGGGATTGGTGATGGCCTGCTGGTGGGCAGGTGCCACCACAGCTGGCTTCCCAGTATGTGTAGTCATAGGGCTGGTTTCAGCCTGCTGGTGGGTGGGGCCATGTCCCAGCATGGCTGGCTGTGTAGTCAAGGGAATCACAGGGCTGGTGCCAGCCTGTTGGTGGATGTGTAAGCCCCTGGCACTAATAGGCTACAGAGAGGACTCCAAAATGGAGCTTACCAGCACAAGCATCCTTGTAGTAGAATAAGCTCCCCCCAAAATGGTGCTATCAGCATCTATGTCCCCAGAGGGAGCTCCAGTTGGCTCCTGAATCTCAAGGATGCTCTCCAAGATCAGTAAGTGGGTCTGACCCAGGCTCCTTTCAAATTACTGCCTCTGCACTGGAACTCAGAGTGTGTGTGATTATATGCATGCCCTTTAAGAGCAGAGTCTCTGCTTTGTACAGCCCTCTGGCTTTCCTATACACAAGCTCCACTGGCCTTCAAAGCAGGACATTCTTGGGGCTTGTTTTCTTGGTGAAGGACCCCCAGGCTACAGAGCAGAGCATGGGGCTCAGTCTCCCCACTCATCAAGGAGAACTTCTGCAGTTGTGATTATCCTCTCATTTGTGGTCACCTGCCCTGAGGATGTGGTGATTATCCTCCCATTTGTGGTCACCTACTCTGGGGATGTTGGTCTTGACTATACTAAATCATCTTGTAGTGCCTTATTTATATATTTAGTTGTGGAAAATCTTTTCTGCTAGGCCTCAGGTCATTCTTATAGATAGTTGCTCTGTAGATAGTTGTAATTTTCCTGTGCCTGTGGGAGTAAGTGTGCTCAGGGTCTTCCTACTCTGCCATCTTGGCCACACCTCCCTGGTGTGTGATCCTTTTAATGTATTGTTGAATTCTGTCTGCTGATACTTTGTTGAGGATTTTTGCATCTATATTCATCAGGGATATTGGCCAGTACTGTTATTTTCTTGTAGTGTTCTTGTCTGTTTTTGGTATCACGGTAATGCTGGCCTTGTAAAATGAGTTTGGAAGTGTTTCCTCCTCTTTGATTTTTTGGAAGAGTTTGAGAAGGATTGACATTAATTCTTCATTAAATGTTTGGTAGAATTCACCAATGAAGCTATCTGGTCCTGGATTTTTGTTGGGGGGTTTTCGACTAATTATTCAATCTCCAACTAGTAACTGTTTGGGGTTTTTTTTTTTTTTTTTTTCATATTCTCTATTTCTTCCTGATTCAGTTTTGGTAGATTGTATGTTTTAAGAATTTATCAATTTCTTCTAGGTTGTCCAATTTGTTGGTGAATAATTGTTGATAGTAGTCTCTTATGATCCTTTGTATTTCTATGGTATCAGTTGTAACATCTCTTTCCTCTCTAATTTTATTTGAGTCCTCTCTTCTTTTCTAGGTGAATCCAGCTAAAGATTTGCCAATTTTGTTATCTTTAAAAAAAAAACAGCCCTTAATTTTAGTGATCTTTTCTGTAGTCTTTCTAGTCTGTATTTCATTCATTTTCATTTTGATCTTTGTTTCCTTCCTTCTACTAATTTTGGGCTTTCTTTGTTCTTTTTCTAGTTCCTTGAAGTATAAAGTTAGTTTGTTTATTTGCAATCTATCTTATTTCTTAGTGTAGGCATTTATCACTATGAACTTCCCTCATAGAACTTCTTTTGCTTCATTACATAATTTTGGTATGTTGTATTGCCATTTTCGTTTTTCTCAAGGTATTTTTAAAATTTCACTTTTGACTTATTCCTTGACCCATTGGTTCTTCAGTAGCATGTTTAATCCCCACATATTCATGAATTTTTCAGTTTTGTTCTTGTAATTGATTTCCAGTTATACCATTCATGTCAGAAAAAATGCTTGATCTGATTTCAATATTCTTAAAATTATTAAGATGTATTTTTTTGCCTAATATATGTTATATCCTAGATATGTGCACTTTGAGGAAAATATGCATTGTTACTTTGGGGGGGAATGTTCTGTATATATCTATTAAGTTCCTTTAATTTAATGTATCATTTCAGGGTGATCTGTTCACATTGAAAGAGTTTGGTGACCTATGAGCTTCATGAACTTAGATATCCAAATCTCTCTTCAGATTTGGGAAGTTCTCAGCCATTATTTCAGGGTTTTTAATTAATTAATTAATTATTTTGGCTGCGTTGGATCTTCGTTGCTGTGCATAGGCTTTCTCTAGTTGTGGCGAGCGGGGGTTACTCTTCGTTGCGGTGCGCGGGCTTCTCATTGCAGTGGCTTCTCTTGATGCAGAGCATGGGCTTCTAGCTGCGTGGGCTTCAGTAGTTGCAGCACACAGGCTCAGTAGTTGCGACATGTATGCCCTAGAGTGTGCGGGTTTCAGTAGTAGGATCTGCATCCCTTTTATGCTATCCAAGAGTCCTATTTGCCACTCTCCTGGCCTCTTCCTGTCCCCCAGTGATGCAGCTGATAACTCAGTACTCTGGATGAAGTAAGAGATAAATGGGCCTCATTGGCTGTATCCTGTACAGCTGGGAAAGCTACTTTGCCCAGTTTTTAATTGCAGTGGTGGTGGTTGTTGAGTTTTAGGGGTTTTTGTGTACTCTGGATATTAGTCTCTTATAGGATTTGCAAATACTTCATCCCATTGTATGGATTGCCTTTTCACTCTCTTGATAGTTTTAAATTTTGCAGAAAAGTTTAGATTTTGGTAATGCCCAATTGATCTGTGTTTTTCTTCTGTTGCCTGTGCTTTTTGTGTCATATCCAAGAAAGCATTGCCATATCTAATGTCATGAAGATATTCCTCTATGTTTTTGTCAATAGTTTTATAGTTTTAGCTGTTACGTTCAGGTCTTTGATCATTTCTGCATTAATTTCTTTTAAATTTATTTATTTATTTATTTTTGGCTGCATTTGGTCTTCATTGCTGCACATAGGCTTTCTCTAGTTGTGGTGAGCGGGGGCTACTCTTCATTACGGTGCATGGGTTTC
This sequence comes from Tursiops truncatus, assembly GCF_011762595.2. Taxonomy (NCBI): domain Eukaryota; kingdom Metazoa; phylum Chordata; class Mammalia; order Artiodactyla; family Delphinidae; genus Tursiops; species Tursiops truncatus. The sequence continues at coordinate 59,173,063 of NC_047049.1, read as the reverse complement.
TCGTTGCGGTGGCTTCCCAGAGCATGGGCTCTGGACGCATGGGCTTAAGTAGTTGCAGCACATGGGCTCAGTAGTTGTGGCTTGTGGGCTCAGTAGTTGTGGCTCACGGGCTCTAGAGCACAGGCTTAGTAATTGTGGCACACAGGCTTAGTTGCTCTGCAGCATGTGGGATCTTTGTTTTTAAAGGCCAGATTTTTAAAAATTAATTAATTAATTAATTTTATTTTTGGCTGCATTGGATCTTCGTTGCTGCACACAGGCTTTTCTCTAGTTGCAGCGAGTGGGGGCTACTCTCCGTTGTGGTGCACGGGCTTCCCATGCAGTGTCTTCTCTTGTTGTGGAGCATGGGCTCTAGGCACATGGGGTTCAGAAGTTGTGGCAAGCAGGATCAGTAGTTGTGGCTTGTGGGCTCTAGAGCACAGGCTTATTAGTTGTGGCACACAGGCTTAGTTGCTCTGTGGCATGTAGGATCTTCCCAGACCATGGCTCGAACCCATGTCCCCTGCATTGGCAGGCGGATTCTTAACCATTGTGCTACCAGGGAAGCCCTGCATGTGGGATCTTCCTGTTCCAGGGCTCGAACCCGTGTCCCCTGCATTGGCAGGCGGATTCTTAACCCCTGCACCACCAGGGAAATCCCATTCTGCATTAATTTTTACATGTGGTATAAGATAAAGGACCAATTTCATTCTTTTGCATGTAGATAGCCAGTTTTTCCAGGATTATTTTTTGAAAGGAGAGTCCTTTCTACCTCTCAATGGCTTTAGCACCTTTGTCAAAATCATTTGACTAGGTAAGAGGGGGTTTATTGTGGGCTCTTTATTCTAGTCTCTTTATTCTGGTCTATATTTCTTTCCTTAAGCCAATATCACAATATTTTGATTACTTCAGCTTTGTAGTAAACTTTGAAATCAGGAAGTATGAATCCTCTAGCTTTGCTCTTTTTAAAAATTATTTTGGCTATTTGGGGCCCCTTAAAATTCCACATGAATTTTTGAATGGGTTTTTTATTTCTGCAAAAAAATGTTTTTGGGTTTTTAGTAGAAATTGCATGGAATATATATATCCCTTTATGTAATATTACCGTCTCAATAATATTGTCTTCTAGGCCATGATTAAAGGATGTTTTCCATTTATTTATATCTTTAATTTCTTTTAGCAGTGTTTCATAATTTTCAGTTGAAAGTCTTTTACCTCCTTGGGTAAATTTATTCCTAAGTATTTTATTCTCTTTGATGATTTTGGAAATGGATTTTTTCTTATTTTCCTCTCTCAATTGTCAATTATTATTGTATATAATTGCAACTATTTTTTAAAATTGATTTCATACCCTGCAACTTTGCTTAATCCATTTATTGGATCTAGTGGGGTTTTTTGTGTGATAGTTAGGATTTTCTATATATAAGGTCATGTCACATGTGAATAGAGATAATTTAACTTCTTCTCTTCCAATGTGAATGCCTTTTGTTGCTTGTCCTTGCTGAATTGCTCAGGCCAGGACTTCCAATACTGTGGTGAATAGAAGTGGTAGAAGTATCTTGGTCTTAGGAAAAACCTTTCAGTCTTTCACCTTTGAGTATGCTGTTAACTGTGGGGTCTTCTAAAATCATGTTGAGAAAGTTCCCTTTTAATTCCTAGTTTGTTAAGTTTTTACCATGAAAGGGTGTTAAAATTTGTCAAATGGATTGTCTATAACATTTGAAATTATCATGTGGGTTTTTCCTCCATTCTATTAATGTGGTGTATTACATTTCATACATTGTACCATCCTTGCATTTCAAGAATAAATCCCACTTGAGAAGAACAAAATTGATAAATCTTTAGCCATAATGACCAAGAAAAAAAAGACAGGATTCAACTACTAAATCAGAAATGAAAGGGGGAGCATTACTACCAATTTTACAAAAATAAAAAGGGTTGTAAGAGTACTATGAACAATTATACACCAATAATTGGATAACCTAGATGAAAGGGACAAATTCCTAAAAATGCACAATCTAGAAGACTGGATAATAAAGAAATGGAAAATCTGAATAGACTTATGACTAGTATGGGATTGAATCTGTAGTCAAAACTGTCCCAACAAAGAAAAGTCCTGGACCAGATGCTTCACTGTGAATTCTATAAAATATGTAAAAAGGAACTAGCACAAATCCTTCTCAAATTCTTCCCAAAAAATGAAAGAACACTTTTAAATCATTTTAAGAGTCCAGGGCTTCCCTGGTGGTGCAGTGGTTAAGAATCCGCCTGCCAGTGCAGGGGACACGGGTTCGAGCCCTGGTCTGGGAAGATCCCACATGCTGCAGAGCAACTAAGCCCATGTGCCACAACTACTGAGCCTGTGCTCTAGAGCCCGTGAGTCACAACTACTGAGCCTATGTGCCACAACTACTGAAGCCCACGCACCTAGAACCCGTGCTCCGCAACAAGAGAAGCCACTGCAGTGAGAAGCCTGTGCACCACAATAAAGAGTAGCCCCTGCTCGCCACAGCTAGAGAAAGCCTGCATGCAGCAACAAAGACCCAACACAGCCAAAAAAAACAGGGAAGAGTCCAGTATCACCCTGATACCAGTGAGAGACAATAATACTACAGGCAAATATCTCTTATAAATATTGATGCAAATGTCTTAATCAAATATCTAATTGAATTCATCATCATTTTAAAAGATTATATATCATAACCATGTGCATGCCACCTCTTAGCATCATTCCACCACCACTGGGCTCTCAAAGCTAGAAATTAAATTTCACTTTTGAACATAAGTAGCACTTTATCTCTACTTTCATAATACCGTTTCAACCTGGTATTACAGTTATTTGTATATAGTATGTTTCTCAGATTTTCCTCTATATTCAATCATATAATCTGCAAATAATGAGAAAATTTTTTTTCCTTTTTATCATAATTTCTTTCCTTGGCCAAGACTTGTAACTGCTATGTTATAAGCAGTTGTGTCTAATTTAAGCAAAAAGATTATTTAAAATGATATGAATTAGGTCACTAAAACTACAGAGGTAGGAGATGCTGAGCTTGGATGCTACATAGCAAGGAAAAATGTTGCCACTCAATATTTATGAAACTCTGCCATAGAAGGGCCAGAAGATCTAGTTGCCACCACCATGAAGCTTGCAAAAAGATCCAGTTTAGCACGTCAGGTGTGTTTGTGTGGTAAAACGTACCTGGATTCCTATAGACAGGAAGTCTTAAAAATATTATAGCTTTCAGTCTATTCAGTATAGCAAAATAAGAATTTAAACAGGTAGAGTGAGTCTTTCTAAACTATCTGCCATGTACCTCTTTTCTTTTTCTTGTTATACTTACCTCTTTTCTTTTCTTGTTATATTTACCAGAACCTTGACACCATTTTGAATGGAAGAAGTACTAGCAAGCATTTGACCTTACTTGTGGTATTAAGTGAAGTTCTTAAAAACAAGTTTTATAATCAATATTTATTAGATATTTATTAGATATTTATTATTAGATATTTATTAGAAGTTTATAGTAGATACCCATAATCAGATTAAGGAGGTTCCCTTCTACTTCCAGTTTCCAAGTTTTTATTTTTTTAAATCATGTATGGATGACAAACACCTTCCCCAACAATTAATATTACCTTTATTAAGGCTGTGGATTCAGTTAACAGATTTTATTTTATTTTTAAATTTTATTGGAGTATAGTTGATTTATAATGTTATGTTAGCTTCAGGTGTACAGCAAAGTGATTCAGTTATACATATGCATATATTCATTCTTTTTCAGATTCTTTTCCCATATTGGTTATTACAGAATATTGAGTATAGTTCTTTGTGCTATACATTAGGTCCTTCTTGGTCATCTATTTTAGATCCTTGTTGGTTATCTATTTTATATATAGTAGTGTGTGTATGTTAATTACAAGCTCCTAATTTATCCCCCTTCTCCACGTCTCCTCTTTGGTAACCATAAGTTTGTTTTCAAAATCTGTGTCTGTTTCTGTTTTGTAAATGAGTTCATTTATATCATTTTTAAAAATTAGATTCCACATATGAATGAAATCATATGATACTTGTCTTTCTCTGTCTGACTTACTTCACTTAGTATAATAATCTCTTAGGTCCCTCCATGTTGCTGCAAATGGCATTATTTTGTTTTTATGGCTGAGTAATATTGCATTGTATATATGTACCACATCTTCTTTATCCATTCCTCTGTTGATGGGCATTTAGGTTGCTTCCATGTCTTGGCTATTGTAAATAGTGATGCAATGAACATTGGGGTGCATGTATGTTTTCAAATTATGCTTTTCTCCAGATATGCCCAGTAGTGGGATTGCTGGATCATATGGTATTTCTACTTTTAGGGTTGTTTTTCAAGTCTCTTTTTAAAAAAATTATTTATTTTATTTTTGGCTGTGTTGGGTCTTCATTGCTGTGCGCAGGCTTTCTCTAGTTGCGGTGAGCAGGGGCTACTCTTTGTTGCAGTGTGTGGGCTCCTCATTGTGGTGGCTTCTCTCGTTGCAGAGCACAGGCTCTAGGCACGCAGGCTCAGTAGTTGTGGCACACGGGCTTCAGTAGTTGTGGCTCACGGGCTTAGTTGCTCTATGGCATGTGGGATCTTCCCGGACCAGGGCTCGAACCCTTGTCCCCTGCATTGGCAGGCAGATTCTTAACCACTATGCCACCAGGGAAGCCCTATTTTTCGTTCTTTAAGGAAGCTCCATACTGTTCTCCATAGTGGCTGTACCAATTTACATCCCACCAACAGTTGTAGGAGGGTTCCCTTTTCTCCACACCCTCTCCAGCATTTATTGTTTGTAGACTTTTTGATGATGACCATTCTGTCTGGTGTGAGGTGATACCTCATTGTCATTCTGATTTGCATTTCTCTGATAATTAGTGATGTTAAACATCTTTTCATGTGCTTTTTGGCCATCAGATTTTAAAAATATTGAACCATCTTTACATTCTTGGGATAATGTGGTAATCTTTTTAATTATTAATTCAATTTCTTTACTTGAAATGGGGCTATCCAGACTGTTTCTTCTTGGGTAAATTTTGGTAATTTTTCTCTTTCAAGAAATTTGTCAATTTCAATAAATAAAATAAATTTGTCGATTTGTCAATAAGTTGTCTAATTTTTGATATAAAGATGTTCAGAATATTCCATTATCATTTTTTTTGATGGGATCATTTTAAAGTCTTTATTGAATTTGTTACAATATTGCTTCTGCTTTATGTTTTGTTTTATTGGCCCCGAGGCATGTGGGATCTTAGCTCCCTGACCAGGGATTGAACACTCACCCCCTGCATTGGAAGGTGAAGTCTTAGCAACTGGACTGCCAGGGAAGTCCCTCCATTATCCTTTTAATGCTTGTAAAAGCTGTAGTAATGTCCCTTTTTTGATGCCTCATATTGGTAATTTGTTTCTTTTCTCTTGGCTCTTTATCAGTCTAAAGATTTATCAATTTTTATTGATGGATTTAAGAAAATATCTTTTGGTTTCACTGAATTTCTCTATGGTTTGTCTATTTTCCTTTCATTTATTTTTGCTCTTAGTTTTCTTCTGCTTACTTTTGGTTTAATTTGTTCTTCCTTTCTAGTCTTTAAAAAACAAAACACTTTTATTGAAACAGAATTCACATACCATACAAGTGAACAACTTAAAATGTACTATTTAATGACTTCAGGTATATTCAGAGAATTGTGTTTTCATCATCACAATCAACTTGAGAACACTTTCATTAACCCAAAAAGAAACCTAATGCCACCACTCCCTAATTTCCCTACCCCAGGCAACCACTTATCTGCTTTCTTTTTTAGATTTGTCTATTCTGGACATTCATATATATGGAATCATACAATATACAGTCCTCGGTGATCAATTTCTTTCGCTTAGTGTATTTTTAGGGTTCATCCATCTTGTAGTATGTATCACTACTTCACTTCTTTTTTTAAAAGAACCTATTTCCTATTTATTTATTTGTTTGTTTGTTTATTTTTGGTTGCGTTGGGTCTTTGCTGCTGTGCGTGGGCTTGCTCTAGTTGTATCGAGCAAGGGCTACTCTTCATTGTGGTGCGTGGGCTTCTCACTGCAGTGGCTTCTCTTGTTGCAGAGCACAGGCTCTAGGCACATGGGCTTCCGTAGTTGCAGCACCCGAGCTCAGTAGTTGTGGCTCGCAGGCTCAAAAGCGCAGGCGCACGGGCTTAGTTGCTCCGCGGCATGTGGGATCTTCCTGGACCAGGGATCAAACTTGTGTCCCCTGCATTGGCAGGCGTATTCTTAACCACTGCGTCACCAGAGAAACTACTTCATTTCTTTTTATTGCTGAGTAATATTCCCCATTGTATAGCTTTTCTAGCTTCTTAAAGTGGAAACCTTGTTACTAATTTTTGGACCTTTCTTATTTCTAATGTAGACATTTGGTGCTGTAAACTTGCATCTAAGCACGAATTATTTCCATCATACTTACTAAATGTTTTCTCTATTTTTCTAATTGAATACATTTATTTTATTATTACATTTTTTTGGTTTTTATAATGCCTTTAATGTTTCAAGAAAAAAAGGAATATGATGAAGAACATGATATCTGATGAATACATCTAGCAGGCTCAACTGTTATACAACCTGAAGATTTTAAAGACAAGTTCTTCAAACCAGCACTTCATCAAAATGAGTACATTTCTTTCAGCTGTTCTTGATCAAGTAACTAAGTCACTTGATCAAGAACAGCTGAAAGGGAAGGGTGAGCTGTGACGGGGCAAGAGAGAGTCATGGACATGTACACACTAACAAACGTAGTAAGGTAGATAGCTAGTGGGAAGCAGCCGCATGGCACAGGGATATTGGCTCGGTGCTTTGTGACAGCCTGGAGGGGTGGGATAGGGAGGGTGGGAGGGAGGGAGATGCAAGAGGGAAGAGATATGGGAACATATGTATATGTATAACTGATTCACTTTGTTATAAAGCAGAAACTAACACACCATTGTAAAGCAATTATACCCCAATAAAGATGTTAAAAAAAAAAAAGAACAGCTGAAAGAAATGTACTCATTTTGATGCGATCAGGGTTTCTCAACCTTGGCACTACTGACACTTGGGACTAATAATTTTTTTTTGAGATGTAACTCACATAACATTATATTAGTTTCAGGTGTACAATGTAATCATTCAATACTTATATATATTGCAAGATGATTACCACAGTAAACCATTAACATCCATCACCACACAGAGTTACACTTTTTCCATGTGACTTCTTTGTCTTACAACTGGAAGTTTGTACTTCCTGACCTCCTTCACCTATTTTGACCCCGCCCCCATCCCTCACCTTTGGAAACCACCAACTCTGTCCTCTGTATCTATGAGTTTAGGTATTTTGTTGTGTTATCTTTCTAGATTCCGCATGTAAGTAAGTAAGATCATATAGTAGTTATCTTTCTCTCACTTATTTCACTTGACATAACATCCTGAAATCCGTCTCTGGTGTCACAAATGGCAAAATTTACTTTTTTATGGATGATTAATATTCTATTGTGTGTATATATATCACATTTTCTTTGTCCATTCATCCACTGATGGACACTTAGGTTGCTTTCATGTTCAGTGCTGCAAAGAACGTGAGGGTGCCTATATCTTTTCAAGTTAGTGCTTTCATTTCCTGCAGATAAACAGCCAGAAGTGGAATTGCTGGATCATATGGTAGTTCTATTTTTAATATTTTGAAGAACCTCCATACTGTTTTCCATAGTAGCTGCACCATAAATACACTAATTAAAATTTTTTTTTTTGGTTTTATACTGTAAATGTTAAAAGTTAAATATTTTTCTGTAGTTACTGCTATATCCTATGGGTTTGATAATTAGTATTTTCATCATCTTTCATATGTAACTAATTTCCATTCTGGTGTCAGATGTTCATTCTCTAGATTTCTTGGGCAAGTGTCACAGGAACAATATTTTCTGAGTTCTTGCATATTGATAGATTTGTCTGTGCCCTTTATACTTAAAGGGTAGTTATGCTGGATATAAAACCTTTCATTCACTTTTCTTTCCTTGACTACCTTAAATATATTTTATATCCATTTTCTTCTGTGATAAAGTGTTGCTGTTGACATCTTCTAATGATCTAATTCTCTCTCTCTGATAAGTAATGTGGTCTTTTTGCCAAAATGCTCAAAGGAAATTTTTTTGCTCTTTAAAATCTGGTCATTTTATGAGTATGTATTGATGTTGGTCATTCTGAGTTGTTATTCTCTGGTACACAATGTGCTCTTTCAATATATAGTTTTAAACGTTTTTATTTTAAGAAAGTATTGTGTCCGTCCCAGCCTACTGATAGTGATGCTATTGGGTAGGAATGCCTGAGACACTTGCCTGGGTCCCTATTACTTGTGGGAGTCCCCGCAGACGTTTTCTGGACTGGAGCCAAGGTTGTGGCTGGACCAGCCCTTGTGGTTCTTACTATGATTGCAAGGAGCACCTCAGCAAAAACCATCAGGGAACTTTGAAGAACAAGATTACTCAAATATCCTAGAGGGTACACAGCACCTACCAAGGGCCACACAGTAGGTCACGGGTAGAGTAGGAGGGAGGGACCACAAACCTGGTGGTCTGCCTTTATTAAGTTCCGAGGGTGGTGTGCCTGAGATTTTGTGGGTTCACTCTTTATTGGCAAGCTTCAAGTATAAGAGTGGGAATAGGGCATGGGAAGTGAAAAGCAGGTATGCTCAGGTGGTCATTTATCTAGGACACAGGGCTTTCTAAAAGCGAAACTTCATGTGTGGGGCAGCCTGATTCCTTATCTAGTTGTTTTGCTTGTAGCTGTGTCATAGAGCTGGCAATATGGTTATTCAAGATGGATGCCTTTGAAATGGATGTCTCAGCACTCAAAAGCTTAATGTCAGGCATACTACAGACAGTTTTCTTGAAATATAACTTTTAAGCATGATTCTCTTTACTTGGTTTTGTTGTTTATTTAGGGATTCCCATTATCTCTGTTAGATCTTCTTTGCTTATTTTCAGTTTCATTTTCTTTTGGATTGTTTTATTAATTTCTTTTTTATTTTAAAAACTGTCCTCCTTTTTATGTTTTATTTATCCATTTATCTGTTGATGGACACTTGGGCTGCTTCCACATTTTGGCTCTCGTAAATACTGCTGCTATTAAAGTGAGTGTACAAATAAATATCTGAGTCTCTGCTTTCATTACTTTAGGATATATACCCAGAAGAGGAATATATAGTGGCTAAACTATTTTACATTCCTACCAACGATGTGTGAAGATTCCAATTTCTCCACAGCCTCACCAACACTTGTTATTTTTTATTTTTTTGTGATAATAGTCATCTTAAAGAGTGTGAGAGTTTATCTCATTGTGGTTTTGAGTTGCATTTCCCTAGTCATTGTGATGTTGAGCATCTTTTCATGTGTTGATTAGACATTTGTATTTCTTCTTTGGAGAAATGTCTATTCAAGTCCTTGATCTTTTTTTAAAATTTGGGTTATATTTTGTTGAGTTATGCGGATTTATTTCTAGGCTCTCTATTCTATACTAATTGTCTATGTCTTTATGCCAGCATCACACTATTTTGATTACTGTAGCTTTATAGTAAGTTTTGAAATCAGGAAGTGTGAGACTTCTGTTGTTACTCTTTTTCAAGATTATTTTGGCTATTTATGGTCCCTTTTGATTCCATATTAATTTTATTTATTTATTTGAAGTATAGTTGATTTACAATGTTGTGTTAATTACTGCTGTACAGCAAAGTGAATCAGTTATACAATATATACATTCTTTTTTTCATATTGTTTTCCATTATGGTTTATCATAGGATTTTGTACATAGTTCTCTGTGCCATACAGTAGTAGGACCTTGCTGCTTATCTCTTCCATATATAAAAGCCTATATGTGCTAACCCCAATGTTCCAATCCATCCCTCCCACAACCCTCTCCCCCTTGACAACCACCAGTCTGTTCTCAATGTCCATGATTCTGTTTCATACATAGGTTCATTTGTGCCGTATTTTAGATTCCACATATAAGTGATATCATATGGTATTTGTCTCTGTCTGACTTACTTCACTTAGTGTGATAATCTCTAGTTGTATCCATGTTGCTGCAAGTGGTATTACTTTGTTGTTTTTTATGGCTGAGTAGTATTCCATTGTATATATGTACCACATCTTCGTGATCCATTCATCTGTTGGTGGACATTTGGCTTGTTTCCATGTCTTGGCTATTGTGAATAGTGCTGCTATGAACATAGGGGTGCATGTATCTTTTTGAATTATACTTTTGTCCAGATATATGCCCAGGAGTGGGATTGCTGGATATATGGTAATTCTATTTTTAGTTTTCTGAGGAACCTCCATACTGTTTTCCACAGTGGCTGCACCGACTTACATTCCCACCAACAGTGTAGGAGGGTTCCTTTTTTTCCTCATCCTCTTCAGCATTTGTTATTTGTAGACTCTTTAATGATGGACATTCTGACTGGTGTGAGGTGGCACCTCATTGTAGTTTTTTTTTTTGGAACTCCAAATTAATTTAAATTCTAAATTTCCCCCCCTTTCTGAGCTTGGGCCTACTTCAGGCTGGAAAACTAGCAGCAGTTTCTGACCCCTCTGGGTTGGGTCGAGGAGAAGTAAAATGGGATAGAGAGCAGTGGCCGGTGCTGCTGTAATTGGGCCACCATGTGGCGACAGTTGTCTGTGGAGGTGGTGTGCACAAGGGGGGCCCTTCTTTTCACTGTAGTTTTGACTTGCATTTGTCTAATAATTAGCAATGTTGAGCATCTTTTCATATGCCTATTGGCATCTTTATGTTTTCTTTAGAGAAATGTCTATTTAAATCTTCTGCCCATTTTTGGATAGGGTTATTTGTTTTTCTTTTGTTATTGAGTTGTATGAGCTGTTTGTATATTTTGGAAATTAAGCCCTTGGCGATTGCATCATCTGCGAATTATTTTCTCCCATTCTGTGAGTTGTCTTTTCATTTTCCTTATGGTTTCCTTTGCTGTGCAAAAGCTTTTAAGTCCCATTTGTTTATTTTCATTTTTATTTCTAGTGCCTTGGGAGACTGACCTAAGAAAACATTGGAATGATTTAGGTCAGAATGTTTTGCCTGTGTTCTCTTCTAGGAGTTTCATGGTGTTGTGCCTTATGTTTAAGTCTTTAAGCCATTTTGAGTTTATTTTTGTGCATGGTGAAAGGGTGTATTCTAACTTCATTGATTTACATATGGCTGTCCAACTTTCCCAGCACCACTTGCTGAAAAGACTTTTTCCCATTGTATATTCTTGCCTCCTTTGTCAAAGATTAATTGACTGGAGGTGTGTGGGTTTATTTCAGGGCTCTCTCTCTATTCTGTTCCATTGATCTGTATGTCTGTTTTTGTGCCAGTACCACGCTGTTTGGATTACTGTAGATTTGTAGTATCTTCTGAAGTCTGGGAGGGTTATGCCTCTGGCTTTGTTCTTTTTCTTCAGGATTGCTTTGGCAATTCTGTGTTTTTTGGTTTATATGAATTTTAGGATTATGTTTTCTAGTTGCATGAAAAAGGTCATGCGTAATTTGATAGGGATTGCATTAAATCTGTAGGCTGCTTTGGGTAGTATGGCCATTTTAACACTATTCTTCCAATTCAAAAGCACGAGATATCTTTCCATTTCCTTGAATCATCTTCAAATTCTTCTATTAATGTTTTATAATTCTCAGCATATAAGTCTTTCACCTCCTTGGTCAGCTTTATTCCTAAGTATTTTATTTTTGGGGGTGTGATTTTAAAAGATATTGTTTTTTTACATTCCCTTTCTGGTATTTCATTGTTGGCATAAAGAAATGCAGCCAATTTCTGTATGTTAATCTTGTATCCTGCTACCTTGCTGAATTCGTTTATCAGTTCTAGTAATTTTTGTATGGAGTCTTTAGGGTTTTCTACATATAATATCATACCAGCTGCATATAATGATAATTTTACCTCTTCCCTTCCAATTTGGATATCTTTTATTTCTTTTTCTTGTCTGACTGCTGTGGCTAGGACTTCCAAAACTATGTTGAATAGAAGAGGTGAGAGTGGGGATCCTTGTCTTTTTCCAGGTTTTATCAGGAAGGATTTCAGCTTTTCACCAGTGAGTATTATATTGGATGTGGATTTGTCATAAATAGCTTTTATTGTCCTGAAATCTGTTCCCTCTATACCCACATATTAATTTTATGATGGGTAAAAAAAATCATTGGGATTTTGATAGGGAATATATTTTCCTATCCTTTTGCTTCCAACTTATGCATGTCTTTAGATAAAGTGAGTCTCTTTAAGACAGCATATACTTGGGTCATGCTTTTTATCCATTATGTCAATTTACGTCTTTTGACTGGGGAGTTTAATCCATTTACATTTAAAGTAATTACTGCTAGGGATGGCAAAATTACTTTTGCCATTTTTTCTTTATATCTTACAGCTTTTTTTTTGTCCCTCATTTCCTCTATTACTGCCTTCTTTTCTGTTTACTTTCTTTGTAATGACACGTTTTGATTATTTTTCATTTCCTTTTGTACATATTCTATAGATACTTTCTTTGTGGTTAGCACGTGGACTACACATAACATCCTAAAGTTATAACAATCTAATCTGAATTAATACCAGTTTCTGCAACCCCATCAAAAACTCTACCCCTTTACAGATCCACTCCCCTTTATGTTAATGAAGTCACAAATTCAGCTTTATATATTGTACTCATTAACATATTTATAATTTTTTATGCATTTATCTTCTAAATCCTCTAGGAAAAAAGAGTGGAGTTGTAACCCAAAGTCACAATGTTGATTTTTCTGTTGTTCCATATATTTACCTTTATTATATTTATATCTTCATATGATTTCCATTCAATGTCCAGAGTCCTTTTAACTTGAAGCATTTCTTGCAGGGCAGATCAAGTGGTAATGAACTCCCTCAGCTTTTATTTATCTGGAAATGTCTTAATTTCTCTCTCATTTTTGTAGAATAGATTTACTATGTACTATGATTATAATATGGTCTCAGTGTTTTCTCTGAGTTTATCCTACCTGGAATTCTTTAAGCTTCTGGAATTTGTCAATCCATGATTACAAATTTGGGAAATAACTGACCATTATTTTTTCAAATGATCTCTCAGAAATTTTCTTCTTCAGGGATTCACATAATGTATATACTGGGCTGTTTGATGGTGTCATGTAAGTCCCTTTGGCTCTGTTCACTTTTCTTCTTTCTCCTCCTTGGACTTGACTTGATAATTTCAAATGACCTATCCCCAAGTTTGCTGATTTATTCCTCTGCCTATTTGAACCTGCTGTTGAACCCCTCTAGTGAATTTTGCGATTCACTTATTTTTCAGCTCTAGAATTATTGTTGGTTCTTTTAAACTAATTTATTTTTTATCCTTTTGTTGATATTCTTATTTTGTTCATATATCATTTTCTGGCTTCTTTTAGCTCTTTGTCTATGTTCTCCTTCAGCTCTTTGAGCATATTTAAAACAGGTGTTTTAAACTCCTAGTTTAGTACATCCAGTGTGTTTCTTCAGGGATGGTTTCTTCCAATTAATTTTCTCCTTCTGAATAGGACAAATGAGAAATGTTTTCCTGTTTCTATGTATGCTTTGTGATTTGTGTGTGTGTGGCGGGGTGCTGAAAATTAGGTACTTTGAAGAGTAGCCTCTCCCAGTCTTTGCAGAAGAGCATATTTTAATCCTTGGGATCAGCATGGGGTTCAAGGTCTTTCTTTGGCATGCATCTTGCCTGGACCCTTGTTGATGCTTTTCTCCATCTCCCCATATACATTCCTGCTTTTTAAAGTCTTGTTTTCCCTAGAAGTCTCATCTCAGCCACTTTTCAGGGCCTTCTATTGTATTCCACTACCTGTAATCTCTTGCATCCGGCTACTCCAGGTCTGTAGTTCCTCTGCAGCTTTAACAAGCAGTGTCTGATGCTTCCCAGGGCTTTCCCCAGCTATATACCCTTTTCCTTCTGAGCTCTGAATTAAGTGAAAAAGACCAGTCCTTCACACAGCTTCCAAACAGATTAAAAGGTTACAAACAAGATCTGCTCTGCTCCTTCTGGTTAAAGATAAGAACTGGGAATGGGGCAGCTACTTCCTCCCACCTGTGCTGTACCAGGTTTGGGGTGAGGCAAGGTTAAGTAAAAACACTGTGAAATTTCCTACCACTTTGAACATGGCTTTTTCTTAACTTGGCTTTCACTTGGTTAATTTAAACCTTTGGCTGTTTTCCAGACCTCTATAAAGTTATTTCATCCAGGCTCTAGTTGCTGGTTTCATGTTTCCATGGGGGAACAAAGGTCTGGAGCTTCCTAGTCCACTAGCTTCCTCTAGAACCAATGTTCTTAAATATGTCTTATACCAACAAGAATAAGTCACATTAAGTTTAAGTGGTCTTAGAACTAGAGGAAATGTTGATCCAAATCTATCACTGTAAGGATAGTATGTTGATTCCTTGATACATTATACGCTAAGCTAATTAATTATTCTGAATTGTTTTTCCCATTATGCCATGACATAAGAAGTCTGCTCCCACTACCCCACCAAGATCCAAACCACAGATATGAAACTCTTTAGTGCCGTTAAAAATGTAGAATCAAACAAAATTTGTACTGTTCTAGAGCAATGCTATTTAAAGCTGGTTCTCACTGAGATACAAGGAGCTTGTACCACAATGTAAATAACACATTGCTTTCTTCATCTTGAAAATCTTGCTATGAAAAAAGTCAACTGAACAAAACCATGTAGTTATTGATGTACTGTATTTACATGTTGATGTAATCTCCTTATCTCATTGTGGAACAGTAACAAACCCCATGGCAACTCTTTTGCACTCTAAGTAGGACTGTTTCAGAGCACTTTTAATTATTGCCTTACTTCAACTTTTCCATAGACTATTTTCCTATAGTTGCAGAAGTAAAATAGATAAAAATCTGAAAGGTGTTTCATGTTACAGAGCCTTAACTTTTGTGCCTTTTAAATGTAAAGTAAAAATAGAACATAACTTACTTTATAGGTGAATTTAATTATTTCATCTTCTAAGAGTTAACAACTGTAAGGTTATTTACATAATATGATTTAACCCATGATATTTCCAAACCCATGTAAAACCTACATTGCAATGGAGCTTAATTACATTTATGACTTTAAGGTAGATATTAAAATAATAATTTTTGCTCTTTGTAGACTTAAATAAGTGAATGCCTTTTCTAGAAGAAATTGACTAAAGCTAAAATTCATCTCCCTAAAAAGCCATGAAACGTCAAAGTGTACATCACTCTACATATTCTCTTTAAAATGTTCTATTCTGAATCTTTTAAAGTGTTTAGCCTAAAACAGATTTGTATTATAAACCAGGCTGTTAGGAATTGGAACAACCAAATGACAAAATTTAAGGATTTTCTTTTTTCAGATTTTAGAGCTCATTTTATCTGTGATTACCTTGTTTTGTACAACTGACTTCAATACAACAGTGCTGCAATGGGAATTCAACAAGGCCTCAAAAAGCAGAATATAGACTAGCACTCCTTTTCAGTGGTTCCTTTTATTTAAACTTTTACGTTTGATAAGACTGCCTATTAATTTTTTTTTACAAATTAGTCTTCCTGCATCAAAACGTATATTTAATTGAAGGCTACATTCACACAGAAAGTAAACTTCAAAGTCCTCAAATAAAAGTCAATAAAGCAGGCAGCCAAGAAATTTACTGTTCTACTACAGTTACTTTTGCAAAACTCATAAGTGTGGTAGAATAATATCCAAGGACATTAGGAAATTGGAATATGAAATCTATTTCATTCTGATAAATCTGATAATTTAATAAACAGTACTCTCTAGTGCTGACAGTTCATTCTTATTTCTCTAAGTTACCCAATACTGCTCCTGCTAAATAACAAACTTTTACCCCAGTGAAGTAAGCGCTGCCAAGAGAAGGGATTGGTTCTTGTGCTGCTGGGCATCCAGACTAAGATGTTATTTTTCTTTCTGCTTTCTCCTAGCAATCTCCACTTCATAATTCTGTTTATTCCTTCTCAAGTGATTTAGTTATTTAATCATGATTGGGCATTTGTTGTTGTTGTTATTTTGGTATCACACTGTAAGTTTCTTAATGGCAGCCATCTAGTCATTCAATTGTTTAGCTCATTAGGCCCTACACATGGGTTGTCCAATTTTCAGCTATATGGACTTAAGTGGAAACCTGGCATGGAATTTACATATAACCAGCAACACATGAGTCCGTAAGGATATTTAGATTCTTCTCAGCAGCAGTAATATATATCTTATATACACACACATATAAGGTATTATATTTTTATATCACACATATATAAGGTATTATATGTGTGTGTGTTTACTGCTTACAACAACTCTTCTCAATCCTTTTATATTGTAGTAACCATTTTATTATAAATTCACCAAAGTTCATGGTTGGTTGTGTCTTTCATTACTGCATTTACCATCTAGCTTTCTGAAGAATCTTAGTCACTTCATTATTTTTTTAAATAATCCTACTAGGTTATTACATAGTTATGACATTTACTTACCCTGCTGATTGAGTGTTCTGGTGGATACTTCAGTTAACTTGGTGATATTGGTGATAACACATGGTTAAAGTTAATGAATGATGAAACTTCCAACCTTAAAGGATGGACACTTAGGGTTGGTGAGGAAACCACAGTTTCCACATTTTCCATGATAGCTCTAGCCCTCATTTATTTTAAAGTTCAGCATAAAAAAAAAGGATTGCAAAGTTTTATACTGGAATTTTTTTTCTCCTTTTCATTTGGAAAGAAAAATAGTTGGTAATTATGAAACTTGGGAGGGTTCTGTAAGACCTAACACTGACAAGAGTTTACCAATCCCTGTGTGGGGTTTGGGGTTGAATATAATGAAATTTGTAAGATTATGGAATATGTTGTTTCCTTGTGAAATAGATATTTTTTATTCTACTTTCTAAAACACGTGGCAATTAAGGATTAGTATCCTTTCTTTGAACACCCATTTTATTTCTTCAATTTTGAATTTACATTGCTTCCATCTAAAAAAGATTTTTAAAAAATCTGTGGTCACAAAATCTGATTAGATTAATGAATTTAATTCTCAATATTTCTTACTAAAATACTTGTGGTGGAACAAAGGATAGTTCAAAGAAATAAAGTTCACAGTTCACTTTTCTAAAAAAATGGTAAAGTAATACCCTCTTTCCCAGAGAATTAACCAAATTCTTCCTTATTTAAATACTGCATAAAGGATAAAGAGCCCTTATGTGAACTATGATTCACCATAAGAAATATAAAGGTTAAAGGGTCAATGAACATACTTCATTAGGTTCAGAGCTTTCTACTACCATACCATGTATTTGAACAACAGAAAATCTTAAGTAGCATTACTGTAAAAACTCCATAACCATAGTAATAAAGTTGTAGAGCTCCCTTTGAAGGTAACATATTTTGATTGATTAAATATCTGAAAGTTCAAAGAGCCTTAATTTTCTACCATAACAATGTGACTTTAGAGTGAATGAAAATCAGGAGGATAAACCTAAGTCCTAATTCTAAAGAAATAACCTGTTATTGCTATAGCACACATTCACATTTAAATACGAAAAATACCACACAGAAAACGGAAACATTTAAAAAAGATTTAAGATCATAAATAGGTCACTGTTGTCACAACACATTTCAGAATTGAAAAAACAAACATTTTGGCTTTTTAGGAAAAACTCCTTTTATATCAATTCCCTCATCATTGAAAGGACTTGTACATTTTTAAATTTCCAGTCTCCTAAGGCACGATATTTTTTTAATCCGAATGCCAACATCATCATCCCCTGCTGTAGGTAGCTGAAATAAGAGGCAAGGAATTAGCACTAAGAAAAACAGCAAAATTTTTTGGACAAAATCATCAGTCATTTAAGAAAAACAAGAAACAGACTGAGTCATGATCATTTTAGTTAAGAAGGCCCAAGCTTTTAATGTAGGACCTTCTGTTAAACATTTTTTTTTTAATCAAGGTATTGTAACTCAGATTTAATTCACCACAGAGGAGCTATGAAAGAAGGGGTTTGGTAAAATAAAGCATACTTTAAAAATGACTTGGGAGAAAAAAAATCAAATTAGAATAGCATATGGAGGGGCAAACATTGTATGGAACCCACTTTACAGGGCTAATTTATTCCTAGTCTTCAGGCAGATCCAGAAGGGAGTTGTTGAGACTAGGTAAACATAATACCTAGGTCCATACTATACGGCATCTGTTCCTTAATCACACGGACCATTCTAGCCTACCACCCACCAACTGAGATGTACTGAAATACTATAATCAGATGCCTAAATTGTATTTTTTATCCAACCAAAAAAAGTTCTTTAAAATATACCATAAATATAAAAATTCCTCATTTTTTACCCTGCCTTGCTTTGTCCTCTGTGATACCAACTGAACTTTAAGGTTTCATATGTAAAATGTGGTGTTTTAAGTGTTACTTTTAAAAGAAAAAAAAAACCCCCACAAAGTTAGCGATTGTCCACAGATGAAACATAGGATGAGGTTCATGACTGAATCAATCATGGAGTGTTAGTCAACTGTAAACTCTTCAAAGTTAAGACTGGGAAATGTGTGTATCAGACACATCAGAGTACAACAGGAGAGAAAGGGAAGTCTGTTTGTCATTCCAATTCCGACAAGGTGCATGGTCTTCGAAATTCCTGTCCACGTTCATGGAGCCATTTATTGGATACTGTGAAAGAAAATAATATATTAATGTCCCCCACTATCTAACTAGTATTTTTTTAACATCTTTATTGGGGTATAATTGCTTTACAGTGGTGTGTTAGTTTCTGCTTTATAACAAAGTGAATCGGTTATACATATACATATGTTCCCATATCTCTTCCCTCTTTCTAACTAGTATTTAATTAACTCCTAGGAGCTAGGACTATAATGAAGTTTCTACATGGGCTAAAAAAGTTCAAGACCAAAACCAGACAAAGACAGATGCTATTTAGGCTGTCTTTTTAAGAACTTCACTAAATGCTGGAAATAAAAAAGATTTTATATATATGTATGTACATTTGAGAATCTGTGCATGTGTATTTCCTAAAGTTTCTAATGTTCAATGTAAGACTTGAGATGTAGGTACAGACAGAACAAAACACTGTTTTACCTGTTTGCAAAATACCACTTCTAATACAAAGACATTTTAAAAATGAACACAACTCTATGATTAATCTCTCGTATTATGTGCTCATCAAGTTTCCTTTGTTCCAAGATACTGTTTTTTAATATACCCCCAAAGGAATTAATTTCTTTCTCCTCCTCGTATATCATAGAACCCAATCAATGGCATCAACATGTATAAGATATTTAAACTAGTACTCATTAATTCTTAACTACTTTGTTTCCTTTCTTAACCTGTGTATCCAATCTTTTATTCATCAAACCCTGTTGATTTTACTTCTATGATCTCTTCAATCTATTCTTTGCTCTCCAAACCTTTTGCTGCTGCCTTAGTCCAGGCTTTTATCATCACCCATTTAGACAACAGAAAACAGCCTTCTAAACTCATCTCTCCTCCACTAGCCTCTCTTCATTCTAGTCCAGTGGTTCTCAAACATTAGTTATCATCAGGGGAGTTCTTTTAAATCCTGATGATCAGGTATCACTCCTTAATCTTGCTATGTCCAATACGGTAGCCTCTAGACACATGTAGCTACTAAGCACTTCAAGTGTGGAATGTGGCCAAGTGACACATACGGAAATAGATACATGGGGTTAAATAAATCTATATAAAAATAAGTTCACCCATTTCTATTTCTTTTTCTTTTTTTTTTTTTTTAATGTCGCCAGTCCTATACTTGCATGAACCTGAGAGTACCTCTCTAGCTTCATATGATTCCTGGCCCTGGTCCGTAACATGCCTGGAAAACTACTGCTCTATCTTCAAAACTAAATATAAAAATTAATTAAACTTCGAAGAAGCCTCCCTAAATGTAAGTAGTTACTGTCTTCTGTTTATATCTTTGTATTAGTATCTACTACAAGAGACAACTGTGAACTCCATGAGAGGAAGATTCAACTTTGAGTCAATTAACGTTTCTTAAATAATGAGTGGAAATAGTGTTAAAAATGTCATAAAAAATCTGATCTGTTGAAAGCAAATTTATATTAAGATAAGAAACTTGCTTGGTTGAATCCCTTTCAGTGTTAAAGTCATATTAGGCAAATCTGTCAGGAGTTTTTTTTCACTTTCTTTTAAGATGTAAATTATAATAATTTTTAAATAAGAGACAAAAATCACAAATTCTATTCAGAGAATATAGGAAATATTTACCCCATTTGTTTCCAACCAGCACTGGACAGGCTGCATGCCGTGTACTATAATCTCCTTCTCCACTGGCAAACAGATTATACCAGAAAACTGCAGTTCCCTGTGGAAAACAATGCAAAATTATCCCCAAATAAAGTATCAGGTTATTGCTTTTTATAGTAACTAAATTTTCCTCTGTTCTATGGAAATAATTCTCTATGGCAGCACTATATCTTCCTCTAATATAGTTCTGAAAGTATCATATAATGTACAAAATTTTGGTGATCACATGAAAGCATTAACAGCATTACTTAACAAAAAAGTGTATTTGCCAAAGCTAACACATCTTACAATAGCAAGTATCATACGGAACCCATTTTAGAAATGAAAACTTCTAAATACTAATCCCTGGTTGTTCATACCTCTAGGTACTCACGGTAAACTGTACAATATCTAAAATCTTCCCTAGGCATAATGTAGTCCTTAAGTATACTACCTTTAAAAATGTTATTTACTACTTAGACTATGAAATATAGGTGTATATATTCCTCAGGGAAAAAAATACAGAGGACCCCCCCCCCTCCCCGCTCCCAAATTAAAATAACAAGCTAAGCTTACCTTTTTGGGCCAAACACTAGCTCCTACTTCAGGAAAAACAGTGGCTCCTCCTGCTGACACATCACTCATCTAATAAGAGATGAGAGTATTATCGAAAGTGCTGGTAGAATAAAGTTAAACATGCCACTGTGAGGTAGATTTGATACTAAATACTAGAATGAGAATATCTGGACTTCTACTTACATAAATGGGTTTGTGCATGCTAGTCAGTTTTTAAAAAACAAGATGCTATTTAGGTTTACATAGATATATAAAAGCAGAGGAAAGATGGAAGTCAGCAAGGGAGACTGGGATATACTTTGGGATAGCTATTTCTTTTATAGCCAGAGGTAAAAAGAGATGATTTAAAACTGACAAATCAAGTAACATGGGGTATAAATATGTATTCTATAGCACTAGAATATCATCTCCATGGGGGCAGGAATTTTCATCTGTTTTGTTTATTGCTGAGAATAGCCTCAAAACAGTAGGTATTCAATAAATATTTAAATAAGTGAATTCAAACAAAATAGAACTAAACACCAAGAGAAAAGTAATAAACTAAAACCAGTTTTGTCATTTCTCATGGTAGGGTATCAACACATATTAACTAAAAATTAGAAGATGAAAAGATTTATAAAGTTATATTCTTAATGGTGAATTAGAATAAAAACACAAACCTTCCAAATTAACTGAAGAAGCACATGCATAAAATGAGGCAAAGGAAACACAGATCATGTAGTGAAGATTTTTTTCAAAAACAACATAAGTAGAATGTAGAGTCAGACTAATGTATCACAAAGCAAAATCCAACTATATGCTATATTCAAGAGTCACATCTAAAACAAGTGATTTATAGGCAAATGCTGTACCAAAGAAGAGTTTGATCTTAGTATCAAGCACAGTTTAACGCTAAAGGCATTCAGTGATATAAAGAAGTGTATTTTACCATGATAAATATATAATCGATATCAAAGAGCTAATAGCTCTTAAGCAATGAAAAAATTAACTTCAGAGGAATTTAAAAGTTGTGCTATGTGGCCCATCTGAGAAAAGCATTCAAATAATGAAAAAAATGAATACTAATCTAATAAAAATGCTATATATAACTAAAAGGGGATATAATTATCTAATATATAGTCTGATAGTCACAAATAATCTAACATTTATGGATATTGGACCAAATAATATAGCATCAATTTTCTTGTATTTCTTTGCTTTTTTTTTTAAAATTTATTTATTTTATGTATTTATTTTTGGCTGCAATGGGTCTTTGTTGCTGCGTGTGGGCCTTCCCTAGTTGCAGCGACCTGTGTGCCACAACTACTGAGCCTGTGCTCTAGAGCCACAAGCCACAACTACTGAAGCCTGTGCACCTAGAGCCTGTGCTCCGCAACGAGAAGCCACCGCAATGAGAAACCTGCACACTGCAATGAAGAATAGCTCCCACTCGCCGCAACTAGAGAAAGACCGCGTGCAGCAACGAAGACCCAATGCAGCCAAAAGGAAAAAAAAGTTATGTACTGCCTTTTGGGGGATACTTGCTCTTAGAATTCAGCCTCATGCTATGAGGAAGCCCAGTCCACATGCTGGTATTCTGGCCAACAACCAGCCTCAACCTCAGCCTTTAAGGTGACCCCAGTGCCAGCCATTATCTGATTGCAAATGCATGAGAGATCCGGAGCAAGAACCATAAATGAAGCCCAATCAACCTCACAACCATGAAAGGTAAGAATCAAACTGTTACTTTAAACCATTCAGTTTTGGGGTGATTTGTTATGCAGCAATAGATAACTCGGGCAAATGATCAAAGCTTTATGTATGAATATATAAACAAACAATTTAAAAAAATGAAGATCATACTGTTTTGAAACTAATGAACAATGGGAGAATGGTTACCCTTGAGGAAAGGGCTTCTCGCGTGCTCTAATATACTATTTCTTGATCTGGGTGCTGACTATGCTAGTGTTCACTTTGTGAAAATTTATCAAGTTATATATTTATGATTTGTACACTTTTCTGATATATTTATCAATAAATTCAAAAAGTTTATTAAGATAATGTGTATATATACACATAAATTCCTACAAATACATAGAGTTGCTTATATACACATTATAGATGACTATAGATGACAGTCCATACTCCAAAATATCACATTGCCTCCAAATAGTGGAACTAGGTGTAATTTTAACTTTCTTCTTCAGGTTGTAATAAGTACAATCTGAAAAAGTTATAAATGCAAAGAAAAAATTCTTTACTCAGTTGTAAAAAAACATTAAACTAGGATGTTAAGAGCTAAACAGAACAAACATGTGAACACATCAAAATAAATGAGTTATGTGATCAAATCCCAACTTAAAAATTTTAGCTATAACTTACATAAAACAGCCATGTAGCAATTCTATTTCCTGTCCCCAGCTCTTTGAAAGCATCTGGCTCATCTTTCTGTGAATAAAACACAACTCAATGGTATAAAATTCAGTAATGCAAATTCTCCAATGGCAACTAACATCATTAATATGCTGAATAGTATGCTAAAAACAGCCCCTAAAGGTTCCTTTATAATGTCCAATGCACCATATATACAACAGGCATTCAGATATTTGTTGGTTGTTGATTCAACCAGTACACTGAATACTTTTGATAAGACCATTCAGGGGGAAAAAACAGACTTGTTAGCCTATATAATGAGAACCAATATCTACTATCCACAGATTATTTTAAAAATTGACACCTATAGTTTTAGCTTCCAAAAAAGCAAGACATGAGAGTCTCTCAGCTACATTCATTAAGTCAATTCTCTGTGGGTAAAAAAAAATTTACCTTGAGATTTACTTTGAACTCATGATCCATTCAAATGTCACTGCTACTATTCTTGGCTGTCTTTTGGGCTGTCAGCACTTTAATCTGGCTGGAGAATTCACGTCTGGCTATTTAAAGCTAAATTAAAATACAGTATAGTCTCTTGGCATTTTCCCAGAAAAATGAAAATCATGTATTCTTCACACAGAAATTTATACACATCAATTTGTCATATCCTCAAATTGTCCGTTAATGTCCTTCAAAGGATGAATGACTAAAACTGTCGTATACCTATACCACAGGATACTATGCAGCAAAAAAAAGGGACACCCTGTTGATATGTTCTGCAAAAACATGGATGAACCTCAAGGGAATTATGCTGAGTGAAAAGAGACAATCTTAAAAGGATACATGCCGTATGTAATATTTACATAACATTTGCAAAATAATTTTAGTGAAGAACAGATTAGTGGTTACCAGCAGTTATGGATGGGAGGCAGAAGGGTATATGTAGCTACAGAGCAGTACCGCAAGGGAGTCTTACCGTGATGGTGAGGTTATGTATCTTTATTGTGGTGGTAGTTACATAAAGCTACCCATGTAATAAAACTGTATAGACAGACAGACATGAGTGCGAGCATAACTGGTGAAATATGAATAAGCTCTGTTGCTTGTGCCAACACCAATTTCCTGGTTTTGATAGTGTACTACAGTTATGCAAGACGTTAACACTGAAGGCAGTTGAATGAAGGGTGCGTGGGATCTCCCTGTATATTTGGGGGGAAACTTCCTAGGAATCTATAATTATTTCAAAATAAAAAGCTATGAAAAAAAATTTAGTTACATTAATGTGAGGACTTAAACTGTAGTCTTTCACATCATCCAAGATCCTCAGACATTTTTCAATAATTGAAAACAGATGGAAAAGAGACTAAAAATATATTCTTTGCTAGCCTGCCCAGAGAAAGAGTCTAGGATTCTGGGATTAAACCAGTCAAGGAATGTAATACAATACAGACTGTTTTCTTTCCAAAGAATACACTCTTATTAAAAAATGGTAATAGATCAAGAATTTTATTAGAATACTTGGCACATTCCTTAGAAATCATGTAACTATGATAAATCTTAAATTAAGATTTGGTAATGACAATTTATAGCTTGATATGTTAAAATTACTTAACTTTTTAATTTAAAAGGTTAAATATTTATTGATCTTAAGCAAGAGTACTTGGGCAAGAACAACTTTTTAACAAACTGCTTTAATATTATTTATTCTCCAGCCTCTGCATCTATTTTATGGTTTTTATCTTCCTGTCTTTCAAAATGTATTCCTGTAATTTCTTCAGATTTATTGCCCAATTCACTGCAGCTGTCTCTAATCTGTTTAACTTATACACTAAATTTTAAATTTCAACAATTTTTTGACCTAAAGCTTCTGTTTATTTTTCAAATATGTTAAATCATTTTGAGAATTCAGTAATTTTTATCCTCTTTTATTTTTAAAGTATTAGTTATTTTTTTCTATTACTCTTAAATATTATTAATGCCTTCAGTTTGTGCATCATTTAAAACAAGGTATGTGCTTTAAAAAGAATTCTTATACATAAATAGATCAAGAGATGGTTAAGTAATTTATCCCTAAAACATGCACATCATTTTTATTCACGTGTGTGTAAGAAAGGGAAATAAGCTTTAAGTCTTGGGATTAAAGACATTTGGAAATTATTATTAAGGAATGCCAAATGTTTTCATGGAACAAATGTGTTTTCCAACAGGAAATGCTGATGTAATTAAAAGGCATTAGTGTTGATAAAGAGGACTGAAAAAACATTTGCACTATACATGATCACCAGGAAAAGAGTTCCAGGGGGTTGAAAATATATGTCAAATAAATGAACCAGCATGAATTGAATGGTACAGATGGAAGAACAGGTTGCAGGTGCCAGATTATGTGACACATATAAATATTCAAGGCACATGACTAGGCTAAACAGGTGACTAGGTTTTACAGACCAATTTGTTCTTTCATTGGGAAAATAGTCAAATGTAATATAATGTCCATTTACTGGCATTTATTGATAAGTAAGTGCAATTAGATCTAGGGCAGCAAATATTGTCCTTTCAGATACACACTAAAAGTACACACTAGCTAACAGATGCCAGAGTAGCCAAAGCAGTATAATTACACTCCAGTTTTTTCACGCTGCAGTTACATGGATGTTAGCTAAAATGTCTTGCATTCTTTCATGTATCATACTGTCTACTCTCAAGTTTCACAAAAGAATTCTTCAAAACTAGGCAGATTAAAGAACTCACTAAACCGCAAAGGATGCTCAAACTATTATTCAACACCAGTCAAACCCAAATCCTGGAGTTGATTGCTGACTATAGTCAGTTTGGGCTTTTCCACTGTGGTTCTCTTCTTTCTCTTTGGTGAGCCAGAGGAATGTGCCTCCCCATTCCGTCCACTACCCATTCTATTATCTATACAATTGCCCTAAATATCCACCAAAGAAAAAGGAATATGTAAAAAACCACAACCTTTGACAATATTTAAACCACTGTCTTCTTAAATCAACTGCAATGGGGAAACAGAGGATATCAAGCTCTGCGAGGTTTGTGAATGAAAACTTTCTTCCTAAAAGTTAATAATAGGCAGACAAGGATAATTCTGTTTGCTTCTAAGAGGCTAGCAAAACGTTCCCCATCTCACTGAGATACAATGTTTAATACTTTACCTGCTTGGGCTCCTAGAAACACCAACAATTAATTACAATTCCCCAAATAACAACAATTCTCCATGTATATTGTTTCCAAGCACTTAAAACCCTTCAAAATCAAAGGACATTAAGATGAGATGTTAGCAATACTATCTGTCTCTTGAACTTTTGTGTGCACAAAGGTCATCCATCATTTCAGTAGACAGCTCATAAGACAGGTGGTTTCTAGCTGTGATAGCTTTGTGCAATTATAAACAAAAATGTATCTATAAGTAGATGACACTAGTTTACAAACCAAAGAAACAAAATGCCTTTTTAAGGCTACTGCTGCAATAAATGGTTCGGTCTGAAGTGCACTGGAATAAACTGGTTGATAGGACAAAGATAAATCTGGAGGCATAGAACAATATTAAAACAAAAGAGAGAAAGAAGAGGGTTGAAAAGACTGGCAGACACCATCTGTTAGTATTAAAAGGCCTGAATCAAACGGATTGCTTTTAACTCCCTGTTCTCTCGTATCCTTGGTTAATGATAACTTTATTTCTTCACACAGCCTGGCCATGTAAATCCACCACAGAGAGGTGACACAATAATATAGATGAATATGACTGATAAGATGATGATGATGATGGTGAGCTTGAGATTCTTCACACACATGGCTCGGGCAAGATTTCCGTTGGTTGTTTCGAAGGTGACAGACGAATCCACGAGATTTTCTGTTTTATCTATCAATAATTCCAATCTTTTGCCTTGCTGAACCACCAGATCTATGTTTCTGACCATGATTCCTTTAAGTTCATCCACTTGGGCTTGAGTCTCCATCACTTTATCTAGGCCCTTATTCTCGGAGTGATGCTTCGGCTGTGCAGCCAAGACACTTGAGAACTCACTATTCACGGCATACGGAAGCACTGTTTGTGCTCTTGAACCGTACGTGGTCTGGAACCTCTTTTTTATCTCATTTAGAAAATTAAAGGCTCGGGAACACTCAAAATCATCATCAGTGATACAAAGATATACAATCCTGTCTTGGCAGATGTAATGAAACAAATAATTGCCATGTAAGTACGTTAGCTTGTTATTTTCAGAAGGTATCTTAGCCAGAATCTGCTCTGTCACCTCCAGGAAGTTGCCTCCACACCAAGCTTGTCTGGCAAGGATAGTGGTTCCCCTGGCAACAGCGAAAAGAATGGCCATGGCTTCGATCTGATCTGTCTGGGCACCGTGTGAGAACTCGGGGATCAGGACAGAGTTGCGCAGGTTAGCGTGGGCTCGCCAACTGCCCGCTCCCAGAGGAGGCTAGACTGGACCTATATAGTTTTTTTATATTCTGTATCTGATAACTGAAGTATCTAACATCCTGGGGGCACCTGTATCTGTTGGCAGGCCTCTGCTTTCAAACTGCCAGAAAAAGCTCCCCATAACACATCATACTCCAGCTAGGATGCGAGAGGAAACTCTTTTGAAGGGTCTTGACTCAAAGCAGATGATTTTCTAGGCCATTCTTTCTTTCTCTGAAGGTGTAATCCTTTTGGAGATTTAGGTTTTATGCAGGTATCTCAGTTCAGTAGCCTACACTATAGCAGGTCCTCTCACAGAGCTATTAATCCCCAAAGCTCTAGATTCCTGGAGGTACATGCCTCTAGCCTCAGCTTTTTTGCTCCCTTTAAACACTCTAATTTTAGTTTCTAGGTTTTCTCTGTTCAGTTTGCCTTTGAGAATTTCCTTTACTTTCTTCAAAGCTCAGCAATGCATTTAAAAGTATGCTAAGTTCTTTTACCCTGTCTCTAGGTATTTTTTACTGCTTTAAAAGGCTTTACAGAATATCTATTCCACCATGCTTCCACAAATTCCAAATAAGCTATGAATTTTTTTTTAAAGAAGATGTTGGGGGTAGGAGTTTATTAATTAATTTATTTATTTTTGCTGTATTGGGTCTTCGTTTCTGTGCGAGGGCTTTCTCTAGTTGTGGCAAGCGGGGGCCACTCTTCATCGCGGTGCGCGGGCCTCTCACTATCGCAGCCTCTCTTGTTGCGGAGCACAAGCTCCAGAGGCGCAGGCTCAGTAGTTGTGGCTCACGGGCCTAGTTGCTCCGCGGCATGTGGGATCCTCCCAGACCAGGGCTCAAACCCGTGTCCCCTGCATTAGCAGGCAGATTCTCAACCACTGTGCCACCAGGGAAGCCCAGCTATGAATTTTTAATACTAAAAGAACAGAATTAACATGTCATGCCTAAGCTTCAGTGGAACTCCTTCATTCGCCTTTTTTTTTTTTTTTTTACTTACCCGTGCAAAATCAAAATGGGGTTCATACTGTCCTCCAACTCCATAATTAGCTACCTGAAGGAGAGAAACAAAACATGAATGAAAGAACTATCAAGATTACTATTCAAAAAAACCTATGAGTCCCATTTTGGCCTCTTATATATCACGGTTAGGTACTTTTAAATAAATGAGAAGCAAAGCATTTTTTAAATCAATAAAGAGTTCCTAAAAAACCAAGGATGAAAAACTAAGGACAGCTACTATATGCTATTTTAGAACCTTAGTTAATATGCTTTTCTTTAGCAAATGTTTCGGGGGACATGCTTTTCCTTAATATATAAGAAACTAAAATCTGAATTTGAATTTTAGAATTAAAAATTTCTAGAATTAGAATTTCAATATTTTTATTATTAATTCTTACTAAACACTTTCCTTGGGAATTTAAATCAAGACTCATGTTTTCCAAAGCCCAAAATGCTGGCAAACTCCCAATCTACTTTAATGAAATCCAGTTTCCTACATATTTTTTTTTCTCTACTTAGGTAAAAAAGGGAAGAAGTTAACACCAATTTAATTATTCCTGTTGGAAGGCCATGACAACTTCATTTGGATGTGACAATGCCCCAGCATGAAGCAGCAAAAGAAAGTACGAGAAATATTTGGTCTGAGCTCAAGTTCCAGATTTCTTAGTTACAATGCAGTATATGTAACTTTGGATACAACCTCAGTTTTCTTATTTGTAAAATAAGGATAATGATACCTTCCTTAACTCCCTCCCTTCCATCCCAATATGACAAAATGCTAAGAAAATGAAAGGAGAGTGTAATTTAAAGAGCATTATTGATGAAATGAAATGAGTGCATAATTAAAAGTGTTGCCCACAGCAAAGTCCAAGTCCTATGTAAATTGTTATTACTGTGGATATTTTACTTCCTATGTTGTAGATGCCTTCGTTGGGTTGGATCAGACTATTAAGTTAGAAATATATCAAGTAGCCTGAAAGAGCCTGTGAAGGTTAGGCAGG
This sequence comes from Tursiops truncatus, assembly GCF_011762595.2. NCBI lineage: Eukaryota > Metazoa > Chordata > Mammalia > Artiodactyla > Delphinidae > Tursiops > Tursiops truncatus. Next base: position 59,143,338 of record NC_047049.1, on the reverse strand, counting down.
TGAGAATAAATACAAATTAGGAAAGAAAAAGACACATCATAGTTTTTTTAAATAACCAAACGAATACCAAGGAAGTTGTAGATGACCATGGAGTAAATAACTTAATATAAGCAAATTTAAATTCGGGAAGTCCTGTTTTGCACAGTTTCAAAATGCACAAATCTCAGATACCATGGTTTAGCTAACCCTGGACACCAGACCCCCAACAACACAGTGGACATTTCAGTTACCATGTTACATCATTAACTGTGAGTAACTGCATAAAGTGCAAACATTGCTACTAGCTCTTCAGTCCACAAATTACTATACAAATAACAGCTACATATCATGATCAATGACCAGTCATGTCACTTCTTTCAAAGTTTATCAGTGATTGGTCACTGCATATCTGTTATTCAGTTCATGCACAGACAGCAAAGCATGTAGTTATGCTGCCTCCTTATTTCCCAGTAAAAACCTATGTGATATTTTACAAAAACAGACAATTAGAAGAAGAAATTGGCCAACAAAGATACAGTACAGCAGAGAAATGGAAAGCATAATGCTGTAAGTGAAATTCAAATCAAATTTAAATGGACTTGGTTCCAGGACAAGATCGGGGAGTATAAGGACCTGAGCTCACCTTTCCTCTCGTGAAAACACCAAAATTACAACTAATGGCTGAAAAACCATCAACAAAAAAGACTGGAACTTACCAAAAAAGATATGCTGCTTCCAAAGAAGTCAAAACAAGACAGTAGGAGGGATGCATTTGTGATACAAACAAATCCCGTAAGTGTTGAGTGGGTGACCCACAAACTGGAAAATATTTATATCACAGAGGTTCTCCCACAGGAGTGAAAGTTCTGAGCCCCACGTCAGGCTCCCCAGTCTGGGGGTCTGGCATTGAGAGGAGGAGCCCCCAGAGCATTTGGCTTTTAAGGCCAGCAGGGCTTGATCACAGGAACTCCCCAGTACTGGGGGAAACAGAAACTCCACTCTTGGAGGGCACACACAAGGTCTTGTGTGCATGGGAACCCAGGGGAAAAAGCAGTGACTTCATATGAGCCAGGGTCAGACCTACCTGCTGGACTTGGAGGATCTCCTTGGGAGGTGGGGGTGGCTGTGGCTCACTATGGGGACAAGGACACCGGTGGTGGAGACACTGGGGAGTACTCACTGGGGTGAGCTGCCCTAAAGGCTGCCACTTTGATGCCAAGACCTGGCCCCACCCAACAGCCCTTAGGCTCCAGTGCTGGGACGCCCCAGGCCAAAAAACCAACAGGACAGGAACACAGGCAGACAGGCTGCTTAAGTCTTCCTGAGCCCACAGCCGCCTCTAAACACATCCCTTGACACGGTCCTGCCCACCAGAGGGACAAGACCCAGCTCCACCCACCAGTGGGCAGGCACCAGTCCTTCTCACTAAGAATCCTGCACAAGCCTCTTAGACCAGTCTCATCCACTAGGGGGCAGACACCAGAAGCAAGAGGAACTACAATCCTGCAGCCTGTGGGACCTCAAACACAGAAAGACAAAATGAGATGGCAGAGGACAATGTTCCAGATGAAGGAACAAGATAAAACCCCAGAAGAACTAAGTGAAGTGGAGACAGGCAATCTACATGAAAAAGAATTCAGAGTAATAGTAAAGATGATCCGAGATCTCAGAAAAAGAATGGAGGCACAGACCGAGAAGATACAAGAGCTAGAAGATATAAAGAACAAACAAACAGAGATGAACAATACAATAACTGAAATGAAAACTACACCAGAAGGAATCAATAGCCAAATAAATGAGGCAGAAGAATGGATAAGTGAGCTGGAAGACAGAATGGTGGAAATCACTGCTGTGGAAAGGAATAAGGAATGAAAAGAAATGAAGACAGTATAAAAGACCTCTGGGACAACATTAAATGCACCAACGTTCACATTATAGGGGTCCCAGAAGGAGAAGAGAGAGAGAAAGGACCTTAGGAAATATTTGAGGAGATAGTAGGGGAAGACTTCCATAATATGGGAAAGGAAACAGTCACCCAAGTCCAGGAAGCAGAGGGTCCCATACAGGATAAACCCAAGGAGGGGCATGCTGAGACACATATTAATCATACCAACAAATATTAAAAAGAAAATATTAAAAGCAACAAGGGGAAAGCAACAAGTAACATACAAAGGAATCCCCATAAGGTTATCAGCTGATTTTTCAGCAGACACTCTTCAGGCCAGAAGGGAGTGGCACAATATATCTAAAGTGATGAAAAGGAAAGAACTACAGTCAAAAACACTCTACCCAGCAAGGCTCTTGTTCAGATTCAATGGAGAAATCACAAGATTTACAGATAAGCAAAAGCTAAAAAGAACTCAGCACCACCAGAACAGCTTTACAACAAATGCTAAAGGAACTTCTCTAGGAAGAAAACAAAGGGCCACAACTAGAAACAAGAAAATTACGAAGGTATCACCTCACACTGGTCAGAATGGCCATCATCAAAAAGTCTACAAACAATAAATGCTAAAGAGGGTGTGCAGAAAAGGGAACCCTCCTATGCTGTTGGTGGGAATGTAAATTGGTGGTGCCACTATGGAGAACAGTATGGAGGTTCCTTAAAAAACTAAAAATAGAGCTACCATATGATCCAGCAATCCCACTCCTGGGCACTTAGGAAGCAACCTAAATGTCCATCAACAGAGGAATAGATAAAGAAGATGTGGTACATGTATCAGTGGAATTTTACTCAGCCATAAAAAAAGGTATGAAATAATGCCACTTGCAGCAACATGGATGGACCTAGAGACTGTCATACTAAATGAAGTCAGAGAAAGACAAACAGCATATGATCACTGTACATGGAATCTAAAAATGATACAAATGAACTTATTTACAAAACAGAAACAGACTGGCAGACTTCAGAAACAAACTTATGGTTACCAAGGGGAAAGGTCGGGGGGAGGATAAATTAGGAACTTGGGATTAACATATACACACTACTATATATAAAATAGATAACTAATAAGGACATACTGTATAGCACAGGGAAATCTACTTGGTACTCTGTGATAACCTATATGGGGAAAGAATCTGAAAAAGAATAGATATGTATAACTAAATCACTTTGCTGTACACCTGAAACTAACACAACATTGTAAATCAACTATACTCCAATACTAAAAAAAACCCCTCATGCTGAGCCCCCCCTCCTCCACCCCCCACCCCCCCACCCCCACCAAAAAAGAAATCTGACTTAAATGCAGACACAGAAGAAAAGGCTGACAAGGAAAATACTTCTAACTTTTGCTGTTTGAGAAACTCTAGATACGCAGTCAGAGGAATGTGGTGAAGGTAAACTTACTAACATAAGGAAAGTGATCATGATGAAAAGGATGAAGAAGATGTCTTAGAGGAAGTGACTGGAAAAAAATCGACAATAGAAGATCCCTCAGAGATATTTAACAACATTGAAAGCACAAAGGATAAAATGTTGAAAGCTGATCCAAACTTAGAAGTATGACAATTTGCGAAGGAAGAGAAAAGATGCTCACTCTGTATCATAAGTTTCACAAATGAGATGAAGGAACATAAACTATTCTTGGTAAGTGTTTACAAAGAAATAAAACACTGTAATCCTCAATATTTCTAATATTTTATAATACTGAGACAATTCAATAGAGAAGACTATTTTTCAACAAATGATGCTGGGACGATTGGCTAACCACATGAAAAGAATGAAGCTGGCCCTCTATCTTACACCATATATAAAAATTGACTCAAAATGGATCAAAGACCTGAATGTAAGAAAGAAAACCATAAAAATTGTAGGAAAAACCACAGGTGTAAATCTTTATGTCCTTGGATGAGGCAATGGTTTCTTAAACACCTTAAGCCAAAGCAACCAAAAAAAAGACCTATCAGACTTCATAGAAATTAAAAATATTTTGCCAAAGGACACCATCAAGAAAGTGAAAGACACACCACAAAACGGGAGAAAATATTTGCAACCCATACACCTAATATGGGTCAAGTATTCAGAACATATAAATAACACAACTCAACAATAAAAACAACCCAATAAAAAATAGGCAAAGGATTTGAATAGAAATTTTTTCAAAGATATAAAAATGGCTGGGGCTTCCATGGTGGCACTGTGGTTGAGAGTCTGCCTGCCAATGCAGGGGACATGGGTTCAATCCCTGGTCCGGGAGGATCCCACATGCCATGTAGCAACTAAGCCCGTGCGCCACAACTACTAAGCCTGGCTCTAGAGCCCGTGAGCCACAATTGCTGAGCCCACGCGCTAGAGCCCACGAGCCACAACTACTGAGCTTGCGTGCTGCAACTACTGAAGCCCACGCGCCTAGAGCCCATGCTCCGCAACAAAAGAAGCCACCGCAACGAGAAGCCCATGCACCACAATGAAGAGTAGCCCCTGCTCTCTGCAACTAGAGAAAGCCTACATGTAGCAACGAAGACTGAACAGAACCAAAAATAAATAAAATAAATAAATTTTTTAAAAATGGCCAATAACTCATGAAAAGATACTCAACATCATTAGCCATCAGGGAAACGCAAATAAGAACCATGATGAGATAGCACTTCAAACATACCAGAATGACCTTAATAAAAAAACTGGACAAGAACAAGTGTTGGCAAGGATGTGAAGAAAATGGAACCCTCATACATTGCCAATGGGATTGTAAAACGGTGCAGCCATTCTGGAAAACAGTTTGGCAGTTCCTCAAATATTAAAGTTACCACATGACCCAGCAATTACATATGTAGGTTTATACCCAAGAGAAATTTAAATGACATTTGTACGAAAATTTGTAGACAAATAGCATTAGTCATAATAGCCAAGGAGTGGAAACAATCCAAAAGCCCTCCAACTGATAAATAAATAAAACGTGGTATATCCAAACAAGAGAATGTTAATATTATTCAGCCATGAAAAAGAATAAAGTGCTGATACGTTCTACAACATGGATATACCTTAAAAACATTGTCAAATGAAACAGGCCAGATACACTAGGCCACATATTGTATTACTCCATTTATATGAAATATTTAGAATAGGCAAACTTACATAGAGAACGTAGAGAAGCAGTTGCCAGGGGCACTAGGGAGGGGGAATGGAGAGTGACTACTTAACTGAGGTTTCTTTGGAGGTGATGAAAATAGTGTTGATGATTGTACAATCATGTGAATATTAAAACCAGGGTAAATTTTATGGTATGTGAATTATTTCTTACTAGAAAACAGAAAAAAATAATTTATTAAAAAAAAAACTGCCATGGCCATCTGACAGGCCTAGGAATGAAAAAAAAAAAAATCACAGTGTACTTAATAAATACTAGTGTTACATATTTTTCATTTCCCTATACATTTATACTCAACAGTAAGAGTTTTTAATGTCTTGACAAAAAATTTTAAAGGTCACAGAACAATTTTTCCTACTGATTATTAAGATCACTGTACATGTTTCAGCTTATATATTCACTTTTACAGTCTCAAAGTATCATGCAAATTGAGTACTGCCTGTACAGTGACAGAAAAAATCTCATCTGAAGCATCTTTTGAAGAAGGGTAGGATGTGATTACCTACCTGTAATTCCTCTGCTGTGGAGACATCTAGTCCTGTGAGATCTTGTATTCTCATATTAATTCGAGACACCACAGGGTTTTCATAGCCAGAGAGCCAGGCACTAAAAACAAGAAAAAAATTATTAGTTTTACTGATAAAGTTTCAATACACGAAGACCAATAGCTGTCATTTAAAAAGCCCTAATATACAGGACATTAAGGCTTTATCTATAGGCATTTACTTCATTTGCTTCTTTGATATGATTTTTTGTTTTTGGCCTCTCCCGTTGCGGAGCACAGGCTCCAGACGCGCAGGCTCAGCAGCCATGGCTCATGGGCCCAGCCGCTCCGTGGTATGTGGGATCTTCCCGGACCGGGACACGAACCCGCGTCTCCTGCATCAGCAGGTGGACTCTCAACCACTGCGCCACCAGGGAAGCCCTTTGATACGATTTTTACTAATGATGTTGTAATTTTTAAAAGATGTTACATTCTACAGTTAGAGGTTGGAAAGGGAAAAAAAACTAATATCATTTATTACTGAGTTTTTATGAAAACAGATGGATTAATGTAAGAAGACTATATAGGACTATCTACACTGAGAATTTTTTTAATTCTGGAAAAATACATACATCAAAATGAAAACAACTGTTCCTTCTAGATAAGGTATAGGAACTGGCCAAGGTGAAGGTCATAGGGGTTTTAGCCTGATTTATATAATGCTAATGTTTTATAAGAAAAATTCATGTATTACTTGCCTAAATAAAAAAGTTTTAAAAGGTACCCAACACACCCAGTAGGATAGCTATAACCAAAAAGGTGTTGGTGATGATGTGAAGAAATTAGAACCCTCATATATTGCCGGTAGGAATGTAAAATGGTGCAGCCACTTTGGAAAACAATTTGGCAGTTCCTCAAATTGCTAAACACAGAGTTACCATATGACCTAGCAATTCCACTCCTAGGTATATACCGAAGAGAAATTAAAATGTGTGGTCATACCAAAACTTGTACATAAGTATTCATAGTAGCATTATTAATAATGGCCAAAAAGTGGAAATAATACAAATGTCCATCAACTGATAGATACATAAAATGTGATATATCCATAAGACAGATTATTGTGTCATGAAAAGGAAGTAATGATACATGCCACCACACGGATGAACCTTGAAACCATTATGTTAAGAAAGATAAGTCAGATACAAAAGGTCACACATTATGATTCCATTAATATGAAATGTCCAGAACAGGCAAATCAATACAGAAAGTAGATTAGTGGTTGCCACGGGAAGGCAGTATTAAGGAATGACTCTTAATGGGTACAGGATTTTCTTTTGGGGTGGTGAAAATGTTCTGGAATTAGATAATGGTGATGACTGCAAAGCTAAAAAAGACTAAAAACCACTGAACTGTATACTTTAAAGGGTAATTTTATGGTATGGGAACTATAGCTCAATAACATGGCACAGCAAAATTCAGCTCTCTCCTTTACATATGCTTTTTCCCAGTCTATTAGACTTTTTCTTTCTTCACTTCTCTCATCAAGCTTTGGTCCATCATTTCAACAGTATTCTTTTTTTGGGGGTGGGGGAGGCCACGTCATGCAGCTTGCAGGATCTTCGTTCCCCAACCAGGGATTGAACCCGTGCCCCCTGCAGTGGAAGCGTGGAGTCCTAACCACTGGACCGCCGGAGAATTCCCTCAACAGCATCCTTGACTAAAAGCCTAAACTCACCTGTCTGGCAAAAAAACAAGCCTGATGAATTTCTTTTCTCCAAGCTTATACCTATGACACCAAATCGTATTGGAAAAAGTCATGAGATAGGGCAGATATGTTCCACTAAAAATTCATGAACACTGGGACCTCCTTGGTGGCACAGTGGTTAAGAATCCGCCTGCCGGGCTTCCCTGGTGGCGCAGTGGTTAGGAATCTGCCTGCCAATGCAGGGGTCATGGGTTCGAGCCCTGGTCCGGGAAGATCCCACATGCTGTGGAACAACTAAGCCCATGCGCCGCAGCTACTGAGCCTGTGCTCTACAGCCTGTGAGCCACAACTACTGAGCCAGTGTGCCACAACTACTGAAGCCCGCGCGCCTAGAGCCTGAGCTCCGCAACAAGAGAAGCCACCACAATGAGAAGCCAGAGCACCACAATGAAGAGTAGCCCCTGCTCGCTGCAACTAAAGAAAGCCCACACGCAGCAAAAAAGACCCAATGCAGCCAAAAGTAAATAAATAAAATAAAATTAAAAAAAAAAAAAAAGAATCCGCCTGCCAATGCAGGGGACACGGGTTCAAGCCCTGGTCCAGGAAGATCCCACATGCCGCGGAGCAACTAAGCCCTGTGCACCACAGCTACTGAGCCTGCGCTCTAGAGCCCGCGAACCACAACTACTGAACCTGCGGGCTCCAATTACTGAAGCCCGTGCTCCACACCAAGAGAAGCCACTGCAATGAGAAGCCCGCACACCACAACGAAGAGCAGCCCCTGCTCGAAGCAACTAGAGAAAGCCCACGAGCGGCAACAAGACCCAACACAGCCAAAAACAACAAAACAAAACAATCATGAACACTAACTCCAAATGGGCCTTACTCTTGCCTCTATTCTGAACCCCAACCCACCTCAGACTCCTTCACTCGGTGGATTACGTATCTCCTATGTCACAGATAAAATAGAAACCATACAATCTTTTCCTTATACATAGTTCATTCTAGTTCATTCCAGTTCCAAGAGGAGATTTCTCTCCATTATCTAAGGCCAATCCTCTGCCTTAGATTCTATTATCTCCTGCCATTTTAGGAACCATAAATCATTGATGAGCCCTTCTCTCTCTCATATAATCAACATCTCTTCTCAATAATTCCTCCCACAGCTTTTAACAGGGCTTAAGACTTTCCCATTAAATAAATAAGCAAAAATTTTAAATTCTTTCCCTCAATTCTTTCTCTCTCCAGCCACCAATTTCTTTCTCCTCCATCTTCAAGTCAACCTTTTCACTGACTCCTCACTTCTCAATCCATTCCAATTTAGCTTTAGTCCCCATCACTCCATCAAAACTGCTCTTGCTAATATCTCACCCATAACCCTACTATGCTCCTAAATCTAACAAGATTTTCCCATTCTCATAGTATTTGCTCTTTTAGTAACATTTCAGAATGTTCATCCTTCTTGAAACTCTCCTCCTGACTCATTCATTCTCCAGGTATTCCTTTAGTCTCTCTGGATGTTCCATCCTGGTCTCCCTCACAGCCTCTCACACTGTATTTTGTCTTTCTCCCAGTGCCCCAGCAGCACTTATTCAACAATGTTTCTTCTTGTCCTAAGGCTAGTGCACATGCTCATCTCTACCCAGAGTATTCTGCTTAACTTCGCAAATTTAAGGCTTTGGATTATCATTTTAGTTGTCTCTTCTTCAGAGAAGCCTTCCTTGACTCCTCCCTGTGCCAGACCAGGTTTTTGTTTTGTTTTGTTTCTGGAACAGTAAGAGGAAAAAGTTTTTAACTAATCACATGAAATTGACATGACATGCTATTATAAGTAAAGGAAGATAAATAATACTGTTACAAAATTTACATTTCTCACATCCCTTTCAGAGGAAAATGCATTAGGATTCCTCTTGATCTGATGGACTGATTTCCGTAAAATTGTTTTTTTTTTAATAGTAAATAACAGTATATTTTCTCAGACTGCTAAGAAGTGGTCAGAAAGGCAACTATAAAATCTATAATGAAAACAACTGACAGGATTAGGGCTGTTTCATGAAATATTAAGAACTATATCTCTTTTTTGGCTGTTAAATCAATGCACCTTTTCACTGGTAAAGCAATTGTTTGCTGTACCACAGAAAAGGTGCACTGATTTAAAGAGCTTCTTCTTAAGTAATATACATTCAATTGTTCAAAACTGAAGTGAGTTTTCTTTCTAATGTTGCCCTCTTTTGGAGAACAAGCAAATATCTTTGTCTTTTGTATACAGTTAGGCAAATATTGTGAAATGCAGCTCTTGTGATCTAAATTTTATTCCCTCACAATTAAACGGGGGCAATTAATTATTATTAGGAATAAGCCTTTGAAACACTTCCAGCTTTTAAAACAGCAAGGCTTCTGAATAACTTCTCAAAACTAGCTTTCCATTTTGGTGCATGACCTGATACCTGACACATTTGATCTGTATTTTAGTCATTTCTTCTAATATCTACACTTTGCCTTCAATAAGGGTTAGTGTTGTGGTTTCAAACAATTTTTACATATAATAGAGTAAGTTTTCATTTCACAGAACTGAGTTTTTCCACTCATGTACCTGTGAAAGGTAATTTGAGCACACACATATTTGCATACATATTTGTGTGTATACATATACATTTTTTAAAGTAAGTCACTTTTACCATTAAAATAAAGCTAGACAACACGGAAACTACGAGGAACAGTTTGTCTTCCTTAGAAATCCTTTTCTAGGCTGAGAAGGGCAAGTACAATTTGCTGAAGGATTTGATGAAGCTCTAGTCTTTTCATCATGTGTTAATCCCACACTGTCATGTCTTATCACCACAGCTACATACATGTCCACTTCCTCAGTAGCACTAGCCTCGAGGTGTAATGTCTATCATAAACAGGACATTGCTGACCAAGCACTCAATACTGTTTGCAATCATTCAGCAACTCATTCTCCACTTTGCCCAATATTGGTATCAAAGTAACACTGACAACTCACCAATATCTTCCTCTGTACACTGCCCCAAATAGATATACACGTTCATTCCAGCTTCTCCATTTCCTAACTGCTGGAACTACATCTTCAAAGAATGCTACTTTCATGCACCCAGCTGTGAATGCTGCCCGCCATGCCACGTAGCCCTGAAGTTATTTCAGTACCAAGGTCTTTTGGTCCAGAGACATTTGCCAGCACACATTATCTACCACAGCACGGACCATCTATTTTGCGTCATCCACTCCATTTCCCAGATGCTGTAGGGATCAGAATACCCCAACCCCATGGGAATCCTCTTCAGCCTGTTTCCCCAAAAGACTGAGGTCCTGGGACTTCCCTGGTGGTCCAGTGGGTAAGATTCCACACTCCCAATGCCGGGGGCCCAGGTTCGATCCCTGGTTGGGGAACTAGATCCCGCATGCATGCTGCAACTAAGAGTTTGCATGCCACAACTAAGAAGTCCACATGAAGCAACTAAGAGTCTGCATACTGCAACTAAGAAGCGCGCATGCCGCAACTAAAGATCCCACATGCTGCAAACTAAAGATCCCACATGCTGCAACTAAGACCCAGCACCGCCAAAATAAATAAATAAATATTAAAAATTTTGAGGTCCTGCTGGCACTCCTCTTCTTTCCAAGAGGAAAGAAGTATCTTTGTCTCTTTGTTAAGATACTCAATGTTTTCTTTAATGTAAAGAAATTGTTCTTCACAAAACTAATCAAGTGGTACCTTTAATATCTAATGGATCACGGTGACTTTGGTGGGCAGCTACTGGATGCTACTATGAGAATCACCCTATATTGGGAGGTGGGAGAGTAGTGGCACCTGTGCCTGCAGAACGATCGTGGGCATCTCACAGCCCTCCGTTAATCTCAGAGTTGGCAACTACCTGCAACCTGAAGCACATCAGGGAGATGCTACCTCCATGCACCTGGAACTGGAGAAGGCAGCCACCCCAATATGTTTTTATAGTACTACATATCCTTCCTTTGTGGCATTTGTAACAATTGTACATTAATTTGTTATTTGATTAAGGTAAGACATCTTCATTCAACTACTAGTTCCAAATACGTATAAATTCTGCCTGGTTTTGCTCACCACTATATAGTTTTTGGTTTTGCTCACCACTTCATAGTGCCTGGCACACAGTAGATGCTCAATAAATATTTGCTGAATGAATGAATCCTGAAGATGTCTTAGAACTAATCCAAGATTTATTTTACTTTACCATAAGTATCTGTCTGATGACCTCATGCAAATTTATAGGGATTGGCCAAGTAGAATTCCTCTGTGTCACAGAAATAGGAAGGATCCAAGAATTTTATTGTTATAAAGGATGTAGCTGATAAACACACTAAGAACTTATTTCTTCCAATTCTGACCAAGTTCCTGGTAGAACTAATCTCGTATGTCAATGTACCTTTTTTGCCTGGCAACAATTTCATAGATTTTTGAATTTTATAAGCAACCAACTACTGACTTGATTTTTATAGATAACTGCAACACAAGATTGGCAAGTGTTCTAATAAAGTTTCAAACTAAATACATCTTGATAGAATAACTGTTCCTATTTCATCCTGGAACCTATCACCCAAGAGAACCTGGTCTTCTGACATCTTCAACTTTCTTCTCTGCTACCACCAATACTTAAGCATCTATTCTTACATTTTTCTCTTGTACTTTGGTAGAAGCATTGTCCTTCAGCCTTTCAGAGGCTAGAGCATCTATCTATGCTTTTGAATCTACCTTTTCCATAGGCCTTACTCCAGCAGTTATTGCCTCCCTTTCTATCTTTAATCTTTTCCTTGCTTACTAACTCTTCAGACTGAAGTCTCCTGTTATCAAGAACACATTTACTTTTGCCATTTTAGCAAATTATCATTCCAATCTTTTACTTTTATAGTTTTAAAATTATGGAAGCAAGAAATGCTTGTTATATTCAACAAATGGTTCGGGGACACTGGATAACCATATGCAAAACAAAGAAGATGGACCCCTACCTCACACCATAATAAAAAAATTAACTCAGAAGGGATTAAAGACCTAAATATATAAGCTAACATTACAAAACTTTTAGAAAAAAAATTGGCATACGGTTTAGCTATGACCTCAAAAGTACAAGCAGCAACAACAAACATAAACAGGACATCATCAAAATAAAACGTTTGTGCCTCAAAAGACATGAATTTCAGAACAGCATTATTCATAATAGCCAAAAAAGTAGAAATAACCCAAATATCTATCAACAGATAAGATAGATACAAGGTGGCATATCCATACAAAAGAATGTTGTTCAGCCATACCTTGAAAACATGCCAAGTAAGAAGCCAGACACTAAAAGTCCGTGTAGTATATAAAAAATATCCAGAAGAGGCAAATCCATAAAGACAGAAAGCAGCTTAGTGGTTGCCCAGGGCTGGGGCAGGGAGAGGATTATGGATTAAGTGGTTATGGCTAAGGAGTATAATGAAAATGTTCTAAAATTAATTGTGGTGATGGATGCACAAGTCTCTGAATATACTAAAAACCACTGACTTGTACACTTCAAATGGGTGAATCAATAAAGCTATTTTTTAAAGAAATACTTATTATAAAAATTTCAAACAGGGTGCCGCAGTGGTTAAGAATCCACCTTCCAATGCTGGGGACACGGGTTCAACCCCTGGTCGGAAAACTAAGATCCCACATGCCATGGGGCAACTAAGCCAGCACACTCCAACTACCGAGCCTGCGCACCACAACTACAGAGAAGCCCGCGTGCCTCAAATACAGAACCCACGCTCTCTGGAGCCCACACACCACAACTAGAAAGCCCGTGCGCAACAACTATTGAGCCTGCATGCTCTGGCCCATGCACCACAACTAGAGAGAAACCCACACGCCACAACGAAGAGGCCCCGCGCTGCAACGAAAGACTCCATGTGCCGCAACTAAGACCCAACACAGCCAAAAATAAAATTAAACAAAATTTAAAAATTTTCGAACAGTATAAAAGTGTATGAAGTTCCTTTCCTAGTCCCACTCCTCACAGGTAAACAGTATTAACAAATCGATATGTATCCTCTCAACAGTTTCCCCCGTGTATAAACAAACATACAGAGAGAATTAAAAAAAAAAAGAATCCACCCTTCAATCTTTCACCATAATATACACATACACTTTCTCCCCCTGAAAATACTTCTGACATCTTTCCTAGTCAATACACATAGCACTGCCTCATTTTTTAAAAATTACTGTGGTTAAACAATACACAACATAAAATTAACCACTTTAACCATTTTTTAAAATATGGTAAAATACACATAAAATTAACCACTTTAACCATTTTTAAGTGTACAATTCAGTGGTGTTAAGTACACTCACAAGGTCACACAACCATCACCACTATCTATTTCCAAAACTTTTTCTTCATCCCAAACTGAAACTCTGTACCCATTAAACAATAATTTGCCATTTCCCTCTCCTCCCAGCCCCTGGTAACCTCTAATACACTTTTTGTCTGTATGAATTTGCCTATTCTAGATACCCCCTGTAAGTAGAATCATACCATATTTGTCCTTTTGTACCTGGCTTATTTCACTTAGTATGATGTCCTCAAAGTTCATCCATGTCATATAGCATGTATCAGAATTTCATTCCTTTTTAAGGCTGAATATAGTCCATAATTTGTTTATACCACATTTTGTTTAACCATTCATCTATTAATGGATACGTGGGTTGCCTCCACCTGTTGACTACTGTGAATAATGCTGTTATGAACATGGGTGTACAAGTAATCTGTTTGAGTCCCTTCTTTCAATTTTTGGGGGTATATACCTAGAAGTGGAATTTCTGCATCATATCATAATACTATGTTTGACTTTGTGAGGAACTGCCAGCCTGTTTTCCACAGCAACTGTAACATTTTACATTTCCATTCCTCATTGTTTTTTAAACTACTGCTTTTCTTTTTAAAATAAAATACCTTTAATTTCAAAATGACCACGAAGGTCAGTCAATAAAGCACTGGGTTAAATAAGGTTGTTTCTAATTTTTCTCTAGTACAAACAATATTGTAACAGAAATTTCTGTATATCTTTGCATACTTATGGGAATATCTCTGTAGGACAAATTCCTAGATGTGGAACTGCTAGATGACTTTTACATTTTTTTTTTTTTTCCGGTATGCGGGCCTCTCACTGCTGTGGCCTCTCCCGCTGCGGAGCACAGGCTCCGGACGCGCAGGCCCAGCGGCCAGGGCTCACAGGCCCCCAGCCGCTCCGCGGCATGTGGGATCCTCCCGGACCGGGGCACGAACCCGCGTTCCCCGCATCGGCAGACGGATTCTCAACCACTGCGCCACCAGGGAAGCCCCGACTTTTACATTTTGATAAATGTCAAATTACCCTCCAAAAAAGTTTCAGTGATTTATACTTCTATCAACTGTTTATGAGAGTGCCCATTTCATAAAATCCTTGCCAGTATCAATCTTTTCAATCTTTGCCAATCTTAGAGGCAAAAATATTTTAATTTTTTAACTTTTTAAAAAAAGTTTTAATCTGCACTTCTTGTTATATCACAAATGATCTCAATAGAAGGTTTGAGGCTTAGCAGTTAAGCCTCAGATGAGAGAAAGTCATTGATAACTGCAGCTTAAATATAAACTTATCTTAACTGTGGTTCTGCCATAGTCATTAGAGAGGAAAATGAGTTCTACATAGGAAGTTATTTCACTTAATTTGACTTTTACATGAAAACCTCTCCAAAATATACTAAGATTTTCCTAAGCTTGGGAACTCCATATGTGTAAAACATTTTATTCATCTAGATCCCACCCTTAAAGCATTACTGCTAATCTGTCTTCAACAACATTATTGTAGACCTATCGGGTAGTTGAAGAAATTAGCTCTGAGTTGTTTTAACACTGCTAAAAATTCAGTGGAGACAATGGTACTGTAATATGTTAACTGTCTATTCTTTAGGATCTGGAAGTCTTACTCCTACATTAAATTAAGTAATCGGAAATCAACATTCTTTCTTCTAGTACTCAGTGCTTTAACTGAGTTAGAATGTAAAGTTATAATATTTACTATAACAGTCAAAAAAATCATTTGAACAACATTCTTTATCTTTTGTAAAATTATAATTGAAAATGTCAACTAAGTTTTACAGTGTTTTTTCCACAAAACATAATTTAGTGCCAGGAGAAAAACAGAATTCTTTCTCCAGATAATTTTATATATGTGTCCTTTTTTTCCATTAATAACTAGATAACCCAAAATATATTTCTTTTGTTCTTAATGACAGGAACCTGAGAGCTACGTTGTACATGCCGAGTAACACTGCAATATTTTTTTTTCATTTCTAATGAATTTCTACTGTTAAAAAATCTTTATTATTCTTTTAATATATGCTTTTAAAAATATCACTGGAATGCTTTATTTATATAAGGAGAAACATTCTCACACTGCATGACTATATTTCTAATACTAAGGAAGGCATGCTCAAGCAAACAGACAACACCATTTTGGAGGTTTTGGAGATTGTTATAAAACCTCCAAAGGAAATATGATTAATATAATTTGAATGCCACTATGTGATTTTTTGCAAAGGCAAAAGATAATTCAGGGCCCAAAGTGCCAATTACAGAGGGCAAAACTTTCAATAATTCTTCTCTAAGTGCTTAATAGTTAACAAAGAAAGGCTAATCATCCACACTGGGAATTTATCCAGTCCCTTTGGTTCTTAGTGGGACAATTATACAACACTATAGATCTATCCATTTCAGTTGTCTCAATCTGAGAACCACTGTTCTACCCAATAGAAGGCAATGCTGTTGTTAAAAGTTATGCCAATTTGGACTTCCCTGGTGGCACAGTGGTTAAGAATCCACCTGCCAGGCTTCCCTGGTGGCGCAGTGGTTGAGTGTCCACCTGCCAATGCAGGGGACACGGGTTCATGCCCCGGTCTGGGAAGATCCCACATGCCGCAGAGCAGCTGGGCCCGTGAGCCATGGCCACCTGGCCTGCGTGTCCAGAGCCTGTGCGCCGCAACGGGAGAGGCCACAACAGTGAGAGGCCCACGTACCACAAAAAAAAAAAAAAAAGAATCCACCTGCCAATGCAGGGGACGCGGGTTCCAGCCCTGGTCTGGGAAGATCCCACATGCCACTGAGCAACTAAGCCTGTGCACCACAACTAGTGAGCCCGCGCTCCAGAGCCCACAAGCCACAACTACTGAGCCCGCGTGTCACAATTACTGAAGCCCGCGCGCCTAGAGCCCATGCTCCACAACAAGAGAAGCCACCGCAATGAGAAGCCCGCGCACCGCAACAAAAAGTAGACCCTGTTCACCACAACTAGAGAAAAGCCTGTGTGCAGCAACAAAGACCCTACACAGCCAAAAATAAATAAATTTATTTTAAAAATTATTCATTAAAAAAATTATGACACTTAAAAAAAAATCTGATTATCATTCAAAGCTATTTGCGGGGGGTGGGATGGCAGTGGGATGAATTGGGAGATTGGGATTGACATCTATACACTAATATGTATAAAATGGATAACTAATAAGAACCTGCTGTATAAAAAATAAAATCAAATTTAAAAAAAAAGCTATTTGCGTTGATCTCTATATTGTAAAAATATTAATATATTTTTACACTGTATTTGCTCCTTAACATGCGGTAAATTAAATCTCAAGCATAATAAAATATCATACTGTAGGAAATATGTACTTGAAAGTAAAAAAAATGAAATCACTTCCAAGAAGTGATTCTGATTCCACCAGAATCAAAGAAGCTTTTTCTATCACACTAAGTAGACTGTTTATTTGCATATCTCATTATTTATGTTGCTTTAACTGGACTTACAAGCTCAAATAACTAAACTGTCTTCTCAGAGCATATAACTGAATGTTTACCTCTCAAAAACTAAAATTCCATTTCTTTGATTTAGTCAAAATTATTAGCTTCTCCATTAACAAGTCGTAGTAAATTTTTTTTTAAATATTGGAAAAGACAAAAAATGATTTGCCAGAAGTTCGCAGTCAATAAAGTAAATAAAAACTTTATGTTTTTAAACAGTAATGAATTTCCACAAATACTTTGCCCAAGGAAAATTCTATTTGCTAGAACACTGGAACATATTTTTACGTCCACAGATGATGATGCAATCACTTAAGAAATTTCTCAAAATACAGATATTTGAAATTCCCTTCTGACCCTTTCAAAATACAGATGTTCCCAGAGTAAAAGGGATCACATTAACTGACATCAGTACACATAAACTCTTTCTGCTATTTTGCGTTTGAGATGCCTTCTTCAGAGGCATAAAATATGAAGGAAACAGAAAACACTCATTTATTACACTTGTAAAATCTTCAAAATTCAGATTTACAGTGATGGGTAGAAAATGTCTTGACATAGCTATTAGATTTCCAAAACAGTAGAAACTTTTAATTTGTTAAAATATGAAAGGTATTAGATATTTTATGGAGCAAATTCCTTCCTTAACAGTTAAGAGCTCTCTCTCAAAATATATATTTTATTTTTAAAAGGGCTGATGAACAATTTTCCTTAAGAGTAAAGATGAAAATCACTGTGCTGTGGAACTCTTCTTTTTACTATGTTGTTTTGAACACAAACACACACCCACACTGCATACTTTGCCAAGCCTGGGTGAACTTATTGTAGTGTTACTCAGTCTTCTAATGCTTCTAATGCTACTGGCTAAATATCTTCTGCTATTATAAATAATATGAAGCATGGTTGGGCCTTTCTCAAAAATCCAATAAAATTGCTTCTCAGAGCTATAAAATTATAATATTTAAAAAATAAGTTCAAAATATTTAGAGGTATTTAGTTCCTAAGAGAGAAAAAATGTTTGTAGACCACCTTTCTGAGAGTAATCTATTTTGACTTGTTGGTAAAAGCCCAATGACTCTGTGGGCTGAATATTTTGTCAAAAGGTCTATTGTTTATATAGAAAATTTCCAAAAATGACTTCTAGAACATTAAGTTCATAAAATTTTGTTTTAAATGATTCCTAAGAACAGCAAAATCTGGAAAATTTAGATACTTACTAGGTTTATGACAGTAAAAATGCCTAGCATCATGTAATCTCTGATAAAATATACAATGGATTTAGTTATTTTATTAAAAATAGATAACGGCTTCATTTTTTTAGACATGAATAAGGTTCTGTAAAATGGAAAATTAGCTTATTCAAAACGAGGGTTAATTACTATGCACAGAAGCATTATAAACCATGGCTCAACATGTCTATCCAAATTAGTTACTGCAAATCCTTACCTTGTATTAGTGTTACTAAAATCCAAATCACATTATAGGAATGTGATTAGGGGCAAGGGGACAGGTAGTGGTATAGGGCAGTTAGGAGACCAGAATATGTGTGTGGGGATGCTGGAGGTTAATATGTGAAGGACATAAAGCTTTGCCTAAAAACAGTAATTAAGAAAATGAAATCAGTGCATTCTGTCTAGCCTTTATAGTACTTTTGCTATGACTCATAGCAACAATGTTAATTTTTTTTGAGTGCCTAAGATAGTTGTTAAAATCTATGTACTCCTTTGCACAATTTTTAGTTGACAAATGAAATTTTTCATCGTAAGAGTTTCAAAGGATTTAATTCTGTCATACTGAAAACAGTGGTAATTTCTGAAAAATGATTACTTATTTTATGTATCCAGTGGACTCTAAATACCATAATGATTTTATGCCCACCATCATCCACTTTAAAAAATTATATTAATGAAGCATTTTTTAAAAACTTGGAAATTTTACATTATTCTTTTCTTTTTTTCCTTGAACTTGCATTTTCATTCCATTTTTATATTAAAACAGTGATTCTCAACAGGGGTAGAGAGGTGGAGTTCCCAGGCATGGTGGTGGGAATTTTGCCTGCCAGGGTACATTTGGCAATGTCTGAAGACATTTTTGATTGTCACAACTGGGATGATGGGTGCTTCTGGCATCCAGTGGGCACTAGAGATGCTGCTAAACATCCTATGAGGCTCAGGTCAGTCAACAAACAACAATCATCTGATACAAAATGTCAATAGTGTTGAGGTTGAGAAGCCCTGCCCTAGAGTGATATATTTCTATGACCAAAAGTCTTTTATTCATCACATTTTCTCTACAAGAAAAATATTTATGTAAACTGATAAAAATATAAATTTCCTATAACATAAAGGCCTAAGTGTTAAAAAAAAATGTCTCCTAGAATGGGTTATTACAATTATAATTAGTATACATTAAAGAACATGATTAAACAATCATCATCAAATATAAAAAGTGAAAATATATTAAAAGATTCCTAATTAATGGATAAAAGCTTATTTTGTTATTTTCAATTAGGTATTGTATCTGTGAATAAATATTGCTACAATGAGACGGAATTCAGCTCAATGATACTTCTATTTTCATTTTTATGAGAGCTGAGAAAACTTTATGTAAATAAGTAGATGGAAAAGGAGTTCTGTTGAAATAATGTCACTTATTTTGTAAGCTCCTATATGTTATATACACTAATAAGTTACATAGTGACCTTTTATTAAAAATTATTTCAGTGATCTATCAGCCAATAACTTAAGGAGATTCTCTTAAATATTGTTAAAAGCAAAGAATTTGAAACCAACTGACTTGCAGAGGATTTGTTAGGTAATCCTTCAAGGCATTCATTTTCTCACTACCTACTGAGTAACCCAGAGATTTTTCAACCCCTGCTTTACTACAGAGACCAAATTAGGCCTTGTCCAATGAAGACTCTTTGGGAACTTCCCTTACTTTAATATGAGAACACAGCTTCACTTATCAGGTAGGGTTTGGGATATCTCAGCAGGCATTTTAAAATCTAGTAATTTCTATTAACTGCCCCATAACCACGTCCATCATGAAAAGTCAGGCACGGGTGTCATCAAATACCTATGCCTAACACTCTAGTTCTTAGAAATCATATGATGGGTTTTATGAAAATTAGATTCTCAAGAAAGAAAATAGTCCAAATATGACTAAAATTCTTCCCATTACTCCCTTACCTCTTAGATACTCTGTACTGTGCTGTGGTCAATTTTCCAGTCTCAGGGTCATGTACTGTAGCTCGGCTCAGCTACAAAAAAAGAGAAAGGACAAGGACTTACTCACGTAGCAGGCAATTTGGGGCTTTTGTTTTGTTTTGTTTTGCCAAGCCACAGGTGATTGGAAGGGTTCAGATTGGTCTGGATGGTAGGTAATGGTTTCGAATCAGCAAAAACATTTAGAAACGTGGCAATAAGAAAAGCCACTTGCAAATCAAGAGAAAATGGGTTGACAGATTTTTGTTGTAGATTGTCCTTTCACTTTTTTTTAAAAAATCATTTGAAGCTCTATGTAAATTTTTTATAGCACTGGGTTTCACAGGTGCTTTCTCAGATCTAGAAGTTTAATGTTCTTTAAATTATTTGACAAAAGAATAATTAGTGGTCTCTTTAGTCTCTTTAAATTCATTTTTTAAAACTCTCACCAAGCTATAACTGTTGTTAAATCTCTCTGGTGAAGTAAAAGGCAACTAAACTCAGAAGTAATAGCATTTGAAAGACTGAGATCTGAAGCATAACTCTGTTCTTTCCATTGCCAGCTTTTAAGTCAGCAAGTTTTTTAAAATAAAAACTCCAACAGGAGAAATAGATTACTCCAAAATGACAATGTTATTTTATAAGATGCATGAACAAATGCCAATACAATCATCATGAAGAATGATGTGAATTCACCACAGCATTTATGAATATGAGAGAACTACATAAACAAAGACTACTCCCAGATTAATCCAGGCTGCTGCTTTCTTTCCCCCCCTCTTTGGCAAGAAAAAGGAAAAAGAAAACAAGTATAAAAGCCATTTCCTGGATATCTGATTCCTAACCTGAAGAGCGATGCAAAGCATATTAACTCCCTAAAAATAACAGACCAATTAAATATTAAAAACAGAACTTCTAGTTAAAGGGAAAGACCTGTGAAACACAAAGCAGTTTATCCATGCGTAAAAATAGGTGGTGACTTGACTGGAGACTGAAAATGACCTACTTCCCTTAAATGAATAATTCCTGTAGGATGTACAAAACACTCATTAGAGGGCAAAATATGCAGCATACACATCTCTTACCTTTTGCTAATTCTGTAATGTACCGTCTCCAAGTCTCCTGTTATTGGGTTTGAAATGGTGGCTCGCCTCAGCTGTGAAGCCAACCATCAAAATAGTTGCATTATAAAAAAAAAAAAAAAAAAAAATGAATCACATTTATCCAATCAGTCAGAATTCTGGGATTTTTTTTTTACAAAGGAGGCTAAAAAGAGAAAATAATTCCATAGACTTCCAGTCACCTGTGTTTAGCCTTGAAAGCCTGTTGATTTTTAAATATTTTATATTTTTAAAAGTTCTTTAAAATTTTTTGTTTTTGTTTTGTGTGAATGGAGGGTACACAAACAAAAGAGACTGGAAATTAAATTTCTTTCAACGGTTAGAGGACGTGAAGTGAGGAAAAGAAATTTCTAAAATTTGAAGTCTAACTTATAGTTATAAGAATGGCTATTTGCAGTTAATAATCCATTCCAAACTTTTTGTTTTAATTTTTTCGGTGATGGAAATGTTTGCAAAGATAATGTTCAAAATTTGTTTCAAGGTCATCTTTTCTTCCTTCAAGATATTTACTCATATATTTCACATAAACAGTGAAATAATCTTGGATGAGCACAAAGACAGATGAAAAGAACTCATAAATGTTAAGAAACGGAAGGAGATGACAGCCAAGATAATGATTTTAAACTTTTTTCTAAAAATGAAGGATGATTCAGATGTTAACAAAAGAGTATAAAATTTTTATTGCCATTGAATTACTTGATCAAATAATCCAACTGAGGCATCCACTTTGAAGATTGAGGCCTCCAAACCCAGAAATATAAGACTTGATCTCCAAGCTGAAATGAACTCCTAATAAATATTCTACCAAGGTAATTTTGGTTTACTGACCACAAATAGTGAACTAAAATCCAAAAGAGAATGACAGAATATGATGGGATTATAAGTGGCATTCTGCTTAAGAGATTTATAAGAACTCCCTTGGACAACATCCATACATATTAGACTCGTCTTTTCCATTTAAAGTGTAATCTTTAGTAAAAAACAAAAAGTACCCATTTGGAAAAGTAGTAAAACTTAACAACAACAACAACAACAATTCTGACTTCAAGTTTATTCTACAGTACAGATATCCAGACAACTCAACTTTTCTGATATAACATGGAACAGCAAACTGTGGTCCATGGGCCAAATTCATCCAGCCACCTGCTTTTAGAAATAAACTTTCATTGGAATATAGCCACGTTCATTTATGTATTTTCTATGGCTGCTTTTGCACTGCAACAGCAGGGGTGAGTAGTTATATAACAGGCTATACAGCCTGCAAAACATAAAAAATATTCACTATCTGGACCTTTACAGAAAAATTTGCCAACTCCTGTGTAATAACTGAGCAAAAATATTCCTAGTGTTTATTTAACAATCTCTTTATGAAAATGATGGCGGTTTGTATTTTACTATCAATAAGACCAAACAGATCTTAAGAACAAGCTGATGGGAAAAAAGGCAAGAGCATAAAGGGCAGGCTTTCTCACACCCCCACAAAAGAAGAATTTCTATGCTGAACACTAAGTTTATAGGATTGTGTTTACAATAAATTGTTTTTCTTATTAAGATAAATGACGTGGGTTGAAGTCAGAAAACTATGATGTCCTTATTTCAGATTAGCAAGATGTTTGTACCCAGCTATATCCTTCTAGTAATAATGTACCTAAACAGGAATAAAAGTACTTCAAGTATTATTTCAGATAAAACTATAGAAGATATAAAAAGTTGGTCTTTGATTAGTCTCTGAGATTAAAGGGCTCCAAAGTACATAGAAAACTTTTTCAGGAAGGTGCTGAAACACAAATTTTTCAAGTGTGAATAAAAATCTCACCTATGATTTTCATAAATAAGTGCTTAAAACCCAGTTGCAAGGTATGTTATTTGTGTTGATAACAGAGAACAACTGGTACAGAGCTTAGTTAATGCCATTAGTTTGCAACAACAATATCTAAAACTATCTATGGGCTTATTGCCATGTCAATTATCATTTTTATAATCTTGCAAAGGAAAAAACTGAAACGCCGGTAGAGTAAATTGAGGAGAGAAAAAAAGAAAAAAATTATTTACCCTTGGTTTTGCTAGATCTTTAACAATTTCAATTTCTGCATCAGAAATAATATCATGGAAGCGAATAATACGAGGCTTGTCCCACTCATCCTCCTGTTTGGCTGGAGCCAGAATAAATTTAGGATTCCGGTTTCCATCATGGTAGCGGCAAAAGAGTTTTTTCTGTCTCCGAGGAGTCTAAACATAAAGTTAAAAATATTATAAATATATTAGAGTAATAATATTTTTAATGCTTGTTCCTATGAAGATAAGAAACAATAATCATGCTAGTGTATACACAGAGTATCTGAGGAAGAACACACAAAAGAAACAGTACCCTGCAAATATTCTGCATCAAATGGGACCTTCAGGATTTTAAAAGTTTTATTAATGATTATTTTCTGGAAGAGATGGTAGGCCTTAAATTTTTAAAAGGTGAGGTTTCTCTTTAACCCCTTCTCTCATCAAAATAAAGTTCAGGCATTGTAAATATGAAAGAAATAATAAAATATTTATAGAAATATGAAATGAATGGCCAGCACTGCTCCAAACTTCACAAGGTAACCGGGAAGCACTCAGAAAGTGTCTAAAAGAAAAAAAAAAAGAAAACAAAACAAAACCTAACCAGGTTTTCCCAAATACCTCCCAATTTTTAAAAACTTTAAGGGATTTTTTTTTTTTTAAAGTAAAGAAGAAAATGGGTAGCTCTGAAAAAGAGAAAATAAGTTATTAAACAAAGAAGCCAGGTGCTTTTACTAGCAGGTATTAAAGACAGAGTGGTCAACAAAACAAATAAAGGTTCCTTTCAATCATCTATGTATTATATTAACTAAATAAGTTATTCCATTGCTGATTCTTCTCTTGATTAAACAAGTATTTCATATTATGAGGTAGGAATAATATTAGTTTTGGTTTTAATTATTAACTACACAAAAACAAATAATGATTCATGTTTATTCTTGTACTTTATTTACCTAGAATCAAATCCAAGGTTTTATATCAAATAAGCTTTTTATATGATGATGAGATGAATTTAACTATTCTGAGAAAAAGGATGCTCCTTTGACCTGGGGCAGAGTTGACGTGTGTGTGTTACATCAACAAACTGGCAAATTAACAGACTTCTGTTTTTATATCTGTAGTTCTATTTTGCTCTCTTCTTTAAGAGATTCTAAGGGCAATAAAAAATATCTGCTTACTATTGGAAATCTGAACACTGACTAGATATTTGATGATATTATGGAACTACTATGAATACTGTGATACTGGAAATACCATGATAATGGTATTGTGGTTATTTTTTAAGAGTCCTTATCTTTAAAAGACACACTAAAATATTTAGATGTGAAATTTTAAAAAAATGTTTCATGAGTCTAATTTGTATTTACTTATTAGCTCCCAAAGCGAAAGTAAACATGTTCTTCTGGGAATCCACAAACTTATCAAAAATGTCAACATAAATATGATCTACTTATTTGCTGTTACAGGTTAGGCTGTCAACAGTGAGTCATCAAATACCAGGAAGTCATCAACATAAAAATGTAAAACCCAGCTTCAGTTTATCAGTAGTAGAGAAAAAGTTAAACACTATTCAAATGTTTTCACTTAAAAGTACTCACTTCAAAAATTCACTAACTCCTTCTACGTATGCCCGCATTCAGCTGAACACTAGTACCACATGATATTCCTTAAATAAGGATTCCATGATCAATTAATGTTGAGAAACAAAGTATATCCTATCCATAATGCATATTATCATAAAAAGGATCTGAAAAGTCCTAAAGCTGAACAGAAACTATGTTCCCCACGCTTGAACTTTATTATTTTTGGCCTATTACCTATTAAGTATCCTGAAGCACTGGTAATCTGAGTACGAATACATAAATATAGATATACAGTAAACAAAGAGATATTTATAGACATGTTTTAGTATTTTAAAGAATAACTGTTAAAGCCAAAATCTGTTTAAAGTCTTTGTGCATTTTTTTTTTTTTTTGTGGTATGCGGCCCTCTCACCGTTGTGGCCTCTCCCGTTGCGGAGCACAGGCTCCGGACGCGCAGGCTCAGCGGCCATGGCTCACGGGCCTAGCCGCGCCGCGGGATGTGGGATCTTCCCGGACCGAGGCACGAACCCGTGTCCCCTGCTTCGGCAGGCGGACTCTCAACCACTGCGCCACCAGGGAAGCCCAAGAATTAGATAATTTAAGGGAAGTGATAAAGTTTTTTCTTATATCTTAATGCAAAAGAGATTTCAGCAATCTTAAATAGAAATAATATACCATTCTAAACCACCCTATGAAACAGTGGATTTATCTATACAGTGATCTCTTTTGGTTCTGCTCCTAGTCAACCTTGACAGGATTGCCTAGTGAAATGTTTTTGTCTATTTAAGAAATATTAAAAATGCACAAAGGGCTTCCCTGGTGGCGCAGTGGTTGAGAGTCCGCCTGCCGATGCAGGGGACACGGGTTTGTGTCCCGGTCTGGGAAGATCCCATGTCCCGCGGAGCGGCTGGGCCCGTGAGCCATGGCCGCTGAGCCTGCGTGTCCGGAGCCTGTGCTCCGCAACGGGAGAGGCCACAACGGTGAGAGGCCAGTGTACCGCAAAAAAAAAAAAAAAAAAAAAAAAAATCTGATTCTTCACCTTAAAAAGCCTGTTTTAATCTATGAAAAGGGTAATAATTACCAAAAACGCACTGTAATGGTATATGATTCACAAGTTTTGTTTTAAAGCTATTTTACTAAGGGTTGGAGCATATTAAGTGTGACACCTATAATAAAGTGATGTGGCATACTGTAATACTTTATCAATAATTCTGATTTTTATCACAAATTTTAAAAATAAAAGAATTCTGAATCTCTCTAGAACTATGTACAAACACACACACACATCCACTTCCACACACACACAATTGGCTTTTCCACTTTACCATTTTGATACCCTCCCCACGGCACAGCATTTCGTACTTCTGTCTCTCTGGCAGGTAATCCGCAGCAACCCCTTTTTTCTTCGGTGTGGTTTTCTGATCAGATTGGTCATCTGAAGCAGACTTATTGGCATCTTTTTCTTTAGCCATTATATACTCAAAATATTTTAAGTTACCATTAGCTCTCTGATGTTCAGGATCTATTAGAAATGAAAGAAAGCATGTCCATGAGTAAGCTTACAGTTGTTCAAGCATCAGAATACAACAATATACAAACTGAGGAATATATAAATTTACCTTCCAAACCAGGATGCTTTTGAAAGTGAAAGGAGGCACTAATGAAAATTAGTATACCAAAACAATAGGTATAAACCTGTACTGCCCAAAGCACATCAAGACATATATTCACCCTCTACAAAAAGAGTTCTGGAGATGGAATCAGCCATTTATTTCAAAGTAGCAATTACCGCTTCTACTTTGAGAATGTTCCATGTGAGAATTTACTAATCAGCTTTGATGTCAAATGAATTTTAAAGTATTACTTATTACACTTATTTGAAGCAATGGAAAAGATTTTTCTGAGATTGAAATGTAATGACCATGAGGAAGACAAGGTATACAGTTCAAAAGCAACCTTTACCGCAGACACATTATAAACGCAGAACACAGTCTACTTCTGAGGGCTGAGTGGACTTCCGTCCCAAAATTCTAAGTGAGATGGAAAAGAGAAACTAAAAATATAATTTTCAAATAAGCCAGAATCCACTAACTGCCTTGGAATTGCTAGTCATAATTGTTAGCTATCTTTTAGTAGGGGAAAGGAGGACTACTCCACCCATCCAGGAGAAAAAAAATCCAAACCACCAGACACACACAAATGAAAAAGACAGAACAGAACACAGAAATTTCACTTGTGACATTAATTGAAGTGTTTAAAAAATCTAGCCTTAGATTTGTAAAATACTTCGTCTTTGAGAAACTGCTCATAATATATGTTGTGATACACACAATATGAGTCTACTTTTGTAAAAGAAAGGGAAAAGAGGGGAGGGGGTATACTACGAGGAAACAAAAAAATTGGTGGGTATCTCTGAGTGACTGGCTCTGAGTGATGACTATTCTGTATTTTTTTCTACAATGAATGAAGTATTTTTTAAGTCAGGAGGAAAAATATCACTAAAAAATACTGGGGAAAAAAGGGTAATTGAATTAATATCTCAATTTATTAATTCACTCAACTAAGAAATAACCTAATTATCAAAAGCTTATTTTCAGGGCTTCCCTGGGCGCAGTGGTTGAGAGTCCGCCTGCCGATGCAGGGGACACGGGTTCGTGCCTCGGTCCGGGAAGATCCCACATGCCGTGGAGCGGCTAGGCCCGTGAGCCGTGGCCGCTGAGCATGCGCTTCCAGAGCCTGTGCTCCGCAACGGGAGAGGCCACAGCAGTGAGAGGCCGGCGTACCGCAAAAAAAAAAAAAAAAAAAAAAAAAGCTTATTTTCAGATGACCAATGTTTTTGAACTGTTCAACTCTCCTAATATACACATATTTACCTATTCATAAAAAGAATTTTTTTTAAGTTTTAAAGCTTCGTTATACACCAAAGACCACATGAATTTTTTTAGCATACAACTCCACCACAGATTCTGAGTTAGTAGGTCTGGTATGGAGATCAAGGAATTTTCATTTCTAACAAGTATCCAAGTAATTCTGATGCATGTGGCCCCTGGCTCATACTTACAGAAATACTATATCTCTGTTCAAAACACTAGTGGTAAAATCTTCATAAGATATCATATTTTCCTAACATTTGAATATGACAATCAAATATACTTCCAGTCTATTTATTTCTATGAAAGAATTTCAACCAGAGGATATAAAATGGAAAATCTCATGCATGTGCCCTCAGGACCACAAAACTTAAGGACTGAGAGACTGATTTCCCATAAATGCCTGATTTTCAGAAAACTGATAATATTGGAATTTTCTTAAATTACAGGGAATTGGTCAAGGGTTGCCTCATATCAATCTTAGGAAATGTTGCTTATGGTTTCCAGGGGCATGAACAATAAATCACCCAAGTTGAGCTGGTGTTAAAAGTAAGCTGAGGGCTTCCCTGGTGGCGCAGTGGTTGAGAGTCCGCCTGCCAATGCAGGGGACACGGGTTCGTGCCCCGGTCCGGGAAGATCCCATATGCCCGTGAGCCATGGCTGCTGAGCCTGCGCGTCCGGAGCCTGTGCTCCGCGACAGGAGAGGCCACAGCGGTGAGAGGCCCGCGTACCATCAAAAAAAAAAAAAAAAAAGTAAGCTGAATTGAGCTTGTTTGTATGACTGGACTGGTTTTATCTGCTTAGGGAATGTTCAACGCTAGTCCCCATTTGTTTTTGATTTGAACAGACTCTAACTGAACTTTCCCCTCTTTACATTCCCTGCCCATAAACACAGCCTACCCCAATCCCTCAATGGACTCACCTGTAGCTTCCTACATTTTGCAGGTCCTGAATGCAATTCCTCTGCTATTACTAAACTCATGTTTTTGACAATTTTGAGTTTGCCTCATTTTACCTTTTTATTTAGGTTGACATTTCAAATCACTATTTCTGAATATGAAATGCAATAAACCAAAAACTTCCTTCAAAGAACACGAGTCAATATTTAATATGCAACAGGGTAAACAAATATTTTTGACTGAGTTAGCTAGGTTAGGTCCAATTTTGAAATTCCTGAAGAGTACAGAGCAGAGAAACACAGCTACTGTTGTAGTACTATTAGGTGAGAAAGACCAGTCGCCATTTATTTAGAGGATAAACAGAAAGATAAAGTATGTCTGACAGATGAGCTCCTGACTTACGACAAATAAAAAGTACCAAAGCTATATGACAAATATATACAGTCACACATAATTATAATTAGTATATCTATATATCCACCAATACATGTTTAACCTTGAATTAGGCCAAATTAACATACCTAGTTCAAGAAGCTTCTTTGTGAGCAAAAGTGCTTTATCTAGGTCTCCCTGCTGGTACACGGCATAGCTCAAATAATCTAGAACAGAGACTTTATCAATTGTAGAAACCTCGCCTTCATCCAGCTGTCTTAGTGCTTGTTCCATCCACAGTTCTGTATGGTAATAATCTGCTTCTGTGTAGGCCACTTTGCCCAACTCAAAACAGTCCTCAACTGTTAGAAATGATTTGTGTTTTACTCCTATGGAAACAAAATACAGAGAACTTTAGGAATCTTAATACTATTATATACTTATTTAGGACAACACAGCTTTCAAAGTACTATCTCCCTCTCATTTGAACCTCACAACAACCTTCTGAGGTAGGAAAAGCAGGAATTATCCTAAGTTTATAAACAAAGGAACAATCTACAAGGTAGTGAAACATGGCAAGGATCACACAGCTAATAGGTAACGTAGGACCTATAGAACCCGAGACTTCAATTATCAGCCATCATACCAAAATGAAACATCAATTAAGTCGAAGCATGCAATTTTCCAACACAGCGGGAATCACCATATGAGATATATCTAACTCTTAACCAACAATCTGGGCAAGGGATAAATGGACAGGAAGAGAGACAAACCTGTCAATTGATTCTTTCCCCTCTTCCCTTCCCCTACAGTAACCCTTTTCAAAAGCACTAATGGTATGTAATTTACATACCATAAAGTTCACCCAGTTAAAGAATCCAATAGTTTTTAGTATATTCACAGAGTTGTACAACCATCACCATAATCTAATTTTAGATCATTTTCATCACCCCAAAAAGAAACTCTGTAACCTTAAGCAGTCACTACCCATCATCTCCCCTTTCCTGCCCTATCCCTACACACCACTAATCTACTTTCTGTATCTGTAGGTTTGCCTATTCTGGCTATCTCACATAAATGGAATCACACAACATATGGTCTTCTGTGACTGGACTCCTTCACTCAGCATAATGTTTTCAAGGTTCTTTTTATTGCCAAATACTAGTCCATTGGGATAGACTACATTTTGCTTATCAGTTGATGGACATTTGAGTTGTTTCCACTTTTTTGGCTTTTATTAATAATGCTACTGTGAACATTCATGTACAAGTTTTTCTGTGGACACATTTTTTCATTACTCTTGAGTATATGTACCAGTGGAATTGCTGGGTCTTATGTCAACTCTACGCTTAACATTTTCAGAAACTGCCAAACTGTTTTCTAAAGTGGCTGCACCTTTTTACAATCCTACCAGCAATGTATGAGGGTTCTGATTTCTCTACATCCTCACCAGTACTTGTTATTGTCCACCTTTATTATAGCCATTGTGGGTATGATGTAGTATTTCATCGTGGTTTTTAAATTTTATTTCCCTAAATGATGTTGAGCATCTTTTCACATGTTTATTGGCCATCTGTATATCATCTTTGGAAAAATGTCTATTCAAATCCTTTTGCCCATTTAAAAATTTGGTTACTTGTCTTTTTATTATTGACTATTTGTTTCAAATATTGTACAATTACCATTACTTTCATAAGAATAAGGAAAAAGAGAGAAAGAACTATAGAAAGAAATAAATGTAAAAAATATACTCTGAATGATAGCAACCATATAACACTGCATTTTTATAAACAGTAAATCAGATGAGTTAAGTGGAGACTTTAAGAGCCTGAGTATTTTGTTTTTTGTGTATACCATGTTAAGTAAGCAACAGAGAGAAAATTACATCTGGACCACATATTCTGGGGTGGTGGGGAGGGAATTGCTTCTGATATAAAACACAGTTGACCCCTGAACAACAAGGGTTTGAACTGCATGAGTCCACTTATACGTGGATTTTTTTCAATAAATACATGTATGTACTGTAAATGTATTTTTTCTTCCTTATGATTTTATTAATAACATTTTCTTTTCTCTAGCTTACTTTATTGTAAAAATACAGTATATAATACATGTAACATACAAAATATGTGTTAATCAACTGTTTAAATTATCAGTAAGCCTTCCAGTCAGCAGTAGTCTATTGGTAGTTAAGTTTTGGGAGAGTCAAAATAGACACGCAGATTTTCAACTGCTCAGGGGGGTCAGCACCCCTAACCCCAGCATTGTTCAAGGGTCGACTCTACCTAGAAATGCTGAATTAAATGTAACAATTATCCATTTGTACTATGGCCAAGTTCACAGGAATTAAGCAAATTTCTTAGGGCCAAAACCAAAAAGGAACTTGAAACCTAGAGAGGTAAGCAGAGGATGAAGCTGCATCTCCTCTGGAGGCAGTCACTAGATCAGAATACTAGAAGCTTGATTTTTAACCACCAAGAAAGGGACAGGAGATAAAGCCTCAGGCCCATGCAAAGTGACAAAGCAGACCCTTGAAGAACTACATCTTGAATGGGAGAATGAACTAGAAAAAAAACTCTGTCAGCTGGCAAAGAGAAACAACAAAAGAACTTGTTTTTCTCAGTCTTCACTGCAGGTAGGTGAAAAACAATCCCTTAGAACTCCACAGGCACGCTTTCAGGGAGGTTTTCATTTCAAACATATGCTATCTCCATGGTCTGGAAAACTAAAGCCAAGAATTTAACTTAAAGTAGTCGTAGGTTGGTAATGCAGTAGGACAACTGGCAGAAGCAACATTTATACTCTGCAAAATGCACCCTCACCTCAGGTTTTGCAATATTCCAACACACAATCTGAAGAAATGCATACAATCCAAAATCACAAAGCACATGATCAAACAAGCCACTATGAGCAAAATTAGCAAAAACTATTAAAAACCAGTATTAGACAGTCTTCAGATGTTGGTGTTATCAGATTAAGAATACAAAACAACTATGATTAAAATGTTTAAAGAATTTTTTAAAAAATAGAAAATATGAACATGTAAGATACCCTAAAAAAGACCAGGCAGATTTGAGTGGGGGGAAGAAATAGAACTTCCAGAAATTAAAAATATTATCAATGAAATAAAGACATATTGGTCAGGTTAAACAGCAAGTTAGACACAACAAAAAAAAGAGAATAATAAACCAAGAAGTGAGAACTGAATAAATTACCATGGGATAAACTACCCAGGATGCAGCAGAGAGGAGGAATACATATGAAGTTCTAGTTAAAAGACAAGAAAGAAAAAATAAGAAGACAGAAGACAACAGCATGTGTCAGAAGAAGACAACAGAATGTGGAAAAGGCACTATTTAAAGAAATATTGGTGGACAATATTCTAGCATTAGAATACATGAAACTTCAGATTCAGAAAGCATAGAGAATAATAAGCCAAACAAAGTACATGCAAGGGCTTCTTAAGGATTTGTTTCAAGGAGGAACAAAACAATTCCAAAAGAGAAGTCTGAGGTACCAAAAAAAAAAAAAAAAAAAAAAGATAACCAAAGAAATTGGTATACATTTAAAGAAAAGTGAGCCATCAGATTGGCAAAAATCTCAAAGTTTGAAATTTTTTGTGATGCTGTGGGGAAATAGGCACTCTCATATATTGCTGCTAGAAATACAAAATGACAGAACCATTATGGGGGGAAACTGGGACAATGTTAGCAAAATTTCCTATGTATTTCCTCTTTGATTCAATGGCATCACTTCTAGAAAAAATATCCCAAAGATCACTTAGCAAAAAAACAAAATAATATATGCACAAGGTTAATGGAAGTATTATTTTTATAAAAGCAAAAGACTGCAAACAAACCAGATGTCCATCAATAGGCGCCCAGTTAAATAAACTATGGTAACTCCACAAAACAGAGTAACATGCAGCTGTAAAAAGAAATGAGGAGGATTTCTATATAGGATATGAAGTACTATCCAGAACATATCAATAAATTAAAATGCCAAAGTACAGGAAGTATTTATACCATGCTGCCTTCTGTGCTGATGTTGAAAGGAAACAGGAATATATATACATTTGCTTATATTTTCAAAAAGAAACAGTGGAAATGAAAAAGCTAATAAAGTGGTAGTTACATATAGGAAGAAGAAAGGAACAGGTTGAGGAGTACAGAAATGAAAGTGAGACTTCTGTCAGTGGACCTTATTAGTATAGTTTGGACTTTGAAAGAAGATAAAAAGTTCTGCATGACTAAAACTAATATGAGAGAAATGGTGAAGGTGGTCAAAAGGTACAAACTCCCAGTTATATGATAAATAAGTCCTGGGGATGTAATGTATAGCACGGTGACTATGGTTAATAATACTGTATTCTATATTTAAAAGTTGCTGGAAGAGTAGATCTTAAAAGTCCTCATCATAAGAAAAAATTTTTTTGTAACTATGTGTGATGGTGGATGTTAACTAAACATCTTGTGGTGATCATCTCACAATACGTACATATCCGCGTCATGTTGTACACCCAAAACTAATACAATGTTCTATGTCAATTATGTCTCAATTTTTAAAAAGTTTATTTGGGCACCTCTTTTAAATAAAACATTAATAACAGCATTTTGCAGTTTTAGTTCTCACAGGCTTTAGTTCTCACAGGCTTTTTAGCCCATTTGATTCTCATGGCAATCCAATGAAAAAGGTATTATGTCAGACCTCAAAACGGATACTGCCCACTATGCTAGGTACAGTTTCATGTTCCTGTATTGGACAATGTGTCATCATGTTTCATTTGTCAACACATTTCTAAATATAACGGAAACCAAAACAATATAAAGTTTCTGAACAACAGAAGAGGACAAAGATAGGATATGAATTAAAAACTGAGCCTGTGATAAATTTGCTTTCAGTGAGAAAGATGTAGAAGAAGGAGGAGGAGGAAAAGGAGGAGGGGAGAAAGAAAAAGAAAATTTTTTCCAACTTTTGATACCAACGTTCAAACAATAAATGTGAGACTCACAGTGGTTTAATGTTAATGTCAAAATATCTTATCTCCTATACCAAGTTTTCTGACCTAAATAAACAAAGAGATAGCATGCTCATGGATTAGAAAATTATCTTTTTAAAATGACAGTGCTGCCCAAATTCTCCCCAAGATTCAAAACAACCCTAATAAAATTTCCTACAGGCATTTTTGTAGAAACTGACAAGCTGATCCTAAGATTTATATGGAAATCCAAAGAATTTAGAATAGCCAAAGCAATTTTAACAAAGAACATAGTTGGAGGACTTAGTCACAAGTGTTTGCAAGTATGTGAAGGAACTGAAACTCTCATACACTGATGACCAGAGTATATAAAAAATGGTACAACAATTTGGTGGTTTCTTCAAAATTAAATATATACCTACCATGCAACCCAGAGAATTCACTTCTAGGTATTTAACCAAAAGAAACGTATGTCTGATATGTCTGATAACATCACAAAGGAAACTGGTAGAAAAAGGAATACAATGGTGTTTTCCTTAATAACTTTTGATTGACTATACTTCAACAAGGCAGTAAATTGGCTAAAACCAGACTTAGCTATAACCTATCCAATGGTGTCAACATTTTTTTTTTTTAAGTGCTAGCAGAAAAGGAGTTCATGAGAAATAAATTAAGAGGAAATAAAGGGCTTCCCTGGTGGCGCAGTGGTTGAGAGTCCGCCTGCCAATGCAGGGGACACAGGTTTGTGCCCTGGTCCGGGAAGATCCCACATGCCGCGGAGCGGCTGGGCCTGTGAGCCATGGCCGCTGAGCCTGCGCATCCGGAGCCTCTGCTCCACAACGGGAGAGGCCACAACAGTGAGAGGCCCGCATACCGCGAAAAAAAAAAAAAAAAAAGAGGAAATAAAATCATGGGCACATTTTGCTAGTGATCAGACATTCACTGTCTAGGGCATAGCATGCCCTGGTCTGAGGATATGACCTGTTACATTCTAGTACCAAGCACAGTCCTAGCATGGAGATGTATGCACTGGAGGATCACATGGACCAATACAATTAAATATTCAAATCATACAACTACCTCCATTCACTATTTTTTTTTTTTTTGCCTCCTGTTAGTCACTTATGGATAGTAACAGATTATCAGTGTACTACTAAAATGAAGATGAAGATCCATACTTTGACAGTTACTAACTCTCTACTCCACACTCTAATCTAGAAAAGGATACCAAGAAACTAACTTATTAATAGTTTAACATGACACAATTTCAGAAACAAAGGAAACATACTGAATTTTGACTCTCCTATTATTTTTCAGTTATGAGAACTGGAATACAGTTCTAAGATGAGCTTACAAAGCAGTAATTAAGAATGTTTTTTCTCAGGGACATACAAAAGGCACAAGAGGAGAGTATGCCATTAATACCCGTAGAGAGCACCAGAAATATTTTTTACATGACCTGATATCCTGGCCACATTATCTGAAAGCACAATGGGGATAGTAGAGTATCTTTAGCTATTCTGCCTTGGTAGTTAAAGTATCTCTGGTTATCTTACCTATTGATCTATTCACAATTATCAAAGGCAAAATGCCTAGGAATTGTATTAAAGAAGAAAATGAAAATGAAGTGATGTAGCATTTGAAAGGGAAGGCTGCTTCCAAAATAGAGAACATGAAAAGAAAAAGTAAATGGACAAGAAGACAAAGAAAATGAGATAAGGAAAGTGATGTTGGCAGAAAAAGACTATAAAAAACTTTCATGCAAAGCACAAATAGAATTTGATGAGAAAAAAGAATAAGCTGCAAATTCCTTTGGTTCAAAGGAAGTGGCACGGATGACTGATGTTAGCCCGTCAAACCAAATGTAGTAACCCAAATTTACAGTTAAAACTAACACCAAAAAGAGTCCTTTTAATTTATTATCACAATATAAACTATAATATAGGAAAACAGGAATAGGAAATAAAATAGTATAGGAAAATTTACTTAGAAATACGTTTTTTGTGGCTCATCCATAAACTTGGAGATTTAATTTAAAAATTCTTACACTATTATTTATAGGAACATTTAGTGGACAAAAACTTGATTTGTAAGGGACAAATATGTTTAAAATGCATACACTTGGGAAGTTGACGTCTTGCATCAGAGGCACTATGGTACACTCATAGCTGAGTGCACTCCAGAGATGTGCAGAGAATCTACTGCTTGATGTAGTTAACCTTATCAGCTAACCAAGATAGTGATGCAAATGACCAAGAAGAACCTTCAACTTCCACCTGAAGTAAATCAAATTTTATATATAAGACATTTTCTATCCAAAAAGAAAAGTGTAGGGGACACACAGTTTTGAGGGCATTAGCCCGCTGTGGTACCCCCCTTTGCCTGGCAAAGCAATAAAGCTATTCTTTTCTACTTCACCGCCCCCCCACCAAAAGTGTAATATCTCCGGAAGCTAAAAATCTACTCAACAAATCAGGGTTAGGAACAACCTGAAACTAAAGGAACAGTCTATATGAACTGTAAAGGCATCATTAATGCTAAAATCCATTTAACTTATCAGATTTTATATTAAAATATCAAGAAAGCATTTCAAAAGGTAGGCCCAAAAAGGAGAAAGAAACAGACAAAATTAATCAAGGAGTTACATGGCATCAATATAAATCCACTGAAATAAGCATTTCTCTGATTTTGGGGGGAGGGCAATTAAAAAAAACGAATCATCCTTCCCCCTACCCTCATCCCTATCGCTTCACACCTCAACTGCTATAATTTTAAATCTGACAAAGCCAAGTGTTGGCAAGGGTATGAAGAAATGGGAACTCCCATACATTGCGGGTGAGAGCATTAATTGGTACATCTGCTCTGGAGAACAATCTGGCCACATCTAGTAAAGTTTGAGAAGCTTATATCCAAGAGAAACTCTTTTATGTGTGTAATAGACACAAGAAGACATAAAGATGTCTGTTGAACCTTGGTCCTGCAAAAAACTGGAAATAACCTAAGCTACCACTATCACCTCTTACTTAATTTTTCCAACAGCCTCCTCCCTGATTTCTTTGTCCCTACCCCCAGATCTGAATCCATTCTGCAGCCAGAATGATATTTCTAAAATGAAAATTATATAACCTCCCTGTTTAAAACTTTTCAATAGCTTCTCATTGCACTCAGAACACTTCAAACTCCTCCACATGACTTACAAAGTTCATCAGGAGATGGCTTCTGCTTACCTATCTAGCCTCATCTCTCACTACTCTCACAAAACCAACTCCCTCCCACTGTTCATGCACTCACCCCTTGAACAAACTACTTGTTAGATATCTGATATAAAATGCTCTCTCCTCTCTGGCCTATATATATGTTCTGTTTGGAATATTTTTCTCATGCCCACTATTTCCCCCCCTCCCCCAATTTCCTAGCTAATTCCTTGTCCATTACATCTCAATTTTAAAAAATATCCTGTATTCCAGGAAGTCTTACTTTATGCCTCTCTCTTCTCAAGTCCAAAATTAAGTTTTCTCCTATGTGCTCCCACAGTATCCTAAGTTATCTGCATCTAGGCATTCATCATACCATATCATAAGATAAGTATCCTAAGGGCAAAAGCAGTGTTATTCATTATCACATCCTTAGTACTTAACATAATGGTTATTATGTTAAGTAGATATTAAATAAACATTAAATAGTTAATATCTATTAAACAAATTGATGTTTTAAACCAGAGGTGAACTAAAAAACATAAGGCAGGACTTCCCTCGTGGCGCAGTGGATAAGACTCCACACTCCCAATGCCGGGAGCCCAGGTTCAATCCCTGGTCAGGGAACTAGATTCCACATGCATGCTTCAACTAAGAGTTTGCATGCCACAACTAAGGAGCTGGCGAGCCACAACTAAGGAGCCTGCAAGCCACAACTAAGGAGCCTGTGAGCTGCAACTAAGAAGCCCACACACCACAACTCAGGAGCTGCTTACCGGAACTAAGACCTGGTGCAACCAAATTAATTAATTATTAATTTAAAAAACCAAACAAAACAAAGTTGTGATCTTCAGAAGTGTTATAATGTACCATATTAGTAGAAACAGAAAATAAAATTTGCAAATTTGTACTTTTTTGGAAGTCCAACTTGATGAAATTACATTGCAGCTTAAAGGAAATTTTATTTAATATTATACCATGGTTAGTTTTTCCACTTGATACTTCACTGCAAATTTAGGAAAATGAGCAAGAAAAACACCTTAACAAGTAACTCATCCCACTATATTTTCTTAAGGAGAAAATCAATTTCAGTATGATGATAGAGGTAATATATTTTATTTCTCTAGTTGATAATGACAAGAAGGTAGTAATGGGGTAAGCCACACACTCACAGAAAAAGTGAGAGATGGCAAAAGTAAATTATCATGTGAAGTTAGATATTAGTAACACAAGTAAAACTGGAAAACTTCAAATTTTGCAGAAATTAAACAACACACTCTTTAACAACTAATGGATCAAAGAAGAAATCACAGGGAAAATTCGAAAATACTTAAAGACAAATGAAAATGAAAACACAAAATACCAAAACTTATGGGACACAATGAAAGCAGAGCTAAGGGAGAAATTTATAGTTATAATGCTTATATTAAAAAAGAAGAAAGATCTCAAATCAACAACCTAAAAGCTAGAAAAACAAGGACAAACTTAACCCAAAGCTAGCAGAAGAAAGGAAATATTAAAGGAGAAGTAAAAGAAAAACAATAGAGAAAATTAATGAAAACAAAAGATGGTTCTTTGAAAAGAATTTTGTCAACAAAATTGACAATCCTTTAGCTACATGGACTAAGAAAACATTCAAATTACTAAAATCAGAAATAAAAGTGGGGATACTACTATTGATTCTACAGAAATACAAAGGATTATAAGAGAGTTCTATGAAAAACTGTACACCAACAAATTGAATAACCTAGATGAAATGGACAGATTCCTAAAAACACAAAACCTACCAAGACTTAGAAAAAAATAGAAAATCTGAATAGACCTATAGCTAGTAATGAGACAATCAGTAATCGAAAGTCTCCTGACAAAAGAAAAGCCCTGGACCTAATGGCTTCACCAGAGAATTCTACCAAACATTTAAAGAAGAACTAATACCAATCCTTCTCAAACTTTTCAAAAAGAGAGGAAAGAATACTTCCTATCTCATTCTATGAGGCCAGCATTATCCTTTATACCAAAGCCAGAAAAAGACACTACAAGAAAACTACAGACCAATATCGCTTATGAACACTGATGTAAAAATCCTCAACAAAATACTAGCAAACAGAATTCAGCAGCATATAATATTAAAATGATTATACACCATGACCAAGTAGAACTTATTCCTGGAATGCAAGGATGTTTCAACATATGAATATCGATCAATGTAATGCACCACATTAACGGAATAAAGGAAAAAAATACGATCATCTCAATTCATGCAGAAAAAACAACTGACAAAATTCAGTATTCTTTCATGATAAAAAACACTCAACAAACTAGGAATAGAAGGAAACTACCTTAACATAATAAAAGATATATTTGAAAAACCCACTCAATGGTCAAAGATTGAAAGCTTTTCCTTTGAGATCAAGAACAAGAACAAGGATGCCCACTTTCGCCACTTCTATTCAACTTAGTACTTGGAAGTTCTAGCCAGGGCAACTAGGCAAGAACAAGCTCAAAGGTGCCCAAACTGGAAAGGAAGAAGTAAAATGATCTCTGTTCACAGATAACATTATCTTTTTTCTGCCACACTGCGCTGCTTGTGGGATCTGAGTTCCCCAACCAGGGATTGAACCTGCACCCTCGGCAGTGAAAGCATGGAGTCCTAAGCACTGGACCACCAGGGAATACCCAGCAGATAAAATTATCTTAGGTTAGAAAATCCTAAGGATTCCACAAAAAACTTGTTAGAACTAATAAATGAATTCAGCCAAGTAGCAGGATGCAAAGACAACACAGAAAAATCAGTTGCATTTCTATGTACCAATAATGAACAATCTAAAAGAAAATTACTAAAAGAAGTCTAAGTATAACATACTTAGGAATTAACTTAACCAAGGAGATGAAAGACATACAGTGAAAAACTACAAAAAAACTGCTGAAAGACAACATAAATAAATGGAAAACACATCCCATGTTCATGGATCGGAAGACCATGATTCATGGATTGTTAAAATGTTAATACTACCCAAAGCAATCTACAGATTCAACACAATCTCTATCAAAATACTAAAAACAGAAACAGAAAAACCCATCCTAAAATTCATACGGAATCTCAAGGGACCCAGAATAACCAAAACAATCTTAAAAAAGAAGAACAAAACCAGAAGACTCACACCTCCTAATTTCAAAACTTACTACAAAGCTACAATAATCAAATAGTGTGTTATCAGCATAAAGACAGACTTACAGACTAATGGAATACAGAGGCAGAAGTAAACCTTTGTATATATGGTCAAATGATTTTTGACAAGCATGGCAAGACCATTCAATGGGGAAAGGATGGTCTTTTCAACAAATGGTGCTGGGAGAACCGAATATCCACATGCAAAAGAATGAAGTTGAACCCTTACCTAATACCACATGTAAAAATTAACTCAAAATAAATCAAGGACCTAAATATAACACCTAAAACAATAAAACTCTTAGAAGAAAACATAGGACAAAAGCTTTATAACATTGGATTGGGCAATGATTTCTTGTATATGACCCTAAAGGCACAGGCAAAAAAAGAAAAAATAAACAAATTGGACTTTGTAAAAATTTAAAAATTTGGATACAAAGCACAATATCAATGGAGTAAAAAGGCAACCCACAGAATAGGAGAAAATATTTGCAAATCATACATCTCATAAGGAATTAATATCCAGAATATATAGAGAACCTCTAAAACTCAACAATAAAGAATGAATAACCCAATTAAAAAATAGACAGGGCTTCCCTGGTGGCGCAGTGGTTGGGAGTCCACCTGCCAACGCAGGGGACACGGGTTCGTGCCCCGGTCCGGGAAGATCCCACATGCTGCGGAGCGGCTGGGCCCGTAAGCCATGTCCACTGAGCCTGTGCTCTGCAACGGGAGAGGCCACAGCAGTGAGAGGCCCGTGTACCGCAAAAAAAAAAAAAAAAAACAAAGGACTCGAATAGATATTTCTTCAAAGAAGATGTACAGGCGGCTGCTAATAAGTACATGAAAAGATGCTCAACATCACTGATAATTGGGGAAATGCAGAACTGCAATGAGATACCACCCACTAGAGTGGCTACTATCAGAAAAAAAAAAGAAAATAACAAGTGTTGGCAAGGATGTGGAGAAACTGGAGCCCTTATGCACTGTTGGTGGGAATGTAAAATGGTATATCTACTATGGAAAAGAGTATGGTGGCTCCTCAAAAATTAAAAACAGAATTATCATATGACACAGCAATT
Source organism: Tursiops truncatus (assembly GCF_011762595.2). Lineage (NCBI taxonomy): Eukaryota > Metazoa > Chordata > Mammalia > Artiodactyla > Delphinidae > Tursiops > Tursiops truncatus. The sequence continues at coordinate 59,101,703 of NC_047049.1, read as the reverse complement.
CCACTTCTGGGTATATACTCAAAGAATAAAAGACATTGTCTTGAAGAGCTATTTGCACACCCATGTTCACAGCAGCATTATTCACAATAGCTGATGTGTGGAAGGAACCCAAGTATCCATCAACAGATGAATGGATAAGCAAAATATGGTATATACACAATGGATTATTATTCAGCCTTAAAAATGAAGGAAGTTCCGACGTATACTACAGCCCTTGAGGACATTATACTAAGTGACATAAGCCAGTCACAAAAACACAAACGCTGTATGATTCTACTTATATGAGGTACTTAAGTCAAAGTCATAGAGACAGAAAGTAGAATGATGGTTGCCAGTGGCTGAGTAAGTGGGATCTGGGGAGTTATTGTTTAACAAGTATAGCGATTCAGTTTCACAAGATGAAAAGAGCTATGCAGATGGATGGTAATGATGGTTGCATAATAATGCAAATGTACTTAATACCATAAACTGCACATTTAAAATTGGTTAAGATGGTAAATTTTGTTTTATGTTTTTTTCACAATAAATTTAAGCAAATTATCATGAAATCAGCTGTAACTTAAAAAAAGAGGGTTTTGCTGAAAATAGGTCAGAAAGCAGGATGCTTCACACTGTAGAACACTAAAAATCAGTACATACTCAACATGTCTTGGTTTTAAATTACTGAATATATAAACTTTGATTATCAATTTCCTTATAACTTAACGCACAAATACTGGGTATTCTAAAGACAGACATTTGGAAAACTGGTTGTTTCTTTTTCTTACATGCTAAAATTGCCTACTTAAGTTAGTCTCTATAATTATAAGCTTTCACAGTAACAAGCTAGCAGCTTATCCACAACTATTCAGTCCTAGACAAAGGGTTGTTTTGTCCTCAAAGGCTGTGAAACAAAGTGAAGTTAAAAATCTTAAAATACGGAAGTCTTTTTATATTAACACTGCCCTAATGGACTGAACGGAGAAGCCAAGTGATAGGATTTTTATAGACTACAGTAATTCTTACCTGGAAGATCACCCTTTGAGATGGTATCTGTATCCAAATTGTAGGTATCCTGGAGACGCAACAGAGCTTTGGCTGCCCCAACCTGATCTTCATCATTAGGGAAGTACTGTCTCTGAATGGTTAGGTTAGAGATAAAACCTTAAAATAGGGGGGGAAAAAAAAAGAGTCTAAACACGGGTATGAAATGTACAGTGTGGGAAATATAGTCAATAACTATGTAATATCTTTGTATGGTGATGACATATCAGAACTAGACTTATCACGGTGATCATTTTGAAATATACAGAAATACAGGATCAATATTTTGTATAACAGGAACATAGTGTTGCAGGTCAATTATATTTCAAAAACAAACTCATACAAAAAGATATCAGATATATGGTTATCAGAGGCAGAAGGTGGGTGTGCAGGGTAACTGGAGGAAGGCTGTCAAAAGGTATAAAGTTCCAGTTATAAGTAAGTACTAGGGATGTAATGTACAACACAATAAAAATAATTAACACTGCTGTATGTTATATATGAAAGTTGTTAAGAGAGTACATCTTAAGAGTTCTCATCACAAGGAAAAGCATTTTTTTCTATTTTTTAAATTTTGTATCTATATGAGGTGATGGATGATCACTAAATTTACTGTGATAATCATTCCATGATGTGTGTAAGTGAAATCATTGTGCTGTACACTTTATACGGTACTGTATGTCAATTATATCTCAATAAAATTGGAAGAAAAAAGACTTTAGAACCTCACAGACTTCCATTTTCCAATATAGTCTTAAAAGGATTTTTCAAAATCTATTTTATTATAATTTTCCACCATACCATGTGTAACAAGAAAAAATTAACGAGACTTGACATACCTCTAAGTTGTTCATCTTCCCAAACCATTTTTAATGTTGCTTAAGTAATCTGAGGTCATTGCATAAATTATATTTGTATTAATAGGTAAAGATCAACTAACATAATAGAGTTTTTAATTATACAACACAGCCTCCACTAAGCTTGAAAAGTGAACATTTAAAGATTTGAAAACGATGTTCACTGGCAACCAATTATACTTTCAGATAACAGTAAGCAAAATGTACACTCTTAAAGTTATGTTTTCTTCTTCCATGTGCCACATATCACATAAATGTGTAAATATATAAAGTTTGGTAGAATTCTTTAAGGAGAAGGAAGAGACATTTATTATATATGTAAGAGTATCAGGTAAGCTAGTTTATTAAAATATATTTAGATCTGTTTAATTATTAAATATAGTGTTCATCATCATGGTTTGCACTCTATAAATCCTAATATTAATTTTAAAAGGTTTTACATAAAATACAGCAAAAATAAAACTAAGAAACTAATCACTGGTAACTATATAACTCCTAAGGAGAAGAGATGCTAAATACTCCTTAAGAAATCAATACAACAAAAAGTGATTTAAAATTTTAATAACATGTGTCATCATTTGCAAATCAAAATTAGGTACGAGACTTCCCTCCATTCTCCTTTACTTATAATCAACTATGCATACTTTGATCATCAAAAGGCCAGGCATTTTTATGTTAATTGAAATGTACAGATGAACAACTAGATGGAAGAGGCCTAAGTCCATATTAAAGCATTAGTTTTAAGACCAACTCCTAGTCACAATATCCACATGCAATTTTACAAGCAAGTTTTACAGAAGACTGGAACGATTTTATGCCCCAAACCAAAATCTGTGAAGTAACTTAAATCCTCTCTAATAAAAAGAAAAAACGTATATCTATTATAGCATTATGGGATGACTGCCACAGATTAAAACGCCTAAGTCTTAAGGTTTATTTTATAAAAAAACTTAGTTCATACTTGAGATTTTTTTTTTTAGATTTTTTTTAAAAAATAATAAACAAATGTGTGTGCATATGTATATATGTATACAAACGCATACATATATGATCTTAAAAATGTTCTCATGGGGCTTCCCTGGTGGCGCAGTGGTTGAGAGTCCGCCTGCTGATGCAGGGGACACGAGTTCGTGCCCCATTCCGGGAAGATCCCACATGCCGCGGAGCAGCTGGGCCCGTGAGCCATGGCCGCTGGGCCTGCGCGTCCGGAGCTTGTGCTCCGCAACGGGAGAGGCCACAGCGGTGAGAGGCCCGCGTACCGCAAAAAAAAAAAAAAAATGTTCTCATGGTGTTATATGACAACAAATAATCACAGGTACTATTTCCTTTTCATCTCAAAGAAGTATTCACAAGTGCTTGCCTTAATTTTTCTTTTCAAGGTTTCCTGTCCTATGCGTAATAGTTTAGTTTACTGCTCACAAATACTTGAAAGCACACTTGGAGTGCTTTATTACACAGTTGGCTCAGTTCTGTCTCTCTTTTTTTTGCCACCTTCAATCATTCAACAAATAAACACTATGTACTAAAGCATAATACCTCTACTTCATTAAACTCCAGCCTTAGTTTTCTGTGTCTGTTACTAAAATATCTAAAAGATCTCAATACTTCAACTACAATTTTATTGTTTCAATTAGAAAGACATTCATTATTACTGTTTGCAGCCTCAATTTTTAAATTTATTGTCTATGTTAAACAAAACAATCCTAAGCTTCAAAGTACTATGTAAAACACAGCTAACATTTTTCCTTATTAGTATCACTCCCAGTACATTAAAAATTGATTAGAAGATAAAGACTTACCCATAAAATTTTTTAAATCTGAAGGTAATCCTAAAATGAAAACAATTACCCTCAGAAATGAAGCTGTATGCCAAACCATTGATTCACTTTTTTAGATTTCAAAGCAAAAAGGACCATGTTAAATGAAGAGCAGAAATTACATTTTAACAATAAAGTTCTATCTTTCTTTATTTCCAGTTTTTATTCATCTTTTTTTTAAATCAAGAATTCAGGATGTAGACTAAATTAACTCTAGTCAAATCAAATACATCTCAGCAATAATTCAGTTACAAGGCTGAACACCTGATGTTCTGGGAACTGAATTTATCACTTCTTCTGGCATGTCTACAGGTGGTAGCAAAAAAGCCTTACTTTTTTTTTGGCTCATTAGTCTTACCATCTGACTTACCATCTGACATATCCTTAAGGACCAGATTCTCCAACTCACTCCACTCAGTGTTCAGACGTTTCATTAACTTAAATGCATTTACAGGGTGTCCAACAAATCCTTCTGGATCTTTTGTTGCTGTGCTGGTTAGCTGATCTAACTTCTCTGCCCATCTAAAAACGTAAGACATAAGTGGAATCTACATAAAGTATATACACACTCAATGAGGAAGAAGACTAGTAAAGCACTCAAAAAGATTAGAGGGTTTTGAGTTAAAACTATACTTAAAATCCTTTTAAAAGTAAAATTACAAAGGATTTTTAAAGAGCAAGATTCTCTTACAGATAAAATCTAACTTGGCAAAATCAAAATATAACTACAAGACTTTTTGTTTTAGTTTTGTTTCTCCCAAATGGTTACAGTAAACATAACCTATCTTAGTAAAAGTTGTGATTGGATCCCTCTAGTAAGAATCTAAAAATTCATTTCCCTACAGGTCCTTAAAGCCAAATAATTGATTATTACAAAGTAATCAGCCCAATCCAATATCAGTTACATGTTCATTTAAATCAAACTTACAGCAAAATTTTATATTCAGTATCTAGAAACTGTATTTTAAAACAAAAAAACCGAATACTTAGCTACTCATTAAACAAAGGTTAGGAACTCTCAGGTCAGAATTAAATATGAACCTGAGTCAATTAAAAATAAATTAGGGGACTTCCCTGGTGGCGCAGTGGTTAAGAATCCGCCTGTCAATGCAGGGTACATGGGTTCCAGCCCTGGTCTGGGAAGATTTCCACATGCCGCAGAGCAACTAAGCCCATGCACCAAAACTACTGAGCCTGCACTCTAGAGCCCGCAAGCCACAACTACTGAGCCCACGTGCCACAGCTACTGAAGCCCGCACGCCTAGAGCCTGTGCTCTGCAACAAGAGAAGCCACTGCAATGAGAAGCCCACGCACGCAACAAACAGTAGTTCCCACTCGCCACAACAAGAGAAAGCCCGCACACAGCAACAAAGAGCCAACGCAGCCATAAATAAATAAATAAATTTAAATAAATAAATTAGCATTTAAGGAAAAACTATATCAATTAAATAATACTATACTTATCACTGTAATCTCTAGAATGGAACCATAGGACTGAAGGATAAATAGCAGTGGAAAATTGCTCCAGAAGGTAGCTTGATTAGGGAGGTTAGAAGAGGATAGAAGATATTAGCAACCATTGAAAAAAAATGTCAGTCAATGACCCATACCCATTTATATTCTTATCTCAATCCATATTCTTCAACTGAAGTCTTGGCCTGGGCCTAACTTCTGTTTTCTGTGCTCCTACTTTAGCCATTTCAACTGGCCTTTTAAGACTGACAGAGGGCTTTCACTTTCACTCAAAGAATGTTTTAGCTCTACCAAGAAAACATGAAGGTGGAATCAGAGTCATAATAAGTAAAACACTTTGCTTACTTTTTTATTTGTTCTAATTTGTCCTCTTCTGCCTTAATATAGTCTTTCAGGGAAGTCACCAGATCTTTTTCAGTACGGATCAAATCAGTCATCTGACCTAGAAGGAGAAAAAGGGAAGAAAGTAATCAAATACCCATACTGGTCAAAACAAGTATTTTTGAATAATATAAGAATGATTGAGAATGCTTCATTCTGAGAGGACTTACCTGGCATGAATCAGATATGTTGGAGAGAGCATCATTTTTTTTTCTTTTTTTCCTTTTTTAAAAACCAGATAAATAAAAATAAAGCCGGAAACTCTTCTAATCATGTGTTCCAATTCAAATTTTCAAGCTACTTAATTCTGTAAGCTTGGACCATATCGACAAATTGTCTGTCATCTAAAAATTTATTTTTTAATTTCAAAACCTTACTTTCTAAGGATCAATGTTTCTTCTTCCCTACCTCCCCTCTCACCTTTTTGTGGTTTTGAAACTACTTAGAACTAAATTTTTATTCAATAAACAAAGACCACACTAACAAAAAGTATACTTCTCAACTGCAATTCAAATATCCATATTTAGTTATTCATAAGGGGAAAACAGAACTCATCATTTTACATCCCAAAATGAGGTTTCATAACTATAGTACTTGTTTGTGTTTTATTTAGCTCCACAATCATGTGAGGGTAGAACTGGTCAACAAGATGACAGAAAACTTCTCTTTTAAGACATATGAAGTATGTATATAGGAAAACATAAAAGACTAAGTATATACATTAAATGATTTGCTGGGTGGACTCATTACCAGAGAATTTTCTTTGGTATGCTTTTCTAAATTTTCATAAATTTCTAATCTGAAAATGTATTCCTTTTGTAATCAGAGAAAATAATTTAAAGAAAACAATTGAATTTAAAAATGAGAGAGACTTTTACAGGGGCAGGGACTGAAGTAATGTTTCAGTCTCTGGGAACACAAATGTATTGGTTTTTACTGATCTAAAAACACTAAAAAATGTAAATTTTTAAATGCAAAAACAACAAAAAATAATTAAGACTTACCAATTGAAGTAAAAAAGCCTGGATCAGCCAAAGACTGGGGAAGTAGAAACCCTACAACTAAAATACACCAGATCATCTTCAGAGGCTTACTTTTACAGGATCGCACACCTATAAGAGAAATATGGCCATTATTTTTAAAAAAGAGGACTTCTCTGGTGGCGCAGTGGTTAAGAATCTGCCCGCCAATGCAGGGGACATGGGTTTGAGCCCTGGTCCGGGAAGATCCCGCATGCCGCAGAGCAACTAAGCCCGTGCACCACAACTACTGACCCTGTGCTCTAGAGCCCACGAGCCACAGCTACTGAAGCTCACATGCCTAGAGCCCGTGCTCTGCAACAAGAGAAGCCACCGCAGTGAGAAGCCCACGCACTGCAATGAAGAGTAGCCCCCGCTCGCCACAACTAGAGAAAGGCTGCGCGCAGCAACAAAGACCCGACTCAGCCAGAAATACATTTAAAATAAAATAAAATAAAATGTTAGAATATGCTTAAAGGGAAAAAAGGTTTCAGAGCTTTCTGATTAATCCTCTAAATTGCTAACTTGTTCCATCTTTTCCCTGCAATGGCCTTAAATTTTAAAATAAGTTCAATTAAAAGTTGCAGATATTGGGGTGATGAAAACGTTCTAAAATATACGGTGGTGATCAACTGTTGAAGAACACTGTGAAAGTACTAAAAAGTACGCAAGCATGAACATGGGTGAATAGTGTGGTATATGAATTATATCTCAATAAAGCTGTTTTATTTTTTAAAAGTTGTACAGAATTAAAAAAAAAAATACCAACCAACCCTGTCGATTTAATCTAGCAATTTCTCTCAAAGGGCCCAATGCTGAGCTTTTTCTCTTACCTACTGTGTTCTATGTAAAAAATCCTTAGCCCAGTACAAAGTTGTGGCATTTTTTTCTAAAACCTGGCAGCAAAGCCCTTCTGTCTTTTTTGCTTTGTCCCCCGTAGGGCTGTCTTTTCTGGAATGGATTCTTCATGGCAGATGCAGATTATCAACTAACCAGTAGAAAGTTTTTTACCTTGCTTTCCCAAAGGCCCTGTTAGCACTCTTCTCTTGCTCCTTCTCCACAACATACATGGACTTTAAGTCCTTCTCCTTTATTACCTTACAGGAAAATAAATTACAACTGCAGTACCATTCGCCCCAATAACAGACACCCACTGGTTATTCTGACTTGTCACCCTATTCCTCTTTGGTACAGGCACCTCTGACTCTTCCCAAGTGGCTTCTCCTAAAGCAACAGGTTCAAGGCCATATTGGAAAACTCCCTATTACACACATACACACACAAAACACTTTTCCTTAACTTGAATCACTAAAAATAGGTCACCACAGAAACTGACACTGACCTCCTGGAAGTACTCCTAAGTCTCCTCCCTCAAGTCTGCAAACTTCCAGTTACTTCCAGAACCACACAGTAGTGAAATACACTGTTCTCTTGGCTGCTTTACAGTAACTCTTTGGGAAGGCTTCTAGCATGCAGCAGATGCAGACACATCCTCTCCTGGGTTCCTGCCAAAGCACAAGACTTTTTCAAAATCCTGGGCTGTCTGAACAGTCTAGAATTTTCTCACTGTTTAAACAGATTTCTGCCATAATTTCTTCATAAATAAATGTTATTTCCAGCAAATACAAATGCTTCTGCTGTACTAACAGAAGGCTAATCAGAAATGTTGTCTAAACGTTTAACTCTGATGAGAAAGTTTACATTTGTCAGGTAAGAGCTTATCATTTTTTTCACTGCTAAAATATATTTTGTCCCTAAAGTTTCTGTCAACTTTTATCATCCTTAAACCTCACAATGAATCAAGAACCATTAGCCTACAGAAATTACAAAAAAGAAGCTTGAAAACTGCTTTATTCTAAATGGAATAAAGAGTTATAATCAACAACAAAAAAAACAACAAAAGGAAAAGTTATTGGATCTCTGAAAGGAGAGAAGAAATTTTAAACTTAAAAATGATAAGACAACCTATCAAAAGCCAGATGGAATTATATACGCAAAATAATTTAGGTTTATGTATGTTTTTTAAAAATTAACTACAAACTAGGAAACTAAAGAAAACAGAGCTCATTTAAGGAACTCCTACAAATCAGTAAGAACACTACTAAGATGTTAGTAGATAAGTGGAGTAATAAACCAGAAAGCCACAAAAGAGGAACTATAGTTAACTAAACCCCAAAAAAACAAAAACAACCCACTCATTGGTATTCAAGGACACAAAAAAACTGAAATAAATAGCCAGTTTTTGCCTATCAAATGAACAATTAAACAAATTTAACAACTTAATTTAAAATATCTAATGATAGTGTTATATGTCAAGAAACTTAAAGTGAACATATTCCTTACTTGTAAATTTAAATGAAAAACAAGGAGACGAAGGGAAGATGACGGAAGAGTAAGACGGGGAGATCACCTTCCTCCCCACAGATACACCAGAAATACATCTACACGTGGAACAACTCCTACAGAGCACCTACTGAACGCTGGCAGAAGACCTCAGACCTCCCAAAAGGCAAGAAACTCCCCACGTACCTGGGTATGGCAAAAGAAAAAAGAATAAACAGAGACAAAAGGATAGGGACGGGACCTGCACCAGTGGGAGGGAGCTGTGAAGGAGGAAAGGTTTCCACACACTAGGAAGCCCCTTCGCGGGCGGAGACTGCAGGTAGCGAGGGGAAAAGCATCAGGGCCGTGGAGGAGTGCACAGCAACAGGGGTGCGGAGGGGAAAGCGGAGCGATTCCCGCACGGAGGATCAGTGCCGACCGGCACTCACCAGCCCGAGAGGCTTGTCTGCTCACCCGCCGGGGCGGCGGGGCTGGGAGCTGAGGCTCGGACTTCGGTCGCAGCGCAGGGAGAGGACTGGGGTTGGCGGTCTGAACACAGCCTGCAGGGGGTTAGTGCACCACGGCTAGCCGGGAGGGAGTCCGGGAAAGAGTCTGGACCTGCCTGCTTAAAGGAGCTCCAGAGAAGGGCGCGAGCCGCGGCTAAAAGCGCGGACCCCAGAGACGGGCATGAGACGCTAAGGCTGCTGCTGCCGCCACCAACAAGCCTGTATGCGAGCACAGGTCACTGTCCACACCCCCCTTCCAGGGAGCCTGTGCAGCTTGCCACTGCCAGGGTCCCGGGATCGAGGGACAACTTCCCCGGGAGAATGCACGGCGCGCCTCAGGCTGGTGTAACGTCACGCCGGCCTCTGCCGCCGCAGGCTTGCCCCGCACTCCGTGCCCCCCCTCCCCGCCCCCCACCCCCCGGCCTGAGTGAGCCAGAGTCCCCGAAGCAGCTGCTCCTTTAACCCCGTCCTGTCTGAATGAAGAACAGATGCCCTCCGGCGACCTACACGCAGAGGCGGGGCCAAATCCAAAGCTGAGCCCCTGGGAGCTGTGAGAACAGAGATGAGAAAGGGAAATCTCTCCCAGCAGCCTCAGAAGCAGCGGATTAAAGCTGCACAATCAACTTGATGAACCCTGCATCTGTGGAATACCTTAATAGACAACGAATCATCCCAAATTGAGGAGGTGGGCTTTGAGAGCAAGATTTATGACTTTTTTCCCCTTTTCCTTTTTTGTGAGTGTGTATGTGTATGCTTCTGTGTGAGATTTTGTCTGTATAGCTTTGCTTCCACCATTTGTCCTAGGGTTCTATCCGTCCGTTTTTTAAATTTTTTTCTTAATAATTATTTTTATTTTAATAACTTTATTATATTTTATCTTATTTTATTTTACTTTATCTTCTTTTTTTCCTTCCTCCCTCCTTCCCTCCCTCCCTCCTTCCTTCCTTTCTTTCTTTCTTTCTTTCTACTTCTACTAATTCTTTCTTTCTACTTTTTCTCCCTTTTATTCTGAGCCATGTGGATGAAAGGCTCTTGGTGCTGCAGCCAGGAGGAAGTGCTGTGCCTCTGAGGTGGGAGAGCCAACTTCAGGACACTGGTCCACAAGAGACCTCCCAGCTCCACATAATATCAAATGGCGAAAATCTCCCAGAGATCTCCATCTCAATACCAGCACCCAGCTTCACTCAACGACCAGCAAGCTACAGTGCTGGAGACCCTATGCCAAACAACTAGCAAGACAGGAACACAAACCCACCCATTAGCAGAGAGGATGCCTAAAATCATAATAAGTCCACAGACACCCCAAAACACACCACCAGACGTGGACCTGCCCACCAGAAAGACAAGATCCAGCCTCATCCACCAGAACACAGGCACTAGTCCCCTCCACCAGGAAGCCTACACAACCCACTGAACCAACCTTAGCCACTGGGGACAGACACCAAAAACAACGGGAACTACGAACCTGCAGCCTGCAAAAAGGAGACCCAAATACAGTAAGATAAGCAAAATGAGAAGACAGAAAAACACACAGCAGATGAAGGAGAAAGATTAAAACCCACCAGACCTAACAAATGAAGAGGAAACAGGCAGTCTACCTGAAAAAGAATTCAGAATAATGATAGTAAAGATGATCCAAAATCGTGGAAATAGAATAGACAAAATGCAAGAAACATTTAACAAGGACCTAGAAGAACTAAAGATGAAACAAACAACTATGAACAACACAATAAATGAGATTAAAAATACTCTAGAAGGGATCAATAGCAGAATAACTGAGGCAGAAGAACGGATAAGTGACCTGGAAGATAAAATAGTGGAAATAACTACTGCAGAGCAGAAGAAAGAAAAAAGAATGAAAAGAACTGAGGACAGTCTCAGAGACCTCTGGGACAACATTAAACGCACCAACATTCGAATTATAGGGGTCCCAGAAGAAGAAGAGAAAAAGAAAGGGACTGAGAAAATATTTGAAGAGATTATAGTTGAAAACTTCGCTAATATGGGAAAGGAAATAATCAAGTCCAGGAAGCACAGAGAGTCCCACACAGGATAAATCCAAGGACAAATATGCCAAGACACATATTAATCAAACTGTCAAAAATTAAATACAAAGAAAACATATTAAAAGCAGCAAGGGAAAAACAACAAATAACACACAAGGGAATCCCCAGCAGAAACTCTACAAGCCAGAAGGGACTGGCAGGACATATTTAAAGTGATGAAGGAGATAAACCGGCAACCAAGATTACTCCACCCAGCAAGGATCTCATTCAGATTTGATGGAGAAACTAAAACCTTTACAGACAAGCAAAAGCTGAGAGAGTTCAGCACCACCAAACCAGCTTTACAACAAATGCTAAAGGAACTTCTCTAGGCAAGAAACACAAGAGAAGGAAAAGTCCTACAATAACGAACCCAAAACAATTAAGAAAATGGGAATAGGAACATACATATCGATAATTACCTTAAATGTAAATGGACTAAATGCTCCCACCAAAAGACACAGATTGGCTGAATGGATACAAAAACGAGACCCATATATATGCTGTCTACAAGAGACCCACTTCAGACCTAGAGACACATACAGACTGAAAGTAAGGGAATGGAAAAAGATATTCCATGCAAATGGAAACCAAAAGAAAGCTAGAGTAGCAATTCTCATATCAGACAAAACAGACTTTAAAATAGACTCTACAAGAGACAAAGAAGGACACTACATAATGATCAAGGGATCAATCCAAGAAGAAGATATAACCATTGTAAATATTTATGCACCCAACATAGGAGCACCTCAATACATAAGGCAAATACTAACAGCCATAAAAGGGGAAATCGACAGTAACACATTCAGAGTAGGGAACTTTAACACCCCACGTTCACCAATGGACAGATCATCCAAAATGAAAATAAATAAGGAAACATAAGCTTTAAATGATACATTACACAAGATGGACTTAATTGATATTTATAGGACATTCCATCCAAAAACAACAGAATACACATTTTTCTCAACTGCTCATGGAACGTTCTCCAGGATAGATCATATCTTGGGTCACAAATCAAGCCTTGGTAATTTTAAGAAAATCGAAATTGTATCAAGTATCTTTTCTGACCACAATGCTATGAGACTAGATATCAATTACAGGAAAAGATCTGTAAAAAATGCAAACACATGGAGGCTAAACAATATACTACTTAATAATGAAGTGATCACTGAAGAAATCAAAAAATACCTAGAAACAAATGACAATGCAGACACGACAACCCAAAACCTATGGGATGCAGCAAAAGCAGTTCTAAGAGGGAATTTTATAGCAATACAATCCTACCTTAAGAAACAGGAAACATCTAGAATAAACAACCTAAACTTGCACCTAAAGAAATTAGAGAAAGAAAAACAAAAAAAAACCCAAAGTTAGCAGAAGGAAAGAAATCATAAAAATCAGATCAGAAATAAATGAAAAAGAAATGAAGGATATGAGAGCAAAGATCAATAAAAGTAAAAGCTCATTCTTTGAGAAGATAAACAAAATTGATAAACCATTAAGCCAGACTCATTAAGAAAAAAAGGAAGAAGACTCAAATCAATAGAATTAGAAATGAAAAAGGAGAAGTAACAACTACACTGCAGAAATACAAAAGATCATGAGAGATTACTACAAGCAACTCTATGCCAATAAAATGGACACCCTGGAAGAAGTGGACAAATTCTTAGAAATGCACAACGTGCCAAGACTGAATCAGGAAGAAATAGAAAATATGAACAGACCAATCACAAGCAATGAAATTGAAACTGTGATTAAAAATCTTCTAACAAACAAAAGCCCAGGACCAGATGGCTTCACAGGCGAATTCTATCAAACATTTAGAGAAGAGCCAACACCCATCCTTCTCAAACTCTTCCAAAATATAGCAGAGGGAGGAACACTCCCAAACTCATTCTACGAGGCCACCATCACAGTGATACCAAAACCAGACAAGGATGTCACAAAGAAAGAAAACTACAGGCCAATATTACTGATGAACATAGATGCAAAAATCCTCAACAAAATACTAGCAAACAGAATCCAACAGCACATTAAAAGGATCATACACCATGATCAATGGGGTTTATTCCAGGAATGCTAAGATTCTTCAATATATGCAAATCAATCAATGTGATAAACCATATTAACAAATTGAAGGAGAAAAACCATATGATCATCTCAATAGATGCAGAGAATGCTTTCAACAAAATTCAACACCCATTTATGATAAAAACCCTGCACAAAGGAGGCACAAAGGGCACTTTCCTCAACATAATAAAGGCCATATATGACAAACCCACAGCCAACATTGTCCTCAATGGTGAAAAACTGAAAGCATTTTCACTAAGATCAGGAACAAGACAAGGTTGCCCACTCTCACCACTCTTATTCAACATAGTTTTGGAAGCTTTAGCAACAGCAATCAGAGAAGAAAAGGAAATAAAAGGAATCCAAATCGGAAAAGAAGAAGTAAAGCTGTCTCTGTTTGCAGATGACATGATATTATACATAGAAAATCCTAAAGATGCTACCAGAAAACTACTAGAGCTAATCAATGAATTTGGTAAAGTAGCAGGATACAAAATTAATGCACAGAAATCTCTTGCATTCCTATACACTAATGACAAAAAGTCTGAAAGTGAAATCAAGAAAACACTCCATTTACCATTGCAACAAAAAGAATAAAATATCTAGGAATAAACCTACCTAAGGAGACAAAAGACCTGCATGCAGAAAATTATAAGACACTGATGAAAGAAATTAAAGATGATACAAGTAGATGGAGAGATATACCATGTTCATGGATTGGAAGAATCAACATTGTGAAAATGCCTCTACTACCCAAAGCAGTCTACAGATTCAATGCAATCCCTATCAAAATACCACTGGCATTTTTCACAGAACTAGAACAAAAACTTTCACAATTTGTATGGAAACACAAAAGACCCTGAATAGCGAAAGCAATCTTGAGAATGAAAAACGGAGCTGGAGGAATCAGGCTCCCTGACTTCAGACTATACTACAAAGCTACAGTAATCAAGACAGTATGGTACTGGCACAAAAAACAGAAATATAGATCAATGGAACAGGATAGAAAGCCCAGAGATAAACCCACGCACCTATGGTCAACTTATCTTTGATAAAGGAGGCAGGAATGTACAGTGGAGAAAGGACAGCCTCTTCAATAAGTGGTGTTGGGAAAACTGGAAAGGTACATGTAAAAGTATGAGATTAGATCACTCCCTAACACCATACACAAAAATAAGCTCAAAATGGATTAAAGACCTAAATGTAAGGCCAGAATATACCCTGAGAAAACCATAATTCAAAAAGAGTCATGTACCAAAATGTTCATTGCAGCTCTATTTACAATAGCCCAGACATGGAAACAACCTAAGCATCCATCATCAGATGAATGGATAAAGAAGATGTGGCACATATATACAATGGAATATTATTCAGCCATAAAAAGAAACGAAATTGAGCTATTTGTAATGAGGTGGATAGACCTAGAGTCTGTCATACAGAGTGAAGTCAGAAAGAGAAAGACAAATACCATATGCTAACACATATATATGGAATTTAAGAAAAAAAAAATGTCATAAAGAACCTAGGGGTAAGACAGGAATAAAGACACAGACCTACTAGAGAATGGACTTGAGGATATGGGAAGGGGGAAGGGTAAGCTGTGACAAAGCGAGAAAGAGGCATGGACATATATACACTACCAAACGTAAGGTAGATAGCTAGTGGGAAGCAGCTGCATAGCACAGGGAGATCAGCTCGGTGCTTTGTGACCGCCTGGAGGGGTGGGATAGGGAGGGTGGGAGGGAGGGAGACGCAAGAGGGAAGAGATATGGGAACATATGTATATGTATAACTGATTCACTTTGTTATAAAGCAGAAACTAACACACCATTGTAAAGCAATTATACTCCAATAAAGATGTAAAAAAATAAATAAAAATAAATAAATGAAAAACAAGATTTAAAAATTAACATCAACTCTCAATCATTGCTGGTGGGATTGCAAAATGGTACAGCCACTTTGGAAGACAGTTTGGCAGTTTCTTAAAAAATTAAAAATACTCTTACGATATGATCCAGCAATCATGCTCCTTAGTATTTACCCAATGGAGTTGAAAATTTATGTCCCCACAAAAACCTGCACATGTATATTTATACCAGCTTATTTTATAATAGCCAAAACTTGGAAGCAACCAAGAATTCCTTTAGTAGGTGAATGGATACACTGTGATACATCTAGACAACAGAAAATTCAATGCTAAAAAGAAATGAGCTATCAAGCCATTAGAAAAATAAACATGGAGGAAAGAAATGTGTATTACTAAGTGAAAGAAGTCAATCTGAAAAGGCTACTATATACTGCATGACTCCAACTATATGACACTGGAAGAAATAAAACTATGAAGAGAGTAAAAAGATCAGTGGTTAATGGAAGGAGGGCGGATGAACAGTTGAAGCATAGAGGAATTTTAGGGCAGTGAAAATATTCTACAGTATCATAACGATGAATACGTGTCATTATACATTAGTTCAAATTCATAGAAGTTACAAAACCAAGAGTAAAGGGGTAATGTTAAACTATGGACTTTGGGCAATTACAATGTGTCAATGTAGATTCATCAATTTTAACAAATATGCCATTCTGGTGAGGGACTATGCATGTGTGGGGGCAGGGAGTACATGGGACATCTCTGTACCATCCTCACAATTTTGCTGCAAAAAAAAAAGAACTCCTGAAAAAAAATAAATATCATACAGCCCTGCTGGAATCTGTATTGAATGAGATTGTTGCTACTACACTCTGACAGAAAGTTATAAATAAATACTAATCAAAACAAAGAGGAGGGCTTCCTTGGTGGCGCAGTGGTTGAGAGACCGCCTGCCGATGCAGGGGACACGGGTTCGTGCCCCGGTCCAGGAAGATCCCACGTGCTGCAGAACAGCTAGGCCCGTGAGCCATGGCCGCTGAGCCTGCGCGTCCGGGCCTGTGCTCCGCAGCGAGAGAGGCCACAACAGTGACAGGCCCGCGTACCGCAAAAAAAACCCAAAAAAACAAGGAGGGACTTCCCTGGTGATTCACTGGTTGAGAATCCACCTGCCAATACAGGGGACACGGGGTTCAATCCCTGGTCTGGGAATATCCCACATGCCGCAGAACAACTAAGCCCATGCGCCACAACTACTGAGCCTGCGCTCTAGAACCTGCAAGCCACAACTACTGAAGCCCGCACGCTCTAGGGCCCACTTGTTGCAACTACTGAAGCCCGCGCCCAGAGTCCATGCTCAGCAACAGGAGAAGCCACCGCAATGAGAAGCTCACACACCACAACGAAGAGCAGGCCCCACTTGCCACAACTAGAGAAAGCCCGCACACAGCAATGAAGACCCAACACAGCCAAAAAAAAAAAAAAAAAAGGAAGAAAAAGAAAAAAATTAACATTACAGGGCAGACAGCAGAAGCAAGAAGAACTACAATCCTGCAGCCTGTGGAACAAAAACCACATTCACAGAAAGATAGACAAGATGAAAAGGCAGAGGGCTATGTACCAGATGAAGAAACAAGATAACACCCCAGAAAAACAACTAAATGAAGTGGAGATAGGCAACCTTCCAGAAAAAGAATAATCATAGTGAAGATGATCCAGGACCTCGGAAAAAGAATGGAGGCAAAGATTGAGAAGATGCAAGAAATGTTTAACAAAGACCTAGAAGAATTAAAGAACAAACAAACAGAGATGAACGATACAATAACTGAAATGAAAAATACACTAGAAGGAATCAATAGCAGAATAACTGAGGCAGAAGAACGGAGAAGTGACCTGGAAGACAGCATGGTGGAATTCACTGCCATGGAACAGAATAAAGAAAAAAGAATGAAAAGAAATTAAGACAGCCTAAGAGACCTCTGGGACAACATTAAATGCAACAACATTCGCATTACAGGTGTCCCAGAAGGAGGAGAGAGAGAAAGGACCCAAGAAAATATTTGAAGAGATTAGAGTCAAAAACTTCCCTAACATGGGAAAGGATGTAGCCAACCAAGTCCAGGAATAGCAGAGAGTCCCATATAGGATAAACCCAAGGAGAAACACGCCGAGACACACAGTAATCAAACTGGCAAAAATTAAAGACGAAGAAATATTACTAAAAGCAGCAAGGGAAAAATGACAAATAACATACAAGGGAACTCCCATAAGGTTAACAGCTGATTTCTCAGCAGAAACTCTACAAGCCAGAAGGGAGTGGCATGATATACTTAAAGTGCTGAAAGGGAAGAACCTACAACCAAGATTACTCTACACGGCAAGGATCTCATTCAGATTCGATGGAGAAATCAAAAGCTTTACAGACAAGCAGAGCTAAGAAAATTCAGCACCATCAAAGCAGCTCTACAACAAATGCTAAAGGAACTTCTCTAAATGGGAATCACAAGAGAAGAAAAGGACCTACAAAAATAAACCCAAAGCAATTAGGAAAATGGTAATAGGAACATACATATCGATAATTATCTTAAAAATGAATGGATTAAATGCTCCAACCAAAAGACACAGGCTTGCTGAATAGATACAAAAACAAGACCCATATATCTGCAGTCTACAAGAGACCCATTTCAGACCTAGGGACACATTCAGTCTGAAACTGAGGGGATGGAAAAAGATATTCCATGCAAATGGAAATCAAAAGAAAGTTGGAGTAGCAATACTCGTATCAGATAAAATTGACCTTAAAATAAAGAATGTTACAAGAGACAAAGAAGGACACTACATAATGATCAAGGGATCAACCCAAGAAGAAGATATAACAATTATAAATATATATGCACCCAACACAGGAGCACCTCAATACATAGGGCAACTGCTAACAGCTATAAAAGAGGATATCGACAGTAACACAATAACAGTGGGGGACTTTAACACATCACTTACACCAATGGACAGATCATCCAAGCAGAAAATAAATAAGGAAACAGAAGCTTTAAACGACACAACAGACCAGATAGATTTAACTGATATTTATAGGACATTCCATACAAAAACAGCAGATTACACTTTCTTCTCAAGTGTGCACGGAACATTCTCCAGAATAGATCACATCTTGAGTCACAAATCAAGCCTCAGTAAATTTAAGAAAACTGAAATCATATCAAGCATCTTTTCTGACCACAACACTATGAGATTAGAAATCAATTACAGGGAAAAAAACGTAAAAAACACTAACACATGGAGGCTAAACAATACATTACTAAATAACCAAGAGATCACTGAAGAAATCAAAGAGGAAATCAAAAAATACCCAGAGACAAATGATAATGAAAACACGACGATCCAAAACCTATGGGATGCAGCAAAAGCAGTTCTGAGAGGGTCGTTTATAGCTATACAAGCCTACCTCAAGAAACAAGAAAATAATCTCATATAAACAATCTAATCGTCCACCTAAAGAAACCAGAGAAAGAAGAACATACAAAACCCAAACTTAGCAGAAGGAAAGAAATCATAAAGATCAGAGCAGAAATAAACGAAATAGAAACAAAGAAAACAATAGCACAGATCAATAAAACTAAAAGCTGGTTCTTTGAGAAGATAAACAAAACTGATAAACCATTAGCCACACTCATCAAGAAAAAGAGGGAGAGGACTCAAATCAATAAAATTAGAAATGAAAAAGAAGTTACAGTGGACACCGCAGAAATACAAAGCATCCTAAGAGACTACTACAAGCAACTCTATGCCAATAATATGGACAACCTGGAAGAAATGGACAAATTCTTAGAAAGGTATAACCTTCCAAGACTGAACCAGGAAGAAATAGAAAATATGAACAGACCAATCACAAGTAATGAAATTGAAACTGTGATTAAAAATCTTCCAACAAACTAAAGTCCAGGAACAGATGGCTTCACAGGTGAATGCTATCACACATTTAGAGAACCATCGTTCTTAACACCCATCGTTCTTAAACTAAGCTAACACCCATCGTTCTTAAACTCTTCCAAGAAATTGCAGAGGGAGGAACACTCCCAAACTCATTCTATGAGGCCACCATCACCCTGACACCAAAACCAGACAAAGATACTAAAAAAAAAAGAAAATTATAGACCAATATCACTGATGAATATAGATGCAAAAATCCTCAACAAAATACTAGCAAACGGAATCCAACAACACATTAAAAGGATCCTACACCATTTTCAAGTGGGATTTATCCCAGTGATGCAAGGATTCTTCAATATACGCAAATCAATCAATGCAATACACGATATTAAATTGAAGAAGAAAAACCATATGATCATCTCAATAGATGCAAAAAAAGCTTTTGACAAAATTCAACAATATATGATAGGAACTCTCCAGAAAGTGGGCATAGAGGGAACCTACCTCAACATAATAATGGCCATATACGACAAACCCACAGCAAACATCATTCTCAATGGTGAAAAACTGAAAGCATTTCCTCTAAGATCAGGAACAAGACAGGGATGTCCACTCTTGCCACTATTATTCAACATAGTTTTGGAAGTCCTAGCCACAACAATCAGAGAAGAAAAAGAAATAAAAGGAATACAAATTGGAAAAGAAGAAGTAAAACTGTCACTGTTTGCAGATGACATGATACTATACACAGAGAATCCTAAAGATGCCTCCAGAAAACTAGAGCTAATCAATGAATTTGGTAAAGTTGCAGGATATAAAATTAATGCACAGAAATCTCTTGCATTACTATACACAAATGATGAAAAATCTGAAAGTGAAATCAAGAAAACACTCCCATTTACCACTGCAACAAAAAGAATAAAATACCTAGGAATAAACCTACCTAGGGAGACAAAAGACCTGTATGCAGAAAACTATAAGACACTGATGAAAGAAATTAAAGATTATACCAACATATGGAGAGACATACCATGTTCTTGGATTGGAAGAATCAATATTGTGAAAATAACTATACTACCCAAAACAATCTACAGATTCAATGCAATCCCTATCAAATTACCAATGGCATTTTTTTTACAGAACTAGAACAAAAAATCCTAAAATTTGTATGGAGACACAAAAGACCCTGAATAGCCAAAGCAGTCTTGAGGGAAAAAAACAGAGCTGGAGGAATCAGACTCCCTGACTTTAAACTATACTACAAAGCTACAGTAATCAAGACAATATGGTACTGGCACAAAAACAGAAACATAGATCAATGGAACAGGATAGAAAGCCCAGAGATAAACCCATGCACCTATGGTCAACTAATCTATGACAAAGGAGGCAAGGATATACAATGGAGAAGACAGTCTTTTCAATAAGTGGTGCTGGGAAAACTGGACAGCTACATGTAAAAGAATGAAATTAGAACACTCCCTAACACCATACACAATAATAAACTCAAAATGGATTAGAGACCTAAATGTAAGACTGGACACCATAAAACTCTTAGAGGAAAACATAGGAAGAACACTCTTTGACATAAACGACAGCAAGATCTTTTCTGATCCACCTCCTAGAGAAATGGAAATAAAAACAAAAATAAACAAATGGGACCTAATGAAACTTAAACGCCTTTGCAAAGCAAAGGAAACTACAAACAAGACGAAAAGATGACCCTCAGAATGGGAAAAAATATTTGCAAACGAATCAACGGACAAAGGATTAATCTCCAAATATATAAACAGCTCATGCAGCTCAATATTAAAAAAACAAACAACCCAATCAAAAAATGGGCAGAAGACCTAAATAGACATTTCTCCGAAGAGGACATACAGATGGCCGAGAAGCACGTGAAAAGCTGCTCAACATCACTAATTAATTAGAGAAATGCAAATCAAAACTACAATGAGGTATCACCTCACACCAGTTAGAATGGGCATCATCAGAAAATCTACAAACAACAAATGCTGGAGAGGGTGTGGAGAAAAGGGAACCCTCTTGCACTGTTGGTGGGAATATAAATTGATACAGCCACTATGGAGAACAGTATGGAGGTTCTTAAAAAACTAAAAATAGAATTACCATATGACCCAGCAATCCCACTCCTGGGCAAATACCCAGAGAAAACCATAATTCAAAAAGACACATGCACCTCAATGTTCACTGTAGCACTATTTACAATAGCCAGGTCATGGAAGCAACCTAAATGCCCACAGACAGACGAATTGATAAAGAAGATGTGGTACATATATACAATGGAATATTACTCAGCCATAAAAAGGAACGAAATTGGGTCATTTGTAGAGACGTGGATGCATCTAGAGACTGTCATACAGAGTGAAGTGAGTCAGACAGAGAAAAACAAATATTGCATATTAACGCATATATGTGGAACCTAGAAAAATGGTACAGATGAACCGGTTTGCAGGGCAGAAACTGAGACACAGATGTAGAGAACAAACATATGGACACCAAGGGGGGAAAGTGGTAGGGGTGGTGGTGGTGGTGTGATAAATTGGGAGACTGGGATTGACATGTATATGCTGATGTGTATAAAATGGATAACTAATAAGAACCTGATGTATAAAAAAATAAATAAAATTCAAAAAAAATTAACATTATAATGTGATCATAGCTATGCAAGAAAACATGCAGAGGAAATTCACCAAAATGTAGTTGTCTCTGGAGAGCAGAACATTAGGTGATTTTTTCCTATTTCTCTGCATTTTCCAGATGTCATAGGGTATATTTACTTTTATACTCAATGTTTTTTTTTCTCATCATGTAATAGGTTATTTTTTTTATTGAAATATAGTTGATTTACAATGTTGTGCCAATCTCTTCTGTACAGCAAAGTGACTCACTTGTATGTAGACTCTCTTTTTTTAATATTCTTTTCCATTATGGTATATTACAGAATATTGAATATAGTTCCCTATGCTATACAGTAGGACTTTGTTGTTTATCCATCCTATATATAATAGTTTACATCTGCTAATCCCAAACTCCCAGTCCTTCCCTCCCCCAGCCCCCTACCCCTTGGCAACCACAAGTCTGCTCTCTATGTCTGTGTTCTGTTTTGTAGATAGGCTCATTTGTGTCATATTATAGATTCCACATATGAGTGACATCATATGGTATTTGTCTTTCTCTTTTTGACTTCACTTCACTTAGTATGATAATCCCTAGTTGTATCCATGTTGCTGCAATGGCATTATTTCGTTGTTGTTTTTTTTTCTTTAGGCAGAAATTCCTTCCTTCCTCCCTCCCTTCCTTCCTTTCTTTTTGGCTGCACTGGGTCTTTGTTGCTGTGTGCGGGCTTTCTCTAGTTGCGGCGAGTGGGGGCTATTCTTTGTCACAGTGCATGGGCTTCTCATTGCGGTGGCTTCTCTTGTTGCAGAGCATGGGCTCTACGCATGTGGGCTCAGTAGTTGTGGCTCATGGGCTCTAAAGCGCAGGCTCAGTAGTTGTGGCGCACGGGCTTAGTTGCTCCACGGCATGTGGGATCTTCCCGGACCAGGGCTCTAACCCATGTCCCCTGAATTGGCAGGCAGATTCTTAACCACTGAGCCACCAGGGAAATCCTATTTCTTTCTTTTTTATGGCTGAGTAGTATTCCATTGTATATATGTACGAATCTTCTTTATCCATTCATCTGTTAATGGACGTTTAGGTTGTTTCCATGTCTTAGCTATTGTGAACAGTGCTGCTATGAACACAGGGGTGCATGTATCTTTTTTAATTATAGTTTTGTCCAGGTATATGCCCAGGAGTGGGACTGCTGGATCATATGGTAATTCTACAATATTTTTAGTTTTCTGAGGAACCTCCACACTGTTCTGCATAGTGGCTGCACCAACTTACATTCCCACTAACAGTGTAGGAGGGTTCCCTTTTCTCCACACCCTCTCCAGCATCTGTTATTTGTAGACCTTTTTTAAAAAAAATGTATTTGTTTTTTATTTATTTTTCGCTGCGTTGGGTCTTTGTTGCTGCATGCAGGCTTTTTCTAGTTGTGGCAAGTGGGGGCTACTCTTTGTTGCGGTGCACAGGCTTCTCAACACGGTGGCTTCTCTTGTTGCAGAGCACAGGCTCTAGGTACGTGGGCTTCACTAGTTGTGGCATGTGGGCTCAGTAGTTGTGGCTCACAGGCTTTAGAGCGCAGGCTCAGTAGTTGTGGCGCATGGGCTTAGTTGCTCCGCAACATGTGGGATCTTCCCAGATCAGGGCTCGAACCCATGTCCCCTGCATTAGCAGGCGGATTCTTAACCACTGCACCACCAGGGAAGCCCTGTAGACATTTTAATGATGGCCATTCTGACCGGTGTGAGGTGGTACCTCACTGCAGTTTGGATTTGCATTTCTCTAATTATATTTACTTTTATAATGACAAAAATTAACTCTATACAAAATAATAAACCTAAAACATCAACTTCCATATTATGGCACTATAAGCCTTTAATGAAGTGCTTAACTACACTCTAACACAATAAAGTGTCTAACACGTTTGAGCATGTCCCACTTTCTAACTCTATAAACCTCTAGATTTCTCTGCTTCAAAGATTGTTAAGCTTATTTGAAAGCAACCCAGATATCAAGTAGTGAGCTACTGTACATTGTCAGAGTAGCATACTTTTCTATTCTCCTTCCTCCCAGAAATAGACATATGACCCAGGCTAAGGCAGTCATTGACTCTCATTCCCACCAACATAACAGTTGAGGAGTGGGCTTGTGAAATGGTAAAAAGCAGCTCTTTCTGAATTGCTAAGTTCAGAGGATGTGAATCTGGAGCTGCCTGTGACCATCTTTCCCACTTGACAAGGATAGATAGTAACCTAATCTATAAACAGGACAAAGTTTTACAGAGACAAACAGCTTTAAAAGCTCCACAGTCCTGATTCTTACAATTACTGCTTTGAATCTGTGAGCTATCCCAATAATCTTCCAACTCAGCTAAGGGAGCCTGTAAATTCCCTTTTTCTGAAACTAGTTCATGTTGGATTTCTGTCACTTACAATAGAAAGTTCAGACCCTCACAGCATTACTCCAAATTACCATGGCAACGTAAGCTGGTTAATAAAAATGAAGGTAGCCTACATAGCAGTGGTTCTAAACTTTAGCTGTATCAGATCACCTAAAGGTTGAGGTACCTAGATCATTTATGCAAGTTCTCAGGTGACGCTGCTGCTGCTACTGCTCTGGGAACCACACTTTGAGAACCACAGGATACAACCATCCCTTGAAACCACACAAAAGGCGCTCTCTGCCTTTAAAATATATTTTACTTCAAATTATTTTTTGGAACATGTCATTGAGTTTCTAATTAATCTAGGGAAAGCTTCCTCTAATCTGCTTTTTTTTTTTTTTTTTTTTTTTTGCAGTACGCGGGCCTCTCACTGTTGTGGCCTCTCCCATTGTGGAGCACAGGCTCTGGACGCACAGGCCCAGTGGCCATGGCTCACGGGCGCAGCCGCTTCGCGGCATGTGGGATCTTCCCGGACCAGGGCACGAACCCATGTTCCCTGCATCGGCAGGCGGACTCTCAACCACTGCGCCACCAGGGAAGCCCTGATCTGTTTTAATACTATGTCTAATCCACATTCTTTCAGAAACCTTAAGTGACATGTTAATAGGCAAGCATATCTTTATCAATCACAGGTTTTTAAAACATAATGGTTTCTCTACTTATGATGTCTCACTTCCATTTATTACCACCTTCATTCAGTTACCAGCTTGCAAAGCAAATCATTATATGCAACTAAGAGTAAAGCATCCCAAAAGACATTAGGGTTTTATTAAAAATAGTGAGATATACTGTGCAGTAGAAGCTAACACAACACTGTAAAGCAACTATATTCCAATAAAAATTAATTTAAAAAAAAGTAAGACACTTTCTTTCTAAACCCTCAAACAAGCTTGAAATAGAATTTAAATGGGTTAAAGAGGATGCAATCTCCTTTAAAAGAAAGGTAAATCTCAGATCCCTGAGAGGACCTGATGAAAGGAAGGGAGGGAGGGGAGGAAAGGGAAAGAAAACAAAGCCAAAGAAGAGTCAAAGATACAAAGACAAATTTATACTGATAAAAAATTTAGTGCTAAAACAGTATGGATAAATTACTGATAATATTTTGGTTCTTGATTAGATGGTAGGTTCATGAGTGTTTTTTATCTAATTTTTATAACACATGTATATTACATGTAATGTTTGATATACATGAATGTAATATTTTTAAAACTGTAAGGAAACAACAACAACAACCTGGGAAACATATTCTCAGGTAGACCTGGACAAAAATAAATTGCAAAGTGTACTATTTATCTAAAACTTTCCTACAGTCCTTCTCTTCCAGGAAAGTCCAGTCCCACATACTCACAGATCAATCAAACCTGGGAACAGATTTTAAAACAGTTCTGCTACATTCTAAATGTTTACGACTTTGAGTTATCAGGATTCACTGAATTGTATGTTCAAGTTATTCAGTGGATTACTAGAACAGGGCATCTGGCAAATAATTCTATTAGCCAAATTTTGGTCTAACATTTTCCTTCCAAGAAAAAAGTTGCAACATTTAAAAGTTTGTCTTGGGCTTCCCTGGTGGCGCAGTAGTTGAGAGTCCACCTGCCAATGCAGGGGACACGGGTTCATGCCCCAGTCTGGGAAGACCCCACATGCCGCAGAGCGGCTAGGCCCGTGAGCCATGGCCAGTGAGCCTGCGCGTCCAGAGCCTGTGCTCCGCAACAGGAGAGGCCACAACAGTGAGAGGCCCGCATATCGCAAAAAAAAAAAAGTTTGTCTTTCCCAGACAAATCACTCAAAAATTAATAAGGTGGACTAAAAAATGCTTGTTATTCTAATCTAAACTTTCTCTGACACAAAAAATTTTCCACAGGGCTCCTTCTAACAGTCAGTCTCTCCACACCTTCCACAACTGTTCCAAACTTTCTTTTAGAGGGCTCCAGCTTTAAGTTTATTTTTCCTCATACAAATTCTATATTCAACTGTTGGTTTTCCTGACGTCTGTGTTAGACTTTAATCTTTCTGACAGTTTTTGGTCAACACAAAAGACCAACACACATTCAGGCTTCTAATTCAGGCCACTGAAATGTAGTATATACATTAAGACAGCATGTCTCTACCATATAAGCAGGATGGATTTTCCAAGACAACTAAGAGTGATTACTAATAGAACTAGTTATGTTTCTGTTCTTCCCTATTATCCCTCTGTAAATTGCCATTTGTTTTAACTCTATGAATTCTAGTCATACTTCTGCTCCCAAAGAGAGTGAGATGCATCTCTAGTACACACTTAAAATACGATGGACGAGTGCTTTAATGGTATGAGCAATCTTTTGATCAAAAACTCAGAAATCAGGGCTTCCCTGGTGGCGCAGTGGTTGGGAATCCGCCTGCCAATGCAGGGGACACGGGTTCGATCCCTGGTCCAGAAGATCCTACATGTCACGGAGCAACTAAGCCCGTGCACCACAACTACTGACCCTGTGCTCTAGAGCCCGCGAGCCACAACTACTGAGCCTGTGTGCTGCAACTACTGAAGCCCGTGTGCCTAGAGCCCATGCTCCACAAAAAGAGAAGCCACCACAGTAAGAAGCTGTGCATTGCAATGAAGAGTAGCCCCCGCTCGCCGCAACTAGAGAAAGCCAGTGTGCAGCAATGAAGACCCAACAAAGCCAAAAATAAATAAATTTTTAAAAAAAGAGTTGTTATTAAAAACAACAACAACAACAAAGAATACCTCAGAAATCATACTAGCCTCTTTGCCACAACTTTCTGTAACTGAGCAGTGAACCCAGTCTTTGGCATCATTCCAATGGAAAAACAGTTCAGGATTTAGTTGAAAAGAACCTCTAAATCAAGATATTGCCCTTAACAGAAAGTGCTACACAGGTTTTCTTTTGGAGATTCTTCCAAAGTTCGGAGTCTTCCCTGTCAGAAGTAATCTGAAGATAAGATGTATTCAAAAACACATACCTGTTTTTCCCTATATGGCACCTCAACCACCCCTGCTCTTTCTTCTGGAAACTGCCCCCTTCTCCCTTTTTTTACTCCCCCAGTCTATCTTTAATTCATCCCCATAGTTTTACCAGTCATGTTATATAGCATGATACTTCTCCCTGACTGAGTAGCCATTCAAAGTTCTTTGCTGGAAAATTTAAAAATGAAACTGAGAAAGAAGTGGCAGGCACTCTTTGAATGCCTCAATTATTTTATAAATAAAGCTCAGGAGAAGTTAGGGACCAATGAATGAAGCTTATCTGGAAAGGTTTTAAAATGAAGCAAATAACGCAGAGAAGACAGACAAGAGACAGAAAAAAACATTCTCCAGTTATTCTTGAAGTTTAATCACACTCCTGACCTCTGTTGTTAAGACAACTCCCTATCCCCACAATACTTAAATATATTCCATTATGGGCTAATATGAGTTGGATTTCTGTTTAAGCCAGAGTCCTAATTAATATAGTTTCTCTCATAAACCCTGTTGTTAATATTTTTAGAGGCAAACTAAATAACAAGGTAAATAATTCTCATACATTTACCCCTCTCTATTCCCTAGCACCAGAAAGTGATATTTTTCAATTATCTTTTAAATGTTTTTATTAACTTTGGAGGTCCAATACATGCTACTTCTATATCTGAGATACAAAGTTTAAGAATAAATATGATTTTAATCAATTTTTAAAAAAAGATTTAAGTTGGATTCACAATTGAAGTTAAACTCAATGTTTAAAGTTTCTGTTTCAACTAGGAAAGTCAAGTTTCCCTAAACGAGAAACATTTTAAAAATAAATGTAGGCTGAGGGGAAGATTTGAGAAAGAAATGAATCTTATTTATAATTAAAATGGTGCCCTTCTTCACTGACTTTTAAACTGTGTATTTTAAACTGTATAGTATACTTCTCAACTATTTCAAACACTTTAGTTAGTAATGCATACATTTCCCAATACAGGATAAAAGTTCAGGATTCTTGTTCCCAGGGTAGAAAAAAAATTTACCATAAGTGATACTAAGAGTCCCGCAATTTAGTAAAATTCATCAATAGTGTCCACTTTTATTTGGTGGCCCCTTTAACTGGAAGCAGAATAAGCAAAAAGGTAAGGTATCAAATATGAGGCCAAACTTGACCACCAGCCAGTAATACAAAATCAGCAGGGACTTCCTGGTGATCCAGTGGTTAAGACTCTGTGCTTCCACTGCAGGGGGCACAGGTTTGATCCCTGGTCAGGGAACTAAGATCCCGCATGCTGCGCAGCACGGCCAAAAAAATAAATAAATAAAGCAGTACTTCAGATGAAAGTACCTTGGATGATGCCTGACACATCGAAGACACTTAAGACATGTTACTTTTGAATGTGGGGCAAGAGCTCAAGAATAGCTGGATATGTTGCCAAGGGTGTCTCAAGGGACGTGGAAAAAGAAAAGACTTGGAGAGTTGTGGGAAGCCCAGGCAACCTCAACCCTGGGCTAAGGCAGTGAGAAGGACCAAGCAGCCCAATCTACTAGCAAACAAATGCACAGTCTTTATAATTTAGGAATTTGAGTGGGAGAAGAAAGTGGACAGAGGCAGTGGAAGGGAAGAAGGAAAAGAAGTAAACATTAAATTATACATGTTTTCCTTGTTGCTTATAAATGCTGGTATTTCCAAATATTAACATAGTCTATACATTTCTCATTTGAATAATCTACAGTATTTTCTCTTGGTTGTATAAACTGGTTATATTAATGAAACTATGTATTTCATAACATGAATATCAATAAATATTGGTTAGAATATTAAAAAACAGCAGTAATATAAAAAGCAGCTATTCTTTAGAGACTTAAACTGTTTTTTTTTTTTCCAATGTATTTATTATTTTTGGCTGCACTGGGTCTTCGTTGCTGCGCGCGGGCTTTCTCTAGTCACCGCACATGGGGGCTACTCTTCGTTGCAGTGCGTGGGCTTCTCATTGCGGTGGCTTCTCTTGTTGCAGAGCACGTGCTCTAGGCGCACGGGCTTCTGTAGTTGTGGCACGTGGGCTCAGTAGTTGTGGCTTGCAGGCTCTAGAGTGCAGGCTCAGTAGTTATGGCACATGGGCTTAGCTGCTCCACAGCATGTGGGATCTTCCCAGACCAGGGCTCGAACCCGTGTCCCCTACATTGGCAGGCGGATTCTTAACCACTGTGCCACCATGGATAGAGACTTAAACTCTTAAAACTAGGTTTGTTTTCTAATTTGGAGAGTGCTAAACATAAATATGGGAAAGTTTAAAGCCTAATTTCTAAGTTTAAAGAATATACTTGGATATATATGTAAAAAGTTTAAAACTTTATATAGCAATTAAAAGAACTCAAAAAATGTTAACAACTATCTGAGAGTTGGGATCACAGTCAATTCTCTTCGCTCAACTTCTGCATTTTAATAAACATTTTTAATAGAAAATTTGTATTTCTACAAATAAATAAGTGAGCTAAAAAACGAAGTCAAAGTAGCAGTGAAGTGAAGAGACAAATTCAAATCATAGACAGAGATAGCAAAATCCAAACGATCAACCACACCTCTACTAGTTGGCATAATACCACCATCAATCCCTTTTGCTCCAAAACAAATTGCATCTATTTTTGATTTTCAGAGGAAGTCCTGAAAAGGCAACTGTAGTGTCTTCACCACCCTTAGGATACAAGTGGAAAATAAAATCTTGTACAATATACATTTTAGATTTTTTAAGCTTAAGTAAGGAATATGTGGTGAAGCAAACTATTCCAAAAGCATAGCTTTCAATGAAACTTCATTAAAGACTGAATTTTTAAAGCAAGCTATACTACTTGAAAAATTATCATTTAGAAAGAAAGAGCATTCCCTTTAGAAAAGGACCTGCTCATACAAACAAGAACCAATCACAGGAAGCAACAGAAAAATTATCTCATTTGCAACAGCAACAAATATGTTAATTACCTGGGAATAAACTTAAGAAAACTTTAAATTGACCCTAAAATTAACTCAAAATATAGCAAAGATTATTTTGAAATTTAAAACTATAAACCTCTTAGGAAAAAAAGAGGTGTAAATCTTCATAACCCTGATTAGGCAATCAGACATAACACCTAGACAACAATTTCTTAGATATAACACCTAAAGCACAAGAAGCCAAGGAAAAAATTAAATTGGACTTCATCAAAATTTAAAACTTTTGTTCTTCAGGAAAGTGAAAATACAAGCCACAGAATGGGAAAAAAATTATAAATCATATCTCTAACAAAAGTTTAATACCCAGAATATATACAGAACTCTTAGAACCCAACAGTAAAAATAATTTAAAATACTCCATTTTTTAAATGGGAAAAGGATTTGAAGAGACATTTCTCCAAAGAAGATACAAATGGCCAATAAGTACATGAAAAAACACTCAACATCATTAGTCATTATGGAAATGCAAATTAAATACCACAATGAGATATCACTTCACAGCCCCTAGTATAGGTATAATAAAAAAGAAAATAAGTGTTGACAAGGATGTGAAGAAACTGGAACACTCATACACTGCTGATGGGAATGTAAAATGGTGTAGCTACTTCGGAAAACAGTTTTTCAGTTCCTGAAAACATAGAGTTACCATATGACCCAACAATTCCACTCCTAAGTCTATACCCAAAACAAATGAAAGCACATATCCACAGAAATATTTGTATATGAATGTTCATAGCAGCAGCATTAATAATAGCCAAAAAGGTGGAAGCAACCCAAATGTCCATCAAATGATGAATAAAATATGATATATTCATACAATGGAATGTTATTTGGTCATAAAAAGAAATGAAGTACTGATACATGCTATAACGCAAATGAACCTCGAAAACATTACGTTAAGTGAAAAAATCTACAGACATAAAAAGTACATTAGTGGTTGCCTAGGGCTGGGGGAGGGGGAGGAGAGTGATTGCTAATGGTTCTGACGTTTCATTTTGGAGTGATTAAAAAGTACTAAAATTGATTGTTATGATGTTTACACCAACTCTGTGCATGTATTAAAAGCACTTTAAGAGGTAAATTGTATGGAATGTGAATTGTACCTCAATAAAGCTGTTTTGAAAAAAGAAATCAACAAATTCTCATTTCACTAGGTAAATCCAGGAGTAGGGATGCTGGGTTGTATGGTAAGCATATGTTTACCTTTATAAAGAACTGCCAAATGTTAAAGTCACTATACCATTTGCACTGCCATCAGCAATGGATGAAAGCTCCAACTGCTCCACATTCTTATCAGCATTTGGTATTGTTGTTATTTTTCCTTTTTTCCTTCATTCTTCTTAATGTCTTAATTTTCTCACTTAAGTGTATACTGGTATCTCAGTGTGGTTTTAATTTGCAATTCTGCAATTACTAATGATGTTTAATATCTTTTGGTATATTTATTTGCTGTCCATAGGTCTTTTTGGTAAAGTTTCTACTTAAATCTTCTGTCAAATTTTTGTTAGGTTGTTCACTTACTACTGAATTTTGTGAGTTCTTTATATATTCTGGATACAAGTCTTTTGTCAGATATGTGATAGGGGAATATTAACTCCCAGTCTGTGACTTGTCTTTTTACTCTCATAACACGGTTTCAAACAGCAGGAGTTCTTAATTTTGATGAAGTCGAATTTATCAATTTATTCATTTATGGATCATGCTTTTGGTATCTAATTTTTTGGTGATTAAAAAAAAAATCTTTGCCTGATCCAAGGTCAAAAAGATTTTGTCTTATATTTTCTTCAAGTTATTTTCTAGCTTTAGGTCGTATCTCGAGGTCTACGAACGACTTTGAACTAGTTTTTGCACAGAGGGTGAGGAATTTTTGCACTGAGGCTATAATAAAGAAAAATATTCTATTTTGACATTTGAGTGCTCATTGCCTTAAAGCCCCACACTTCCCTCTCCCTTTTGCCCCACATCTGGATAAGTCAGTAAGAAAGCCCAGCCATTGCCTCCTTGGGCGTCAGTGGGAAGCTAAAACCATGTAAATCCCACACACGGGAACTATCACACTCCTTCTGGCCACAATAAAAATTAAACCCAACCACCCTTCTTCACTTTTGCTTCATTCTGGACTAAACCTAAGACCTCTCCGTGAGGAATCCTTTTTCAGTTGACTGTGTGAGTAAACTTTATTTCATATTTCATATCCACTGGTGCCTTTGTGTCATCTGTCCCAAGATTTATATAAATTTCTGGGCAAGACAGTTTTTGCATATGAACGTCTAACTATTCCAGATTATCCTTTCTCTATTGAATTGCTTTAATACCCTTGTCAAAAACGAACTGACCATTTTGTGTGTCTGAATTCTCTGTTTTGTTCCATTGATCTATCTTTTCTCTATCTTTACCCTTGAGTACTGCAGTAATTAAGTTGAAATCAGGAGTTTCCCAACTTTTTTGTTCTTTTTCAACATTATTTTACCTTTTTCTAGTTCCTTTGTTTTTCCATATCAATTTTAGAATCAGCTTGTTACTTTCTGTAATAAACCCTGCTGGGATTTGGACTGGAATTGCATTGAATCTATAGATCAGCTTGGACGAATGGTTGTCTTAACAATATTGTCTTCCAATCCATGAATATGGAATATCTCTCCATTTATTTATGTCTTCTTTGGTTTCTTCCACCAGTGTCTTATAATTTTCATTATACAAATCTTGCACATGTCTTGTAAAGCTAATACTAAATATTTCATAGGTTTTGGTGCTATTGAGATAGTACTTTTAAATTTTAATTTCTAATTGTTCATTGTTACTATAGAGAAATACAACTGATTGTTATATATTGACCTTCTGTCCTTCAACCTTGCAGAATTCACTTATTAGGGCTGGAGCTTTCTGAACAATCTTTCCGATTTTCTGCATAGACATTCTGTCCATGATTAGAGACAGTTCCTGCTCTTTGAAACACACTGTTAAAACAAGGAAGACAAGCCACAATCTGGTAAGAAATATTTCCCTATAACATATGTTACTATTCCATTACTAGATATTTATGCAAGAGAAAAGAAAGTATATATTCCTCCGAAGACTTATATGTGAATTGCGAATGCTCATCACAACTCTGTTTATAATAATTAAAAGCTGGAAACAACCCAAATGTCCATCAATTAGTACATGGGAAAAAAAAAAGTTTTGTGGTATATCCATACAATATACTACTACTCAACAATAAAAAGGAACAAACACATAACAACGTGGATGAATTCCAAAATAATTATGCTGAGTTTAAGAAGCCGGACACTCTCCTCCCCCCTGCAAAAAGTACATACTATATGAGTCCATTTACAGAAAACTCTCAAAAATACAAACAAATCTTAAGTGTCATAAAAAGATCAATGGTTACCTGGGGATGAGGAAAGGGCAGGAAGGAGCAGGAGGGAGGGATTACAAAGAGTCATGAGGAAACTCTTGAAGGTGTTGAAAATGTTCCTTATCTTGACGGTGTTGACAACCTCATGGGTATATACTTTTGTCAAAACTTACCAAGTGCACACTGTAAATGTGTGCAGTTTACTGTGTATCAATTATACCTCGATAAAGTTGTTACAGTACACCAATTACTTTATTAGTAATCACCCTTATTATGTCATATGTTAGTGTCTTTATTTACCTATAAAACATTATCACTTGGTAGCTATGATTACTGTTCACAAATATCATTATTTAAGATTTTTTTATTCAAACAGTAAATTGAGATCTATTCTCAAAATACCTTTGAGGTTTAAAGACTGGTAAATTTGAGAGTATGCAAATTTGAGAACGTCTTCAAGCAACTTTTGAATATGAATAAAATCTTGTCTGTGTTTAAAAAAAGGGGGGAGGTTGTTGGAACAAGAGGGCAAGAACAAAGGCCATATGTATACAGCAAGTAATGCTTTGAGGACCTAAATTCAACAACTAGGTTTAAGAAGCACTAAAATAATTATTTATTGATCATTGTTTGAAAGAATCAGACCTGAAAATCCAGTTAATATAAGATTAGAGTATAAGAGAAGTCTTGAGCCTACTTAAAACCAGTTAATCAATATTTACTAAACACTCTCAAATAAAACAATTAAGCATATAAATCTATGTAGCTGTCCTCTATTCTGTATGTTAATTCAAACATGTTATCATGATTCTTCCAGCACAATGTTCAGAACATAGTAACAGATGCTAATACTTAATGATCACAATATTGAATCAAGGAAAATACCTTTTTCTCTCATTCTCTAAAACTAAACATACTTTGTACACAAATTTCCCTTTGTAACAGAAATTCTTAAAATTTTTCAGAAAACAGTTCATGGTTGAAAAGCTTGAGAAATTATAAGGGCAACAGTGCGAGGTACTGAGGTGAAAAATCTTAAAAAATATAGATTCAGAAAAACAGAAAATAGCTTAAAATAGACATCTGAAAATTAGTGATTAATACTTTACAAGTTTCCATTTCTATTACTTACTCCCCAGAAACTTTACAAAAGCATCTTCTCCCAAAATTTTTGCAACACACTTAATAGAATCCATTTCTTCACTGCTATAGACATAACAGAAGATTCTTCCATTTGATGCTTCATCTCAATGTTCACTGTTGACTACTAATTTTGACTACTAATTCTTGGGCAAATTACTTGACTTGGAATCTCCGTTTCTTTATTTGTAAAATGGGGATGATATAAAACCATCTCACAGAATTATTTTAAAGATTAAATTATATAATATTATGAAACAACATTTTATAAATTGTAAAGTGCTTTAGTTGTTATCAGGTTGATTAAAAAACCTTCTCAGAGCCCAATCCCAAAGTTTACTGTAGCTAAACAGGTAGATAAAATAAAGCACTAAATTACAGCCTTTTCTTCACACTACTTATAATGAAGAAATAGCTCAAATGCCCAACAAGAAAGGCTGAGTATATTACTTTGATATATTATAATATCACTATTTAAGTGAAAAATATGTAAACCAAAACATGGACATATTTATATAAAACACTAAGCAGGAAGCGGAAGAAGTCCAAGATAGTGCTCATTCACTGATGACAACTATGTAAGAAGCATGAATCTCTATACTGTATTTTTTGCCAATACACAACCAAATATACTAATAGTCATACTGATCATCCAAAGCAACATCAGGAAAAGGAATGTTTTTCATTATATCAAGTTCAAAACTGCTGGAGTAACCTTAATGAAGTCCTTTGAGCGTCAATTAGTTTTTATTGAGGCACAATATTTGGCTAGAAGAAAATTAATGAGAGGATACCTTTATACAAATAAATTTCACTGAGTAGAAACACAAATGAAACTTTAACTAATGAAGCTTTCACAAATACACATACTTTATTTGGCTTGTCTCTTACACATTCATTTTATACACACACACACACACACACACACACACACACCCATTATGTAATTATAAGATTCAAGATCTCACTGTCAGAAGAGCAATAAAGTGTAATGCCAAGGGCCTGTTCAATTTACTTTTTCTTTACCTTAAAGTATTTTCCACTTTCAGAGTACAGCCAAAGATATGTTACAACATATAAGGGGTTGGGGTGAGGCCAGTATGATGTACCATTGCCTAGGCAATTTAGCAATTCAACAATTCTCCAACCAACTTACTTCTGTTAAAACCCTTTTAACAAGTTTATTAAGGTCATCTATATAGTCAAGTCCAGTCAGACTTACAAGCCCAGCTCAATTTTCAAAAATATTCAAGAAACCCTGCCTCAAGATACCTAGATGTCCTTACTCCATACCTTTTACTTTTTGGTTCTTGTAGGGTTAGGGTTTTGCATTTTATAGATGCACTTGTGGAGGGAGAGAGTATCTGAAAAATGGTAATTAAAATTCCACACAGATGTGTATACTTGTATTTTCAGACCCAGGGTCCACACCTTCTATCAGATTCTCAATGGATTTCATGTCCTCAAAATAGGTTGAGAACTACTACTATGTATCTCATAGGGACACTTTTCAAATCTAAGAGATGTAATTACATCCCTCCCAGTTAATAACTGCTAAGTAAAATAAGGCATTCCTTCCACAGAAGTGAAGGCTCACAAGCTTCATGGTTGCATCCCTGGAATAAAAGCAGGAGCTTGAACATATTTGCCCTATGAAAGATACTGCTTGTCAGTATACAACCCACTCTGCACTATTAGAAAAGGTTAACATCTCCTTACCAAAAAGCCAAGATTCCCCTGCAACAACCTGGACTACCCTGGTAATACAAAGCTTTCTTTTTTCAATAGCCTTTTACACTGTCTAAATTTTTCTGCAATAAAAGTTGTACACATTTTTTTTCATCTTTTTTTTGTTACTACTTTAGTTACCAAAATACAAAATGGCCAATAAAATTATCCGTTTACCAAAATCCTTGATTTTCAGTACTTCAAAATAAAACTCATTTTAAGATATCAAAGCATTATTCACCTAAAGACACAGAGTAGTCCTTTTCCTAGTAACTTTTCCTAGTAACTATGTTAAATCTATAAGAATCATTTGTGGGCTTCCCTGGTGGCGCAGTGGTTAAGAATCTGCCTGCCACTGCAGGAGAAACTGGTTTGAGCCCTGGTCTGGGAAGATCCCACATGCCGCGGAGCAACAAAGCCCGTGAGCCACAACTAATGAAACCCGCGCGCCTAGAGCCCGTGCTCCACAGCAAGTGAAGCCACCGCAATGAGAAGCCCACGCACCGCAACGAAGAGCAGCCCCCGCTCGCCGCAACTAGAGAAAAGCCCGCGCACAGCAACGAAGACCCAAGGCAGCCAAAAATAAATAAAATAAAATAGATTAAAAAATAAAAGAGTCATTTGCCATCGGCCATCTAAAATATTGGCAGGACTTAAAGCATAATGTACCAAAACCAAAACTGACATGACTTTCAAAGGTAAATGATGAAACCTATGCTTCCCACAGAAAGAAAAGGTAAAATTTGAAGTTCATCGTTAAGATTTAGAAATCATATTCACAGGCTAAAAGTCAAAGTTAAAGAAAAATCGCTGAATGTCTAAATTTTAAATCAAGGCAAAAAACCTTATTCACGGTTGTTCACTTTCAGCTTCTTAAATATTTCCTCCTTAACGTATCCATTTTTTCCATAGACACTTGATCAGAAAAATCCCTTCTAAATGTTTTATAAATTAAATTCCAGTGTTCCTGCTATGAGGACTGAATATTTCATCAGATTAGGAAAAGACTAGCCTCATTCATAAGCTACATCTAAATCTAAAAAGGAAAATACGTTTCTTCCCCGAACCTTTAAAAAAAAAAAAAGGCAAAAGTTGATGAAAGAACACTGCTGCCACGTCTTTTCCCTTCCCCCACTCAGTAGTGGCTATTTCATCCCTTCAGAGTGCATTCCAAGGGAAAGTCCATAGCTCTCAGAGAAAACAGAAACAGTTAAGTCGAAATTGGCAAGCCGCTTTGGCCTTTTCGATCAATTCCTAAAAGGAGATCTAGTTTCTTCTTCATCCCTTTCTTAAAGCAAACAGTGCAAAATTCCAAGTCTTCACCACTCTACCCAGAACGCCTAAATTGTTAGTGTCTAAAAACTGACTGTATTTAATACAATCGATTATTTAGGAGAAATGGTCCCATACTTATGGAACCATTCTTCCTCCCCCTTAAAACATACAGCTGGGGTCCATCCACGTAATTCAAAGTTCTCACACAGCCAAAGAATTCCATTTACTGATGTGGACTTTTAAAAGCAGCAAACTTGGCGGAGAGAAAGAGAGGGGGAGGGGAGAAGCTCATGTGCCTTTAAAAAATTTATGTGGCAGAAGAAGGAAGGAAGACGACTAGCTTCCCAGTTGACTGGAGGATCTGACAGCCGACTTCCTCAACCCAGCCGCCCGAAACTCGCCGCCCGGGGCTACCTCCAGCTGCTCCGGCAGCACCGCTGCGCGCAACAGATGAGTAAAGCCTGAACTTCCGCGGGTAGGTCCTCTTCCCAGACCCCACGACTCTTCGGCAGGATAAAAATGCCCGAGCGCTTCCCCGTCAGCTATAAGCTTTAAAAACCGCTCTCCATTGCCACACGCTAACCATCTGCTGCTGTGGAGGCCGAAAACCCTCGCGTACTCCTTAGCTTTTTAGGCAGGACCAGGTAGGAGAGGAGCTCGGAAAACTCAACAGGGTGATTCCTCCTCAGGAAGGAATATTCAAGAAAGTGCTGGTCCCCGGGGCGGAGACTGATGCTGCCGCAGCCCCAACAGTCGGGGGCGCCAACCTGGGAGGCGGTGGGAAGAGGAGCACGGAGGAGGGCAGAAGGGCCTCTGGGGCACCCAGGAGACGCAGGGCGAGGGGCCGAGTCTCCAGGGGAGACGGTACTGAGCCAGTAGTAGTAAACTGGGGGAGCCTCCCCCTGCCCCCGAGCCATACCACGAGAGGGGGCAGGGACCAGACCACCAGAGCCACCCGAGAAGGACCACGGCTGCCCAAGGATTTAAGCCTCAGTCCCCAAGGTCGGAGGAGCGTCTCACCTGGGAAGTGGCACGGGAGGGCTGCGCGTTCTTCAGTCCCCGGTCGCCTGCGCTCGGCCGGCTACCTAATCCTTTCCCTCAGCCCGCTGGCGGCGCGACTGGGCAGCAGAGGGAGCCAGTTAGCCCTTTTATAACCTCCAGGCTGCGACGGCTGCGCTGAGGAGGAGGCGTCTGCAACCCTCGCTACGTGAGCTCGATCACACCAGCGTCCCGGCGTCTGCGCAGGCGCCCAGCCCGGGCCCTCTCCGCCCCTACCCGCGGCCCACGCCCCACGCCCAGGACTCCCCACCAGCTGGTGGAGTCTGAGGCCCAGAGGAGGGGCCGGCGGTCGCGCCTGGGATGTAACGCGCCTGCGCGGGGTTCTCGCCAAGCCGCCGTCACCGTGGTTACCTCGGATTTGCCCCGCTTCTTTCAACAGGTTGTTTAGCGCCTGAATTTCGGGATCAGCCCCAGTCAGGCCTGAACGACGAAACCACCAGCAAGGAAATAGCTTAAATTTGAGAAGAGGAACATGGAAGCGTAGGAAATAAAGCAGAAAAGAAGGATCGGGTGGAAAATAACACTACATCCTGTATTGATATCTCAGCTGTCTTGGCCCTGAGGCTTTTTGCTTTACTAACCTCCCTCTCTCACCTACACTCTTTTTATGTGAATCTTGCTCTATCGCCCATTTTTATATTTTAACAGTAGATAATAGACTGCGCACTCCAGAGATTTTCTGGGTTCAATTTACGGCTCAGTCCCGTAAAACTTTGGGCATTAACCTCCCTGTATGTCAGTTTCCTCATCTGCAAAATGAAAATGACGGTAGGTACCTCACAGTACCTACCTCATTGTTGTGAGAATTAAATGAGATAATGTATGTAAAGCACTTAGCCCATGCCTAGCACACAGAAAGGGCTTGGTAAGCATTAGATGGTGTTGTAGCATATAAGGAACCCAGTGTTGTGTTTAGTCTAATATTTGCCTTAGTCATTATAATCCTGAAAGAAGAAAACCTTACTATCAGGGAGCAGACAATGTAGGAGATATTTTTTCCCTTGTCAGTGAAGGGG
The DNA here is from genome assembly GCF_011762595.2 of Tursiops truncatus. Classification (NCBI taxonomy): domain Eukaryota; kingdom Metazoa; phylum Chordata; class Mammalia; order Artiodactyla; family Delphinidae; genus Tursiops; species Tursiops truncatus. Next base: position 59,061,791 of record NC_047049.1, on the reverse strand, counting down.
AAGAAAGACTTCTCTAAGACTTGTTAGTCATTAAAATGTTATAAGTCATAATTCTAGTTATTACTTTAAAATGTATATCTCAGAAGTAACTAAATTTCCTTGTCAATTGCATTATTATGAACTTCATCAAATCTTTAACCGTGGTCATTTTTAAGTCTTTTGTCATTTACAGACAGTTCTGGGTGTACTCTGATGCTTTTGCAAAAATGTTCCTATAAAAGCGTTTCATCTTCAAGGAATTCATGGAAAAGACTCTGACAAGTACAGGTTTCTGGTAACTGACTATACTGCTGAACTGAATGAATAAGCATTTTCAGAACTCTAATGGAAAACTGATGCATTCATAAAAGTGCTAACAAAAGATCAAGATAAAAAAATTAATTACATGGGACTGAGTGATCTGATGAGGATAATTATAATTTTTGTGACTTTCTGTTTGAATAATAAAAAAAAAAATCCCACAAGGACTCAGAGGCAAAAAATATACAAATCAATTTTCACTGCAAAGTAAAGGAGCTGTTACAGTGGAGGATTACTGGACTGAATGTCAATATTATGACATAGTGTGAGTGTGTTTCGTGTTTGGTAATTGCAGTCATTGTTGCTTTTGTTGTTGTCATCCATTTACAATGCTTGGGGTCAGTTTATTTATCTCTTGTAAAAATAAAATACAGTGTGTGTGTGTGAAAAAAAATTGTTTCTAAAGTTTTCCATGAATGCTAAAAAGCACAGCAATAATTAAAATTTAACTCTTATCTAGGAGGTGGAGTTGATTATACAGATACAGAAATAGTCATAGACAGGGTACTTGGGGAAGAGTAGGCAACCAGAAATTAAATACAGTGATAAATATAGTGAACCGCTAATCAGCAGTTCTCAGAGTGTGGTCAGGGGGTTCACAGGGCAAAATTATTTCATACTAAAAATTTATTTGCCTTTTTCACTCTAAAGATATTGCATGCATAAGAATGAGAATCTTTTATTAGGCCAGATATTAAAGAGATTTGCAGAAATGTAAAATAATGCCACTCTTCTCACTAAATTATTTTTGCTCTGGAAAATAGTTATTTTTCATTAAAAACTATGTTATTTAACATGTGACAGATTTATTATTTTTAAATGAATAAATAAATATTTTACATGTTTGTTTTAACTCCTAATACAGTAAATTTTGATAGGTATTATCCACGTAAAAGCTTTTTGGAGTCCTCAGTGCTTTTTAGGAGTGTGAAATGGTTATGAGACCAAAGGGTTTGAGAACCACTAGTCTAAACAAACAGCAGGGAGCCCTTGACACAAACGAGGCAAAGATCTCTTCTTTAAATCTTGGTCTCAAGTGGAGCTAGAATCAACGTATCCATTGGCCCTATATAGAGCAGACTCTGAAAATTGCATTTTACCCTGTAAATAAAATGGCTCCAGACCTTGAGGCAGATTTACTGTGAAGCTAAGAAAGCTTCATTTTCAGGGGACTTCATTTGCACTAGCCCTTTCCAAGACCCTGGAAGGGGCCCTAACAATACGCTCACACGTTCATATGCTTTTGTAAAATTTGTGAAAGTAAAAAATTTAATGGCAATCTTTAGACTTCTAATTCTTTCCTCACTGATTTTCCCTACATCACACTTCCCCTTGTCTAGTGGTGTTGGAGTGGCTAGACGGCATTTTTATAATTTAACTGTAGGGAACTTGAGTTAGAATACATTTGGCTTGAGTTTAGTGGGATATATTTTTGTAATTCACAGTCATTCCTAGGTATAGTTAAGATATTTTCAGCTGTCCCAGTGTAGGAGTGGCATCCAAGAATGTACTACCACCCATTGTACTGACCCACCCAGCACTGTAAAACAAAGGTACAGGGCCAGACACCATATAGCTATTTGAATGTGTCCTGTGTTCTAGCATCAAAAATATATGGAGAGGGCTTCCCTGGTGGCGCAGTGGTTGAGAGTCCGCCTGCGGATGCAAGGGACACAGGTTCGTGCCGCGGTCCGGGAGGATCCCACATGCCGCGGAGCGGCTGGGCCTGTGAGCCATGACCAGTGAGCCTGCGCGTCCGGAGCCTGTGCTCCGCAACGGGAGAGGCCACAACAGTGAGAGGCCCACGTACCACAAAAACAACAAAAAAAATATGGATAGTGGTGGAGAAGCTAAGTTGAAACTTTGGGAGCCTAAAGCTAATCTGTGAGAAATTCTTCCAAATTATTGGATGTATACATTTTAAAATTAAAGATTTAGTGCTTATCAATGCTTAGCCAATGAAAGTAAGTCCTTTTTTGTCAGAATTTAATGAGGCTATCCACAACAAGCTGGTTAGAATGTCATCAGTTTAAAGAAAACTGATGTGCCCTGAACTCTATTAAGTCATACAAATAAAATTATTTGAAATTTTCCGAAATGTGACAACAATCCTAAAACTTTACGTGACATTATCAGTCATGAGTTGTGAAGCTGAAAGAAACTTCTAACCTATCCCTATCAATATCATTTGGTTGCCCAAAAAGGACACTTCGTATCAAATCTACATATGACTACTCAACACTATCATCCCTGCTTAGTTAGAATGAAAACAGCAAATACCTTGGGGAGTAGAAAAAGAATGACATGACTCCCCTCTGAATGGTCAAACATTAGAGTGGAGGTAAACCACCATTCAATCTCTTCTTTTACATCTGAAAAATTAATCAATCAATAAATATTTCTTTAAGAAATATTGAAAGTCCTATATTCTTAGGAAAAGCCTATTATGTAGCCACAGTAACAACTAATGAGCAGAAGTGATTCTAAATTAATAGATAAATGGCTGCTCAACTCTATGAACAATCTTCTGAAAAACCAGCCAGTCAGGGACAGCCTCCCACTTTTTAAAGTTAGCCAAAACAGCAACAGCTTTACTCTAGTGAGCACATCTCTGAAATTCAGCCAATTGTCAACAGTCTCTCCAGCAGAGTAATCATGCTTCCACAGCAGACGTCAACCCACTTTCACCTTTGAAAGTCAGCCAATCCCTGAACTGTGTCTTTCACAAAAACAAGATAAGATCAGCAGAGGGACAGTCAAACAAGCATAGTGCTTTTCTACACATAGAAAGTAATAAATCAACGTTTTATTTCACATTTTGAATGATGGTTTCTTCCCTTGACATTGAGCACTTTTGTTGTGTGCCCAACAAAAAAGGCAGCGAAAACAGAAGACATAGACCCTTTTATTGAAGGCACTCATACATATGAAACAATTAGAAATTATTGGAGAGAGTGAATAAGTGTTGAATGTGTTGTGAGGATTATAAAATACTACATACTTGGAGACACTGCTTTGGGAAAGCAAGTGTTCTCCTTACTTGCTGCAAGTAATGTTAATAAATCCTTCCTTCTCTGGAAATTAGTTAATTAATTAATTAAAATAAAATAAACTTGATAGTGAGAAGAGTGAATAAAGCTAAATTTGATGAAATAGGTAATGGTGGATAGGTTTTTTACCAGGGGATTAAGATGATGGAGGCAATATTTTAGAAATATTATGCTATGTGAATTAGAAGAAAGTGGCATCTAGATTAGTAGTTCACGATTCATTGAATAAATATTTATGGAAGGCTTACCACTGTGTCCAAGACACTGCCTACTGGGCTGTGGAAGGTCAAACTTTAATTAGACATGCTCTGCTTTTAAAGCATTTATAAACTTATTGGATAGAGTTAAAACCTACACTTGTGGCAGTGGGAATTCATTCACCCAATAAATACTTTCCTATATGACCCAAATAATGCTAAATGCCGGGTACGTCTCCTGCTGTCACAGAACTTGGAGTCCTTTTACGGAAACCGACAATACACTTAAATAAATAAATAAGTAAATAAACAAATGTGACAAAGGCAAATGACAAGATGCTATGAAAAAGCATAATAGGAAGGACATAATTTAGATTCATAACAGAGGGAAAGTGTCTCTGAAGAACTGACATAAACTGAGACCTGTGTTAGCCAGCCGAAGTGTGTGAATAAGAACAATCTAAAGAGAGAGAAGAGCATGTGTGAGAATCGTGTGACAGGAAAAGACCTGGTGCATTTGAGAAGCTAAAAGAAATTCAGTGTGATTGTAGTGCAATAAGCAAGGGAGAAACTGGTGTGATCGGTATGTGAAGGCTCAATCAGCTGGGACTGCTTAGTACTGTAACAAGTACAATGGAAAGGCATTGAGGTATTTTAAACAGTGAAGTAAAATTACATTATTTATCGTTAACAAAGTAAAAACACAATGTAAAAAAATATGAGTTTTCCATGTCACTTGACATAGGGTGGGTCTTAGAACTAGGAGTGATAGGGACTTACTCTTTAATCATGAGTAAGGACATGAAAGTCAAGAGATGAGGTATTATAGAATGCAGCTGAGACTAGAAACCATTCCAGTCACTAATATCCTGTCACTGTGGCACTGAGGAAAGTGGCTGCAATGGGGTAGCCAGACCACCTCCATCATGTGGCCTCAATAGGGACACTCACTGTAGCAGGCAGAATAATGGCCCCTCAATGGCCACATCTGAATCCCTAGAACCTGTGAATATGTTACCTTACATGGCAAAAGAAATTTTCAGGTATAATTAAATTGAGGACCTTTATATGGGGAGATTAGCCTGGGTTATCCAGGTGGGCCCAATCTAATTAAATGGATTTTTTTTAAAGCTAAGAACTTTTCCTGGCTCTGATCAGAGAAAGATGTGAGGATGGAAGCAAAGTGAGATATTTGATATGTTGCTGATGTGAAGATGGAGAGAGGGGCTCCATAAGCCAAGGAACATGGGGAGCCTCTAGAAAGTAGAAAAGGCAAAGAACTGGATTCTCCTCTAGAGCCTCCAGAAAGGAATGCAGCCCTGACAATACTTTTGGTTTTAGCCCAATGAGACCACTGTCAGAGTTCTGACCTACAGAACTGTAAGATAATAAATTTGTATTGTTTAAGCCATCGGGTTTGTGGTAATTTGTGATAGCAGCAATAAGAAACTGATAAACTTATGTATATGATCACGACTGAAACAGTGGCTGAAGACTCTGACATTTCTCAAGGGTCTGAGTAAATTTCCCACTGTTCTCTCCTAGAGGTGAATGTAGTTATTAGGACAGACCCTTTACACCAGATAAGCATTCTTGAAATCATGGGAATTGTCTGAGGAAGAGGACTCCAGAGAGGAAGAAAGATCTTCTCTCAATAAGCACAATAGGAGCATTAAGACCTCTAATTTTAATATTAAAAGGCATGTGAACTCCTCATCTTGTACCCTCATAAGGCAGGACATATGAGTTACATAAAAATTGTGCCAGGGTCTTTAGTTTGGAAAACTGGACAAATAGTGGTAACAACAACCAAAATAAGGAAGTTGGGAAAGTGAGCTGAATTTGTAGAGAAACTAAAGAATTTGATTCTAAATCTTAATGGATTTGAAGTGGCAGAGACCATCATAGGCTACAGACTTACTCTGCCAACTACTAACCAGTTTGTCAATATTAAGCAGATTTCCACATCACTACAGGAACTGATATAAGGGCTAAAATTCTGACTTTCTATCTACTTGCAGTTCTAATTTAAAATTAATCTGTGATTTCTTTACTTTTAGTTCTGCTCACCTTGAGTCAACCATACATTAACTGCATGTATCTTTCTGCTATTAGTTGGGAAGGTAAAGTTACCTCCCCATGGCGTTCATTAGTGTTGTTCACCAAATAATTCTAGGGCTTTTCTCTTCCCAGACAGAAAGGTCTGCTCTTCACTGTCTTTGAAGTTAGTTGTGGCTAACTTGCTTTGGCCAATGAAAGCAACATGTTTGAAAGTCAGAAAGTGTTTCACCATGTTCCCTTCCCACTGTTGCAGTTACCCTGGAAGCCTGTATCAAGATGAAATCTTCATCAGTCCAGGTCTCTGAGTTCCTACAATGAACAGAGCCCTAAACTCTCCACTGGTTTGACAGTCTCCACTGGATATGCAGCTTGAGTGAAAAATAAACTTCTATAATGTAAACTTACTAAAGGTTAGAGTTGTTTGTAACCGTAGCATTACCTAGCCTCTCTTAACCTATCAATACATACTGCTTAAACAAGCCAGCTAAACTTTTCCTTTACAAAACCTATTACTAGAATTGTATTTATTAATTATATTTTTACCTGGAATGGACACTGTGGGATGCCTACCTAGTATTCATTACTCCCTTTACCAACCTTATTAAGACTTCCCAAATTGTCCAGCCTTTCAGTTTCAGTGTGACTTGTACTTCTGCTTAGGATGTAAAAAACTGAAAGGAATTTTGCTTCCACGTTTACAATGGGAAAAAAGGCAGATAATCTACAAAATCATAAATGTTCTTGAGCATATCATACAGCTGAGGTTGCAAAGCAACCAAGTAACCTGAGTTCCAAGGAGAAATGGAACACAAAGTTTAGCCCTTTGCAGAGTAAGAAAAAACTCAGGAAAAATTTTAACAAACTGTTGAAATCCAAGTATTGTCAGTTGGGAGCCTCAGGCACAAGGGGAGATTGTACTCGCTAGTTCTTCCCACAAGCTTAGTGGTGCTCAGATGAAAGACTGGGAACAGGGCAGGAGATCATAGAGCTCCACTGGATGGTACAGGAGTAAAGGAGGAAATTGCAGGCAGCTAGGAATTGGACATAAAACCTCCCCCCCAAACATTTTTCCTCAGGCTCTTCTATCTTACAAAGCAAAAGCCTTAAGCCACTGCATAAGTGGCAGCAAACCCTTTGGCTCCCAGGGCACAGGTTGAAGATTCCTTGTGGGTGGAGAAACTATAAGACAACCCTCTATTCTTGGGGGAGAGGCAGGAAACCCTCTTGGACCCTGGGTCCGACACTGATAACAAGCTGAGTTCTACTACTGCTGAAGAAAAAGCAGGAAACTCTTGCCCAAGACCAACCATAGATAAAAGGCTGAGGTGGCTGCCTTTCAAGAGAGACTGAAAAAGTCCCACCTCCCAAGGCCCAGGCACACAGGGCCTGCCTAAGACTGAGACTGGACCAGGACAACAGAATCTCCACACACACACACACAGTCTAATGCTGAGAGTGGAGAGAAAGAGGGCTAAGGCATAAGAATGCAGGGACAATTGGAAGCAGGAACACAGAAAAACGCTCTGGCACATGAGCCCCACACTAAGTAAGCACAAGGGCACAGCACCTTCCTCCTAAAGGAATGTGAAATCTGTGCTGTAATGAAAGTAACTATAGCAACAACAAAGCCTCAGCCCAGGTCAACTCCTAAATTAGATTGAGACGCCCCCCTCACCCCCCCACATTAAGAACCTGACAGAAGAGGTATGTTCATTGCAACGTGTGGGCACGACTTAACCGGAAAACAGTACTGCGCTACACACAATGTCCAGCATTCATTGGAAACCCATTAGACACAGGAAACAAAGAAACAAATTTAAAAACCCACTTTCAGGAGATAAAGCAGTCAACAGAAATGGACGTAGATATAAGCCAGATGTTGGAACTATCAGATAAGGACTTCAAACTAACTAGCAAAAAAAAAAAAAAAGTGAACAGCATGCCTGAACAAATGGGAAATTTCAGTAGAAAGATGAAAACTACAACAAATAGTCCAATGAATTGAGGCCTAACTTGAATTTTGCTCACTCATTCATTTATTTCTTCAACAACTAGTATTATTTTAATCCTCCCCAAAATTTTAAATTAAAAAATAAAAAAAGAATTAATCAAATGAAATGCTAGGGGAAAAAAATCCCATGATATTCAGAGACGAATAATTCTTTTGATGAAATCATTGGTTACTTGACACAGCTGAGAAAAGAAGATCAAGTCATCCAAACCAACATGTCAACAGAAAAAAAAAAAGTGAAAAGCAAATAGAACAGAATATCCAAAAGCTGTGGAACAATATCAAACAATCCAACGTTTATGTAGCCGGAGTCCCAGAAGAAGAAAGACAAAATGGGGCTTTAGAAATGTTTGCAGAGATGATGGCAGAAAACATTCCAAAAATGATAAAATATATCAAACTGCAGATCCAAGAAACTTTTCTCCAAAATCCGGGGTGGCCCCACCCTAATAAATCTGATTCACATCAGTAATATGACAATCTGTCTTGCCACAGTGACTGGTCTAGGGATGGGCACTTAACCCAAGTTCCAATCAATTGAAGACATTCCTTTGACCTCAGGAATCGTTTGGTTAGGGGCTCAGACAGTGGGGATTATAACCTAAACTGACCCAAACAGAGTGAAGACCAATACTTTTGCTTCAAGGCTGAGGGTGGACATACTCTCTGGATAGAAACAAGAAAGTAAATTGCCCTAAGATCTGGCAGCCATTCTTCAACCATGATGGAAGCCAGCTTGAGGACAAAGACAGCCCACGAAGTAGGTCAGAGGTGAGAGAAGCTGAGTAAAACTTTAATCGAGTGGTATCTGAGCCCTGAACTACAGTTGGGTGCTTTAGCTATGCAAGCTAATAAGTTTCCTTAGTGTTTAAGCAAATTAAATTTGCATTTTCTCAAATCTCAGTTGCAAGTAACCAAACACATCTTAACTGATGTAGTACCCTACATGATTATGAGTCATTGTGGAGAAGGCTCCAACTCAGCTGTTAACTGTTCTCTGGTTTTGAGCCAAATTTCTAATTCCCAAAGGAAATGTAGTTGTTTTCCAAGAGGAAAACAATGATGTCAGGAGAGTACTGCCTTCTGCCAAGCAACGGCTGTAACTGGAGGCCTATTTTAATTACTTATTCATTCATTCAACAATTATTTACTGAGCACCTACAATAGGCCAGGCATTGTATCAGGTATTGGAAATATATTGGTGATTAAGGAAGAGTTATTTATTTTGTTTGTGAAACTTACGAATAGCATGAAAGCTGTATCAGACTCCATTTGCTCCTCTGTTTCCATTTCCTGGTATCTTTCCTTAGCAATGTATAACTCATTGAATATAAATAGCTTGAGTCCTAAATATTAAATATTTTCAAATGCTATAGTTTGCAGGGGAATATCCAACAGCTATTCTGTCAAGGATAGGAAATGGATACAAATTTTAAAAATATTTCACTGAAAAAAATAAGTTATATTTCAGAAGAATGCTTCCGTGTATAAACAAACAGCATCTGACTTGGCTGTCAGAAAGATTTGTAGGGCTTGGCCAGTCCATGCATTTCTTTGACCCAAAAAACTGGTCAAGAGCTCAAACAAACCAGACAAGAATGCCAGAAATCTTTACTTGGTGAAGCAAGACTCAAGAGTTTAGGACTCAGAATTCATTCAGTCACAGAATTATAGTATTTGTCAGAAGAAACACTTTTATTTTGGAAGGAACACTGATAGAGTCAGTGAGCCCAGGTTCTTGTGCACCATTAACAGTTCAGCAAGATGTCCCTCAGTGAATCCCTTTAACTTTTATGCTGAAATTTCTTCATCCACCAAATGGCCATAATAAAATTTGCCTTATCAACCACACAAAGACATTATGAGAATCAATTGAGATAGCTGTTTTGAAAGTTTCTTGGGAAAGTATGAAGTACTGTATTAATATGAGTAACCATCAGTGCATGCTGTATAGTATAAAATTTTGTGAGGTTTTGCTTCGTTATTGTTTTTTTTTTTTTTTTTTTGTGGTACACGGGCCTCTCATTGTTGTGGCCTCTCCCGTTGCGGAGCACAGGCTCCGGATGCGCAGGCTCAGCGGCCATGGCTCACGGGCCCAGCCGCTCCGCAGCATGTGGGATCTTCCCGGACCGGGGCACGAACCCGCGTCCCCTGCATCGGCAGGCGGACTCCCAACCACTGCGCCACCAGGGAAGCCCTCGTTATTGTTTTTTAATCATAGAACCAACTTCGTGTGCTTTATACCTGTTTCAATGACTTTAAAAAATTATGAAATGGAACAATTAGTCCTAATCTTAATAAGTATAAGAGGTAAAGACAAGGATGCTTACTTACAGCATCTATAAGCAGTCTATGGTTAATGTTAGTTCTTAAGCCAATCCTGAAGTTAAAGAACACTGCTTCCTATCCTATACCAAGTTAAGGAATGCTTTTAATAGAGCTACTGTGGCAGATTGATTGCACTAATAGTCCCGATTCTTCCCTACTTCCTATATCCCAATTCTTCCCTACTTCCCTACTTCCTATACAGTAAAAAATTTTACCTTGCCCAAAATGAGGTCTGGCTTTTGCCATTTTCTGGGAGGTAATCTCATGTCTGATAGGAGTGTCTGCTTCCCTGAGGGCCTTAGGTCACAGGGGATAGTCTAACAGTGTGATTTAGAGTAGGGGGTGGCCACACCACAAAGACCAACAATGTGATTTAGGGTGGAGGCCTTGGGTGACGGATCCCTAGTAAAACTCTGGACACCAACACTCGGGTGAGTCTCCCTGGTTAGCAACATCCTATATGTATTGTCACATACTGTTGCTGGAAAAATAATGCATCCTGAATCTATGAGGAGAGAACAATGGAAGCTCCACATTTAGTACTTCCCTAGACTTCACCTTATACGCTTCTCCCCTTGGCTGATTTTAATCTGTATTCTTATCCTGTAATAAGCCATAACCACGAGTATAATGGCTTTCAGTGAGTTTTGTGAGTCCTTCTATCAAAATTGAGAATGGTTTTCGAAACCCCTTGAACTTGCAGTTGGTATTGGAAGTGAGAGTGATCTCTTGGAGACTGTTCCCTATAACTCTGTAGTTGACCTAAACCCCTAACAACAACTTTTGCCATGAAATCTTGTAATACCGTCCTATTGTAACTCTGGGCCTGACCATATAATATGCTTTGACTGTCATGCAGGCAGAGACTCGCATATTTCCACTTCTGCTTTTACCCTCTGCCATCACTCTCAAAAGAATATCCCCATGCTAGCTTGCTAGAAAATGAGAGACACATGGAGCACAGCCAACTCACCCCCAGTGTCCCAGCCAAGAACATTCTAGATTATCCAACAGTGCACCACCCCTAGACACGTAAATGAGCCTGATCAGGATCCGCAGAAGCACCTAGCCAATCACTCCAGGTATGTGAGTAATAAACCCTTGTTTTATGCCTCTATGAGTTTGTGGTTGTTTGCTATGAAGCATTATTGTGACAATAGATAACTGCTAACAACTACCTCCTAAGCTTCCATTGTGATATAGGAATACAGAACATATGGATACTGTCAATCAGGGGAAATGTCCAAATTCTTTTCATCCAACATTGAAAACTTAATGACCATCTATTTGGATAATCCTTACATTATAAAATATTAGAGCTTTAGGGATATCTCTAACTAAGGCCTGTAAAGTGAAATAATCACTAGATTAGGTAACAGAAAAAATTACTTTGGGAATATAACCACACAGTGTACACTTTGTCTTATACTTAGAACCCCTCTGGATATTGGGGTAAAGATGACACTATACAAGACACTAGAGAAATGAAAGTTAGCTATAGTTATAACCCACTATTGAAAGCCTTTTGCTGAACCTTTTAACTGATAATGAAAATGACAATTTTCTATCTTTTTCTTTTTTAACTTTGCCAACTTTCTGATAGAATTGCTAGTGACTCAGTAAAATGCCCCAGAAGTAGTTGTAAAAATTAAAAAAAAAATTTTTTTAAATGAAAGAATTAAAGCAAAGAGAGTAAGAGCTCAATTAACAGGAAATAGAAACACACAGTCTAGTGACTGCATTATACTAACAAAATCATGTATTCAAATTAATTTTTACCTTGGTATACCCTAATTGTCCTGTTTCATCTTGTCTTCCAGCTGAATATGGCCTTTAGTCTTGGTTCTATTCCCTGCTGTGTGCTAACCATTACTCCATATTTGGGGAGGTGGAAGAGAAGGAAACCTATTGTACTTTGCTCTTGAAGAGAAGCATAAGGACCTCCCAGTGTATATGACACCACTGGCTATGCAGACACACAGGGCTCTTTGCCAGTGGCTCATTTTATTTCAGGGGCCCTCATGAAACCATGAGGTTTCTAACAGGTTTCTAACCTGTTTGCTAAGATCTATTTCTTGTCTCACATGAAATGAGACAATATCCAGCTGTAAGCCTGCTTACAGAATGAACCTGCAATTTCTCTCCAAGTTTGCTCAGGTTCCCCTACATCCTAATATCCATTCCTATAACTGGTCAAACACTGAGAATGGACTTGAGGACACGGGGAGGGGGAAGGGAAAACTGGGATGAAGTGAGAGAGTAGCATGGACATATATACACTACCAAATGTAAAATAGATAGCTAGTGGGAAGCAGCCGCATAGCACAGGGAGATCAGCTCGGTACTTTGTGACCACCTAGAGGGGTGGGATAGGGAGGGTGGGAGGGAGACGCAAGAGGGAGGAGATATGGGGATATATGTATACGTATAGCTGATTCACTTTGTTATACAGCAGAAAGTAACACAGCATTGTAAAGCAATTATACTACAATAAAGAGGTTAAAAAAAAAAAGAGTATATGGGGACTTCCCTGGTGGCCCAGTGGTTAAGACTCCATAGTCCCAATGCAGGGGGCCCAGGTTCCATCCCTGGTCAGGGAACTAGATCCCGCATGGTGCATGTGAGAGCCCGCATGCCGCAACTAAAGATCCCGCATGCCACAACTAAGGTTCCCACTTGCCGTAACTAAGGATCCCGCATGCAGCAACAAGGATCCTGCATGCGACAATGAAGATCCCGTGTGCCTCAACTAAGACCTGGTGCAGCCAAATAAATAAATAAATAAATTTAAAAAGAGTATATGGTATTAAGTTATTATGTGAGTAAATAAAGCCATTGCTTTGAACTTAAGCATGCCCTAGGAAAGAAAATTTTTACCTTATGACCTAAAAAATCTATGAAGATTACAGCTACCTACACCATATTTGTTGTATTTACTAAACATGTACTATAATTGTTTAACATAATTAATGATTTGGTTGAATATTTTTAACAGCTTTATTGAGCTATAATTCAAATAACATAACTTACCATTTAAAGTGTGCAATTCAGTGATCTTTAGTGGATTCACAGAATTGTGCAACCATCACCACAATCAAATTTACATTTTATCATTCCAAAACAACAACGACAAACCTCTGTTTCCACTAGCAGTCACTCCCCATTCTCCTCCAACATTTCCCCCATCCCCACCCCTAGGCAACCTCTAAGCTACTTTCTACCTTTATAGATTTGCCCATTCTAAACATTTTATATAAATGCAGTATGTGATCTTTTGTGAATGGATTCTTTCACTTAGCATAATGTTTCGTGCTTCATCCATGTTGTAGCATGTAGCAGTACTTCATTCCTTTATATTGCCAAATAAAATACTGTTTATGGATATATTACATTTTGTTTATCCCTTCATCAGTTGATGGACATTTGGACTGTTTCTACTTTGGGGCTATTTTGAACGATACTGCTATAAGAATTCGTGTACAAGTTTTTGTGTGGACATATGTTTTCAGTTGTCTTGAATATATACCCAGGAGTGGAACTGGTGGGTCATTTGGTAACTCTATGTTTAACTGTTTGAGGAACAGCCAACCTGTTCACCAAAGCAGCTACACCACTTACAATCCTGTAAGCAGTATATGAGGATTTTCTCCATGTGGCCACTTCAGTGGGTATGAAGTGCTATCTCATTGTAATTTTGATTTGCATTTCCCTGATGGCTAATGATGTTGAGCATCTTTTCATGTACTTATTGGTCATTTTTGTATCTTCTTTGGAGAAATGTCTATTCATATCCTTTGCTCATTTTAAAATCCAGTTATTCATCTTTTTATTACTGAGTCATAAGTATTCTTTACAAATTCTGGTTACAAGTCCCTTATCAAATGTATGACTGGCAATACATTTTTCCCCTATTCTGTAGGTTGTCTTTTCAAGTTCTTGGTGGTACTGTTTGCAGCACAAAAGTTTTAAATTTTGGTGAAGTCCTATTTTCTCTTTTGTTGCTTGTGCAAACAAGCTACCTGTGATTTGACAGGGATGCATTGAATCTGTAGATCAATTAGGGGAATATTGTCATCTCAACAAAATTAAGTCTTCCAATTTATGAATATGAGATTATTTCCATCATTCCAATATTTTCCAATATTTTTATTGAGCTTCCCTGCCCCACACCCAGTCAGATATAACCCAAGCCTATAGTACATTACGGTAGTCAAAGACACAAGGTCTGTCTGGAGTCAGATAGGCTTGGGTTAAAATCCAGCTCTTCAAAAAAAAAAAAAAAAAAATCCAGCTCTTCTACTTACTAGCTGTGTAAATATGGACAAGTTATGTAACTTTTCTAAGCCTCTGTTTTCTCATCTGTAAAGTATAAATAATAATATGTATCTTTTAGGATGTGAGGATTAATGATAAATATGTGAAACACTTTGCCTAGTGCCTGAATACAGTAAATGCTTAATTAATCTTAGCTATTTGTCTCAGTCTGTTTGGGCTGCTATAACAGAATACCACAGACTAGGTGGCTTACAAAAAAACCAGAAACATTTCTCACAGTTCTGGAGCTGGAATTCCAAGATCAGGGTGCTAGCATGGTCAGGTCCTTGGAAGGCCGTCTTCCAAGTTGCAGATTACTCGCTGTGTCCTCATGTGGTAAAAGGGGCAAGGGAGCTCTCTCAGGCCTATTATGTGAGGGCATTCATCTCATTCCTAATGGCTCCATCCACATGACATAATCACCTCCCAAAGTCCTCACTGCCTAAGAGTATCACACTGGGCATTAGGGTTTTGACATATGAATTTGGGGGGCGAATGGAAACATTCAGACCATAGCACTATTTTTTATTATTATAGCACTTAACACTTAATTGATCAAAAATACAGTTATTTTGATTTAAAAAAATTATTAGAGCCCTCACTTTCTCTAAGCATTCTTCCCCATTTGTTTGGAATTCTCTGACTTTATATCTTATTTCCCTCAAATTATCTGTGCCTTCCTTAAGGCTAATGAATCAATCTAATAAAAATCTTGGGTTCATGTGCTGATAGTAAGATCCAAAAGAAATAATTGGTCAACTACCCAGAACTACTACTCTTCCTTCCCACGTAACCTAGGTACATATTAACAATGACTTCAGGATTTAATAACTCTTATCCCCTACAGTCTAATCACACACAGAGTGATTCTTTTAAAATGTAGGTCAAGGGACTTCCCTGGTGGCGCAGTAGTTAAGCATCCACCTGCCAATGAAGGGGACACGGGTTCAATCCCTGATCTGGAAAGATCCCACATGCCGTGGAGCAACTAAGCCTGTGTGCCACAACTACTGAGCCTGTGCTCTAGAGCCCGCCAGCTACAACTACTGAGCCCATGCACTGCAACTACTGAAGCCCGCATGCCTAGAGCCCATGCTCTGCAACAAGAGAAGCCACCGCAATGAGAAGCCCACGAACTGCAACAAAAACTCCAATTCAGCCAAAATAAATAAATAACTTTTAAAAAAAGCTAAAAAAAAAATTTTAAAAATAAAATGTAGGTCAAATCATCTCACTCTCCTGCTCAAACTGTTCTGTAATATCACATCTTCTCAGAGTAAAAGCCAAAAGCATTACAATGGCTCTATAAGAATTGTAAGACTTACAAGGCCCTAGGTGATCTGGTGCTTGGCTACTCTTTAACCTCATCTCTGACCACCATGCTTTGTCCTAGCCTTCCCTCACACCTGCCAGGAACACTTCCACCCTAGGGCTTTGGCATCTGCTGATTTTTTTCTGTCTACAAATCTCTTCCCATAGATATCCACTTGGCCTCCTTCCTCACATCCTTTAGGGTCTTTACTCAAATATCACCTTAACAATGAGGCTGACCACCCTATATAAAATAGCACTTATAACCACCTGACACATTGTATATTTACTTGTTTCTTCCTCTAGAATGTAAGTTACATGGGGACAGAAATTTTCATGTGTTTTGTTCCCTGCTGTATCCTGTGCACATAACAGTTCCAAGCACATATTGTACTTATTAAATATATATTGAAAGAATGGCCTTCAAAACTGTCTTCCATGTAAACAAATAACTTTAGTAGTAAGAAGAAAAAGGAACAGCACCAGAGTAGTTTTGTTGAGAGACTGCTTTCAGTCAGATGGAATCTTCTTGCCCTGGTTCATCAAGGGACGCATTCTGCCAAAAGCTCAAACACATCTAGACACAGTCCTGTCCTTTCAAACTGGCAGAATTTCATGAAATCTTAGAGCTAGCTCTAAACTTAGCAGACATAGATAGAATTAGAGATCCAGAAAGGTTGAAAGGTATCTGAATTCCCATCCCAATACTCCTCTCCGCATGGCCCACCCCAAATATGCCTTCGTGTAGGAGGATGGGTTTAAAGACTATTTTTTGTTATTGAAAAATGGATCTAATGCTAGAACTACCGCAGTAATTCTCCTGGTTATGAATTTAGATCTTAGGAGATTGTGCTTTTGACAACCACGGTTAACTTTGCAGTTGGAGGGCATAGCAGCATGCCTGGGGATTGAACTACATTTCCCAGAGTGCATCTCTAGGAGGATTCTGGGAAGTGCGGCAGAGGGAGCAATCATCCACTGAGGAAAGAGAGTCCAACATTTGGAGTTTGCTGGTTCTGCTGATTGTTGAGGCCTAGGCAGGCATCCCCAAGAGAATTCAGAGTAAGTACAGCAGAAGAGAAACCTATTCAGGTTCTAAGTGGAAGAAGAATTTTATGGGGAGACATAATGAGAACTTGAAAAATGTTCTCTGTCAGACTCCCTTCCTTCTTGCAGAAACCCAGCAATGACCACAGTTTTGTATCATAACTTGTGGAGCTATCAGATTAACTACAGCTAATAATTTTCTGATACTTTTTAGGAGAGTTGTTTAAAAATGGAATTTGTTAATTTCTCTGCATTGTGCCTGAATTATTTTGAATTAAGGGAGGAAAAATTATGTTTTAGAAAGCAAACTATAAAGCTGGTCAGTGAGACCTTGAAATCTGTTTCCCAGCAGCTCCTCAGTTTTGCATATTTCCCATCCCACTGAGGTCCACAATCATGAAAAATCAGACTCCCTGAAAAGAACTCTCTCAAACACTACTGAACCTGCCTCTTCGTAGAAGCAACCAGAGAGATTCGAGATGGGCTTTTTTGTCATGCTGTAGTGCTTTATAAATTAATCTTTCTTCTGTTAAGATGAACAGGATGCAAAGCATATGCGAATCATTTATTACAGGAGTTCAGAGAAATTCTTCCTCTTAAGGGCTTTTCCTCATCATTATTTAATAGTTTTTTGGTCAAAATAATATTACCTTTCATCTCTGTCAGTCTTGTTTATGTTTTGTTTTGTGTTTTTTTTGGCCACGAGGCATGTGGAATCTTAGCTCCCCGACCGGGGATTGGACCTGCACCCCCTGCCTTGGAAGGCAAAGTCTTAACCACTGGACCATCAGGGAAGTCCCTGCCAGTCTTGCTTAAAAACTTACTTTTAAAAGTACTTTTTAAAAATTGTACTTTCTAAAAACTTAAATAGTACATGAAAGCTGGAAGGTGATTTCCCATGTATTTCTCATCAATACATGAGCTTTGGAACCAGATAGCCCTGAGTTTCCATCTATTGCTCCCTAGATCATCATCTCAGATGGTTAAACTCTCAAAGCTTTATCTTCCTCTCTTGTAAAATAGAATAAATTCATTCATTCATTCATTCATACATATTGTGTTTTATACTGTGATAGGGACTATGCAAGATGCTGTAGATAGGGAAGATGCAATCCCAACTCTTAAGGATTTTACAGTCTAACAGATCTGAGAATTAGGTATGTCAAAACCTGACATAGTTATAACACACTTTAGATCCCTTTTCTCTCCTTTCTTCCCCTGTGAGAAGTGAGACAGAAACCAAGCTCCCCAACAAGTTAGGTGACAGCCCCAGGTCACAAATTCGGTCAGTGGGAAAGCCAGGAACAAAAGTCTGAGTCTCTCCAGTGCTTACTTCCCTGTCCCTTTCTTGCTTTGGAGGAGACATGAATTTGCACTGAAAACAAAATAGAAGGCAGGCCTGAGCTTGTCATCTAAAGTAAAATAATGGTGCTAATATTTTCTTCCAAGAGTAATATTGTGAATAGTGCATTTTGATCCCCAGTGTGCCATCAGGCGTAAAGTACAATAATAGTTGACAATTCAAACAAAAAAAAAACTATCCTGTTCCTAATGGGGAATTTGAACAGGTGGATGTGTGTTTCATATGTAGCATGTTTACCAGTTGTTGATCAGCATGTTTACCAAGTCTGAGTCCTTGGGTCAATACATTTTGAATAATATATCACACCGAAGACCCCTAAAGGTGAAAATCACAAACCATTTCAGAAAAGCAGTAGCAAATTTTTCCTGCATGAGGTTTCTAAATAATATATGGCCATAAGAAATTATATTTTTATCCTAAAAGTAATCTCACATAGCTTCTTGACTGTTTTAACAAGCCTCTTTTTTTGTGCTGAGGTTCAGTCTGAATGGCAGCTTCCCAGAGAAAAGCAATATATGTAGCAGTGGTTCCTACAATGCATTTCAGTGATCATATTGTGGAAAATGCTGTAAATGTACTATGCTATTTTAAAAATTAGAATGGTCAAAAGTAGAGTAAAACCACAATAAATAAATGAGCATAGGACATCAAACAGACACTTTACAAAAGGGGCGCTAGAACTATTAAATCTGAAAACACTTTGAATCTCAATAGTGATCAAAGAAATATAAAAGTTCTTTTTTTTTAACCAAATGCTATCAAACTTTGTTAAGTGTGGCAATGTGTAGAAAGAGCCATATAATTTTAAAACAAATTTTGTCCCAGTAGTTCTATGTAGGGGAACTTATCTTAAAGAGGTAACCTGAAAATATCAGTACAGAAGTATTTAGCAGTATTTTATTTCTGGTAATTTAAAATCAGAGCCACCTAAATGTCTAAAATTAGGGGAATATTTAGAAAAATAAGGATGGGAGTCTACTTGGTATAATATTATGCAGTCAAAAAAATCAATAAGTAAAGCTTATACAAAAATATGGAAAACTGCTTATGACATGTTTCATGAAAGCAACTTGAAAAAATGTTTACTGATTATAAATGTGTAAAGGTTGTATGTGCAAAAGACTAGTATATAAATTATAAGTTATATTAATGGGGTGATATTATGGGCACTCTTACAATTCTGTTTTCTAGATGTCCTATAATATAGTTATATTAACTTGATAATTTAAATGATCTATTTGGAAGAGAAAAATATGGTTAAAGCTGAATTTTAAGGAAATCATTTTCTCTTCTTTGACTTTTAAGTAGTCTACACTGCTTTTATATAAGATGTGTGTAAAAAATAAACAAGGGACCATTTAGAAAAGGTATTAGACTTAATCTTTACTGGGTTTATGACTGTACCAATGAAGGTACAATTCTCAGTTAAAATATATTTGGTTTTCCTCTTGATTATCCATTTTTTTTAAGCTACATTAGGAACTTTACTATGTCTTCTACAAGCTCGGTGACCACCAACATGTGAGTCAGCAGGACATGATAATCCACAATTGGCTAAGGTCAGGCAGCAAAGCACAGTGGGCCACACAGATTAGTTGGTAGTCATAACTACAAACAACTCTTACAGTCTCACCAAAGGAATTCAAGGAACTCACCAAAGAAATTCCCTATGGTTCTCAGGGAATGAGATGAAGTGCTACTGTGAACAAGGGCCTGGAAAAAGCCTCACAGTGCAGTTAGTCCTGGGAACTACTGTTTTATTACATGCTATCTTATTGTACAAGAAATATGAACACATGGTTAAAAATTTTTTTTAAGTACAGAAATATAAAAATTACAAGTACCCTTTTCAATCCCTGTGTCCATCCCACTCTTTCAAATTAGTCACCGTTAACACTTTGGTATGTGGACTTCTAGTCATTTTAAAAATATAAATAAATACATATCCAATTAATTATATTGGTATGTATATATCCTTTTCTTTATAAATTAATTAGATCATGCTAAACTAACCAAATACTACTTGCTTTTCTTTCTTTTTTTTTTTTTTTGCGGTACGCGGGCCTCTCACTGTTGTGGCTTCTCCCGTTGTGGAGCACAGGCTCCGGACGCGCAGGCTCAGCGGCCATGGCTCATGGGCCCAGCCGCTCCGCGGCATGTGGGATCTTCCCAGACCGGGGCACAAACCCGTGTTCCCCACATCAGTAGGCGGACTCTCAACCACTGTGCCACCAGGGAAGCCCTTGCTTTTCTTATTTAATAATATATTCTGAATATCCTTCCCTGTTACTACATATATTTTTTCTACTGTTATCTGTTTATTTTTAATAGCTGTGTATTATTCCATTGTATCACAATTTTCAGTTAACATTCCTGTACATATCCTTTTCTTCCTAGGATAAATTCCTAGAAGTGGAATTGCTAGGGGAAAGGGATGCTTATTTTCACGTTTTGATAGATATTTCCAAATTGCCATCCAAAAATATCATATCAATTTACACTCTCAGAGTTGTATATGAGACAGAAACGTTGACTTTAAATTCATTTCCTCCAGTATATCACAGAAGTCTTTGGGTTATTAAAATAAGGATTATACTTTTAATACTCTCCTAGAGTGCTTTATAACCCACATTTCACATACCGCCTTCTGTGAAAGCTATATATTTATTTTCTCTCTCCTGCTAGAGTCCCTTGAGGGATGTTTATCCTATACATTATTGTGTCCCTTAAGAGAGCTTGCATAAAGTCAGTACTCAATAAATATTTTGTTGAATGTCACTTACTAAATATATTTTACCCTTGGTTAGGACATAGATTATAGCCAAAACTGTCCAAGTATTAGTCATCAGTGATTCATAACTATGCAACCAAGAAGTAGGCCTAAACTTCAGACATTCCTTGGTGGTTTAGTGTTAAAGCTTGCTTCCCTTGGGCACAGTTAAAAGGGTAGTTGGTTATTTAACTGTACTGATTTTCTTGTTTCAGTGGAACTTCTTTGACTTTTTTATTGCTAGTGTGAACTGTACTTTTCAGGGAGAATAAAACACTTACTGTTATACAATTTAAAAGAAATCACCTTCTGCAGAATGGATTCTTAAGATATAGAATTATTTTTCCTCTCACAGTGAGATCTAAAAAGTATCTTAGATCCATGTGGGTTTGCATAGCTGCCTTTTGAAATGTTTTCCTAAATGCCTGTAATTTTATATTTTTCTTATCTACAGGATTCTTCTTACTTCATTTTCAAAAGGACTTTGCTTTTCATGTATTCTGAGAAACTTGACTCCATTACTCTGGAGACACTCCTAGGCTTACTTGGTCTATTAGGGTAATGCTAGCTGCTGTAAAAAAAAACTTCAAAATTTCAGTGGCTTAATATGGTAGAAGCTTGGGCTTCCCTGGTGGCACAGTGGTTGAGAGTCCGCCTGCCGATGCAGGGGACACGGGTTCGTGCCCCGGTCTGGGAAGATCCCACATGCTGCGGAGCAGCTGGGCCCGTGAGCCATGGCCACTGAGCCTGCGCGTCCGGAGCCTGTGCTCCACAACAGGAGAGGCCACAACAGTGAGAGGCCCGTGTACCGCAAAAAAAAAAAAAAAAAAAAAATATATATATATATATATATATATATATATATATATGGTAGAAGCTTACTTCTCTTTCGTAAGTAGTCTAAGGTGGGGACTCTTTGGTTGGTGGGTGGCTTTTCTCCATGTAGTGATTCAGGGATCTAGGCTCTTCTATCTAATGGCTCTGCCATTCCAGAGTCTTCCAAGCAGACGGGGATAGAGGATGAAGAAGGCATACCACTACTTAACTGTGTCAGCCTAGAAGAGATACACATCACTTCTAGTCACATTCCATTGTTAAGACCTAGTTTTGGTCCTACCAAAGGACCAAAGGAGGAGAGAAATGTAGGCCTTGGCTTGGCAACTACCACCCAGAAAGAATTCCATATGTGGAAGGAGGAGCACATATTTTTTCATGTATAGTTAGCTGATTCTCACAACAACCTATTAGGTAGGCAGAACAGGTTTCAATTTTGTAGATTAGGAAAGGTACTGAAAAGTTGAAATCCCACAGCTAGTTAGCAGTATAAATGCAATTTAGAAGCCAGATCATCTGACTCCCATTCAGTTTATCTTTCCTTAGTATTAAATAGTGATCCTATTTTGGCTTAAAGTATAACCCTCTTGGTGATTCATTACTTTAAATTGCATGCTATGATCTCTCTCTTTTTTTTCTAAACTCCTCTTTCCCCTAAGGACCTGACAATGTCCCTGTATTGTGGAATTACTCGCAGGAGAAAATCTTTTTGGTGCTATAGGCTGCTGTCAACCTATGTCACTAAGACACGGTGAGTTTTGACCAAACTGAGCTCTAATTATTATATCTTTGGTCCATTAAATTATAAAATATAAGTATCTCAAAATCCTATATTGGGGATTACGGATGTATGATTAAGATTTACGTATAAAGATGTTCAATGCAAATTATTTATAACTAGAGAATTTCTAAACAATTAAATTTCCAATATCTAAAATGTCTGACATACTTAAATATAAGTTCTTTTTTTAAGATAAGAACTTTGGGGACTTCCCTGGTGGGTGGTTAAGACTTCACCTTACAATGCAGGGCGTGTGAGTTAGATCCCTGGCTGGGGAGCTAAGATCTCACATGCCTTGGGGCCAAAAAACCAAAACATTAAAAAAAAACCAGAAGCAATATTGTAACAAATTCAATGAAGACTTAAAAATAAAAGATAAGAACTTTGTCTTTTCCCCTATGGTACCCCTAGTGCATAAAACCCTAGTATCTGGCACATAGTAGGCACTGAAATATTGTTGAATGGATGAATGAACAGTAAGGGAAAAATTAATTAAATCATGATATACCCATATGATAGAATTAAAAACTATATTGAATAATAGTTCATTAAGGTTCCTGAAAATAAGGTAGATAACTCCAGTCCCTGCATACCTCCCCATCCCCTCGCAACTCCCTCCCCCAAGAACTAAACCACAGTGAAAGGCAGACTAGAAAAAAAAAAAATCTACACCAGTACAGGAAGGTGATAAAGGACTTCTTTGTCCCCAGCCGGGGCAAATATAAAATCTGTGAATTTGAAATCAGTAGCCTGCTCTCATTCAGTTTTGGGGTTTAAATTTGCACCATCTATGTGGTATGGTCCAAAACCCCCAAACTAAGAAAAGACTTTAAGTAGTATTTGTAGACTTGCAGATGTAAAACCCCTCTGGAGGGATACACTCACTACCAGGGCTTCCCACACTGAAAGCTCTGCCATACATGAGGGCCCAGTTCAATGTTTAAAGGCACATAAACGTACACAATCTTACATGAGCAAGAGTTAGAAGACAACAAAATTGCAATACTTGTTTTAGATATTGTTGGACATTTGGGTTATTTACAGTTCTCAGGCTGAGACTCTAAGAACAATAGCAGAATTACTGAAGTCTAAAAAATGAGTGTTAAAGTGATTAAATGTATTGAAAATTAATTAAAAATCATAAGAAAACTAAAATTCTATCAGTAAAGAATATGGTGTGAAAAATGTTAATATGCTTACAAAAAAAGGCTACAAAGTAGTAGATCAGTTCTAAAAGTACTTATTGCATATGTATAGATGCATAATATTAATAAATACTTTGGAGAATTCCAAGGTATAAACAATGATCATCTGTGAGTGGTGGGATTTCTTTTTTTAAAAATTAAATTAATTAATTAATTAGGCTGTGTTGGGTCTTTGTTGCTGTGCGCGGCCTTCTCATTGCAGCGACTTCTCTTGTTGCGGAGCACGGACTCTAGGCACACGGGCTTCAGTAGTTGTGGCACACGGGCTCAAGTGGTGGCTCATGGGCTCTAGAACGTAGGCTCAGTAGTTGTGGCGCATGGGCTTAGTTGTTCCGTGGCATGTGGGATCTTCCCAGACCAGGGCTCGAACCCGTGTCCCCTGCATTGGCAGGCAGATTCTTAACCACTGCGCCATAGGGAAGTCCGTTTTTTCTTATTATGAAAGTTAAAAAATAGTCATTCTATAGAAATCAGAAAATACAGTTACCAATTTTTTTTAAAAAGGGAAATCATCCAGAATCCCACCACTCAGGGACTTCCTTGGGGACGCAGTGGTTAAGAATCCGCCTGCGAATGCAGGGAACACGGGTTCGAGCCCTGGTCTGGGAAGATCCCACATGCCACGGAGCAACTAAGCCCATGAGCCACAACTACTGAAGCCTGTGCACCTAGAGCCCCTGCTGCACAAAAGAAGCCACCGCAATGAGAAGCCCGCGCACCGCAACGAAGAGTAGCCCCCGCTCGCTGCAACTAGAGAAAGCCCGCGCGCAGCAACAAAGACCCAACGCAGCCAAAAATAAATAAATAAATAAATTTATTTTTTAAAAAAACCCTGCTCCTATGTTATGGGGGTATAAATTAATAAGAAATAAACAGTTTAAGTTTGATAATTTTAGTGTGTTATGGTTTCCAAACTATTATACTTAAAGGTGAAAAATGCATTTGTAAGTTATTTATCTATTTATTATTGAGGTATAGTTGATTTACAATATTATATTAGTTTCAGGTGATTAACACAACGATTCAAAATTTTTATAGATTATATTGCATTAAAAGTTATTATAGAGTCTCTGGGAGGGCTCACGCCAAGGAGTACTTCCCAGAACTTCTGCTGCCAGTGTCCTTGTCCTCACTGTGAGCCACAGCCACCCCCCACCTCTGCAGGAGACCCTCCAACACTAGCAGAGCCTTGGACCCTGAACCTTCAGAGACACGTCTGGTGCCCCTCATTGTCCTATGTTTTTAGAATGAAGAAGTTTAATTTCCGAAAAGTTTTGGATGGCTTAACTGCCTCCTCCCCTGGCAGTAGTAGCAGCAGTGGCAGTAACAGTGGTGGCGGGGCTGGAAGTGGTTCCATGTATCCAGGAGGGACTGCAGGGGTTCTCAGAGAGGAGATTCAGGAAACCTTAACTTCAGACTATTTCCAGATTTGTAAGCTTGTGCAAGTGAAAGCATGCAAGTGAAAGCTTGGAGTCCTAACCACTGGACCACCAGGGAAGTCCCACAATTGATAGTTCTGTTGTTAGTAGTAATACTAGTATTGTAGCTTTGAAACTATTTTACGCATAATATACATTATATATGTATATGTTATGTATATGCATAAGCAAATACGCAATCATGTTAATGTCATTAAAACCAAGATTTTCAGTGTGAAAGCAAAGGGATACAAATATAATAACTGATGATTTAATTGTTCACTTAAATTGGAAATATCCATATGAATGCAAGATTTAGTTTTCTTTCTGAAATTCACATATTTCCTAGCTTTATTTACTGAGAGGGCATAGAAATAATGACAGTCTGGTAGAAGTGAGCATCCCCAGTGCTGATCATAGTCTCTGAAAGCCATTTCCCAACAAAAGGAAGAAGGGCTCCTTGAAAAGAATGGCTGATTCTAGGTCTGGGGCAGGAAATGTACCAGATGAGCTTGATACCTCTTGCTATGCCAGAAAGCAGGAATGCTTTCAATACCACTGGGGTTGTGTGGATACACGGGTCAACTTCAAGGAGTTCACATTGGCCAAATTTGGGACAATTTGAGCCTTGAATACTGCAATGTATAAAGCATAATGTATACAGGCATACCTCATTTTACTGTGTTTTGCTTCATTGCGCTTTGCAGATACTGTGCTTTTTACAAATTGAGAGTTTGTGGCAACCCTGCGTCAAGTAATCCTCTTGGAACAATTTTTCCAACAGCATTTGCTCATTCCATGTCTCTGTGTCACGTTTAGGTAATTCTCACAATAATTCAAACTTTTTCATTATAATTATATTTGTTGTGATCTGTGATCTTTGATGTTACTATTGTAATTGTTTTGGGGCATCACGAACCTGTGCCCATTTTTTTTTTTTTTTTTTTCGGTACTCGGGCCTCTCACTGTTGTGGCCTCTCCCGTTGCGGAGCACAGGCTCCGGACGTGCAGGCTCAGCGGCCATGGCTCACGGGCCCAGCCGCTCCGCGGCATGTGTGATCTTCCTGGACCGGGGCACGAACCCGTATCCCCTGCATCGGCAGGCGGACTCTCAACCACTGCACCACCAGGGAAGCCCCCTTTTTTTTTTTTTAACATCTTTATTGGAGTATGATTGCTTAATGGTGTGTTGGTTTCTGCTGTGTGGCAGGGTGAATCAGCTGTACATATACATGTGTCCCCGTGTCTCTTCCTTCTTGTATCTCCCTCCCTCCCACCCTCCCTATCCCATCCCTCTAGGTGGTCACAAAGCACAGAGCTGATCTCCCTGTGCTATGCGGCTGCTTCCCACTAGCTATCTATTTTACATTTGGTAGTGTATATATGTCCATGCCACTCTCTCACTTTCTCCCAGCTTACCCTTCCCCCTCCCCGTGTCCTCGAGTCCATTCTCTAGTAGGTCTGTGTCTTTGTTTCTGTCCTGCCCCCTAGATTCTTCATGTCCATTTTTTTTTTTTAAATTCCATATATATGTATTGGCATGTGGTGTTTGTTTTTCTCTTTCTGACTTGCTTCGCTGTGCGGCAGACTCTGGGTCCGTCCACCTCACTGCAGGTGGCTCAATTTTGTTTCTTTTTATGGCTGGGTAGTGTTCCATTGTATGTATGCGCCACATCTTTTTTATCCATTCATCTGTCGATGGACACTTGTCTTGCTTCCATGTCCTGGCTATTGTGGATGGAGCTGCAATGAACATTGTGGTACATGACTCTTTTTGAATTATGGTTTTCTCAGGATATATGTCCAGTGGTGGGATTGCTGGGTCGTATGCTAGTTCTATTTTTAGTTTTTTGAGGAGCCTCCATGCTGTTCTCCATGGTGGCTTTATCAATTTACATTCCCACCAACGGTGCAGGAGGGTTCTCTTTTCTCCACACTCTCTCCAGCATTTGTTTGTAGATTTTTTGATGATGGCCATTCTGACGGGTGTGAGGTGATGCCCCATTGTGGTTTTTATTTGCATTTCTCTAATTGATGATGCTGAGTATTCTTTCATGTGTTTGTTTTGCCTGGTCTCTTGAAATCACTTCCTAACTGAGTTTGTCACCTCTTGTTTTACCCTATTCCAATTCATTTTGTTATAATAATGGTTATTTCTGAATTATAATGTAATTATGTCATTTTTCCTGCTAAAAATTCTATGTTGGTTTCCCTAGAGCAGTGATGATCTAGAAACAAAAGTCTTATGTAAAATCCCAATAAAATAACACCTATTAAAACAAATAAATATGGTACTTTATTGGTGTACATTTAAAAAAAAGTTATTATAAAATATTGGCTATATTCCCTGTGCTGTAAAATATATCCTTCTAGTTTATTTATTTTTTACTGAAGTATAGTTGATTTACAGTGTTTCAGATGTACAGCAAGAAAATGCATTTCTAAAAAAGGTGTTCCAATCAAGAAGAATGCAAGGAACTTTTTGGATCTCAGTCCCAGTTCCAGTGAGGCCCCAGGTTTAAGACCTTAACCTGGATGCTTTTGTAGATGTTTTGCTTTTTAGGATCTTTAGGGCAAAGCACAGGTTGTATCACTGCTACTGTTCTTTTACAAAGTTAGCATTTTGTTCTATTGTTTATATTTGGTAACTTCTGAGTGGCACATAGCTCTCCTTTGACATACATTGAGACTTTGTCCCAGGAGGTTGCAGTCACTCGCAATAAGTATAAAAATATCATGAGTATTCAAATCTCAGAAAACTGTTTCTTTTGTCTTCTGTTTACAAAGCGCTCACTGCAATCGCTTTTATCATACAGTCAAAAATAGGTTCCTATAGATGCCACTAGGGCATGTTTATCATTTTACTTTTTAGTTTCATGTGGAGCTAACTCTACTGGTGTTACAAAAGCTCCCAGATCCTACAGAAAATATCTCTAAACTGTGTTTCCTACTTAAGTGACAAAATATGCCATATACCTGAGAGTCTGTTGTAGGGCTTTCAGCAGTCAAAATCATTATCCCTGGGAGTTCCCTGGTTGCCTAGTGGTTAGGACCATAGGCTTTCACTGCTGGAGCTTGGGTTCAGTCCCTGGTAGGGTAACTGAGATCCTGCAGGCTGCGCGGCAAGGCCAAAAAAAAAATCATTATCCCTAAGGCTGCAGAAGGAGAATCCACATTCAGTCCTCCCTGAATCACGCAGTTCCTGCCCTGATTCCCAAGTCTCTTGAAAGGATAGACTTAGGCCGTCCTTAATGAAGGTACAGAACTTGCTCTATTACGTTTTTTTTTTTAGAGAAACTAATTACAGGATGTTCTCTTTTTCTACATTTTAATTTTGGCTATAGAAAATATTACACTTTGGGGCCTCCCTGGTGGCGCAGTGGTTGGGAGTCTGCCTGCCGATGCAGGGGACATGGATTCGTGCCCGAGTCCGGGAGGATCCCACATGCCGCGGAGCGGCTGGGCCCGTGAGCCATGGCCGCTGAGCCTGCGCGTCCGGAGCCTGTGCTCGGCAGCGGGAGAGGGCACAACAGTGAGAGACCCGCGTAACGCAAAAAAAAAAAAAAAAAAAAAAAAAAAAGAAAAGAAATTATTACACTTATTAAATAAGTGTATGTCAAATATGGCTTCACTTTCATCAATGATCCCTTCAGTAGAGATAAGAAGCTAACGGCATCCACCTGGGGGAATAGATGTTTGAAATAAGAGTGCATTGAAGATAAATTTGCTCTTTATCATCCCTAGATTGAATAAGGGTTTCTGAAGGTATACTGTTTGTTCCTTGTCTGCAATAATAAAGTCTGCTCCCATCTCTAGGTGCTCTGTGTTTGATGTTTTATCACTGAACTTGTTTTCCTTTCACTCCACTGCATGTAAATTCTTGCCTCACAGCATAATATTGGCAAAGTACCTTGAGGTTCAATTCAGTAAATATTTATTACCCTTGAAGTTCAATTCAATAAATACTTATTGAATTGAGCCATTCAATATGCTAATTACCCATGATACAGAACTAAGGCAGACCCTGCCCTTAAGAAGATCATAGTCATTTTTGATAAAGGAGGTAAGAATATACAATGGAGAAAAGTCAGCCTCTTCAATAAGTGGTGCTGGGAAAACTGGACAGCTACATGTAAAAGAATGAAATTAGAACACTCCCTAACACCATACACAAAAATAAACTCAAAATAGATTAAAGACCTAAATGTAAGGCCAGACACTATCAAACTCTTAGAGGAAAACATAGGCAGAACACTCTATGACATCAATCACAGCAAGATCCTTTTTGACCCAACTCCTAGAGAAATGTAAATAAAACCAAAAATAAACAAATGGGACCTAATGAAACTTAAAAGCTTTTGCACAGCAAAGGAAACCATGAACAAGACCAAAAGACAACCCTCAGAATGGGAGAAAATATTTGCAAATGAAGTAACTGACAAAGGATTAATCTCCAAAATATACAAGCAGCTCATGCAGCTCAATATCAAAAAAACAAACAACCCAATTAAAAAATGGGCAGAAGACCTAAATAGACATTTCTGCAAAGAAGATATACAGATTGCCAACAAACACATGAAAGGATGCTCAACATCACTAATCATTAGAGAAATGCAAATCAAAACCACAATGAGGTATCACCTCATACAAGTCAGAATGGCCATCATCAAAAAATCTACAAACAATAAATGCTGGAGAGGGTGTGGAGAAAAGGGAACACTCTTGCACTGTTGGTAGGAATGTAAACTGATACAGCCACTATGGAGAACAGTATGGAGGTTCCTTAAAAAACTACAAATAGAACTACCATATGACCCAGCAATCCCACTCCTGGGCATATACCCTGAGAAAACCATAATTCAAAAAGAGTCATGTACCAAAATGTTCATTGCAGCTCTATTTACAATAGCCAGGAGATGGAAGCAACCTAAGTGTCCATCATCGGATGAATGGATAAAGAAGATGTGGCACATATATACAATGGAATATTACTCAGCCATAAAAAGAAAGGAAATTGAGTTATTTGTAGTGAGGTGGATGGACCTAGAGTCTGTCATACAGAGTGAAGTAAGTCAGAAAGAGAAAAACAAATAACGTACGCTAACACATATATATGGAATCTAAGGGGAAAAAAAAACGGTCATGAAGAACCTAGGGGTAAGACGGGAATAAAGACACAGCCCTACTAGAGCATGGACTTGAGGATATGGGGAGGGGGAAGGGTAAGCTGTGACAAAGTGAGAGAGTGGCATGGACATATATACACTACCAAACGTAAAATAGATAGCTAGTGGGAAGCAGCCGCATAGCACAGGGAGATCAGCTTGGTGCTTTGTGACCACCTAGAGGGGTGGGATAGGGAGGTTGGGAGGGAGGGAGACCCAAGAGGGAAGAGATATGGGGATATATGTATAGCTGATTCACTTTGTTATAAAGCAGAAACTAACACACCATTGTAAAGCAATTATTGTAAAGCAATTATACTCCAATAAAGATGTTAAAAAAAAAAGATCATAGTCTTTCAGGGGAGACACAGATTAACAAATAGCACCATGTAAGTGCAACCACAGAAGTATGGGCAAAGTATACAGTAGGACAAAGGAGGGAATGACCCCCTGTAGCCACCTCAAATCCTTTTTTAAAGAAATTTAGGATGTAAATAAATAAAAGGAATAACCATGGTAGGAGACCAGTGCAGGAACAGAATTCTCAAAGATGAATGCTGTAAAAGAAACTAAGTACGGTTTTGTAATGCTTTGATTATTTCCAAAACACAGGTATTTATCTGAGCTGAAGGAAGATGATGATGCATGTAAAAAAGCCCAGCAGACAGGAGCATTTTACCGCTTTCATAACCTGGCTCCTTTGGTTCAGAAATCAGAACATCAATACCTGGCCCCGCCAGCATAGCCTATTAGGTAAGCCCAGAGTAGACTAGTGAAGTAGACCAGGCTGTGGCCGCTAAGCAGAACTCGGTCCATATCAAATCCCTGAGAAGAATCCTCCGAGTTTAGAGTCCAGATTTTTCAAGCTTCTTCTGCCAATTAATTATTTAACGTATAAACCTGCATTGCCCAATCGAATATTTTTTGGTGATGGTTTGAACCACTATAGCCTTAAACCAAGGGTCAGGAAAACTGCTGTCCAAATTGGAACCCATGTCTGTTTTTTAAATACATTTTTATTGGAACACAGCCTCACTCATTCATTTACATATTGTTTATGACTGCTTTTGCACTACAATGGTAAAACAGAGTATTGTGACAGAGACCGTATGGCTCACAGAACTTGAAATATTTTGCCAACCCCTGCCTTGGACCAGCAATTTCCAGCCTCCAAGAAGCTGTTCACTGTTACACTGTTTAAGATTTGCATCATGACTTAATTTCTCCTTAGAAGGGTCAAAACTAAACGTGAACTAAAATTGTTTTGAGAACTCTTTTAAGGTATATAACTAGAGATATCTAAGCCATTGGGATTTGGCATTCAAGATGCTACCTTGAGTTTTATATGATGCCACTATGCAGAAACTTCTAAATACATTGCCAGGGTCAGATGTTGGAATACTTAGATAGGTAGTTTCTAGCAGTGCATAAGTACATGAGGATATTTATCAGAAGGCACTAAACATTATTTATAGATTAGCAATGTAATTTTGTATTATGAACAAATAAATATGAGCCCTTCATGCACAGGAGGATAGATTTTCTCCCTATACAGCACTTGTCTTTACAGACCAGGGTCTCAGATGAGTAGCCTACCCTGGCCCACAAAAGCAGCATGATCTGAAGAGTAAATTATAGACCTGCTTTGGGCTCTCTACCATTTTAAGTTTGACACTTATTTTTTTTTCAGTGCTTTAATAAGTCAACTATCATGTATCTTTAAAACTAGGGGATATGCTCCTTTCATGATACAATCATAGAGTAATACAGTGTTACACAGAAAGAATTCCTTTAAACTATTCAGACTGCTGATGAGAAAATGGAGGCCTTGAGAGGTTAAGTGATTAGGCCAAGATGATATAGCTAATTAGCTGCAGGGCAGTGACTAGAAGCCAGCTGTACCTACTTCAAGTTGAAGTAGATGGTTTCCAATAAGTCTAGTATGGCTCTGATGGTTTAATTAAAACCCTTGTTTTCTTCCCTTCTCCTTCTGTGTTTCTTCGAGTTGGAAAGGCTCCTGGGTAAGTTTGGGCAGGACATGCAAACAACAGAATATTCCATGCTAACTGGATGCTCCGAACAGCAAGCAGCATTGTTTGCTCTGGATCTAGGTCTAAATAGCTCCTCTTCCATAAATGGTACATAACATTATTCCTGATGGGTACTTCCCAGTGGTTCTTAGACTTTGGGATTCCACATAATAGTAAAATTTCAAAGAACATTTTAAGAATACAAAACAATTTCAATTTTTCTTAAGTTAGGACCTTAAAAGATAGTACCATCTACCATCATCATCACTTAAAGGACATTTTAATACTTTCTTTCTCAGCTAGGTGGTGGTACAAAGATGTTTACTGTATTATTCTCTGTACCTTTATACATTTATACCTTTATATGTCTTAAATATTTCATAAGAAATGTTTTAAAATTCATGACATTATTCTTATTTCTCTTATCAATGCAGGTGAATAAACATGTTACCTTGGAGTAGCTCTGGGTCTTCAGACCTGCATTTGGGAACTGGTTTGCTAGAGGCTCATGGCTCCTGTCAGGCTTTCCTTCTCTCTTTCACGGTGTAGCTGTAAAGGTAATGATGCTGGAATGGAGGTTCAGACAGGAGCTTAGAGGTCCCCTTTCATCTTTTTAGCCAGGGATAGTGTGTGGCTAGTGCGAATGTTCTTATTGCCCCGAAGAGGATCTTGGGAAACACTATGCTCTAATGTTTCCCAAATTTGCCTGAATATAAGAATCTCCTGGTGCTTGTTAAAAAATCAAGATTTCTGGGCCTCACTCACCTGCTATGCAGAATCTCCAGGCAGGGGTTTGAGAACCTGTATATTTTTTTATTCTCCCTAGTTGAGTCATATTAGGTGAGTTTGGGAAACACTGTTCTAACAGAATATACTTGAGAGGGTCCCTGAGGTAAAGCTTGACATTCATTTCATTTTGTTCTCTTTTCTAATTTTTTAGCTTCCTTACAGAAAACTGAAATGGAGACAGAGCTCAAGGGGTCTTTCACTGGGCTGAGGAAGGCTCTCTTTCAGCTGAATGTGAAGGATGCCTCCTTGCTATCCATGGTAGATTGATTTCTTGGTTCTGTAGGAAATTAAGTAAAGTAGTGTATATGGGAAACATTTGATTTTTTTTTTTTCAGATCATAGTCCTTCCTACAAACCTTGGCAGAAGGACAATGTGCTGTAGGGAGATTGCTTATTCTTCTTTCTTTTACCCTGTTTTTGGCAGGACCGTTGTTAGTACCATTGTCTCCTGAGGGTGTGCAGATATATGGCAATATGATCTATCAGCCTTATAAACATTTTTAATGACCCACAGCATGACATATACATCATGAGGAGTTATTTTATATTGCTTTAACGACTTGTCCTCCAGCTTTAGATTTCACTTGCTAAAGTGCTTTTGACTGCCCATTTAAAGAGGTATCTCTAAACATTTTTAAAATTATTTATTTATTTATTTTTGACTGTGCCAGGTCTTAGTTGCGGCACACAGGATCTTCGTTGTGGCATGCAGACTTCTTTAGTTG
This sequence comes from Tursiops truncatus, assembly GCF_011762595.2. Taxonomy (NCBI): domain Eukaryota; kingdom Metazoa; phylum Chordata; class Mammalia; order Artiodactyla; family Delphinidae; genus Tursiops; species Tursiops truncatus. The sequence goes on along the minus strand of NC_047049.1, from coordinate 59,028,092 downwards.
CAAAATGCAGACTCTTAGTTGCAGTATCTAGTTCCCTGACCAGGGATGGAACCCAGGCCCCCTGCATTGGGAATGTGGAGTCTTACCCACTGGGCCACCAGGGAAGTCCCTTAACATTTTTTATTTGCAAAAAAATTCCAACTTTATTGGAGAGGAGTACATGTTGGGGTGGTAATTATACTGAAAATGTTTTCTTTTTAAGCTGGCTCATAAGTTCACGGGTGTTCATTATGATATTTTATATATCATATTTTTAAAATAATTCATAATACATTTAAAATATGCTTTTTAAAAATTCATACTTCAGAGAATTCCCTGGCGGTCCAGTGGTTAGGAGTTGGGCTTTCACTGTTGTGGGCCTGGTCAATCCCTGGTCGGGGAACTAAGATCCCGCAAGCCACACAGCACAGCCCCCCAAAATAAAATAAAATAAAATTCGTACTTCAGATGCTAGAGGACTATGTTCAAATAGTTTCCTTATTTTAAAGTTTAAATAGTTAATAAGCATTTAAAGTAGGTGAGCTGAAAAGGGATTGGTGTGTCCCTTTGAGTTGCTCTAAATAGTAGTCCCAGCACCATTATAATGAGCCCCACATACTCTCCAAATGAAACCAAGCCCATCTTTGTATTCCTAGGCTCAGGCTCTTCTCCATTGGCATGATGCTCATCAGTTCTGCAGCAGAAGTGGACAGCCCACCAAGAAGAATGTGGCTGGCAGCAAGCGTGTGTGCCCTTCCAATAAGATCATCTATTATCCACAGGTAATTATCGCTTTAAAAGGTCAGTAATCCAAGAAGGCTGTGCACTACTTTGTCTTGTGGATGGAAGCCTGTACAGCTAAAAGGCTTTCCTTAGTTACCCATTACTTTGTTTCATTAACAGGCCCCAAAGCCCTAGTGCCCAAGTTTCCATCCCCTTTTCCTAGATGACTCCTGTGGTGATCACTCTGGTGTCAGATGGGACTCAATGACTGCTTGCCCGCCAGAGTTCCTTTCCCAAGGGAATGTATTCTGCCTTGGCAGGTTTTTGTGATAATAGGTAAGGAATTTCGGGCATATACAGATAACATTGAAAGACATGAAATCTTATAGTATGAAATAGTATGTATTTCTTATTCTTGTTGCCATAGTGTCTCAAGCACATTCTTCCCTATTATATCAAGAAAACTACTTTGTGGCATCAATTCTCCAATATTTTATAGGCAAATTTTCAAACATAAGCATAGCTGGAAGATTTATACAGTAAACACCCATGTACTCACCACCTAAATTCCATAATTACTATGTTTACTTTATCACATATCTGTCTATGCATTCCTCTATCCACCCATTAATCCATCTTATTTTTTGATGCACAGATTGCAGACATTAGTACACTTCCTCCTAAATATTTCAACATGCATATTAATATTATATTAACTAGAATTTAATATTTATTTACAGGTTTGTTTGGTTTTTTTGTCAGTCTATTGGGGTAAAATTTGCAAATGGTGAAATGTGGCATTTGAACTTTATTAAAAACCTGAGGGCAGCAGTAGCCTCTCCGACTCTTATTTTGTGTAACTAACCTAGTAGGTTCAAGTATTGTGGTTCAATACCCAACTTCAGACTTGATTCCTAGTGTAGAGACTCAGAGATTTAGGGCTCCCCCAAGAGTATTTCATTGACTTGGGAGCCAGTTTTGCGTTCCTTTCGCCAACGGGCTTCTGTATCACCCTTCCTGCTGCAGGGCTGTCCTGAATTAATCTGTGTGCTTATAGGTGAAAGTCTGGAAGAGGCTATCTGGCGAGAAGCTGCAGGAGAGGTGGGATTGGAGGTGGAAAGACTGCAATACTCTGCATCTCAGCACTGGCCCTTTCCTAATGGTGCACTCATGATTGCTTGTCATGCAACTGTGAAACCAGGGCAGACAGAGGTGAGTTCTGATGCTTCCCTTATGATATATCCTTTGCCTCATCCAAGCTGGTCCATAGGTACTTACTAAGCACCTGTCTAGTCCAGCATTGTTTAGATTATACAAAGACATGTAATATATGATTTATACCTTTAAGGAATTTGCAATCTTATAAACAACTAATCACCATAAAAATTGGGAGTGCCAACACAATCACCATTCTTCCTTGTATATATCTCAATCATGAAACAATTTATCTTTCATCATCAGGAAATTAACAGTCTTGCATAGAATAGGCACACAATAAATATATAAAATTTAATGACTGATTTCAGAATTGGTATTATTGCTCCAGTCAGGATGTTGGGGACTAATAATATAAAATCATAGGAACTTCTGATTGAGAGGGACTTAGATGTTGTCTTATCCCACCTCACCTTGCTCTAACATCCCTGACAGATGGTGTTGTGGTCCCTATGTGCCAAAGTCTATTTTGTGCTTTGGTTTCTATACAATGAATAATATCTAATCTGTCTCAGCTCCCTGTGGATGCAGTTTGCATTTTTGCTTCTTGCAAGGCAGATACTATGCTTTTGACTATCATTAATTAACACATCCTTTGAAGAAGAGTAACATGTATATGTTCTTTTTTTTAGTTATATAATTTTACCTCTCAGTGTTAACCACTTTTTTTTTTTTTTTTGGCCACGCCGCATGGCTTGCAGAATCTTAGTTCCCCAACCAGGGATTGAACCTGGGCCACAGTAGTGAAAGTGCCGAGTCCTAACCACTGGACCACCCGGGAATTCCCAAACCACTCAATATTTTACTATTTGAGCTTCCAGGATTTAAAATTTTTTTTTTAATATTTAAAATATATACTTAACTCTCATCTCTTAATTATGGTACTTTTGCTTCTGGACCCTATCTAGAACTGATTATCTCCCAGACTATAGATCCCAGATATTACCTTCTAAGATTGCTCAGTTCTGGAATCATTTTCTCATCTTTGGCTGTCGTATTCTAAGTTTTGTATCTCCTAACCTTATAGCCTGTTTTTCCTTATGTCTTTCAGATCCAGGTGAACTTGAGAGAACTAGAAGCAGCTGCCTGGTTCAGTCATGATGAGGTGGCCACAGCCCTGAGGAAAGACAACCCATATTATCAGCAACAGAATGGGGCTTTCCCATTCTGGTTGCCCCCCCCCCCCCAAGTTAGCCTTTACCCACCAACTGATAAAAGGAGTGGGTGGAAAAACCGACCTGTTCTATCCTGCCTGCTTAGCTCAGATCAGGCCACCTAATTAGATAAATCCCTCCTATCTCAGAGGGGCACATCAGAGATCAACTGATGAAGAGGTGGTGACGAAAGGTCATCTCCAGGCCAACATCATAAGAAGGCAGAGCAGATGGTGAGCCCCCAGCAAGGCACATCTGCCAGCAGTGTTAATAAAAGAAGTTCCTAATCACAGGCAATCAAAAATGCCAAAACTGATGAGATGACGATTGTCAAAATCAGAGGGAAAGTTGAAGCATTAGTTTGGATATGGGCCCTTGCTCATTCATTTTCTCCTGTGCTTTGGAAGCAAACATCTTTTGGCATGTGGCTTGTCAATGCTGGGTTTATACTAACTGCCAAAATGTGCCTGGTATAATTTTGGTTACAACTTTTATTTTAATATTGAAAATATATAGCAGATCTCAACCCTCTACTGAGTTCCTTTTTATCCTCATACAATTTAAAAAAATAGCACATATTTTTTAAACAAATTTATTTACTTATTTATTTGTGGCTGTGTTGGGTCTTCGTTGCTGTGCGCGAGTTTTCTCTAGTTGCGGCGAGTGGGGGCTGCTCTTTGTTGTGGTGTGCGGGCTTCTCATTGCGGTGGCTTCTCTTGTTGTGGAGCACGGGCTCTAGGCGTGCAGGCTCGGTAGTTGTGGCTTGCGGGTTCTAGAGCGCAGTCTCAGTAGTTGTGGTGCACGGGCTTAATTGCTCCGCAGCATGTGGGATCTTCCTGGACCAGGGCTCGAACCCATGTCCCCTGCACTGGCAGGCGGATTCTAAACCACTGTGCCACCAGGGAAGCCCAGCACATTTTTGAATTTGTGTAGAGGTAATTATTTTGTACATTGTAGTTAAATAAAAGTCATATTCCTTTAAGTCCTTCATCCCAGGAAAGTGGAAGTTAAGGTCTTCCTCAAAGTACTCTCTAGTAAATCAGAGGCAGTGATGTTCTATTGAGGTAACTGCATGCCAGTGGGGCTCAAGAGCGTAAGTCTTTTTTGCTGTTACTTGCTCAGTTTGTGACCCAGGGAAAAGATTATCACTTGCCATGCCTGTTTTCCTAAAGGTAAAATGGTTGCTGCCTTTTGCACACCCAGTAAGTGTAACTTCAATGAAGCGATCAGTGAAGATGAACCATTTCTTGAGTTTTATGGGATAAACTAAATTTAGGATTTCTTATCATTCATATATACCATTCTAAACCTTGTCATAGGGAAGAAGCACTTATCTGGAGGAAATGGAATAAATTTCTGTACCTTTGTTCAGATGTATATTTCTGTCTTATGAAGTGAGAAAATTGCAGAAAGTGAGAATTGGGGGTGGGAGTAATCTATTAGTGTGACAAACATTTAAGTCCAGATTCCAAGTCTGTGGAATGACTAAAGCAATATTCAGAAGAAATCCTGTTAGAGGTCTGTTTGAAAAGAGGAATGGCTGGGGAAAGTCTTATCTTCAGGTACTTTTAGGCAACTAACTAGTGATTAAAGACACAAGTGCCAAAGACCCTAAGATTATTCACACATCCAAGTCCCACAGGACTAAGTAAAAGAGATTCTAGAACTAGAAAGATTGAAGTGACTGAATTTCCTTTTGATCCCAAAAGGTTGTTACTCTCACCATTGCCAGCAAAACATCATTGCTTTGGGGAAATCAAACTGCCTTCATCAGGAAATATTGAGGGATAATATGTGATGGGACTTGATTGTCCTGTTAGATTGGCAGCTTGCCCTGACCTGGGCTGAACCTAGCATGTAGAAGGGAAAAGCACTCTCGAAAGAGAGATCCTGAGATTTCTTCATATCTTGCAGTTAGAAGAAAACAGTTCAGGGTCCATGTGTATTACCATCTCCCAATGTTTTCTATCTCTTTGTGGGTGTGTTTGTGAGCACATGTGTACACAGTATTTTCAGACTGGGGAATCTGAAAATACTGATAGAAAGGGGAGTGTGCAGGACTCCTGGTTGTGAGTTTCTCAAACCTACCATGGAGTGTTTACTTTTGGATTAATGTGTTGTGCTGGAAAAGAAAAAATGAGAATGGCTAATAGGAGGAGCTGCAACATTGAACTTTGTTTCCCAGCAGTGAGTGGGAAGAGGGCTTTGCTTCTTAGAACTCCAAGGATAACTGAAAGCAGAGGCCAAAGAGGGCAGGGTTGGGGCACTGAAAAATGGCAGATAAATAAAAGAAACTTTGGTGCGGGGCTCACCTGCCTGGAGAATATTTATGTGGCAATGAATCATGAAGGTGCTAAGGATAAAAAGAACCCAATGGGTCCATGAAGAAGAATAGCAAAAACAGGTAAAACGCTAAAATTATTGGACACCTGAGGGAGACAGACTCAAGGTCATTGGTAACTGGAATAAAAAAGCAACTCATTCATTCCTCATGTTTGCCTATCTACCTTCCTTCCTCTACCCAATATTTAATTCTTGATAAACTTAATGTTCTAAATATGGAGTGTACATCTTATCTCAAGGGCTTGATTCTCTCTCTTCTGCTGATTTCAAAACCTTGTGTGCATCCCAGAGTTGAGATCATAAAGACTTGTGCAGAGAGGGCAACATTTGGGGCTCACAGAGGAGAAGTTAATCTGTGAACTTAAAATGAAGAAAACATTTTTACTAAATGTGTAATCAAAACTAGAAATGAGCATAGACAGACTCAATATTTATTTAAGAAGAAAAAACAGAGGCTAGGTTTGCTGGCTAATCTTTTGTTGGCTTACTTATGGGTCCGTGATCAGCACTGTCAGGCAGCTGCACACCCATGCTTTGTAAAAGGTTGGAAGCAGGTCCTGCCAGTCCAGCTTGGGAACTATAGGATTCCAGTATGTTTGAAACCAGGTTCAGGTCTATATCCACTGGTGTCATAACAGATCCTCCTGCACCAGAATCTTCCTCCTCTGAATTGTTACTGGCAGTCTGGGATAGAGGCTCCTTGTTCATGGAGGGAAAAGAAAATCATGGTACAATATGCTATTAGGTTGGATGGTAGTTACATTAAAAAGCTAAGTAAGCAACAATGTAAAATTGATTTCCATATTAGAAAGGAAATTCCCTTGATAGAAAATAAAAATGAAGTCTAATAATAAACTATGTAATTGAACACACATATTAAAATTTGGTTCTGAAGATTAAAACACACTTCTTCCTAGGATAAGTTTCTGCAGATTAAATGGATTTCTTCCCGATTTTGAAATAGCCCAAGGGAGATAACCAGAATTAAGGAGGTAACTTTATAGCTTGCCTAAGAGTTTTAAAAGAAATAAACAGAAAAATGAACATTAAAAAAAAAAGAATCTAAATTTTCTCTACGTGAAAGAAGTGAGATTTCTTCCCTACCCACAATCCCCACCCCAATGAGAAAACAAAATAAAAACCTGAGGCCTGGGCTTCCCTGGTGGCGCAGTGGTTGAGAGTCCGCCTGCCGATGCAGGGGACACGGGTTCATGCCCAGGTCCGGGAGGATCCCACATGCCGTGGAGCAGCTGGGCCAGTGAGCCATTGCCGCTGCGCCTGTGCGTCCGGAGCCTGTGCTCCGCAGCGGGAGAGGCCACAGCAGTGAGAGGCCCGCGTACCACAAAAAAAATAAATAAATAAACAAAACAAACAAACAAAAAACCTGAGGCCTTGTGGGATCCAACCACAGAGACTGTGAATTGGTACTTGAGCCTCTGATTTCATAGGCTGAGGAAAGAATTTGAGAGATTGCAGCTTGATCTATAGATTTTTATATCTTTGCTACCCAAAGTGTGGTCCATGGACCAGCAGCACATCCATCACTTGGGAACTTGTTAGAAATATAAAATCTCAGGCCCACCCTAGACATACTTAACCAAAATCTATATTTTAACAAGATCTTCAGGTGGTTCCTATTCACATTAAAACCTAATGTATGGTTTCTAGTAGGTTTTGGCAATACTAAAAGTGATTAGTTTTAAATGTGGTTAAGATGATCAAAGCAAGGGGAATGACATTAATTAAGGGCTCATTATGGGTTTTACTGTTGTCTCATTTGGTTCTCACGTTCATTCTATGACATGAAAATTATTGGTTAATGGATACATTCACAGTGGATAGCTGAGCTGGATTTCAAACCCCGCCCATGAGACTCCAGGGTCCATTCTCTTTCTATCTGTGGTTAGACAGTGCTGGTATAAAAACTAGGATAAAAACATGAGTGGAAGATAAATTCTAAATTTGGCTCTAAATAAGGGAAACATAAAAAACAAACACTATTAAGACTTGAAAATTACTTGGATATTTAATATCCCTTCTCTTTTTTTAAAATCAATTTAAGCTATTAGTAGGAATATGCAACCACATACTAATTTGAACATATCACATGACTTTAAAAAAAATCCTGATAGATAACATAGAATAAGTAATATAGTCAAGCTTATGTTTAAGAAAATCAGTAATCCGTCAGCCTACCAGTGTTAGGAAAAAATTAGCATTCTTATTTATTCAAATTAAAAAATTCATCACAGAAAATTATCATGAATCAAATAGAAAAAAAGAAAAGAAAAACTAAGATAAAATATGGTTTTAGCTATCCTTTGTACTAGACTCAAAAGGGAAAGAGGTTGAACACACACATACCATTTGCTTCTGGGTGGTGAAACTTTTGCCAATGCTGGTATGTGCGAGTTCCTGGTCCATCTGGGCCATGTATGACTTGAGATCAGCAAGAGTTCCTTTTACAGATGCTTCTTCCCCAGGCTCCTGTGTTTTAAGATCCAAGTCATCATCACTATCTAAACATTCAGAGTCTTCCTCATCCAGTTCATCAGAGTCTGAGTCATGGGGCCTTGAACCTACATAGACCCCAACACAGAAAGAGCCACTCATTAAATTTTTTTGGAGTGATTACACATCTCAAAAGAATTAGAATGTTATCTAAAATGTTATCAAAAAAGAGCGAATATTAGGCAAACTACTTCAGAAAAATCCCCTCCAGAAAATGGTACTACTGCTGGCAAACACTTGCAGAAAAGTACACAGCCTGAGCTGAAAGATTCAGCTTTTTCTTTTTAATGTGAATTCAATTAATTAAAATTTTTTACGTAAAAAATTTAAAAATTACATAATCCAGGAATACATTTTGATGTAAACATTCAAGTTATGCAGAATTGTCTCACGCTTCACTCTCTTCCCAGAGTTAAAGATCTTTTCACAGTTCAGTGGGTACCCAGACCTTTATTTATGCAATTCTGTGTGTGTGTGTATATGTACATATATATAAAACACATTTGTTATATATATACATATTGAACTATGGTTTGCTTTTCTACCTTTTTTTTTTGTAAAACTGAACTATAATCCAATTTTTGCTACTACAATGTTGCAATCACCATCTTAGCATATATAACTTTTTCATAAATTAAATTCCTGGAAGTGAAATAGCTCAGTCAAAGTTTATGAACATTCTGGAGTACCAAACTGCCTTGAGAAAAGACAACTTACAATTCTACTCCCACAGTTTGACAGTGCTCATTTCTCCAACTCTTGAGAAAACTGGCTATTATCAATCTTTTAAATTTTTGCCAATATGGTGGGCAAAAAAAAAGTTCTTATTTTTATTGTGTATTTACTTGCTTACTAGAAACAGTTAACTATTTTCAAATATTTATTGATTATATTTATTCTTCAAGGCCTGTTTATATTTATTGATTATATTTATTCTTCAAAGCCTGTTTATATCCTTTGTTGATTTTTTTTAAAACTGGGCTATTTGTGTTTTTATTATTAGTGTATATGTGCAGTATGTCTAAAAGAGAAAAAAAAACAGTGTAATACAGGAGCCCATGTAAAACCCTATCTAAACACACAGCATTCATTCATTCAACAAAGATTTAATGAACAGCTATGTCAGGCACTAAGCAAAGCATCCTCTGCAAAATCATTCAATAGGGCAATAATTAATGGTTGAAAGCAACTCAAAATCATTAAAAAAAAAAAAAAGCAAATGAGATCCAATGCTCCAATGCTCTAGCAATTGCTATACTACTTACACTTGCAAAATGAAAATAAACATCACACTGTAACTCACCTAAGATCTTATCAAAATAATTAAGAAAAGAATCTGCATCAAAAGTGACTGGAGCCTCAGAATGTTCTCTGTAAGATTAAAGGAAAAAGACAATTTATCCCAAACAAAACTCTTTGAAACTTTTTCTAAACTGGTGCCATTCTTAGGAACACTCCAGATATATACTCTCAAAAGAGGCACAGAAAGGAAAACTGTAGTTTCAGTTTTAAAAATTATGCTTACTGACAGGGCAACAGAAATGGGAAAGATTGATGAAATAAAAGTAAAAACTGCACTTTGATTATGCACATTTAATTTACGCTGATTTAGGGATCTACCCACCCTCCACCTCCCATAAAATATATCTAACATTAGCAGAAGTTGTTATTTATCCAAGTTCATTTAAATAAAGTTTATCTGGGCTTCCCTGGTGGTACAGTGGTTGAGAGGCCACAACAGTGAGAGGCCCGCGTACCACAAAAAAAAAAAAAAAAAAGGCTTAAATAAAGTTTATCTTTTTTAAGAACCAAGTCTTTAAAAATAAGTAAGAACAAACCTTCCCTTATCTCTGCTTTCTCAAAGAGAGAATACTAAACATAAACTTTAATCTTCTCATGAGGCTAACGAGCATCAACATTAATGAAGAGATATTTGCTGTGCAAGTAACAATTCTATCTACCTTTTTTCCCTATTACTTGCCAAATGTAACATCTCATTTCTTCTGTTATTATTTCTTCCTCTGATAAACACTTTTATCCTCCTCTTTTGAGTCTGAAGCTTCCAATCTGCTTGAGGGTGGGAGATCAGAAGTCTGAGCTTGATGAGAACTAGAAGTTAGGAGTCAATAAAATTCTGAGTAAAAATCTAAAGAATAAAGTACATGGTTGCCCTGCACAGCTCTGGGGTGGTGGCCTTTACATCTGCTAAGTGGTCTCTTTGGCTTACTTCAAGGATCATAAGGGATCAGGTTACTAGAAATCTGACTCCAGATAAGTAAGTTATCATAGTACTAGGCACCAAAAGAGGAAAACAGAGCAGTAAAAATCATTTATTTAAAAAAAAAATTTAAACAAAGAAAAAGGAAAAGAAAGAGAGAGAGAACTGGCAATGACTGGATGATGTCAACATATAGGCCATAACCATTTAGGTATTTATACTTTAACACAAATTACCGAGGCAGCTCTGCTCCTTTGTGGGTTGAGACTTTGGATATGAAAGCTTTCATGCTCTCTGAGACTTGAGTTAAGTCATAGTTCTCCTCCTGCCCCTTGGAAACGGGCTCTGGTTCTTTTTTACCAGCAGCTTCCTGCAGCAGCTGGTCCAGCTGATCTGGTGAGAGATCTAACCACTGGTCATCTGAAAAAGAAGCATGACACTGCCATACTATACTCACATGACAGGTACTCTCAGGAAAGGACCCTCTGAGACTTAGTGGAATGTTTCAATTCTCTCTAACCCCTCTGCTCTATCCTGGTCCATCACTCACCATCTTCTGGGGGAAGATTAGCTTCTTCTTTCTTAAGCTCTTCTATATCAAATGGTATTGTCTGTAATAACGTTAAGATTTCTTCACCTGGGCTCATAGCATGAGAGCTATAAAAAATCAAAGACATGGGTATTTAATGAGAGCTTAGAATAATAATCACGAAAACAGAGTATTTTAAAGTTGGAAGGGATTATCTAGTTTAATTTGTTTTTAAACATTTGTTTAGGACACAGAATCCTTTTTCTCAAAATTCCACCAGAAACTCTAAAATATAAAAGTGCTCAAAGAAAAATTGCTCTGGGGAGTTCCCTGGTGGTCCAGTGGTTGCACTTGGCACTTTCGCTGCCGCGGGTTCAATCCCTGATCAGGGAACTAAGATCCCACAAGCTGGGTGATGCAGCCAAAAAAAAGAAAAACTGCTTTGTACAGGAAAAGAAATCATCAACAAAATGAAAAGGCAACCTACAGAATGGGAGAAAATATTCACTAACCATACATATGATTCAGGGTTAATATCTAAAATATATAAAGAACTCATAACAGCAAAAAACCTCCCAAGCAATCTGATTTAAAAATAGGCAGAGGAACTGAACAGACATTTTTCCAAAGAAGACATACAAGACACGAAAAGGTGCTCAACATCAACTAATCATCAGGGAAATGCAAATAAAAACCACAATGAGATACTACTTCACACCTGTCAGAACGGCTATCATCAAAAAGACAAGAGAGATCATGTGTTGGCAAGAATGTGGAGAAAAGGGGACTCCCTGGTGGTCCAGTGGTTAAGATTCCACTCTCCCAATGCAGGGGGCATGGGATAGATCCCTGGTCAGGGAAGATCCCACATGCCACGTGGTGTGGCCAAAAAAAAGAAAGAATGTGGACGAAAGGGAACCCTTGTGCACTGTTGGTGGGAATGCAAACTGATACAGCCACTATGGAATACAGTATGGAGGTTCCTCAAAAAATTAAAAACACAGCCACCATATGACCCAGCAATCCCACTTCTGGGTATTTATCCAAAGAAAATGAAAACAGGATCTCAAAGAGATGTCTGCACACCCGTATTCCCTGCAGCATTATTCACAATAGCTAAGACTGGAAACAAGTGTCCATCAACAGATAAATGGATAAAGATGTGAATAAATAGACGGATAGATAGTGATTACATACACACAATGGAATATTATTCAGCCATGAGAAAGAAAGAAATCCTGCCATTTGCAACAACATGGATGTACCCTAAAGGCATTAGGCTAAATGCAATAAGCTAGACAGAGAAAGTAAAATACTGCATGGTATCACTTATATGTGGAATCTAAAAGAAAAGTCAAACTCATGGAAACAGAATAAAAAAGTGGTTGTCAGGGACTTGGGATGAGGGATATAAGCAGAGGCTGGTAAAAAGACAAACTTTCAGCTATAAGATAAATACAGTCATAGGATCTAATGTAAAACATGGTTACTAGCGTTGATAACACAGTATTACATAATTGAAATCTGCTAAGAGAGCAAAAATTATTCTCACACACATACACAAAAAATAAATATGTGGGGCTTCCCTGGTGGTGCCGTGGTTAAGAATCCACCTGCCAGCACAGGGGACATGGGTTTGAGCCCTGGTCCAGGGAGATCCCACATGCCACGGAGCAACTAAGCCCATGAGCCACAACTACTGAGCCTGTGCTTTAGAGCCCGTGAGCCACAACTACTGAAGCCTGTGCGCCTAGAGCCCATGCTCCACAACAAGAGAAGCCACTGCAATGAGAAGCCCGCGCACTGCAACGAAAAGTAGACCCCGCTCGCTGCAACTAGAGAAAGCCTGCGCACAGCAACGAAGACCCAATGCAGCCAAAAAAAAAAATAATAATAAATAAATATGTGAGGTGATGAATTTATTAATTAACTCGGTGGTGGGAATCTTTCCATAATGAATAGGTATATCAAATCACTACGATGACACTTTAAATATCTTATAATTTTGTAATTCTGTCAATTACACCTCAGTAAAGCTAAAAAAAAAAAAAAAACCTGAAAGACTGCTTTGATTGAAATGGACGCTGGAGGCTCAGAGACCTGCCCATTCTGCCTTCCCCTTTGGATCTGCAGCAGGCTCCATGGAACACTATCATGAAGCTGATGATTTACTATCACTCTTTCGATTTATATATATCATATATACGAGGAAAAGAAAACCCAGAAGAAAATATGAACAAAAATTAATCTAACATGCATAAAGTATGAACAAAATTTAATCTGTCAGGGCTTCCCTGGTGGCACAGTGGTTAAGAATCCGCCTGCCAATGCAGGGGACATGGGTCCGGGAAGATCCCACATGCCGCGGAGCAACTAAGCCTGTGCGCCACAACTACTGAGGCTGCGCTCTAGAGTCCGCAAGCCACAACTACCGAGCCCGCGTGCCATGACTACTGAAGCCCGTGCGCCTAGAACCTGTGCTCCACAACAAGAGAAGCCACCGCAATGAGAAGCGCGCGCACTGCAAGGAAGAGTAGCCCCCGCTTGCCGCCACTAGAGAAAGCCTGCGCGCAGCAGCAAAGACCCAATGCAGCCAAAAAATAAACAAAACAAAAATTAATCTATCATATATTAAATGCTAGGCTAGCACTTCAAATACATTTTCTTTATTATTAGATTGCTAGGCTAGCACTTCAAATACATTTTCTTTATTATTAGATTGACTTCCCCACCAGGGAAGTCCTCAAATACACTTTCACATTTAGCCTTCTACTTACTATTATGAGGAGGTAATAATCCTGTTTTACAAATGAGAAAACCAGAGCCCAGTGAATTTCTATAAGTTTTGCAAGGTCATTTAGTTGGACAGAGCAAAGGCTTGAAATCAAGTCTTCTGATACTATTTTGTGCTCCTCCTACTATAAACTGATAATGAAATACACACAGATTATTTACATGATGAGTGAGTTATTTTGTGATGGTGATGTGATTTGTTATATAAGTTCATGGAACCCTGTCTGAACTATTTATAATGGAGCAAATCAAGTTACATAATGGACTTGCATTCATTTAATAAACATTTGCACACCCTGCTAACTCATGTGGGTAACAGGAAACTGTCCCTACTCCATAATATGTAAATATTACTAGGAGAGAGAAAAGAAATATACAAATAATCATAATAAATTACAAACATATAAAGTCACAGACAAATAGCAAATGCTATCAATACAAAGAATCATAGGAGGGATTCCCTGGTGGTGCAGTGGTTAAGAGTCCGCCAGCCAGTGAGGGGAACACAGGTTCGATCCCTGGCCCAGGAAGATCCCACATGCTGCGGAGCAACTAAGCCCATGCGCCACAACTACTGAGCCTGCGCTCTAGAGCCCGCAAGCCACAACTACTGAGCCTACGTGCCAATAACTACTGAGTCTGAGTGCTACAACTACTGAAGCCCACACGCCTAGAGCCTGTGCTCCACAACAAGAGAAGCCACGACAATGAGAAGCCCATGCACCGCAACGAAGAGTAGCCCCCACTTGCCACAACTAGAGAAAGCCCGTGCGCAGCAACGAAGACCCACCACAGCCAAAAATAAAAACAAATAAAAACAAACAAACAAAACAAGAGTCATAGGAGAAGGTAATTATTCACTGGGGTGGAGGCAGAGAAGTTTAAAAAAAAAGAGAGATAATGGAAGAAGTTGAGTTAGGCCTTAAAGAATCAAGAGGATTTTGACAGGTAAGATAGGGTAGAGAAACTATGCAAGGGGATAAATGAGCATTTGTATAGAGGCAGGGAAGTGAGGAACATGTTCAGAGAGCAAATGGGGTTCAGTTTGGCTTAAGGGTGGAATCCGAGGCTGAATAGATGGGCTGGGATGACAGCACAGCAAGCGTGAAATGGCTAAGTTTAGACTCAATGAAATAAGGAGTGGGTGATCACTGATGGCTTCTTTGTTATTTTTAATTTTTGTTTTATGAGATTTAAATAATATAGACAAGTTGAAAAGGTAATACAATAAATGCCCATATCTCTACCACCCAGAATTATAATATTGTTATACTTATCTCTAGTCTAATTATATGATTGCATTTATACATTTAACATAAAAACCAAACTAGTAATATGTGCGTGTACTTACAAAAAAATATGATAGATAAAGTTAGTTTCCTTTGATGATCAACACTCCCAGTTCCAATCCATTTCTCTGCTACCCAAAGGTGATTGCTCTCACAAGAATCCTCCTGGGCCACTGAGTGTGTGTGTGAGACAGAGAGACAGAGAGACAGAGAGATAGAGATCGAGATAGAGATCGAGACAGAGACAGAGAGAGTGTGTGTGTACTATTTGTTGTATTTACTGTTTTGTTCTCTTTACCTGAAATGTTATTCCCTCAAATACCTGTCTGCCTCATTCCCTCACTTCCCTAGATCTCTTCTGAAAGAAAAACTCCTTGGCCAACCTATCTAGAAGAGCAGCCCTTATATCTCTCCCCCCAAACGCTGCTTTTTCTTCAAAGTACTCATTACCATCTAACATCATATAATGGTTTACCATCTTTCTCCTACACTAGTATATAAGCTCCATAAGGGCAGGGAGACTTTGGGTTCACTTGCTGCATTCCCAGTGCCTGGAATAGGGCCTGGCACATAGGAGATAATAAGTATTTATTGAGTGAATATAGATACATGTATCTATACATAATACATGATATTTTGTGTATTTTTACAATTTATATGCATAGCACCCGTATTTTACAAATTTACAACTTGCTTTTTCCCTCAACATTATGTTTCTGAAATCTATTCATTTAGACCAGTGGTTCTCACCTGGGGACAATCTGGCAATGTCTGGTGACATTTTTGGTTGTCACAATTGGCGGGGAGAGGGGAGCCAGTCCTACTGGAATTTACTGGGTAGAGGCCAGGGATGTTGCTTCACCTCATACTAATGCACAGGACAGTCCCCCACAGCAAAGAATTAAGTGGTCCAAAGTGTCAACAGTGTCAAGGTTGAGAAATCCTGAATTAGATTTATGGATATTTAGCTAATCTCTGATTAACTAATGGAAGTAGGCCATCATGTAAATACACTGCAATTCATTTATCTACTATTGATGGACACTTAGATTGTTTGTAATTTTTCACTATTACAATCTCTAATAATTTTTAGGAGACGGGAGTAACATGATTAAAGACATACTTCAAGCAGATTCTCCTGGCTCTAATGGTTGAATTGGAAGAGAAGAGTCTCTAGAGGTTGAGAAACAAGTTTAGGTGTAGCCATAGTTCAAGAATTAAAGTAAGTAGAGTAGCTAGCTGGGCAGTAAGGAAAAAGAATGCAAGACACAAGATAATAGTAGACAGGATCTAAGGACTGGATCCAAGGAGAGAGAGGAGGTCTGGGTGATAAGGAGGATGGTGGTACTATTAAAAGACAGTAGGAAACAGTCTATGACATTAATTCAGCTAATAAAAAAGAACATTGGGAAGTAAAGAAGAGGTCTGGAGGGAGATGTGAGTTTGGTTTCAAACTGTTTAGAAGTTATCCTGGTTTGGTGAATGGGAGCCTCTTCTGCAACACTCATTAAAATGTTGGATATTTAAGCTATTTGCAATAAGTAAATTATGGTCCATTTGCTAAAATGCTGTGTGGTTATTTAAAACTATGCTTATCAAAACTTTTTAAGGTCATGGAAAATGTAAGATCGTAACGAGTAAAAATTATGAACAGGATACAAGATTTCTATATAGTATAAAAAATGTTTAAAAAATCAACCGGTTATGGGGAAAAAAATCCTGGAAGGCAGTAGATTGGAATAATAATAGTGGTTTACTCATGATATAAATTTTTTCCTTCTTACGTCTTTCTGTATTTGCTGTAATGAATGAATATGTTACTTTTATAACAACAAAAAACTTTATTATATTTAAAAAGAACTACCCAACCATCAATCTATCTTATTTTGTGGGAGAAGCCCTAACTCTCCTACATATGAGTCTCCCTCATTTCTTAACTTCTCTTCAACCTAAGACTATAAGGTAACACTTTTCAACAAGGGGGGTGGTCTCCTAGAGGAGACAGAGATCATCATAGGGGGAGATTCTCCTAACTATGAGGGCCACCTCCTTTACTTTCTTTCCCAAGTTTTCTTAAAGGATACCCTAAGAAGGCAACATCTTTTCCAATTACTGAGATAAAACTGACGGGAATGGGACAAAGGCACCCCTAGACACTTAAAAAAGAGTAAAGACTGCTGTAAAGTCATTACCACCTCACAGACACTGAGGTTGGAGTTCTCTCAGCATCAACTTTGCTTCATGCAGTCTTCAAAGAACATTTTATTACACAAATATGTGATGTTTGAGATGCTGGCAAAATGACTGGGGTTCAAAACCACATTGGTTTGACCAAAAAAAAAAAAGCCCAATGACAAAACAAAAACCACACCCACGCACAACTCAGGACCTTTTAAACCATAACATATACAAAGTTATTTCTTTCATGTTATTTAATACCTTTATATCTTTCATGTTATTTAATAGCTTTAAGTATCTCAAATTCAATTTTGCAAACATAAACTGAACTTTTTCCAATATTCAAATTCTGACCTTTGATTCTTCAGCTCAATAAGACCTTCTGCAGGAGCTCCAATTTCCTTGAGCCACACTGACTAGAAGTACCCTCAAGGGACAAGTCAGACAAATGTGATTTTCTTCTTTCAATGATCCTATTCCCTCTGATTTTTGCCTGCTTTTGTTGTTTTCCACTGTCTTCAAATAATTGTTTTTTATATTCTGTCCAGGGTTTATCATTGTAATTAGCACAGGGTTATTCTGATATGTTACTCCACCATTACCAGAACTGAAACTCAATTTTATCAAATTTTAAAGGGGAGCCATTTCCTTCCAACCCTGTGTTCATTTCTTTCTTCCCCCAGAAAATGTATGGCAGGTTAGAATGAGATTTGATTTGGAAGGTGAACGCCTGCTTCATCCTGCATTTCAGATCCATCTGAAAAAATCTAAACACAGCCCAGAACTCCCATAGGAATTAAGCACATGGCTCAATACTAGACTGCCTGAGTTTAAATCCTAGGTCTGTCACTTTATTAGCTGTGTAACCTTTGGCAAATTATTTAATCTCTCTTGGCCTCGGCTTCTGAGCTGTAAATAGGGAAAATAATAATTGTACCTATTTCATAGGGCTTTAAGGGGGATTAAACAAGTTAGTGGCCTATGCTTTTAAGTACTCAATAAACGTTAGCCATTATATGATGATGATGATGATGATGATGATGACGGTGATGGTGGTGACAGCTGCCAGTGCCAGCAAACTTCTGTAACAACACTTCCTCTCCCTAACCCCTGCTCCTTCAGTAGTCACGAGCCTGGCCATTAACTGTTTAAATATGGAAACTCCAACATCTGCAACTATCTCAAGAGTAAGTAACTCCTTAACCTCTGGCAAGTAATCAATCTGTTCAGGTAGTGATAAACTCACCTTTCTGGCCGGTTTATGGAGAGTTGGAAGTAGTTCTTTGCCATTTCTAGCCTTTCCTGGTACTGAGCAGAACCTTTCATCAGTCCCTAAAAAAATAATAATGCCCATCAGAACATTATATATATGGTATCATTAAAATAACCTGCTCACCAGCAACTTTCAGGGAGGCAGTGTACGATATAATATATTGTTCAAAAATCATGAGGCCTGGGCTTCCCTGGTGGCACAGTGGTTGGGAGTCCGCCTGCCGATGCAGGGAACACGGGTTCGTGCCCCGTTCCGGGAAGATCCCACATGCCGCGGAGCGGCTGGGCTCGTGAGCCATGGCCGCTGAGCCTGCGCGTCCGGAGCCTGTGCTCCGCAATGGGGGAGGCCACAACAGTGAGAGGCCCGTGTACCAAAAAAAAAAAAAAAATCATGAGGCCTGAGTCCTAGTCCCTGTTTTGTCACTGATGTACCTGTTTGGGCTCCAGTTTCTTCAAAAAAGGGACTAGGTTAAATGTAGTGGTCCCTCATCCTTTTCACCATTAAGGGCCTCTTTCCAATTTGGAAGGTTTTCTATCATTTTCTATTATTTAACTCATTATTAAGAAATAATTGATTAACTAGTAATTAATTTATAAAGCAAAGTACAAATTGAGCCAAAAAGTAGCATAATCCCACCTTAACTACCATTTCTATCTTTCACATGCATGTTTATGGTGGCATTCATACTTAATATTTTATATTCTTTAAAAAATATACTGTAATATAAGCAGTTTTCCATACCACTACACAGTCTTTAAAATCATCATATTCTTAAGGACTTTTCTACTTCTTGGATGTTTCCTTAAAGTAGATGATTTATTTTTATTTTTTTAATTAATTAATTAATTTATTATTTATTTTTGGTTGCATTGGGTCTTTGTTGCTGCGCAGGCTTCTCATTGTGGTGGCTTCTCTTGTGGAGCATGGGCTCTAGGTGCGCGGGCTTGGTAGTTGTGGCTCGTGGGATCTAGAGCACAGACTCAGTAGTTGTGGCACACTGGCTTAGTTGCTCCGTGGCATGTGGGATCCTCCCGGACCAGGACTCAAACCCATGTTCTCTGCATTGGTAGGTGGATTCTGAACCACTGTACCACCAGGGAAGCCCAAAGTAGATGATTTAAATTGAAGGTTCCAAGTTTGAACCTTTCTATAGTTCTTGGAATACACTATCAAATTACTTCCCAGTTAAGGTTCTAACTATTACGATGTTATCAGCAATGTATAGGTGTATTATTTTCACTATATTCTCAACAGCACTGAATATCATTCATATTCTTTTTACACATGTGAAAAACAGTCTTTATTATTATGTTAATATGGTTATCTTTACTACTTGTGAGAGTGAATTTTTTTTTTTCAGTACGTGGGCCTCTCACTGTTGTGGCCTCTCCTGTTGCGGAGCACAGGCTCCGGACGCGCAGGCTCAGCAGCCATGGCTCACGGGTCCAGCGGCTCCGCGGCCTGTGGGATCTTCCCGGACCGGGGCATGAACCCATGTCCCCTGCATCGTCAGGCGGACTCTCAACCACTGCGCCACCGGGGAAGCCCGAGAGTGAATATTTTAAGAGAAATTTAGTAGTTGTCTTTTTGCAATTTTTTTTTTTTTGGAGTATAGCTGCTTTACACTGCTGTGTCAGTTTCTGCTGTACAGCAAAGTGAATCAGCCATACGTATACACATATCCCCTCTTTTTTGGATTTCCTTCCCATTTAGGTCAGGTAAATTTTTAATCCATGTCTCTGCTAACTTTTCTATTTGGTGTCTTCATGTTTGCTTTATAGATTTGTGCAAGTTGTTCATCTGATACAAATAATAACTTTTATCACTTTATATAGATGTTATTATTTCTTCTAAAATATTGGAAACAGTTTATAGACACTCCCTCATTACCACCAAGCTAGAATGGTGCCTTTCAACTCTAGTTCCTACAATTACGTCACACGTTAAATATGGACATAGAACTTTAATTCACTGGCTTGACTTACCCTGGATTGTCCAATTTAAAAAATGCATTGCAAGTCCTACCTTAAAGTAATCATTCTTTTTCAGACTTTCAAGGAAGCCAGCCCAGAGCGGTGAGGTAGTCACAAGAGATTTCTTGGCATCAGAAAAATGTGGGCTACATTTGGAGCATAAGATCTCAAATCCATGAGCCTAGATGGAAAAGATAGAATTTTTATTATTAGGTTAATTTCTTTCCATTTAACCACACTCAAGAACTAGGTGATTGGACACATGGGTATGTGGACATTTAAAACACTTTCTGAATTTTAGGAAAAAAAAATCTGACTTTATTTCCAAGTTTCTTAATCTCTACAGATTAAAAATTATAAAGGGGAAGCAAATAATACAAAACAAAGATTCTTATTCTCCTCAAAGAGATTTCTTTTCTCACTAATTAAAAAACTAGAAATTTAAACTTATTTCTTGTTTGCTTAAAAAAGGCTTGCAAGGCAGAAATAGAGACACAGATGTAGAGAAGAAATGTATGGACACCAAGGGGGGAAAGTGGAGGGGTAAGTGGGGGGGTGGTGGTGGGATGAATTGGGAGATTGGGATTGACATGTATACACTAATATGTTTAAAACAGATAGCTAATAAGAACCTGCTGTATAAAAATAAAATAAAATTCACAGAAAAAAGGCTTGCAAAAGGTTTCTTGTCTAACAGAATTATAAATGAATTAAACATAGTCTCAGGCATAGTAAACGGAGGGAATCACTTCATTTTAAGAGTCCTTTGGCTAAAAAATATAATAAATGCACATGGCAAAATAATTCTAATAGGGGGCTTCCCTGATCACTCTAGAGAAAACTTCTGCTACTTCTTCTGCTACTATAAACAATGCTTTCATGAGTATCCTCGTACGTCTTTGTGCACAAGTAAAATATATGGAGGATAGATTTCTGGAAGTGAAAATGCTGAGAAGGGTTTGTGCATTTTAAATGTTATGGAAAGTGACAAACTGTTCTAAGAGACTGATTCAACTTATATTCCTATCGATAATGTTTGAGGGTACCTCTTTATGTATTTTTACAAACCCAGTATGTATTATCAAACTTATGGATACTTGCCAATCAAATGGTGAAAAATACTATTTTGTAGCTTTAAACTGCATTTCTTTCATTATGAGCAAGTGTCAACATTTTTCATAAAAATCATTTGTATTTCCTTTTCTGTGGACTGTTAATGGTTTCTGATGATTTTTTGATTGATTAGTACTATTTTTTTATATTGAATTGTGGGAATGCTATATATTAGATAAATCAACTTTTGTCATTTACTAGTTTTTTTACTCTTTGTCATTTAAACTGCAAATATAGGGCTTCCCTGGTGGTGCAGTGGTTAAGAATCTGTCTGCCAATGCAGGGGACACAGGTTCGAGCCCTGGTCCAGGAAGATCCCACATGCTGCAGAGCAAATAAGTCCGTGTGCCACGACTACTAAGCCTGGCTCTAGAGCCCGCGAGCCACAACTACTGAAGCCCACGCACCACAACTACTGAAGCCCGTATGCCACAACCACTGAAGCCTGCACACCTACAGCCCGTGCTCTGCAACAAGAGAAGCCACACCGATGAGAAGTCCATGCACCGCAACGAACAGTAGCCCCTGCTCGCCACAACTAGAGAAAGCCCACACACAGCAATGAAGACCCAATGCAGCCAAAAATAAAATAAATTTAAATAAATAGCAAATATATTTTACACTTTCACCAAGTTTACTGTCTTTTGACTATATTTATGTTTTTTTCATACAGAAATGCTTTTTTTTTTTTTTTTTTTTTTTGCGGTACGTGGGCCTCTCACTGTTGTGGAGCACAGGCTCCAGATGCGCAGGCTCAGCGGCTGTAGCTCACGGGCCCAGCCACTCCGCGCATATGGGATCTTCCCGGACCAGGGCATGAACCCGTGTTCCCTGCATCGGCAGGCGGACTCTCAACCACTGCGCCACCAGGGAAGCCCGCTTAATTTTTATATTATCCAATTTATCAATCTTTTCTTTCACAGTTTCTAGTTTCAAGTCGTGCTTAGAAAGGCCTTTCCTACTCAGATTTTCAAAGTTTTCCTATGTTTTCTTTCAAATTTTATGGTTTCGTTTTTTTCATTTAAATATTTGGCCCAACTGGAATTTATTTTGGCATAGGTGTGAGGTAATCAACTTTAATTTTTCAGATGGCTTCACAGTTTTATCATCACTTACTGAATAATCCACTTTTCCTTCTTATTTGAAATGCTACATTTTACTACATTCTCACATTAATAGGGTATATATCTAGATTTCTAAGCTCTGTCATTATTCTCTTAAGAGCCCTTTGACATAAAGGAAGAAAATAAAATTTTCTGGTTTAACATTACCAACTTCATGCCCAATTCGTGGGCTCGGTATTGCGGATGAGATGGAGGAGGCAGCCTGTATCCACTCCGCAGGTCTGGCACAAACCTTTGTTGCACCAACTGTGCATATAGACATTTAGTGAAAGTGACCTGGACATTGGGGCACAAAATATGTGAGTCTTTTCCTGAAATTAAAAATTTGAATATAATTTCATAGTTAATAATAACTTCATAGTAACTTCATTTATGAGCTTCATATTCATATAAACGCAAAGAAGATCCAACCTATTTACTGCCTACATTTTTTAGTAACAGCTTTACGGAGATATAATTCATATACCCATAAAATTTACCTTCACTTGTCTATATTTAGTTATCACTAAGGTAATTCAAATCATTAGTTACATTACACAGCAATTTTGGTGGGTGGATGATATAGAATAATTCTTAATTCTCTGGAAGAAATGAAATGTTTTATTGTTATGAGGATATAACTACTCAAATAGGGAAAATATGGTCAGAAATAGCTAGGGAACATTGAAATACAAAATAAGGAGTCAGGTCTCTTACAATCTTCCTCCCCTGGATAGGAGAAAAGAAAAAATTTTAAAATGTATATTAACTTGCTATGAGGAAACAGAATATTTCCAATTTTTTTCTAGTGAACAATTAAAAATGTTCCATTTTATTTCCAGTGAGAGAAACTAAATGACCAAGAGAACTAGCTTACCGAAGTCATTATTCGTGTTTCAGGCAAGAATGTCTTGAATATACGACAGGCTCGCAGGTCAATGGGGTCCCGCAGGTAAAATGCCTGGACTCCTGCAGCCACCAATCTGGGGCGCTGCTTTAGCACTGCTACAATGCCAGCTGGAAGGAAGCAGTGTGCTTGATGAAGGGAGGCTTTAATTTTTTCTGGGTATCTGTGACAGGTAACATAATTATTTTTATTTTATGACATGTAAACATCCAGGATTCTTATACCATTTACTTCCCCCTTAACATTTTCTCTTGTCTTGGTTCACCAAGAGTGAGATGGAAAAAGTGACAAGAGAGGTGAAGATAAAGATACTGTAGGGAATTCCCTGGCAGTCCAGTGGTTAGGATTTGGCACTTTCACTGCCAGCGGCCCAGGATCAATCCCTAGTCGTGGAACTAAGATCCTGCAAGCTGCGTGGCCAAAAAAATTAATTAATTAAAAAAAAAGATACTGTATATACTAAAGACTACAAGAAGGAAGAGAGACAGAAAAAGCGGGAAGAAATGGAAAATAAAGAAAAGGGATTAAGGTGGCCCAATAAAAAATAAAATCAGAATTTATTCTCCTAAAAAATGGTACAAAGTGTACTGAAGCGAAGCTAAAAGAAATGTTTAATACTGTTAAGACCTGAATGGTGCTAAACATTTAATAGGCACTCACATTTGAATGGCTGAATTATTATGTTATTAGACTAAGGTATTCTCTTCTGAATAGAACCTACGGTGCTCCACCTAGGTCAAAGAATCCCATATATACTCCAAGAACCACAGAAAAAGCCTGAACACAATTGTGCTCACTTAGGTTTCTATTTCTAAAGGTCTGAAAATTTCTATCTATGGATCTACATAATACTTAGCCATAATATCTAAGGTAAATAAATGCAAAACTATTGGGCCTATGACACTTTTAAATGGAAATTAAAAGATACATCTGTTTCCTGATTTTAAAACACGTAAGTTTAATTTGTTGGTCAATTTCACGAAGGATGAAGACAGCATGAAAATTAGCATTAATTTAGGTGAAAGAAATTCCAGATTCAACAGAAGACTTGAGCGACATGAAATCAAAAGGCTCCTTGACTAGCAGTGAAAGTGTTATTTTTCTTACCCTCTGATGCGTCTATTCACAGCAGCTCGTATAGATTCTGAAGCCAAAATTTTTTCTGGGTGTGTTGAGATTATATTCAGTGCTTGTGAGATTGTTTGGAGTGTGGTCGGTAACCAGGATACTGCTCCAGGTTTCTTTGGTGCAGGAATAATGCACAACTCCCCATGATGGAAAAACACCTGCAAAATGATGTTTTAATTTTCATACCAGGCAGTGACAAACTCTCGGTGCATATGAAAATGTTGCAACATGATTTCACCTCTGTAGATTTTCCAAACTTGGATATACTTACCCTATTGGCACTATTATCAGGATCCAACCATTTAGGGAGAAAGTCAGCAGCTTCTATTAACAAGAATTCACCGTCATTGTCTTCAATCCTAATGCAAAAGAATTTCTAACTTTATATTCAAAAAAGCACATATTTGCTAATAATCAAACAAATTTGTTCTAATACATTTTCTCTTTTATCTTAGTAAATATATGAGTATGTACCATGTGTAGATTTCTATAATTAAGCAAAATGTTTAAGATACCACTAAGCACTGAAGGAGACTCTAAGATTGTAAGGAGGAATTCCTTAGGTGAGGGTGACAAGGAGAGAAAAATAAGTACATAAATAAATAACAATAGAAAAAAATATGGAAAATATATAAAGTACTATGGGGTTTCAAAAGAAAAAAAATCACGTATAGCCAAGATTAGGAAAACCTTTATGGAGGAGGTATTACTGGACCTTGAAAGATAATTTTGTTTTGCCTCATTTGCATGACTTTTAAAAAATTTAAATTTCTGAATAGATAATACAGTCACATGGTTAAAACTTTAAAAAAATACATAAAAAGTTATACAATGAAAAAGTCTCCTTCCTGCTTTTGTATCTATATGCACAACCCCTCCACCATTGTTATTTCTTGTTTATCCTTCTAGAGTTTGCTTATGTGTAATCCATCCAATAGGAATATAAATTCTTTCTTCTCTTGTTGCACAAAAGGTAGCATATCATATATACTGTTCTAGATTTTTTTTAACTTTTAATGGGTGGAGATAACAATATACGGAGAAAAGGAGAGATGTTCTTGGGAGAGAGAAGAGCATAAGCAAAATCATGGAGGTAGCAAAGTTAAGGTAGATATTTGAAGAATGACAACGAGTAAAGAACAAGACTAGAAAAGCACAGTTATATAATTTTGTGAAGAGCTTTAAATGTTGGCAGAATCAATGAGAATGAGTTGAATTTTATAGACAAAATGAATGAAAGGTTTTAGAGAAGCGTAGTAAAATGGTTCGAGCTCTACTTTAGGAATATTAATCTGGCAGAGACATACAGGAAAAACTTCTTCCTTTTTCTAATTTTTAAAAAAACCCCGACAAGACAGTAGATGCCTATTAAAGAGCTTTAGGGGCCTAGTGTGTAGGTATGAACCATCATTACATGTATAAAAATCAGAATCAGCACATGAAAGGTATTGCCCCCTTCTTATTATCCTAGTAAAGATAGAAACTACTATTTTTGTGTCTGTTCATTTAAAATTCTATCATTCATTAAAAAATTATTGCTATGTATTTGTAGGTATGGTAACAGTAGTGTTTGTTATCTCTTAGATTTACATCCTGAAGTATTTAAAAATCAAATGGCATAATACTGGAGATCTGCTTTAAAATAATCTTGCTATGTGATGGGGGAGTGGGGAAGGAAGTAAATGAAATAAGAATCACCAGGAGTTGATAATTACTGAAGCTGGGTGATGGGTACATGAAGGTACCCATCTCTCTACTTTTATGTATGCCCGAAATTTTGATATAATAACAAGTTTCCAAAATTGTTGTTCTTTTTTTCTTCTTGTTCTGCTGGGGAAAAGACTGGGTGGATAGAAGACCAGAATTTGGGGGCCGATGAGGAAAACTAGGACATATGTTAAATGGGTGGAGCGCCCTCTGCTGGCAAAACTTGGGAATTACAGATAATTATCCATTCCTATTTTTAAAACTGAATTAGAATGCACTATCGTCTACTTTGCTTCCTGTCCATAAACTTGCACACTGATTTATCTTTAAATTTCTTCTGTATATGATTTCTCATAAAATATAGCTATAGTCTAATAGAGGAAGACACAGTAAAGAAATCTGTGAAATATGCATATCTGAGATGAATTTGTTTTTTTAAAGACACAAGAAATTTGACGGTGATTACTTTTGGGAAGTCAGAGCAGTACACCCTTTTGTATTGTTTGAATTTTATTTACCATGTGTATTTGTTCTTTCATAACAAGAAGAAAAAGAGAAAATCTAAAATAAGCAGGTTTTGTTTGAAATTTTTTTGAAGTTGAACTCTCAAATGATTCTTTAATTCTTCTTCAAGAAAAGGAAGTCACAAGAGAAAAGGAAGAAAATACAGAAGTCACGTTTAAAATCTACATCCCAAGTTTGTACAATTTCCACCAGACTACAGAAAAAAATACTACTAAATGTAGTCATTTTCAATAATAGAATTCCTTTAGAATTATTAATAAAGCTATAATACCTTGCTACTAACTCTGGAAATTCCTTTGTAATTTGCTTTACTATATAAACAATAAACCATTCATCCTCAATGTTATCTCCAAACTTTGTCATGCCAAATATATGAGCAGGAACACCTCCTAAAAACAAGAGAAAAGCAATCATATAACCAAATAAATATACCAGTGCAAATAAAAGTACAAGTAATCATTCAATTAAACAAACATTTATTGACTGGCTATGCTCCAGGTACTATACTGGGAGCTGGGGTTGCAATCCTGAACAAGATACAAGAAGCTTATTCTTGAGGAGCTTAGGGTCTAGACAACAAGAGATAGACAACCAAGCATCACAAAACAAGATGATGAACAGAGGTATACACTGAGGGCTATGTGAGCATAAAGTATGTGATATCGGAGCTACACTCATCTGGAGGAATGACCAGAAGTAGGCTTTCCAGAAAGAGAGAACATGTGCATGTGCAAAAACACAGAGGCATGACAGACAATAGCGTGGTTCTGGGAATGTCAGCAGAAATTTTCAAACAAGTGCATTATCCAAAAATATGTAGAACTTAAACAAGACACTCAGACAGCCAATGGGTCAAAGAAGAAATCACAAGGGAAATTAGACAATATCTTGAGACAAATGAAAACAAAAACACAACATGCCACAAAGATGCGATGCAGTGAAAGCAGTGCTAAGAGGAAGTTTATAGTTATAAAAGATGTCAAATCAACAACCTAACTTTATACCTTAAGAAACTAGAAAAAGAAGAAAAAACTAAACTCAAAGCTAAAGGAAGGAAATAATGAAGATTAGAGCAGAGATAAATGAAATAGAGAATAGAAAAACAATATTTAAAAAATCAACTAAACAGAGTTGGTTTGTTTAAAAGATCAACAAAATTGACAAAACTTTAGTTAGATTAACTAAGAAAAAAGAGAAAAGACTCAAATAACTAAAATCAGAAATGAAAGAGGGGATATTACAACCTATGCCACAGAAATAAAGAGGACTGTAAGAGAATACCATGAAGAATTGTACATCAGCAAACTGGATAACTTAGAAGAAATGCATAAATTCCTGGAAACACACAAATTATCAAGACTGGATTGTGCAGAAATAGAAAATCTGAACAGATCTATAACTAGTAAGGAAATTGAATTAGTAATCAGAAACTTCTGCACAAAGAAAAGCCCAGGACTAGATGACTTCACTGGAGAATTCTACCACACATTTAAAGAAGAATTAACATCAATCCTCCTCAAACTCTTACCAAAAAACTGAAGAGGAGGAAACATTCCCAAACTCATTTTATGAGGCCAGCATTACCCTAATACTAAAGTCAGACAAAGGCAATACAAGAAAACTACAGACCAATACCCCTGATGAATAATGATGCAGAAATCCTCAACAAAACACTAGCAAACTGAATTCAACAACATATTGAAAGGATTGTACACCATGACCCAGTGGGATTTATTCCTGGAATGTAAGGATGATTTGACACAAGAAAACCAACCAATGTAATATACCATATTAACAGAATGAAGGTCAAACAAGTGTAGTGCGGAGTGTCTCAAGAGTTACCACGGCAAAAAGAATCCCCAAACAGGTGGGAAGAACTGCCCAACCAACTCTTCTCCCTACTCCAGATTTCCCAAGTTTCATCAAGTATAGAAGCTCCAGTTAGGGTGTCTATTTTTATCTACCTTACATATTAAACTTCAATTTGAATTTCATCCAGAAGCAATGAGGAACTCCTGAAGGATGTTAGGCAGGAGAGTGACATGATCAAATTTGTGTTTTACAAAGGTAACTGGCAACAGGGTCAGGAACTGCAGACACTGGAACCAGAGAGGTTAGTTAGGTGGCTACTGTAGTCTTCCAGATGAAGAGATCAAGGGGGCCTAGACTGTAGCCAAACAGATGTAGAGAGGGGTCATATTTTAGGAGTAATCACACTAGGATTTAGTGCCTGACTGAACATGGTGAAGTGAGGAGTTGAGGATGATTCTGAATTACTAACAAGCTTGATAACTAGGTGGCTAGCAATCCCATTAAGCAAGACAAGAAAACACTGTGTAAAAATGATTTTCTAGAAAAAACGTAGGGAATTGGTTTTGGCTGTGCTAATGGGACAGTGTTCTTGCCAATAAATATGACGTGTTTCAGTGAATAGGTGTTTAATAAAATTAACGTTTTGCATTTGGCAACTGCTAGCCAAAAGGAAACAGATAAGCACTAAATTGAGAGCCAGAATGATGGTATCACAAGATGCCACGCTCCTGATCTGAAATAAGACCCCACAGAAGTCACTGCATGAGTAGAGCCTTGGTCACCTATCCATGATTCATTTTAGTAAAGTTATAAGAAATGACAGGACAAAGTACCATATTTGGCCAGAGGTCAGATCTCAAGCACTGACAATACAGGGAAGCATTGAAGGAACCTCAAAATGCTTCCAAGTGGCAAATAATGGTCATTTAGCTCAATTATTTCTCTTTATAAGCCAAGCAGAGCCACTCTTAGATCCTTACCAAAACAACTATGTGAAAGGCAGCCTAGTAAACATACTATCAAGACTGAGGAATACAGAGTAACAGCTAAAAGAACTATGGTTAAGGAAGCCAGATGCCTGAACCTGTTTAGTATAGGTACCTAGATACATTATGGCATAGTAATTAAAGTTCAAAAGAAGAGCCATGGCTTAATAATGTTGAATATATATTAGTTCCTAAGATAATGAGTATTAGAAAGCATTCATCAACATGAATTAAAAAAAATTTTTTTTAAGTTCAAGGGCTTAACTGAATAGAGGCAAACACCATAAAAAGCTCAGGATATAAATCTCCTGACAGGGTTTCCCTGGTGGCACAGTGGTTAAGAATCCGCCTGCCAATGCAGGGGACACGGGTTCAATTCCTGGTCTGGGAAGATCCCACATGCCGTGGAGCAACTAAGCCTGTGCGCCACAACTACTGAGCTTGCACTCCAGAGCCCAGAAGCCACAACTACTGAGCCCGCATGCCACAGCTACCGAAGCCCACGCACCTAGAGCCCATGCTCCACAACGAGAAGCCACCGCAATGAGAAGCCCGCACACCTCAATAAACAGTAGCCCCTGCTTGCTGCAACTAGAGAAAGCCCACACGCAACAACAAAGACCCAACACAGCCAAAAATAAATAAATTAATTAATTAAAAAAAAATCTCCTAACACTGAATGAACTATGGACTATTATACATCACTGTTGCCAGAATGACATTAAAAGTCACACATATCAAAGCAAAATAAGCAAAAGAGCCTTACCTTTCCCAGGTTTATATTTGAGATTGAAAGGCTGATTCTGCCAGATATAGGGGACCAGCATAGGTGCAAACTGGGTCATTATCTTCTCAATGTACTTTTGAAGAATCTCTCTGTGTTCTTCTGGGTCCCTTGGTTCATCTGGTATCAGGAACAGGTGGTATTCTACAGTGTCTTCCACTGTAGCAAACTTCATATTTTCCTCCATTCTTCTTTGAAAGCTACATTTAAAGTTTCAATAATATAAACCGTATAGAATAATGTAGAAGTAATATCCCATTCCCTGAACTATGCTAGGCAATTCCATTAATGTTGTTTCCCAAAATTCAGTTATCCACATACCATCGTCATGATTTTTGCCTTGACCACATACCAACTATAATAACATTTATTTAACATACTTTTAATGACATTGTTATACTTACGATTACATTAAAGGAACTTTTGATATAATACAATAAATGGAAATCCAATACCACATTCCCAAACTAATAAGTATGTAAGAATAAAATAAAAACTGTTTGCCCTTGCACTAGCAGTGGTGTGTATAACACACTTTTAGAAACACTGAAATAACATCTTTTGAAACACTATCACAAGTCCCAGTTCTACCAGTAGTCCCAGTTGTGTTATTCTGGGCATTTCACTTTCTTCCTGGGGCTTTTTCCTTAATTGTAGATTAAGGCTGTTACTGTATCGTCTCTATAATCCCTACCTCGTTTAAATTTCTATTATTTAAATTTTCTGAAAAGCAATCTCCCTTACTCTGCAGAATAAAATCTCTCCCGTTGTATGGCATAGAGGAATTCAAAACTACAAAACATTCATGCCCTATCATTTCACCCCCAAATAATCTGCCCATGGCTCTTGATCCTACAACTATCTATCCTAAATTTTCCCCCTTCTCAGGTCTCAAAGGGTATAGCTCTGGTATATTAGGAGGTGGTAAATAACTATTTTCTAAGGGTTCCCTTTACAAACAAAAGTACTAGCTCACTATTGCTTCCAGGTGAGGCTTGGTAAAGGAAGACACTGTTTTGGATTATCCACTTTACGGCTGCAATTCGATTTTTAGACTTGTTTTTCTAACGGAGTAGTAAAACGAGGTCGAGAGGAACTTGCATCTTCTATCCAGACACTCATTCGCTACTTTCTGTTCAAATCATCATTTGGCCTTTTAACCCTGGTAGACAGATGCTAACTACCCACCCGAGGACTATAAGGGGCTTTGAGATCACTCAGGCTGACTCCACACTGTACATATGAGAAAACACTAGAAGGGTCTTTGAGATCACTCAGGCTAATTCCACACTGTACATATGAGACACCGGGAGCACAGCAAGAGAAGCAACCAAGCAGCAGAGGCCTGACTTGGGAGTCTAGAGCTTTCTACTCAGACTAGGCGCTCTCCTTCATCCAACAAAATGAAGCCAATTCCGCTTACGGTTCTAGGGCCTGGGCCTCTCCGGCAAGTCTCTGCTGTGGCACCTTTCCTCAGCCGCCTCTCCTATCACGTGAGCTGGTCGGGAGCTGCCAGCAGCAGCCAAAGCTTGGCTCAGACTGGGTCCACACGCTCCTCTGGGACCAGAAGACAGCAGAAACTCTGAAAGTCAGAAACCGGCTCAGCCTCGGAACCCCGGGCGTCGCCGCTGTTGCGCGTCGGCGAGAGCATTAGGTGGGTGCCCGTGTGCCTTCGTCACTTCCGGCTCCACGGGGAAGCAAGGAGGGCGGAAGACTAGGGAGGTGGGGATCCTGTGGGAGTGACGGCCCGGAGTCTAAGAGACGGGGCGTGACGGGGCCGGAAGGTGGCGGGAGGGAGCCGAACCGGAGCCGGCGGGAGGGCCAGGCCAGAGGCCCCCAACCTGGCTTGCCCGCCCCGGCCGCGGCTGAGGAGGAAGAGGAGGATGATCTCCAGATACACTCGGAAGGCGGTGCCACAGAACTTGGAGCTGTGAGTGGACTGCTCAGCCACCCCAGCCCGGCCCAGACCGAGGCGGGCCGCAGGCGCTTTGCGGACCCTCCCTGACCAGTCCCTTGCTCCTTTTTCCTTTCCCAGGGCGAGGGAAAGAAAATTTTCTTCGGAATTCTCTCCTCCCAGCCTTGCCGGACGTTGCCCCTTCTACCTCCATCTCCAGCTAAGGGCGTGTTACCTGTGCTGTCCCAGGACTTGGCCCTCTTGGGTTGCACTTCTTGAGCTCGGGGACTGGGTTTCCTAAGGCATTTTGTAGTTTCCGCAGTGCTTCGTGCCCCAGTGTCAATGACCATTGACAACTCGTGAAGCTATTAATAGCTGAGTGCTACAATGAAGTTGAATACGTCTAGTGCCAAGCACAGTGCAAAGCTGCTTACATGCATGCATTAGCTCACTTAATCGTGTCAATAAGGAGACCAGATAGGAACTATTATTTTGCCCTTTCTACAGATAAAGATCCCAGACTTAAAGACTGTAGCATGCCAAAGATCACACAGCTAGAGGGTGGTGGTGGAGCTGAAGTACGAACCTGTTGTCAATCTGTTTTTGAAGCTTGTGGTCATAACCATTACACATACTGCCTCTGCACCTCTGCAATTTAGTGTCAGAATCCTTAAGGATCAGTTTTGCTTTTGAGACTTTAGACAGCAAATATTTCCCGCTTGAAGACCCACCTCCCACCCCTAGTGAAGTGTTATAATGTAGGAAGTAATGATAATGTCATTCATTTATTAATGCTTTGCACTTTAAAAAAGATTTTCACATTTTGATTCTCTTAACAACTCTGTAAGATGGGTATGATTATCTTTAGTTTTTCAGCAGATGAAAATATCAGAAAGGTACACATCTTAAGATTATATAACCAATAGGTTTTGAGCTTGGGTTTTTCAACCCCAAATACCAATATTTTTCCTCCACTAAACTATGTAATTTTAGCAACCATACATTTATTAATTAAATATTAACTATACAGGGCAATTAACAGGCATGGTATCTTCAGTCACATCTGGGTTTCTGTTTAGACTCTTCTGTAGCCTTGTTAATTTTAGGCAAATTACTAAATCTTTGAGCCTTCATTTCTGTAATATAGGAATAAGACCTTATCTAAAAGCATATCTAAAGTGATGGCATAGGGCTTGACACATAGTAGGTCCTCGGTAAATGGTAATTTCCTTGTCCCTTCCCATCTTTGCTTGGTACAATAGCCATACAAACAAAATCAGTCTATGATCTTTCCTTGCCTTTCAGAAGCTTATTATCTACTAAATAATAGGATAGGACACAGAAGCAGTTCAGTTAATAGGCTTTTTTAGCAAATAGGAAGAAGAAAGTCATTTACCAATAAAGGGAACAGGGCTTAGGCAAAAATCTGCTTTTATAATTAATTCTGACCATTCTGAGAGTGAAAAAAATATCATTTATGGAAAAAATTGTTGATAGCACTTATTGGGCCAGAATTATTGACCCAGTATGGTTATGTTACTTGTTCTCTATTGTTGACTTGATACTCCCTAAAGATAGCTCTCCCAAAAGATGATTCTCTAGAAGTGTCAGAATAACGTGAATAATGATGATAATGAAGATTATATGCATCTAAATAACAGTATATATATATATATATATATATATACATATATATATATTTTTTTTTTTTCTCAATACACGGGCCTCTCACTGTTGTGGCCTCTCCTGTTGCGGAGCACAGGCTCCGGACACGCAGGCTCAGCGGCCATGGCTCACGGGCCGAGCCGCTTCACGGCATGTGGGATCTTCCCTGACCGGGGCACGAACCCGTGTCCCCTGCATCGGCAGGCGGACTCTCAACTACTGCGCCACCAGGGAAGCCCTAACTAACAGTATATTAAAAGTAATTTTTACTTTAGGTGTTATAATGATAATTTGCTTTGATGAAGTAATTTTAGTTTTCTCCCTAATAGTTCCAAATTATAGATATTGAAAAGAGGTTGGGATAAAATATACAGCTTAACATTTTAAAAATGGTAAATCTCAAGCATAAATGTATAGTGAATAATATAATGACCTACCCATCACCTACATTAAACAGTTATCAAAATTTTAATATATTTGCTTCATCTTTCATCTATATATTTTTTTCAGCCTGTCTGTCATCTGTGAAATAAGGAAGGAAAACCCCAGACACTATCATTTCACCCCATATACTTCAATATGCATTGCTAAAAATTATACACATTTTCATATGTAACCACAAAGCTATGATCAAATTTAATATTTCTTTGGTATTATCTAATTGTCACTTGATAACCAAATTTCTCTGACAGACTAAAATATGTTTTAAGTTTCTATTTCATAGCTGGAATCCACATTTCTGATCCCCGCCACTGTCTCAAAGACAAGCTTTTGGTTGTAAAATCATTGAATGAGAGAAGTACAAATAGCTCTACACAAATCCATGCCCACCATTTGAGAAATAGTTTAAAGTACAAGCTCTGCTGACTAGGTCTTTATATACAAAAATGGTACAATTTACTAAAATCTCAAACTATTCATTTGCTCTGAGAAGCCTCAAACAAACTACTTGGATTTGAATCCTGGCTCCATTACTTACTAGCCATATGACCTTAAGTAGGTTACTTAATCCCTCTGTGCCTCACTTTCCTTTCCTGTGAAACAAGAGTATTAGATTTATAATATACATTTGCATATTAAAAGCCCTGGGAAGACCTCTTGTAAAGAAACCTGTGTAACTTTGTTTAACCTATCATGTTATTTGACTACAGAATTTTGTGGGGAAGGAAAGTCTATTGTGGATGATTAGGACTGGAACATATAATAATTGACCCCATAGTTTATTCTAATGCACATGTTGAACTCTCTAGAACAGTACTGTCCTATAGAAATATAATACAAAACACATATATAATTTAAATTTTTCAGGTAGTCACATTAAAAAAATAGTAGAAACAGGTGAAATTAACTTTTTTACCCTTTTATTTTGAAATAATTATGGACTCACAGGAAGTTACAAAAATAGTACAAAGTCCCATGAACCCTTCACCCAGATTCCCCCAATGATGACAATTTACGTAACTATCATATAATTTCAAAGCCAGGAAACTGACATTGGTACAGTACTGTTAACTAGACTATAAACCTTATTCAGTTTTCATCAGTTTTTATATCTACTCCTTTGTATATATGTATATATAGTTCTATGCAATTTGGTCTCATTTACTGATATATGTAACTACCAATACAATAGAGATACCGAGCTGTTCCATCACCACCAGGAAACATCCTTATATATGCCTTTACAGTCACATCCATTCCTTTCTTCACACCCTGGAACCACTAATCTTTTCTCCACCTCTATAGTTTTGTCATTTGTGAATGTAATATAAATGGAATCATATAGTATATGTAACCTTTTGAGATTGGCTTTTTTCACAAAGTATGATGCCCTTGAAATCCATCCAAGTTGTTGCATGTATCAGTTCACTCCTTTTTTATGCTAAATCATATTCCATTGTGTAGATATACCAAAGTTTAACTATTCAGCTGTCAAAGAACATTTCAGTTGTTCCAACCTTTTTCAATTATAAATAAAGCTGCTGTGAACGTTTGTGTACAGATTTTTGTGTGAACATAAATTTTCATTTCTCTGGGATCAGTGCCCAAGAGTGCAATGGCTAGGTCTCATGATAAACACATGTGTTTAGTTTTATAAGAAACTGAAATTATTCCAGAGTGGCTGCACCATTTTACATTCCTACCAGCAATGTATGAGAAATCCAGTTTCTCCATATCCTTATCTGCGTTTAGTGTTATCACCATATTTTATCTTAGCTGTTCTAATAGGTGTGTGGTTATACCTTATTATATTTTCAATTTGCAGTGAAATTAATTTTAAGAATATATTTTGTTTAACCCAAATATATCCAGAATATTATCATTTTAACATGTAATCAAGATAAAATAATTAATGATACATTGTACATTCTTGTTGTACTAAGACTTCGAAATCCTATGTGTTTTACACTTAAAGTGCATCTCATTTCCAACTGACCACATTTTAACTGCTAGTGATTAATGGCTACTGTATTGTACAGTGCAGTTCCAGAACAGCAAGAAGTAGGTGACGAACTTGTAGATCAAGTTACTGAAAAGTATATATTTTTTCTTTACAGGAAATATAACTTTGTTTTTCTCTTTCACAGGAAAGGAATAACAAAACATCCTCTTAATCATCATCCCCTTCCAGAGCAGCTGGATGCAATTTCCTCTACCAATGACAGCCATGAAAACGACATAAGTTCCCAAAGGTAATAACAAAAATTGTACTTGTTTGCTTATTGCACTTGATAATGGCAAAAGTTTTGTTTTTTTGCCTTAGGATTGGTATCAAGCCTTGTACTAATGAAAGAAAACAAGAATTTTTATCACACTTTTTCAATACCATTCAACTTTCATTCTGGAACAGCTAATGGAAACACACTTATTTTTATAACCTTTGAAAAGCAGTATTATGAAGTAGTTAAAAACAGAGACTCAGGAGGAACCCAAACAGATCTGATTTTTAATCCTGGTTTTGTCATCTATTAGCTGAATAATAGTGGGCAAGTTACTTACCTGGTAATAGTATCTCTTAAAGGGTGTTCTGAATATAAATGAGATAAAATACAGTAAATGCTGAGTAAATATTAGCTGCAGTTATTATTTTAAGAAATAGAGGATACGGTAACTTCACAGAGGGTTCTGAGAAGCAATGTGGTATCATAGAATAATTACAGTCATAAAACCTAGTTTCAACACCTAGTACTAAATCTCAGATTCTTTGTCTTAAAAAAGGGGTTGAGTTCTGCATCACCAGGTTGTTGTGAGGATAAAATGGGGTTAATATCTGTGAAAGTGCTTGGTAAACTAAAAGTGCCATACAAGTTCACATACTATTCTATGTGAATTCCTAGACGTTTCTGAAATGTCTTTAGTTCTCAAGGGTAGATATTATAAGTGGAATGTTAAAGTATTCATTGTAAACTAAGACTAGAATTATTTAGAATGGCTGCCATCAATTCTGTAGGAATTAGATCCGACTTTACTATGATGCTTACATTTCAAGTCCTTCATTTATTTTTACCTCTGTGGATATATTTCTACACATGCTTATCACCTAATAGATTGCTGAGTAGTTAATGCTGCAGAAACTTGAGGAAATATAAGAATTTTTCTATTTTCTCTTCTCCTTCCAAATTGTGCATTTAGTGAGTCTGACATCACACAAGAATCACCTTTTACATCAGCTGACACTGGGAATTCAAGGTCTGCTTTTCCAAGTTATACAGGCACAGGGATCTCTACTGAAGGCAGCTCGGACTTCTCCTGGGGATATGGTGTGAGTTTTATGTTATTGGTCTGATGGATTGCTTGGGAGACTGTTCTGGGAGTTAGCATTTGTCAGTTTGGTCAGTATATTTCATGCCTTCCCTCTCCTACACTGTTTATTTTTAACTTTATTTTATTTTATTTGGCTGTGCCGCGCGGCGTGCAGGACCTTAGTTCCCCAACCAGGGATCGAACCTGTGCCCCCTGCAGTGGAAGCCCGAAGTCTTAACCACTGGACCACCAGGGAAGTCCCTCATACATTGTTTATTTACTCTTTAAAATAGCTGTAAAGAAGCATCAGCTTCACCCTCTTTCAGTATTGCTCTGTTTTATGGATGTAGTAGTTGATCCTTAGAGATGCTTAGTGTTTGGCTTAAACACTTGCACGTTGGTACGGATCTGAGCTCTGGATCTACTCCTTCTGCTGTGCTCAGTCCACTAGTGTGTCTCTCGACTACTAATATTACCTTGTTGTTTAAAATGTTTTTGAAAGTTTATTACCAAGCCATATAGACTGGGAAAATGTTTATATTACTAAATGAAAAAAAGCACGTTAAAAATAAATGTATAGGGCTTCCCTGGTGGCGCAGTGGTTGAGAGTCCGCCTGCCGAGGCAGGGGACACGGGTTCGTGCCCCGGTCTGGGAAGATCCCACATGCCCTGGAGCGGCTAGGCCCGTGAGCCATGGCCGCTGAGCCTGCGCGTCCGGAGCCTGTGCTCCGCAATGGGAGAGGCCACAACAGTGAGAGGCCCGCTTACCACAAAAAATAAATAAATAAATAAATAAATGTATAGTGTAGTTCTAATTTTATTTTACAGATATTTTTGCTTATATATACTAGAAAAAAAGACTAAAGATATTTACCTAAAATGTTACTCCTTTATTAATTGGGTGTTGAGATAATGAGATTTATTTATTTATTCATTCATGACTATCTGCCATTATAAGTATTATTTTTAAAAGACCAACAACCTTAAAAGAAAATTTAAAAAACAAATTTTATGCATGTTTCTCACCTTGATGCAATAGGTATTTTTATTTCTGTATCCTCTTTCAATCTATATTTAATTTGGCCTAGCTATAGTCATGGTGTACATACAATACTATGCTCTGTTTTCTCACTTACTGTTATTTTGTAAGCACTCTTCCACAATACTGACTTTATACAATATTATTGTTAGCAACCTGCTTTCTTTACAAAAAGCCTGCTAATTGTTACAACCTTTTTGTCACTATGAGTTATTTTCTAGTCATTTTAAGTTGGATGTATATATAGTTGCCTTACATAGTTGTATGATATATGTGCATCCTGATCTGCTTCTTCATTCACCATTATTTCATATAGACA
Source organism: Tursiops truncatus (assembly GCF_011762595.2). Lineage (NCBI taxonomy): Eukaryota > Metazoa > Chordata > Mammalia > Artiodactyla > Delphinidae > Tursiops > Tursiops truncatus. Next base: position 58,989,188 of record NC_047049.1, on the reverse strand, counting down.
TTTTCTTTTACTACTTCCATACTTGTCAATTTGAATAGTTATATATAGTTATATAGCATTTCCTTGTTTTAATATATTATATCATAATTTAGTAATTTCATTATTATCTGATACTTGGGTTTTCAGTTTTTATTTATTCAACAAATATTTATTGAATGCATTTGTTGTCAGACACTGTATTTGGGAATATGGGGTGAATGAGATTTACGTGATTCAATAGTCTAATGAGGGAGATTGACAAAAGCAAATGAACAAAATAACTACAAAAGGTCATAAGTACTATAAGGAAGACAACAGGGAGCTGAAATAGAACACTATAAGGGGGATTCACTTTAGGTAGGGTATCATGTAGGGTAGATCTGAGACTTGAAGACTGAAGAGTTAACCATGTGAAGAATGAGGAAAAGAGCTTCCAGCAGGTAACCGGCAGCATCTGCAAAGGCCCTAAGGAGGAAGAGATCTTCATGTTTCCAAGGGAAAGTGTTTGGTATGTTCTCGGAACTGGAAAAAGGTCAGGGTGGTTGAAGGATGGTGTACCAGGGGAGAAAGCGCTAATGAGACTGGAGAGGTAGGCAGCACTAGATCTTGTAAGGCGTTGTAGGCCATGGTAAAGAATTTAAATTTTATCCTTACGTAATGATTTAATTAATTTGATGACTTATTTTGAGGTTTTAGTGTACTGACTATATATTTCAATCAGTTATCTCTATATTTTAATTAGTATCTCTTTATAAGTTATGAATGTCATACAAATGTTTCCCATTTCCCTTCTTTCCTTTTGGTATTTATTGTGTAACAGATTTTTTTAAAAAAATTCAAATATAACCATTTTACTTTTGACCTTAATTTCTTTGCTAGTCAGGATTTTATCTTTAGAAAGATGGAATATTATAATATTCTTCTTCATAGCTTTTTAATAGAATTTTGCGTGTTTAACTTTTTAACTCACCAGACTTTTAAAATAGTATATGGTGTGAGGATAATTCTTTTACTGTTGAACCTACTTTGTTTGAACAATTTTTCTACATTTGACTTAATATCTTAGGGTTTTCATGATATTTTAAAAATCTTGGAAAATCTATTAGTGTTCATTAAAAAACATGTATTATTTAGTATTTGTGTCCTCTTTGCTCTTTCAGATAAATTTTATTTTCCCTTGTATGAAATTTTATAAAATATTCATGAGGGATTTAATTGATATTGTATTACAACATTATATTAAATTAGGTGCAGGGAGAACTAAAATTTATTGAATATTTAATAGGTGCTAGGCTCTGTACTAATCGCTTTATAAACACATTTCAGTCATTTTGTACCTTGACTGAACTTAGTATTCTACCTAGAAATATAGTTTACTTAGATCTTCCTTTAATTTAATCCACTTTATCATTTCATTATTTATTTTGAGTAAATCTCTTGTTGTAAGATACAACTGATATTAAAATTGAACTTAGTATTTAATTATACATTTTCCTTGCTTTTGAACTTAGGTGTTTTTGAGTTATCACTGGTATATAGGAATACAGTTTTCCCCCCAATTTAACTAATGGCCTACTACTTTGCCAAATATATTTATAATCATGCTGGCGTTTATATTCTTAGGTTTATTTCTTTTAAAATATTGTTTTAAAATTAACAAAGTTGGGGACTTCCCTGGTGGTCCAGTGGTTGATACTTCGCCTTCCAATGTAGGGGGTGTGGGTTCGATCCCTGGTCGGGGAACTAGGATCCCACATGCCTCGGGGCCAAAAAACCAAAACATAAAACAGAGGCAGTGTTGTAAGAAGTTCAATAAAGACTTTAAAAATGGTCCACATTAAAAAAAAAAAAAGTCTTAAAAAAATTAACAAAGTTATTATAATGATGTGAAGGAAGACTTTCCTTTTTTATTCTAATTATATCTATTATTTAAAGTTTTATAGTCAACAATCATAAAAATATCTAACCCAGTTCTATTCTATTTTAGTTTTATCTAGTTCAGATTGATTTTTTTTAAAATAATCAAATAAGGTTTATTCTAGGAATACAAAGATGGGTCAATATCTGTAAATGTATTAATATGTTTAACATCAGTGAATTAAAGGAAAAAATATGATCAAGCCAATAGATGTTTAAAAGATACTTGATAAAATTCAAAAACCATTCCTTATAAAAATTTTCAATTAGATAGGGAAGGAAACCCTTGAAACTTGATAATGACTATTTGTCAGTTAAATATCAGTTTAAATGGCAAAACACTAAAGCTGTTTCAGTTACAGCAAGGAACCAGACAGGGATTCTCTATTTACAAATTTAATTGATTCCTTTGCTAACTTTGTACATTTTAATTTTTACATAAAGCTTGTCATCATACACTCTATCCAGGGCTATTTGTTTTTCCACTTAACACTATCAATATATTTTGAAGAATATATTACATTATAGTATATTATGTATATTATAGTATATTCAAATATATATATTATTAAAAAACTAACTGCTTTGTTCTTTGATGGCTGCATAGCCATTGCTATTACAAAAAAGTGCTGCATTTATGACTCTGTACATATATTATTTTACATATATATGAACATATCTGAGGATAAGTTTCTAGAGGTTGAATGCTGCTCAAAAGATACATGCTTTTGTAATTTTGAAAGTTGTTACCAAATTGACCTCTGTAAAAGTTATGACAATCTGCAATCTCACCAGGAACATATGAAAGGGCCTATTTTCTTACACTCTTGACCAAAACAGTGAATTATCAAACTTTTTCATCTTTGCCAGAGTTTTAGTTTTTTTTATTTAAAGGTATCTGATGCAATGGGGTTGATTAGAAAAGAAAAGTTGCACACCTTACAGAAAACTGCATAACTTACATATTGGGTGTGCATGTGTGTGTGTGTGTGTGTGTGTATGTGTGTATGTGTGAAAACAGTACACAGATCAAGATATAGACAATCAGCATCCCACAAGGCTCCTAGATGCCCTCTCCCAACCCCAAAGATAACTAGTGTTCTGACCTCTATCATCAGGTTTACTTGTTCTTGCCCTTCATATAAATGGAATCCTACAGTATGTATTTTTTATATCTGGCTTCTTTTGCCTAGAACTGTTTGAAAAGTTCATACATGATGTTGCACATATTTGTAGTCTGTGAATTGCCTATTAATATTTTCATACTCATTTATTATTTTATTTATCATTTTCATATTAATTAGTAGGAGTTCTTTGTCTTTATTTTTAAATTTATTTTAACTTATTTTTTATTTATTTATATTTTGGCTGTGTTGGGTCTTCGTTGCTGTGCGCGAGCTTTCTCTAGTTGCAGTGAGTGGGGGCTACTCGTTGTTGTGGTGCGCGGGCTTCTCATTGCAGTGGCTTCTGTTGTGGAGCATGGTCTCTAGGCGTGCAGCCTTCAGTAGTTGTGGCATGAGGGCTCAGTAGTTGTGGCACAAGGGCTCAGTAGCTGTGGCTTGTGGGCTCTAGAGCGCAGGCTCAGTAGTTGTGGCGCACAGGCTTAGTTGCTCCACTCCATGTGGGATCTTCCCGGATCAGGGCTCAAACCTGTGTCCCCTGTATTGGCAGGCGGATTCTTAACCCCTGGTACCTCTTTGTCTTTTAGATTAGGGGTGGTGGGTGTACTTTTTGTGTAAAGGGCTAGATAGTAAATATTTCAGGCTCTGCAGACTCTGTCAGGACCCTCAACTCTCACTGAGAAGACAGCCATAAGCAGTGTATAAATACATGGGCATGACAATGTTCCAATAAATTTTATTTACAAAATAGGCTGTGGGCTGGATTTGTCCCACTGGTCATAGTTTGCTGACCCCTGTTCTAAATAGTTATATAATGTCCACTCTCCCTGTACAACTATAGAACTTTTGGTATTGTACCCAGTTGAAAATTTATTTACCAACCTCTGTTACAGGTAGAGGTAGGTAATGAATTGTACAATAAGTCAGGAGATGGGGCTTTCTGGAATGCCGTTTTTTTGAGAAAAAATTCTGGAAAATTCCTAATTCCTAATTCGGAAAATTCCTAATTAGGAATTCTCCTAATTCCTGCCTGGAACATGGAACTATGGCTAAAGGTAAAGCAGCCATCTTGGACCATAAAGCATCACTGAGGATGGAAATGATTGATAGAAGAAACTGAGTCCTTGATAACCATGGAGGCACCATATCGCTTTTAATGCCTACCCCTAGATTTAATTTTTTTGAGAGAGAAATTAAACTTTTATCTTGTTTAAGTCACTGTTGTTTTTATTAGTAGTAACTAAATGCAATTAATCACTGATACACTCATTCTTTGTTAAATGTATTGCAAATATCTTTTCCTGGTCTGTGGCTTTTGTAACTTTCACAATTCCCACGCTTAGGTCTTTAATCCCCCGGAATAGTTTTTTGCATATGGTATATAGCAGGAACATAATTTTAATTTTTTCATATGGATAATGAATTGTTTCAGCACCATTTACTGACTAGTTCAGGATTTCTAAGCAAGGGCATTTTTGGCATTTTGGATATGGCTGTTGTACAGCAATGTCCCATGTATAGCAGGATGTTTAGTATTAATGATCCCTGCCTATTAAATACCTGTAGCAACCTCTAGTCATTGTGATCACTAAAAATGCACATATATATTTCCAGCTTCTTCCATAAAAGGTAGCATTATTTCCGGAGAGTACTGTTGCATCCTTTCTCCATTGATTTGCTATGTTACCTCTGTTATAGATTAAGTTTTAAAATATGAAATGGTCTGTTCCTGGGCTCTCTAAACTGTTCTATTCTAAACTCATGCGAATACAACTGGCTTTTTTTGTTTGTTTGTTTTTTTGCGGTACGCGGGCCTCTCACTGTTGTGGCCTCTCCAGTTGCGGAGCACAGGCTCCGGACGCGCAGGCTCAGCGGCCATGGCTCACGGGCCCAGCCGCTCCGCGGCATATGGGATCTTCCTGAACCGGGGCACAAACCCGTGTCCCCTGCATCGTCAGGCGGACTCTCAACCACTGCGCCACCAGGGAAGCCCAATACAACTGGTTTTCATTAAACTATAGCTTTATAATAATCTATAATATGTGATAGGGAAGTCTTACTACATTATTGATAATTGTCTTGGCCAACCTTTTTTATGTATGTTAGAATCTGATTATTAAATTGCATAGGTCAATTTGGGGAGGACTGCTATCTTTATGATAGTGAGTTTTCCTAATCATGAATTTGATATATAAATCTTTCCATTTATTATCCATTTCTTTAATGTCTTTCAATACATTTTTATAATTTTATCCATAAAAGTAATGTATATTTGTTGAAGATTTATTCCTAGGTACCTTGCATGGTATATTAAAAATCATATTTTTAATCTATTTGTTGCTGGTATATAGGTGTAGAGTTCATGTTTTGTTTTGTTTTTTTAAATTAATTTATTTATTTTTGGCTGTGTTGGGTCTTCGTTGCTGTGCGTGGGCTTTCTCTAGTTGCGGTGAGGGGGGGGCTACTCTTCATTGTGGTGTGTGGGCTCCTCATTGCAGTGGTTTCTCTTGTTGTGGAGCACGGGCTCTAGGTGTGCGGGCTTCAGTAGTTGTGGCACACGGGCTCAGTAGTTGTGGCGCATGGGCTTAGTTGCTTCGCAGCATGTAGGATCCTCCTGGACCAGGGCTCAAACCCGTGTCCCCTGGATTGGCAGGCGGATTCTTAACCACTGCACCACCAGGGAAGTCCCAGAGTTCATGTTTTCTAAGGGAACTGAGTTCTAGGCTAATGTTGGCTTCTGGCAGAAATTTATATTCTTTGTCATGTGTTTAACTTTTGATATTTCATTTAAATGTTTTAATAGATTTCTCATCTGTTTAATACTAGATTAGACTTTCATTGGATTTATTATTTTTACTTTTTTTTACTGTGATAGTCACATACATAAAATTCACTCTTTTAAAGTGAACAATTAAGTGATTTGCAGTATATTCACAGAGTCGTGCAACCATCCTATCATTTTCATCACCCCAAAAAGAAACCCTGTCTCCATTAGCAATTACTCTCCATTTCTCTCTCCACCCAGCCCCTGGCAACCACTAATCTGCTTTCTGTCTGTATGGATTTGCCTATTCTGATATTTCATATAAATGAATCATACAGTATATCACCTATTGTGTCTGGCTTATTTCACCTAGCATATGTTCACATTTTATCCATGTTACAGCGTGTGTCAGTACTTCTTTTTTATTAATGAATATAATTTAATTGCATGGATATACCAATTTTGTTTATTCATCAGATGATGGACATTTGGATTGTTTCACTTTTTTGCTATTATGAATAATGCTACTATGAACACTTGTGTACAAGTTTTTCTGTGGACATGTTTTGAATATTCTTAGGTATACACCTAGGAGTGGAATTTCTAGGTCATATAAAAACTCTATGTTTAATATTTTGAAGAATACATTTCTCTTTGAAACTTATAGCTATAATTGTGATTGTTTTCAAGGTTCCTGGTTAGTATATAAATAATGTTGATATTTTCCTTGTATTACACAAACATTTCATTGCAGATTTCACATGTATGTCAGAGTAGGTAATTCCTGTGAAATCCATTATTAGTAATGGATTGTGTCTTAATCAAATTCAAGTTTTGTGATCAAAGTTGCAATTACTGCACATTGTGTTTTCTTAATAACTTGGAAACAACCTCAAACTTACAGAAAAGTTGTAAGTATAGTAAAAAGAACAGTTTTCCCTTGGTATCCATGAGGGATTGGTTCCAGGACCCCCTGTGGATACCAAAATCCAGGGATGCTCAAGTCTCACATAAAATGGTGCAGTATTTGCATATTACCTACGCATATCCTACTGTACACTTTAAATCCTTTCTAGATTGCTTATAATACCTAATACAATATAAATGTGTTTTACATTTACAAACCCATGAATATGGAGGCCAACTGTTTTTTTCCTGAATGGTTTGAGAGTAAGTTACTGACATGATACTCCCTTGCACCAAATATTTTAGTGTATATTTCCTTCAAGCAAGGACACACTACATTACTAGAGGGCAAGAATCAAATTCAGGAAATTAACACTGATATATTGCTACCACCTAATCCATAGATCCCATTAAAGTTTCACTAGTTGTCCCAATGATATCCTTTATAGCAAAAGTTTATATCACATTGTCAAGTCTCTTTAGTCTCCCTCAATCTGGAACAGTTCTTGAGTCTATGATACGACAGAAATGAGCTTGTTTTTCTCATTGCATTCTATTAGGTGGCACATAATTCCATTTGTCCCATTATTAATGTTGTTCACTTTGATCACTTAATTAAGGTGATTTTCCTTTGCATTTGAAAGTATTTTATTGGGGATATATGTATACGTATAGCTGATTCACTTTGTTATAAAGCAGAAACTAAAACACCATTGTAAAGCAATTACACTCCAATAAAGATATTTAAAAAAAAGTATTTTACGGGGCGGTACATTGAAATTATGTACCTACTATCCTGTTCCTCCTCAGACTTTCAATTTATGATTTATATCAGTGTAGACTCAAGGATTCCTATTTTGTTCTGTTAGTTATAATATATAATACATCATTATTTATCTTGAAGTTCCAATTGTCCCAGATTTGGCCCACAGAATTCCCTGCAAGCTGCTTCTGTGCCATTTTGACATGTTCCCATCCTTCTTTAAATATTTCCTTACTTTCTGGCACAAGATATCCAGGCTTATTTTGTACTTTCTTTGCCCCAACCCTGGAATCAGCCAATTCTTTAAGAAGCCCTGGTTCCTTTTATGCCATGTTTAGAAACAAAGATTTGGGTGCTAAGCGTGCTCATTGCTTTTTAGGTGTCACTTATTCCCAAACCCTCCCAGTGGACAGAACTAGGGAATATAAGTACTCCTCCTATCCCACTGTGAAATGACAAGGTTCATTCTAGTTTTTTCCTTTTCTAATTTGTAACTTCTTTCTCTGACAGTGATAAACGTGGCTTCCGTTATTCTTAATATATTTACTTATTTGATTAGTCCCCCTGAACATAACCAGTTCCCCACTAATCCACTGCCTCTTAACCTCTGCAAATGCTCTTCTCACTCCACATACGTTTCAACACCCTGTGCTGAGTCACTGACCCTTGCATTCTCGCACCCAATGAATGATCTCCTCATCCCACTCAGAGTCAGACACCCAATGTTGTCCTTGCCTCCGAATAGGCACCTTCCTCAGGCTGCTTGGGCTATCACCCTGTGTGGGGCTGCCGACTCCCCACATGGTAACTTTCTTCTCCATTGTTGTTCCAACATTATAAGCTGGCTGCTCTCCCGCAAGGACATCCTCCTCATCTCACTTGTGCTCCATCACCCTGCAACAACCTGCTCCCCATGCAAACACCCACTGTGGCAGATTATATTTTCAAAAGTCATGCCAATATACATCCATCTGACATGCCCTTATTACAAGATACTGATATTCCTCCACTGAAGAGGTAGGCTCTATGTTCTTTCCCTTTGAACCTGAATGGACTATTTAACTGCCTTAATCAGTAGAATGCAGTGAAAGTGATGCTGCATGATTTTTTAGGTTAGAAAGCAACACAGCTTCTGCCTGCCTCTTTCTGTTTCTCTCTCTCTGGATGCTTGACCTTGGAATTCAGCCACTATGTTGTGAGGAAGTTCAAACCACATGGAAAAGCCCATATAGAGAGAAACTGAAGCCCCCAGCTGAAAGCCAGCATCAATTGCTAGATATTTGAGTGAATGAACACTCAGATGCTTTCAGCTCTAAGCCTTTGAGCTTTTCAACTGATATCCCAGATGCTGTGGAGAAGAGACAAACCATTCCTGCTGTGAGCTATGTAAATTCCAGACACATGTAAACCTGCAAAGATAATACATGATTATTGCTATTTTGAGCCATTCAGTTTTGGAGTAATCTGGTACACTGCCAAAGTAATTACAACACCCCTCTCACACTGCTCAGGGTCAGAAAAACTGCTTAGATGTTCTCTTTACCTCTCTTAGGCTCCTATCATACAACAGGCTGTCTTCCTACACAGATGCCGTCATTACTGTGCTTAGGTTCCAATATCTTATAACAGGCTGCCTTCCCAGGTTGATGCCTTCCTTATTCTGTTTTGGCTCTGAAACTCCATGTTGACTGTCTCTTGAGGCATTGGTTAACAGGCAGCCCATATCGATAATCCCTAAGAGAAAAGAAACTCATAAGGTAGGCAGGCCCCTGTTTACCCTGGCTCCCTGCCTGGGAATAATTTTCTGACTATGGAATTGTAAGATAGAGTCCAAACAAAGCACAGTGGTCCCATTTTGCTGAGTAACAGAGATCAGAGTTCGGGGCAGATGAAGCAGTTGGAATCTTTAGGACACAGGGAGATAAAGAACACGAGAAACTAAATAGGTGGGTAAATACAAAGTCTATATTTTTTAGTGATTTCTCTAAAGGATAACTGACTGAATAAAGCAAAACATGTGCAAGATGGAGTTTATATTTGTAGAAGTAAAAGCTGAGACAAACATAGCTCAAAGGATGGGTGAATATAAATGGAATTATACTGTTATACGATTATTACATTTGTGAAGTGTCAGGTATCAAGACAAGTGGGAAGTATGAAGAGGGAGGTGTGAAGTGGTAAAATATTGACTAACTAGACTTTGATAGGTTAAGAATGCACATTATTAGCCCTAGAGCAAGCATTAAAAAATTATAAGAAGAATAAGCTAAGATGCCAATAGGGGAAATAAAATGGAATACTAACAAATATTTGATTAACCTAGAATAAGACAGGAAAGGAAAAGAACAAGAAAGGCTCCCCCCCCCCGCAAAAAAAGGGACAAATGGAAAAGAAACAGCAAGATGGTAGACTACAACCCAACCATGTCAATAATTAAAACAAAAAAAATGGAATGGATAAAAAATGGATAAAACACAGAATGGATTCAAAAAAAAAAACAAGACTCAACTATATACTATATGGAAGAGACGAACTCTAAATATAAAGACACAGATTGAAATTAAAAGGACAGAGAAAGTTATACTGTGCACACAATAGGCTTATATTAATATGAGACAAAATAAACTTCAAGACACAGAGTTGATTACTAGGAAAGAGGAATATTTTTTACGGATAAAAAGGCAGTTTGGGGGCTTCGCTGGTGGCACAGTGGTTAAGAATCCTCCTGCCAATGCAGGGGACATAGGTTCGAGCCCTGGTCTGGGAAGATCCCACATGCTGTGGAGCAACTAAGCCCATGTGCCACAACTACTGAGCCTGCGCTCTGGAGCTGCTACCCACAACTACTGAGCCCGCGTGCTGAAACTACTGAAGCCTGTGCACCTAGAGCCCATGCTCTGCAACAAAAGAAGCCACCGCAACAAGAAGACCGCACACCACAAGGAAGAGTAGCCCCCGCTCGCCACAACTAGAGAAAAGCCTGCACGCAGCAATGAAGACCCAGCGCAGCCAAAAAAAAAAAAAAGGCAGTTTGGGGACATCCCTGGCAGTCCAGTGGTTAACGCTCCACACTTCCACTGCAGGAGGCACGGGTTCGACCCCTGGTCAGGGAACTAAGATCCTATATGCCATGCAGCCAAAAAAAAAAACTTTAAGAAAAAATGCTTGCATTCCTATACACTAATGACGAAAAATCAGCAAGAGAAACTAAGGAAACAATCCCATTTACCATTGCAACAAAAAGAATAAGATACCTAGGAATAAACATACCTAAGGAGGCAAAAGACTTGTACTCAGAAAACTATAAAACACTGATGAAAGAAATCAAAGATGATGTAAACAGATGGAGAAATATACCATGTTCTTGGATTGGAAGAATCAACATTGTGAAAATGACTGTACTACCCAAAGCAATCTACAGATTCAATGTAATCCCTATCAAACTACCAATGGCATTTTTCACAGAACTAGAACAAAAACTTTCACAATTTGTATGGAAACACAAAAGACCCCGAATAGCCAGAGCAATCTTGAGAAAGAAAAACGGAGCTGGAGGAATCAGGCTTCCTGACTTCAGACTATACTACAAAGCTACAGTAATCAAGACAGTATGGTACTGGCACAAATACAGAAATATAGATCAATGGAACTGGATAGAAAGCCCAGAGATAAACCCACGCACATATGGTCACCTTATTTTTCATAAAGGAGGCAAGAATATACAATGGAGAAAAGACAGCCTCTTCAATAAGTGGTGCTGGGAAAACTGGACAGCTACATGTAAAAGAATGAAATTAGAACACTCCCTAACACCATACACAAAAATAAACTCAAAATGGATTAAAGACCTAAATGTAAGGCCAGACACTATCAAACACTTAGAGGAAAACTTGGGCAGAACACTCTATAACATACATCACAGCAAGATCCTTTTTGACCCACCTCCTAGAGAAATGGAAATAAAAACAAAAATAAACAAGTGGGACCTAATGAAACTTAAAAGCTTTTGCACAGCAAGGAAACCATAAACAAGACCAAAAGACAACTCTCAGAATGGGAGAAACTATTTGCAAATGAAGCAACTGACAAAGGATTAATCTCCAAAATTTACAAGCAGCTCATGCAGCTCAATATCAAAAAAACAAACAACCCAATTAAAAAATGGGCAGAAGACCTAAATAGACATTTCTCCAAAGAAGATATACAGATTGCCAACAAACACATGAAAGGATGCTGAACATCACTAATCATTAGAGAAATGCAAATCAAAACCACAACGAGGTATCACCTCACACCAGTCAGAATGGCCGTCATCAAAAAATCTATAAACAATAAATGCTGGAGAGGGTGTGGAGAAAAGGGAACCCTCTTGCAGTGTTGGTGAGAATGTAAACTGATACAGCCACTATGGAGAACAGTATGGAGGTTCCTTAAAAAAACTAAAAATAGAATTACCATATGACCCAGCAATCCCACTACCAGGCATATACCCTGAGCAAACCATAATTCAAATAGAGACATGTACTACAATGTTCATTGCAGCACTATTTACAATAGCCAGGACATGGAAGCAACCTAAGTGTCCATCGACGGATTGAGGCCACTCTTCCTGGCTTACTGTCTCCTCACATGACCTTTCTCCTGGGCACAGGCACAGGTAGAGAGATCTCTGGTGTCTCTTCCTCTTCTTATAAGAACACTAATCCTATCAGATTAGTGCTCCACCCTTATGACCTCATTTTACCTTAATTTCCGACTTAAAGGCTTTATCTCCAAATAGAATCATGTTGCAGATTAGGGCTTCAGCATATGAATTTGAGGAGGACACAATTCAGTCCATAACAACGTATACCAGGAAGATGTAACAATTCTAAATAAGTAAGCATCTAATTGAGTTCAAAATGTATGAAGAAACACTGATGAAACTAAAGAGAGGACTAGGTGAATCCACAATTATTGTTAGAGATTTTAGTTATTAATAAAACAATTAGAAAATCAGTAAAAACATAAAAGATCTTATGCTATACTGAACAAATGCAGAGTACATATCCTTCTCAAGAACATATGGAACGTTGACAAGGACAGACTGTATGGTGGGCCATAAAATATATCAGTATTGTTCAAAAGATTAAATCTGGGCTTCCCTGGTGGCGCAGTGGTTGAGAGTCCGCCTGCTGATGCAGGGGACACGGGTTTGTGCCCCAGTCCGGGAAGATCCCACATGCCGCGGAGCGGCTGGGTCCGTGAGCCATGGCCGCTGAGCCTGCGTGTCCAGAGCCTGTGCTCTGCAATGGGAGAGGCCACAACAGTGAGATGCCCGTGTACTGCAAAAAAAAAAAAAAAAATTCAAATTTACGGATGCAGCTAAAGTAGTTCTTATAAAGACATTTATACCTTTAAATACCTATTTTAGAAAGAGAAGAAAGCTTTAAAATGAGTAACCTAAGTTTCTACCTTAAGATGCTAGGAAAGAACAGTAAATTAAATCCAAAGTAGAATGAAAGAATTAAAAGCATAATTAATCAAATAGAAAATAGGTAAATAAAAGAGAAAATGAACAAGTCCAAGAGTTGATTCTTTGGAAAGATTAATAATTAATAAGCCCTCTAGTGATACTAGTCAAGGAAAAGCAATAAAATGCAAATTACAAATATCAGGAATGAAAGAGATGTCACTACAAATTCTACAGACATTAAAAGAATATTAACAGAATAATATATACAATTTTATGCCAATAAATTCCATAACTTAGATGAAATGGACAAATTCCTCAAAAATCTGAATAGTTGTAAAACTCTTAAACTAAATCAAGCAACTCTCACAGAGAAAGCTCTAGGCTTAGGTGGAAGAACATACATTTGTGGAAGAAATAACAGTCACACAAACTTTTCCCCAAAACAGGAGCATTTTCAATTCACTTTATGGGTCAGCATAATATTGATGCCAAAACCTGACAAAGAATATAATAAAAGAAAATTATGAGATGGGACTTCTAAATAGTGTGGCAGAGTGAGTAGCTTGACAAATCTTCCCCCAAAGCAACAATAAACTGGATATAATTGTCTAAAGCAATCATTTCAGGATTCTGAAAATTGACTAAAGGTACACAGCAAATGGAGTAGCAGTTATTCATGAAAATCAATAGAACTTTGAGTTAGGAACAATAAGAGTCTGTTCAACTTTAAAGGGACAAACTATGAAAACTAGCAGCTTCACCACCAGAGAGGGCTCAATAGATTTGGAATGGAACTTGGATGAACTCTAAGTTCAATAGCATTGTCAACAACAGTAGCACATTCGGTAGCATATGAACAAGGAAAAACAGTGGCTCAGATAGTCTGAGGTTTCAATACTAGCTAGGGCAAAAAATGGATTGGCAGACTATCCAGAAATTTATTAAGGAGGTCTGGGAAATAAGTCGTAGGAGGCCCTAATAAACTCTCCACATATCCATGCAGGAGAGACCAGAGAGGGCCCAAACTATACACACACAAATGGCTGACTATGAGTCAGCACACAAATGCAAAGGAGATGCAACGGCACAGAAATTAAGAGCCAAGGCAGCCATAAAAACTGCTTGAATTTGAACACAAAGGAAACTTTAAGACATAAAATACTACTAGAAACAAAAGGACATCTCCATAATGATAAAAAGGCCAATTCTTTAGGAAAATAAAGTAGTTATAAATGTATACACATCTAACAACGAAGCCTTAAAGCATATGAAGCAAACTATAGAATTTAAAAGAGAAATGGGAAACATAACAGTTGTAGCTGGAGACTTCAATACCCCACTCTCAATACTTGATAGAACAACTAAACAGAAGATCAGCAAGGATATTGAAGACTTGAACGGTGCTATCAACCAACTTGACCTAATTGATTCTATCCAATGACAGCAGAATATATAATCTTCAAGCATACAAAAAACAAGTTTCATAAATCTAAAAGGATTGAAATTGTACTAGGTATGTTCTCCAACCATGTTGGAATTAAGTTAGAAATCAACAATGGATATAAATTTGGGATATCCCCAAGTATTTGAAAATTAAACACTGTTCTTTTAAATAACTGATGGGTTAAAGAACAATCTACAAGGGAAGTTAGAAAATATTTTCAATTGAATGAAAATGGAAAAGCAGAATATCAAAATTTATAAGACATAACTAAAGTGGTGCTTAGAGGGAAACTTACAGCTTTAAATACCTATAGAAAAAGAAATCAAGCTTATAGACACGGAACAGATTGGTGATGACGGAGGTCGGGTTGCGGGGTTGGGTGAAATGGGTGAAGCATGTCAAAAGGTACAAACTTCCAGTTATAAAGTAAATAAATCATGGGGATGTAATGTACAGCATGGTGACTATAGTTAATAATACTGTATTACATATTTGAGAGTTGCTAAGAGAAAAGATCTTAAAAATTCTCATCATAAGGAAAAAACTTCTGTAACTATGTATGGTGATGTGCTATGGAGATCAATTCACCAAATATACAAATATTGAATCATTATGTTATGAAACTAACATAATGTTGTATGTCAATTATACCTCAACAGAACAAAAGTGCCTACAGAAAAATGGAGCATACTGAATCAATAACATAAGCTTCCACCTTAAGAAACTAAAATAGACCAAATTAAATCCAAAGCAAGCAGAAGGAAGGAAATAAAATAATACAGATGAGAGTAGAAATTAATGAAACAGGAAACAGAAAAACAATAGAGAAACTCAATAAAGTCCTTTGAAGAGTCAACAAAATTGATAAGTCTTTAGCTACTTTGACCAAGAAAAAAGACGACATAAATGAACAAGATTAGAAATAAAAGTGAGGACATAACTGTTGACCTTACAGAAAGTAAAAGGACTAGGGAAATATAATAAGCAGCTTCATGTCAAGAAATTAGATAACTTAGATATAACAGGTAAATTTCTAGGAAGACACAATTACCAAACTGACTCAAAAAGACATTAATAATCCATACAGATATATATTAATTAAAGAAATTAAATAAGTAATTTAAAATCTTCCTACAAAGAAAAGCCCAGGCACAGATGGCTTTACTGGTAAATTCTACCAAATATTCAAAGAATAAATAATAACCATCTTTCATAAACCCTTTCAGAAAATAGAGGAAGAGACACTTCCCAACTCATTCAGTGAAGCTAATATTACCCTGATACCAAAGCCAGACAAAGACACCAGAAGAAAAGAATTCTGTATGTAAAAAATTCTCAGGAATTCACAAAATGAACAAACAGAACTGCTTAGCACCAATACATGAGTTTAACAAGGCCACAAGATACAAGGTCAGTATAAAAACGTCCACTGTATTTCTATATATGCTTAAATATTTAAAGAAGAAATAATACCAATCTTTCAGAAAAGAGGGAATGGTTCCTAAATCATCCTATGAGGCCATCCTATAACACCATAGTCAGACAAAGGCATCACATGAAGAGAAAACTACACATTAATATTCCTCTTGAAATTATACAAAAAACTTTAAATTATTAGCAAACCTAATTTAGCAACATAAAGGGATTATTTACCCTGAGTGGGATTTATCCACGAATGCACAGCTGGTTCAACATCAGAAAATTAAATTAATACATTATAGTAATGTGAAAAACTGACATGATTATCTCAATAGACACTTCGAAAAAGCATATGATAAAATCCAACACCCACTCATGATAAAAACTCTCACAAAACTAGAAAATAAAAGGGAACTTCATCAACCTGACAAAAGGCACCTAAAGCTAATAGTGTATGTAATGGGAAAAGACTGAATATTTTCCTCTTCAGATCAGAACAAGATAAAGATGTCCATTCTTGCCACCTTTATTCAGCATTGTATTGGAGGTTCTAGTCAGTGCAATAGACTAAAATAAGGAAGTAAAAGCCATCCACAGTGGAAAGGAATAAGTTAAACTATCTTCATTCACAGATGACATGATGTAGAAAATCCTAAAACTTTCCCTCCGCCCCCACCCCAACTCCATCTACTAGAACTAAGAAATGAGTTCAGGACGGTCACAGTATATCAGATCAATTTACAAAAATCAATTGTAAATGTGGTATATTTATGTAATGTAATATTATTCAGCTATAAAAAGGAAAGAAATACTAATACATGCTACACTATGGATGAACCTTGAAAACATGCTAAGTAAAAGAAGCCAGATACAAAAGGCCACATGTTACATGGTTTCATACATATGAAATATCCAGAGGAGCAAATCTATAGAGACAGAAAGTAGATCAGTAGTGGGCAGGGGCTGGGCAGAGAGAGGAATGGAGAGTGATGGCTAATGGAGCCAGGGTTTCTTTTGGGGTGAAAATGTTCTAGAATTAGATAGTTGTGATGGTTGCACAACTGTGCATATGCTACAAACCACTGGGAGTACACTAAAACCACTAAATTTTACACTTTCAAAGGATGAATTTCATCGTATGGGAATTGTATCTAAATTTTTAAAACCTATTGTATTTCTACACATTAGTAATGTATAATCTGAAAGTGAAAATTAAAAATAAATTCAATTCACAAAGAACAAAAAATTGTTAGGGATAAACTTAATGAAAGGAGAACAAGACTTATACACTGAAAAATTTAAAACATTGCTGAGAAAAATGAAATATAAACAAATAAGAGACATTCCATGTTCATGGATTGGACGACTAAATACTGAGATGGCATTTCTCCCCAAATTGATCTATATATCCAATGCATTCCCTATTCAAATCCCATCAGGCTTTTTGTAGAAACTGATAAGCTGATCCATATTGACATGGAATTGCAAAAGACCCAGATTAGTCAAAACAATTTTGAAAAAGAAGACATGGACTTCCCTGGTGGTGCAGTGGTTAAGAATCCGCCTGCCAATGCAGGGGACACGGGTTCGAGCCCTGGTCTGGGAAGATCCCACATGCCACAGAGCAACTAAGCCCGTGCGCCACAACTACTGAGCCCGCGAGCCACAACTACTGAAGCCCACGTGCCTAGAGCCCATGCTCTGAAACGAGAAGCCACCACAATGAGAAGCCCGCGCACCACAATGAAGAGTAGCCCCCGCTCGCCACAACTAGAGAAAGCCTGCACACAGCAACAAAGACCCAACTCAGCCAAAAATAAATAATAAAGTAAATTAATTAATTTATAAAAGAAGACAGAGAACTTACTCTATCACATTTCAAACTTAATGGTACAGTAATCAAAACAGTATGGTAATGGCATAAGGATAGGCCTATAATTCAATGGCACAGAATAGAGAATCTAGAAATAAACTCATATTTATGGTCAATTGACTTTTAGTGATGACAATTCAACAGGGAAAGGATATTTTTTCCAATAAATGTTGCTGGGACAATTGGATATCCATATGCAAATTGGATGAATTCAGACCCTTACCTTACATCATACAGAAAACTTACTCAAATTAATTATAAATTTAAATGTAAGTGCAAAAACTGTCATTCTATTTTTTTTAAATTAATTTATTTATTTTTGGCTGCGTTGGGTCTTTGTTGCTGCGCGTGGGCTTTCTTTTTTAGTTGCGGTGAGCAGGGGCTACTCTTCATTGCCGTGTGCGGGCCTCTCATTGCGGTGGCCTCTCATTGCGGTGGCCTCTCTCGTCACGGAGCACCGGCTCTAGGCGCGCGGGCTCTAGAGCGCAGGCTCAGTAGTTGTGGTGCAGGGGCCTAGCTGCTCTGCAGCATGTGGGATCTTCCCAAACCAGGGCTCGAACCCGTGTCCCCTGCATTGGCAGGCGGATTCCTAACCATTGCGCCACCAGGGAAGCCCCTGTCATTCTTTTAGAAGAAAACGTATGAGAAAACCTGCAAGACTCTGGATTAGGCAACGAATTCATAGATATGACACGACAAAAGCACAAGCCTAAAAAAATGGATAAATTTGACTCCATCAAAATTAAAATCTTTTGTGCTCCCAAATACACTATCAAGAAAATGAAAGAACAAGCCACAGACTGGGAGAGAATATTTGCAATACATATATCTGACAAAGGTCTTGCATCCAAAACTTAAAACTCCATATGAAGGAGATAAATAGACCAGTTGAAAACAAATGAGCAAAAAGCTTGGACACTCTGTAAAAGAAAACATATGAATGGCCAAGTAGCATATAGAAAGATGCTCAATATCATTATCATCAAGGAAATGCAAATTTAAAACGGTCATGATACACACTCACTAAAATAGCTAAAACTAAAAAGACTGACCATACCTAGTATTAGCCAGGATGTGGAGCATATTTAATGCTCACACATTTCTTGTGGGAGTGCTAACCTGTACATTTATTCTGTGATATAGTTTTAGTAGTTTATTTTAACATTAAACATCCACTCATTATAAGACCAGTAATTCTACTGCTAGGTATTTATCTGAGAGAAATAAAAATATATGTCCAGAAAAAGATTTGTGCATGAATGTTCATATATTTACTCATAATAAAAAATATTGTAAATAATGCAAATGTCCCTCAACAGGAGAATGGATAAACAAATCGTGGCATAGTCTTACAACGCAATACTATGTAGTGAATGTAATGTAATGAATACTAACACATGCAACAACATCGGTGAACCTCGAAAACATTCTGCTGAAAAACATTCCACCTCTCTCACTGAATCCGTCATCAAGTTTTGTGTATTTTATCCTCACAATGTATCTCATGTCTTTTCTTCTCCTTTTCTTTTTTCTTTTTAAAAATTGAGATATAGTTGACATATAACATTGCATTACTTTTAGGTATACAGAGTAATAATTTGATATATGTATATAATGCAAAACACAAAAAAGTACATCCTGCATGATCCTGGTTATATGAAGTTCTGTAACAGACAAAACTAATTTATAGTGCTATAAATCAGATCAATGGTTTCATGACATGGGGAACAGGAAACTTCAGTTGCACAGGGGTATGAGGGAACATTCTGGGGTATCAGAAATGTTCTTCTACATCTGGAAAACAATGGTGGTTACTTGGGTGAATACCTTTGTCAAATGTCATTGTGCTGTAGATACTTGAAATGTTATTGTATGTAAACTATTCCTCAATAAGGTTTATTAAACTTTCTAAATACTCAAAGAGTTAAGGGATAAGATAGCATCCATTAAAATTATTGGAGGTTTTAAAACAAAGCAGGTAGAGATTTTAATTTAAGAAAAGACAGATATGAAAATTCAGTTTAAAATCTTAGACATGAATAGCATTTGAAATATCTGAGTAGATAACTGGACATAACTACTATATGTAAACTGGACCCAGTGAAACAGAATAGTAGTGAATTGAATGAGAGAACTAAGAAAATCACCTAGGGGCTTCCCTGGTGGCGCAGTGGTTGAGAGTCCGCCTGCCGATGCAGGGGACATGGGTTTGTGCCTCGGTCTGGGAAGACCCCACATGCTGCGGAGCGGCTGGGCCTGTGAGCCATGGCCGCTGAGCCTGCACGTCCGGAGCCTGTGTTCCGCAATGGGAGAGGCTACAACAGTGAGAGGCCCGCGTACCGCAAAAAGAAAAAAAGGTGTAACTTTTCTTCCATCAGAATGTAAAAGGGAACATAAAAACAGATGAAGTAGAGAGTAAGCAGAGAATCAGATAACATGATCAGATTCACATTTTATAGCCATCTTTTGGCTGCTGCAAAAGGATAAATTATAGGGCAAAGATTTAATGTAAACTGTCAGGTGAAAAATGCAGACTACAAAGTAATATATATATGGGATTGACTGTCTACCTTACGCTCTAAAAAGAATACTGGAACCAAGCAACTATAATAAAATTAACAATCATTATCTTTGAGTGGTAGAATTATTGGTAATTTTTATCTTTCTTTATACTTTTCTGGATATTTTTGATGAAGAAAATGTTACTTTAAAAACGTAGATATTTCCACAAATTTTCTTTAAATAGGAATAGGGAGGCCATCTGAATATTGTAAGATCCCAAAACTCACTAACTTAACTTTTCTTTCACACAAGTGTACTAAATATTGAAAATAAAACAGAATCTGATTGCTTTCAACCTTTATGATTATTAACAGAGATTGAAGCTCATCTGAATATTTTGGGGTGATAATTTCTTTTAGGAACTTGATCAAAATGCCACTGAAAAAGTCCACGCAATGTTCACAGCCATTGACGAGCTCTTGTATGAGCAGAAGTTGAGTGTACATATTAAAAGTCTACAAGAAGAGTGCCAACAGTGGACATGTAGCTTTCCTCACCTCAGGTATTGGAGCCCTTGTATATTCATGGCTAATACTAAAATTTGAAGAGCAGATTTCCAAGAAAGCTTGTATTCTGAAATCTCTATGGGCATAGATTTATATAAATGAGGCAGTGTGGTATAAAGCCTCAGATGACAGAAAACTCATGTTGATGGAAGTTTCTCAGAGTTTTCATAACTACCTATATTGTCCTAATCAAGTAAAAACAACTTCTATACCAGTAACTGTGATCTGTGTACTATGGCTGTCCAAACAGCCTTGCTTTTGAACAAGAGGGTCAGAAAATGTATTTGATTACACTGTTGTCTATAAGTAAATTCTTATGCATGTATACTTGAAAGCAAACATAGGCTATTAGGAAGCTTTCCTTAGAAACCGCATTAGTGCACTTACTACACATACTTAAAATTTATAAAGCTTCATGTTCTTAAGAATATAATTCAGTTTTCACTAATTTGGCCTGGCTTTCACCCACTTTGGCAAATTTAATGAAGATTGCTATAGGGGATGGAGGGAAAATTACAAATGTTTGCCCAGTTCCCTTGGATTTTTTTCAGTGGGGTGGAAAAGCTTTATCCTCTCTATCTCCATTGTATAGGAGAGAGATATACCTTTAAAAAGGCTCTGGATTCACATTTCTCTCAAGAATCATTCTAAATCAGTAACGGACTAAGTATGTACTAGACTTCTATGTAGAGCCATCAAATTTGTTCCAAAAATACCTACATTTTGTATGTATGCCAGGTGAAGGTGCTTAATTATCTCTTTATGTTCTTCACTTTGAAGGATTCTGGGTAGGCAGATAATCACTCCAAGTGAAGGTTATGGACTGTATCCTAGATCCCCTTCTGCTGTTTCAGCTTCACATGAGGCAACAATGTCTCAAGAAAGAGATTCTACTATGTAAGTATTCTAATATGTAAGTACTTATGTATTCTAATGTGCAAGTATTATATTCTACTAGTTATACTAAGGGATTAAAATACTTCTTCCTATTTATTGGTATTTAGTAAAGCACAGCAAATTCTGTAAGATTGACCATAGTCTTTATGCATATTAGAATTTTGTTACTTAGTTTTTTGTTCAAAAGTAAGACATTCTCTAGGATTTAAGGGTTATTCAGATTCATATATATCTACGTCCATCTATAAATCTAGGCACTTCCCTCTTGGAATAAATGTGTAGATAGACTGGTTTAAAGAAATTCAGGGATCTAAGAAACAGACTTTAAAATTTTTTGAAAAAAATTCTGAAAAGTCATTTTCTTAAACATATAATACTAATTAAAACTTAATTTCTTTATAGAAGTTAAACTGGTATTAGTTTATCAGCTTAAAATGGGTAATTAGTACACTAGCTAAAATGGCTAATTCTTTAACACCTCAAACTCTTTATTTTTATTTTTACTTTTTAAAAATATTGGGAATTCCCTGGTGGTCCAGTGGATAAGACTCTGTGCTACCAATACAGGGGGCCTGGGTTCAATCCCTGGTTGGGGAACTAGATCCTGCATGCATGCTGCAACTAAGAGTCCCCATGCTGCAACTAAGAAGCCCGCATGCCGCAACTAAAGATCCCATGTGCCACAACTAAGACCCAGCACAGCCAAATAAATAAATAAGTAAATAAATAAATTCCTTTACTTTTTCCTAAGACTGTAATTTTACTTATACTGATACCTTCTAAGAGTTGTAGTAATACTTTCTTTTGATGCCTTTTGGGGCTTGTAGTAATTTCATCAGACCACAAAGTAAAACATTATTGTCTTAGGCCAGTTAAGGTTATGAGATCTGGGTTATCAACTGATTTTTGGTCAGAGAATGGGATTTGTTTACTTCTTTCAAAGTGATTTAAGCTCAAGCTTCTGGTCACTAGGCTGAGCTTTCTTTCTAAATTTAAACCTCATGTATTACATCAATAAGCCTTTTTAAGTTTACTCCTTTTATATAAAGGTCAGACTTTTACAAACTAATGTCTCCCACAGAAATGATGTATCCTTTAATTCTCACTGACCAAAATTACATAACTTATGTCCTGCTATTAAGATATATTTACCTGATCTATTAGTATAAACTTTATATATGCCTTATTATTTTATAACTATAAATAGCAGTTCCATTTAGAGATTCCAAAGAAATAAGGAACAAATCTGAGCAGTTAGCTCCTCCTTTTTTAGGACATCTGGCTAAATCATCATTCTGCAACTTAGTACAGGCAACCTTTCTTTCCTTTTTACTTGCTACCACCACTGCTGCTTGGTGCTTCTTATTTTTCGTTCTGCTTTTCTGGATTATTTGACTTACAGTTTTCAATAATTATCTTTCTTTACTATACAGATGAAACAATTACCTATCTATACTTTATATACAGAGATATTTAAATGAAACAAGTTATTCAGCTATATTAGCACGTCACTACTTATTGAAAATAATAACAAATTAAATATAATCCATATTTATTTTCCTATCACTACCACTTTGTCCATACTTGATACTTTCTATCTTGAGTACCATTAATGAACTCATTGCGTTTCAAAATATTTATATATTTTAATTAACCATAATTATTATTGATGCTCAAATTGTTACAACTTGGCCATGTCAAGCTAGTTCCTTTGTTTTTGTCTTGAATGTTTCCTTGTTTTCTGGTTACAATAGGATGCTCCAGGCCCATCCTGGAAAAAAATTGTTTCTTCCTTTAAGGCATGGTATCAGCTGAAATTCAAGGAAATCTGATTCCTTTGAGAGGCTACTAGTATTTGAGAACAAAATTTGGGTATGTAAGTTGGTGATGATGCTGCAATTCTGCCACTTTTTGTAATAAGTGGTGTGAAAAAATGTGTCAAGAATTCATTTTGATATTTTTCAGTTTAACAAATCAGTTTTCCATAAAATATGAGGTTGATCATCTACTTTCTACAAAAATAACATTTCAAATTATATCCATTCTTGCCCCTCCACATTACATCAGATTCTCCTTTTAAAGTTCAGCGTTAATCCTTTCTGTCCCCACTTAAAAATCTTCAATAGCTTCCCAGTGAATTTAAGATACAAATCTAAAATTATATCATAAGCTGGCCCCAGCCTACATCTCTACCTTTATCTTCTGTCACTCTCTCTCTCATTCATTCATCCTCCCACACTGGATTTCTTTCAAATCTCAAATGTACAAAACAAGGTATTCGGTCCAGCTTCCATTCTTGAGGAGTTCTTGGGCCAGAGGAGATAATAAACAACACAAAAATACAGTCTCTTCCTTTTTGTATCTCTAACACCTCGTACAATGCGTAGAACATGGTTAGCATCAACTTATTTTTTTTTTACTAAATCATATTTATATGAAAACAAACTCCATGAAAATGAATTAATTGATATTATGGTGGCAAAACAATGTTATCAATCAAGACAAATTAGTGTCTAGGTCAAAATGGAATTCCAGGAACTTTATAACAATAGAAGATGGTGGCAGCATAAGGAGAAAACACAGCCCAGAAAAGGACCATGAAGAAGATGAGTCTGAGGACATTTCCATTTGAAAAGAAACTATGCAGTCATCTGCTTCAAGTTAGCTTAAGGGGCTTACCTACCCTTACTTTAAATACATACCTCAACAAAAATTAACTATAATATCTAATAAGTTGCTAAAGTATATGACTATATGCAGAATTATAACCCTTAAAAAATCATTAAAGAATGGAGAGCTCAGAAATAAACCTCTGCGTATATGAGTAAATAATTTTCAGCAAGGGCGCCAAGACTACACAATGCGAAAGGACAGTCTCTTCAACAAATGGTGCTGGGGAAAGAATGCAAAAGAATGAAGTGGGACCCTTATACCATATACAGAAATTAACTCAAAATGGATTTTATAGACCTAAATGGAAGACCTAAAACTATTAAAACTCCTAGAATAAAACACAGGGGAAAAGCTTCAGGATATTGGATTTGGCAATGATTTATTGGATAGAACACCAAAACCTTAGGCAACAAAAAGCAAAAATAGACAGATGGGACTACATCAAACTCTAAATTTTCTGTGCGTCAACAGAAACAATCATCAGAGTGAAAAGGCAACTTATGGCATGGGGGAGAATATTTGCAAATTGCATGTCTGATAAGGAGCTAGTATCTAGAATATATGAGGAACTTCTACAATTCAACAACAACAACAAAAATAACCCAATTAATAAATGGACAAAGGGGGGCTTCCCTGGTGGCACAGTGGTTAAGAATCTGCCTGCCAATGCAGGGGACACGTGCTGTGGAGCAACTAAGCCCGTGCGCCACAACTACTGAGCCTGCGCTCTAGAGCCAACGAGCCACAACTACTGAGCCTACATGCTACAACTACTGAGGCCCATGCGCCTAGAGCCTGTGTTCTGCAACAAGAGAAGCCACTGCAATGAGAAGCCCATGCACCGCCATGAAGAGTAGCCCTGGCTCGCCACAACTAGAGAAAGCCTGTGCACAGAACAAAGACCCAACGCAACCAAAAATAAATAAATAAAATACAATAAAAAGAAAGAAAATGTGGTATATACATACGATGGAATATTACAGAAGGAAATCCTGTCACATGCTACAATAGGGATGAACCTCAAAGATATTATGCTAAGTGAAATAAGCCCGTCACAAAAGGACAAATACAATATGATTCCAGCCATCTTTAGTATCTAAAGTAGTCAAATCATAGAAACAGAAAGTACAAGCGGAGTTGCCAAAGGGAGGGGAGGAAGGGGAAGGGGCAATGAGTGTTTAATGGATATCAGAGTTTCAGTTTTGCAATATAAGAAAGTTCAAGAGATCTGTTGAACAATAATGTGAATATACTTAACACTGTTGAACTGTATGGTTTTAAATGCTTATGATGGTGTATTTAATCTTATATTGTTCACCACAGTTTTTAAAATATCATTAAAGTGACATGGTATGGTTTCTCCTAAGCCCACCTCCCTCATGTCACTCATTACAAATTATAGCTTTTGCTTTCATTTTCTTTGATTTTTTTTTTTTTTACAACTGTCCTAAATGCAAGAGCCCAGTCAAGCTAATTACAAATCAGACTTTTTCAGACATAAAGAGCTTTCTGAAGCTCTCCAAAACCATGGAGATGTTCTCTTTCCGTTTTTCTACTGGTAGGGCCATCCACAATCATATTTCCTTTCCTAGTGTACTAAGTTATATTTTCTTCCTTTTGGCATCATGAGATCACAACTTCATGTAACTTTCCTCTATTTTGATCATCGCTAGAGGTCCACTGGAAGATAAGTTGGTCTGAAATGGAGTTGAGAGTGGTTAATTGTACTTTTCAGATCCTAGTCAGGAAGGAGAGAGCTCTTGGCCACTTGTTCCTCCTAGCCAACCTGGAGGGCCTTGCAATGATCACCTCCATGAAGGCTGCAGAATTCTGCCTCCTAAGGCCTACACCTGAGGGCTGGCTCCAAATTAAACTCTTTGTTTAAATAAGAAACCCAGCAAAGTCATTTTATCCTCCATGCATGTGGGAGAAGAATAAAGTGGCAATGATTTCTTTCCGCTCACAAGAAAACAGATCTGAACTTAAATATTACTATCAGGGCAATACATTATTAGATAAGACCACTGTTATTTTTTTAGTAAGTAAGAGAATTACAAACATTTTAGAAGTTAAAGGTTATTTTCCAGACATGGTAATCTCTGAAGTCTGACGATTTAAAAGATCCCTTTGTTAGAAACAACATTTGCAAAGACAGCTTTATGATGTAGAATACTATCTGTTCTTTGCTGCAGCTTTAGGGGAAATGGGAACACTTTTCCTTCTCATCTAACTGAAAATTTTTTTAACTGACAAAAAGGCCTATACTTTGTTAGAAAAGCCTATTTTTTTTTCAGAGCAAGTAATTCCATTAGTTACCACTGACTAAAAAATGATTGGTTAGTAATACAAATGGAACGATACAGTAGCACAATAACATAAGGAATGCTGGGAGTGCAGTGTTTGACATGGGTTTGACAGCTTTTAATTTTGTCATGTTGTCATGTTGAAAAAAAATACTAACACCACTGTTTTATAAAAGAAATGACATATTAACACAAAAAAGCATGTCTCAAAATAAGGACAGTCCTTTTCAAGAAAGGGCATTTTGTAGTCTTACTGAGCATTGTTCTTATTTTGCTCATTTTGATGTGGATCCGTAAAAATTTTGTCATGGATTGCCATAAATCTGTTGACTAGATTTTGGGTATCACTGTTTAGAATTTCAGAACAGAGACTTAAAAAACCTAAAGTCTCAAGTTTAGAGACTTTTATAAACGATAATACCAGCTGGTTTTGATATATTTGTTCTTCAAACTGTTTTCCCATCTCTTATTGTCTCTCTGTCCCCCATGCCTCCTGCCATGGTCCAGGCTCTCATCAGCTTACCAGCTCTTGTTTCATCTTTTGCACTAGCCTCCTAACCACATTATCCTCTTCATCACCACCATAGTCATCTTTTAAAGCAAGGATGCTGTCATTCCCCTTCTTAAAAACTTCAATGCCATTGCTATCAATTAGCCAAAGTTAACAAAGTACTTCACAGTCTGGCCTAATACCCTTCCAACCACTTCCTATGAACAATACACCTTATTTAACGGCTTACATAACAGAGAAATTTCTCTTTTAAAAGAAGTCTGGAGGAAGGGTATCTAAAGATAGTACAGTGGTAGTATGGTGTTTTCAGGGTCCTAGACTCATTTCATCTTTCTGCTACATTGTGCTAGCCCAGGATACTTTTCCTGAGTTTTGGGGTTTTTCTTGGTGGTCCAAGACAGCTGATAGAGTTCCAAACATGACATTCACTTTCCAGGTAGCAGGAAGCAGGAAAGGCAGAAGGGCAAAAGGGCACCCCTTAAAGCTAACCCAGTTCTCTTTAAACAGCCTCCCCAGAGTCCCACATAACAATTCTGCTCATATCTCATTGGTCACATCTGGCTGCAAGGTGGTGGGAAATGTCATCTTTGAGGTGCGTGTATTGCTCTCCTGAATTAAATTGGCATGATGTATTAGGAGAGGCAGGGAGAATCGATATTGGGGGCACCTAGCGTTCTCTGCCACATATGTATAGAGTTTTTTGAAATTACTGTACATATTTTATAATCTTTTTATAATTACCATTTTATTATGGGAATCTTCCATTTTGTCCCCCAACATTAATTTAGTAACCTCATAGAATTCCACTGCATGAATATACCATTATTTAAACAACCAATCCCCTATCCTGTATTTTGAAACAGTTGGGCCAGTTTTGAATTTTAGCAATTATAAGCAGTTCTGTGATGATAATTTTTATAGCTAAATCTTATAGGTCATATCCTCGAAGGAAATCCCCTACAAATGAAACCACTGAATCAAAGTTTATTTCTGTTTTAAGGTTTCTAATGCATATTTCCAAAATGTCTTCCAAAAAGATTTTCCCACTAGCCTTGCTGAAAAGTGCCATAGGTTTATTCTTTTTTCATTGTTTAAAAAATACTTAAGGTACAAAAAGGTATAAAGAATAACACAAAGCATACATTGGTTATATTTAATATTTGGTTAAACTGAGAGCCATTTAAAAAATTGTACTGCTCAGATTTGACTGACTTTCTCCAAAGTAAACCTGCTGAAGTGAAGGCGTCATCATCTATTCGTTGAATACCTGGGTAGGATAAGAAATTTAAATAGAAGTAAGGGAAGATACTTGCCCTTTAGGAGTATACATTTTGAACAATGACGGAGTTATTGAAATAAGCATATAACCTCCTGAGGTACTTTAAAGAGCTAATTATGAATGTAAATATTATTAGATTTTTAAAAATATTTTATAGCCATAGCTGTTGTATCTGAAAAGATAGCAAGCAGTATTCAATAGTGCATAATATACCTAAGCAGAGTGGGTCTATGGCTAGTATTTATTTATTCCTGTTCTGAGAAATAACAGGTATTAAGGTTTAGAGTAGCCCAGGAAGGTGTCACTAGGGCAAGGGACCTTGAGCTGAAACTTGTGCGAATGAGTTCCTTTGAGAACTGTTTATGTTGAACATAATTAATATTTTTCCTCTTCCAGATTTGGTATTAGGGGAAAGAAGTTACATTTTTCATCTTCATATGCTCCTAAAGCATCTTCCATTGCCAAATCCCCTAGCTTGTGTTCTATGGAAAGAGAAGAGGAAGACTGTATAATCTTCTCGGAAGGAATAATAGAGGAATACCTAGCATTCGACCACACAGATATGTGAGTATTATGTCTTTTAAACTTTTTACTCCCCTGCTATTTTGTTGTTAATATCTATTTTTTCTAAAGTATACTACCAATACTACCTATAATTAAGTTGATGTCTGTTTATTTCTTTTCTATTAGTTCTCAGTTATCCAGTGTCATGTACTTAGTTGATATAAATTCCTATTGCTTTCACATACCAGTCTTCCTTGTATATTTTCTTCCTACACACGCCATTTGCCTCTTCCTGAGATTAAACATTTTTTAAATGAATTTTTTTCTCCACATAATTTGATTTTCCTCTTTGTAAAGTATCACCAGTAACTCATGAAAACTTTATTCATCTGATTCTAAATCCAGTGCTCTCCTCACTATTCCATGCTACTTTTCTGATATATTAAACTCTTAAATTATTCCTCTAAGCCTTTAAAAGCTCAGAATTGATAGTCACAGTAGTACATCTAGAAGTGAGAATTTCATTTTAGGCTGTGAGGCTGTGGTTAGGTCTAGTTAGTGTCACATGATTCTGGACTTCTTCCCATATTTCCTACTGAGCCATGTTTACTACATGCTCAAGGTACACAGTCCTAGGGTCAGGTAAACACAACCCAGATTTCCAAACATAACACCGTTGAGCTAGCTCATTGTTCCAAGGGAATCATAAGTATGCTGTTTTGGTTTTGCAGAGATTGCCCCCTTCCCTTTCACTTCATCTGGCCTGAGTCAAATTGTCCGTATTTTCTCTTCCTTTTTCCTCAAAGGTCTTTTCCCGTCATTTTAGCTTATAAAAAATACAGTAGATTTAACTAATTTAAAATGTGATGTTCATGGCTCATAGGTGTCCCTGGGGCATCTCTTCCCCTTTCCTGATAGTAAACTGAAATAAATTTTCAGGTAAAATGGAAGATTTTTAGAAAGGCAGTCTTCTCTTTAGAGATATCACTGAGATATTGAGATGTGATGAATGAAAGCATGTAAGTTTGGAAGAAAATGAGATATGAAAGATTTTTTTTAAAATAACTTGGGAATAGGGAAGGTCTTTCTAACCATAGCACAAAATCTACAAGTCATTTAAGAAATTCTTTAAAAAACTACATAAAATAGTATTTCTGCATAGAAAAAATTCATAGAGTCAAAAGACAAATGACAAACTGGCAAAAATATTTGCAGTTCATGCATAGACAGAGGCTTAATTTCCTTAATATGTATATCAGTAAGGAAAAGATTAAAGATGAAACAAAGAACATGAATAGTTCACATTATAAGAAGATGGATTTTAAATATATGAAATGGAATTCATTCACAATTAGAGATACAAATTAAAACTATAATGAGTATTCTTTTACATGTCAGACTATCAAAGAACAAAAGATAAAGGAGGTTAATAATTCCTTGAATGAGAAAAGAGGCATATTCTTTCACTACTGGAGAATTATACCACCTATTTATTTATTTACTTAGGTTTATCAAAAATTTATTCTTCTTTATTGTCAGCACGTTCCATGGTATGGATGTACCACAGTTTGTGCACCTGTGGAAGGACACCTGGGCTATTTCTAGCTTTTGGCTATTATTAATAAAGCTGCTATGAACATTCACGCACAGATTTTTATATGAACAAAAATTTTTATGTCTCTGGGATAAATGCCCGAGAGTATACTTTCTGGATCCTATGTATACCACCTCTTTAAATTGAAATGCACATACCCTTTGACTCAATAATTCTATTTATAGGAATTTATCCTACAGATATAATATCCATGTAGCCAAAGAAGTACATACATATTGTTCCCAACTTAAGATGAGTTGACTTATGATTCCTTGATTTTGCGATGGTACAAAAGTGATACATATTCAGTAGCAACTGTACTTTGAATTTTGATTTTTTTCCCCTTGGCTGGCGATATGCAGTATGATACTCTCTCGGGATGCTGGGCAGCGGCAGCAAGCTGTGGCTCCCAGTCAGCCACACAATCATGAGGGTAAACAACCAATATACTTAAAACCATACAACCATTGCTTTTCGCTTTCAGTAGAGTATACAATAAATTACATGAGACATTCAACACTTTATTATAAAATAGTTTTTGCGTTAGATAATTTTGCTTAGCTGTAGGCTAATGTAAGTGTTATGAGCACATTTAAGGTGGGCTACGCTAAGCTATAATGTTCAATAGGTTAGGCCTATTAAATGCATTCTTGACATGATATTTTCATAAGTTCATTGGGCTGTAACCCAATATGTAAGTTGAGGAATATCTGTAGAAGGGTATTAATTGCAGTATTGATTATAAAAGCAAAGGTTAGTTGATCAATAACTGTCTAGTTAGATATATTATGGTATATCCAATGGAATACTCTGCAGTTATTTTTGTTTGTTGCAGTTATTTTTAAAAAGAGGCAGATTTATATACATTGATAGGGATCATGGACAAGATACACTGACAGAAGAGTGAGGTGCAGTACAGTGTATAATGTAACTATCTCTCTGGACCTACGTGTTTGCTTCTGAGAATGGGGACTGGGGGACAGAGATGTAGGAGACTTATTTTTCACTACATACATATATTTCCTTCTATACAATATGAATTTTTATCATATGACTATGTTATCTCCTCTAAAAAGAAATATAAATTGAAATACATTTAATGCTAATCAGCCTCCTCTGCCACTTAATGCCAGGCTAGCTCTTCCTTGGGAAAGGAGAAGCAAAGGGAGTCTGGCTGCCCTGCTTAAATCTCTTAGCATCCTTCTTACCTGCCTACAGTTTCCTATTTCATTCTTGAGCACTTTGTTGCCCCAGGAGTAACTTTCACTGTAAAGGTACTTCTCTCCACCCAAGCCAGTTCCAGAATTTGCTTTGTCTTAGTTTATAATACATCTGTCATAGATAAGCACATCCATCAGCCAAATTTTCTTCCCCCAGAAATCTGGGGCTACTGGCACTCATTGCCAGAGAAGAGACAGACTTGCCTAACTGGAAGTTTCTGGATTATAGATACACAGTCTCCAGAAGAGTCTCAGAGTAGTTTCCTGTGCTGTTGGGCTTCCCTCTTTTTCCTTTACAGCCAATTACCAAATGTTTATTTGGATTAGTAAAAGTATACTAATTTTAATAATCTATGTGGACTACTTCCCTAATGAATCATTGCCTCAAATAATTATGCAGCATAATCACAGTTATATGCGCATCGTTAAATGTGTCAAGTTAATATTAATCTAAATGTTACCCAGTTACAACAAAAAGAGTATTTTTGTGTGCTTAATTGTCATAGGTTGCTTGTTGATCAATTTTAAATGCCCATCTATTTAAAGCTTAAAAAAGTACAATGATTCTGTCTTCTTTTTCTTGTTCTATTTTTTTGGCAGAGTAGGGGGGTGGGGTGGGATGGATGTAAAAAGGGAAATGCAGAGTCTCCTCTGTTGAAAACTCCCTTAGTTCACAAGCCTATTTAATACCTGTGCTATATATGCGGGGAGGAAGGGGGGGGTGGTGGCGGGGAGGAGCGTAAATCACACTCCTAAGCAGCCAAAAGACAGTGGTGAACACCCAGTGAAGAATAACCATGAAGTCTTTCCTTCTTGCTTCTGTTAACAGGGAAGAGGGGTTTCATGGAAAGAAATCAGAAGCAGCTACAGAGAAACAGAAATTAGGGTACCCACCTATTGCTCCATTTTACTGCATGAAAGAGGATGTCCTTGCTTATGTGTTTGACGATGTGTGGAGCAAGGTCCTAAGCTGTATGGAGCAGCTGACACGTAGTCACTGGGAGGGATTTGCTTCTGGTAAGGCTCTTTGTGAAAACAATATAAAAAAATAATTGTTTATGCTTTCCAAACCGTAACCAGTCTATTAAATTATATGTTCATTAGTACTAAAGAATCATATTTGTATTTCTCATAGAAACTAACAGATATTTGGAAAGTATCTGGGAATGAGTGCATAAGTAACAAGGCCTACTCTATGACGACTAGATAGAGATTGTGCTTTCTCTTTGAATATAATTATTTGTGAGAAAAAACATGTGCAAATACATTTAAAAAACTGCTTTATTGAAGAATTGATATACAATAAACCAATCATATTTCAAGTGTATTATCTGATAAATTGACCTATGTATACAGCCATGAAACCATGAGACAATCAATACAGTGAATATATCCATTACCCTCAAAGTTAATAACCTTGTAATCCCTCCCTCCTGCCCCTACCTGACCCACCATCCCCAAATGACAAGTTATCTGCTTAAATGGTACCATGTAGTATTTACTCTTCTTTTGTCGGCTTCTTTCCCTCAGTGTGATCATTTTGACAGTCATCCATGTCACTGTGTGTGTCAGTAATTTATTCCTTTTATTGTTGAGTTGTATTCCATTGTTCCACAACTTGTTTATCCATTTATCTGTTGATGGACATTTGGATTGTTTTCATTTTTGGACTATTAATGCTGTTATGAACACTAATGTACAAGAATTTTGACACATATTTCCTTTTCTCTTGGGTAGATTTCTTCAAGTGAAATCGTTGAATTATATGGTTAAATGTATATTTAACTTCTTAAGAACTGTCTGTATTGATTTTCTATGTTGCACAAAAATTATCACAAACTTAGCAGCTTCAAACAACACACATTTATTATCTCACAGACTTGTGGGTCAGAAGTCCAGGAACAGCCAGCTAGTCATTTACTTAAGATCACACAAGGCTGCAATCAAGGTGTTGGCTAAGGCTGGGTTCTCATGTAGAGGCTCAACTAGGAAAGGATCCACTTCCCCTTTTGTGTGTTTTTGGAAGCATCCAGTTTCTTGTAGCTGTAGCAGTCATGGCAGCTTATTTCTCCAAAGCCAGCAAGAAAGACTGAGAGCTAATCTGCTAGCAAGACAGAAACTTATATAACATAATCATGGGGGTGACATCCCATCACTTTTACCATCATCTTTTGATCTGAAGCAAGTCACAGGTCCTGCCCATGCTCAAAGGGAGGGGTTTAAACGAAGGTGTGAACATCAACAGCTGAGAATCATGGTGGGGGGGTGGGGGGTGCACCTTGGAATTTGTCCACTAGTCTTCCCACTGGCCCTTAGTGATTCATGTGCTCCCACAGGCAAAGTACATTCAACTCCCTTCAAAGGTTTCCAAGAGAATCATCTATTACAGCATCAGCTCCAAAGACTTTGAATCAGGTCCTGGTATGAATGAAGTTCCTGGATGTAATACAGGAAGTGAAATTACTGGGGCACAATTCCTTTCCATCTATAAACCTATGAAACTAAAGCTTATATACACAGGTATATAAACATCTAACTATATAATCCAGCCATTCTACTCCTAGAGACAAGTTATTTGACCCCAACACACCCAACATACAATAGTGGGCCAGGAAAAAGATAACCATTATAGACACTCCAGTTAAAAGGCTGGGGTCAGGGAGGTGAGAGTAAAAAAGGGTCCACAGCAATTCTGAAATCTAGCTGTGAAAATACTGGGAGTTCCTTCATTAAGTTTTAATTAAGGCCTGGAAATAATCCTCTCAGCTTTCTGCTCTACCCTCTGAGCTCTTGGTTTTGACCTCTGAGTCATCCTTCCTTTTTCATGAAACATAGCACATGTTTGTAGCTAAGTAATTTTATTAGGCTGCTTCCTGCCAGTAGAATTTTGGGGGTCTGATAGCCTTCCTTTATTTAGAATCTTTTGCCATCTAGAGAGATTGAGAATTTTCAAAATCATCAAGTCCTGGTTTCTTTATGTTTAATAGTTTTTCCCTCAATTTATCTCTCTCATCTCGTGTTTGATTATAAGCAGCAAGAAAAAAATCAGGCCTCACCTTCAACACTTTGACTGGAAATCTCCTTAGCTATACAACCAAGATCATCACTTAAAAGTTCTGCTTTCCATGTGACCACAGGAGACCATTTCACTAAGCTCTCTGCCACAAAATAACAAGCATCTCCCTACTTCCAGTTTCTAATAACATGTTCCTCATTTCCTTCTGAGCCCTCCCCTACAGCTTCCTCCAAATCCAGATTCCTACTAAGTCTGTTCAAGGTAATTTATGTCTTCTCTATCATGCTTCTCAAAGTTCTTCTAGCTTCTACCCATGAACAATCAAAAATGAAATTAAGGAAACAACTCATTTATAATAGCATCAAAAAGAATAAAATACTTAGGAATAAACTGAACCAAGGAAGTGTAAGACTTGTATGCTGAATACTACAAAATATTATTGAAAGAAAATAGAGAAGACCTAAAGAAATAGAAAGACATCCTCTGTTTATGGATTGGAAGACTAAATATCGTTAAGATGGCAATACTCCCTAAATACATCTACAGATTGAGTATAACCTTATCATAATTCTAACTGCCTTTTTTGTAGAAATGATCCTGAAATTCATACAGAAATGCAAGGTATCCTGAATATCCAAAACAATATTGAAAAAGAACAAATTTGGAGGATTCATACTTCTTGGTTTTAAAACATAATACAAAGCTACAGTAATCAAAACAGTGTGGTACTGGCATAAGAACACATACTGATCCAAGGAATAGAATCAAAAGTCCAGAAATAAATCCACACATCTATGGCCAACTGATTTTCAACAGGGGTGCCAAGACCATTCAATGGGGGAAGAATAGTCTCTTTAAGAAATGGTACTGGCAGGGAATATAGCCAATATTTTATAATAACTATAAATGGGGTATAACCTTTTAAAATTGTGAATCACTGTGTTGTACAACTGAAACTTACAGAATATTGTAAATCAACTATATGTCAATCAAAAACAAATTCAGATAGGAAAAAAAAAGAAATTGTGCTGGCACAACTGGATAGCCACATGGTAAAGAATGAAGTTAGACTCTTACTTCACACCATATACAAAATATCAACTTGAAGTGGATTGAAGGTACACATTTAAGAGCTAAAACTATAAAACTTAGAAGAAAACATTGGAGTAAATCTTCATGAGCTTGGATTTGGCAGTGGATTCTGATATATGACACCAAGACCACAAACAACAAAAGAAAAAATAAATAAACTGGACTCCATCAAAATAAAAAACTTTAGGGTGTATCAAAGGACATTATCAAGAAACTGAAAAGACCGCCTACAGAATGGGAGGAAGTGTACGTAAATCATACACCTGATAAGAATCTAGTACTCACAGTCTATAAAGATCTACAACTCAAAAACAAAAGAAAAAACAACCCAATTTAAAAATGGGAAAATAGGGCTTCCCTGGTGGCA
This sequence comes from Tursiops truncatus, assembly GCF_011762595.2. NCBI lineage: Eukaryota > Metazoa > Chordata > Mammalia > Artiodactyla > Delphinidae > Tursiops > Tursiops truncatus. The sequence goes on along the minus strand of NC_047049.1, from coordinate 58,953,023 downwards.
CAGTTAAGGATCCGCCTACCAAAGCAGGGGACATGGGTTTGAGCCCCAGTCCAGGAAGATCCCAGATACCGCAGAGCAACTAAACCCATGCGCCACAACAGCCTGCGCTCTAGAGCCCACGAGCCACAGCTACTGAAGCCCACATGCCTAGAGCCCATGCTCTGCAACAAGAGAAACCACCACAATGAGAAGCCCACACACCACAACAAAGAGTAGCCCCCACTTGTCGCAACTAGAGAAAGCCTGTGCGCAGCAACGAAGACCCAATGCAGCCAAAAATAAATTTATTTTTTTAAAAATGGGCAAATAACTCAAACAGACATTTCTCCAAAGAAGATATACAAATAGCCAATAAGCACATGAAAAGATGTTCAACATCATTATTCATTAGGGAAATCAAATCAAAACCAAAACCACAATGAGACACCACTTCAAACCCACTAGGATGGCTGTATTTTTTTAAAAAAAAGAAAAGGACAATAACAACTGTTCATGAGGTTGTGAAACTGGAACCCTCATAAATTGCTGGTGGGAATGTAAAGTGGTACAGCCACTGTGGAAACAGTTTGGCAGTTCCTCAAAAAGTTAAACATAAAATTACCATATGACCTAGCAATTCCACTCAAAGTTATATAATCAAGAGAAATGAAATATATCCACACAAAACCCTGGCATGAATGTTCATAGCAGCATTAGTCATAATAGTCAAAAAGTGGAACCAGGACTTCCCTGGTGGCGCAGTGGTTAAGAATCTGCCTGCCAATGCAGGGGACACGGATTTGAGCCCTGGTCTGGGAAGATCCCACGTGCCGCAGAGCAACTAAGCCCAGGCACCACAACTACTGAGCCTGAGCCTTAGAGCCTGCAAGCCACAACTACTGAGGCCGCATGCCACAACTACTGAAGCCCATGTACCTAGAGCCTGTGCTCCACGACAAGAGAAGCCACCGCAATGAGAAGCCTGCGCACTGCAACGAAGAGTAGCCCTGCTCGCCACAACTAGAGAAAGCCCACTCACAGCAATGAAGACCCAATGCAGCCAAAAATAAATAAGTAAAAAAATTTATTTTTTAAAAAAAGTGGAACCAACCTAGACATCCATCAACTGATGAACGGATAAACAAAATTTGGTATTCAAAACAAAATTTGGTATATCCATGTGTTATGGACTGAATTGTGTCCCCCTCAAAATCCATATGTGGAAGCCCTAACCCCCAATGTGACTAGGTTTGGAAATAGGGCCTTTAGGGAGGTAATTAATGTTAATTGAGTCAGAAGGGTGGGACCCTAATCCTATAGGGTTGGTATCCTTGTAAGAAGAGGAAGAGACATCACAGCTCTCTATTTCTGTGTGTGTAAAGAGAAGAAGTCAGGCAAGGACAGAGGGAAAAGGCAGCTGCATAGGAGCCAGGAAGAGAGATCACACTATAAACCAACCCTGACAGCACCTTGATCATGGACTTCCAGCCTCCAGAACTGTGAGAAAATAGATTTCTGTTATTTAAGCCATCCAGTCTGTCATATTTTATGGCAGCTTGAGTAACTAATACATCATGCAATGGAGTATTATTCATATATTAGAAGGAATTAAGGGACTTCCCTGGTGGCACAGTGGTTAAGAATCTGCCTGCCAATGCAGGGGACATGGGTTCGATCCCTGGTCTGGGAAGATCCCACATGCCACGGAGCAACTAAGCCCCTGCGCCACAACTACTGAGCCTGCGCTCTAGAGCCCTTGAGCCACAGCTACTGAAGCCCACATGCCACAACTACTGAAGCCCATGTGCCTAGAGCCCGTGCTCTGCAACAAGAAGCCACCGCAATGAGAAGCCTGCTCACCACAACTAGAGAAAGGCCGCGCACAGCAACGAAGACCCAACGCAGCCAAAAATAAATAAATTATTTTTTAAAGAAAGGAATTAAGTAATGAAGCATCTTAAAACATGGGTGAACCTTGAAAATATTACGTTAAACGAAAGAAGACATACATAAAGGGCCACATATTGTATGATTCCATTAAGGTGAAATTTCCAGAACAGGCAGGTCCATAGAGAAAGTAGTTTAATGATTGCCAGGGGATGGAGGAAGAGGTGCATTGGGAGGTATGGGGTTTCTTTTTGGAGTGATGGAAATTTTCTGAAATTAGATAGTGGTGGTGGTTACAGAAAATCATGAATATACTAAAAACCACTTAATTGTATACTGTAAAATGGTTAAAAATGGTGACTCATGTTATGCAAATTTTATCTCATTAAAAAATTTTTTTTTAATTCTTGCAACCTGAGAGATGTCCTCTAAAACTTTTTGTATGTGAGTCTGTTGGTGAGAAATGCTTTCTTTTGATATATGAAAATTTCCTTATTTTTCTTTCATTTCTGCAAGATAGTTGTGTGGTGTACTGAATTTTAGGTGGACACTTTTTCTCTTGGTACCTTTTTTTTTTTTAACATTCAGTGTATCTCATTTATTTTTTAAAAAAATTTTTATCATATTGGAGTATAGTTGGTTAACAATGTTGTGTTAGTTTCAGGTGTACAGCATAGTGATTCAGTTATACATATACATGTATTTCCTTTTTTTCAAATTCTTTTCCCATTTAGGTTATTAGAGTATTGAGCAGAGTTCCCTGTGCTATACAGTAGGTCCTTGTTGGTTACCTATTTTATTTTATTGGAGTATAGTTGCTTTACAATATGTGTTAGTTTCTACTGTACATACAGCAAAGTGAATCAGCTATACATATACATATATCCCCTCTTTTGGATTTCCTTCTTCATACTTTAAAGATGTTGTCCACCGTCTTCTCACTTGCACAAGAAATCTGATGTCATCCTTTTCTTTGTTCCTGCGTTCATGTATTTTTTCTTTGGCTGCTTTTAAGATTTTTCTCATTTTCACTGGTTTTGAGCAATTTGATTATGATGTGCCTTGATGTAATTTTCTTCATGTTACTTCTGCATGGAGTTTGTTGAGCTTCTTGGATCTGTGGGTTTATTGTCTTCATTGTTTGGAAAGTTTTCAGCCATTATTTCTTCAGATATTTCTTCTGGTGCCCACCATCCCTTAGGACACCAGTTACTCATATATATTAGTCCATTTGCTTACTGATCCCTCAAATGTGATGCTTTAATTAAAGAATTTTCTTCTCTGTGTATTTCAATTTGGATGTTTCCTATTGTGCCTTCAAGTTCATTAATATTTTCTTTTACAATGGTGAATCTGCTGTTAAGCTCATCCAGTGTATTTTTCTACTCATTGTTTTCTGTGAAGTATGATTTAGGTGAATTTTATATCTTCCATGTCTCTTTTTGAAAAAGTGGGATAACTCAAACATATGTGTGAATTCTGGGTTGGTTTCAATGATTGATATTCTTCTCATTGTGAGTTGTATTTTCCTGCATGGTATTCTTTGGGTGCCAGACATGGTGAATTTTATCTTATTGGGAGTTTTTTTTTTTTTTTTTTTTTTTGTATGTATCTTCTTTGGTTTTTCCTGGGATGCACTTAAGTTACTTGGAAAAAATTTGATCTCTTCTGGTCTTGCTTTTATGATTTGTTATAGACAGGTCATCAGTCCAACTAATTATCCCCCAGATACTGAGGCAAGATTGTCCTAAGTACTCTGCCCAATGCCCCATTAATTATGAGTTTTTCTAGTATGGCTGGAAGAACCAGGCACTGTTCCTGGTCCCATGTGAGCAGCAGGCACTATTCCCTCTAATTCTTTCAGTTGGTTCTCTTTCCTAGCCTCAGGTGGTTTTTTCTCATACATGCAGTGTTCAATACTCCTTTGAGTACTCAAAGGACACCCCACACTCTACAGATATCCTGGGTTCCCTTTCTGTGCATTTTTCTTCTCTGATACTCTGTCCTATGAACCCTAGCAGTCTTGGTCTCTCTGGACTTTCAAATCAGGGAGTCCACCAGGATCTGCCTTTGTTCTCCCTCTTTGTGTCATGTCTTGGAAACTCTTTCAAGGCAGTTGCAGAGCTAGCATCATTTGTTTACTATCTCATGGTTCACTGTCTTTCATTACCTGATGCCCAGTGTCTTAAAAGCTGTTGTTTCACGGATTTATTGGTTGTTTTAAGCAGGAGGGTAAAGCCAGTCCCTGTTGCTCCATCTTGGCTGGAAGCACAAGTCCAGGAAATACATTAAAAAATAACACTTCTATTAAAGTGTATCTAGGGGAGAGACTTCCCTGGTGGTCCAGAGGGTAAGATTCCATGCTCCCAATGCAGGGGGCCCAGGTTCGATACCTGGTCAGGGAACTAGAACCCGCATACATGCCGCAACTAAGAGTCCACATGCCACAACCAAGAAGTCCGCATGTCGCAACTAAGATCCCATGTGCCACAACTAAGACCTGGTGCAGCCAAAATAAATTTTAAAAATATATTTAAAAAATATAAAGCATATCTATATAGAATATTGCAAAATAAATTTACATCAAGCTTGATTAATTTTTTTTTTTTTTTTTTTTTTTTGCGGTACGCGGGCCTCTCACTGTTGTGGCCTCTCCCGTTGCGGAGCACAGGCTCCGGACGCGTAGGCTCAGCGGCCATGGCTCACAGGCCTAGCCACTCCGCGGTACGTGGGATCTTCCCAGACTGGGGCACGAACCCATGTCCCCTGCATCGGCAGGCAGACTCTCAACCACTGTGCCACCAGGGAAGCCCTTGATTAATTTTTAAAAACTGAGTCGACTTGTATGACCAATGCTCATATCAAGAACAGAACATTACCAACACTTCAGAAGCCCCTTTCATGTTACTAAACTCCTACCCCCCAAAAGTAAACCTATCCTGAGTTACAGCACCACAGATTAGTTTTGCCTGTTTTAAAACTTTTAAGAATGGATTCATATAGTATGTGCCCTTCTGCATTTGGCTTCTTAAACTCAACACTGTTAGATTCAACTGTTTTGAGTGTAACAATAGTTCATTTTCATTGTTATATAGTATTTTATTGTATGAATATATCACATTGTACTGTTGATGGACATTTAGGTAGTTTCCAGTTTATGTCTGCTGGCATATAGTGCTGTTATAAACATTCTTGTATATGTCTTTTGGTGAACATATGTAGTGGGTACATAACAGTGGCACTGCTAGGTCATAGGATATGCTATTCCCACTTCAGTGGATACTGCCAAATTTTTTTCCAAAGTGGATGCATCTATTTACACGTTCTCCAGTATTGTATGAGCATTCCAGTTGCTCCACATGTTTGCCACAGTTGATACTGTCCATGTGAGTTTTTTTTTTTTTTTAAAAGCCACTCTGTTGTATGCATGTTTAAGTTCCCTTTTAAAGCTGGTATTGGAGAAGAGTAGGTCTAAGACCCTTTCAAAACAAACTGCTTTATATTATGTGAGGTTAAGTTTTGGGAGATACAGGACAGATAAAGTCCAGAGACATATCCAAACCCCAATAATAATAAATCCTGGTAATAAAGGAATTACTTCAGTTTTCAGTATCAACCACTGAAAGTTTTCAGAGAAAACTTTCATTTTACCTTTCACAATTTTACCAATGTTAGGCTATGAATTAATATCCTTTTAGTTTATTTTTCCATGCATCCATAAATTTAGGTTATTTCATTGTATAACTATTGTGATTTTGAAACTTAAAGTTTGAAAAAAAGACAATGATCTTATAATGGAGCTGGAAGGTCTCTGACTGGTTTAGTGGGTTGATTGACCTAAAATAGGGATCAGCAAACTTTGTGTATAAAGAGCCAGATGGTAAATGTTTTAGTCTTTGCCAGCCATCCAGTCTCTGTTGCAACTACTCAACTCTGCCCTTGAAAGCAGCCATAAACAATGTGTATATGAGTGGATGTGGCTGTGTATACTACTATATACTCAGTATACATCTTCCCCAAGGACATATATAAGAATATCCATGACAGCATTATATACTGGAAAACATAAACTGGAAACTACCCAAACATCCCTCAACAGCAGAACGTGATATATTCATATGATGGAGTACTATACAGTAATGAGAATAAGCAAATTACTCTTACAGCTTTATTTACAAAAACTGGCAGTGGTAATGGGCATGAGGTTTCACTAGTTGTGTGTGGCTATTTAAATTTTAATTAATTACAATTAGGTAAAATTTAAATTGTTCTCAATCACACCAGCCAAATTTTATTTTTTTTTACTTAAGTATAGTTGATTTACAATGTTGTGTTAATTTCTGCTGTACAGCAGTGATTCAGTTATATACATATGTACATTCTTTTTTAAATATTCTTTTCCATTGTGATTTATCATAGGATATTGAATATAGTTCTCTGTGCTATACAGTAGGACCTTGTTGTTTATCCATTCTATATATAAAAGCTTACATCTGCTCACCCCAACCTCTCACTCCATCCCTCCCCCAGTGCCCTCCCCCCGGTGACCACCAGTCTGTTCTCTATGTCCATGATTCTGTTTCACAGAATCACAAAGGTTCATTTGTGTCACATTTTTAGATTCCAGGAATAAGTGATATCATATGGTATTTGTCTTTCTCTTTCTGACTTACTTCACTTAGTATGATAATCTCTAGTTGCACCCGTGTTGCTGCAAATGGCATTATTTCGTTCTTTTTTACAGAGGAGTAGTATTCCGTTGTATATATAATATATACCATGTTTTCTTTATCCATTCATCTGTTAATGGACATTTCGGTTGTTTCCGTGTCTTGGCCATTGTGAATAGTGCTGCTGTGAACATAGGGGCATCTTTTTCAATTATAGTTTTGTCCAGATATATGCCCAGGAGTGGGACTGCTGGATCATACGGTAATTCTGTTTTTAGTTTTCTGAGGAACCTTGATACTGTTTTCCAGTGGCCACACCAACTTACATTCCCACCAACAGTGTAGGAGGGTTCTCTTTTCTCCACATCCTCTCCAGCATTTGTTATTTGTAGTCTTTTTAAAAAAAATAAATTTATTTTATTTTATTTTTGGCTGCATTGGGTCTTTGTTGCTGCACGCGGGCTTTCTCTACTTGCGGCAAGCGGGGGCTACTCTTCATTGTGGTGCGCGGGCTTCTCATTGCAGTGGCTTCTCTTGTTGCAGAGCACAGGCTCTAGGTGCGTGGGCTTCAGTAGTTGTGGCATGTGGGCTCAGTAGTTGTGGTGCACAGGCTCTAGAGCACAGGCTCAGTAGTTGTGGTGCATGGGCTTAGTTGCTCCGCATGTGGGATCTTCCCAGAACAGCGCTCAAACCCATGTCCCCTGCATTGGCAGACAGATTCTTACCCACTGCACTACCAGCGAAGCCCCCTGTAGACTTTTTAATGATGGCCATTCTGACTGGTGTGAGGTGGTACCTCATTGTAGTTTTGATTTGCATTTCTCTAATAATTAGCAGTGTTGAGCATCTTTTCACATCTTTTTCATGGCCATCTGTATGTCTTCTTCGGTAAATGTCTGTTTAGGTCTTCTGCCCATTTTTGGATAGGGTTTTGTTGTTGAGTTGTATGAGCTGTTTGTATATTTTGGAAACTAAGCCCTTTTTGGTTGCATCATTTGCAAATATTTTCTCCCATTCTGTAGGTTGTCTTTTCGTTTTGTTTATGGTTTCCTTTGCTGTGCAAAAGCTTGTAAGTTTGATTAGATCCCACACTAGCCATATTTTAAATGCCCTATAGCCACATGTGGCTAGAGGCCACTATACTGGACAGTGCATATGTAGAACATTTCCTTCAATCTCCAAATGTTCTATCAGACAGCTTTGCTCTAGTAATCTTTGCTTTTCCTTATGCCAGGTACAAACAGGAATCACCAGCCTGGGAAACACTTTAAAATAAATTCATGGTTTAAAGCGTTTTTTTGAACTGTGCAGGTGGTATGAAACTGGGCTGCAAAGCTGTGAAGCCTATCTTGAGATTATGAATTCTCATGAAAGATTTTTTTTCACAGTACTGTTGTTGTGGGTCTGAAGATATTCATGGATAATAGATTCTATTCCTTTGCTCAGATGATGACAGTAATGTTGCAATCACCAGACCAGCTTCAGAAAGCCCCTGTGTGCTGAATGCACCACAACCTTTGGTCTTACCTCGAGTGCCACAGTCTAAGGTGCTGTCCATCACCTCAAATCCGGTAAGTCGCACAGGGGAATGTACTGGAGAACCTAGGACTGTTCTTGTAGACGAAGTTTGCTCAGTTATTTGCCTTAATTGTATCACTATGACTCTTTTCCAGTAAAGTTATGTGTTTATCACAGTAATCCAGTGACTCTTTGCAAAGATAAGTTTAATTTCAGTTTAAAAAATAGCAGCGAATGCACTCATGTCAATGAATTGTACATGTGAAAATGGTTAACACAGTAATATTATGCTATGTATATTCTACCACAATTAAAAAAAATTTAACCTGCTAAAAAATTAATAGAAAATTAGAGTTGATAAGTAATTCTCAATCAGCTCTTTTGAAAAGGCATCTATAAGCTGTGCAATCTAGACTCAACTATATGGTCAACTTAAGTCTGCTTTGGAAAAAATGAAAAATATGAAAAGAGGGACCAATATCAGATCTTCTATGGCCTTAACATTCTGTCCTTTGAATTTCTTTTTGACTTCTTCCCTCTTTTTTCTCTTATCTCAGACTACCTGGTTTTTGTTTTATTTTTAATATTTGAATCTGTTGACATTTTTGCTTTTTGGATGTTTACTAATCATAACCAGATGTAAAAGGCAAATCAAAGGGAGGAGAAAATGGTTTCAAATAAGTCTGTAGACAAGCATATAAAAATGGCCATTTCTTGCAGAAGGTTGATAAGCCTGGTCTCATCCACGTGTAATGATTTATGTAATCCCAGTTCTTACAATGATAGCTTCCCAGTGTTACTTGTAGCAAAAAAAGTGTGGGAGCAGGGGAGGGATAAAAAGAAAAAGGATTCTCATCCTTGGCCCATGCTCATCGAGCCTGGGTTTAGTACCACATCTAGTATTTGCTTTGTTGGTGTACTGGCCAGATATTGTGCAGCTATATTTTAAAAAGGGTTATTTAAAAGTAAACTCAGCTTGTGAATCACTATACTGTACACACCTGTAACTTATATAATATGTACATCAACTCTACTTCAATAAAAAAAAGTAAATAAAAATAAACTCAGTAAGGCCCATACCTTATCACACTGGAGTATGACCTAGGTAATAATCTAATATTCCTATGATGGTAATAAAATACTTCTACATGTTGAACTGGCCTGGTTATGACCTAGGTAGCCTAAGCCCTGAAAAGTTAACGTACACAGTTCTGGTTGTTAATGACCAAAGGAAGGAGAAGCAATAATCCAAACATTCTTAAGACAAAGTAGGAGGAAAATGCATACTGTGGCAGAGAAGGAGCTGGCCAGAAAGGGCACTTAACTGACTAACTGAGAGAGAAAATAAACAGGACACTAAGGTGGCGGTGGCAGTTAAGATTAAATCCTGCTAACATTAAAATACAATTAACTCCTTCTAATAAAGTCTTCAGAATTTACGTTATTTTTGAGAGCTGACTGCTCCAGGTGTAGTGAAGGAGAAAGCATTAGTTGATGCAGAGCATAGGATTATGTGATGGTAAAAGAGATAGCGTTTACCCCTATTCTCCCCATTTTTGTTCCATATTTTGTTTTCTAGTATAATGTAAATAATAATAATAAAGGTCCTCTCTCCCCTATGAGAGTGACTATTAATTGCTTTCATCTAAGTTGACCAGGCTTCCCCATTTAGAAATGGAGAGGAAAGCACTCTGATCTTGTCATCTTGACAGTGGACTTGGGGCTCCAGCTGGGGTACTGACCAAGATTTACAAAAGTTAAGGCATAGGAGAAAAATGTATAAATGACCTAATTTGGAAATACTAACTTCTGGCAAAGTTGGGAAACCAAGCTGCTATCTTCACCAACCAATGAGTAACACCTTCTTTTGATATGTAGATGAGTCTCTGTCAAGCAGCAAGTGGTCATCAGCCAAATGTGAATGGTCTCTTGGTTCATGGGATGCCTCTACAGCCAAGAAATCTCTCCCTAATGGACAAGCTCCTGTAAGAAGTATAAAACTTTAAGACTATAGAGTTTAAGTAGATCACTGAGAAATAAAAGGAAAGCAAAGTCAGTCAATCAACATGCATGTATTGAGTACGTACCAAGCAACCAGAGACATCTGGGGAGTAAAAACATATAAGGAAAATGGTCTCCACCTTCAAGGAGCTGATAAAATAACTGTTGAGAAGGCACAAAGGTAAAGAGACCTAACCATACAGGGCATTCCTGTGACTGAGGGCGAAGTTTGTGTACTCAGTGTGAGCACTATGGTAGTCCCAAAGAAGGGAAGCATTTTGGTGGGTAAGTGTAGGTTTTGAACGTGTCCTTGAAAGACAGAAGTTTGGATAAGCAGAGAAGAGCAGCAAGGCTATTCTAGGTAGGAGGAATGGTGTGGAAAAAGGTTTGGAAACAGGAAAATACAAATATTTAGAAGAGAAAGCCGACCATTTTTGCTGTAGTAGGATAGGAAGCAATAGGTTAGAATTTTAATGTTCTGATCAAAGACCACTGACAATCTTCTACAACTAAAATAGACCATGGTGTGATTAGTGGGAAAGAAGACACTATGAAATTAAAGAACTTTGGGACCAGACTATGGAGGGTTTTGAATGTCATGTTTTTGAGATCCATCCATGTTGTTGCATGTGATTCTCTTTTATTGCCAAGTAGTATTCTATTGTAATAGTACACCACAATTTGTTTATCCATTCTTCCGTTAATGAACACTTGGGCTATTTTCCAGGTTGGGGCTGTTATGTATAAAAGGCACTATAAATATTCTTACACATGTCTTTTTTGTGGACCTATGGTCTCATTTTTCAGTATCTAGAAGTGAAAGTGTTACAGAATAGGTTAAGTGTATGCTTAACTTTATAATAAACTGCCATACAATTTTCCAAAGGAATTGTACCATTTTACATTCCCACGTGAGCAATGTGTGAGTCCAGCTGGGGAGCACATATATTTAAAACAGGAATCTGAAAGATAGATTTCACAGCAGTAGGACACAGATTGGATTGATGCAGGAGGAAATGAAAGTAAGGAGTCTAATGCAGGAGTTCAGGCTGCTATGGGTCTGTTCTCAAGTTGTAGCAAGACTAAAAAAAGGAATGAAATATTTTAGGAGATACTGCAAAAGAAATCACATTCTATAAAAATACAGGAATCAAAGTCAACTCAGATTTCAAGCTCAAGGAAAGCTTGTTTGGCAGGGGGAAAATGAGCTTAGGGTGTGTTGAGTTTACAATGATGGGCCATGTAGAAGGTCAGATTTGAAGGCTGATCTAGAAGTGTGGAGGTGATAAATCCAGTTATGAATGAATAGTCCAGAGGAAGAATAAAGATGAACAAAGAGCAGCTAAGGCCTAAACCCCTGTAATTAGAAAGCAGTAGGTTGTGTAAAGAAAAGGCTTAAGTGAATGGTTAGGAAGATCAGAAAGATCTCATATGAGTAATGCTCAAGGTTTAGCCCTATTCTGTGATGGGCATTTTTCCTTCAAAGTTCTCCAAACCCTGAGGCATATTTTGCACTAGAGGACACCAAAGTGGCCTGAAAGATTGAGGAACTTGCTGAAAGCCAAGAGCACATGGCAGAGCTTTATTCTTTCACTTCCCCTCCACATCACAGTGTAAATACTATCTCTTAGGTGCCTTACAATAGAATCAAACATTCTCTCATCTGCTTAAAACACAAAAACAAAGCCGCTGAATCTACAAGGCAGAGTTTAAGCTACTGAACTGTTGAGCATGGTATTTTATCAGAGTACTTACAGGAAAGTGTTATATTTCACAGTTGTTTATGCAAATGGGGATCTACTGCCCTGGGCTGTACAAAGCTCTGGACCCTTTGCCTGTTCCCTGCTTTCCAAGGAACCCCCTATCCCTGTAGGCTCCAGCTAGCTCAGCATTTTAATCTCTGCAGTGGGAGCCACACTAGTGCCACACCACTACTAAGCAGCAATATTGGCCTTTCAACTAAGTCTTTCTGGTGACATTCCTTCAGCACAAAAGAATGCTTCAAACATGGTAGGAAGCACAGACCCTGAGGTAAACTTTTGGGAAGCACTTTGGAGTCGGTACCCTACAGGTTAGTCTTTATTAGTAACTGAAGAAGTGACTGTGATGGCAGGTGAAAAATGGACTTGCTTTCCCAAGTCTCCATTCTAGTAAATTATGTGTAAGATTGAAATGATGTCCTTCTTTTAGGTACACATTCTCATGCCTGAGCTAGATTATGTAACTTCTAAAACTAGGTTATTTATTGTTTTCTCTTTTCGCTTTTTTCTCCCTTGAATGTATTTTATAGTCTAAGGCTTTTTACCTTTTGAGTTCTGTCTCCCTGTACAGAGCAATCTTGATCTCACTGTGGGTTTCTGATATTTGGACACTAGAGATCTTGATGACAAGCTACTTATGAGGCCTGGGTCCAGTACCATCCTTTCAACTCGAAATTGGCCAAATCGAGCCCTGGAGCTTAGTACATCATTTCTGTCATATACAGTGCAGTCCGCCAGGAGACGCAATCCCCCACCACGTACCCTTCATCCCATCAGCACAAGCCATTCACGCGCTGGAACACCAAGACCTATGGAAGAAATACTCAGAGGATCCCGAGTGTAGGTTTCAAAAGCAGAATATCTGGAATCTATGGTAAAACTAATGAAGAATTTTACATAGAGAATGAATTTAAATCTAAGATTGAAATATATGCCTAAACAGTAATCATTACATATTCTTATGATGAACTGCACACTGGTGTAAATCTAATACAGAAAAAATGGAGTTAAATTTGAATGAAATATAGATATACTGGATCTTCCTATTGATTTAGCTAAAGATTTATATTTCTACAAATAAAATGTTGGCTAGAATACTTCAGTAGAACTCACCAAAGGAACAAAAGACATATGTATTTTATTAAAACATTTTCCTTAGTGGGAACATCCTCAGTGAAATTCTTCCCCAAATAATAGTTAATTCTCCTTTAATATTTTTCTGTACCATTAGGATCTACCTATTCCATTGACAATGAAAACTTTAAAACCTCAGATAAGTAGATGCTTATACACCAGGAAATATGTCCCTTGGCACATCTTAGGAAGTAACACTAAACATGTTCTCTTCCCTTTTCCCACCTTTCATTCACTAGACACTCTGAGCCTCACTGTGCAAAAAATACCAAGCCAAGTCTTTAAAATAAAATTCTTTCATTAGTTGTTGACTTACAAAACATCTTAGGATAGTTAATTTCTAAGACTAAGAACAAGGGTGTGAGATGACAACACCATAACTGTGTTTTGAATTCAGCCTCTAAATCCAGGACGTCACTATACTTCTCTCCCAACACTTCTTGATTTTGACTTTTCAATTTCTTGTTACAATTTATCCCAATAGACTTACTAAAAGAGGTGTCCAAAACCACCAAAAATCTTTGTTAGGACACCAGGGTTCTCAGCTGCTCTCTATTTTGTTGATATACCTATATCTATACTGATATAGCTATACATTCATTTGAGTATGAGTGGTCTTGATGTATAATTAATCTCTCATCCCTCTGACAGTGCTTTTTTCCAAGTGGAAAAGTAAGCTGCTTTGTTTTTTCTGGGACATGAAAAGTATCATTCAGCTTTTAATTACTATCTTGGGCATGAGTAATACTGCAAACTGCTCCAAATCCCATGGAAGGAAATAAGTTTAGGAACTTTACCTGGAAATTATAGTTTTTAGTGAGGACAACCAGAAAGCCCAGAACTGTGAGTTCCATCAGATGTGAAATTACAAATCCATAACTGTCAGAGAAATACAACACAATATAGGGAAAATTGTTTTATTCCAGTTCTCTGTGGGAGAAAGGGTCAACTTCTGCTGTATGCTCAGGATGAAGTTTCAACAATAAGAAAATACTATGAAGGAAACCCAAAACTTTAATTCTCCAAAATCCTTTCATTGAGATCTCTTCACTTAAAAATGTAGGCAGCTTAAAGCTTTCTGTGCATGAAATTAAACTCATCTGCTCAATTTATTTGATTCTAATCAGTTTGCTTATATTGTTATAACTTTATGCTTTCTTGTCTTGGTTTCTGCTGATGGGATCTGCAGCCCAGTGGCGGCCGACTCACTCTCCTCTCCCTCACCACTGCCCCTGAGTCGAAATAATCTGCTGCCACCTATTGGCACAGCTGAAGTGGAACACCTGAGTACTGTGGGGCCACAAAGGCAAACGGTATGTCTTTCCTATTGCCTTTCAATGTGCTTGTAAAACCTCAGGGTCAGTAATTCTGCAGGGTCTGTGCTCTGGTCTTGACTTAACACTATATTTTGTCAAAAGTACACACTGAATTCTGATTCATAACGATGGCATTGGAGCTGCTTGGCCTGCAGTGACCATACCTGTTAGGGTTGATAAAGGACATGCACAGCTCCACTACGAATTAACTGTTTCTGTAATTTTTATCTCTTCTGCAGAAAACCCATGGCGATTCCAGTCGAGCTCGAAGTGCAGCGGTGGATGAGCCTAACCATCAGCAGCCCCACGAGAGGCTCCTTTTACCAGACTTTTTCTCCAGGCCCAACACAACTCAGTCATTTCTGGTAGAGTGACATACTTCCTCTATGGTCTTGATAGTTGAGGAAAGGGGAAAAAAAGAGTTTGGCAGACTTAAGGCTTTACATGGTGGCTTAATCAAACTCTAAGAATAAAAGATGAGGTTCTAATAAAAATAATGTTTTTAAGTTTTAAGTATATTTTGTTGAAACTCTAACTGGTCTCTGTCACTCATTCTTTTAACTTATACATAAATTGCAAATTCTAAGCAATTTAAAGTTTAGCTATTTCTGAGAATAAGCAAAATGTTAAACCCCAGTGTGTATCAGATTAGCATTAACTTCATTCTCTAACACTGCTCTTAGGGAATTACACAAAAAATGGTATCAGATTATGTATGTGGACTGGTGGATGTGCGAGTTAAGACTTTTGGGGGTTCTTAGTTAATTGGTGTTTGAAATGCTGACAATGCCTTACCACTTAATGTACATTTACTAGCCCTTTTACTTTTAAACAATAGAAAAAAACCTGATTGGGAGACTGGAGATCATGCACTGACCTTGCCCAAAATTGTAAGCCAGGAGCTCAGCCCCACCTCGTTTGCTTTGTGCAAGAGGGCTTGGAGAGCCTAGGAAGTGACTGGGGCTACACTTATGGCCCAGGAACCAGGCACCAGGAACCCACATCCTATACCAGTTTTCAAGACAGTGGTATTTGCAACACACTTATCTCAACTCATAACCCTTAAAACTGTATCAGCCTAAAGCACTGTACGATTCTTCCTCCATTAGAAGAGTGGTGAGAGTAGTAAATGAATGGGACATTGTACTAGTTTCCTAGGGCTGCTATAACAAATTACCACAAACTGGGTGGCTTAAAACAATAGAAATTTATTCTCTCAATTCCAGAGCCTATTAAGTCCAAAATCAAGGTGTCAGCAGAGCCATGTTCCCTCTGCAGGTCCTAGGGAAGAATCTTTTCTTTCCTCTGTCCTAGTTCCTGGGCTGTTCGGCTTACTGCCTGTTTTTGTAAATAAAGTTTTCTTAGAGCAGAGCCACCACGCTCATTCACTGTCTGTGGCTGCTTTCCTACTGTAACAGCAGAACTGAGGAGTTCCACTGACAGTATGTACCACAAAACATAAAACGTTTACTATCTTGCCCTCTACACAAAAAAAAGTTTGCTGATCCCTGATAGAAAACATGGGGCTTCATCAGGAAAGAAAAAAAAAAAATCTCAAATCTCTTAATACCAGTGCTGACAGGAAACTGAGAGGGACGTTTTTATTCTAGAAGTACCAGTGGGATGGTATTGATAGCTTTTTTTAATATCTGCATTTAGGTATTTTAGTTGTATCTTAAAATCTTTAAATCCCTTGAGATAATTTTGAAATGTTTGAGTTCCATATTGAGAGTCACATTTCAAGCATGGAAGTAGTCATGGGTGTTTCAATGTTGCTGAAAAGGTTCTGGTTCTGTTGTTTTAAACAGTCAGCAGGCAATGGAAATCAGATAAAAATTCCCTTCACAGCCAATTTTAAGTATTTAGAAATATTAAACCATACGGATTATTTATAAATGCTAAGATTTTCTTAAAGACATATTAATAAAGTTGTAGAACTTGAAATTTTTACAAGTTAACAATGGCTCTGTGGGCTTCTGGCTTGGGATTTTTCTTACTTGGAGCGTAAGAGTACACTTAGCCAACTTGTCCCTCAGAATGTCAGATGATGTCGATTACATTGCTGTCCAACTTCAAGGTTTTCCCTCCTACCAAGTAACACATTATCCTCTGGGAGAAGTCACATCGTAAGAAGTGTCTCATCTTCTCTCTTTTTCAGCCGGACACACAGTATCGTCGTTCATGTGCTACTGAGCATCCTCATCAGGCCCGACCTGGTAGGGGATCTGCAGGAACAGGTCGGGCCATAGCTTTTATTTTACTACTATGTGGTTAAGACCCTGCTGTTTTCCATGTTTATTTTTCCTTCCTCCAGATTTTATTACATTTTGTTTTCCTACATCTTTGTAAATTACCTCAAATTCATTTTGGAATATGGGATATAATAAAAAAATTACAGAACTCCACTGCTCAAAGCCAGAAAGTTCCAGATTTGTTTTCTCATATAAAAATTAACCTCTTGCCATTCCGGCAAACTACTTTTTTTTTTAATCTAAAAAATTTAAGCCAAATTAACATTCAAACACTGCATGGATTTTATTACTTGGCAAACCCCATATTGCTATGGATTAAACTGATCTGGTCAGTTAAGCTGCTAGGCCAAGGTAAGAAAAGAAATTCACAATGTCAAGACACAAGGAGTCTGATTCTATCCCATTAACTTTTTTGTCTTCTAAGTTATATTCTATAGTTTCTATTTTCATGTGAGTGATGAGAGAAAATTTAAGGATGTCTTAATTCTTCCTATAATGGTCTCACCATCAGGGTCATTTTCTCCTTATGTTATAGGTGAAATTTAGAACTATTGGGCAGTTGAAATGTTTCCTGTAAATAATCAGATTAATCAGCAAGTACATTAAAAAGTAATCTGCCTCAAACCTTCTCTGTAATCCAAGTGAATTCTTTTAGTTCAGTTCCTAGTAGCATCATTTGGTAGTCTTTGAATGCTTTCAGTGGATTCGGTTCTTCGATCAGTTCTCAGAGAAGCACTGCTGCCTCTGAGCTAGTTATTACATTTGGCCATGCTGCCGGTCAAGTATAACTAGTATAATATTTAGGTAAGTCCTTTTAAATTAGTGGCTATTTTCTAAAATCAGGTTACTGCTTTCATATCTAAATATAGATTTTGTTTCTTTATTTTTACATTATAAAATACACAAACATGATTTTTATTGCCTTGGTAAATATATACTTTACTATTTAGTCACAGGCTCCAAATTTAAAGTCTAACTGATAACTGGAGCAAAAAAGCCCATACATGAACTTGAGACAATCAAATCTAGAATGTCTACTAATGTTACTCTATGATGTCATCTTTGTCTGACAGGTCCTCAGTTACATGGATCTACAAAATCTCAAAACAGAGGTGGACCTATCACTAGAACCAGGCAGGGACCATAGGGCAAGTGAGAAGAACCTGCCTCATGCTGCAGGGAACATGTGGGAAGATTTCACAAATCAGTGTTCAGTCATCTCGTGATGCAGAGCTTGTAAACAGGAGACAACTTGAAACTATCTTCATGAAGAGTTATTTTGGTACAACAGACTGAGAACAGTATCAGCCAAAGATTACATGGGTACTGCTTCTATCTCCAGTTACTGTCTTCTTTCAGCATAAGTTAACCATTTCACTGGACAGTAAAATTTGTACCCAAAGATGTAACAAAAGAGTAATATCCTCCAAATCACTGTTCATATTGTCTGTTAACAATGATCAGTTCAATTATTACAGGATTCTATCAGACTATACATACACAAAAAGTAGGAAATTGTTTGATAACATTATCACTGGCTTCGGAATACTTCTGCTTGTGTTAATTTTTGGACAGGTGTACTCACTTTTACGTCATTTTTAGGAGACAGTGCTGTCAAAAATCTGAGCTACTCATCAAACAGGTGAGTCGTTCCTAAAGTTTTCTCTTTAGATGTCCAATTCCATAGGCAGACAGATATGGCAGGGGTGAGTAACTAAAGACATAAATGTTGAGCACTGGTGTAAAGTAACCTATGTAATAAACCATAATGGATTTTTTTTTCACATAGGACGACTCAACCTCACAACACCTGCTTGACATCAGGTTATGCTTCTTTTCTTCTTAAAGTACTTTAGTGGTCGTATTTATTTCCAAATATTAAACTCACCTTGCCGATTTTCTCCTGCAGATCTAAGAAAGGCAATTTAAAAATTTATAGAATATTTCTATTAGTGAGCCAGCAAGACACAACTTCTTAAAATTTCAGAAACCCTGCAAATTAGTCCAGTATAAACATATCCTAAGAGCAAAGGAAGAGAACTTGGACATTCTTCCAATTTTCACATGGACCTTTCCTGAGTGCACTCATTAACAATGGTTTTAACTATGGCTTACATTTATTTTATTTAAATTTCACTGAATTTTAATTTTGATGATCATACTGGTTTTAGATCTTACTGTTAATCTTCAGAGTTGATCAATTCAATTGGGATAATTTTATTATTTCGCACTTATCTAATGCTATCACATGAAGACAGATGCTTCAAACAACCTGCATTAAAATTGTATTTTTGATGCAATTAAAGAGTATTTTTTAACCTGTTTATAATCACAAACTGAAAACGTGTCATGGGCTTACCCCAGATAAATCATGATACATAAATCTCAGTAACAGAAGGCTTGTTTTATGTATATGGTATTGAATATATTAGCTTACAAATCAGAGGTTTTAAGTTGAACAGTCCCTAAAAAATTTCCATATATTCTAATGAGTTCATACCAATTCAACTAAATATAAGTGAAAATCTCTGTACCATTCTCACAAATCAATACCAGGAGTACATAATAACAAGCCACTGGATCAAGACGGCTTGCCTTTCAAGGTTAAAGTTAAGAGTCAGAAGGAGCCTCTAACAAGTCATTTAGCCCAGCTCCCTTACTCTTTTATAGAGGAAAGAAGTTCAGACAAGCTCAGTGACTTAAGGACATTCAGCAGTTACAGGCAGGACTACAACATCTCTTGAGGCAACTTAAACCAGGCTATCTGCTACAATGCTGACTACGACTACTTTTCTTCTCTCTTCTTTATCCTAAGCACCATTCATATCGTTTCTAGATCATCTTTTAAATGATCACACTGGGATCATTTAAAAAGCTCCTGGAACTTAACAGTCATTTTTTTACTTGTTTATTTAATCATGTAAGATGCTTGAAGTTATCTGAACACCTGTTTCTCCTATAAACCTCAAGCAAAGAGTGCAAAACTTAGTTGTAAAACAAAAAGGAGAGGGTCTATGCAAGAACATTAAGAAAGCAGGGGTTTCCCTGGTGGCGCAGTGGTTGAGAGTCCGCCTGCCGATGCAGGGGACATGGGTTCATGCCCCGGTCCGGGAAGATACCACATGCCGCGGAGCAGCTAGGCCCGTGAGCCATGGCCGCTGAGCCTGCGCGTCCGGAGCCTGTGCTCTGCAACGGGAAAGGCCACAACAGTGAGAGGCCCGCATACCACCAAAAAAAAAAAAAAAAAAAAAAAAAAAGACTGAAAGTAAATTGGCAAGTATTTGGAAGACAGATGTCCAGCAAGTGTGTTGAAGGCTAGGTAAAGTACCTGTTCTAATAAACACACACCACTAAATACCCTGCAGCTCACTCCTGTGTGGCAAAATGACAACTGCTAAATGTGGTAGGGATAGATCTGCATTATAGGTACAGTTCCTTGTACAGAAGACCCATAGAAGAGTGCTGTCAGGAAGCATATACCCTTCCGCTCCCTCAATGATCACCACCAAATTCCTTCATAGGAGGACCTCACAGAATGTCATGGTGTTTCCAGGATATACTAACATCAGGTTGAGAGATTCTGTTTGGTTTATGTAGTTGATCTGAATCATTTAGGCTTGAAAGATAACTTTTCTCAAGGGTTAACTTTTGTCTTCAAATCTTGACGGCACCTTGCCTACGATGGCATCAATTAACACCTAAGGAGTTTTGAAGAGAAAATTCCATTATTTCTTTTCTTTCTTGAGAGTTGTTTTTTTCCCCCCTCGTTTGGAAGGTTTGCAGTACTTTGCTTCCATCTGAGCCAGAAAATTGTCCATTTCCTTTTGCCGATCCTTTTGTCTGCTCTGTTTGAGAAGTTAAAACACAAGCTTTCAAAACACAAGACTGTCCACAGAGATAAAAGTACTTAGCAGCTTCCAGGGGCTGGTGGAAAGGGAGAATGGGGAGTGACTGCTAATGGATAAGGGGTTTCTGTTTAGGGTGATGAAAATGTTCTGGAATTACTGCTGATGATTGTAAAACCTAATAAATATACTAAAAACCATTGAACTGTACAATTTAAAAGGATGACTGTATGGTACCTGAATGTCTTAAAAGAAGAAAACAAAATGCCCACAATACTGTACATACACTCCAAAGAAAATATTAGCAGTAAGAATCAGAACATGAAAGAAGTGGTGGCAACCTTCACAGACAACCTGCCAGGTTTACCTGAATGAGTGCTTTCAAGTTATCCACTCCTTCATCAAGCCCCAACTCCTTCCTGCTCATTTCTGCTTCTTTAGCCTCTTCCTGAGCCTAAAACAGAAACTCATGTGAGACGCTATGGCAATCTAGCAAATACTAAAAATATACCCTATTTCCCCAAAGCAAATTTAAGACTCCTTCAATTTGAAGATTATATAAATTAAAAGGATAAAATTGCATAAATATGACACTCACTAAAAGGCAGCATTGCTGACATCAAGCAGTAGATCCTCTGATTCCAATAAGCATTTCTGACTGCTCCCCATTTGTATTTGCTAGGGGTAAGCAGGTAATTTGGTTTCATAAACCACATGGTGACAGGAAGGAAACCAAAATGCTAGAAGAGCTAAGAAAGGTCACTTAGCCAAGGATGCCCTCAAAATTCTGCCAGGATATAGGCACCTCAGATTCCTCCTCTGGAAACCCAATTTACTACATGTGACTTGGGGCAGCCTTGAGAGCAACCCTGGTTTAAAATTTCCCCTGAGTAGTTAGGATAAACTCTAACAAATTCAGTTTTAACCTTTCTTTACCGGATTTCAAAGCCACCTCCTCTTGCCAAATGTTACTAGGGCACTGATTCCAAAATACCACAAGAATACCTTGGGAAAGGTTAATAAGTTCATTCTTTCCTTCAGGGCAACAAGTAAGACTATAAGAGGCCCCAACCCCCAGTGAATTTTCTAAGTAGCAATGAATACTATTAATACTGAGAGTTATGATACATTAGGACCCTGTTATTCCAATAAAGAGACACAGTTTCCATTGTCTACTTTCAGTCCCTGTATTCAATTTATTTCTTTTAATACTGTATTCCCCTCTCCAAGTTTGTGGGAGTCTCACTCAAAAGTATTCCAGCCTCCCGCCCCGCTCCCCCAAACTCTAGGGAAGTTTCTCAAGCTAATAGCCTATTACTGAATACAGCTGTGCTCAGTTTCACCTAAAAAATGATTACCAACTTAAGATAAACTGTCAGCTTGAATCTAGACAGATGTAGCCTATGAGCCAAAATGATGATCTTGATACATATTCCACTTCTCTCAACTCAGCACAGGTGTCAGGTTTCTCCTGTCTCTTTACCTAAAAGCTGCAGACCTACCTCCACCCCCATTTCAGCCATACAAAGTAAAGTACCCACCAAAGAGCTACAGTCTTACACTGTTTGCTCTCCGTGGAGCTCCCATTATGAAAGCCAGGTTGAGGCAATGGTGCCTTTTAATACCAAAAGACCAGAGGCACAGATGTTTATTACCTTGGATCCACTCCCTCCCTGAACCCCAGATATCCTTAAGCTCCTTTCCCCTGCCATCATCCTTACCCTCACCAACTCCACAGTTTAATATGGGTATAAAGGACACACAAGCCACAGTCCTTGATACTCCACAAAAGTGTACCTCAGAGTGTGTTTGGAAAGACACTGTTATCAAAATAAACTAAATTGTTTGTTTAAAAAAATGTATATTCTGGGTCCAACTCAAGAATCAATCTGGCAAGAACAAAGGAATCTGAATTAACAAGACACAGTTTTAAAGGGACAGCCTCTGTCACCCTCCCCGCCACGCCTTAACCAAGTGAGAATCACTGTCTAGCCTGTGTATCTGGACTCCATTATTTTATCTCCTCAGGAATGCCTCAGCAAGGTTACAAGAATTGGCCCATATGAAGAATATTTCAGTGGTACTTTAAAATGATATTATCTAAATAATCCATGCAGTAAAATCCTCTTGAGCACAACACAGTAGAAAAAAAGGTTCTCTTAATGAGCTGATCTGCTCATTTTATTAGATGAAAACTACAAATCAAGTTAAACCTAGTCTTTATTTCAGCAGTCTTGTATACATTTTCATTATTGTAAATATCCTCAAATTCTTTTTGGAAGCAGTCAAGATATAAACAGCATTCAAAATCTTACCCTCCTTTTCCTTGCATTCATCTTTTGCTTTGCTTCTTTGACAAAGGCATTATAGGACGGGACCTCTCTGGCATCAATGGCTTGTTGAATAATGTTCCTTATCCTGGGTTCCTCTGTGTACTGCACACACAGCACAGACTCCATGATCTGATCCATGTCACCCTTGAAGTCCAGATAGGCCTGTTTAATATCAGCCAGCTCTTCTTCTGAACCTTTGTATGTCTTCTCAAAAGCTTGAATGTCTTCTAGAGATATCTGAACAAATGAGAGGCATATGCTTTAACTTTGAGAATTTTATTTTAAATAAAAGAAATACTAGTAAAAAGTATATTTAGGTGTTGAAATGTTTCTCCTCAACTCAGTTACTTGAGTTGAAATTGTTGCAAGGAACCAAAGTTTCTATGCCAAAGATTTTCCAGAGTTCTCCCTAATCCAACCTTTACAACTGCTAAGCTACAGACCAGGAAAATTTAAGTGAAGTTTCCAAGCTAGGAAAAGTTTCAGGACTTACATCGGAATATGTAAAATAAAGCACATCTTGTAAAAAATCAAATGCCCCCATTTCACTACAAGCACTTTACATCAACGGAAAATTAAAGACCCATTTCAGTAAGAGTGTGTGTGTGTGTGTGTGTGTGTGTGTGTATGTAGGTGCATGTGTTATGGATACACACACACGGTTCAAACTAACAGTGAGATATGTCTTCCCTTCTTCAAAGATCGATAAGTAGATAGGTATCTCCTGAGGAACGCCGGTGTGTATGTGTGTGTTTATTGATATTTCGAGGCCAAATAAAATTCCTCATTCTTACACAACACAAAATGCAAGGCCTTAGAGGCATTCAATAAACGTTTGTTGAATGAATGATGAAAACAGTCACAAGGAAATCTCCAGAGTTCTTTACCTTTTTAAACAGTAATCTCCAATAGGCCTCCCAGTCCCGATCTTGGCTGAGCACATCAGAATCCTCGTCCACTGTTCCCTGCTCATCGTACACTGCTCTCTGATCTTTGTCACTCAGAACGGAATAGACCTTCCCAAGGATCTGCGGGAAAGAGCATCCAAAAATCAACCCTGCGCCTCTCACTGAAACCGCGCCGCGAGAAATAAAGATTAGAAAACGCCAGGCCGGGTTCGGCTCACTCCACCTGGGCGGGGTCGGGCGGCCAGAAGACGGAGAAAAGCCCGGGCAACCGGCGGACCGGGGTCTAGCGCACCTGGAAGCGGCGGGTGGCGTCCTCCTTGTCGCCCTCGCCCACCCGGTCCGGGTGCACCTGGAGGGACACCTTGTGATAGCCGCGTCGGACCTCGCCGTCTGAGGCCTCGCGCCGCACGCCCAACACTTGGTAAAGGTCGGCGGTGCCGAACACTTCCTCGCACAGCTCCAGAAGGCCCATGGCCGGCAGCGGCGCGGAGCCGGCGGCGACCTCAGCGAAATAAGCCTGACTCCAGTGACGCTAAACAGACGTGGGCGACACCCTTTTCCCGCGCAAAAAGCCCAGGGCGCCGGCGCCACAAGAGGCGCCGAAATGGGCGGGGCCACGACACCACACTTTACGGCGGTTGCAAAGGGGGGTGTGGCCAAGCTTGCGTCGGCCAGAATTGAGGCGGAGAGTGGAGCCGGCGTCCCTGGTTTCCTCTAGCGCCAGGACCTCCTTCCACCACGCCCTCTCCTCCGCGGCCCTCCTCCCGATGCTCTGGAAATCTCGCATCTACCTTTTCCCCAACGTCCTAGCTCAGTTTATGCAACAATATAAGGAACGTTTATATTAGGCTGAACCTATGCACTGTTTTCTTTTTGCTTTTACAGGGTATCATCGGCATTTGGCAATTTCACATGGTTTAAATTTAACCTGAAGATTAAACAGATTTGTTCTTTTCCAAAGATGATCTGACAAGAGTACATAGAGCTCTGAGGCCCAAATAATTTTGCAACCTACAGGTTGGGACCGCTGGGTAGGGACTTTCCCTTGAGCCCTGCAATTTAAAAACCCTACATTAAACAAAAAGACAAAATACTGGTCTTTTAAAAATTCTTTGTCTGATAGAACTTCTAGATTTGACATTTATTACAGAATCATTGCCATTCACCTTCCAGCTCCTAAATCACCTTCCACTTTGCTGGAGATAACATGGTCCAAATGCTCATCTTATTAAAACCTAAACTTTGGAAGCAAAAGCTTTCTCAAGTGCAGTCCTGGGTTTGAGCATGCTGGACTTGAGTGGGTAGCAAGACAGGCTGATGCAATCATTCAAGACTTGGTGAAAAATCTGGGCCTGGAAATCCAAAGCAAGGCTAGGGCTAGAGAAAACTTTGGAAATCAGGGAGAGGATGAGCTCACATAGGAAGTTTGCGTATATAGATCTTAGACAAAAGATAGACCAGGGCACAAAGTGAATACGTGAGCTGGAAGAAACTCAGTGGCTCAAAATACCCATTTCACATCAGTTCCCCTCACTGGACAATACTTTCCAGAATTACATTCTCCTCTGCTCTACCAATTAAAGCTTCTCCAAAGACCTCAAACTCTCCAGGGTAGATTATTATCTTTTAAACTTTGAAATGGTTTTCAAAACATTTCTCTTTCCTAGTTCCAAGATCAAACCCAGGTAAAGTCAGTTGCTCTCTGCCTGCTGTGCCTTTAAAGTCGCCCCAAAGTAAGTGGAAGCCAACCAGTGACAACCCTGGGAGAGCCTTGATGACCTCAGATTTTGAGATGGCTGGTAACTGTTCTCAGAATATAAAACCCAGAGAATAAAATAGTTTGGTACATTGATAGGGCTATAGAATCTCCTCTATAAATCTCCTATGTTTTAGTTTTATGTCAGATTATGAAATCTGTATTATCCAATGTGCACTAAAACCATCTAATCCTGCTGCACTTCTGGTGGAACAGAGTATGTGCTATTTGGGTTTTGGGGGACACAACCAGTCATCTGTATTACAAAATCATGATACCTAAACCTGATTCTGTCACTGACTTTTTAAATGGATTTTTGTAAAGCCCCTCATCTTAGCTCATTTCCCCGGCTACAGACAATACGACATGTTAGAAAGGGCTCTCCAGGTAGGAACATTGGGGTCTGACTCAGCTCTGCCCAATATTAAAACTATGTGGCCTTGGGCAAGTTTCTACTGCTGAACTTCAGCTTCCACTCCTATAAACGAGATAATCCTACTTAATTTCATGATATCTTATAATTCTCACAAATAACCTTGCACGGAAAAGGCCTAAAATGTATGTGGGTACTTTACAATATTATCTTTCTTCCAGTTATTCCTAAAAAGCAGGTTGTTAGAGCCTAAAAGCTCATAACAAACCTACCTTTGTAAATCTGAAATTTTGCATTTACAAGACAATGTAAATCTGCAATTACAAAAACAGTAAGTGAAGTAACTGTGTTCCTGAGCTGGTGGGATGACCATAAATGACTAAAGTAGGAATTAGTTGGATAGGACACAGACATGCTGGTTGGGGACTTTGAAACACAGGGAAGTCCTGGAAGGTAGCAGGCTGTAAAGTTGTCCAAGAGACCCAGAGTCCAATCCACTCCACAGCCACTGTCTTTCCCCAGATGAAGGCTGAAAAAGCTAATTAGTACCTATACCCAGCTTTATGTCAGTCAAGAACAAACCTCTCCCTGGGCCCTGTTCAGGTCAGGCCAGAATACCATGGATGACTTAAAAAATTCCATTTATTGACCTCTAAATATAATAAAACTAAGAGACCTGCACAAATATTTTAAGAGGACTTCGACCTTGTTCCCAGTGCTATGATCACTGAAGTCAGTTTGCTTTTGTTTCTGTAGCCTCTGTATCTGTTTTCTGAGCCGCTAAGAGGACTTCTCGTGCCCGTTTCCGTCGCAGCCTCTCAGCATTTGTGATCACCATCGGATGCAGAGGGAAAAAGCCAGAAAGACCTAAAAGTAACAGTATTTTCATTCATTATAACAATACAAGCTAATGTTTCCCTGGGAACTCAGCATCACTGAACTGAGGTCTAACAGAGACCTGATCTAGAACATAGATTCAAATCAAGTTCCTCACTCAACAAAATGTTTTACCTCTTCCCCCAACTCACTTCCTTCCGTTTACTGCAAGGTCACAGTGGATGTTGTCTACTTCCTAACACTATTTTCCTTACTTGGAAACAAAAAAGAACTGACAGATAGCCATTCAAGACACACCGTTCCCATTTTTTAGCATAAAATCTCAGTCATCCAGAAAGTCTCATAAAGGAGTCTACAAAAGGAATCGCCAGATTCAAAATGGCAATCAGATCAATTTCAGTTCTCACTCCAGTCCTGATTAGCCTGGAGATAATGAAAATCGTTCTTAATTCCCATCATCTTGGAGCTGATTTCAATTTAAAATCCCCTCAGAGAGGTAAGGCTAGAGCTGAGTTACCGAGAAGCTTTTCCACAGGCTTAGAGAGGTGGGCTCCACAGCCAATCCAATGCCGGATCCGGTCCAGGTTGAGAGCAACGATTTTCTCTCCATGACTGTTGGGCAGTGGATCATAGGAGCCCAGCTGCTCCACGAAGCGGCCATCCCTGGGGCACTTGTTGTGAGCAGCCACGATGCGGTAGAAAGGCCGGTTGGTACAGCCACCCAGGGTAAGGCGGATAGTTAAGTGGCCTCCATGGTAAGCCTTGCAGAGCAGAGTACCTGTAGACAAATAAGTGGTTAAGACACAAGAATCGAGGGCACAAAACCGACAAAATGAGATAGATGAAATGAGTCCCCTTCCTCCACTGAAAGGTCCTTACTTCCAACCAATTCTTGTCAATCTGACTTAGATACCGTTTCTTTGTGAAACTCCTCTTATGCACTCCAGCCATCCCCCAACGCACTCAACACTGGCTCTGGACCATGTCGGAGTCCAGCTGCCTCATTTATAAAATTGATGCCGTTTATCTCATAGGGTTTCCGCGAAAACTTAAAAACAAAACAAGAAAACCACTGAGGAGAGGGTCAAAAATGTGCAGTTTCAGGTACTGGTTGCCTCTAGCTCGTCTACGAGAGCGCCGCTCCACCCAGTCCCGCACGCCCCCTACCCCCGGCGACCGCCTTTAAGGTCTCCCGGGACCCCCATCACTCACTGAGCTGGACCATAGCGCAGCCGGCAGGCGCCGGGGCCTGTGCACCAGCTGCGACGCCTCGGAGCTTCTCGCCTCCCGCGCGGATCCGCTCTACCGCCTCGGTGGCGCGGAGGACAGCCGGGAAAGGTCAGCGTTGAGGAACGGCCGGCCTCCAAGCTCCGCGACCCCAGGCCGGGCGCCTCGGTGCCGGAAGCGAACGGCCCACTCGCCCCGCCTCTTCCGCTTTTCGCCCCTACACTTCCCGTAACGCAACACAGTGGAACCTAACGTACCTCAACTGCCGCAAAGGAGGGGAGCTACAGTTTGGGGCCGGATAAGTGCGAGAAGAGCCCTGTGGGGTCTCCCGGCCCTCACTGGCCTTTGGGTTCCTGCCAGAGGGAGGAGTAGTGGACAGTCCTGGGAGCGGCTAAGAAGTGCTAAAGTGCTCCACAAATCCATCCTTCCAGCAAACTTTCCGAGCACCAGTTAGGGCCAAGGCGAGCTGCCGAGAACGCAAAGATGCGCTGTCCTTGCCCCCAGGAAGCTTGACAGTCTGGTAGGGGAGATGGTGAGGTTACACCAGAGTAACTAGGGGTGGTCAGTACACAGTCCTGGAGTGAGCGGAAGAGAAGGTGAACCTGATAATTCCTTTGTGCCTCAGGAAGACTTCATAAAGGAGGTAGTGTTAGGACTGAGAGTAGAAGGACTATAAATGAATGTAGAGTTGATTTTACCGTTCTGTGTTTACTAATATGCCTCTCACCTTCCCTCCTGCTCTACCTCCCTCCTATTATCTCAACCGCCTCCTTTAAAAAATGAAGGAGGGGAGCCTTTATTTCTGGTTTTGCTGTAAACTGATCCGGAGGACAGGGGTGAGGTATGGTTCCTTTGTCATCTCTAGCCCTAGAATAAATGGCCTCCGTTGTGAGGAGTTTTGCATCTGTTATAGGGTAATGGACTCTTCATGGAGCCCTTGTGATTTAGATCCATGAAGATACCTTCAGCAAAGACCAGTCTATTAAGCTTCTCTGTTCACTGTTGGATCCAAAGGATCTGGCCAACTCATATGCTCTTTGCTCTAATGCAGTGACCCAGCACAGCATTCTTCCTTTCCGCCCACCTTAGAAATGATGCCTTAATTCCCAAGTTCCAGTAAGTGAACCTGGCCAACGACCTTAGCAGTTGACCTCTTTCAGGAGTGATCCTGATAAGCTTTCACCAGAAACCCTAATAATGAAGCTACTATACCTTACTTATACACACACACACACACACACACACACACACACACACACACACACACACAGAGTTATATTCTTATATATCCCTCAGTATACCTTAACTGATGAATTCTGAATCTCTTTTATTTAGATTTTTTTATTGCCATCCAGTTTACTGTCAACCACTAAAACATCCAGTAACATAGACATCCAGTAAGATAGCCAATGGAAATAAGTGAATGGGTTTCAGTTTGTGCTGAAGATCCTTTTTTCTTTATCCCAAGCCCTCATATGGTGAAACATCCAGGGTATAATTTCTCTGGGAAGGAAAGGAGCTCAGTGTCCCATACAGAAAATTCTTCAGGTGGAAGGATGTCAGAAAGATGGATTTCCAAAGCCAACTGTCTCCTGTACCATGTGGATCTCTGCAAGCAGACTCTCATCTTTCAATTTCAGCTGCATGAGAGGAGGAAGGGAAGGACACATGTCATACCTGATATAACTATGTGGAGACCCCACTTTTGCGGAACGACAGCTAAAGAACATAGTTCCTCAGGATGGAATTGACTCTTCCTGTATTCTCTATTTCACAATAACTCCATTAAAAAGACCTCAAAACATCGTGCTGGTTACATGGATGTGTTCACTTTATGAAAATTCATCACGTGGTATGAACACTCACAATTTGTGTATGTTTTTGTAAAATAACTTAAAGTTTATTTTTAAAACTGTTTACCTTATCACCCAATATATCTTAACTAATGAATAATGTTCCTATTTGGCAAGTGAGAGAAAGGAATGAAAGACACAAGAATCAAAGACATTAGACTTTAATTTTAAAATCTAGATGTGTAGTAGACACATCTAGTCGCCTACTGAAAACCCACTCTCTCCCTTCTTTTACTAACAAAATCATTTCTTTCCAGGGCAGCAATGTAACCAACTAAAAAGCCACATTTCTTGCTTCCCTTGCAGCTAGGGGTAATTTCAGTTGTTGCCAATGAAATGTAAGGTAAAGTCATATCTCTTTAAAGGGAGGTGAAATAGCTAGCATGGTCCCTTTGTCCTTTCCCTGCCTTGTTCTTTATTGTGCCTGAAACATGGATATGATAGCTGGACCTACAATGGCTGTCTTGCAACTATGAGGGATGGAAACTGCATGTTATGATTGGTGAAGCAGAAAGAAAGAGGTTGGGGCTCTGATGACACTGTGGTACCAATTCTGGACTTTTCATTAGATGAGAAAAATAAAACTCCTAATTTGTTTAAGCCACTGTCTTCCAAGTCAAATTACTTGCAATCATAACTGATAGACTAGACCAGGGGTTGGCAAGCAATTGCTCATGAGCCAAATCCAGCCTGCTGCCTATTTTGTAAGTAAAATTTTATTTGAAATGCAGCCATGCTCATTAGTTGGTGTATTGTCTATAGCTGTTTTTGCACTACAAGGGAAGAGTAGTAGTTACAATAGAAACCATGTAGCCCACAAAGCCTAAAATATTTCCTGTTTTGCCCTTTACAGAAAAAGTTTGCTGACCCCTGGACTAGAGCAACACCTTCATTTTATATGTGAGGAAAATGAGGCCCAGGGAGGTTAACAAAAGATCCCGCATGGTAATATGTGGGTTTTTATTCCAAACCCAGCAGCCCCATGATAATGGCCAAAGATGGTAAGAAAATCCTCTAGAAAAATATTCATATCATGAAATGCTGTAAAGTCAAGTCCTGAATTAAGCCAGCACCTTCCCTCCAGTTTACCAACCTCAGTACAGTATGAACAGCAGAGGTATCTGCATCATACCTTCATCGTGTACTTGTAGGCCTGCTCAGCTTCCAGTTGCCGTCCAGCCTGAAAAAAAGAGCACCGCCTGGTGATGAGGACATATCATAAATATTATGAAGGGAAAGTACATAAGCAGAAGATTTATACCTTCTTAGTTAAGAACCTCTGAATTCAAAGGGGGAAGCAGGAAAATGAAAGATGGTAGGGAAAAGCAGATGCTCATATATATATAATATATATATCCCTCCTTCATTTCAAAAAGCTTAAAGACAACTTGACCTCTCTTTTTTTTTTCCTGAAAGCACCATGAGTCATTTGTTACTCTCAGGATTGAAGCTATTCTGTTAATAACAGCTAACACTTACATAGTGCTTGCTTTGTAGTTTACATTGTTTTTAACTGTTTACATTTTTAAAGTGCTTTACTTTCATACATACCACTATTATTTATATTTATACTGTATCAATATACTATTGATATTTACATGCCACTAGTATCTATAGTTCCCAGTTTACAGATAGAGAAACCTGGGCACAGAGAGGATAAATAACTTGCCAGGGTTATGAAGCTAATAAGTGGAAGAGCCAGGTTTTAAAACAATGCAGCTTGGCTCCAGAGTCCAGGTTTTTAACTACTACCATTTATCCTGTCTGTATGCATTAGAAAAAGCAGATACTGCAATTACTTCCATGAAGATCTGGATATGAGGTGAGAACACTACTTCTCCTAGTTATTTCTTGTATGAAGTAATCATGTAGGACTTAAATGAGAATAATATGATTTCACTAGTATATTTCATAAGCTTGTGCATAACAAATTAGCTGCAGTATTGAGTCACTTCAGAAATTTTAAATACATAAATATGAGAACCACAGACTGTTCAGGTTAGAAGGGAATTTAGAGAATATCAAGTCCAATTCTCTGATTAGTGCTAGTCCATGGTAAATTTTTACTAGTTCACAAAACACTTCATTACCGTAAAGACTTTCCTAAAATATTTAAACTTTCAAGTGTTCCTACCTGAAGTTCACTGAATTCCAGGGGCATTTTCCAGTACATCTTCCTTTCCTATCATTATTACTTTTGTTTCACTTCTGTCATAGGGAGGCAGAGACCCAAAGGATGGAATGATCCAGAACAGGCAAAATTTTGAAAAAGAATTATTTGTTTTGTTATTATGTAAAATGCTGCAGTAAACATCCTTGTTCATGTTTTCTGGTATTTTCCTTAGGAATGTATCTATATATAAAATTGCTAAGTTGTAGATATGAATGTGACTAAATAACGCCATATTGCACTTCAAAGTAGTTGTACCACTTAACATCCACTAGCAATTAGGACAATCCTTATCAATGTTGGTAATATCAAACTAATTTTTCCCAATCTTATGGGTGTGAATTTCTGTCACATAATTATAAATTGCATTTTCATGGTTACTAGTGAAGCAGAACTTCTTTTCTTATATTTATTGACTTTTACAATTTCCACTTCAGCAAATTATATATTCCTATCCTGTGACCATTTTTCAATCAGATTGTGTGTAGGGTTTTTTTTCTTATTGTAGGAAATATTTATATATTCTGGATATTAATCCTTTATTAGTTATAAATGCTGCAAGTATTTATAATAAAGTCCTTAAGCTTTATTTTAGTGCCTTTTGTTGTACATGAATTTCCAATTTAAAAGTTGTTAATTTATTGATATTTTTATCTTTGTCTTGTGCTTTTATAGTCATAAGGAAACCATGCACACCCAAGGGCAAAGAGGTATCCTCCATATTTTCTTCTAAAGAGTCTAAAGTTTTAGGATTTAGACCTTTAAACCAGCTGGAATAGTGTGGGGGGGGGGGGTGGGGGGGTGAAGTAATGACTACTTTTTTTTTCATATGGATAGCCAATGACTCCACCACTATTTATTGAACAATCACTCCATTTATTCCTCATTTTGGTGGGCTGTTTAATTTTTTTTTGTTTGTTTTTTTTTTTTTTTTTTGCGGTACGCGGGCCTCTCCCGTTGCGGAGCACAGGCTCCGGACGCGCAGGCTCAGCGGCCGTGGCTCATGGGCCCAGCCGCTCCGCGGCATGTGGGATCTTCCCGGACCAGGGCACGAACTGTGTCCCCTGCATCGGCAGGCGGACTCTCAACCACTGCGCCACCAGGGACACCCTGTTTAATCTTTTAAAAATAGATTTATTGAGGTATAATATATGTACCATAAAATTCACTAATTTTAAGGTTCAACTGTGCAACCATCACCACAATCCAGTTTTAGAAGGTTTCTATTACTCCCCAAAAGTTTCTTCGTGCCTGTTTTCAGTCAATCCCCATTCCAACCCTTGGCCCTAGAATCACTGATCTATTTTCATCTCTATAATTTTCCTAATTTCATATAAATGGTATCATATAATATACAGTCTTTTGTGCCTTCTCTTAATTAGCATAATATTTTTGAGGTTCATCCATATTGTTGCATGAATCAGAATTTCATTTTTATTGCTTAATAGTATTCCATTGTATAAATATACCATATTTTGTTTATCCATTCACTGATGGTGTCATTTGGAATGTTTCCAGTCTTTACCGATTATTAAATGCTGTAATGAAATAGAGAAATCTTTGTGTAGACATATGTTTTCACTTTTCTTGACTAGATACCAAGAAGTGGAATTGCTGGGATATATGGTAAGTATGTATTTAACTTTTTAAGAATCTGCGAAACTGTTTTCCAAAGTGGTGTACTAATTTGCAATCCCGCCAGCAATGTATAAGGATTCCGGTTTCTCCACAACCCTGTCAATAATTGCCAGTCTTGGGCTTCTCTGGTGGCACAGTGGTTGGGAGTCTGCCTGCCGGTGCGGGGGACACGGGTTTGAGCCCTGGTCCGGGAGGATCCCATATGCCGCGGAGCGACTGGGCCCGTGCACCACAACTACTGAGCCCACGGGCCACAATTACTGAGGCCTGTGCGCCTGGAGCCCGTGCTCCGCAGCAGGAGAGGCCACCGCAGTGGGGGGCCCACGCACCGCAGCGAAGAGTGGCCCCTGCTCACTGCAACTAGAGAAAGCTCACGCGCAGCAACAAGGACCCAATGAAGCCAAAAATAAATAAAATTAAATTTAAAAAATTAAAAAAAAAATTACCAGTCTTTTTGATTTAAGCCATTCTAATGGGTGTGTAGCGTGGTATTAATTTATGTTATCTTAATGAATTATCTTTTAAATTTTGACATAATTTCAGATTAAAGTTACAAGAATAGTTCTCTCCTCTCTGTATATACACACATGCACACATATATACATGTGTACATGATACATAAGTATATATTTTAACTTTTCCTGAACCATTTGAGAGTAAATTGCAAACACGATGCAATTTTAGACTTTAGTATGTGTTTCCTAAAACCAAGGACATTCCCTTACATAAGCACAGTGCAATTATCAAAATCATGAGATTAGTACAAATATAATACTATTATCTAATCTGTAGACTTCATTTAGATTTTTCCAAATGCCCCAGTAATATCTTTTATAGCAAAAGAAAATCCAGGATCATGCCTTTTACTCAGTATTCATGTCTTCAGTTTCTTTTAATTGGGAGTAGTTCTTGATTCTTTTTGTTTCATGGTATTGGAATTTCTCAACATTATAGGGCAGTAATTTTGTAAAATATTCCTCAATTAGTGTTTGATGTATCTTTATGATTATATCAGGTTATGAACTTTTAGCAGGAATACCTCAAAAACACTGTTGTGTTGCCCTCAGTGCGTTCTGTATTAGGAGGCACATGCTGTTTATCCCAATAATGGTGATGGTAACCTTGATTATTTGTTTAGATTGTTATCTGCCAGGTTTTTCTACTATGGCATTACTGTGTTCCCCCTTGTAATTAATAAATATCTTGTTGTGAAATACTTGAGACTATGTAAATATCTTCTTCCTCCTTAAGCATTCATCAGTAGTTTCAGCATACCTTGTTACCATATGACCCAGCAATCCGACTTCTGGGCATATATCTGGAGAAAACTCTAATTTGAAAAGATACATGCACCCCAATGTTCATAGCAGTACTATTTATAGTAGCCAAGACACAGAAGCAACCTAAATGTCTGTCAACAGATGAATGGATAAAGAAGATGTGATATCTATCTATCTATCTCCAATGGAATATTACTCAGCCATAAAAAAATGAAATGATGCCATTTGCAGCAACATGGATGAACCCCAAGGTTATCATACTAAGTGAAGTAAATCAGACAGAGAAAGACAAATATCATATGATATCGCTTATATGTGGAATCTAAAAAATTGTAGAAATGAACTTATTTACAAAACAGACTCACTGACATAGAAAACAAACTTATGGTTACCAAAAGGAAAGATGTGGGTGAGGGATTAGCAGATACACACTACTATATATAAAATAGATAAACAACAATGTCCTCCTGTATAACACAGGGAACTATATTCAATATTTTGTAATAAACTACAATGGAAAAGATTATGAAAAAGAATCACTTTGCTGTACACCAGAAAACAACGCAACACTGTAAATCAACTATACGTCAATTAAAAAAAAAAAAAAGAAGTGGCAAGAGTGAGAATCCTTGCCTTATTCCTGAATTTAGCAGGAAGACTTTTAGCTTTTCACCAATGAGTATGATGTTGGCTGTGGGTTTGTCATAAATGGGCTTTATTATGTTGAGATATAGTCCCTCTATACCCACTTTGATGAGAGTTTTTATCATGAATGGATGTTTACTTTTGTCAAATGATTTTTCTGCAACTATTGAGATTATCATGGGAGTTTTAACCTTCCTTTTGTTAATTTGGTATATTACATTGATTGATTTGCAAAAGTTGAACCATCCTTGTGACCTTGGAATAAATCCAACTTGATGGTGGTGTATGATCCTTTTTATACATTGGTGGATTTGGTTTGCTAATATTTTGTTGATGACATTTCCACCTATACTCATCAAAGATACTGGCCTGTAATTTCTTTTTTTGTAATGTCTTTGTCTGGTTTTGATCTCAGGGTAAATGGTGGCCTCACAGAATGAATTTGGGAGTGTTCTTAAATTT
Organism: Tursiops truncatus; assembly: GCF_011762595.2. NCBI lineage: Eukaryota > Metazoa > Chordata > Mammalia > Artiodactyla > Delphinidae > Tursiops > Tursiops truncatus. The sequence continues at coordinate 58,917,179 of NC_047049.1, read as the reverse complement.
TTTGGAATAGTTTGAGAAGGATAGGTATTAGTTCTTCTTTATTTATTTTGTAGAATTCCCTTGTGAAGCTGTCTGGTCCTGGACTTTTATTTGCTGGGAGTTTTTTTTTAATTTTTGAATTTTATTTTATTTTTTATACAGCAGGTTCTTATTAGTTATCTATTTTATACATTTTAGTGTATATATGTCAATCCCAATCTCCCAATTCATTGCTGGGAGATTTTTAAATTGCAAATTCAATTTCAATTCTAGTTATCAGTCTGTTCCGATTGTCTATTCCATCTGGACTCAGTGTTGGCAGGTTGTATGTTTCTAGAAATTTGCCCATTTCTTCTAGTTTGTCCAGTTTGTTGGCATATAACTGTCCATACTATCCTCTTATGATTGTTTGTATCTCTGTGGTATCAGTTGTTATTTCTCCTTTTTCATTCTTATTTTGTTTATTTGGGTCCTCTCTCTTTTCTTCTTGGTAAGCCTGGCTAAAGGTTTATCAATTTTGTTTATCTTTTCAAAAAACCAACTCTAGGTTTCATTGATTTTTTCTATTATTTTTTATCTCTATTTTATTTACTTCATCTCTGATCTTTTTTTTTTGCATTTGGTGTTGCTTTTATTTTATGAAAAAGCTCATTTCAAATCTACATTAAAACTAAGCTGAATACAAAGTCTTAGCGAAGGGGGTCTGGTGATTCTTTTTACAAAAACATGGCCGCTGTCCTTTGGCCTTAAAACTTCAGGAAGGGCACTTCAAATGGCTTCATCTTTGCACGTTTCAATGCCAGAGTATAGGAATAGACCTAGCGTCTACTGTCAGATGTTCATCAGCTACCAGAGCATCAAGTCTCTTCAGCAGGTCATTCTTTGGTAAGGAAATTACTTCCACAAATTCTCCAACTCCTGGCTTTGGCTCAGGCCTTAGGTTTTCAGCATCATCTCCATTGATAGTTACGGTCATGATGTGTGTGGTACAATTTGACAAACCTGGATCCATACATACAGCTGGAGAACATACAGCAACATCTCCTTTATAGCCAGTTTCTTCCTCTAGCTCCCAAAGAGCAGCTGCTTCTAGGCTTTCGCTGTCATCAATGAGACCACGGGGAATTCTAAGCAGTAGCCTCCCAGTGGTGGTCAGAACTGCTTTACCAGAATGATACATTCATAATGAAGGGTTCTTTGAAGCACTGGGATAACCGGCCACACCATCAGCAGACTGTCCTTTCCTAGTTGTCCACCTCACAGTTTCCCAAGTTCTTGTTTTACCAGTAAGATCCCTGTCAGTTGTTTTATCAAGCCTGACCCAGGTTCCTTCTGAAATTAACTCTTCTGAAATAATAGCCTGGTGTTTTGAGAAGAATCTGCTGGTTCTAGTTTTCCCATTTTCAAACTAGTTAGTCTTTATAGTCCGCAGGCAAGAAGTTCACGCTACTCCCAGGCATGGGACAAAGGGATAGGTACTCCTTTGGGCGGGGGGGGGGGGGGGGGGGAGGTGAAAGCATGGGTCTGAGGCCGTAGTCTGAGGAGATGTGGTGCTACTGCTCTCTCTAATCTTTATTAATTCCTTCCTTCCACTGACTTTGGGCTTTGTTTGTTCTTCTCTTTCTAATTCTTTTAGGTGGTAGGTTTGGTTGTTTATTTGAGACTTTTCTTGTTTCTTGAGGAAGGCCTATATTGCTATGAAATTCCCTCTTAGAACTGCTTTTGCTTCGTCCCATAGATTTTGGAAAGTTGTGTTTCCATTTTCATTTATCTCAAGGTATTTTCTGAATTCCTCTTTGATTTCATCATTGACCCATTGCTTTTTTAGTAGCATGCTGTTTAGTCTACATGTGTTTGTTCTTTTTCCCATTTTTCTTTCTATAGTTGATTTCTAGTTTCATACCACTGTGGTTGGAAAAAATGTTTGATATAATTTCTATCCTCTTAAATTTGCTGGGGCTTGTTTTGTGGTATATTAGTGTTTCAGGAAATAATCTTGGGGGAGGTCATCTTTAGAACTCTACCTACCAAAAGAAATTGTATATGATTTTCTTTTTGATCTATGAATTAATTAGAAACATCTTTTTAAGTTTACAAATGTATGTGAGTCTTTTGGCCTATCTTTTAGTTGTTGATTTATAATTTTACTGAAGTGTGATCTACATGTATTCATTGAAGCTCTCTTTGTGGTCTAGCATATGGTCAACCTTTATGAATAATTCACTTGTGCTTCAAAAGAATATGTATTCTATGAGTAAGTACAGGGCTATATAATTAGTGTTTGAGCTCAACCTTGTTGTTTTATTCAAATCTTACACATCCTTAATTTTTTCCCTATTTGATCTAGCAGTTTCTGAGAGAAGTGTATTAAAATCTTCCATTTTGACCCTTTTAGTTTAAAGATGAAGAAACTGAGGCCCAGCAAGTTTAAGTAACTTCCCCAGTATCCCACAGCTAGTTGTGGCACAGCTGGGGTAAGAACTCAGGTATTTCTCATATTGATATTTACTCCCAAGAGAAAGTCCAGTAATTTTTATTCTGTTAGTTTCTCTTATAATCACAATATTCCCTGTCAGTTCTGTGTTGTATTGGCCAATGGAAAACTGAGGGCCACTCTCTTTATTCCCAATTTGAATCTTAGGCTAATGTGCAAGTTATTGAAGCAAGTTATTTTAATTATGGGAGGGTTACTTTCTATAGGTAAAGCAGCTATCACAAATTCCCACAATTACACACACGCACACAATTTCCCATCTATTTCAAGGATAAGCACCCTCAGCCAGCAGTTCAACAGGATGGAATGATTCAGAAACACTAGTAGAGTATCTCCTTTGCTGGTCTTTGACCTTGTTACATTCTGATACAATATCACTCCCGTTTTAAATTTTTTTAAAAGGAAAACAACTTTAATGAAAAAGGAACTCAGGTCATTAAATATAATTAAATACATTTTAAATATAAATACCATGTCTTTCCTGATTAGTATCAGGTAAATATCTAAACTATGTGTCTGAATAGCTAAACTATCTGTCTGAATTCTGGTCTCAAAGAAAAATCTTAGAGACAATTACAAAGAAGATGCTTCATAGCATCAGGTGCATTTTTTAAATGATGGGACCTTTTGGGAAAATAACTTCAGTCTATTAGATTTCTGTTGTTCCTATTGTTGGTAATTCATTTATGGCTACACCCTTATAGTCTACTTTGCCTTTCTTTTTATCATTAGATTCTTATATAGTTTTCTAGACCATATATGACATTTTTGTAGATCCAGAGCATAAATAGGATGACTATACAATCCCAGACTTGAGGTCCTAAACATGAGAGTGAAGGCAGGCAGAGTGGTGCTGAGGAGGGCAGAAGGAGAATCTCTCACCTTCCCCAAGTCTAATCTGCCATCCCACTGCACAGCCCTTGCACGTCTCCTAACTGCAACCCCAGACCAAGATCTGATCTGTACATGCTCCTTCATCTTGAGTCAGGGCACACACTGGGCTGGGCTTAGTTTGTGTGGTCTGGGCTGAGGCCTGCTGAGCAGCTCAAAAGTGCCACAGGGAGCCCACCCCATCTGAAACCCCCACTGACGGTCAACCCCAATCCACCCCATTACCACTCACCTGAGACCACCAAACCCAAATGCCTCATTCCCATTTTTAGAATCTCCTTTCCAGACAAACACACCTAAGTATATGATTTTCAAGCACATCCTAAGTAGAGGCTTCCCAGACATGAACTCTCCTTCATCATCAGTATAATGACCACATCTGAAGCTCATCAAACCTCAACTATCATGCATTGGTGGCCTTCCCGCTATCTCTTTCTTTACTTGGTCCCTCACCCCTCTGCTCTACAAGGGCATTGTGTAAGGATAATAATCACTCACTTTCAGGCAGACCAGGGCCAGATATGCCCATACTTCAGCATTGTAGTTGTTCAGTGCATTGGCTTCAGAGAGAGCATCCTCAGCCTCTGTGAGCTCATCCAGCTTGATAGAAAAAGAAGATAATGTGATTTGTTAAGTCAAAGTAGTTTTCACTTAAGCCAGCTGGAATCTGTTTAGCTGAAAATGCTATGTCCAAATAATATTGATATATGTGACCCATACTAATAATTTTCAACTTAAAAAATTTTTAGCAACAGAAAAAAAATTTTTAGCAACAGAACTCTTTCTTCAAACAAAATCATATGTGGTGGTGTTCCAATATATGAATGAGTTAAAAGTAGAACTGCTCTGATTAGAAAGTCAGGTACAGGAATCTGGAGCCCTGCCTGCTGGGCTCTCGAGTTACACCCCTCCCTTCTTCCTTCTCTCTATAGCAGGCCCATCAGGGCATCCATGAACCATAGAACTTCAGGTGCCAGGGTTGGAAAACCAGAAGTATTCACTATCATGTGTGCCTCATTCAGTGATTTCCCCATACACAGTGGGCTGTCAGATACATTTGTAGTTTTACATTGTACATCCCTTTCTTAAGTTAAAGTCCTATTAGCCCATCAAAATACTATTGTTTAGAAAGCTGCTCTTTCCCCTAATATTAGTTATTGACAGCACAATCTTGAGCAATCAATACAACATTCAGAGATTCTAGGGCATTCCCTGAGCTCTGGGCACATGGATATCATTGCTGCTCCCTAATACTGTGAGTCTGTTTTGTAAAATCTTCCAAAAGGCCACCTAAGGAAAGGATAAGATACCTCTCTCTCCCCAGTAAAATCGTTCTTCATTTTTCATGTTTTAGAAAATAAAATAACTGGTTTCTAGGCCCAAGACAATATGAAGAATGGCCTTTTGGCAATGCCCATACCTTGGTCCACACTTTAAATGTCTCAGAGATATTGATTCATTATTTAATCAACCTATACTTGCTAAGGATTTATTTTACTCTGTGTCAGGCAGTATGCCAGATACTTAGAATAAAAAGAAAAAATACAACTTTTGCCCAAAGAATTCACTGACAGATACGTAAAAAATTAAGACAAAATGAAAACTCAAACACATAAAGAGTTCTGATAGAAAATAAGCATTTCTATAATAAAAGCATATATATATATACATATATATACGTGTATATATATACATACATATATATACATAAATAATCTAGTGGAGGGACAAAGGAAAAGAGGAATAATTGTACCCCGAGATTAAGGGATGGCTTCAGAGAAGAAACACTGCTGAAGTCAATCCTGAAGGATAAATAGGAGTTTGTTAGCTATACTTCAAGGCATTCCAGGTAAGAGGAACTTCATATACAGAGGCACAGAGGCTTCAGAGAGCATGGCATGCTCAGGAAACTCTTAATATGCTTGTGTGGCTGGAGAAGGGAGGGAAGGGAGAGACAGAGAGAAAGCGAGAGAGAGAAGAGAGAAAAGAGAGAAAACAAAGGAAGTGATAAGACCAAGGAGTTAGGAAGAGACCAGATCATTCAAAAAAAATCTGAATATTATTCTGAAATAAGGGGTAGTCACTGAGGAGTTTAAATAGGGAAGTAACCTTGTATTTGCATATTTTAAAGACCACTTTGGTAACAATGCAGGAGATGAATTGAGGGAGGACAGGAGAACACCCTAGCAGGTAAAGAAGGGATGAGGCTTGAATTAGAGCAGTAAAAACACAGATGGAGAGGAGACAGTAGACTCAACAGACATTTAGGAGACAAAATCAATAGGATACTTGATGACTAATTAAAAGTAATAGAATTAGACTAGGATAGTTATTAAGTTTCTGGCTTGGTTGACTGGATTCATTATAGTCCCATTTACTAAGACAGGGAATACAGGAGAAGGTACAGGCTTAAGGAATGTGAGAATCCTTCTGAGATAAGTTAGGTTATATTTTGGATATGTACATTTTGAGGTGTCTGGGGGACCATCAAATAGAGCTGTCTATTACATTGTTTGATATAAGGGTCAGAACATGAAAAGTGTTATGAATTGAAGCTTTAGGATTCATTGCGGCACAATTGGTAGTTAAGACCACTGGGGTAGATGATATTTCTTAGGGAGAAGAAGTAAGGTGACAGGAGAAGAGCTGGCTATAGAACCCAGGAGGACCCAACAATTATGATGGGCAAAAGACTAGGAGCCAGCAAAAAAAGGCTGAGAAGGACACCAGAGAGGAAGGCGCGGAACTGGAAGGATGTGAATGCAATATTGTGGAAGTCAAGGGAAGAGAGGGTTCCAAGAAGGAGGCAGTCAGCAGGGTTAAGTGCCACAGAGACTTCATCGGAGGGTCTATTGCATTTGGCAATTAGGATGTTATAGGGGGCCCCCATCAGAGAAGTTTCAGCAAAGCGTTAAGGGGTATACACCTAATTGCAAGGAATTGAAGGATAAATGGTACCTGGGAAAGGAACAGATAATTCACATGATTTCAACTTCATTAGTGATGAAAATGTAAATTAGGATATATATCAAATTGGAAAATGATAGTGCCCATTGTTGATGACTTAACAGTAAAATGGACTCTCACACCTGGCAGAATATACATCAGTTTACAGCCTTTCTAGAAAGTGAGTTGACACTATACTTAAAAATTTTTCTACATTCTTTATGAATGTATCCTAAGGAAATAACAGAATTAAGCACAGAGATTTATGTCTTAAGAATGTTTATTTCTGCTTTATTTATAATATATAGATGTAGAAACTAATGACATGTCCAATAAGTGGTTGGTCAAATAGATATGGTATATCCACACATAGGTATAGCATGACTAAAACATTGACTGAGGGGCAGAGATTACTTGGATACCTTAGCAGTGGGACTTAACCCAAGTTTTTTTGAGTTTCTATATCAATGAAAATATTTTTTATGCTACTTAAAACAAATAGAAGCATGATTGGTTTCTTGTTCTTTTGAAAGTGCTGTTAGGTTTCTAACAGCTACGGATGTTTTACATCCTTTCTGGGAAGGTGGAGTGGGGGCATATGGCTTCTATATAAGTGATCATGTGTCCTGGTTGGCCTGGGACACTACCTGTGTCCCAGTGTAATTATTAATATCACCCTTTTCATTCTCAGAAGTGTCCTGGTTTGTATGATAAATTACATGATAACCTTACTTATGCATCCAAACCAGGGAATACCATGCAGTTATCAAAATTTATGTTTTAGACTATTTGATTATGTGAGAAGGTACCAATGCTATACTGTTAAGTAGAAAAAAAGATTCCAAAGAAGTAAATATATTATTTACAATTTTATACATTAAAATTACTTCCAGGGCTTCTCTGGTGACGCAGTAGCTGGGAATCCGCCTGCCGATGCAGGGGACGCGGGTTCAAGCCCTGGTCCGGGAAGATCCCACATGCCGCAGAGCAACTAAGCCCATGCACCACAACTACTGAGCCTGCATTCTAGAGCCCATAAGCCACAACTACAGAGCCCGAGTCCCACAAGTACTGAAGCCCACGTGCCCAGAGCCCGTGCTCCACAATAAGAGAAGCCACTGCAATGAGAAGCCCGCGCACTGCAACGAAGAGTAGCCCCCGCTCGCCACAACTAGAGAAAGCCCGCATGCATTAACGAAGACCCAATGCAGCCAAAAATAATAAATAAATAAACAAAAGAACTTTAAAAAAATTACTTTCATATACGTACGAAAAAAGACTGCAGGAAAATGCATTCAAATGTTAATAGTGGTTATCACTTAGTGGTGGGGATTATGGATACTTTTATGTTTTCTTCATATTTTGTATCATCCAAATTTCTATAACTATCATATTTTACCTTTATGGTTAAAAAAACAGCAATGAGGAATAAGAGACAAGGAATGTAAACAATTCTTTTGGTTAAGGGTAACAACCAGGGAGGTTGTTACTGTTGTTATTGTTTAATAAGAAGGGGAAAAGTACAGGGAAAGAGCTGATTGGGAAGGAAAGCTTAAAAATGTAAATCAAAGAGAAAGAAAATATTAAGAAAGTGAGGGATTAGGAGAAAAGGAGAGGGATAGAATCAAGAATACACATGAAGAAGTTAGACAAGAACAGAAGAATGCATGCGTCTTTCAAAGATTAGAGGAAAGGAGGGAAGGGTGACTAAAGAGTTTATGGGGCAGTGGAACAAAAGATCTACCAGAAGCTGTAGCAACTCCTCCTGAATATAGAAGGGACACAGAGCCTAATAAGTATCAATTAGTTTCTTTAATTTAATTGAGTAGATTCTTTATATCTCATATCACTTTTCTCTTCCAGATAACATAATAAAATTACAAGCTTATGTACCAAATAACATGAAATTTTTTATTATATAGCTTCATGCTTCAGTTTTTGTGGGATTTTTAAAGAATGTTTTATTTTTGTAGTTCAGATTGACCTTCAGTTTACTGAACAGCTTTGAAGAGCAACTTTTCATTAGAGAAGACTGCCCTGATAGCCTTCCTACCACCATCCAAACTCCCAGGATGCCTGGAAGGCCAAGGAGTCAAGGTCAGCTGTATGCACAGGCTAGTCTCAAGACCTGATCCTCTTACCTTATAACAGGCGATTCCCAGTCCTAGCCAGGTAAGGCATGAAGGCGATCTCTTACAGACTTGCAGGTAGGTTTTCTTCGCCTTTTCGTACTGTAGAAAGAAAGCACCACTAAGCTATTGATCTGGAAGCTTCAAACACTGCATTTCTAGGATAACCATGAGGCTTCTGTAATTGTACTCCACACCAATCTAAGTTAGATGAGTTCTTGGATTATGTATATATATGTTTATATATATATATATTTAAATATATTTTATATATATATATTTAAAATATATATATATTTTTTAAGACAACTTTTTAAGAGAAGTTTTATGTTCACAGCAAAATTGAGAGGAAAGAACAGAGATTTTCCATTTACCCACTGTCCCCACACATGCATAGCCTCTCCCATTATCAACATCCCCGACCAGAGTGGTACCTTTCTGTTAGTTAAGTCAAGCTAAGAATGCTTCTACTACTTTTAATAAAAGAAAGCTAAAATAATAGCTAAAATAACACTTACTGAGTTCTTAACAACTTTTTTAGTATCATAATGGTTAAAACCACAGACTCTAGTATTAGACTGCCTGGATTTGAATCCTGCTTCTATTAATTACTGGTTATCTGATGTTGGGCAAGTCACTTTACCTTTGGATGTAAAAGTGTCATCATCATATTACTATTCTTACTCCACAAAGATGGATGTTAATGCTTGAACTGTAATCAGGTCCCAGACAATGACCTGATTTACATAGTTACTCCCTATCTCTATTCCTCACCTCTTTCTCTTCCAGATATATCTGCCCCAGTCGCAGGAAGATGAAGTGCATCTCAGAAGCATCCACTACAAAACTAATGGTTCGCTCATAGCATGCCTTGGCCTCAGCATGATTTCCACTCAGAAAATAGAGATGGCCTTTCACGCCCCAGACGTTAGGGTTCTAAGAAAGTGAAGAACAAGTAGTACATGGGAAGAGGTGGTATTTAAAAGTACATTAATGATCTTTGTTTAACATTTAAATTTAGATGAAGTCCATGTTCTTTTGCAAATTAGAAAGAGGGCCATTCAGTTGCACTGGGAGATACTGTTCTAGGACTGCCCTCTCATTTTTTTCTTGCATTCTTCAAAGCCATTTTGTCTTTGGGGAAAATATTAAGAAAAATATTCATGCATAACCATGATGATGTTCACAATGAGAAAGTAGAAGTTCAGGAAACTTGAAATAGATAAAGTGTCTGCTAAAGAGCTGTCCTTATCCTTTCTCTGTCCTTTGTAAAAGTCATGATTGATTAAGAAAAACAAATGGAAGGAAATTAGATAAATGAGTTTACTGACAGCTGATGACCCCCACCTCTGGTAACCAGAAATCTACCTGTGATATGGCATCACCACCTTTAAGAAGGCCTACTTGTCCCTTCTCCAAACTAAACTTAAGACACTCTAGCAAAAGTTATTACCAGGTAGTCCATCTGAGCTGCTTGCTGAAGGTATTCCTCTGCTTTAGCAAAATCCTTCTTGAGTAGGTGTGTCTGGGCCAGCACCAAGTAATACTCACAGCTGGGGCCTCCATGAGGGCATAATAACTCATGTGCAAGCACTCTGTGTACATACTGCAAGGAAAACTCAGATTATAAGAAACATGTAAATGACTGTATGCTGTCAATTCCATAGCTCTCATGGTTGAAGATTATGTCTCTGATAATAAATAATAAGGAACATATTATAGAATGAAATGATTATCAATTTCAAAAGGTTAGAGGTGAATTATAAACATTCAGTATATCATGGTTCCATTACCAGCTATTCATGTAGTAACATTTCCAAGTGAATTATCTACAGTACTGTATAATTCTGGTCTTGCTGGTCATACTAGATGAGTTTTAGCCTATTGTGTAGCAGACAAAAGCATTTCATCAACCACCCCATTTTCATACGAGGTAACATTTTCAGGCATTTGTATTTATACGGAAACTTAGAGTGAGGCAAAACCTCCCTTTCTAAAATTCTAGACTCAGGATCTTAGAAACATAAATGTCTGTTTCTGCCACACTCTCAAGCATTTGTTATGTTCACCAGTTTTATACTTTGGGCTATACTTTGTTTTTAATATGATATAAGGCCTGCAAATTTGACAAAGTCATATGTACTTGCTAAGAAGAGGGGAAACCCTTCTTCTCCCTTTGTTCTCATCTCAGCCTATAATATAGAAACTTCCACTAATAATGAAACCTTCTTAAGAAAATACTGACGGGGAGGCTCTGCAGCTGTTCCCTCTACCTGCATACTGACTCTTGGACATGGGGGAAAAGTGATTTATTTAATTAGGGAGACAGAGAGACTATTTCTCTATTATGAAAGGTTAGTATATTAAAGCCTCCTGTTTAACGTGGCCCACTCCCACCTAGTTCATAATTCTTGCCCTGTCTTGAGTTGCCCACCCTCAAGTGGCACATGCACTCTATAGGTTGAGGGCCAAATCTCTTGCCTCCTGGATCTTGCTCTCTCTCTTACTGCTCACTTCATGGATATGTTTCTCATTTCCTATGTGGTAGGTAGACCTTACAGGATGCTCTTTTTCTCTGAGAGGAGACAGCAATTCTCCAGCTGTTCTACCTGTGACTGCATGGGTAAATCATATCTGGGACCAGTCACATATCCCGCCCAGTTATATCAATAAAAAATTAGTATTTTTATCCCCCCATATAGCACTGTGTATCTGTTTCCAATTGGTTCAGAACCTGGAAGGGAAGAAGGGTGTGCTTAGGCTCCTGTGAACCCCCAACACTCACATAACATGAGTTCCCACAATAAAGTAACATCAGGCTACATATGACTCAGAGTCTGATTTTGCTTTGCTGGTATTCTATAGGGAGCAGACGTGCAGTGAGGTCTCCTGATGCTCTCTGCAGAGAGTAGTTCATGTTTGAATGTTTATTCCATTGTGTCTATAGTGTGCTCTCAAAGCATGTTTGATTTCTGCATCATACACAGTTAAGCTTGCGAAGACATCACTATGACAGAATAAGTAGTTCATTAAAATCTTTCCCTCTACTTGCCCTTTTTCAAATATTCTGACCTGCACAGCATTGACCTTCATCAAGAAGCGTATGGTCTCCATGAAGATGGTGGCAGGAGTTTGGGAAACACTATAAAGGGTGGGATGCAGACAAGTAGATGACTCTTGACATTCTGATGCTTCTGAAAATATGATATTAAAATAATAGACAATTAGATATAAAGGAAAAATTCAGAAGTTCAGACACATAGCAGGGAGAGTATTCTACTCTAATATATGAGAGAAATTATAATCTTGAAAGCAATAGATTATTCTACAGCAATGGCCCCCAAGGAGATCTTAAAGGTTCTTGAGGTTATTCTACTGGTGGTTCCAAATGCAAGCTGAATGAATAAAAGCTTTTTTTAAAAAAAAAAGTATTCAGATCTTCCTGAATGTGAAACAGATTTGTAGATACTTTGAATCTTTAGATACTGTAAAAATGAAAATTCATTGCCAGAAAATCATAGGTCTATAGTTGGTTACTTCTCTGAGCTAAATGTAAATCCTCACTACAGAAAGAGTTGCATTACTGAGACTGGATTTCAGAGTCTAGCCTCACATGAAGGAATTTAGACAATATTACAGATAAATTAATCAACTTCAAACAAGTTAAGATTGCCATTTTGGTCAGCAAAAGAGTTTTCAACATTGTCTAGTTTGTTTATCCCCTTCGTCCAAGTGGAAATCTTTATTCTAATTACCTTTTTTTGATGGTATCTCCTTCATAAATGTGTTGGATGGTTTTTGGCTGGTAGTTGGATCCTGAGACTGTACAGACAAAATGGGTTCATGTGACTCAGACTGCAGGTTAGAGGATTCATCAAGAAATCCATCTAGAATGGATAATGGAGCTCCTAGTCCTAAAAAGATTAAATTTTAATGAGATAAAAACCTACCTTCCTACATTGTATGTTAAAAGGTTATTACAGGAGATAAATACAATTAATTTCCAAAGCATAGGAAACATAACCCCTAAACATTGCATGGAAAGACTTGTTTTGCAGATTTTTTATATTTCTGAATAATTTAAAGAGTGCAAGCTAAACAGACAGCACAGCTCCTGCCACTATGACCCCCAAGTCGAACCCTTCTGCCAGCCCAAGTCATGATAGTGTCAAACAAATACCTATTACAAAAGCTATATGCTAAGCCTAGAATCTCAAGAATCCAGAGGAGAAGATTAATATTTAGATAATATTAAAACCCTTTAAGAACAGGAATTCTATTTTATTTCACTGTTCAAAAATCACATCATCGGGCTTCCCTGGTGGCGCAGTGGTTGGAGTCCGCCTGCCGATGCAGGGGACACGGGTTCGTGCCCCGGTCCGGGAAGATCCCACATGCTGCGGAGCAGCTGGGCCCGTGAGCCGTGGCCGCTGAGCCTGCGCGTCCGGAGCCTGTGCTCCGCAATGGGAGAGGCCACGGCAGTGAGAGGCCCGCGTACCGAAAAAAAAAAATCACCATCATCATAAGTAGTTATATATGAACATGGCTATATGCCAGGTATTATATTAAGGATTGTAATGTACAATCTTATTTATTTTTCACAACACTATGAGATATACTTATTATGCTCCATTAAACAAAGTGAACCACAGAAAAGTTAAAAAATTTGCTGAAGCTCTTAAACATTCCAAGCTGCCTCTCACATAAACAAATGTTTTAGGAATAAAAATAAAAAGCAATGCTGGTTAGGAAATGATCAGTGCCAGCTGGTTCTGAATCAGAAGAGGTCACTCTCAGCTAGAGAAAAAGATATGGCTTTGAAAAATAGGTAGAAGTTGGATAGGTAGAGAGGTAGGGGCTAAAGCATGGAAGTAGCAAGGTAATTATTTTTATGGGTATTGAGGATTGCATAGTAAAAATTAAGGAAAGGTAGGTTGGGGGCTAGACTGTATTGATATTTGAATGCTAGGAGTTTTCTTCTGTAGGAAAAAGAAGAGGTTTACAATGAAGAGTTTTGAGCAGAAAAATCAGAGGATGAAAGTGGGATTTTATGAAGATTACTCTAGCAGTACTATGCAGCAAGGAGAAAAAAAATGTTGATGGAGACAAAGAAGTCTGTAATAAGGCTGTTATAACATTATGGATATTGGTAATGGAGAGTAGTGTAAATATAAAAGGAAGATGTAGGGAGCATTTTGAAAGAAAACCAAATGGTCTGGGAAATCAACTTGATATTGGGATCGGGGGAAGCTCAAGCAAGCAAGCAAGAAGAAGCAGGGATGACTCTGAGATCATGAGCTTGGGTGCGTAATATAATGATGTAGAGTCAGTTTGAGATATGAGGAGATGAGTTAACTAGTGGAAAAATCCAACTGTTGGATTCTGGAGGGATGTCAAGGTTAAAGATAGAAATCTGGGGCTTCCCTGGTGGCGCAGTGGTTGAGAATCTGCCTGCCAATGCAGGGGACACGGGTTCCAACCCTGGTCTGGGAAGATCCCACATGCCGTGGAGCAACTAGGCCCATGAGCCACAACTACTGAGCCTGAGCATCTGGAGCTTGTGCTCCGCAATAAGAGAGGCCGCGACAGTAAGAGGCCCACGCACTGCCATGAAGAGTGGCCCCCGCTCGCCGCAACTGGAGAAAGACCCAACACAGCCAAAAATAAATAAATAAATAAAAATTATATTAAAAAAAAGATAGAAATCTGACAGTTATCAGAAGTGAAAATAGAAACTGTGAGGGTAGGTGAGCTCCTAGAAAGTACGACAGTATTACTGGGAAATGATTACATCTAATGGGTATGACAAGAAAGTGAAGCAATCAAAGGAAACCCAAACTATTGGAGATGGAGTTAATCCAACATGTATTTCAAGAAAAGAGAATGGTTAAATATGCAGACTGATCATTGAGAAGTGATGATCTTAATGAAAAAAATGAAACTGGAGAGGTGGCCAAAATGGCAGAGTAGGAAGACCCTGAACTCACTGCTTCCCATGGACACACCAAAATTACAACCACTTACAGAACAACTATCTATGAAAATGACACGGAGACTAGAAGAAAATATTTTCCACACCAAAGACTTAAAAAAGGAACCTCAGTGAGATGGTAGGGGGGACAGGGACATGGTATAGTCAGGACCCACACCCTCAGGTTGGTGACTGACATACAAGAGGAATATCACAATCATAGAGGTCCTCCCCAAGGAGTGAGGGGTCATAGTCCTATATCAGGCTCCTCAAACTAGGGATCCTGAACAAGGAAGACAAGCCCCCAGAACATCTGGCTCTGAAAACCACTGGCACTTAGGATCAGGAGAGCTGAAGGACTACAGGAAATAGAGACTCCAATTTTAAAGGGAGCGCACAAAATCTCTCATGCTCCCAGTCCCAGTGCAGAGGCAGTAGTTTGAAAGAAGCCTGGGTCAGACCCACTTGCTGATCTTGGAGAGCCTATTGGATGGCAGGAGGCAACTGGTACTCCCTCTGGGGATGGAGACACTGTTGACAGCCATTTGGGGATCATTCTACCATGATAACACTGGTACTGGCAAGTGCCATTTTAGAATCCTCCCGCTAGCTTACTACCACTGGGGACTGAACCCACCCACCAGGGGGTTGGCACAAGCCATGAGCCCTCCTGGAGCTCACAGACAGCTGCACAGGGATACAGCCTAGCCCACCAGTGGGCCAGCACCAGCCCCAATTCCTGCCAGGGCTGCACAGCCAACCACACAGGAAGCCTACTGTGCCCTCCATTGGGCCCTCAGCCACCACATGAGGCACTGCCTCACAGACAACTGGGCCAGGGCCCAGCTCCGCCTACCAGCATGCCCACATTAGTTCACCTTGCCACAAAAGAAGAATGCATGCAGCCTACATACAGGATACCTCTAGAGCACATAGCTCTGGTGACGAGAATCGAGTGCCCTGCTGGGCCCCATTGGACATCTCCTACATAAGGCCATTTCTTCAAGATTGGGAAGTGTAACCAACTTACCTCCCTACCACACAGAAATAAACAGAGAATTGGGCAAAATGAAGAGACAGATGAATATGTTACCAATGAAAGAACAAGACATAACCTCAGTAACAGAACTAAAAAAAGTGGAGATAAGCAATCTTTCCACTTCTTTGAATCATCTTCAGTTGCCTTTATCAGTTTTTTATAGTTCTCAGCAGATAAGTCTCTCACCTCCTTGGTCAGGTTTATTCCTATGTATTTTGTTTTGTTTTCTTTTTTGGATATGATTTTAAAAGGATTGTTTTTTGTTTTGTTTTGTTTTGACTTTCCCTTTCTGATATTTCATTGCTAGTGTAAAGAAATGCAACAGATTTCTGTATGTCAATCTTGTATCCTGCTACCTTGCTGAATTTGTTTATCAGTTCTAGAAGTTTTTGTGTGAAATCTTTAGGGTTTTCTCCATATAGTATCATGTCATGTGCATATAATGACAATTATACCTCTTCCCTTACAATCTGGATACCTTTTATTTCTTTTTCTTGTCTGATTGCTGTGGCTAGGACTTCCAATACCATGTTGAATAGAAGGGGTAAGAGTGGGCATCCTTGTCTTGTTCCAGATTTTAGTGGGAAGGCTTTTAGCTTTTCACCGTTGAGTATTATATTAGCTGTGCGTTTGTTATAAATAGCTTTTATTATGTTGAGATATGTTCCCTGTATACCTACTTTGGTAAGACTTTTTATCATGAATGGATGTTGAATTTTGTCAAATGCTTTTTCTGCATCTATTGAGATGATCATGTAGTTTTTGTCTTTTCTTTTGTTGATGTGGTGTATCACATTGATTGATTTGCATATGTTGAACCGTCCTTGTGAACTTGGGATAAACTTGGTCATACTGTATGATCTTTTTTTACGTGTTGTTGGATTCGGTTTGCTAATATTTTGTTGAGAATTTTTCATTAAATACAAAGTTAAAAGAAAAGATATGATAACTATATAAGCAGAAATCAATAAAATTAAAATTGAAAATTAATAGAGAAGATTAATGAAACCAAAAGTTGGCTCTTTGAAAAGATTAATAAAATCAATAAGTCGTTAGCCAGGCTAACTAAAAAAAAAAAAGAAAGAAAGAAAAAGAGGACATATTACTAATATCAGAAATGAAAGAAGAGACATCACTACAGATCCCATGGACATTAAAAAGATAGTAAAGGGCTTCCCTGGTGGTGCAGTGGTTAAGAATCCACCTGCCAATGCAGGGGACACGGGTTTGAGCCCTGGTCCAGGAAGATCCCACATGCCGCGGAACAACTAAGCCTGTGTGCCACAACTACTGATCCTGCACTCTACAGCCCACGAGCCAAAACTACTGAACCCTCGTGCCACACTACTGAAGTGCACGCACCTAGCGCCCATGCTCTGCAACAAGAGAAGCCACTTCAATGAGAAGCCCACACACAGCAACAAAGAGTAGCCCCCACTCACCGCAACTAGAGAAAGCCCACGTGCAGCAATGAAGACCCAATGCAGCCAAATAAATAAATAAATTTTTTAAAAAGATAGTAAAGGAATATTATGAACACTTATGTGCCCACAAATTTAATAACCTAGATGAAATGGACCAACTTCCTAAAAAACATAATCTTCCAAAACTTACACAAGGAGAAACAGACAATCTGAATAGGACTATATCTGTTAAATATACTGAATCAGTAATTAATAACCTTCCAATACAGAAAATACAAGGGTCAGATGGGTTCACTGGTGAATTCTCCCAAACATTTAAATAAGAGATTATACCATTTCTATACAATATCTTTAAGAGGACAGAAGCAGAAGGAATACTTCCTAAGTCATTCTATGAGGCCAACATTTTCCTAATACCAAAACCAGACAAAGACTTTACAAGACAAGAAAACTACAGACTATTATCTCTCATGAACATAGACTCAAAAATTGTCAACAAAATATTAGCAAATCAAATTCAACAATATATAAAAGAATTATACACCATGGCCAAATAGGATTTAACATAGGTATGCAAGGCTGGTTGAACTTTCAAAGATTGACTAATGTAATCCAGAATATCAACAGGCTAAAGAAGAAAATCATATGATCATATCAATAGATGCAGAAAAAGCATTTGACAAAATCTAACGCCTCTTCAAGATAAAAACTCTCAGTAAACTAGGAATTGAGGGAAACTTCCTGGACTTGATTAAGAATATATACAAAAAACTATAGCTATCATCATACTTAGTGGTAAGAAACTTGAAGTTTTCCCACAAGGTCAGAAACAAGGGAAGGATGTCCCTTCTCACCACTGCTTTTCAACATCATACATTATACTGTAAGTCCTGGCTATGCAACAAGACAAGAAAAAGAAATAAAAGAAATACAAATTGGGAAGGAAGGAATACAAATTGAGAAGGAATAAATACAACTGTCTTTGTTTGCAAAAGATATGATTGTCTATGTAGAAAGTCCAAAAGAAGTGACCAAAAATACTCCTGGAACTAATAAGCAATTATAGCAAAATTGCAGGATACAAGGTTAATATATAAAAGTTAATCTATATACCAGCAACAAATAAGTGCAATTTGAAATTTAAGCACAACACTATCTATATTGGCATCCAAAAAATGAAAAACTTAGGTATAAATCTGACAAAATATATACAAGTTCTGTATAAGGAAAACTACAATCTATGATGAACTAAATCAAAAAAGAACTAAATAAATGGAGAGATAGTTCATGTTAATGGATAGGAAGATTCACTATCATCAGGATGTCAGTTCTTCCCAATTTGATCTATGGATTCAATGCAATCCCAATCAAAGTCCCAGAAAGTTATTCTGTGGATATCAAAAAACTGATTCTAAAGTTTATATGGAGAGGCAAAAGACACAGAACAGCTAACATAATATTTAAGGAGAACAAAGTTGGAGAACTGACCCTACCTGACTTCAAGACACACTATAAAGCTTCAATAATCAAGACAGTGTGGTACTGCCAAAAGAATAGACAAATAGATTGGTGGAACAGAATAGGGAGCCCAGAAATAGACCCACATTAATATAAACTAATCTTTGACAAAAAAACAAAGGTAATACAATTGAGCAAAGATAGACTTTTCAGCAAATAGCAGTGGAACAATTGGACATCTACATGCAAAAAAATGAATCTAAACACAGACATCATAACATCACAAAAATTAACTCAAAATGGATCACAGGGCTTCCCTGGTGGTACAGTGGTTGAGAGTCCGCTTGCAGATGCAGGGGACACGGGTTCGTGCCCCGGTCCGGGAGGATCCCACATGCCGCGGAGCGGCTGGGCCCGTGAGCCATGGCCGCTGAGCCTGCGCCTCCGGAGCCTGTGCTCCGCAACGGGAGAGGCCACAACAGTGAGAGGCCTGCATACCGCAAAAAAAAAAAAAAAGGATCACAGAACTAAGTGTAAAATGCAAAAACTATAAAACTCCTAGAAGATAACATAAGAGAAAACCTAGATGACATTGAGTATGGCTATTTAGATAGAACACCAAAGGCATGACCCATGAAAGAAGGAATTGACAAGCTGGACTTCACTGAAACTAAAAACTCAGGCTCTGCAAAGGACAATGTGAAGAGAATGAGAAGACAAGCCATAGGACTGGGAGAAAATGTTTGCAAAAGACACATCTGATAAAAGACTTAGTCAAAATATACAAAGAACTCTTAAAACTAACAATAAGAATATAAAGGACTTGATTAAAAAGTGGCCAAAGACCTTAACATACATCTCACCAAAGAAGATATACAGATGGCACATAAGCTTTTAAGATACTGCATATCATATGTCACCAGGCATGGTGATAATGGGGCAGAAAGACTATGCATGTGTGGAGGCAAGAAGTATATGTGAAATCTCTATACTTTCCTTTTAATCTTGCTGTGAACCTAAAACTGCTCTAAAAAATGAAGTGTATTTAAAAATAAAAGATTAATATGAAAAATCATATTCTAATAAATTTTTAAAACTAGATGAAATTGATGAACTCTTAAAAGTATAAAATACCATGAATAACACAATAAGAAATACAGAATGCAAATTCTTAAAGATTAAGAAAATGAAATGATAGTCAATACCTCCTTTGCCAAAAACCCCAGGTCCCAGTTGTTTTATGGTTGAGTTCTGCCAAATGTTTAAGTCAAAATCAACTGTATCATATATAAGTTGATACAGAAGAGCAAAGGAAAGGTGCCAAATAATCTTGATTATAAAAATAGACGACAGGGGGCTTCCCTGGTGGCGCAGTGGTTTAGAGTCCGCCTGCCAGTGCAGGGGACATGGGTTCGTGCCCTGGTCCGGGAAGATCCCACATGCCGCGGAGCGGCTGGGCCCGTGAGCCATGGCTGCTGAGCCTGTGCTCCGCAACGGGACAGGCCACAACACTGAGAGGCCCACGTACCGCAAAAAAAAAAAAAAAAAAAAAAATAGACGACAAAAGAAAATTACCGTCTATTTCATTTATGAACATAGATGCAAAGATCCAAAATAAAGCATTAGCTATTCAAATCCAAAGGTATATTAAAAACTAATACATTATGATCAAGTAGGATTTCCAATTATTGCAAGAATTGTTCAATATAAAAGAAATCTGTCAATGTTGTTCACTGTATTAATAGATAAAAGGAGAAAATTATTTTTTTCAACCGATGCAGAAAAAGAATTTGATAAAGATCAACACCTATTAATGAAAAAAACTCTTTGGAAATTAAGAATAGAAGAGATCCTCCTTAATTCTGTAAAGGTTTTTCAGAAAAAGCTTACAGCATATTTTACATTTAATAGACAAACTTTAAACTCATTCCCCTTAAGACAGGAAAGAAGACAATGCTGAACAACACAACTAATATACAACATATTATTGTAGATAATAAAAAGACATGAGTAGTATGAGGATTGGGAGGAAAACGTACACTGTCATTATTGGCAGATGATATGATAATCATATTCTGGAAAAAAATAACAGAATTAATAATCTATTTGAATCAATAAGAGTCAAATAAGATTGTCATATACAAGTTCAATCTAAAAAACAACAGTATACACTAAAATCTAAAATGTAGAAAATCAACAGCATACACTAAAAAATACAGCAATAACCAACTAGAAAACATAATTAAAATAAGATACTATTATGATAGCAATGGAATCTATAAAATATCTATGAATTACTTAAACAGGGCCTCACTGGAAAAAAATGTTATAACTTTAATAAAGAACCCAGAAGATGACCAGAGTAAATGGAGAGATCCTCCACACACTTGGATGTAATGGTTTAATAATATGTAGATGTTAATTAGCCCTAAATTTATCTATAAATTCAATACAGTCCAAATAAAATTTCCAACTGGATTTTTAATGTACTTGATAAACTCACTATAAAATTCATACAGATGAATAAACATTCATGAATAGGTAAGTCAGGTATAAAAAAGGCAAGTAAATGGGAGAACCTCATATGTCAGATACGAAGGCATACTATAACACCACAGCAATAAAAAGAGTGTGATATTGTTTTAAGATCAGACAAATGAGACAGAACACAGAGCTCAGAGACATATATACCTTAAATCAAAGGATAAAAGATGATGGTTTAATAGACGGTTTTGAGAAAACTAGATCTATATGTGGAGAAAAATAAAATTTGATGCCTACCTTGCATCACAGTCAAAGATGGAATCCTGATAGATTAAAGATCTAAGTAGGGACTTCCCTGGTGGTGTAGTGGTTAAGAACCCGCCTGCCAATGCAGGGAACACAGGTTTGAGACCTGGTCTGGGAAGATCCCACATGCCGCGGAGCAACTAAGCCTGTGCGCCACAACTACTGAGCCTGCGCTCTAGAGCCCGTGAGCCATAACTACTGAGGCCGCGTGCCACAACTACTGAAGCCCACACACCTACAGCCCGTGCTCCGCAACAAGAGAAGCCACCACAATGAGAAGCCCGCATGCTGCAATGAAGAGTAGCCCCCGCTCACTGCTACTAGAGAAAGCCCACGTACAGCAACGAGGACCCAAGGCGGCCAAAAATAAATAAATAAAATAATAAAAATAAATTTTTAAAATGATCTAAATGTAAAACTAATATTATAAAGTTAATTGAAGAAAATGTGACTTGAGGCAAGAACTATTTAAACAAAACTTCAAAGGCACAAAACTACAAAGCATTTGGAGAGTTGAACAACACAATCAACTAATTAAACCTACTTATAGAGCACTCCACTCAATGACAGCAGAATACACACTCTTTTCAAGTGTATATGGGATCAAGACAGATCAAACACTAGACCATAAAACAAGTCCAAATAAATTTAAAAGGATTCAAATCATGCAAAGCACATTTTCTAATCACAATGAAATTAAATTAGAAATAAAAAACAAAGACATCTGGAAAAATCCCCAAATATTTAGAAAATAAAAAACATACTGTTAGATAACCAAGGGTCCCAGCTATTCAACTTCTAAATATTTACCCAAGATAATGAAAGTATATGTCTATACAAAGACTTGTACACAAATATCCATAGCAGCTTTATTTTAATAGTCCCAAACTAGAAACAACCCAAATATATATCAACAGGTGACTAAATAAACATACCGTGGTATCTCTGTACATCAGGATACTATTTAGAAATAAAAAATGACGAACTACTGATATGGGCAACAACATGTTTGAAACTCAAAATAATTAGGCTTAATGGAAGAAGTCAGACAAAAAAGAGTATATACTGTGTGATTCTGTTTAATTCTAAAATTCTAGAATATGCAAACTCATCTACAGTGATAGAATATGCAAACTCATCTATAGTGACAGAAAGTTGACTGGAAATAGGAGCAAGAGAAAGAGATTACAAATGGGCACAAGGGAAGTTTGGGGGATTTGGGATATGTTCATTATCTTGATTGTGGTGATGTTTCCATGGGTGTGTTCATATGTCAAAACATCAAATTGTACATTAAATATGTGCAGTTTATGAAATGTCCATTATACCTCAAACTGTTGAAAATACATGTTCACAAAATAACAATGTACAATAACTTATAAATAAAATAACATATGGAAGAAACACATAAACAAAAATATACACATTAAATACATTAGAATGACTGATTTCCTAAAGTGGAGGAAAGGAGAATGTCAATGAAGAACAGGAAAAAAATACAGTGTATAAATAAACAAATAAATTTAACAATCACAAGAATGGGACCTTACATACTGGGGAAGAGAGTGAGGGGAAAAAGAATGAAATTTACTCAGCTAAAATGATACCCCTTTTAGGGATACACAGAGACAGTAAATTCTCTAAGTCTCAAAAAACTGAATAGCAACAAGTAGAAGCTTCCAACTTTCTGTCACATGAATGAGGAAACACTTAGAAGGACTCTTTCCTGGTATCCCTGGAACAACTCAAAACTCCACCTTCTCATTCATTTAACAGCTATTTACTGAGTACCTACTATGTGCCAGGTCCTACTCATAAGGCCAGTAATTTTTTCCAATAGCCACTCATCATCTCCCTGGTCCTACCTGCTGGGACTTCCACCTTGACTGCTGCTGTAGAAGAACCACTGGTTATTCCCCAAGGGCCTAAACAGGAGTCGTCTTTCCCTCCTTCTTCAACATACTCCACAGTACCGGTGCTCCTCTGCTTTGTAACTTGTGCCTGAAGCACTCGTGCCTGAAGCTGTTTGAAGGCTTCATGAAATGCCATTTCCATTCGAATATCATTGTTTTGAATTTCATAGTACAAGCCTGAAGAAAAAAAGATGTTGAAATAAATGTGACTAATTTCCCACCATCATATGCTGAAGAATGACAACATTTCACTTAAATTTCCCACACTTTTACTAAAGTTTAAGAACTACACAATGAGCCATTTAAGAGTGGAAAGAGAAAGGGAAAATCTTCTAATGAAAGAAAACACATTCATATCACAGGAAAATATCAAACCAAGTAAAGTCCAGGCTACAACATTAGTTGGCTCCAAGCAAGTAGCATCTTCAAAGAAAATTTCTGCCTGTTCATAGTTCTCCATCAGGACAGCCAGGACACCACACAGCAACAAGCTGAGAAAAGACCACCAATATGATTAACAACATGGTCCCATGTCACAGTCATGGAACGAAGACAATTTCATATAGAAGCTTATCTGCTCCTACTCATTCCTTATCTCCCTTCCAACCATACCTGTGGATATGATTCTGGTTCAGGGAAAGGGCTTTCCGAAAACACTCTTGTGCTTTGATATTGTCTTCAGTTAGGAGGCAGAAGGCACCGTAGTCCAGCCAGTGCTCCAGGTTCTGGGGCTCACGAACCAACCTCTATCACATGAAACATCAGGAGGACCAAGGTTATTGTGACGCTATGTCATATTCTTTATGCACACAACATCACACAGTAAGCACTCCATAAATACTATAAGCTCTATGAAAGTAGAAACTATGACTAAGAAGTCATAGAACAGTCCAAATGCCTAGAACAGTCACTTCTCTGGCTTATAGTATGTGGTCAATAAATATTTGATGAAATAATGTAAAAAATGAATCCTCAACTCATTGCTTCCTAGTGTCAGTGTTCTGGTCATCATACGCTCATCCAATTACTTGGGAACCAAAAGGTTCATTTTATATTTCATTTTAAAGATTTACATATAATCATTTCTGTCACAGTCTTGAGAATGCAAACATAAGCTTATCCACAAATACGTAATAATAAAAGCAACTCATAATGAGTTAAAACTATAAAACATTGCTGAAAGAAATTAAAGAAGACATAAACAAATGGAAATACATTCCATGTTCACAGATTGCAAGACTTAATATTGTTAAGATATCATACAGTCCAAAGCAATTTACAGATTCAATGCAATATCTATCAAAATTCCAATGCTGTGTTTTGCAGAAATATAAAAGCCCATTCTAAAGTTCATATGGAATCTTAAGGGACCCTGAATATCCAAAGCAATGTTAAAAAAGAGCAAAACTGGAAGACCCACACTTCCTGATTTCAAAACTTATAAAGCTATAGTAATCAGCCTGATACTGGTATAAAGACAGACATAGAGACCAAGGGAATAGAACAGAGAGCCCAGAAATAAATCGTAGCATATATGGTCAAATCACTTTTGACAAAGGTGACAAGACCATTCAATAGGGAAAGGACGGTCTTTTAAGCAAACTGTGCTAAGAAAACTGGATATCCACATGCAAAGATTGAAGTTGGACCCTTACCTAATACCATATACCAAAAATAACTCAAATGAATCAAAAACTTAAATGTAAGACCTAAAACTATAAAACTCTGAGAAGAAAACAGGGCAATAGCTTCACAACATTGGATTTGATTTTTCCTCCAGCTGGCTATGTTCCCATTAAGTACACATTTTCCCCTCTCCCCACACCAAAACCTTTGCACCAGAGGAGGGGTGTCCTGAAGCAACTGGGGCCCATGTGCATACAGAGGTCCAATGCACTGCCTGTGTAGGCATCAGTGGCTCTTCTCAGATGCAACCCAGGGTCGAGTCTTTTCCCTGGTTGTGGTCCCCAGATCCAATGCTGCTGTGGCATGGTCTAAGTGGGGCTGGAACATTGGCTTGGCCTGGGCCCAGGTGCGTGGTGAGGCAGCCATGGGAAACCTGGCAGCCAGTAGGGCAGACCTATCTCTGCCTTGCCTCAAGGGCAAGCCAGGACGCTTGCACCCCTCAGGAGCGGAGTCCAGGCTTCTCCAGCCTTTTTATCCGTCCCAGCAGTCCTCCAACCAGCCAAGGTGGCTTGTCTCCTCTGCATAGGAACCCAGGACTGGGATACCCAGTCTGTGGCTTGACCTACTTACTCCCCAGTGTGGGTATACACCAGTGCAATCTCCCCTTTCCTCTGAGTCCCCTCCGAGGGGCACAGATCCTAACCAGATCTCCCCTTCTACTTTTCTTCCCCTTCTACTCAATTGTGTGTGTATCTTTCTCAGAGCCTTGGTTGTACAGGAGTCCTTCTGCCAGTTTCCAGTTAGTTTTCACTGAGAATTGTTCTACATGTAGATGTATTTTTAATGTGTTCGTGGTGGGGAAGTGAGTTTCATGCCCTCTTACTTTGTCATCTTGATCTCTGCCTCTCGAGGTTCATTTTCTGCATATGGATAACCAACTGTTCTAACACAATTTTTTGAAAAGACTATCCTTTCTGCATTGAATTTGTAAACAACTTTGTTGAAAATATAATGGCCTTATTTGTGTGCACCTATATTTGGACTCTGTTTTATTGATCTATGTGTCTATCCTTTCACCAATAAGGTTGGATTTTAAACAATCAGAAACTACTCTTTATTATACCCATATTGTACAAATAGCAGTAATGACAACCACCAGAAAGATGTTTAATTACCTCTTCATAGTACACTGTTGCCATTTCATAGTTCTCATTGACTTCTGCTTCAAATGCAAAGAGTCGAAGCTGTTCACTGCTGGTATAAATGGTTGAAGGAGTGCCTTGGACATCATCTGGCATGGCCTTGTCATCATCAAGATATTAGGCAGACGAAATGAAGCAATTACAAGTAGAGAAGTTTTATAAGAATAAACCAAATGTGAGACTCTAGTCAAGATGTCAAAAATGATATTGAGGTTTCATACAGTCTTGCCAATACACTAAGAGAGTGAGAGTGAACCAAAGGATTAATATCAAGGGTGAAATAGAATCTCAGGGATCTGAGTACCAACAGTCTAAGCTCATGGAAGTGAGTAAAAAATTATTCAGGGCACAACTGCTCTCTTCAACCCTTAGGGCAGCCAGAATCCCTAAGTCACTTCTAACCTCAAACAGCTTCTTTCACTTTCTCTAGTGTACAGACAAATATTATCATTTTTTAGGTGTCATGACATGAAAAGGGTTGGCAAGAACTAGCTAGAGTCTTTAAACATCAAGAAAACACGAGCCCAGGGTAAATCTTTGGCAGCTACATCTACGTTTTCAGTGGGATATATAGACAGATAGATTCTACAAAGGAGACATTTTAGAAATAGCCAGAAAGGTAGAAGGAAAAATAATATATCCTATATACCCAGATAGGAAACCAAGTCTGGTAATAACAAGTAATCTCTTGGGCCAGACGCTATGGCCAGGGAAGACCCCCACCCCACCCCACCAAATTCTTTAACTACAAATAAAAATAATACCACTGACTTGAACAAGTCGAGTTACTAAGGAATGTGAAGAGTAAAGCTAAATTTGAGATGGGCCAAAGTAAGCTTTTGATCATTGATTAATGCCTCTGTTCTTTGTTCTTTTTAATTTTGGTGACTTTGACCTCCAAATCCCTACAGCAACACACTGCCATGCCCAAACCAGAAATATTATACCTCTAATATCCACTCCCCAAACCCACATTGCAAGCCTTCTCCCTTCTTGTCATTTAGTCCCCTTAAAACTCCTCTCT
The DNA here is from genome assembly GCF_011762595.2 of Tursiops truncatus. Taxonomy (NCBI): domain Eukaryota; kingdom Metazoa; phylum Chordata; class Mammalia; order Artiodactyla; family Delphinidae; genus Tursiops; species Tursiops truncatus. Next base: position 58,890,293 of record NC_047049.1, on the reverse strand, counting down.
GACTTCCAATATGCTGATCATTTCCCAAATGCATAAGCCTGGACCTCATGATTTCTACTCATACTACTCTCTCACCAGCACACTCAAGTTCTGGGCATCCTTGTCCTTTTCCTGCACTTGCCCGGAAAACTCCCAAATTAAAACAATCCTACAATCGGATTTCTTCATTCTTAGACAGGAGCTGCTAACTGATCCTGAAGAAAACTGCATGCAGCTTTAGCTGAAGGCCTTTAATGCTCTCAGCAATCTATGTATTTGTCCTTGTTCAGCAACATTTTTCATAATGCTGTGCAGTATCTAAATTTTCTTCAAGCTTTTCATTCAACTCTTACCCCTTCACTTTCAGTAAACGCGTTACTTCGCAGAAGAAATAGAAATCATTAGGCAAAAAACCCCTCAGCTTTTGAATCCTACACCTGAATTGTTTCTTTTCAACTTCTCCCAGTCTGCTGACTCTTCCTAAACCTGTGGATGTTCTAAAGACTTTTCCATCTTAAAAAGAAAGTCTCGGGCTTCCCTGGTTGCGCATTGGTTGAGAGTCCGCCTGCCGATGCAGGGAACACGGAAGCCCCGGTGCTTCCGTGCCCCGGTCCGGGAAGATCCCACATGCCGCGGAGCGGCTGGGCCCGTGAGCCATGGCCGCTGAGCCTGCACGTCTGGAGCCTGTGCTCCGCAACGGGAGAGGCCACAACAGTGAGAGGCCCGCGTACGGCAAAAAAAAAAAAAAAGAAAATCTCTAATTTCTAGCTACTGCTTTCCTACTTCTTCCCTTCATCTTCCAACTTCCTGAATTAATATTCCACCTGCTTCCTAATCACTCATTTACTCTTCAATTCATTATCATTTGAATCCACATCATTAGCCCAATGAAACTGCTCTGTAAAGGTAACAACAACCTCCTTATTGCCAAATCCAATAAAAACCTTTCAGATTTTTTTCTTTTTTCCCCAGGTTTATCAAGATATAACTGACATATATCACTGTATACGCATATATTGACTTAACATATATTGTGAAATTACTACTGCAGAAAGTTTAGTTAGTGTTCATCATCTCATATAGATACAATAAAAAGAGAAAGCAAAAAAAGAAAAAAAAATTTGTCCTTGTAATGAGAACTCAGGATTTACTCTCAACAGTTTTCATATATACCACACAGCAGTGTTAACTATAGTCCTCATACTGTACATTACCTCCCTAGTACTTATTTATCTTGTAATTGGAAATTTGTACCTTTTGACCTCCTTTCTCCAATCTCCCCTCCCCCTACCCCAGATCTTGTTTTTCTTGAACTCCTCAGAGTATTTGACAATGGTGACCATTTTTTCTTCTTAAAATTTTCTTCCCTTAGATCCTGAAATACCACTGTCTTCTGGGTCTTTTGCCTTTTCAACAATTTACTTGCCTCCTTTATTAATTCTTTTACTCATCCATCCCTTAAATGTTGGTGTTTCCTAGGGTTTTGCCACCAGCTTGCTTTTCTCTCTACTCGTGCTTTTCTTGGCAGCTTCATCTATGACCACAGTTTGACTAGCATCTATATACTCAAGGCTCCCAAATCTAATCTCTAGCCCAGATCTCTCTCTTGAGCAAAACCCCACAAGAGTCAATGTTTAAAACTGAATTCAACATCACTTGCCTTCCACCAAATTTGCTTATGTTGTATTTCTTGTCCTAGTCAATGGTATTGCCAACTACCCAGTCACTGAGACTTAAACTTAAGAATCTTTGCTCTCTTTTCCTCCTTAGTATGTAATAACCAGTTAACATCACCAGTTCACCACCTCTAACCTCTAACTGGTTAACATTACCAGTTCACCACCTCTAACTGCTATCAGAGTGCTTTTTGTAAAATGTAAATCTAATCATTTTATTTCCCAGTATAAAATAATTAATTTTATTGCATCTAACCGCTAATAAGGGAAAAAGCCAAAACTTCTTTGTGTGGCATATAAGGCCTCCATCCACGCTCCTAGCTCCCCTACCAGGAACTGATCCCTGGCTTCATCGCCATTTTCTCTGTCACTCAACCACTTCAACCTCTGCTCCTGAACTATATGCAGTTTCTGTACATGCCATATTCTTCCAAGCTTCTAAGCCTTTATGATGTTCTCTATGACTCAAATGCTCTAAAACATCTACCTGGTGAGCTTCTTTTTAGCCTTCAAGGCCCAGGTCGAGTCACAGCTCCTCTGTGGATCTCAGGGTGAAGTTGATACTTTCTTTAGGCATCCCCTAACCTGCTCTACCACGGACACACCTTTGTCACAGCACTTACCTCACTCTACTGCAGTTATTTGTATTTTGTGCCTCTCTCCTCTACTAGACAGGGGCTCCTTGGGGACATAAGGCAACAGTAATTACCATCTCATGCTCAGTTCTCAATTGCTTTCCAAATCAAATCATCCAAATCATCTGTGCAGGATTGTTCTCTTAACCCTAGGATACTGGACACTCCTACCTCTTTCAGGAAGGCTGAACAGGTAAAAGAAAAAGTGACGGTGGCCGAGAAGAAAAAAACAGTGAAGGAAAGAACAAATAGAATAGAGACTTTGAGGGACTTCCCTGGTGGCACAGTGCAGTTAAGAATCCGCCTGCCAATGCAGGGGACACAGATTCGATCCCTGGTCCAGGAAGATCCTACATGCCGCAGATCAACTAAGCCTGTGCACCACAACTACTGAGCCTGTGCTCTAGAGCCGGCGAGCCACAATTACTGAGCCCATGCGCCCTAGAGCCTGCATGTCACGACTACTGGGCCCACGCGCCACAACTACTGAAGCATGTGCACTCGAAGGCCCGCATAACGCAACTATTGAGCCCGTGTGCTGCAACTACTGAAGCCCACATGCCTAGAGCCCGTGCTCCACAGCAAGAGAAGCCACTGCAATGAAAAGCCCACGCACTGCAATGAAGAGTAGCCCCCACTCACTGCAACTAGAGAAAGCCCTTGCGCATCAACGAAGCCCCAACGAGGCCAAAAAAAAAAAAAAATCCACCCTTTCCTTTAACAAAAAAAAAGAATAGAGGCTTTGAGGATGCACAGCTGGTTACAGACTACCAGGGGGACAAAAACACTTTGATTTTGTCTTTGTTTTCAAACAAACCACAACTGCATACATAAAAAATGAGCAAATGAAGGCAAGATGTACGATGTACAAATATAAACAGACAAGTGGGAGGAGACCAGTCAGATAGAAAAGGCATATATGAAGTGTCATTGTCATTCAAGTATAATATCTGAAAACTCATAGTTTTTCTTTGTTTTGATTGTCAGTCTTGAAGAAAAAGTTGAGAACTGCACACATTCACAGAATAAATAGAATGATAATTTTTTTCCACAATTTACATAGCTGATTTTATTTATTTTTTATCCATCAAATTTATGAGTTATGAAATTAATATTTCTATGAAGTTAAAAGAGGATATCCCCTTATTTTCCCTAAAATTAGTCTTATAACTTAGGCAGTTTCTTATTCATCTTTGTGTTTTCAATGCCTAGCACAGAGCAGACACCCCAAAAAATGTTTGTGGAATTAAGGAAGAAAAGAAGCAAGAAAGGAAGGAATCATTTAGAGGAGACCCTGATGACCTACAGAGAAAAGGAAGGGTTTTTAGCTCTGAAGCACCTACTTGATTTAAGGCCACATGCATCTGATCCACCAAGAAAACGTAGAGCTCACTAATAAATTTCTGCAGCTCCTCTTGGCTTTCAAATGCTGTTGTCTTCAAGTACTTCTCTCTCACAATCTTTACCACAGCATGCTGCAAGAGACACATATCACCATCTGATAACGCAGTCTAGCACCATGCTAACAGCACAGGCCTCCCTTGAGTTTCTGATCTAAGGCTCATCAGAACTCCAGGAGGTGATTGATTTTCCCTGGTGACTGCTAGACTATTGGTTCTCTGATTTTCCCCCAATCAACATACTCCACATGGCTTTTCTTTTTCGTGTGTGTGTGTGTGTGTGTGTGTGTGTGTGTGTGTGTGTGTGTGGGTGCATTTTTTTTTTAACATCTTTATTGGGGTATAATTGCTTTACAATGGTGTGTTAGTTTCTGCTTTATAACAAAGTGAATCAGTTATACATATACATATGTTCTCATATCTCTTCCCTCTTGCATCTCCCTCCCTCCCACCCTCCCTATCCCACCCCTCCAGGCGGTCACAAAGCACCGAGCTGATGTCTCTGTGCTATGCGGCTGCTTCCCACTAGATTTCTACTTTATGTTTGGTAGTGTATATATGTCCATGCCTCTCTCTCGCTTTGTCACAGCTCACCCTTCCCCCTCCCCATATCCTCCAGTCCATTCTCCAGTAGGTCTGTGTCTTTATTCCTGTCTTACCCCTAGGTTCTTCATGACATTCTTTTTTCTTAAATTCCATATGTATGTGTTAGCATACGGTATTTGTCTTTCTCTTTCTGACTTACTTCACTCTGTATGACAGACTCATCACCATCATCACCAATATGGTCAATGCAGGATTCATACTTTGTGAAGAGAGCCATAAAGCAAAAAAAACCTTAGCATTATGTTTATGCATTACATTTCTCATGGTGGCCACATGATTCAAGGGAGAAAAGGAGAAAGGCCTGATTTGAGAGTTTGGAGAATGGAATCCTGGTTCTAATCCTGCCACTGTGCAACCTCATAAATTATTTTACACTTGGTACTTCAGTTTCCTCATTTGTTAAATGGATATGTACTCCTGGTATTCCTATCTTACTTCAGAAGATGATTGAGAAGCCAAAGAGAAATAACAGGCGATGAAATTTAAAATGTTGTACAAATAACATTGCTATAGCCAGGACAGCATCTTCTTTTTTCTCCCCTAAGTTAACATTATTGCCAGGCTTTGTACTAAGCACTTTCCATGCATTATCTTATTTAATTCTAATAATGACCCCATGTGATCATATTAATATCCTCCCTCATTGTTAGGCAAAGAATTGAGGCTCAGAGTGGTAAGGTCACTTGAGACACAACTGAGATGTGACTATGCCACCTGAGAATAGCCTCTTGCCTCCATGGATATCAGCTGTTTTTCCCTTTGTTACTTCCACGTGCTTTCTTCGTATCTGTTTGGTATAGTATAGGGCACATAGTAAATGTACATAGAGAGGCAGTGCAGTGTAGCAGATGAGAATGTGAGTCTGGAGCCAGACTGCCTGAATTTGACCTTTGACCTTTGACGGGGTGACCAAAGACACCCCGTCTTTGACCTTTACTAGCTCTGTGATCTTGAGCAAATTATTTAACCAACTAATGTTGCAATTCTCCATCTGTAAAATGGGGGTACCTATCTCATAGGGTTGTTGTGAGGATTAAATTAGTAAAGTATGAAGCATTTAAAAATTTGTCTGGTATACAACAAATACTCAATAAATGTTAGCCATTATTATTTGGGAAATTATTATTAAGTAAATATTTCTCAAATCTTAGTGATTCTATGGACTAGGAAAAGGTTTGTAATGGGAGACAGAGATAATTAGTCATGGAATCAATACCAGGTACAGAGTTTCTGCCTGCTAGTGCAACACGAAATCTGGCCCCAAATCTGGCCTACTTCAAGTGAAGAATTAGTTTCTTAAAAGCTTACACTCAGGACAGATACTGAACCATTCCAAGCCTCTACAGGAGTGGAAGGATGTCTCCAGACATTCTATCCTAGAGAACATAGCTCTTTGCACCAACAGCAAGAAAGGTAGAGCACAGCTGAACATAACCAGAGAAAAAATAACTAGGTATGTAGAGAAGATGCTTCATAAAAATCCATGGAATCATTAAATAAATTAATATTTACCTTGAGTTGTTCTTTGAAAGCAAAGTATTTTCCAGAGCAATTAAGTTCATAGTTGAGCTGGCACTTCTGCTCCTCCAGGGTTTCACTATCCAGATCACTCCCCACTTTGACTGCCTGTTTTCCAAACATCCTGTGATACTCATTCAGAATGGCTCTAGAAATGTTCTTGATCTGCATGTGGTAGTCACTCACCGCCTAGAAAAATACAAAATGTCTGGTAAAGAGGCCTCAAAGAGGTCAAGACGTGGAATGGAAGTCTGAAACTGGATTGGGCTTTACATTCAATAATACTTTAGGTATAAATTGCCCTTTTCTTCCCAGCTCAGAAACCATCAGCCAAAGATTAAACACTGTATACTCTTCACTGAATGCCACTGGTCACAAATAGAAGCAGGAAGGAAAATATGTGAAGCTACAATTTCTCACCCCTTCTGGAAAACATACTGAAGAGCCCATGCATTATTTTCACATGGGTGTACTCAACATCTTAGAGTTTCACCTTGGCTTTTGTACTTGCCTTCTGAGCTCCTCCCGTCCGACGGGTAAGAGGCGGCCTTGGAGGTATCATTTCCTTGACCCTGTATCAGAAAAAAACAAAACAAAACTTTATTATATTCAGATTTATGTTCTTTTATTTCCCACCTCTTAAGGTCTAGGCGAGGGAGATCTAAGGTCAGTTGCCCATCACACTTGAGCACTGAGCTATTCTTTCATGTAAGAACCTCGACGTGAACCTCAGAACAGTGTATGGCTGTGGACTAGACAAGAAGAAAGGCCACTAAGCAGCTAGCTGGAAAGTAGCTAAGTTGCACTTCTGGCTAATTTGAGCCCTGGCTTTACCCTTACACATTTTTTTAAACTGTTGTACACAAGCTGCTGGACTCAGGGGTTAGAAAGAGATGGGTGTTAACGACTTTATATGTACTCAGTAGAGTCTCTGAAAGCACAAAGTTTTGGAAATATAAATGGTACAGGCAAGTGAAAGCTTTTCTTTCCTTTCCAACAGGACAAAATGTGTACTCTTGGTCATAATTTATAAGACTGCATTAAACTACAGTAATGATATCAAACTTTATGGTGAATAAGAAAATATATTTTATCACAGTCAAACTACTTATGCCAAAACCTCTACCTTCCATTTTCATGAGCTCTTACAAGAACCTAAAGGAAATTAAGTTCTAGCTCTTTCTTCTTACAGTTTCACATTCCTACTGAGGTATACTACACTGCCTTGAAGTTTACAAAAAAATTCACAAATTCAATTTTTCTTTAATAGGTCCTGTGTATGGGGGAATCCCCTGGCGGTCCAGTGCTTAAGACTTGGGGCTTTCGCTGCAGTGGCATGGGTTCAATCCCTGGTTGGGGAACTAAGACACTGCAAGCTGCATGGAACGGCCAGAAAAAAAAAGTGAGAATAGGTCCTATGTAATTTTATACCTTGCTCATAATTCCTAATTTTAATTTTATTTATTTTAATAGATAATATATCCACATGATTCAAAACTTAAGACGTATGAAACAATATACAGTAAATTGTCTCCTTCCAACCTTGTTGTCCAGCCACCCAGTTTCCTCTCCAGAGACAACGTTATTCACTTATTCAAAATATATACTGAGTGCCTATTACCCATCAGGTACTTTTCTAGGTGCTGGGGATAGAGCATTAAACAGAGCAGACAAAAATTCTTGCCCTCATGGTGCTTACATTTTAGTCGGGGAAAATAGACAATAAATAACATAAATTGGTTAGTGATATGTGCCATAGAGAAAAATAGTGCAAGAAGGCAGATACACTATGTTGGGGGCTGGGGGTGGTGGAGTTGGGGAGCATATTTCACCAGGGAAAGACTCAGTGAGATGACAGTACTTGAGTATGACCTGATGGAAGTGAGGAAACAAGTCATGTAGGTACCTGGGGTAAGGAAATTATAGGCAAAGCAAGCAACAAGTGTAAAAGCCTTGGTGCAAGAGTGTGTCTGGCATGTGTGAGGAATAGTGAGAGGTCAGTTTGGCTGGACCAAAAAAAATGAGGACAAAATATATGCAGAATATGTAGGCCCTTGTAGGCCACTGTAAAGCCTTTGACTTTTACTCAGAGTGTGATGGGGAGTTGCTGGTAGTTTCTGAACAGAGGAGTCACATGAATTGACTTCCATTTTAATACAATCATTATAGAACTCTATAATAAGAATAAGTTGCCCAAATGTCCATCAACTGAAGACTAGAAAAACAAAATGTGGTATATTCATAGAATAAAATACCACTCAACAATAAGGAAATGAAGTACTGATACACGCTACAGTTTGGATGAATCTTGACAGCACTATGTTAGATAAAAGAAGTCAGTCAACGAAGACCACATATGGTATGATTCCATTTATATGAAATGTCTCAGAGTTGGCAAATCCATACAGACAAAAAAGTATATAAGTGATTGCTTAGGACTGGGGTGCAGGGTGTTGGTGGGGAAATGGCATGAGAGTTGGAGGAAATGCAGAGGGATTGAGAATGTATATGGAGACATTACTCCCCATTTTATAGAGATAAAAAGGATATAAAGGAATGCTATGAATAATTACACATCAACAAACTGGATAATCTTGATGAAATGGATAACTTCCTAGAAACACAATCAAAGCACTGTGGTACAATATAAAAATAGTTCTAAAAAATTACATATATTTACATGTGACAAGGGTGCGTGTGTGTGTGTGTGTGTGTGTGTGTGTGTGTGTGTATAATATAGGGACTTTACAATAACTCCAGAAGGATAAGTACCAAGGTGTTAAAAGTGGTTATCACTGGGTGAGTAGAAAGAAATCTGGGTATTTTTAGATACTTTCTTGTTGATTTTTTTTTCCTTGCCTATCTTGAAATTCTCAATTTTTTTGTAATTGGCAACATACTGCTTTTATAACAAGAAAACAAAAGAAACTTATCTGAAAAAATAAAAACAGAAAACTGTCTGCTGCTTAGCCCAAGAAAAATTACATTTATGTGGACAAAATGACTTACTTTTATTTATACCTAAACTGTCTTGCAAAGCAAGTATGAGAACCATTGCTACACACCTTCTGGCTAGTTCCTCCGGCATTCGCTTTGGAACCAAGGCTTTGTCCAGCTCAATCTCCAACACAATGTATGTCCCTGCTTCTACATATTGCTGTAAAGACATTTTTCTCTAATTTATTCTTTCCAGAAAAACATATATTTATGAAAAAATTTTAGTAACATAAGATAATGCTCACAATATAATAAGTGAGAAAATTGTGTATATAACTATATATAGTGTGATTCTGACTTAAAACATTTTTTACACAGAAAAATAACTGGAAAGAGAAATAGTAACACTGGTTATCTCTTGCAGAAAAAGGTTTTCAATTTTAATCTTGGAAACTTCTACCCCAGCTGAAGTCTTGTTTAATTTGTTCGATACTGTTCTTGGAATTGTTTCAAGTGAATGCAATTCTTTCTTCTACCAAACCTTTCAGGAGTCATGAAGAAATAACCTCATAACCGTCTGACATTCCCACCCACACCCTCTTAAGTGCCATCGATCAACTTCAACCTCATGGACATTTCTACCCAGATTCTTGCCAGCATCCTAACTATCAATACAACATGTCCAAAACTGAACTTATCATTTCCCCTATATCCATCTCTATTTTTACTTTCCTCTTAATGATTCTGTCATCTTTCCAGAAAGTGAGGCTTGAAACCTGAGTTATCTTTAACTTTTCTTCCTCAACACCCCAAAGCTTTCAAATTCCACACCCTGCCTCCACAGGTTTTTTACTTTCTTTACTACAATCCCTTCCCTAGATTAAACTGTCATCAACACTCATCTGTACTGTAAATAAAACCTATAAACTGACATCTGAAGATCCTACCACAACTTCAACCTCTTTCTTCCATATCCTGGCAAGAGTACTGCTCTGAAACACTCATGAGGTATTTTTTCTACGTGACTTAAAAAACTTCAGTGTGAGTCTCTACGATAAGGCTTAACAGTCTCTCATCATCTATACAATGAAGCCCAAACTTTCTAGCAAGCCTTTCAAAGTCTTTCTAAAACTCAACTCAGTCTCTGTCCTCTTTATCACCTCCTTCTAGAACCATTACTTTCATTTCTCTATACCATACACTGAATTAATTGATGTACCCTGAATTCTGCTACCTTCTTCGTGCCTTGACTCAAGCTGTTCTCTGGCCCTGAAATTCTTCTCCTGAAATTCATTTGGCAAAGGGCTCTCTTTATCTTTCACTACTTAGCTTCGATACCACCTCTTCCTGAAGTCTTCTGAGACTGCCCCATCTGACTCCTCTGAGGCCACATAGCACTTTCATTTGTACCTCTACTACAGCATTCATCAAGATTCTTACAGTTAGTTATGTACCAGTCTGTTTTGCCCACCAGAGTGTTGAGTGTCCTGAGGGCAAACAAATAAATGCTGCAGATGATGCATCTTTGCATCTCTCATAGTGCTTAATATAGCATAATTAATAAAAGACATAAATTTTTAGTGCTAGAAAGGACCTTGAAATTAATCTGGTATCCACTCCTTTTTGAGAGTCTCAACAAGACAAAGAATTTTACCCAAGGTCATAAACTAGTCGTGGCAAATATGGGATGGTTACTCAGATAACGAGCATTTTCCTGAGCATTTTCCACTATATCATACTATCTTGCTCAGTAAAGGACTGATGAATTTAAATTTAATTTTCAAACTCTTCATGCATAGTTACCTGTCCTTCTGGATTGTTGCAAAGAGAGGGTTCAACTTCCAAAGGAGTATCTGAGCTCTGAGATTTTATACTAGGTGCTTGCTGAAAGAAAATAAGCACACCTCAAAAATTCAATTCTTGGGACTTCCCTGGTGGCTCAGTGGTTAAGAATCTGCCTGCCAATGCAGGGGACATGGGTTCGAGCCCTGGTCTGGGAAGATACCACATGCCGTGGAGCAACTTAGCCCGTGTGCCACAACTACTGACCCTACCTTTTAGAGCCCACGAGCCACAATTACTGAAGCCTGCGTGCCTAGAGCCTATGCTCCACAACAAGAGAAGCCACCACGATGAGAAGCCCACGCAACACAACAAAGAGTAGCCCCCGCTCGCTGCAATTAGAGAACGCCCAGGTGCAGCAACGAAGACCCAACGCAGCCAAAATAAATAAATTAATTAATTAATTTTAAAAAATTAAATTCAATTCTTGGAACTTCCCTGGTGATCCAGTGGCTAAGGCTCTGCGCTCCCTATGCAGGGGTCCCGGGTTTGATCCCTGGTCAGGGAACTAGATCCCACATGCTGCAACTATGAGTTCATGTGCTGCAACTAAAGATCCTGTATGCTGCAACTGAAAGATCCCACATGCCGCAACTAAAAATTCCACATGCTGCAACTAAAGAAAAAAAAAAAAGATCCCACATGCTGCAATGAAGACCTGACACAGCCAAATAAATAAATATTTTTTAAAATAATAATTTTTTTTAATTATTAAAAAAATTCATCTAGCCCTCTCAAGTCCTCCACTTTGGGGAGCTTGTCCAGAAATTAATAAAGCTGGTTCTTTGACTTCTAAAAAAAAAAAATTCAATTCTTACATGGTCTCCACAATAGCAGAAGCAAGGACCATTATGTTGCATCAAAACGCAAGCTAAACTGAGGCAATTCACCAAATGAGAAATCAGTGCAAGCCTCTGGAATGTAACAAAACCAGCAAAATCATCACCTTCTCAACAACCTACCACATCCCCAGGCCTAGACCTTGCTTCCATATCCTTTTCTTTGACTGTTTTCTCTTCTTTCAGGTTCTTAGAAATAACTGGTTTGGACACTGGAGAATTAATTCCTCCTATTTTATTATTCTGAATCAAATGATGGCCAGTATCCCGGAACAAGCTAAATGAACACTTGGTCTGAAAAGAAAGAAAGAAACAAAAAAATGTAATGACTCACAGGCAAATGAAACAAACTCAGTAAAAACCCACATTATTCATTAATATCATTTAGTTTTCTAGACAATTTCAATATGGTACAATCAGAGATGGATAGGAGAAGCAAAAAACAATTGCCTTGTCGTACTTGTTGAACAGGTGAAACCATCACAGAAACATAGCTGCCTACCCTGTTTTTTAAATTAATAAAAGAACTTTCAACCTGGCTTGATTTGGTGTCTCATAACTTATTACCAGAAAGCTTTTAAACTTTGACACATAATTTCAGATTAACTTTAAGTGGTAGAATTTATTTCTGTATAGGAAATATCATCTGTCTAAATACTACTGGCCTATCAATTATAATTTGAAGAATAGTGCAAGTTTAAAGTAAAAATTTGTATGGGAATATTCAAACTATAGATAAATAACTGGAAAAGAATCTTAAAATAATTTTTAAATTAAACAACGTGGATGAATCTAAATGTAATTTATGCTAAGTGAAAGAAACAAGACCAAAAAAAAACAAAAAACAAAAGAGGGGGAGGAGTGGACAGAGGTGGGAGAGAAGGTTAACAGATGAGGATAATGGATATTTTCATTATCTTGATGGTGGTGATAGTTTCACAGATGCAAACCTACGTCAAAAGTTTTAAATTGTACACTGTACATATATGCAATTTATTGTATGTCAATTATACCTCAATAAACCTAAAAGACACTCAAACAATATTAAAGAAAAATTATAAATAGTAAATATCACTCACAATCTTACCACCTCTACAGTAATTGCTGTATTTCATATATTCTAAGATGCAAACTTTTTCAAATTTTAACATCTCTGGAAGAGAGAACTTTACATGTAAGTGGTATTATACAATATGTAGTCATTTGTGTCTCCCTTTCATTCAGCGTGTTTTTGAGGTTCATCCATATTATAGCATGTATCAGTAGTTCACTTTTTTTTTCTTAATAAATTTATTCACAAAATATAGTGAGACTGTAGAGGGTCTGGGGGCTGTACACGGGCAGGGCCCTGGGGAGCTCTGTATATGGGGCCGGGAGACAAGGGAGCCTCCAGGTGGAAGGGTATTTTTTAATAAAAAAAATAATGGGAGGTACAACCACCCCTCCCCCCTCCCTGATTAAAAAGACACAAAAATAGACATCTCTGAGGTAAATGGGGAGCCTGGGGGCTTAAGGGTGTTGAAAGGGTACTTCGTGTTTTCTGCCGACACCGGTCACACACTGGAGCATTCTCCAATTCTAGCTCTTCTTCCCTGGTGAAAAGGCTGAAGCTATCCCGCAGAGACACCTTGCCCCCAGCAAATCCTTTCTTGGGGATGGGCAGGAACAGGTCACAAAAAACCTCGGAGGTCGTGGAGTGATACCCACAGGCCTGGCACTTGAGACAACTTTTCAACTGGCCCACAAACAAGTCCACAATCTTGCTGTCCTCTCGCTCGAGGTAAGCTTCCCATTAGGTTGGCTCGGTTGTCACCGCTTAACTCAGGTTCTGGCAGAGCCCCTCCGCAGCAGGGTGGGTAGGGAGCTGGACTATTGGCCAGAACTGGTGGAGCCCGGCGGCCTCGTCAGTTGATTTCGAAGTGTAGCAGCTCCATGAGGAGCTTCAGAAACTCTTGGGCATCCTGCTGGCTGTATCCAGAGAAGGAGGGAACATATTTCTGGAAGACACCTCGGAATCGAGTAGGATTCACAGCTTCGCAGGAGTCAGGGTGCCACAGGGCACCAATCACATCTGCAAAGCCTTCAGAGTTCACTTTTTTTTTCTTTTTTTTTTTTTTTTTTTTGCAGTACGCGGGCCTCTCACTGTTGTGGCCTCTCCCGTTGCGGAGCACAGGCTCCGGACGCGCAGGCTCAGCGGCCATGGCTCACGGGCCCAGCTGCTCTGTGGCATGTGGGATCTTCCCGGACCGGGGCACGAACCCATGTCCCTTGCATCCGCAGGCGGACTCTCAACTACTGTGACACCAGGGAAGCCCAGTTCACTCTTTTTTTAAAACAGCTTTACTGAGATAAAATTAACATTCCATACAATTCACCCGTTTAAAGTGTAGTCAAAATTCAGTGACTTGGGGAAAAAAAATCTGATTTACAGGCCTAGGCAGCACCTTCCTGAGGATGTTTTTCTGCTTGGTTGAAACACAATGAAATATTTATAATTTTGGATATTCTCTGTTTAGGCTAGGGGTACTATAGACTGCTAGCCCATGAAGATTAAAATGGAATTCACTGGGCAATATCTAACCAAGTATCAGAATGGAACAGGCCACCAACAAGGGTGAAAGCAGGTTCTGTTTCAGCAGCAAGTCCAACAGAGACAAGGAAGTAAATTATTCCAGTTTTGCTCCAGGAAAAAAAAAAATTCAGTGATTTTGGCATATTACATTAATTGTAGTTCATTCCTTTTTTACTGCTAAATAGTATTCCCTAATATAGATATGCCACAATTTGTTTATTGATTCACCAGTTGTGGGCATTTGGACTGTTGTGAGTTTTTAGCTATTATGAATAATGCTGCTATGAACATTCATGTACATGTCTTCATGTAAATGCAGGTTTTCAGTTCTCTTGGGTAGGTTCCTAGGAATGATTTTCTGGGTTGTATGGTAAGTTTATGTTTAACAGAGATTTTCTATATAGTTGTTCTGCCAAGTATTGAGAGTGGAATATTGAAATTTCTAAATGTTACTGTCAAATTGTCTATTACCCCTTTCAATTCTGTTGGGTTTGGCTTCATGTATTATGAGATTCTGTTGTGTGTATTCACTTATAATTTACACATTATATATAATAATTTATAAATCCTATCTTTCTGATTAATTGACCCTTTAATTATTATGACATGCCACTCTATGTCTTTAGTAATATTACTCATCTTGAAGTCTATTTTGTCTGATATAAATATAGCTACTCAGCTCCATCATGCTTTCTATTTGCATAGTGTATCTTTTCCATCCTTTTACTTCAACTTATGTGTGTCTGAAGCAAAATGTATTTGTTATAGACAGCATATCATTGAATCTTGATTTTTTTAAATTGAAGCATTAGTTCAATTACCATATTGTATCAGTTTCAGGTGTACAGAAAAGTGACTCAGTTACATATGTTTTTCAGATTATTTTCTATTAGAGGTTATTACAAGATATTGAAAACAATTCCCTGTGTTCTGAAGTAAATCCTTGTTGCTCATCTATTTTATGTATAGTAGTTCATGTCAGTTAATCCCATACTCCTAATTTATCCCTCCCCCCACTTTCTTTCCCCTTTGGTAACCGTAAGTTATTTTCTATGTCTGTGAGTCTGTTTCTGTTTTGTATATAGATTCATTTGTATTATTTTTTAGATTCTACATAAGTGATACAATATTTATCTTTCTCAAATCTTGATATTTTTAAAATGCAGTCTCATAATCTCTTTCATTGGGGTGCTTAGACTACTCACATATAATGTTATTGTTGAAATATTTACATTTATTATTTGACATTTTGCTATTTCTTTTCTATTTATCTTGTCTTTTTTGTTCCTCTCTTCCTTCTTTAAGTGCCTTGTTTTAATGTTAAATATATATATACTTGAGTATATGCATATGGTATATGTACACAAACACACACACACACATACACACACACACGCTTTTCTTAGTGGTTGCTTTAGAGATTACAATATGCATCTGAACTAATCACAATCTATTTCACACTGAGACTAATTTAATTCTGATAAAATATATAAACTTTACTGTGCTATAGCTCCATTCTATCCTCTTTCCTTTATGCTACTATTATCATATAAATTACATCTATGTATGTTACAAACCCAATAATAAAACTAATGCTTTATATAATCACATCTTTCAAAGAAATTAAGAGCAAATATGAGAAAAACATATATTTCTAAAATCTTTTATACTTACTTACATTTAACCATTTCTAGTGTTCATTTCTTCTTGTGGATTCAATTTATCATTTGGTTTATATTCTTTCAAGCTGAAGGACATACTTTAGTAATCCTGGCAAGACAGGTTTATTAGCAACAGATTCTTTCAATACTTGTTTATCCATGGATGTGTTTATTTCACCTTCATTTTTGGTTGATAGCGTTTTCATTCAACACTTTGAATCTGTGTTTCCATTGCCTTCAGGATTCCATTGTTTTGGATGAAAAATCAACTGTTAACCATGTTGGTGCTCCCCTGTAAGCGATGAATCATTTTTCTCCTGTTGAATTCACAATTTTCTTTTTCTTTCAATAGTTCACTATAATGTGTATACTATAGACCTCCATATGCTTTTCCTACCTGGAATTCTCTGAACTTCTTAGGCATGTAGATTAATGTTTTTATCAAACAGGGGACATTTTCAGACATTATTTTTATATACATAACTTCTGCCTCTTTCTCTTTTCTCCTAGGACTCTCATTACAATATGTTGGTTGCTCTCCACCAAGATCTCCATTTCAACCAACGACATTGTCAGCCATGGGTCCTTCACCCAGTGCTCCAAATTTTGTGAGCCCTCTCTGTGGCAGCAAAGTTGCTGGCCCTCACAGCCCATCCTGCCCTAGAAGAACCACCTCACTGATTAAGCTAAATTAGAGAAGAGGTAGGGGGAGGTGGTTTAGGAGCAGATCTAGGCAAGAATGCCTCAAACTCCATTGTTTTTCATGCATGAATACTTCTCAGTTTGTTGATGCCTTTGGTCAATTTCCAGAGCACTGAAATGGCATTTTGTCAATTTGTCCAGCTTTACAGTTACTTTTAGGGGGAGAAAATTTGACAACCTCCTCACTCAGACATACCCAGAAATGTTTCCTCCCCAGTATTTTTCATATATTTAAAAAATTATGATTATATATTTTTAAAAAGTTGTGATCATAGTGGATGTAGTTTTATATCCTTTTTCATTTAACAGACTATCACATGCATCATCTGTTTTTAAAGTTTTCATGAGAATAATTTTTAATATATGCACAATATTCTCCTTCATATGGGTATAATAAAAGTAACAGGCAAAAATGTTTGTGTGTCAACTATATCCCTAGTTCTTTACATATTTTATCTCATTTAATATGTAAAACAATTCTAGGAAACAAGCAGTGTCTCCATTTTACTGATGAATAAAGTTAAGAGAAATTTAGTCACTTGCCCAAAGTCAGTAAATGGCAGCCTGTCTGGCAGTTCCAGAATTCAGTCTAGAAACTGGCCTGACATCAAAGCCTATAACCTTTCAGTTAATATATTGTTTCCCTCAGATTCACCAAAAATATCTTGATATGATTGATACAATAAAGTGCTTTATATTTTAGAAATAGTAGCCATCTTCTGATATGTATTCAAATATTTTTCCCAATTTTTTAGTTACATTATAATTTTGTTAATGATGGTTTCTTCTATGTATAGAAGATTTTTATTTTTTGGCAATCTAAATCTTTTATATCTTTCATTTGTTTTCAAGCACAGGAAGTCTTCCCTTAATTCATATCTTTAATTAATAGACACTTCTATTTTTATAGACTTCACATTTAACTTATTTTAATAAACTCACTTGGAATTTATCATGATCTATGCTATATGTAAAATTTTTGCTTTCTTTTTTTCATTTAACTATCTACAAAACATTAATGATTATCTTTTTAATGGATGCATATTCCACCATTTTTATTTACAATAATTTATTAATCCTTTCTCTATTATTAGACATTTAATCTTAATTTTAGTCTTGCTATTATTGATCCCCAAAAGTTTTCATGAATAGGAGGGTTTTGATCCTATTAAATGATTTATTTCAGACAAATCCCTATAAGTTTGATTTCTGATTCAAAGGATACTTATATAGAGTTTATGACTCAGTTGGTTTTCAAACAGCTGATGGATCTTTCATGACTCTGTTATTGAGAAATACTTGTCCTAATAATGATAAAATAGTAATACGTTTTTGTTGTTATTACTGTTGTGTTTTACAAAGCCTCACTTTCTCCTAAGAAGAAACATGATAAAGTTGATTTTTTGCTTAAATAAATAAATAAATAATGTGTATTTTAACACCTGAAAATTGCAAGAACTATATTATAGCTCATTAATCAGTACATATATTTAAGTTTTTGCATACTTAACACACAATACTTCATTATTTGGAAGATTTTCTTTCCAACTTTATTGAGGTAAAGTTGAAATACAGGCTTACTCTGGAGTTATTACAAGTTTGGTTCCAGACCACCTCAATAAAGCAAATAACTGCAATAAAGCAAATAATGGTTATCTTGGTTTCCCAGTACACATAAAAGTTATGCTTACACTATACTGTAATCTATTAAGTGTACAATAGCAGTGTCTTAAAAAACAATGTACAGGGACTTCCCTGGTGGTACGGTGGTTAAGAATCCACCTGCCAATGCAGGGGACATGGGTTTGAGCCCTGGCCCGGGAAGATCCCACATGCCATGAACAACTAAGCCCATGTACCACAACTACTGAGGCTGTGCTCTAGAGCCTGCGAGCCACAACTATTGAGCCCACGTGCCACAACTACTGAAGCCCACGCGCCTAGAGCCTGTGCTCCACAACAAGAGAAGTCACCGCCGCAACGAACAGTAGTCCCCGCTCGCCACAACTAGAGAAAGCCGGCACACAGCAGTGAAGACTCAATGCAGCCAAAATTAAAAAAAAAAAAGTAAAGATCTTAATTTAAAAATACTTTATTGTTAAAAAAGGCCAAAATGATTACACTAGTGACAACACAGATCCCAGATCACAATAACAAATATAACAATAATGATAATGTTTGAAATAGTGTGAGAATTAATAACATGCGACACAGAGACACAAAGTGAGCAGATGCTGTTGGAAAAATATCACCCATAGACTCGCTCATCATCTCAGGGTTGCTGCAAACCTTCAATTTGTAAAAAAAAAATGCAATATCTGTGAAGAGTAATAAAGCAAAGGGCAATAAAATGAGGTATGCCTGTATAATAAATTACATATTTAAAGTATACAATTTGATCAATTTTGACATGTGTATACACATGTGAAGCCATTACTGCAATTAGAATAACCAGTATTTCCATCATCCTTAAAACTTACCTCATATTTCTTTTGTAGTCCATTCTTCCCTCTATCCCTGTCCCCAAGCAACCACTGATCTGCTTTCTGCCACTACTTTCTGATAATTGTATTTCATTGGCAGTATACAGCATGTACTCTCTTTCGTCTGGTTTCTTTCATTTATCATAATGCATTTGAGATCCATCCATGTTGCACGTGTTAATAGCTCATTCCTTTTTATTGCTGAGTAGTAGTCCATTGTATGGCTATACCATATAATTTGTTTTTCTGTTCACCTATTGATGGAGATTTGGGTTGTTTCCAGTTTTTGGATTTCATTATCCTAAAGTTTTTAAGGTTCAAGGGCAGAAGACTTCAAGGTTCCATATTTAACATCCCAGTATACCAGCTGGTTCCAAATATCAATTGCAAAGCTATGTGTGCTAAAGATGTAGGTAAACACATACATAAGAATAAATTAGGATGATACCTTCTCTTCAAATTTTTCTTACCTTTTCATAGACTGTGCTACCTAAGTAAGGGTAAACATGAAAAGCTCCCCGAATCCTCTTCACACCTGGATACAGCAATGGCACCATATTAACATAAGCCACACCATGAAATGAAAGTCGACCTTCATCATCAGTCTAAAGGAATAAAAACAGAGAGCTGTTAGTGCTACAGAGTAATGTAGCTAAAGTATGGAACTCTGACTTAGCAGTTCAAAGACCTGACTTTAGGACTAGCTGAGCTACTTGATTTGGGTCAGTTACGTAGACATTTTGGGTCTCTGCTCATTTATCTATTTATTTATAATTGGGTTTAAAAACACCATGATCTCTGAGGTAACGTACACTAACACTATGAACAGTAAAGATAATAGTTGGATCAACACATATGCAAACTAATTAATAATATATATTCAACCAAAATGTCAATTTCACCATGTTGCTTCTTAGAAAAAAGTGAAGCTTTGCAAAAATCAGTAATAACAACAAAAGCTTAAAAGAAAACAGACTGTGGCCTTAGCTTTAGTTTACAGATTCATATGAATGAGAGGGGCCTTACAAATCATCTGCATCATTGACGACAAATAGGACTTAATTTATGCTTAAGTTCTAACCAATTAGTGGAGGTGTTTTAGAATACTGTGTTGAGAAAGATTCTGTGTCCTTATTTGGGTTCAAAAGAAAAGAATGCTTTGATTGATCAGTAATATCTGCCATGGATGAAGGAGGATGACTGACAGTCTGCTGTCATGTATTTGCCAACCCTAATCTCATCTAAATTCTCATTACAAAGATGAAGAACATGTCAGTAAATATATTTTAACATAATTTTTAATGGTTGTATGGTTTGCCATAGAAAACTTTTATAAGGAAAAAAATCAGTGAAAGAAAGTTTAGTGAAAGAAAAAAATCAGTTTAGTGAAAGAAAACATTTAATTTCTACAAGGTTAAAAGTAATCTCTTTGAGGGACTTCCCTGGTGGTCCAGTGGTTAAGACTTCACCTTCCAATGCAGGGGGTGAGGGTTCGATCCCTGGTTGGGGAGCTATGATCCCACATGCCTAGTGGCCAAAAAACCAAAACATAAAAAAAGAAGCAATATTGTAACAAATTCAATAAAGATGTTAAAAATGGTCCACATCAAAAAAATCTTTAAAAAAAAAGTAATCTCTTTGATTTAGCTGATTATAACAATAATTAGAAATTAGATTAAAAGCCCTATCTTCATGTGATAATATTATATTGCTTTAGAAATCTAAGGAATGTTAGCCAATACATATTATATATTACAAAGATACCAAAACCAGACAAAGATATCACAAGAAAAGAGAATTACAGGCCAATATCCCTAATGAGCATAAATGCCAAAATCCTCAACAAAATATTAGCAAACTGAATTCAACAATACATTAAAAGAATCGTACACCATGATCAAGTGGGATTTATCTCAGGGATGCAAGGATGGGTTAATATCCACAAATCAATCAATGTGATATACCACATTAACAAAACTGAAGAATAACAATTATATGATCACCTCAATAGATGCATAAAAAGCATTTGACAAAATTCACCATCCATTTATGATAAAAACTCTCAACAAACTGGGTATAGAGAGAACATACCTCAACATAATATAGGCCATATATGACAAATCTAAAGCCAACATCATACTCAAAGGTGAAAAGCTGAAAGCATTTCCTCTGAGATTGGGAACAAGACAAGGATGCCCACTCTTTTTTTTTAACATTTATTTTAATTTATTTGTTGATTTATTTATTTATTTTTGGCTGCATTGAGTCTTCGTTGCTCTGCACGGGCTTTTCTCTAGTTGCAGCGAGTAGGGGCTACTCTTTGTTGTGGTGCGCCAGCTTCTCATTGCAGTGGCTTCTCTTATTGCAGAGCACGGGCTCTAGGCATTTGGGCTTCAGTAGTTGTGGCACGCAGGCTCAGTAGTTGTGGTTAGCAGGCTCTAGAGCACAGGTTCAGGAGTTGTGGCGCACGGGCTTAGTTGCTCTGTGGCATGTGGGATTTTCCCAGACCAGGGCTCAAACTCGTGTCCCCTGCATTGGCAGAAGGATTCTTAACCACTGCATCACCAGGGAAGTCCCAAGGATGCCCACTCTTACCACTTTTATTCAACATAGTATTAGAAGTCCTAGCCACAGCAATCAGACAACAAAAAGAAATAAAAGGAAAACTGGAAAGGAGGAAGTAAAACTGTCACTGCAGACAACATGATATTGTATATAGAAAATCCTAAAGACACCATCCAAAAACTACTAGAATAAATGAATTCAATAAATTTGCAGGATACAAAATTAACATACAGAAATAAGTTGCATTTATATATACTAACAACAAATTAGCAGAAAGAGAAATTAAGAAAACATTCCCATTTTAAAATGCATCATTGGGATTTCCCTGGTGGCGCAATGGTTAAGAATCCACCTGCCAATTCAGGGGACACGGGTTCAATCCCTGGTCCGGGAAGCTCCCACATGCCACGGAGCAACTAAGCCCATGTGCCACAACTAAAAATCCTGCATAAAGAAACTAAAACATGCCGCAATGAAGATCCCATGTGCTGCAACTAAGACCCGGTGCAGCCTAAATAAATAAATAAATATTTTAAAAAATAATAAATGTTTTTGCACAGTGAAAGAAACTACGAACAAAATGAAAAGGCCACATACTGAATGGGAAAAAATATTTGCAAACTATATTTCTAAAAAGGGGTTAATATCCAAAGAACTCATACAACATCAAAAAAAACAAACAACTTGATTTAAAAACGGGCAGAAGACCTTAATAGACATTTTTCCAAAGAAGGCATACAGATAACCAACAGACACATGAAAAGATGCCCAACATCACTAACAATCAGGGAAATGCAAATCAAAACCACAATGAAATACCGCCTCACACCTGTCAGAATAGCTACCATCAAAAGACAACAGATAAGCACTGGCGAGGATGTGGAGAAAAAGGAAGCCTCATGTACTGTTGGTAGGATTGTAAATTGGTAAGATCCTATGGAAAACACTACAGAGGTTCCACAGAAAATTATAACTAGACCTGCCATATAATCTAGCAATTTCACCTTGGGGCATTTACCCAAAGAAAACAAAAACATGAACTTGAAAAGATATATGCACTCCAATGTTCACTGCAGCATTACTTAAAATAGATATGGAAGCAACCTAGTTGTCCATCAAAAGATAAATGAAGATGTGGTGTGTGTGTGTGTGTATATATATATATATATATATATATATATATACACAATGGAATATTACTTAGCCATAAAAATTGAAATCTTGCCATTTGTGACAACATGGATAGATCTAGACAGTATTATGTTAAGTGAAATAAGTCAGACAGAGAAAGATAAATACCATGTCATCTCACTTATACATGGAATCAAAAAAAAAGAATAAAACAAAACAAAAACAGACTCAGAGATACAGAGAAAAACGGGTGGTTGCTGGAAGGGGTGGGAGAAACAGGTGAAGCAGCTTAAGAGGTACAAACCACCAGTTATATAACAAATAAGTTACAGAGATATAATATACAGCATAAAGAACGTGGTCAATAATATTGTAATAACTTTGGGGACAGATGGTTACTAGACTTATCACGGTGAACACTTCATAATGTTTGCAAGTGTCTAATCATTATGTAGTACACCTGAAACTAGTAATATTGTACAACAACTATATTTCAAGTTTTAAAAAAGACTTTTTGCAGGGGACATTTCTTAGGCTATTTGCCATGGTTTTCTTTTTCAGCATGATAGGAAGCAACTGTTGGCATAGTAAGTGGGATGAACTGGAAACACAGTCATTTGGACAAATGCATTTATTTTGATCATAAACAAACAAACAAAATACAGTAGAGAACTTTTCTAGGCTCATCAAAGCTGTATCTTTTCAGAATAGTAGTACACCTATGAATCCTATTACTCTAATTAGTGGGCTAAAACAATTTAAGTAGGTAAATCTAAAATAAATTTAGAAAGATGTAGTAGGTTGAACCATATTGCCAATATTTAACTACTTTTGATGTATTAAAAGGCTATTTGGGGGCTTCCCTGGTGGTGCAGTGGTTAAGAATCTGCCTGCCAATGCAGGGGACACAGGTTCGAGCCCTGGTCTGGGAAGATCCCACATGCCGTGGAGCAACTAAGCCTGTGCGCCACAACTACTGAGCCTGAGCTCTAGAGCCCGCGAGCCACAGCTACTGAGCCCATGCTCTGCAACAAAAGAAGCCACCGCAATGAGAAGTCTGCACACTGCAACAAACAGTAGCCCCCACTTTCTGCAACTAGAGAAAGCCCGCACACAGCAACGAAGACCCAATGCAGCCAAAAATAAATAAATTAAATAAATAAATTTTTTTAAAAAAAGAAAAGAAAAGCATTAAAAAAAGCTATTTTTCATGGTTTTACCCATGTTAAAACTATAATAAAGAGCTAGAGGAAAACAGGATAACTGAGAATAAAGCCTAAATAATTGTTAGTGGACAATAGGGAACTAGGGTTACCAGTCATCCTGATTTGCCAGGAACAAGGGAGTTTCCTGGGATATGAGACTTTCAGCACTAAAACCGAGAAACTATTAAGCAAATCAGGATGAGCTGGTCACCCTAGGGAGTAGCCACACAATTCATACTTTCCTTTGGTATCAGAATTAGAAGCAGAAAAACAGGTTGGGTCTGACCCAGCATTTCTTATATAAATATTTTTAAGTAAACTAATTTACCTTCTCAAATTTAGCAGATTTCCCTTTGGGTACAGTAACCAGAGGAACCCTTGTGATCTCTACAGGCCAAAATCGGCAATCAGCAATTCGCTTCTGAAAACTGCAGATCAAAAATCAGCCCATTAGCATTACATGCAAAAATGGGGTTAGTATAATTTAGGTCAAAAGGAAGTATTCCTCACTTAAAAAGTAATGGAATGCGCAGAGAGCTTCTGTGAGCTGAGAGCAGGCAGACATACCACGGCTGAGTGGGAGCAGGGCCAGCCCCGCGGTGATGCTCCTGGCCAGGCGGGCCTCTCCGCTGCCTGGCACCCTGTGGGCAGGTGCATCCCGTGCAGATCACGGGCAACCGGCCGTAAACTCAGACCTCGTTTCTACCGTCCCGAAACGTGTGTTCGAAATGAATTAAATTATAAAGGTTAATAAATTAGATTTCTTTTGTAAAAAAAAAAGTAATGGAATGCACATATGTAAAAATTCTTATTAGGCGTGTGGGCTTTTAAAATCTTCTCATAGGGCTTCCCTGGTGGCGCAGTGGTTGAGAGTCCGCCTGCCGATGCAGGGGACACAGGTTCGTGCCTCGGTCCGGGAAGATCCCACATGCCACGGAGCAGCTGGGCCCGTGAGCCATGGCCGCTGAGCCTGCGCGTCCAGAGCCTGTGCTCCGCAACGGCAGGGACCATGACGGTGAGAGGCCCGCGTACGGCAAAAACAAAACAAAACAAAAAAACCTTCTCATAGCAATAAAATTCCAAAAATAATTATACTATACTGCTAGCAGAAGCAAATTGTATATTTTTGAGAGCAGTCTGACAACATGAATCAAAAGTCTTTAAAATGTTCATAGCCTTTGACCCACAAATTCCACTTCTAGTGATTTTTTCTAAAGAAATAATCAGACAAGTATCCAAATAGTATAAAGTACATTTATTTCTACTGTGAAAATAATCATAGTAAGACTTCCATTGTCAGCTCAAATACATAAAGAGCTTGGAAGTTATCACTCCTGTCCTCACAACAAGAAAAGAGCTGGTCAGGGACTTCCCTGGTGGTCCAGTGGTTAAGAATTCACCTTCTAATGCAGGTGATGAGGGTTCGATCCCTGGTGGAGGAACTAAGATCCCACATGCCACAGGGCAACTAAGCCCGTGCACCACAACTACTGAGCCTGCGCACTCTGGAGCCCTAGCGCCACAACTAGAGAGACTGTGCGCAGCAACTACTGAGCCCGCGCACCACAACTCGAGAGAAGCCCACACGCCACAACAAAGAGCCTGCGTGCCTCAACTAAGACCCAATGCAGCCAAACAAATAAATTAATTAAAAAAATAAAGGCATATGTAAGAAAAAAGCTGGTCAAACTGAAAATCAATGACTTTTCTTAGATCCATCTAAGAATTAAGTTCACAGGGCAAATTGCCACCTGGAAGTTTAGAGAAACAGGCAAGTACAGAGAATCACAGCTGAGATCAGCTTACAGGCATCAGAAGCCATTAGAGCCAGTAACTGGTAGAAACACTTTAATGATAATTTTGAAAGATTGTTGGAGGCTGAGAGTGAACTAACCAGAGAGTTAAAAACTCCTGGGTGCCCAGTCTTAGGGTGTCCCCACACGTTCTTGGGTTTTAAATCAAGGAGCTCCATCAGATTCTCATTGTGAAAGCAAGAGAATAGCCTTAGGCAGGGAGAAAGGAAAGGTAACCATATTAAAATATGTCCAGAGTATTCTCCATAACAAAGGCCTGCTCTGTAAGGGAAACTACTTCACCAGAGTTTTATCTGACCCAGGGAAAGGGCAATTAGACAACTCCAGTCCTATTTAGCCTTCCTGTCTCACACGAAGAGAGGAAGAAAAAAAGACTATTACACACTTATGAAGTCACAACCTACGGGCTCAAACCCATTAAAATACTGAGATTTAATCACAGGATTATAGAACACTTCCCTTCCCCCACACCTTACCGCCACACATCAACAGGATCCAGTATAATAACAGTGAATTATAACTGAGAATCTGCAAAACACAAACCCTGTTTAGGAAAGAGCTCTTAGCAAAATCAAAGACAATAGGGAAGGAGCAAAAGGACACTGAAGCCTCTAGCATCTACAGCTACAGCAAGTGTTAAACACAGCCTACCTCCTAGCCAGGTTAACATAAAAACTCACAGTAAAAAACCTAATTACCACATTTCTTACTACCCAAAACATAATGTCCAGTTTTCAATAAAAAACTACAAGGAATGGTAAAAGGCAAGAAAAAATACAGTCTGAAGAGACAAGGCTAGCATATGAACTAGACTCAGATATGACACAGATTTTGAAATTACCAGATAGAAAATTTTAAATAACTATGATTAGTATGTTAAGAATGCTAATGGATTAAGCAGACAAAATGCAAGAAAAGATGGGTAATGTAAGCAAAGAGATGGAAATTCTAAGAAAGAATCAAAAGGAAATGTTAGAAATCAAAAACACTAAAAAAAAGGAACAATTCTTCTGATGGGCTTATCAACAGACTAGACATAGCTGAGGAAAGACTCAGTGATCTTGAAGCCACTGAGCCAATAAAAACTTCCCAAACTGAAATGGAAAGGAGAAAAAAATTTAAAAATCACAACAGAATATCTAAGAACTGTGGGACAATTACAAAAGGTATAACAGGAATACCAGAAGGTGAAGAAAGGGAGAAAGAAGCAAAAGAAATATCTTAAGTCATAATGGCTACAAATCTTACCAAATTAATGGCAGATACCACAGATCTAGGAAGCTCAGAGAACACCAAGCACAATAAATACAAAAAAAAAAAATCTACACCTAGGTATATCATATTCAAACTGCAGAAAACCAAAGAGAAAGAGAAAATCTTGGAAGAAGTCAGAGAAAAAAACACCTCACCTATGGAGGAATAAGGATAAGAATTACATTGGGCTTCCTTTCAGAAATCATGTAAGCAAGAAGAGAGTGGTGTAGAAACAAACCACCAACCTAGAATTCTGTATCTAGTGGAACTATCCTTCAAAGGTGAAGGAAAAATACTTTCTTAGTCAAACAAAAATGGAAGGAATTTGTGGCCAGTAGACCTGCCATGCAAGAAATGCTAGAAGTTGGGGGCTTCCCTGGTGGCGCAGTGGTTGGAAGTCCGCCTGCTGATGCAGGGGACACGGGTTTGAGCCCTGGTCTGGGAAGATCCCACATGCCACAGAGCAACTAAGCCCGTGCGCCACAACTATTGAGCCACGTGCCACAACTACTGAAGCCCGCATGCCTAGAGCCCGTGCTCCCCAGCAAGAGAAGCCACGACAATGAGAAGCCCACGCACTGCAATGAAGAGTAGCCCCCGCTCGCCGCAACTAGAGAAAGCCTGCACACACAACAAAGACCCAACACAGCCAAAAATGAAAATTTAATTTAATTTAATTTTTTTAAATGCCTATTAAAAAAAAAAGAAATGCTAAAAGTCTTCAGAGAAAAGGAAATGATGTGGGCCAGAAACGTGGATCTACATAAAGAAAGGAAGAAAATCAGAGAATGAAACAGATTAAAGTAAAATAAATTAAAAATTTTTTCTTATTTTTAATTAGTCAAATAGATAACTGTTCAAAGTAATAATAGTAACAATGTGTCCTTAATAACATATCAGCAAATCAAATCCAACAAGGTACATTAATATTATATACTACTGTCAAATTGGGTATATAGGAACTCTGAAATATCTGATCAATTTTTCTGTAATCCTAAAACTGTTCTAAAAAATAGTCTATTATTTGAAAAAACAGAGATTTTCATTCAGATTATACATATATTGATAATCCTCTATTTCTCACCTCTCCCTAATCTCCAGGTCACTGTGACAGAGACCGATAGTTACCCACACAAAACTGTGTCATGTTCTGCTTTAGTATATAAATCCTGATCTAGTCTGGGTGACAATGTGTCCAACAAAACCATTATTTCCTAAGCCTCTTTTGCATCGAGAGATGGCCAATGAGATGTAAACAGGGGTTGTCAGATTCCAGGAAGGTTCTATAAGAGGGGCGAATACAGCCAGCATGTGTCCTTTTTTAATCCATAAGCACTCCCCTCTTCCAACATTCTGACAGGAATGTGAAAGTGCTGGCTGGAGCTCCAATAGCCATCTTGAACCATGAGACAACCTTGTGGATGGAACGTACATGTTAAAGAAGGTAGAGCAAAGAGGAAGATTGAGCCTGGATATCTAATAATACTGTAGAGCCACCACACATACCAGCTCTGAACGAAACAAGAATCCCCCATGGTTAAGCTACCATCACTAGAAGTCTGCTATTAGCAGATGTGGTGGAAGAGAACCTCAGGATCACCTTAACTCAAATATAAATAAACAAAAGCAACATTTCTTCCCACCTACATCTCTGTTGGTTAGACATATTCCCTCCCTCTTCCTACCTGATCACTGCAGGAGGATCAAGGTAGCAGCGACTTTCCAAGTCCCAAGTAATCCTTTTCTTTATGCACTCTGCTTGGTTCCTAAATTCCCTGTCCTATAAAATCATAAGACAGAGACTTTTACTCTCTCAGTATGCCATGGTTGTCTCCTGCTCCATCTGTGGGGCATTCTTTTAATGGATTTGGTCACAATACTTTTATTACTACTACTAATACTACTATAAGTATGACTACTACTGAAAATACTACCACCATCTTAAATTTTAGGGTACTTTACTATTAATACAGTATATAAAATAAAATACTTATATTATCCTTATATCAATCTAATACTAACTGCCAAATATTCACTCACATAACCTTAATCAGTGATTCTCAACCGTGGATGCATATTAGAATTATCTGGGAGCTGATAAAAAAAAAATCAAAAACTGGGCATTGGTATTATTTTAAAAGTAAATTCTTATGTAATTGATCTGGGTTAGAGCTTGGCCATGGTTACTATTTTAAAAGCTTTCCAGGTGACTGTGATGAGCAACCAGGGTTGAGAACTAGTTATCTAAATTAAAATGCAATATAAAATCTAAATATCTAAAATAAAATATCTGATCTAAATGAAAACATTAATGTAAGAAGAGCATGAATTTTTAGTAATCACAATGATGAGAAAAGACACTGCACAATGTTTTTAAAAATATTGCTAGCCTTATCCCTATTTAAAATATTTAGAATCAGATACTGAAAGTAATTCAACCACTCATTGTAAAATTACTTTATTGAATGTTTCCACTAATGATTATCAGCTCATTCAAAATACATTTGCAAATGTGTTTACAACATTTTCTATGCTCTTGACAAACATAGGTTGTAGAAAAATGTGAAGTAAGAGTGAAAGAGAAAGAAAGAAAGAAAGAAAGAAAGAGGAAGGGAAGGAACAAGAAGAAAATAATTTCAACAACTGAAATGTTCACCAACAGGAGACTGGTTAAGCAAGTTAAAGTATGTCTATACTTTAAAAAAAGTATATCATAAAGCAAGTGTTAGCGCAAGTTCGTGTGCCGAATGCACAGCGAGGCCAAACAAACCAAAACGTTGGAGTTTGGAGCAGAGAAAAAAAGGTTTATTTCAGGGCCATGCAAGGATACGGGTGGCTCATGCCATAAAAACCCCAAGCTTTCTGAAGAGTTTCAGCAAAAATTTTTAAAAGCCTGGTGTGGGGGGGGCAGGGGGGTCGCAAGGTATGTGATCAGCTCATGCACAATTCTCTAATTGGCTGATGGTGAGGGAACAGGGTGGTGTCACAGGGGTTAACATTTTCAGTACTTAGGCTCCAGGAGGCCTGGGCCTATGTGCTTATGGTCATCTTCCATTTGGTGGGGGGTTTTCACATCTGTAAAACAGCTCAGGAAATGTGCCTCAAATATTATTATCTAGGTACTTCAGAGAGGAGCTAAAGCAGAGGATTTGGGGGAAAGGCCTGTCCCCAGAAGGTCCCATAGGGTCCTGCTCTGTTATACAAGTACAAATAAAGAAAGAAAAAGAATGTGGAAGAAATCTCCAAGATACACTATAAAGCGAAAAAAGCAAGTTGCAGAAGTGTGTGAGTATGCCACCATTTGTGAAAAAAAAAAATGACAGGGAAAGAATACATGTAGGTATATGTGTGTATGGGTATGTGAAGAAAAAACACATTTTCCCTACTTCCAATATGATTAAGCACTTATATATACTCAATTAAAAAGAAATAAATAAACATTTCACACTTGAGATAAAGCAAAAATAGCAGAGTCTTCTTGACAGGTTCTAGATCTCAAAACAGCAAGACTTTGAATACTTCCTATAAATCTGGACTCCCTAAAGAAAAACAATTTGATCCCTGACTTTTACTACACTGATGTCTTTGAGCCAGTCTTTCTGAAATCTGACTCCCTTGCATCCTTTTCGAGGAAACTTTACTTTTCTAAATGTTTTTGCTTCTGAGTCTTCTTTTGACTATTTACTTTTGCTTTTATATGCGTAAAAATGTAACCAGAAGGAAACACAAGAAACTATAACAAAGGTTAACTACCAGGGTGATGGTCTGGGAAGGAATTAGGAAGAAGAGACATGGAGGAGGGGGGAGACTTTAACTGCATATCTCTTAATGTTTTATTTTGACCTGTAACTGTATTATAACCTACTCATAAATAAATAAATTTCAAATAAAATAAAGAATAAATATGAATTAAATCAATGATTTTGTTTGTTGGACTTAAGAAGTCAGGAAATATTTTAATCGGAACTTTATAGATAATTGTTTTATTTTGACATACACCTGTTTTATTTTAAGAGGTGATGGATGTATATGAATTACAGTGATTTACAAACTGTAAACATATGTTTTATCATATGTCAGTGCACTGAGATTATCACCAAACCCGCCTAATTCTCTCACCTCAGGATGGTTGAGTTCCCCTTCTTCTTCCTCATAGGGCCCACCAACGATGAAAGCATCAGGAATGTTATTAGCTCCTGGAGCCAGAATGTTGGCAATAGGCCATTTTTTGGGCCGAGGAACAGGTTCTCTTTCCCCTCCAAGCTTCAGAGTTCCATTCTTGAAGAAAATGGGATAGTCTTTCTACAGAAATAAATACCATGTATCAGGAAATTTTGTGAAAGACTTTGAAGTGGACAAAAAAAGATTACTGAAGTGTCTTTTCAATGGAATGCCAGGTGTTGTCTAACAGATCCTTCTGTGATTATCTGTTTCTAAAGAGGGGCCTGTGTCCTTCATTGTCTTGCTATTTTATAATTCCATAATTTATAGAAAATTGATAATAATGCAAATTATTCTTGTCCATAGATATGGACATGTATTTTGTCCAGTGGAGATATAATTGATCATTGCACTATGGCTGATAAGTTTTGAATTATTAGCAAATATATTTCAAGATTCCTAGTTGCTTGTATATATGGGTCATTTGTTCAGATTCTCCTTTTTCAAAAATATTTCTTTATTTCTTTATTTGGCTGGGTTGAGTCTTAGTTGCAGCATGTGGGATCTTCACTGTGGCATGTGGGATCTTTAGTTGTGGCATGAAAACTCTTAGTTGCCACATGTGGGATCTTTAGTTGTGGCATGAAAACTCTTAGTTGCCACATGTGGGATCTACTTTCCTGACCAGGAATAGAACCCGGGTCCCCTGCACTGGGAGCACAGAGTCTTTAGCCACTGGACCACCAGGGAAGTCCCCAGATTCTCCTCTGAACTGGTTTAAACACTTTATGTCATTTTATATTTATATGAGAGTCATGATGTACCTTTTTAAAACTTATCTTTTAAAAAATAAACAAATCTGACAAAGGGCTAAAAATATAGGCATTTTCATATCTGTAATTTATCTAAAATATACTTGCAATAGAAAATTGATAAAGTTATAAACAGACAATTTATAGAAAGAGAAATTCAAAAATCCAACATTTAAATAAAAACATGCTAAAAATCATTAATAATAAGTGAAATGCACATTAAAACCATGAGATACTATTTTAAACTGTAGATGGGCAAAGTCAAAGTCTGAAAATATTGTGTTGACAGCATTGTGAAGAGAACGGTATGCTTATACATAGTTGATGGAAGTGTAAATTTGTACAACTATGGAAAGCAATTCTGTAGCCTCTTATAAAAAGTAAAATTGGCATAACCTGTAACTCAACTATTCTAGTTCTTTGGGTTAAGTTTTAAAACTTCTGTGAAGGAGGGGCATTTCTAGAATAGCAGAGTAAGAATCTTTGAAAATCTGCTCCTCAAAAAAAACCCAAAAAAACCAATGCCAGCAAAAATTGTCAAAATTAAGGATGCCAAGACCACTCAGGGCTTCCCTGGTGGCGCAGCAGTTAAGAATCTGCCTGCCAATGCAGGGGACACAAGTTAGAGCCCTGGTCCGGGAAGATCCCACATGCCGCAGAGCAACTAAGCCCGTGTGCCACAACTACTGAGCCTGCGCTCTAGAGACCATGAGCCACAACTACTGAGCCCACGTGCCACAACTACTGAGCCCACATGCTACAATACTGAAGCCTGCACACCTAGAGCCCATGCTCGCAACAAGAGAAGCCACTGCAATGAGAAGCTCGCTTACCACAATGAAGAGTAGCCCCCACTCACCGCAACTAGAGAAAGCCCACGTGCAGCAACAAAGACCCAATGCAGTCAAAAATAAATAAATAAAATAAATAAATTTATTTAAAACAAAAGACCATTCAATAGGGACAGGACAGTCTTTTCAACAAATGGTGCTAAGCAGGTGCTAGTTATTCACGTGCAAAAGAATGTAGTTGGTTCTTACCTAACACCATATACAAAAATTAACTCAAAATGGAGCAAAGGCCTAAACATAAGAGCTAAAACTATAAAACCCTTACACACAAACACAGGGGGAAAAGCCTTGTGACATCAGATTTGGCAATGATTTCTTGGTTACAACAACAAAAGAAAAAAATGGACAAATTGAACTTCATCAGAATTTAAAATTTTGGGGTATCAAGAGACACTAACCAGGGACTTCCCTGGTGGTCCAGTGGCTAAGACTCCATGCTCCCAATGCAGGGGGCTGGGGTTCGATCCCTGGCCAGGGAACTAGATTCCACATGCTGCAACTAAAGATCCCACACGCCACAACTAAAAGATCTCACATGTGGCAACCTAACGAAGAATTTATGTGCCGCAACTAAGATGCGGCACGGCCAAATAAATAAATTAATTATTTTAAAAAGACACTAAACTTGGGCTTCCCTGGTGGCACAGCGGTTGAGAGTCTGCCTGCCGATGCAGGGGACACGGGTTTGTGCCCCGGTCCGGAAAGATCCCACATGCTGCGGATCGGCTGGGCCCGTGCGCCATGGCTGCTGAGCCTGCGCGTCTGGAGCCTGTGCTCCGCAACGGGAGAGGCCACAACAGTGAGAGGCCCGCGTACCGCAAAAAAAAAAAAAAAAAAAAAAAGATACTAACCAGAGTAAAAACGGCAACCAATAGAATGGGAGAAAATATTTGCAAATCACATATCTAATAAGGGAGTAATAGCTAAAATATAGAAAGAACTCCTAAAACTCCAACAACAAAATGACAAACAACCCAATTCAGAAATGGGTGAAGGACTTGAATAGACATTTCCCCAAAGAAGATATACAAATGGCCAATAAGCACATGAAAAGATGCTCAACATCATTAGTCACCAGGGGGATGCAAATCAAAAACACAAGGAGATGCTACTTCACATCTATTAGGATAGCTATTATCAAAAAACAGAAAATAACAAGTGTTGGTATATGTGGAGAAATTGGAACCCTTGTGTACTGCAGGTGGGAATGTTAAATGGTGAAGGAGAATTGGAGATTTCTATACGAAAAATGTAAAATGGCAATAAAGCAGGTAAGAGTATTAACTAATTACATTTTTTTAGCAAGCAATTTGGAAATCTCAAGAGCCTCAAAAGACCCATACACAAGCATTCTATAGAAATATGGACTAAGAAAATAACCTGGAATTAAAAGAAAGTTTTGTATAATAAAGTACATTATATAAAATATATGCATAAAAGTAATCTGTGTAGAAATACTACATCCAGGGCTTCCCTGGTGGTGCAGTGGTTGACTGCAGGGGACACGGGTTCGTGCCCTGGTCCGGGAAGATCCCACATGCCGAGGAGCGGCTGAGCCCATGAGCCATGGCCGCTGAGCCTGCACGTCCGGAGCCTGTGCTCCGCACTGGGAGGGGCCACAACAGTGAGAGGCCCGCGTACCGCAAAAAAAAAAAAAAAAAGAAATACTACATCTAAAATTGTCAGATTTTAAATGTTTTATATATTTTCCATCATAAATATGTATGTATTGATATAAATTATATGTAGTATATATATATATACATGTATATAACATGTAAACTATAAATATTAACATGCATGTATAAAACAGAAGCAAACTTTATGTTTTTGAGCCTAAAATAAATCTCAGCCATTAACAGAGCCTGCTTTGAATGAAATCTTAGAAGGTGAGGAAGAGATGACCATATGAGTGTTTAAATCTCTATAAATATCTTGCTGTAAGTCTTTACCTCTCCAGCTGATGGAACTTGCAGACCAACCATGAAGTTCTGCAGCAGCCCCATTGGAATGAAGGATTCAGGCACAGAGTAGGCAGCCTCCAATGTGACCTTCAGGAGATTGCCTCCTGAGATCTGGGCTGTGGTCAATAAGGGCTCCGCCACAAATACTTTAACTTCAAGACTGCACTGCTGTATAAGAATAAAATTACGCAGACATTTGAAAATGCTAGAGGCCTCCCTTTTTTCACATTATCTCATTTGAACCTCACATCATTGCTCAAGGTAAGAAGGTCAGGTTTAATTATTTCCATACAGAGGATTCAAATAGCGTTTTTAAGGTCCCATGAGTTAGAGATAAATCCAAGAAGAGAACCTTATCCCTAAGCTAGAGCCCTTCCCTTCTCTTCTTCTATAAGATCTAAGGGAAATCAACAGTACATAGACTGGGACACTGGACCAAGGAAGGCAGATAGAGCCCAGATATCTACCTCTTTCCAGCACAAATCACATGGAATGACAGAAGGATATTAAATGATTATCTTTATATCCAATAAAAGAATAATGCTACAATAGCCCTGGAAAACAAGAAATGCCATCACTGGACTACACATTTTTAGGAATCATTGAAAGACAGAAAGCAAATTAAATCAGATCTACCAAAAAAACCTAGAAGAAACCAATCACATCCTAAAATAAGAGGAGAGAATCACAGCAGATGTAGGAGTGGATTGTGGCAGCTCGAAGGTCAGAATCAACAAGAATCAGGAAGGGGCTTACATCAACAGTTAAGTAAGGAACTGCATTCAGAATAGTTGGGGCAGTTGGGTCTTACTTGTGCAAAACTGAAGACAGCTGTGGTATCTGCTGAGAGTGAGTGTACTTGCACAAGAGTGGCAAAAGCAGTGCCCCAAGAAGCTACTGATCCCAGGAGGAACTGGGAAACAAAGTCCAGAACACAAACCAGTAACACAGCCTACCAATTCATGCTTCCCCTCCTCCAATGACCAGAGGCAGGCTACCATGCCAGAAAGTGTGTTAGATGCATTCATATACTATTTAATTTAATTCAACAGGTCATAGTTAAAGAGGCATTTCCATGGTTAAGCCTTCCCTGCATCTACCCCTGGGCAAAGTAACAGATACCTACTCTGTGTCCATATGCCCCAACCCACCATTTAATCACACTGGTCATAACCTCTGATGTGTAGATTATGAACTCCTAAAGTAGGAGTTTCCTTATTCATCTTTGTTTCCCAGAACCTAGCACTTTGTGTGCCTGTGAAAAGAAGGTGCCTGATGAATTGGACTCAACTAAATTTAACCTTAAGAGCAGACAGGCTTGACTGAATATCAGGCTGATATGTTAAGAGTTAAAACTCTAATTACCTTAATACCTGATCGAAGAGCTTCCAAGGGCGAGCCTGGCACAGGGTGCAATGGGACCATCGTTTCAAACGAACTCTCTCCTGCGAAAAGAAGGCCAAGTCAAGCCAAAGAAGGAAGGGTTAGGCAGAAATAACTGTGCTCATCTTTCAGTGAATCCCTCAAACTCACTGAGGCTGATTTTTGCACTTCTCTGGAACTAAGTTTTATGAGAAATAAGTTTATTTCTGCTTTTGAGCAAATCACACATCTGACCTTCCAGTAAAGGAAGAAGGTCCACCACAGCTTGACCAAGAATCATGGTCTTCTCCTCTTTCTGTTTCTTTTCCTTTGGTAAAACTTCAGTCATCGTTACTAGAAAAATCAAAACAAAGAAAATGAGAACATGTCTAGCTCACACATCAGATAACCAAGGTGCAACAAACAAATCGTTGTCAGAGAAATTCAAGTTAAGAGAAATGAACTTGAAACTTGAGAAGGCACCATTATTAGTGACTTCCAGTGGAAGATACTGGACCTCCTCAGTGACTTATTAATCTTTTTGCATGCAAATTATTTTTAAAAAGGATTTTTACATCATAATCATGTACACACATATGTATAAACTTACTGATACATATGATTATAACAAAGTTTCATGTAATATTCATCCTTAGCTCAAAATCCTTAGGTATTTTCTATTCTATTTCATGTATAAGAAATTACTGGTCATGACTCCCTCAATCAATTTTAGGAAAGACTAAAAATCATCATCTGGGACTTCCCTGGTGGTGCAGTGGTTAAGAATCCGCATGCCAATGCAGGGGACACGGGTTCGAGCTCTGGTCCGGGAAGATCCCATATGCCGCAGAGCAACTAAGCCCATGTGCCACAACCACTGAGGCTGCACTCTAGAGCCTGTGAGCCACAACTACTGAGCCCGCATGACACAACTACCGAAGCCTGAGCGTCTAGAGCCTGTACTCTCCAACAAGAGAAGCCACCACAACACGAAGCCCGTGCACCACAACTAAGAGTAGCCCCCGCTCATCACAACTAGAGAAAGCCCACGTGCAGCAATGAAGACTTAGTGCAGCCAAAAATAAATAAATAAATAAATTTTAAAAATAAAATAAAATAAAGAAGGAACCTGAAAGTCCCTTTTTCCTTTTTTAAAAAAATATTTATTTATTTGGATGCATTGGGTCTTCATTGTGGCACGCAATATCTTCATTGTGGCGTGGGGGCTTCTCTCTAGCTGTGGCACGTGGTCTCTAGAGTGTGTGGACTCAGTTGTTGCAGCACACGGGCTTAGCTGCCCCGTGGCATGTGGGATCTTAGTTCCCGACCAGGGAATAAACCCATGTCCCCTGCATTGGAAGGATTCTTAACCACTGGACCACCAGGGAAGTCCCCAGTCCCTATGTTTATTTAATTCCATGATTTCTTATGGTACCTACTTACATGGTTTAACTTTGTACACATTTTTATCCACCTAGAATTTATTTTGGTGTAATTCTGAGATATTAGTTACATCTTTTTCCAGAGAGCTACCCAGGTGTCTTTACACCATTGATTACATAGACCACCTTTTTCCCTACTGATGTGAAATGTCATCTTAATCAGATGCTAACTTACCAGAAGTACTGGTGACGATCTCTGGACCTGCTAGTCTGTCCTAATAATCTGTAAGTCTCTGCATGCACAAACACCTCATTGTTTTATTATGGTCTTACACTATGTTTTACTTTCGTGTAGGATTAATAATCCCTCATTAACTTTTTCAGAAATTCCTGATTATTCTTACTTTAAAAACTTTTTTCTGGGCACTTCCCTGGTGGTGCAGTGGTTAAGAATCCTCCTGCCAGTGCAGGGGACATGGGTTTGATCCCTGGTCCGGGAAGATACCACATGCCACGGAGCAACTAAGCCTGTGTGCCACAACTACTGAGCCTGCGCTCTACAGCCTGTGTGCCACAACTACTGAAACCCGTTTGCCTAGAGCCCATGCCCCGCAACAAGAGAAGCCACTGCAATGAGAAGGACGCACACCGCAGCAAAGACTAGCCCCCGCTCGCAGCAATTAGAGAAAGCCCATGTGCAGCAATGAGAACCCAATGCAGCCAAAAATAAATAAAATATAAATTTTTTAAAAAAAACTTCTTTCTGTAAGCATTCTATAATTAAAAAAATAATGTTGGCAGATTTATAGAGATCATGTTAAACTTATAGGTAAACTAAGGGAGAATGACATCTTTGTTATGTTGAGCATTCCTGTTTAATATGGTATGCCTTTCCTTTTGTTCCACCTCATACCTCTCAACAGCATTTTCTTTGAATCAGGATCCAAATAAGGTCCACACATTGTGATTAGCTGGTGTCTCTTAAGTCTCCTTCACTCTACTGATGTGTTTTCCATTTCTTTAGGTTTTCTAAATTGTCCATTTTATCAAAGTTTTCATGAGTAATGGCAGAATATTCTTTTTTATGTCTTTTTAAAATTGTTTTAAAATACACATTACATAAAGTTGATCATCCTAACCATTTTTAAGTATCAGTCCAGTGGTACTAAGTATATTCACATTTTTGTGCCACCATCACAGCTATCCATCTCCATAACTCTTCACCTTCTAAAACAGAAATTTTATACCTGTTCAACAATAACTCCCCATTTTCCCCTCCCCCTGGAAATCACCAGGATACTTTCTATCCCTATGCATTTGACTACTCTAGGTACCTCATATAAGTGAAATCATACAGTACTTGTCTTTTCATGACTGGCTTATTTCACTTAACATAATGTTCTCAAGGTTCATCCACGGTATAGCATATGTCACACTTTCCTTCCTTTCACAGCTGAACAATATTCTACTGTACGTATATACCACATTTTGCTTATCCATTCATCTGTCAATGGACATGTGGATTGCTTCCACATTTTACCTTTTGTGAATAATGCTCCTATGAACATAAGTGTACATATATCTCTTTGAGACCCTTTCAATTCTTTTGTATATATTGCCAGAAGTGAAATCGCTGGATCATACGGTCATTCTATTCTTAATTTTTTGAGGAACCACCAGTTCCTACAGTAACCACACCATTTTACAGTCCCACCAAAAGTACACAATGGTTCCGATGTGTCTACATCCTTGCCAACACTTGTTTTCTGTTTCTTTGACAGAAGCCATCTTAATGGGTATGAGATTGTATCTCGTATTTTTGGTTAGCATTTCCCTAATTAGTGATGTTGACTATTTTTTCATGTGTTTACTGGCCATTTGTAGATCATCTTTGGAAAAAAGTCTATTCAAATCCTTTTCCCATTTTTGAATTAGGTTGTTTGGGGTATTTTTGGTATTGAATTTTAGGAGTTCTCTATATATTCTGGATATTAACCCCCTATCAGATATATGATTTGTAAATATTTTCTCACATTCTGTGGGTTGTCTTTATACTCTGTGGATAGTGTCTTTTGATGCCCCAAAGTTTTAAATTTTGATGAAGTTCAATTTGTCCATTTTTGTATTTTGTTACCTGTGCCTTTGCTATCCTATCCAAGAGTCAATGAGAAATCTAATATGATGAAGTTTTGACCTATGTTTTTTTCTAAGTGCTTTATTGTTTTAGAACTTACATTTAGGTCCTTGATCCATTTTTGCATTAAGTTTTGAATGTGGTGTTAGGTAAGAGTACAACTTCATTCTTTTGCATGTGGATATCCAGTTTTCCTAGCACTACTAGTTGAAAAGACTTACCCTCCCTATTGAATGGTCTTGGCATCCTTGTCAAAAATCATTTGACCATATATGTTAGGGTTTATTCCTCAGCTCTCTATTCTATTCCACTGTTCTGTATGTCTCTGTTTCTGTCAATATCACCCTGTTTTGATTACTGTAGCTTTGTAGTAGGTTTTGAAAACAAAGTATGAGACCCCCAACTTTGTTCTTTTTTAAGACTGTTTTGGATATTTGGGGTCTCTTAAGATTTCATATGAATTATAGAAAGGGTTTTTTTTTTATTTCTGCAAAAAAAATGTCTTTGGAATTTTTATAGGGATTGCACTGAATCTGTAGATCACTTGGAGAAGTGCTAACATTTTAACAATATTAAATCTTCCGATCCATGAACATGTGATATGTTTCAATTTATTTGTGTCATCTTTAATTTCCTTCAGCAATGTTTTGTAGTTTTATATTTATGTAGATATATCTTTCTCTATTCTTTTACTTTTTACCTTACCATATGGTTATATTTTGAGTTTCTTGTATATAGTGTATTTCTTTATCGAATTTGTAATCTCTGTGTCTTGATTATATTTAATGTAATTATTAATATATTAGGGCTTAAGTCTGCTGGGTTTTGTTTGGCCCCTCTTTTTCATTTCTCTGTTTTCTTTTCTCAGCCTTTCTCTGGATTACCTGAGCATTCTTTAGAATTCCACTTTTATTTATCTATAATACTTTTGAATATATCTCTTTGTATAGATGTTCTAGTCATTGCTATAGGTATTGCATTATATATATACTATTTATTACAATCTACTGATGTCATCATTTCACTAGTTTGAATGAAGTATAGAAACCTTACCTCCCTTTATGTCCCCTTGCCCTCCCTGTTTATAATTGCCAAAAATACTTTCTCAATATACAGAACCACATCAGATAGTGTTATACTTTGTTTCAAGTGTGAAACACAATTTAGAAAACTCAAGGAGAAGGAAAGCTTATTTTATCTGTCCAAATTTTTGCTTACCATATTCTTTCTTCTTTCCTGATGTTTCTAGGTTCTTTCTTTTATCATTCCCTTTCTGTTCAGAGAACTTCCTTCAACCATTCTTTTAGGGTAGGTCTTCTGGTGACAAATTCTTAGTTTTCTTTCATTTGAGAATATCTTGATTTCCACTTCATATCTTTTATTTAGGTATTCCATTCTAGGTGAGCAGTTCTTTTACCACTTTGTAAATATTGTTCCATTTCCTTTGGGCCTCCATGTTTTCTGATGAGAAACTGATACCATTGTAGT
Organism: Tursiops truncatus; assembly: GCF_011762595.2. NCBI lineage: Eukaryota > Metazoa > Chordata > Mammalia > Artiodactyla > Delphinidae > Tursiops > Tursiops truncatus. The sequence continues at coordinate 58,849,320 of NC_047049.1, read as the reverse complement.
TGTTTTCTCCTGCTTTCAATTTTTTTTTTCTGTGTCTTCAGTTTTCAGAAGTTTTACTATGGTGTTCCTTAGTACAGATTTCTTTTGGGTTTGTCCTGTTGGGACTTTGCTCAGCTTCCTGAATCTGTAGGTTTATGTCTCTAGCCAAATTTGGGGAGTTTTCAGGCTTAACTTCTTTGAATATTTTTCGAGCCTCACTCTCTTTCTTCTCTCCTTCTGATACTCCAATAACACTGTTAAATCTTTTGGCATAGTCCCACAGGGCTCTGAAGTTCTGTTCATATTCTTTTAGTCTATTTCTTCTACATTACTCAGATTGAGTAATTTCTATTGTTCTATCTTCCAGTTCACTGATTCTTTCCCCTTTTTCCTCCATTCTGCTGTTGAGCCCATTCACTGAGCTTTTCATAGCAGTTAATATATTTTTCAGTTCTAAAATTTCTACTAGATTCTTCTTTATATCTTCTATTTCTTACTGAGACTTTCTATTTCCCCTATGAGTCTATCTATTGTTTTTTCATTTGTTTCCAACATGTTTACAATTGCTCATTGAAGCATTTTTATCATGGCTTCTTTAAAATCTTTGTCTAATAATGCTAACATATCTATCATCTTGGTGTTACCATCTACTGATTATTTGTTTAATTCAGTTTGAGATCTTCTAGTTCTTAGTATAATGAGTGATTTTCAAATGAAACCTGGAATTTTTATATTATGCTATGAAACTCTGAATCATACTTAAACCTTCTTTTTTGCTGGCATTTTTTGACACCGCTCCTACACAGGAAGGGGAGAGGCAATGCCTCATTATTTTCAGGTGGAGATAGAAGTCTAGGTTCCCCACTCAATCTCCATTAATACCTGAGTGGGGCAGATCCTCCGTACTGCTGAGGGAAAATGGGGGTTCTGATTCCTTACTTGTTCTCTACTGATACTATAGTGGGTGTAGATGCATTACCACTAGGTGATGGTGAGTTTTGATTTTACACTAGACCCCGTTTGACACACGCCAGTGGGGAGTGGAGGAGCACCTCATTACTGCCAGATTGGGGCAGAAGCCCTGGCTCCCTGTGTGGTCTCCATTAAAACCACATGTTAAAAAAAAAAAAAAAAAAAAAAACCACATGTTGAGGGAATTCCTTGGCAGTCCAGTGGTTAGGACTTGGTGCTTTCACTGCCTGGGCACAGGTTCAATCCCCGGTCAGGGAACTAAGATCCCACAAGCTGCGTGGCATGGCCAAAGGGAAAATAACAAAAAACAAAAAACGCATGTTGAGAGAGGGGGGTCATTACCATAGAGCACAAAAGTCCTGGCTTCCTACTTGGTCTTCTCTGACACCACTCAAGTAGGGTGTTGAGGCATGTTATTTCAGCTTTGTGCGTGTGTAAGCCTAGGTTCCCCACTTGGCTTGGGTATGGGTGGGGCCACAGTTTTTTTTTCTGGGCATTTGACTGGAGTAGAGCAGTTTCTGTCTAAATGTTTTCTGTCATGCTAGGCTGCCCCCTTTCCTGGTCTTTTGATTAGAGAGAGCACTTTTGTTGGTGGTTGGTTGGTTTGATCTGTACCCATTTTTGTTTCCAGGCTGCTGGCTTCTTCAGCATACAGTTTGGGATAGATGAGGCGAAAAGAAAACCCAAGGAACTCATACTGTCTTTCCTCAAGTCTCATTTCTTTCTTCTCTCTACCTTTCAGAGTCTGTTATATAAATAATGTCCAGGGTTTATAGCTCTGAGAGGAATAGAGGAAAGTGTATCTAGTCCATCTTCTTGGAGGCAGAAGTTCTGTTTAAAATTCTTCTTGATGGGCTTCCCTGGTGGCACAGTGGTTGAGAGTCCACCTGACGATGCAGGGGACACGGGTTTGTGCCCCAGTCCAGGAAGATCCCACATGCCCCGGAGCGGCTAGACCCATGAGCCATGACCACTGAGCCTGCGCGTCCGGAGCCTGTGCTCAGCAATGGGAGAGGCCACAACAGTGAGAGGCCCGCGTACAGCAAAAAAAAAAAAAAAAAAATCTTCTTGATTTCTAATGACTGTACTTAAGATTACAAATGTATCTCTAAGCACTACGTTAGCTATATCCCACAGTTTTGGTATTTGGTGTTTTACTGTTGACTTGATTCTAACTGCTTTGCAGTTTTTATTATGATTTCTTCTTTGTCTCATGAATTATTCATAATTTTTGCTATATATTTATTATTTATTTTTTTGACTGTTGTATTTTGGTCAGAAAGCTTTGTCTGTATGCTATTGATTCTTTGGTATATGGCAGGACTTGCTTTGTGGCCTGGTAAGTGGCCAGCTTTTATTATACAAATGTTCCTTGCATGTTTTAAGAAAATACATATTATTTAATGATCAACATAACTCTATGATTACTAATTCTTAGAGAAATTTTTTTTGTCTACCCAGCACCTAGACAGATATGATGGTGAGTGAACTTTTTTTCTAGTCCAATCTTTTTGAGAGTCTCGGCTTACGACGAGGTAGGTGGTCTCACTCTCAACTTCCCATCTACAGCAGCCCAAGTCTCTGTCTCTGTAAGAGCATTAAAATCCAAGCCCCTGGGTTTTAGAATACTGCCCTCTCCCTCCACACCACCACACACCAACGGCAGCTGTTCAAGAGTTCCAGGTTTCAGTTTCTGTTTTGTTTCTGGAACAAAGGAACTACCATTTCTTTCTCACGAGTTCAGTGACATGCTTAAAATAAGGGTCCAGTATTGCCTTTCCTATCCAGTATGCTAGGGAAGAAGGCAATTGAGATACAACTATTACTTGGGGTGACAGAGAAGCACAGAAGAAAGAAGAAAGAAGTAGAAGAGAGTGGGTGGGATAAAAGAGTGCAGGTCAGATGGATGCCTCCATGGTTGACTGATTCCCACCTATGCCAGAGCTAGGAATCACTGCTCTTGAACTGTGTTTCCCAGTAATCACCTGAGACATTTTTTTCCCAAGGTACAGCTACCTAGGCTCTTCCCATGGCAATTGTGAATTTAGTGGTATGGGGTTGGACCCTGAAGATTATTTTCTCCCAGATTACTTTCTCTCAGGTGACTGTTATGGAAAGAAAGGTCTGGAAAGCATTGCTCTAGAATACTGTATAGATTCTCAGGTCCACCTCTCCGGGTTTGGGATCTTGGAATCTGTGGGTTTTCGCAGGCACCTTAGGAGATGTGCCACTAAAAAATAACAAAAACAAAAAATAACAAGTATGGGTCATCAATCGGATCAAGATTGCAGAGGAATAGGATGGGGAGCTCACCTTCTGCCACAAATACATCAAAAATACATCTACATGTGGAATGATTCTCACAGAACATCTACTGAATGCTGGCAGAAGACCTCAGACTTCCAAAAGGGCAAGAAAATCTCCACATAACTTGGAGAACAAAAGAAAAGAGAAAAAAAAAAGAGAGAAAGGAATCAGGATGGGACCTGCGCCCCCAGGAGGGAGCTGTGAAAGAGGGAAAGTTTCCACACGTTGGGAAGTCACCTCACTGGTGGGGAGATCAGCCAGAACAGACGGGGAGCTTTAGAGCCTCAGAGGAGAGTGCAGCAACCGGATTTGCAGAGGGCAAAGCAGAGAGAAACCTGCACAGATGGTTGGTGTCACCATCCGGCACTCGCCAGCCTGATACGCTTGTCCACTGAGGTGAGCGGGGGCTGGGTGCTGGGGCTCAGGCTTTGGAGGTCGGACCAGGGGAGAGGACTGGGGTTGGCTGCGTGCAGACAGCCTGAGGGGGCTAGGGTGTGGTGTGCCTCAATCAAGGGAGTACAGGAAGAAGCCTGGGCCCACGAGAGAGGCAAGACGCCATTGTTGGGGGTGCGAGAGGAGAGAGGCGGGACCTCCATAGGAGTTTCTTTCTCCACACACACTCTCAGGTGGCAAGGCACTGCCTACCTGAGCTCCAGGGGCAGGTACGAGCCGCCACTGCCATCTCGGACTCCAGAGGTGGGCGCAGACTGCTGCCACTACCAAGGGTCCCACAACTGGGCATCAACCGCTGCCCCAACCGCTGCCTTCCTGGGAGTGTGCTCGGGCTGCGCACCCGCACACCCACTATCAAGGGGATAACGGCCAGCACAAACTGTGGCAAGAGACAGCAAGCATCCAAACCAAAAACAGCCCTCGTGCCAAAAATATATTTAACCCACACAAGCTATGCAGGGACATTCCCACATATAAATAGCCCTCCAAGACGAGAGTAGATAACCATTTCTCCTAAACTCACAGAGTAAGAGAAATATAAGCAAAATGAAGAAGCAGTTAAATTGCTTCTTTGACTCCCAGTTAAAAGACCAAGAGAATTCCCCAGAAGAAACAAACAAGGAAACAGACCTCTTCAGTCTAAGACACCGAGTTCAAAAAGGTAATGAAAATACTGAAAGTATTAAGAAAGGCTATTGGCAGAAACGCAGATTACGGTAAAAACGAACTAGAAATTACGAGGAGGAGCCAAGAAAAATTAGAAAATTCATTTGCCAAGACAAAAGCTGAGCTAAAGGCAATGAATAGCAGAATGAATAATGCACAAGAAAGAATAAGGGATCTGGAAGATAGAATAATGGAAATTACCCAATCAAAACAGCAGAGAGAAAACCAAATGAAAAAAAAAAGAAAGCAATATAAGAGACCTATGGGATAATATAAAGAATGCCTATCTATGCATAATAGGTATTCCAGAAGGAGAAGAAAGAGAAAAGGGTATTGAAAATGTATTTGAAGAAATTATGGCTGAAAAAATCCCAAATCTAAAGAAGGAAACAGATATCTAGATACAAGCAGCACAGAGGGTCCGAAACAAGATGAACCCAAACCGACCTACACCAAGACATATTCTAATAAAAATGGCAAAAGTTAAAGATAAAGAGAGCATTCTAAAGGCAGCAAGAGAAAAACAAATAGTTAATTACAAGGGAACTCCCATAAGGCTATCAGCTGATTTCTCTACAGAAACGCTGCAGGTCAGAAGAGAGTGGCAAAATATATTCAAAGTTTTGAAAGGGAAAAATCTGCAACCTAGAATACTCTACCCAGCAAGATTATCATTCAGAATAGGAGGGGAAATAAAGAATTTCTCAGACAAGCAAAAACTAAAAGAATACAGCAATACTAAACCTATCCTAAAAGAAATATTGAAAGGTCTTCCCTAAATAGAAAAGAAACAAGAAGATATAGGAAGGAGGAAATCACAGTTTACAGTTGGAAAGTAAATCACTTAAATTAGTCAGTATACAGATCAAAAAGAAAAAAAAAACTTATTTGTGAAAGTGATGATAAACACAAGGAACAGAAAAAGGATAAACATGAAGATGTAAAAAAGGACATCAAAATCCTAAAATGTGGGAAAGGAGGGTAAGAAAATGTAGATTCTTTTTTTTAGAATGTGTTTGAACCTATATGACTATCAGTCTAAAGCAAGCAGATATAGGAAGAGGTTACCATACTTGAAAAGCAGGGCAACCACAAATCAAAAATATACAATAGATTACTAAACCCAAAAAGAAGAGAACACAAGCATAAAATAAAAGGAAATCATCAAACCACAAAAAGAAAAACTAAAAGAAAAAGAAAGGAACAAAAAAGAAACATAGAATCAACTGGAAAACAAGGTTTAAAATGGCAATAAAGGACTTCCCTGGTGGCACAGTGGTTAAGAGTCCGCATGCCAATGCAGGGGACATGGGTTCGAGCCCTGGTCCAGGAAGATCCCACATGCCGCGGAGCAACTAAGCCCATGCGCCACAACAGCTGAGCCTGCGTTCTAGAGCCTTTAAGCCACAACTACTGAGCCGACATGCCACCACTACTGAAGCCTGCAAGCCTACAGTCTGTGCTCTGCAACAAGAGAAGGCACCGCAATGAGAAGCCTGCGCACTGCAACAAAGAGTAGCCCCCACTCGCCACAACTAGAGAAAGCCTGTGCCCAGCAACGAAGACCCAACACAGCCAAAAATAAATAAATAAATTTATTTTTTTAAATGGCAATAAATACATATGTATCAATAATTACCTTAAATGTCAATGGACTGAATGCTCCAATCAAAAGACAAAGAGTGGCAGACTGGATTAAAAAAACAAGAGCCTACAATATGCTGCCTACAAGAGACACACCTTAGGGCAAAGGACACACACAGGTTGAAAGTGAGGGGATGGAAAAAGATGTTTCATGCAAACAGAAATGACAAGAAAACAGGAGCTGAAATATTCATATCAGACAAAATAGATTTTAAAATAAAGGCCATAAAGAAAGATAAAGAAGGATATTATATAATGGTAAAAGGATGAATACAAGAAGAGGATTTTACACTCGTCAACATATATGCACCTAATCCATTCATGATAAAAACTCTTACCAAAGTAGGTATACAGGGAATATATCTCAACATAATAAAAGCCATTATGACAAACCCACAGCCAATATAATACTCAACGGTGAAAAGCTGAAAGACTTCCCATTAAAATTTGGAACAAGACAAGGATGCCCACTCTTACTACTTCTATTCAACATAGTATTGGAAGTCCTAGCCACAGCAATCAGACAAGAAAAAGGAATAAAAGGTATCCAAATTGGAAGGGAAGAGGTAAAACTGTCCCTATATGCAGATGACATGATACTATATATAGAAAACCCTAAGAACTCCACGCAAAAACTACTAGATCTAATAAATTCAGCAAAGCAGCAAGATACAAGATAAACATTCAGAAATCGGCTGCATTTCTTTACACTAACAATGAAATATCAGAAAGGGAATGTAAAAAAACAATACCTTTGGGAATTCCCTGGTGGTCCAGTGGTTAGGACTCCATGCTCTCACTACAGAGGGCCTGGTTTCAATCCATCCATGGTTGGGGAACTAAAATCCCACAAGCCGCTTGGTGCGGCCAAAAAAGAAAAAAAAAAAAAAAAAAAAAAGCTTTTTAAAATCGCACCAAAAAAATAATACCTAGGAATAAACTGACCAAAGAGGTGAAAGACTTATATGCTGAGAACTATAAAACATTAATAGAGGAAATTAAAGATGATTCAAAGAAACAGATATCCCATGCTCTTGGACTGGAAGAATTAATAGTTAAAATGGCAATACTACCCAAAGCAATCTACAGATTTAATGCAATCCCTATCAAATTACCCATGACATTTTTCACAGAACTAGAACAAATGATCCAAAAATTTATATGGAACCATAAAAGACCCAGAATTGCCAAAGCAATACTAAGGAAAAAAACAAAGTAGGAGGCATAACTCTATCAGACTTCAGACAATACCACAAAGCTACAGTAACCAAAACAGCATGGTATTGGTACAAAAAACAGACATACACATCAATGGAACAGAATAGAGAGCCCAGAAATAAACCCACACACGTATGGTCAATTAATCTTCGACAAAGGAGGCAAGAATATACAATGGGAAAAAGAAAGTCTCTTCAGCAAGTCGTGCTGGGAAAGTTAAGACAGCTGCATGTAAATCAATGAAGTTATAACACATACTCACAGCAGCATAAAAATAAATTCAAAACGCCTTAAAGACTTAAACATAAGACAAGACACCATAAAACTCCTATAAGAAAGCATAGGCAAAACATTCTCTGACATAAATTGTACCAATGTTTTCTTTGGTCAGTCTCCCAAGGGAATAGAAATAAGAACAAAAACAAAGAAATGGGACCTAATCATTCTTACAAGCTTTTGCATAGCAAAGGAAACCATTAAAAAAAAAGAGAGAGAGACTTCCCTGGTGGTCCAGTGGTTAAGAATCCACCTTCCAATGCAGGGGATGTCGGTTCAATCCCTGGTTGGGGAACTAAGATCCCACATGCTGGGGGACAACTAAGCCCGTGTGTCGCAACTACTGAGCACACGAGCCACAATTAGAGAGAAGCCCGTGCACCACAACGAAAGAGCTACATGCTGCAACAGAGATCCTGTGTACCGCAACTAAGACCTGACACAGCCAAAAATTAAATAAATAAATAAATAAAGATTGGGACTTCCCTGGTGGCACAGTGGTTAAGAATCCACCTGCCAATGCAGGGGATAAGGGTTCAAGCCCTGGTCTGGGAAGATCCCACATGCCGCAGAGCAACCAAGCCTGTGCACCACAACTACTGAGCCTGCGCTCTAGAGCCCATGAGCCAGAACTACTGAGCCCATGCGCCTAGAGCCCATACTCTGCAACAAGAGAAGCCACAGCAATGAGAAGCCTGCGCACCGCAACAAAGAGTAGCCCCCGCTCACCACAACTAGAGAAAGCCCATGTGCAGCAACAAAGGCCCAACACAGCCAAAAATAAATAAATAAATATTTTTTTAAAAAATTAAAATAAATAAATAAATATTAAGAAAAGAAAAAGGAAAAAAAAAGAAAAGACAACCTACAGAATGAGAGAAAAGATTTGCAAATGATGCAACCAACAAGGGCTTAATCTCCAAAATATACAGCCAGCTCATACAACTGAACAACAAAAAAGCAAACAACCCAATAGAAAAATGGGCAGAAGACCTTAATAAACATTTCTCCAAAGACATACAGATGGTCAGTAGGCACATGAAAAGATGCTCAACATCACTAATTATTAGAGAAATACAAATCAAAACTACAATGAGGTATCACCTCACACCAGTCAAAATGGCCATCGTCAAAAGTCTACAAATAACAAATACTGGAGAGGGTGTGGAGAAAAGGGAACCCTCCCAAACTGTTGGTGGGAATGTAACTTGGTGCAGCCACTATGGAAAACAGTATGGAGATTCCTCATAAAACTAAAAATAGAACTACCATATGATCCAGCAATCCCACTCCTGGGCATATACCCAGACAAAACTATAATTCAAAAAGATACATGAACCCCTATGTTAATAGCAGCACTATTCACAATAGCCAAGACATGGAAACAACCTAAATGTCCATCAACATATGAATGGATAAAGAAGATATGGTACACATATACAATGGAATACTTCTCAGACATAAAAAAGAATGAAATAATGCCATTTGCAGCAACATGGATGTAACCAGAGATTATCATACTAAGTAAAGTAAGTCAGAAAGAGAAAGACAAATACCATATGATATCACTTATATGTAGAATCTAAAATATGGCAGAAAAAAAAGTGGATATATGTGTATGTATAACTGACTCACTTTGCTGTACAGCAGAAACTAACACAAGATTGTAAACCAATCATACTCCAATAAAATAATTTTTTTAATTAAAAAAAAGTCCTCATAAGTCAAATTACAGTATATCTTAATGTGAACATTCAAAATGACAATTCTAATTTAAACATATCTCGAGGTTACTAATGTTAATAGTAAAAAGACAAAACAAAACAAAAATAAATAAATAAAATATGGCACAAATGAACCTATCTACAAAACAGAAACAGATTCACAGATATAGAGAACAGACTTGTGCTTGCCAAGGTGGAGGGGTGAGGGAGAGGGATGGACTGGGAGTTTAGGGTTAGTAGGTGCAAACTATCAGATTTAAAATGGATAAACAACAAGGTTCTACTGTATAGCACAAGGAACTATATCCAATCCCCTGGGATAAACCGTAATGGAAAAGAATATTAAAAAAGAATGTATGTATGTGTATAACTGAGCCACTTTGCTGTACAGCAGAAATTAGCACAACACTGTAAATCAACTATACTTCAATAAAAAATAAATTAAATAAATAAAGTTTTAAAAACCACACTACCAAAAAATAAAAAAGAGTATGGGTTAAAACAAACAAAAAAGACTTAGCCTAGAATACAGGTTTAGGAACAAAGTATTTCAGAGATAATATTATGTAGTTAGAAACTGTAAAAGTGTGAATACAGAAACTATCCATCTATTTATCCATTCATTCATTCATTCAACAAACATTTTTTGAGCCCCTTTCTATCCCAGATATTTCTAAGCACTAGAAATTCTGAAATAAATAAGATACAGCCCTGATTTCAAAAAGTGTCTCCTCTAACAAGGGAGGCGAATTAATAATTGCTATACAGTTTGGTGAATATACAGAAGTACAGATATGGCTGCCAGGTAAAATACAAGATGCCAAATTAAATTTGAATTTCAGATAAACAACAAATCATTTTTTTAGTGTAAGTATGTCCCAAATTTGGTTTTTGGGTTTTTTGTTTCTTTGTTTTGTTTTTTTCCCCTAAATCTGGCAACCTTAAATATAGGAATACAAAGGAAAAGCTCACAAATCAGCTTAGGAGACGAAGGCTGCAAATTTCAGTTATATGTCTATTCATATACACCCATGGATTGAATTGAGCATTATCTACATTCTTACTTGTTTGACTGTTAATAAGAATTGATTAGTTACTAAAAAGTTATTAAATAATATTTTTTAGGGAAATTAAAATGAGTTGTACACATGAATAGATCAAATTATCTATATATGATTGGTCTTGTTTCAAACTGGGGGCTGTTTTTTTCATAAAAGAGCATGTTTGCTTCATGTTATTGCTTATTGTTCTTCAAAATTGTATATTCTTTTTTTTTGATCATATGTATGTTTTACTATCAGCTGCTGGAAAAAATAAAGTCAATTTGGAAAATAAAAAAAAATTTTTTTTTAAAGTTCAGTTGTGTGTCAAAAGGTCTTCAATACAAACTGATTAAAATTAGTAGGTCATGGTGACAGCTGCCAGAACCAGGTGGGACTCAAAGTATACTGTGTTATTCCCAGATTAAAAAGGTAAGGTGTGTTCATCTGTCCCTACAACAGCTACTAAATATCTCAGAATATCCTGATCACTCATGTAATTAACATATTTAGAATCCCAAGCACTTACAGAACACAGGTTTGTGGGCGAGGTCATGTAAAGTGACTCCTCCTTCAGGATTGAACTCAAAATTGCAAGTGAAGTTGTATTTTGCAGTTCCTTCTGGAGAAACAGCAATTTTTGCAGAGTCTCCCAGAACCACCTGATTGAATTCTGCACGGATAAAGGTAACTGGAGTATCTCCTTTAAAACCTTTCTGTTGACAGAAAAATACTTTACAATTATATTCAAATAGAGAATTTTCCTACATATCTGGCAACCCATTTTGACTTTATATAGCATTTTGCACGTTTTCCTAACAAGCTATGTTACAAATACAAACGGGGGAAGTAGAAAGTCATTAAACAAATCTAGTTGTAGCTAAATGCAACATTCTATTTAAAGGCCGTTAAGTTGGAAGCTTTGAAAAATAACAGTAATTGTGTTTATATGATTATATAATTGTGGAAGATTTGAAAAAGTGAGGAAAGCACATAGGAAGACATTACCTGTAATAATATATTTTCTAGTGTTTTGCTGTGTGTGTGTGTATATATATATATATATATATATGCACACACATTTATATATACATTTTTATATATACCCTTTAAAAGAAAGTAGAGGTCATTTATTACATCCTGTTTTGGAATAAGCTTTTTGACTTCATAATACTGAATGAATTTTTTTTTTTTTTTTTTTTGCGGTACAAGGGCCTCTAACTGTTGTGGCCTCTCCCGTTGAGGAGCACAGGCTCCGGATGCGCAGGCTCAGCGGCCATGGCTCACAGGCCCAGCTGCTCCGCGGCATGTGGGATCTTCCCAGACCGGGGCACGAACCCGTGTCCCCTGAATCGGCAGGCGGACTCTCAACCACTGCGCCACCAGGGAAGCCCCTGAATGAATATTTTGACGTTTCATTATTCTTGTAAATTTTAATACTTATATCATATTGTAGTTTTATTATTTAAATTCATCAAATGAAATTAATCACAAGAGAAGTTCTGGAGGAATTCAGATCCTTTTCAGGAGAAAGGAACTGCTGTCTAGGAAAATGAAAACCAGTTGTTTCACCCCCATTAAATTTAGTATTCAAATTGCCAGATATTTTACACATTAATATGACTTGCTGATTATAGACTAACAATAAGGAACACTGAGAAGGAAGTGCCATTGCTATGTAAAGCCAGGAGGTTTGGTGGTACAGAATAATGCAGAACTCCATGCCTCCTGCTAATGTTCCCAACACATCTTCCCCAAGCCACAACTGGATGACTGACAGGGAGACCTGAGCCCAAAGACAAAAGTACATTCAAGGAGAATGAATAAACTAAGGACTTCCAGGATTCCCAAAAATAACTTTACCAAGTCATATCCATCTGTCACAGTGATCTGCACGGGTCTGCCTGTTGATGACACCTGCTCCATATCAGCACCTGGGCAAAGTCTCTCTGGTCTTCTTTGATCTCTGTGAACATAATGAACGAACCTGTCCCCTTATATACCATAGTTGTACAAGTATCCACATTATATCATAACCAATACCGGGGAGAACCTAGAGAAATGCCCTAGTCCAGCACTGTTTTGTGCACTTTCCAACCTTTGTTGCCAGATAGGCAGTGCCTTAGGGACCTGGTCACAAGGATGACTCTGCTGGTTAGTGCTAAAAAGATTCTTATACATGTAACTAACCCATTAAGCACAAATTATCACAAGGCAAAGAGGGTAGGAATGCCATCACCCCACCTCCCATCCCTCACCTCCTTCAAAGTGTTTTTTGGTAGCTTTTTTTTCTTTGTGATGTGCAAAACTCCCCTCAAGCGTTACTTAACCTCTCAGTTTTAGAAAAATATATTTTGATAACAAGAAAGAGGCAGCCCCACAGAATGTTAGTCCACTGGAAAAAGTCCTGATGTATGTCTTATTTAATCAAAGGTATTTTCAAATTATTTTACAACACTAAGGATACAACTTCAAAAATAAATTGGATATATGTTAAGGAAAAAAAAAAAGGTCATGTTTTCTGACTCAATTCAAAGTGGAACTTAATGCAATTCAAATATTTACATCGGCTATACTATGCTAAGTGTGTCTAGGACTGGTGGTAGAAAAAAGAAAGAGATATCTTGTTGTCTCCAAGCTTTATAAGTATTCTGCATCTTTCTAGCGACTCCCTCATTTTCCCTGTTACCTACAAGTCTCAGATCACTTGTTCAACGTTATGTCTCCAGGCTCATTCAGGGCCTAAGTGGCCCTGACAACTTTCTTATCAAGTTTACATTTAAAATGATCTTTTACATTAGTCTCCTTTCCTTTTCAATAGTAGCATGTGAATTACGCCTTCACTAGCCTGACCCTGGACAAATGCTTAACTTCTCTGAGCCTCAGTCTCACCTTCTATAAAACAGATAACATAACTTCTGACCTGTTTCACATTTGTTGCGAATATCCACTAAAACAGTAAAACTGCTTAACCTATGAAGCACCGCACAAATGGTGTTATTAATAAGCACTACGTTTCTTGAATGCTTAATTACTTCTTTAGAGACAAGTAATCTATCATACATTTCTGCAGTCCCTGAGTGTCTGGCATCATGCCTTGCCCGCAAGAGGCATTAGCAGCATATCTGTTGAACAACGAGTGCAAGAAATCTGGCTAGTTAAAAGTTATGGTCAAGGCAGTTAAGTGGGGGCTCCTGTTGCCGCTGACAAGGCACGCATTTCTTGTCATCTGCTCAGAAGAAGGGGAAAAGTCAGATTAGAAAATGGTTAGATGCACAACACTGTAAATCAACTATACTCCAATAAAATTTTTTTAGTTTAAAAAATTAGAAAAACAAAAAATAGCTTAAACAAACAAACCCCAAAAAACAAAAAGAAAGAAATCGTTTAGGTGAAGGAGATGATGTGACTGGGAGTGGTCTGGGGACAGGAGCGCAGTCTGCGCTTACTGTAGGGGAATCTCGGCGCAAAGTGGGAAGTGGGGTCTCAGTCTGGCTTATGGGTGGGAGGCCTGGGCTTGGCGAGAGCGTCCGCGCCTAGCGGGGTCGGTGGCGTTCGAGTCTGTACCGGAGTACAGTAGTGCAGGGATGCGGTGTGTGCGTTTCAGCCTGGCCGAAGCTTAGGGAGAAGAAACTGAGGTAACACGGTGTGGCCGCAGGACCGGGGTGGGGAGGCCGGGAAGAGACAGTTTTCTAAGGAGTAAGAGCAGACTTACCTGACTTAGCCGCAGAGGTGTGGGTTTTTTTTGCAACTATAGCAACCAATTACATCTCGCGAGAAATTTGTCTCCACAATCACCGCAAGTTTAACCCAAGACTCGCGATAACATTGTCCGGGAAGGAAAGGGGGACGGGGCGCAAGGTGAGTTTCTGCGCCTGAGTTCCGGAAACCGTACTCCTCAGCGACAGCCTCTGTATTTGCGGTCACTTGTGTTTTCGCCGATGCCACTTTCCCTTGGCATAAGTGTTGGCTAAGTATAAAGATTTCCACCTCTCGAGTTTGCTTTTTCGACCCCTTTCTTTCAGTATCTCTCCATAAATAGGAGAAAAACCAAAAGCAAATTTATTTAAAGATAAAATAAAAGCCTTTATTAAACGGTTTTGAAAACAGGTCATTTAAACCTTTCTCCGTGAAAAATGCACATAAGACAATACTTTAAAAGGGAGCCTGTGTCTCACACACTGTTGGGGAGGATGCAAAACCGCACTGCTTCTAGTGCTAAATATTTATACAATAAACAGACTCAAAGTATATGATGTTAATGCAAAAATTTAATACGTTTGAAATTCAACATTACTTTAGAGTTGGAATGGCAAAATACAATGGCAAAAGCCTGGAAACAACTCAAACGGAAGAGTGGATGAATACACTGATATATATTCACAATATCACATATTACAAAGGAGTCAAAATGAATGAACTACAGCTCTTCACAACATGGATGAATCTTAGAAGTATACAACTTTAAAATGTTGCACTGCTAAGAGCCAGCTTGAAGGGGCTCCTGGCCAAATCACAGACAATTTGAGGATCAAGATAAACAATGATAATAATGGATTACAATCCATTGAATAAAATAGGAATACACAAGTTCACATTGATATAAATAAATGAAGAGAAAGGAAAGCTCTTTCTAACAGTAGAATGCCAACCCAATGATGGAAATAGAGAATTACCATTTGGCACCAACTATAGAAGTGGATGATTTAGACATGAGTCTTCAGTGGTAAGATTGGTGTGTGGAGGTTTGATGAGGAATAGGATACTGGCATGATTTTGGAATACTAATCAATTACAAAGGGAAAAACAGTGAATTTAAGAAACCAGCATGACCAAGTGATCAACGTTAACATCACCAGTGTTGGGAGGGAGTCTACATTTTGTGCCTCCTGATGAGACTCACTGGGAAAAGCAAAGCATCATTTTGTGGTACTCCTGCAAACAAGGCACCTCGGTTGTAAACCGTCCTGTAGAAACTAAGGTCTGTACCCTTTAATAAAACTGTCAAGGCCATGAAAGACTGGCAACTCTTGCAGATTAAAGGAGTCTGAAGATACACAACAACTAAATGCAATACTTATTCCTGTATAGCATGTTAACCCAGAAAGGAAAAGAAACATTGTTGGGATAGTGGGCGAAATTTGAATGGGCTTAGTAGATTGGGTAGTAGTGTTGTACCAATACTGATTTCCTGGTGTGGAAGATTGTTTGCTGTTATGTAGAAGAGTGTCCCTGTTTGGGGGAAAATACCAACTGGAGTGTTTAGGAGTGATGGGACATCATGACTGCAGTTTGCTCTCTCAACCCTCAAAAGTTTCAGAAAAAGACTAATAACAAAGGATATATGCGCGCACACACACATACTCAAGAGTGAGCAATGAACCAACAACATGTTAACTATATGAGAATCTGGGTGAAGAGGAAATAGGAGCATGGAAGTTCTTTGTACTGTTCTGGCAACTTTTCTATACATTTGAAACTATTTCAAAAGAAATTATTAAACTATACACACACCCACACACTACTCCCCATGGAAACTCTGCTTAGGATACAATTACCAGAGCCAAAATTTAAAAACAAATTGTATTTCTGCTAATAAACATATTAAAATTATAAAAATTAAGAAAAAGATTTTTTTAAGTTGCAGTGTTATAAGTCATAACAGTTCTCTAAATAAAACTATGCAACTGTTGAGTAAGGCATTTATCTCTGGATTTTTCCCCCAGTGAGGGTTGTGAGTGAATCTGCGCTGAAATAACTATCCTACCTTGTGCACACATACCTTTTTTTTTTCGCTGTAAGGCTTGCAGGATCCTAGTTCCCCGAATTTAAAAATGGGTATTTGAATAGACATTTTTCCAAAGATATGCAAATGGCTAATAATCTCAAGAAAATATGCTCGTTAGTCATTAGGGAAATGCAAATCAAAACCGCCGTGAGATGCCACTTCACATCCACTAGGATGGCTATATTCAAATAGACAATGATAGTGTTGATAAGAATGAGGAGCAATTGGAAGCCTCATTCATTGCTGGTAGGATCGTAAAATGGTGCATACAGCTGCTGTGGAAAATAGTCTGGCAGATCTTCAAAAGGTTAAACATACTCTCTCTGTGTGTCTCTTTCTTCCCCCCAACACTTTCTTAGTCTCTTTCTCTCTCCCTTTTTTTTTTTTTCAGCCTCTTTGAATCTTTCAGTCTCTCTCTGAGTCTCATTTTTAAAACTGCTCTTTTAGAACGGGAAACGGTTCAGGTCCTGCTGTGGCATGGGGCTATGTCTCAGTCACGTCTGCTGTGAAGCACACGATGCTCTATTTATTGTAGAAAGTGACTTTATTTGCTTTCTAGAATTGTTTCTAACAGATGGTATAAGAGAGGTAATAAAGAGAAAAATCTATGCCTGTAAAGAATACAAAAGTTAGTTTTACTTACTGTAATATGACTGTCTTAAACTTATTTTCTGAGAAATAAATGTTCTAATGAGCAGCAAAAAAAAAAAAGTTAAACATAAAAATACTGTATGTACCAGCAATTCCACTCATAGTACTATAGCCAAGAGAATTGAAAACATGTGTCCACAGAAAAAACTTGTACATGAATGTTCATAGCAGCATTATTCATAATGGTCAATAGGTGAAAACAACCCAAATGTCCATCAATTGATAAATGGACAAGCAAAGTGTATATCCAACAATGGATTATCCAGCCACAAATCAGAATGAAGTATTGATTCACGCTACTACACAGGTGAGTCTTAAAAACAGTATGCTAATTCAAAGAAGCCAGACACAAAGGGCAATGCATTGTATGATTCCATTCATATGAAAAACCCCAATAGGGAAATCCAGAGAGACAGAAAGTAGATTAGTGATTCCCAGGGGCTGGGCAGGAGGAGGGGAAAGGGGGAATGACTGCCAATGGGTATAAGTTTTCTTTTTGGGTGAGGAAAATGTTCAAAAAGTGATTGTGGTGATTGTTGCACAAATGCATGAATATCCTAAAAACGACTGAATTGTACACTTTAAAAGGATGAATCGTATGATATATGAATTATATCTCAATTTTAAAAAATAATTAATTAGTTATGTCTGTGCTGGGTCTTCACTGCTGTGTGCGGGCTTTCTTTTTATTTGCAGCGAGCAGGGTCTACTCCTCACTGTGGTGCGCAGGCCTCCCATTAAGGTGGCCTCTACCGCTGCGGAACATGGGCTCCAGGAGTGTAGACTTCAGCAGTTGTGGCACATGGGCTCAGCATCTGTGGCTCGAGGGCTCTAGAGCACAGGCTCAGCAGCTGTGGCGCACAGGCCGAGCTGCTCCACGGCACGCGGGATCCTCCCGGACCGGGGCTTGAACCTGCGTCCCCTGAATTGGCAGGCGGACTCTTAACCACTGCACCACCAGGGAAGCCCTCAATTTTTAAAAGTTTAAAAATATATAGCTCATATCTTTCCCTAGTACCTTACACCCCTCTTTCTCACCTTTACCAAATCCCATCACTGTTACTTACTTTTCCAAAACCTGTATCAAAAATCTATCTTAGGGCATCCCTGGTGGCGCAGTGGTTGAGAGTCCGCCTGCTGATGCAGGGGACACGGGTTCGTGCCCCTGTCCGGGAAGATCCCACATGCCGTGGAGCAGCTAGGCCCGTGAGCCATGGCCGCTGATCCTGCGCGTCCAGAGCCTGTGCTCCGCAACGGGAGAGGCCACAACAGTGAGAGGCCCGTGTACTGCAAAAAAAAAAAAAAAAAAAAAATCTATCTTAGCCAGTGATCCTTCTACCTATGTATCTTGCTTTTGCCCTGCGCTACAATTGTACATAGGTCTATCTCTCTAAGAGTAAAGTTGTGTCTTATACCACCTTGTATGTATGTCCCTTGGTACTTACACAAAACAAATGTTTATCGAAATATAATTGATAATTACTATTCTCCCCCTCAATTTTTAGTACAATCATTCACCAGATCTGTATTAAATATCTGCTTTGTACCGGGGAGCTCAACACAAAGAACAAATAGGGTTATTACCTTCAGCAGAATTTATAATCTAACATTTACAATTTCCTTCTATCCTAATTTTTGTTTAGAACCCCCCACTAGATTACAAACCTCCTTCCTTTGTATTGATACTTTCCCTAACCTACTGTAATGCTCAACATACTCGATAAGTAATTGCTCAGTACTGGGAATAAAGCCAGGTTTGAAATCACTGACTCCCTGAACTACTTCTCCAAAGAGCTAGTATTCAGTCTCCCAGGAAGATGATTTAAGCCTCGTTTATTCATTAATTCAGCACCTCTTATGTGTCAAGCTTCACTGTCTTGAATCACGATTAAATTGCAACTAAAATTAAAGTCTTTCATAAATTTTTTTAAAAAATCAAGGGCCAATAAAGATCTCTAGGCAGTCTCAGTAGACGTAAAAGTAGGCTATATATTTTATGCACATAAACACATAATCCCTCTTTTAAAAGTTATTACAGGCAATACTAAACTATTTTCTATGTGGGAAGTTTAGTGTTTATGAATATAGAATACCTATTTATGTAAAGTAAGATGCAAATTGCTCTTCTAGGTCAAAAGAGCTGAATTTTTTAAAAAAATAATACAGTTTTGACATATTACCAACTATAACTGTCCAATGGAAGGCAAGGGTTTTTTTTAAATTCAATATTTATTCAAATTTATTCAATATTGAATTTTTTATTCAATATTATTACACAGAATTACAGACTGTTGTGACTTTTATTCAATTTGGTATCCTGTTTAGAATAAGAGCAGTGAGAATTATGCTTTACAAACATTGCATTATTACTTCATCATTGTGATATGGCTTTACTTGATCGTATATAGAGAAAAAAATAACATTGGAATTAAGGCAATAACCACATGTGCAAACCAAGCACAAATACCCTGACACAGTCTTTAGTACAAAGCTCTTTTGGTTAGGTGAGGATTGATGTTGCTGCATGCAGGTCAGTCATTGCTTTGAAGGATAAGCTCTGAATAGCTTCACTCATTTAAAAAAATCTCTCCTACTGGCCCACAATGGCCAGAAGAAGCCTTCGGTAATCTCCACTCGTATCACTTGCAATCCTTTTGCTCAGGGTCTTCTGATACATCTGACTGAACATCTGTTTTATTTGTACAAGATCAATCTGCATGCAAGACATGATATTTTTGATATTAGAAAACAGCTGTTAAAGAAAACTGATATTAGAATTATTCTTTAATAGTGAAAAGATCCTAATTATAACCAAAGCAGAGGGGAAAAAACACCAGATGACTGGCATTTTATAGCTAGCATTCATACCAGTACTAGCGTCACCCAGTGAATGTCTGATTCACTGTTCTGTAAAGATATTGAATAAGGGTGATACTAGTTTCATCTACTATTCCAAATATATTAGTCATTTAAAAACCATTTGATAGAATGGCTATTATCAAAAACACAGAAAATAACAAGTGTTGGCAAGGATGTGGAGAAGTTGGAACTCTTGTACATTGCTGGTAGGAATGTAAACTGGTGCTGCCACGGGAAAATGGTATGGTAATTCCTCAAAAAAATAAAATAAAAACAGAATTACCATATAATACAGCCATTCCACTTCTGGGTATACACAAAAGTGAAAGCAGAGACTCAAAATTTGTACACCCATGTTCACAGCAACATTAATCATAACAGCCAAAAAGTGGAAGCAACCCAAGTGTCCACTGACGGATGAATGAATAAACAAAAAGTTGTGTATGCATACGATGCAACATTATTCAGCCCTAGAAAAGAAGGAAATCCTGACACATGCTACAATGTGGATGAACCTTGAAGATGTTAAAAAGGACAAATACTGTATGATTCCACTTATATGAAGTATCTAGAGTAGTCAAATACATAGGACAGAAAGCAGAATGGTGGTTGCCAGGAGTTGGGGAGCAAGGAGAATGGTGAATTATCGTTTAATGAGTTTTCAGTTTTGTAAGGTGAAAAAGTTTTGGTGGTGATGGTTGTACAACAATGTGAATGTACTTAATGTCACTGAACTGTACACTTAAAAATGATTAAAATGGGAATCTTGTGTTATGTATATTTTATTATAATTAAAGAAAAAGGGATCCTGCTTAGAAAATTTAAGTCTAAAAACAAATACACAAGAAGGTTTTTCCAAATACTGTATTACGGTTCTCTTTTAAAAAATGATTTACCTTCTTTCATATAATTTCATAGCATATGTTTCCTTTTGATTAAAAAGAAGTCCACTAAATAAACAAAGTCAAAGAAAGGAATACATCTGAGGCTATATTTAGGTAAAAAGATAAATATAAAATTTTTTACAGTTATTTCATAATTAAGTATATGCTAAATTTTAAGAATTTTTATGTCCAATGGGATTAACCTGCATAGGTCCTTCATACAGTTCTTTTTTTTTCCCCCCGCACCTCGTGGCTTTCAGGATTTCAGTTCCCTGACCAGAGACTGAACCCAGGCCATGGCAGTGAAAGTGCCAAATCCTAACCACTAGACCACTAGGGAACTCCCTCATACAGTTTTTTACATAAGCAAAATGAAAACCAAAAAATAAACATCTGGAGTTCCCTGGCGGTCTGTTTCACTTAAGCAAGCCTCTCTCACAGCATGAGGAAAGTGAACACTGTGCTTTATACAATCGCTACCAGCCGTGAGAAAGAGAGCCCTTTCTTAATGTCAGTCCTGAGGGATTGACAACCAACTAAGGAACTTTTAAGAAATTAACATTCTAAGTCAGACAGAGAAAGACAAATACTGTACAATTTTACTTATATGTGGAATGTAAAAAAACAAATGAACGAACATAACAAAACAGAAACAGTTATAGACACAATGAACAAACAGGTAATTGCCAGAAGGGAGGGGGTTGGGGGAAGGAAAGAAATAGGTGAGGGAGAGTAAGAGGTACAAACTTCCAGTTGCAAAATAAGTAAGTCACAGGTATGAAATGTACAGTGTGGGGAATATAGTCAATAACTATGTAATATCTTTGTAAGGTGACATGTCATAACTAGACTTATCATGGGGATCCTTTTGAAATGTATAGAAATATCGAATCACTATGTTGTATAACAGAAATAAGCATAGTGTTATAGGCCAATTATACTTCAAAAATGAACAAACTCATACAAAAAGAGATCAGATTTGTGGTTACCAGAGGTGAGGGGTTGGAGAGGAAAGATTGGAGAAAGACAGTCAAAAGGTATAAACTTGCAGGTATAAGATAAGTAAGTACTAGGTATGTAATGTACAACGAGATAAATATAATTAACACTGCTTTACATTATATATGAAAGTTGTTGAGAGTACATCCTAAAAGTTCTCTTCACAAGGGAAAACATCTTCCTTTAATCTTGTATCTATATAAGATGATGGATGTTCACTAAACTTACTGTGAAAATATTCATGATGTATATAAGTCAAATCACTATGCTGTATACCTTAAACTTATACAGTGCCGATTATAAACTTACACAGTGTCAATTATATCTCAATAAAACTAGAAGAAAAAAATGTGTTTAATATTGCTAAGAAAAAAGGATCAACATTCAAAATCAAGTAAGATCAGACAAACAGAGAAAGCCTCACCTCACTTCGAGTGACCACAATCCTGACCAGGGTGGAGTCATCTGTGCCGGCACCTTTCATAGAATGGTACAGCCTCTCAGCGAAGAAGGCAGGGCGGTTCAGGGCACACTGCACTGCAAGTGAGAGACGCTTCAGACGTGAAATGACTTGAAAAAGGTGTGCACACACCATCTATCACTTCTAGCTGCTTTTGATCATTTTCTACGTAATCATCTCAGAAATCTGAGGTGAGCTGAAGATATTGTCCCCTTGATTTTTCTCAGCCTCCACCTTTCTTTCCAGCAGCATCAGACAGGCTACCTTCAATTCTACAAGATTCCCTCTGGCCAAAAAATCCCATTTTCTCTCCATAGATGCAGTCATTAGCCTCTTCACATTTTCCCCCTTAAAGTGAGAAAATCTGTAGCAACTGTGCCCTGGTAATATCTTACTTAAAAGGAATAATGACTAAAATCTGAATTCTAGATGTCAAATATATCATTTGACTGAGAGAAGGATGTAAGATACACTCCAATATAAAAAAAGAAATCACAGATTTGAGCAAAGATTTGAGAATGATAATAAGAAATCTGACATGTTTTCTCTTAGGAAAATTAAATTAGCAAAGTCTCTTCCTGCAGATGGTAGAGATGTACTAACTATACATCATTACGTTAGCTACAATTACTATAGTAGTATTTGTAAGATATTCAATTGCTAATATCAATGTGTTACTAATAGTCTCTTTAGTTTTATATTCTCCATGAGAATGAAATTTCCATTTCATTAAACATCTGAATGTCAGGACACCAAAAACTGGGTTTTTAATTTCCAAATGGAAAAGGGTCTCATTGGGCTAAGTACTTGAAAGGTGTTTTGGAGAGCTCAAAATGACGCTTTGTGTGGTGGCACTCCGTAGTTCCTTAGGGCTTTCCTATTCACCTTAATGGAAATGCCACAATCTATCATATACTTTTGTATACTCCTCAAGAAGGGCATAGAGAATAAAGACCAAATAATTTCAAAACAATCCTATTTGATCACACCACCAACCATTCATAGAGAATTGCATATAAAAACAGAGGGTTAGCTTGGCCTCTGCCTAAGCAGATTCCAGGGAGGCTATATTAATAATCACCACTTAATGGGAACAACTATTCAAAGCCTCACTCATTTACAAACAAAACAAAGCAAAACACTAAAGTATCTTACAGATGGTCTTCAAACCACTTTCAACACTTCCAGAAAACTCACGGCCGACACTGCTTAACAAATCTCGATTAGCCACCTGTAAACAAAAAGTATAGTGGTTAAAATATTTTCACACCTTAAAATAGAAGCCAAATCTTCAAAAGAAAAGCTCATACCCTGCAATAGGCCTCCATGGTAGCTTTCAGCTGAGGAAAGCTTCTTGTGGCAAGAATCATGTTAAAGCAAGATTCATCTGTCCCTAATTTCCCCTCACCAGCCTGATAGAGACGCTGAGCATCTTCCTGAGCCAGCTGGTGGTTAACATTCTGGTTCTCATCGCGATTTCCCTGCAAAAGAGGAAGGCAGGAATTAGAAGAAGGTGATACAAGTTCTATTAAAAAAAATAATAATTTTTTTCTGGGACTTCCTGGTGGTCTGGTGGTTAAGACTCCGCACTTCCACTGCAGGGGACAGGTCCCCATGACAGGGACACGGGTTCGATCCCTGCTCAGGGAACAAAGATCCTGCATGCCATGTGACAAAAAAGTAAAATAAAATTGTAAAAGAAAAAAAAAAGTTTTTCCAATCTAGTCACTTCTGGATTTAAAGGGACAATTTACTAAAAATTAATGTATAAAGTTTGTCACACTTATCTTTCATTTCCAAAGAAACTATACTAGTGTAACTAGTACTTTATTACACTGCCAACTTTGGATTTTATATGACCATGGTTTAATGAGGTTATATTAAAATGAGAGGTTTTCAGGGCTTTGAGAGCTAAATTAAATCAGAAAAGTTTTCCATGAAAAATCACACACACGTTTTATTTTTGAAAGTGTGGAAAATTTTATTAACATTCACTTTAAAAAGCTTTCTCTTGGTACACCAAGAGAAAGGGGTTCTTAAAAAAGTTACTCTTCAGGGTTTGGTCCTTGGTTTAGAAGTTTTGGGGTTTTTGTTTTTGTTTTTATTCAATAAACATTTATTAACAGGTATTAAGAGACTAGGCATGATAGAAACCACAAGAACTGGAAGTGACTATGGCCACTCCATTCTTCCCATTAAGGAGATAAAAGATGCCTCCACAGTGGGATTAGGGTTATAACTGAGGTCTCTGGGAATTAAGTGCAGGCTCAGAGCAGGGAATGACAAATGGCCCAGGAGAGTCCAAGAATGCTTCTCTGAGGAGGTGGCTTGAAGGGTGGTAATTGGGCCAGGAGAAACAGAATGGTGTGTGTTGAGACTGCAAAGTATGACACCTCCAGAGGCTGTGGCCACACACACACACTCGTGATCTAGCAAGTCCTGAACACTAACAATGCAGCCACTTCTATCCTCCGGGAGAAAGCCTTCTGCCACGAAAGGAATTTCATTTTTCACTTCTCTTGTGATAGGGTCTACTTCTATCGGTTCATGTTCTGAGCCAATAAGCACCGTCCCCTGTTCAGTTCGGAGAGAGAAGCACTGAGGTTTCCTGGAAGCTGGATATCCCTGAACTCCAGGGTCTGAAGTAACTTTAGATTTCTCATGATGAAGCGACTACTGAGCCACGCTGAGGACCTCCTCTAATAGGAGATATAAACTACCACTCAAATAAATTATGAGTCTGCTTAGCTGGGATTTAAGATCAATATGCATTATACTGAGTTCCGCTTTGTATTCATCCATATAACTATAAGGTATGGAGCACTTGCTTTGTACCAGGCTGTATTAGTCAGGGTTCTCCAGAGGAACAGAAACAACAGGATGTGCTAAGTGGTGGGGACACAAGAAAGACAGGGCCCCTCCCCTCAAGGAATTTAAGTCAAAGGAGGGAGTATATAATATGGAGGTTTCATGAACGTCCTTTCATTCATCCAAGTGTAATCTTAATATACAAGTATTTATTATGAATGTATACACGAAAATGACATGTGAGCCTTTTAGAAGAAGTTATAAATAACTCAAGTACTGCTAGCCTGTACCAATTTATAGACCAAACTCTTCACTGGGAAGAAGAGAGGGAGGGCCTGGGCCTGAACAAGAGTAAAGCTTAGATGGGTAGTTGGTTTCTCTCAAAAATATCAATAGAAACACAAACCCAAACAAAGGAAAGGCTGCCCTCTGGAGTCTCAGTGTCTGTCTGAGCAACAAAATGGAGAGGTGTTCCTTGAAGGTGAAAAACTGTCTCCTGAAGAGCACTGGGCACAAGGCATGTGTAGAAGCATATTCTAAATGGGCTACTGAACACAGCACAGGCAAAGGAGCTCAGGAACAACTCCCCAGATGATTGCCTTTGGATTCAAGCACATAATACAGTCCCATTTTCCTAGGAAGCCACTCCCTGGAATAGGGACCTTTACTTTGAAAGATGGCTGGGCCTTGAACCCTGCATAAAGAAATATTCAGCACCTCATTAAAGTCTTAATAATCATTTTTTAGCATTAACTCTCTGGTCCTGATTTTCTTTTCATGCTAACCTACTCCCCTGCTCTGTTATTCTGTTGTGGGTAAATTCAATGTCCTCCCATCCATTTGCTTTCTTTTCTCATTTCCATACCCACGCACTTTGGCACACTGTCTTTTCTGCAACTACCTCCCTTTGCTGTGAAGAGCCTCTCCTCTACTTTTAGCATCTTCAAGACTGTCCAACCTGTGCACTAGCAGGATAGCCAACAACTCCTGATACTGAATCAGTGTGCTAGTATTTTGCCTCATCTCTTTCAAATATACCCTGATTATCTCATTCTAAGTGTATTTGTAGTATCATTCCAAATACCCTATTTGGAGAATTTTCTGCCACTTTTCCAGCACATTTGGGGAATCAGAACAAGGAGGGTACTAAGCACAGTACCCACAGTACTAAGTACTGTGAACGCTGAAACATTTTCTGCATTTCTGGCTCTCCTCACAGTCCTCACTCTTGTAGCACTTGCATGGCGGACCTACATACCTTCAGTTGATGGTCCGACTTAACTGGCAGTACAATGCTAAGCTCAAAAGTACAGATTCATCGCCATTCTAAGACACAGAGCCTCAAGTTGATTTCTGATTTCATACAACCTTAAAGAGGTTAATTTCTGATTCCTTACAAAGGCCAGATTTGCAGAAATAAATTTCAGTAGTGACTACAAAGAAACCTGTACAGTGGATTCTGCATTGTCCCTCCTAAAGATGTCAAGATTCCAAGGGGGCTAAATATTAAAAGGAATAAAGAATGGCCACTGGCAACAGGCAGTAAAAAATGTTCCCTCCACCAACACCCAAACTTTCATGCTATACTCACCTGGCACATGGATACAAGTAAACGTTCAAAATGCCCTGATGTATCTGACCTAATGTCCTTTTCAAGGTCTCGTCCAAATTCTGATTGATAACATCTGACAATTTCTCTGATTTCCTGATTTGTTCTTGTGCATAAAATTTCAATCAATACACGTTCCTGAGTTCCTACTCCCTATGTGAAGTGAAGAAAGGGAGAATTATACAACAAATCATGAAATTTCTGAAAGTAGTTAAATCTTACTGTTCCATCAAATATTTCTTTAGCCTCCAGACCTAAAAAGCTCTATATATTCAGATGATATAAAATAATGTACTGATTTAGCTGTCACTATAAATTCAGAACTGCCAAAATTTATGGGGCTTTACATTTGAAATAGGACAAAATACTCAAAGTAAATGCCATATACTACCTTCATTGCATTCTGTAAACTCCAGGCATCATAATACGTAGGTGGCATGAACAGGGCAAGGATCAGTTCTTCCATATTTCCACTTAACTCTGACTTAAGATCTTTGATTAAATCCTGTTAAATTACAAATACAAACTAAGTATATGTGCTCTCCAAATTTTGTTTTGCTTAAATTTTTTAAGGACAATATGAAAAAATGGAATTGAATTGCTATATGAAAGCCTCAATTGCTGTTCTGAATATTATATACTAAGGAATAAATATTTAAGTTTATTACACTCAAGCAGATATATTTTACTCATTCTATCAATAAACACTTAATAATAAATTTATTATAGTTCCACCACCACACTAGGTACAAAATAAGAGGTATAGGAAACAAAGAATAATTCAAATTAACAAAATGATAAACAGATATTTACTTAGTATAAGAAACTGTTCTTACTCTATGAGGAAACAGAAATTGTCATCATCGTGTTCTTATTTGAAAAGATAAGATAAACATTTTTAAAAAGTTAATATAAAGCAGCCTGTACTCCAGCGTGAGATGAGTAAGTAGCACAGAAATAAGCTGAAATAGGAAAAGTTAAAGTGGGCTAGAGAGCTCAGAGAAAACTTTTAGTCCAGATCTTGAAGAATATGTAAAAATTAGCAGGCAAAGAGAAAGAAGAAAGGTATTTCAGGCAAGGAGAAAGAACACAAACAAGGAACAGAAAAGTGGTTCCCAGCCTTGGCTATATGCATTAAAATCATCTGCAGAATTTTTCTAAAAAAAAAAACACAAACAACACTTATGTCAAGAATGAATACCCAGAGATTCTGCGTGTGTTTTTAAGTTTGAAAAGAGATTATGATACTCAGCTAAGATTGAGAATCAACAGTATAGAGGCAAGAATGAGCAAAGCTTGTTCAATGGAACAACAAGACAACCAATTTTGTTAGAGGGTAATGTTTTCAGAGATTAGTAAAACAAAGTTGTAACTACATGCTTGGATTATTACCTTGAATACCAAGCTAAAGAGTGTGGATCTGATTCTGCATGTTGGGAGGAGTTGCTGGAAACTTTTACGTAAGAAAATGGCATTGATATAGCAACAACAGGCAGTATCAACAGGCAGGACGGACTATGACGACAGAGGCTATAAATGAAATTTAGGCTACTGGAATATTTAGGTAAGAAGTAATAAAGGCTTGGACTTGAGTGGTGGAAAGAAAAAAAGGAGACAGAAGACACATTTTTAAAGAGCTCTTTTACAGATTAGATCAATAAGACATAGTCAATAACCAGTTGCTAGGACAAAGCAGTGCCTGGCATACAGTAGGCACTGAAACAATATTCACTGATTAATTGACAAAGAAGAGTGTGGAATCAAAGAAGACTCCAAGGCAGGCTAGAGGAATAGTATTTTTATTAATAAGAAGTCAAGAGAAAAGGTGGCTGTGGGTAAGGAAAATAGGCTGGGAATTTAGTTTTAATTCAAAGGTGCTGTATGAGAAAATTCAGGACAACGAAGCACAGACCACATGTGAACTAAAGAAATTCATAATGTGGAAAATACTTTTGCGAGAAAAGTGAGTCTGATGCTGAGCCCTAAGAGAAACTAGAGTTTGTGTCACTTAATCAGCCTTAAGACTAAGGAAGTGGATTTTGGGTTGGGCAGGCAAAGTAGAAAAGATGAGGTGGGACCAGCCAGTGGAACTCTACTTCCATTCTGAGAAAAGTAAACTGGATTCAGAGGATATCGGAAAATGTTTAGGATTCCTATCTAAATGGCAAACCAATGCTACCCAGTCTTGCCCTTTATATTTGAGAAACGATGACACCTTTCAGCCACAGAATCTTGCTGGATTTAGTCACTGATCATCCACTCAACAAATATTTAAGTGGCTATCTGTTAGTGTTCCTGTACTTGGTACTATAAATACAAAGATGAATATGACATGGTTTGCCTGATGGGAGCTCACAGTTTTGGGGAGCGGGCAGTGACGTTAGTTACAGCAGAGGTTTTACAAAGTGCTATGGGACCACAGTGGAAGAAGCAGCCAAATTATGCCAGAGCAATGAGAGAAACTTCACAAAGTAGCTTAATCAAGACAAATCCTGGAGAATTTGTTTGCCATGCAGGAAAAAAGGAAAAGTTGTTCCAGGACAAGAGAACAACATATACCAAACACAGAAGTATGTGTGCAGGGAATGGCAAGAAGTTCTATGAAGTCATAATACAAGATATGTTTAGAGGGAGGAAGAGGAGTGAAAGATGATACCAGGGACCAAAAATAAGCAAGGGCTACATAAGAACTCCTTGAATCCAACTGTAAGGAGCAAACTGAGAACCAAGCTACTGATCAGGATTGTGGTCATTATCTACTTTTTACTGAACATGTGTCACCTACCAGACATAGTAAATAGGTATGACTGTGAGATCAAGGACTACTCTAGAATTGGAAAGCCTTCTAAGAGAAATAAATATTGATGGGACTTCCCTGGTGGCGCAGTGGTTAAGAATCCGCCTGCCAATGCAGAGGACACAGGTTCGAGCCCTGGTCCAGGAGGATCCCACATGCCGTGAAGCAACCAAGCCCGTGCACCACAACTACCAAGCCTGCGCTCTAGAGCCCACGAGCCACAACTACTAAAGCCCGTGTACCTAAAGCCCATGCTCTGCAACACGAGAAGCCACCACAATGAGAAGCCCACGTGCCGCAACGAAGACCCAGCGCAGCCACAGATAAATAAATAAATTTATTTAAGAAAAAAGAAAGAAAGAAATATTGAATACACCTCTCCTGGGGTCTCTGAAATCTAGTTGTCTCTTCTTTGTACTCACCAGTACGAGTAAAAAGATAGTAACCAACCTGACAGAATGCAGGGTGTAAGGCCACTGTTCATGCTCACTCCTGAAAAGGAAACAAAACATACCTTGCCATACATGGTCTTAAAAGCTGCTTTAATTTTTTGCCTTTGATCATTGGAACGATTGGCCACAACGTCTACAATTGCCTGTTCGTCTGTACCTGAAAGAACCATACATGTCTAAGTAAGGATGAGGTCTGTGTGGGGTGCTCCTTGATGACATCTTTTAGATGCTTACAAGGTGTCTGGTGCCAGATTAAATTGAGGGATGTGCACACAGGCTCACATATAAACTTGGTTTATGATATAAAGCTTATTTTTACTCTACAATCACTTGAATTTGATTGTAAATGAGACAAAAATATGTTTTCCTCACCAAAACCCTTCATTGCTTTACGAAGAATTTCTGCATCTCTCATGGCATCGAAGTTGGCAGCAGGTTGGATTGTTCCTTGAGTTCCCTGAGTCATCGAAGCAGGCTGAGAACAAGAGGCATAAAATCCAAATCAGTTATTGTGGTAATCATTTCACAATACATACATATACCAAATCAACATGTTGTATACCTAAAACTAATACAGTGTTATATTTCAATTGGGTCTCAAAAAACTGGAAGAAAAATAATATGAAAAAATGTTCAACATCTTATTAAAAAAAATACTAACTTAAAAAAAAAAGCCAACTCCGGTTTCTCTGCTTACAGGAAGACAACTTAAGACTTCTCCGATTATGGGACTTCCCAGGTGGCGAAGTGGATAAGACTCCACATTCCCAATGCAGGGGGCCCGGGTTTGATCCCTCATCAGGGAACTAGATCCCACATGCATGCTGCAACTAAGAGTTTGAATGCCACAACTAAGGAGCCCACCTGCCGCAACTAAGGAGCCCATGTGCTACAACTAAGGAGCCAGTGAGCTGAAACTAAGAAGCCTGCCTTCTGCAACTAAGACCTGGTGTGACAAAATAAATAAATAAATATTGGGGGGGAAAAAAAAGACTTCTCTGATCATCACTCTTAGGCAAGGAAGCCAGTACTTAGGTTTTAGGATAAGGATATTTATTTTCATGGCTCATTCTGGAACAGACAGAGACTATCCTTCTCCCACCAAAAGACAGCCAGACACCAAACTTTCAGGAAACAAGAGAGTCAAGCTTGTGAAGATAGTCACAATCTTTCCATGCCTTGGTTTCCTTCTTGGTAGAACAGGAGGGCAAAAAAGAGATTGATCCCTGGATAGTGCGAGTGGCAGTGTTTTATTTAAAGAATATAATAATGGCTTTAGTGAGGTAGAGCCAGACTTGCCCAATGAGATTTCAAACAAGCAATATACTTTTGGTAATAGCTCTTCATTTCCTGTACGGGCCCTGATTATTAGACATAAATCATTTTATAATAAGAAAAGCATGAAAATGAAATTGATGACTACAGACTCTGGGAGTTACAATATTCTTCATCGATTTTATAAGGAAATAAACCAGAAAGCAAAACAAGGACTATATGTTTTTAAATACAAATCTATAAAGAAATTTAAAAATCACCATATGACAAAGACCACAGTACTAAGTGTTTCAGGCAAGAATCATCAATGGATGCTAAAATCAGTGGGTAAAAGTAAAATGAGAACCAAGATATTTGCATACTTTGTAACATTACAGCAGAAAACCTAGCAGACATCATCTGAAGCAAATGATCAAAACCAATTATCACCAGGAATGGGGTAAATCAACAACTAGTGCCTCCTGATATGATTCACTAGGGACACGACATCATTTCTGTGGTATTCCTGCCAAAATGGCATAACCTAGATTTAATCAGGGGGACTTATCAGACAAACACAAATTAAGGAATATTTTACAAAATAACTGGTAGTATTCTTCCAATGTATCAAGGTGATTAACAACAAAGACTGAAGAATTATTTCATATTAAAGGAAACTTAAGAGACATGACAACAAATGCAATGTTTCATCCTGGATTTGATCCTGAACCAGAAGGACATTACTGGGACAAGTGATGAAGTCTAAAGGTTGGGTAATAGTATTATAAAACTGTTATTTCCTGTACTGTATTTATGTAAGAATCTGAGTAAACTGTATGTATACAGGAATTCTGTACACAATTTTTACAACTTTTTTATAAGTCTGAAATTATTACAAAATTAAGTTTAAAAAAGTTTAAATACAAAGCTATGAAACAATTCATTAGTTTTCTTAAAATATTCGAATCAGGGTTTAAGAGAGATGGGATACAGCAAGATGATATCCCTTCACATTTTTTTTTTAATTTATTTATTTTTGGCTGTGTTGGGTCTTCGTTGCTGCACACGGGCTTTCTCTAGTTGCAGCGAGCAGGGGCTACTCTTCGTTGCGGTGCGCAGGCTTCTCACTGCGGTGACTTCTATTGTTAATGGAGCATGGGCTCTAGATGCGTGGGCTTCAGCAGTTGTGGCACGTGGGCTCAGTAGTAGTGGCTCACGGGCTCTAGAGCGCAGGTTCAGTAGTTGCGGCGCACAGGCTTGGTTGCTCTGTGGCATGTGGGATCCTCCCGGACCAGGGCTCAAACCCGTGTTCCCTGCATTGGCAGGTGGATTCTTAACCACTGCACCACCAGGGAAGTCCCCCCATCACATTTTTTAAAAATTAATTTTAATAATATATTTTATTTAACCAAGTATCTCTAAAATATCATTTAAAGATGCAATCAACATCATTTCAAAACATAAAATGATTCAGTTGCTTTCTAGGCAACTGAAACGGTATTTCGAGTTATACCCATTGAATACAGCAACAGCAATATGCCAACCAATATGCCCCTTTGTAGGGGCAAAGTGATTGGGGAGAAGGAGACCAGACCCTTCGACAAACATTTTTATGGTCAGTAATTCCTCCCACTCATCTCTACTCTCACGCCAACATTTTCTTCTACCAATAAGCCCTAACAATCATCCTTCAGTAGTTTCTAAGCCAGGAATGTAAGCAGAGAACTAACAAGAAATATTTGTATATTGGTTTTAAGGAAAAACTAAAATTATTCTACTTGTAGCAAATATTCAAGCAGAAAAAATTTTTCAACATATTGCCTTTACATGAGGCTTAATGTATCAAGCACTGATGAAAGTTTTCTTTGATGTAACCACTGTCACTAAAATCCTAAGCAGGGCAGAAGCTTCTGTTTATAATACACTGAACTAGACAGTAAGAGAAACTAACCCTCATCATGCACTATTTGACGACTATCATTTTCTGTCATCCTCTTGTTTCTAAAAACGAACAACCACCAAAAGACTTATTCCATTTTTCATCTAGAGGGAAAAATGGTTTTGTTTTATTCTTTGTTGAAAGTCTAAGTTTGAAGTGAATCTTCATCAAGAATACTATCATTCTGCAGGCATTATACTGAACTCAAAGAAATCAGGGTCTATATTCTTGAGGTCAAAACTCTAACTACAGAGGATTTCTCAGTACAGCAAAGCCCATACTATCTGCCACCAAAAGTGCCACCCTTTGCCTTCCATTTCATTCCTATCTTCCTGATGAAAAACTGCCATAGAATTAGAATTGGGTCAATCAGGAGAGGTCACCTGGCCCCAAGACAAAAACTTTCTTTACATCTTCCTATACACACACACACACCTACACATACACACACACCAACTTCTATCAGGGGATTTTCAGTGACAGGGAGCTCACCCCTCACAAGGTAGTCTATTTCACTTCCATCTATTCCACTTTCCATCTCCCAAAATCTACTGCTCTGTAACTTCCTGGTTTCAATTTAGGGTTGTAATTGTTATGCAAGATAAGCTGCATGTGTATTTTACTTTTAGTGTTTTTATGTTTAAAAATCTTTTATATTCAGTCATAAAATGATGTCTTTAAAAGCAAATGCATGCTTAAACTAAACTAAAATAAAAATTCTCATAACAAATGATTAGAATAACTACAGATTTATAATATGATTAATAATCAACAATTTTTTAAAAAAAAGATTGAAAGCAATTTACTATGGGCTTTGGAGGAATATCATTTACTGTATCAGCAAATTAGCACTGTATAACAGAGACCACTGGTCTAAGAGGCAGAAGAGCTAGGATCTAGTCTCAGCTTTGACTTTCACTAGCTGTGTGGCCTCTCTGGAGCTCAAAAATTCCTCAAATCTGGAAAGGAAGCCAGAAAATGGCTAAGTTTTTTTCTTCCAATTCTGTAACCCCTTACCAATCCCAGCCTAAAAAAAGCTTTAAAATGCTAGATCTTTATGAACAGACAATATGAAATGAGAAAATCAAGATAAGGTAAACATAAAACTGCTTATGTTCCTATTAACTTGCATAGGATATAAAAGAATTAACAAGTCAATTAAAGAATAAAACTTAATATTAAAATAAGGAGCTATATTGAGATAGGGCAAAGATTTGATATACAGGAGACCTTCTGAGACTCCTGAAAAATCAATTTAACAGACATTAATTGACTACTGTATTTAAACCCCTGCCAAGCACTACAGGGACATAAAGATAAAAACAGATACAATGAGCCCTCAAGGAAGTGGTGAGAGACAAATACAGGAGAAATTAGAAACAAATGAAGGCATATATAGGAGATCTAGTGATTAGTGAACATTAAAAAACCTTACTTCACTGCTATAATCCACAGAAACAGGAGAGAAAACAGGATAGGAAGGTAAGGATTCTGTATTGATCTGAAAGAAGAGTGGCAAGTTATAAAGGTAAAAAAGGAAAACAAAAACATACTTCATAAAACACTGCCAGAAATATCAACCACCCAGTAAGTTCATAGTTATACTGCCAGCAAGGGAGGAGGAAAAAGAACTAAAACCAATGCCAAGAGTCCAAGTGAATCACTATGAAAAAGAGTATGGGTGTCATCACCTGTGAGAAGGGACCTATGTTTGTCTTATTAAAGTCATCAGGACAGTACTTAAAAGCAGGTGGACCAAAGAGCATGGAGTCTAACAGAAGCAAAGATTAAAGTCTTAAGTGAACTGTTTTAGACCATCTCCTCTGCTTCATGGAAACCTCTAATGTTAGCAAAGGAGTAGTGCCCTTCTTTAGCATTATCCAGTTACCCAGACTAAATTTAAAAGGTAGGAAAAAAAAAAAAAATACCTGACTAGGGTAAGGAGATTGTCCTCCAGGGTACTGAGAAGGCATCGGTCCCCCAGGAAAACCACCTACATATTAAGAAAAAATACAGCAATCAGGTCTTAACTGATTTAATTTTTCAAAACAGCACTGATTTATTATGAATATGGAAACATATGAGAATATTCACACTATTCACTAGGATAATTTTTAAGTTTTATAATTTACTGAATCAAAAACAAACTTTGGTCACAAGGACCTTTTAAAATATTCCATGTCCTAATTTCTTTAAAATAATTTAACATAATTTCTTTATAAACAATACTCTAAAAAAAGAACAAAACACTTGAACCAGATTAAATTCTGAGTCCATCTGGAAAGGATGACAGGACATAGTTCTGGGGGTTGTTTCCTTTGTGCTATACTAATGAGCAGAAAAGTTCCTGAAGGTTTTGCTTTTTGGCTTCAGGACAGGTAATTTTTTTTTTATTGAAAACATAGGTCCTTATTACCATCTTGCTGATTAAACTTTTTCATCAAATTAATACACTTCATGAAACCATATACTACCTAAGAAGTATTTAGTATAAACGTTTACTAAAGACGATTCCAAACATAAACTACTAAGTTCCTTCAACAGCAACTGCAAGATTCAAAATATCAAGGTACTGTTTTTCTCTGGACAGTTAGTACATACCAGGTAGTGGGACCTGGGATGGGCCCCCGCCATAAGACTGTGAGGGTGCCTGTGGATAGCCAGAAAAGCCTGCTCCACTTGGTGGGGCTCCAAACCCTTGGCCTGGAGGAAGAACAAGAGAAAAAAAGAAACAAACTACAGTGACAGTTCTCATGATTGAAGTGAAAACTTTAGAAACAGTAGAAGAAAATATACTATTAATGCTATAGCAGTAGTCCCTTTTGGTCTAAATTCAATTTCTCAACAAATCCTTCCCCATTAAAAAATAAATTTAAAAAAAAGGTTACTTCATTCATCTGCCTCAATAACTTATAATACAAAAGTGCTAAGATTTTTGTTTGTTTGTTTGGTTGGTTTGGTTTTTTACATACTGTGGACAAAGCTGTCCTAAGGTCACAATCATGCCAAATGAAATATCTTAATCAGTTCTTAAGATTACAAATTATCAACCAAACCATTATATATTGGTCCTTTATTACCATGAGATTTATTCTAATTCCTTTCACAACAGAATTTTGGAGACTGCTCCCAGCTTTCATGCCTCCTTAGAACCTTTATCCTTCATCTTGCCAGCTAGGTCCTTACTGTCTAAGGTAGAAAGTAGGCTAAGAGCAACTCTGACCTCGTACAAAACAAGAAGGAACCGAGAGGATTAAAGAGAGAAGAAAAAAAATGCTATACTAATTCCACAACCCAGGACTCACCTCCAGGATAGGATGGAGCTCCCCCTGGCTGTGGGGCACTGGGATAGCCTCCAGGGGCAGGGTAGCCTCCAGCTCCTGGGTAGCCTCCAGCTCCTGGGTAGCCACTACTTGGTGTTGGTGGGTAGGCACCTCCTCCCACTGGAGGAAAGCCACTAGGATAAGAATACTGACCAGGAGGAGGAAAAGATGACTCCTGACCCGCAGGCTGAAAAACCAGAAAAATTTTCAAATGAACGTGATCACCGAGAAATAGAACCTAGCTAAGGAAACAAACAAAGATAACTGTTAAGGTCTAGCTTATTCTTTTACATATTAAAAAGCCCATTAGAAGTCCTGGTATCTCATACTAGTTTATCAGTATACTAGTTTTTCAGGACACTTGTTTGTCAGAATTCAGTTATATATAAATCTACCTGTGTTAGGCAAGAAGGGTCTGTTTCTCTATTTGGGAGTAAGAACCAGGCTTTTTCCAAACCTCAAGCCTTCAGGAACAACTAGCAAAGCTCATTAGTTCCTTCATTTTCCTAGCACCTGGAAATAATAGGAAGATTTGCCTCTCTACCCTAAAGAGAAGAATTCATGGCTTTCTTGCAACACATCTGGACCTGTGCATAACAGGGGGAAAAAAAAATAAGGTGACCTGAGTCATACACTGGGTGTGACATTTTGGACCTCAGTTCAGATCACACAATGTCTAAGTGTGGAGAGACTGTTACATGTTCACTAAACTTTTTCCCAGGCCACAAAACTAGACTACATTTCCCAGGACCCCGTTACAGTTAAATAGGACCATATGACTGAATACTGGTAAACGAATGTGGACAGAAGTAACATACACGACTTCCAGCCTGGTCCCCTTAACTTTCTGCCCAATCCTCTAAGCTCTCTCTTCCCCTCTCTTTTCCTTCATCTGCCAGCTGGAAGCAGAAGATCCAGTGGAGGACTCCAAGGCAACAGAGGATGGAAGGAGCCTGGGAACCCTCAAGACGACATGGAACAAAGCCTCCTAGCTCCCCACCACACCCTTCCCCCGGCCACCCCCACCACTGACTTCCAGGAGACTGAAGTAAGCAAGTAATAAGTTTTTATTGCTTTAAGTCATTGGGATGTTAGGGTTGTCTGTTTTAACAATTAGCTGATATTGACTGAAATGGTGGTCAGAGTCCAGTTTAGTACATAGGGACCTGGGAACATATTCATAATTCTCATCTCTTCAATGATAAATTGAGGAGAGCTATATATTCACTTTACATAAGAATATACACTAATCTGTATAGGCCCCTCTTTCTATTCTCCCAGAGTTAGAAAGAAGCCCTGCATACTTATGAGCATAAAATTGAAACACAATTCTTACTTATGCCTCAGCTATGAGGTTAGTCCTCAGAATAGTATAGACATCAACAAGGCAGAACTTGGTAGCACATTTATAACATGCACTCCAAATACTAAAAGTCTCAGAAGTACTAATCCAGGGACCTCTAATCCACTGCAATTTGTTACCTATGAGTCAAGCTCCTCTTAAGTTTTTTTTTTTTTTAAAGATGTTGGGGGGTAGGAGTTTATTAATTAATTAATTTATTTTTGCTGTGTTGGGTCTTCGTTTCTGTGCGAGGGCTTTCTCTTAAGCCCCCTCTTAAGTTATTTTAAATCTTCTAACACAAAGATTAAAAACCAGTAACTCAGGACTTCCCTGGTGGCACAGTGGTTAAGAATCCGCCTGCCAATGCAGGGGACACGGGTTCGATCCCTGGTCCGGGGAGATCCCACATGCCGCTGAGCAACTAAGCCCGTGCACCACAACTACTGAAGTTGGCGTGCCTAGAGCCCGCACTCCGCAGCAAAAGAAGCCACCATAATGAGAAGCCCACGCACCACAACAAAGAGTAGCCCCCGATCTCTGCAACTAGAGAAAGCTCACGCACAGCAACGAAGACCCAACGCAGCCAAAAATAAATAAATACTTAAAAACAACAACAACAATAAAAAACCCCAGTGACTCAGGATCGATTTAGCTTACCTACATGTTGTACTGAATCATACAGCATTTAACATTTTAAAATATTCATTTCCCAATTTTAACAATTGGGCAATTTCACATAAAATCCAGATTGTTGGCTTTACTTGAAGATATGGAATTATCCAGCAACACTGGGTCAGCCTCCCTGCATGGACACATGCGGCTTAACCTGACTAACTGCTGCCTTTCCACAGGTGAGCCAAGTCCCTGTAGTTCCCCACAACACCTGCCTTCACTCATGAACTCTACTCAGTACTTCTGGCCATTTGAATTTATGACCCCTGCTCTAGCATATTTGTAAGATCTGTCATGGGCTGGCTAGTTCTATACAAGATCTGTGCCAAGGACATGAGCTATTTTAGTATCATAAGTGGCAATACTTACAGGATATCCAGGGAAAGCTGGGTAGCCTGTGGGGGGATAGCCCGGGTACGACATTCTGTAACAACAATAAAAAATGTCTTCTGTAATTTCCTATAAGGATTAAGGCCTTTGAAGATATATTTTGTCATAGGGTTTAATCAAAACACACCTTCTGTCAAAAGAGTCTAGCAGGCAGACTGATTCAGTAGTTCTGAGATGGGGCCCAAGATTCTGTATTCCTAACTAAGCTTCCAGGTGATGCTATTGCTGCTGGTCTGTGAATGATATTTTGATACCAGAATATTTTGGCATTTCTGAATCTACCACCTAATTTGCCAAATTTTTCAATATGTGTTTTGGCTCGTCTCCCCAATACAGCTATAAATGATTTGTATTTCATTTTATCAAGACCCCAAACAATGACATATACACACTATTATATATAAAACAGATAACTAATAAGGAGCTACTTTATAACACAGGAAACTCTACTCAATACTCTGTAATGGCCTGTATGAGAAAAGAATCTAAAAAAGCGTCAATATATGTATATGTATATGTATAACTGATTCACTTTGCCATACACCTGAAATTAACACAACATTGTAAATCAACTATACTCCAATAAAAAAATTTTTTAATAAAGGACCCCAAACAAATCCAGTTCAACACTTACAAAAGCCCACTATTTAATAAGCACTGTCCTAGGTGCTGATACAGAGATGGGGGGGGAGGAAAATGAGAAAATAAATTTAAGTTATTATAGTGCTCCTTATGACATAAGCACAGTATAGAAGCTAAAAACTTGCTAAATTGAGAATGAATGGGCATATATTTAGTCGAAGTTGAAAGAAAATAAGAAAACTGATCCAGTCAGTTTTAAAACAGTCATTTGGAATCCAAAGACCTGGATGCAAAGGACGTTAAATCATTTTTTGCTGTCTTCTTCCCCAAGCCCAGCTGATAAAAAAAAAAGGAGTAAAGGAGAAACAATATCATCCAAGAACAGTCAGATGGACCAAGGGTAAAAGAGGTCAGGGTCAAAATAAAGTGAAGAAGTCTGAAAATAATTTATGGGAGAAATTAATAATTATTTTATTTATTTATTTATTTTTTTTCCAGTACACGGGTCTCTCACTGTTGTGGCCTCTCCCGTTGCGGAGCACAAGCTCTGGACGCACAGACTCAGCGGCCATGGCTCACGGGCCCAGCCACTCCGCGGCATGTGGGATCCTCCCGGACCGGGGCACGAACCTGTGTACCCTGCATCGGCAGGCGGACTCTCAACCACTGCGCCACCAGGGAAGCCCAATAATAATTTTAAAGGCAACAAGTTTTATAGCACCAAAGACTACAAAAACAATTTAAATTTCTAAATCTCAGGAACTGTTCCAGTGACAAAGTCCTATTTCTACAGCCTTTAGCTACTACATTAAATCTTACCTTTAAAGGCACTAGAGGAATTACGTCAACAAGAGTTTCTGAACAGAATGAAGATAAAAACTATCCGTACATGAGAAAACTTAAAGCAACTTTAAGAAAATGAATCTGGGTACATTTTGAAATATAATTATATAAAGGACTAGAATGCAATTCTATTTCCAGGATGTACCTCATAAAAATACTTACACAAATGCAAAATTATATACGTTCAAAGCTATTCATTACACACTATTTGTAACAGAAAAAGGTTGGGAATTCCCTGGCAGTTCAGTGGAGAGGACTCAGTGCTTTCACTGCCATGGGCTGGGTTCAATCCCTGGTCAGGGAACTAAGATTCCGCAGGCCAAGTGGCACAGTTAAAAACAATCTAAAAGTCCATTAATAAGGAACAGGTAAAACAGATTATGAATAGCCATACAATGAAGTGTTAGGCAACTATTAAAAATGAGCAGCTCTCTTTTTACTCATATGTGAAACCACTCTAAGTCATATTCAGTGGGAAAAAAGCAAGATGAAAAACTACATAATTTGCAACCAAATGTGTAAAAATTACATTTATTTGCTTGTATATAGAGAGAATATCCCTGAAAGTATACTCAAGAAAGTAGGAAACAGTACTCCACTGCTGCCTCTGGAGAGGAGAGCTGGGGCATAACAAGGAGATTTTTCAATGTACTAAAAAAAAGTGCTAAGTGTCCTTTTGGAATTATGCATGTATCATCTATTCAAAACGCAGATTGAAAAAGCTTTTGTAAAAAGCTGAAACAAACCCGAGTTTGGTGACTCAACAAACTACTCAACTTTGCCCAAGGAATAATCAGACTATACCAGTGAACCAGAACTTTTATTTCCTTTTCAACATCCTCCGTCAGCAACTACTTTTAAAAGACTAGAAAAGCATTCTTGGTTTTCCAAACCATCTCCACCCAGTGAGTCAACTACTAAAAGGGGTGGGTCTCACTATTCAAGTCTCAGAGATGGCATGAAGCCCAGGAACACAGGAGGCAGCTGTTGCAAATTTATGAAACAAATACAAAATAGAAAGGGTGTATGAAGATGGCCAACAGCAGATACTACAATTTTCCAAAACCTGCCTCTTGATTGGGAAAGACCATTTAAATCTGTCAGCAAGGGCCCTTCAATAAAGAATTGGAGGCACGACTAGGCTCTGCATGGACAGGGTAGGCAGTCACCACCAGTGAGGACTGAAAGGAGGCTTCACTTTGCAGTGGTCAAAATTCTCTCTTCTACCTCCCTATCTAGTACTTGAACTCCTTCCCTGCCTGATAGGTAACTCATTACACTCATTATCTAATTAGGACAGATTATCAGATCAGCTCCCCACCAGCTGGCAGAAATTAGAGAGTTTGAAGGCAGTTGGACGACTTCTTTTCATTTCTGTCACTTTATGGTAGACATCAGCCATCTCCTGTAGAATTGTTCACACAGGTTGGGCTCAAATCAGCACACGTTTGCTGCTGCTAAGGTACTAGGAATCTAATCTGGAATGCCACTTCCCTGAATAGTTTCCAAGAATTATAAACCTGAACCAGTGTACAGTTTTAGGCTTCCGCATTCTGTCCTAGGTTCACTAAGCAAGTACAAACGTCCCAAGTTTCCCTAAATTTGCTGTGTCACCAGGAAGTCTAGTCACCAGCCGGACTTAGCTTTCGGTGCTGCTCACCGGTTTTCCTACTCAGCCCTCCTTGGGGTCGCTTCAGCAGGGCCATCCTCTGGCCTCAACCCCTCCACCTGTGGTCCACCTGCCTGCGCGGGAGGCCCCTCGGGCAGTGAGCTCCCTCGGACCTCCGGACAGCCAAGGGGCACAGACGACCGGCGAACAGGACTTCCCGTTGCCCGGCCGCCTCGCCGATCCCGCCCTAATGCGCCCCCGCCCGAACGCCCCCACCAGGCAGCCCGGGTCCCAAAACGCGCACACCGAGTCACCGGCCACTCCCGGGGCCCACAGGCTCCTCCAGCGCCCCCCTGCTCGGGGACACACGCGGGGCCCCGCCCTCTCCCGGCTGGCAGGCCTCAGAGCAGGCCGGGGCGAGGCGACCGAGGGGGACGAGGGATGGCAACGGTAGGGTACGCCGTTCCTCACCTGACCCGGTGGAGCAGCCTCTCGTCCCAAACTGATCTCGGGCAAGATGGAGCCGGGGGCGGGCCCGGGAAGGGCGGGGCGCCGAGGGCCGCCGCCCGAGGCCGTTAGGATCGCAGGGGGCGGTGCCGACAGGGCCAGTCCAGGCGGCTGTCGGTGCCGCTGCTCCGGCTTTCCCTTCCGCCCCGCCTCGCCGCCCCACCTGCGAGAAGACGCTCTCTTCGGGTGCACCAGCCAGTTTTATCACAGTTCCTTCTGGGCTCTCTCAAGCCATTTGGGAAGTTGAAGCCGTCCTGAGGAATCCCGAAGCCCCTTCAGTGGTGGGCGGCAAAGAAGGGCTCGAAACTGGGAGGCCAGGGGCAGCCTCTCCGCCTGATGTGCCGTTCTCCCTATCTTCTGAGGACAAAGACGGTGTCTTTTATTAGTCCCTTGTGAATTGAATTAATATTTATGAGGCTCCTAGATAGTGGGAACAGGAGATGCACTAATCAAAACCACTCCAGAAGGGAGTTGTTAGGTGATTCCAGGCTCCCCTCACACTAGAGCCCTACCATTAAACATTTGAGGCAATTTCAAGGGCCCAGACCAGTATCTTAAACTCATTAAGAAAGTTTATATTCCAGAGCAAAGAACCAGTTGGCTACCTTTTACAGTGGTTCTCAAACTGTGGTCCCCAGACTGGCAGCCACCACATTACCTGGTAACTTGTTAGAAATGCAACTCATTGGGCTCCACCTTAGACCTAATGAATTAAATTCTAGAGATGAAGCCCAGCAATCTGTTTTAACAAGCCCTCCACGTGGTTCTATGCACACTAAAGTTTGAGAACTATTAACCTATTACTCCACATGCTTTTCTACCCAAAACCTTCCTCATGGGGGTGGGATAGGGTGGATTAAATTTTTAAGTGGCAAAAACAAGATATACATGGCCCTAAAACAGGGGTGAAGTGGAAGGTACTTGAGAAAGGTCACTGCCAAATTTGAACAAAACTGCACAACACTCTGGATACCCAGCATTAATTCCCCAGCTCTCACCAATCGGTCTGGAAAATATTGGGCCTTTCTGTCCAATCTGCCTGGAGACCTCTGGAATTTAAGCATTCCCTAAGAAGCCTGTCCTTACTCCTTTGCTCTATATTACTACCTAGGTGATCTCATCCCCACCCTTCCCTCTGCCTTAACTATCAGCTTGAGAGGTTATTTTCCAAACCTCCTATTTCCCGCCCACTTTCCTGAGCTATAGGCCCAAATATCCGATAGTCTATTCAGGTAGATACCACTAGATTTCCCACTTCATCCTTTCAATTTGTCCTTCTTTCTTGACATACAAGGACCTCCAGGGCCAGAGACCCTTTCCTCATGCTGCCTCTGCCTAGAAAGCACTGCCTGCCTTTTAACAATTATGAATCTATTAAGACTCAATTCAAAGATCACCCATCTCCTTCCTGCCTCAAGAAGCTTTTCCTGACCTTCTTTTCTTTACCTTCCCTTGGGTAGACTCCCTTTTTTGCACCCAAGAAAACCTTTTATAGATGTCTGCTGTGACACATTTAACAGGAGTCATAGGCTTCCCTGG
Organism: Tursiops truncatus; assembly: GCF_011762595.2. Classification (NCBI taxonomy): domain Eukaryota; kingdom Metazoa; phylum Chordata; class Mammalia; order Artiodactyla; family Delphinidae; genus Tursiops; species Tursiops truncatus. Next base: position 58,805,734 of record NC_047049.1, on the reverse strand, counting down.
TGGCGCAGTGGTTAAGAATCTGCCTGTCAATGCAGGGGACATGGGTTCGATCCCTGGTCCGGGAAGATTCCACATGCCACGTAACAACTAAGCCCGTGTGCCACAACTACTGAGCCTGCACTCTAGAGCCTGCAAGTCACAACTACTGAGCCCACGGGCCTAGAGCCCGTGCTCCACAACAAGAGAAGCCACCGCAATGAGAAATCTGCGCACTGCAACAGAGTAGCCCCCACTCACCGCAACCAGAGAAAGCCTGCACGCAGCAACAAAGACCCAACGCAGCCAAAAAAAAACCCAGTAGTCATAGCACATGAGTATTTAACTTGCCTGTATTCAACCACATGAACTTAGCAAAAACAAAACACCTCTGAAGGTCATCATATGCTCCAGAGTTCACATAAAATAGGAGACATTATGCTTCTCCTAATGTGAATATTGCACTGTGTTTAAACACACATACCGGACTTCCCTGGTGGTCCAGTGATTGAGACTGTGCTTCCAATGCAGGGGAGCGTGGGTTCAATCCCTGGTCAGGGAAGTTCTGCATGCCAAGCAGTGTGGCAGCAAAAAAAAAAAAAGAAATATATATATATATATATATATATATATATATATATATAAAATTAAAATAAACACACCTACGTTTTGTACAGACAGAGCAGTAATTTTGTCCCCAAAGGGACATTTGGCAATGTCTGGAGACGTTTTTGGTTGTCACAACTAGGGAGGAGGGTTTTACTAGTATCAATGGGGAGAGGCCAGGGATGTTACTAAACATTCTACAATGCACTGGACATCCCCCTACAACAAAGAATTATTCAGCCTGAAATGTCAGTAATACTGAGGTTAAGAAACTCTGAGTTAGACTAATCTTCCTAAATAACGGATTTGGTCATATAATTCCCTGATTAAACTCCTCCACTAGCTTCCCACTGGAACCAGAATAAAATCCAAACTCCTAGCCATGGTCTATTAAGCCCCACATAATCTGGCTACTGCCTACCTCTCTGATCTCATCCCTCTTCACCTTCCTTCTCAAGCACCAAACTCTGGTCAAAATGGCCTTCTGTCTAAACATACCAAGCTTGTGACCAAACACACCAGAGATTCCCAGGATCTTTACACTTGTTATTGCTCCTATTTGCAATGTTCTCTATTGCATGTTACATCTCAAATGTCATCCATCTCCTCAGAGAGGTATGTATTCCCTGAACATTGTAGCATTAGTAGCCCCACTGTCACTAACACCACTACCAGTTATACACACTAATCACCCTATTTAATTTTCTTTGTAGCACTTAAAAGCATATAAAATTCTGTATTTACTGTTTGTCATCTCCCCCTGCTGCCCTCGGAATGTACACTCCTTGAGAACAGGCATATCTCTAGAGTCTAGAAATAAAATGTTCAGTAAATACTTGGTTGACTACAACAGGGCCTCCCAGACTCAAGCCAATTATTTCATCCAGTGATCAACTAAATAAACAGAGGTCTGTTTCCAATAGTGGAGGAAATAACTGGCTCTGATAGACTTGTTGAGATAAGGATATGTTGGAATCCACAATGGAGTGTTATCCTAAGGGAATTTCAATGTAGTTTTGAAAATACAGCTTTTTCACTTCATATGCTGACTTTAGAAAATGTAACTCATTATATTGCCCCTGCTTAACATCAGTCTTTTATTAAACTGTAAACACTCTAAGGGTAAAAGCCATTTGGAATCCTCAGCATCTAGCATGAAGCTAAGGCACTTTTATGTACTGTCACCACCACTCTAAGCTGGAAATTTTTGTGTCACCTGTTACTGTGTGGTTTCTGTCTCCTGATTAGACTCTGATAGATATATCACATTTCACCCAAAACAATCAGTAATTAAGCCCTATAGATTTTACTTTCACATTCTAGCTACAAAATATTATCTACCTGTTTACTTTCCTTGTTATAGCTAGACCTCTTCTTTTCCCTAACTACTACCATTGGTCACTTTAGCTGATACATGCATTACATCATCTGAACCACAAAAATGGCATTCTGACTGGTTTTTCCATTGTCGAACCATCTTGCTCAGTAAGTTCAATCTATTTATGTTACTGAATAATATTCAAAGTGGTATGTATTCAATAATAGCTACCATTTATTAAATACATACTATATGCTAGACACTGTTAAGCACTTAACAAATATTCTCATTTTTTACACTCTGATTTAAAAAACTGTTTTTGGTAACAGCTTTATTGAGATATAATTCACTGATGTAAAGTGTACAATTCAATGGTTTTTAATATATTCAGAGTTGTACCATCACAATTTTAGAACATTTATATCACCCCAAAAATAAAGCCCATACACTTTAGCCATCATCCCCAATATGCTCACCATCCTCATCTCTATGCTGCCACTCATCTACTTTCTGTCTCCATAGATTTGCCAACTCTAGACATTTTATATAAATGCACTCAGATAATATGTGGTCTTTTATGACTGGATTTTCACTTAACATGAACATGGATGAGCGTATTTTCAAAGTTCATCCATGTTGTAGCATGAATCAGTACTTCATTCTTTTCTATGGCCAAATATTTCATTATATGTATATGCCACATTTTGTTTATTCACAAGTTGATGGACACTTGGGTTATTTTTACCTTTTGGCTATTATGAATAATGCTGCTGTGAACATTTGTGCACAAATATTTTCATTTCTCATGAGTACACACCTAGGAGCAGAATAACTGGATCAAATGGTAACTTAATGTTTAACTTCTTGAGAAACTGCCAGACTGTTTTCCAAAATAGCTGCACCATTTTACATCCCTACTAGCAGTGTACGAGGGCTGCAATTTCTCTACATCCTCGTTAACACTTGTTATTATCTGTCTTTTTTATTGTTGTCATCCTAGCAAAAGAAGCACTTTCTTTCATTGTGGTTTTGATTTGTATTTCCAGATGACTAACGATGTTGAGCATCTTTTCATGTGCTGATCGATCATTTGTATATCTTCTTTGGAGAAACATCTGTTCAGATCATTTGCCCACTTTTAAATTGAGTTATTTGTCCTTTTATTATCGAGTTGTAAGAGTTCTATATATATATTCTGGATGTAAGTGGAGAGGCTGAGGTCACAGCAAGTTGTAGAAATGAATATCCAGGGGATATCCTAATCCTGAGAGTGTGATAAGAGAAGGATGACAATAGACAGGGTGTGGTAGAATGGCAGACCCAAAAAGAGAGCTGATGTTAATCACTCCTTTGGCAAGAGAGAAACCTCCAATCTTGAGATGTTCTGTGTAGACAAGTAACACTTGGCAGTGAACAGGAAATAAGATAAAACAAGTGACTTAAGAAGCCCCAAACTGAGTTTATTGTGGTATAGACCAGGTGATAACAAACTCCAGTGTATTCAAGTAACCCTGATACACCCTGGGATACCTAAAATACAACACAAGGGCAAAAAGCTGCTCTAAAATTAGAAGTCCCCAAGAGAAAATAGGAAAATGAGACATGTATCTCGAAAAAGCCAGGAAGTAGAACAGTGTGCCAATCCTCACAACCTCCCCCACGTTCCCAACCACTTCTCTACTTCCTCATTTTTCCACTACTTCAAGTCATTAAGACTTCTGCATTTTTTAGCCCAAATTGCTGTATAAGAAGAAAGTCTTTTTCAGAAGAATAAGGTGCCATTCTTCTCCTTGGTGCCATCCGGTTAAAGTCAAAACGTATAACTTTCTCATGAAGGAAACTCTTAGGAACTTAAGGCTCTACAAAGACTGATATAAGGGCCTTTTGTCACACACTAAATCTAGAATCCTGTCTCCACACACTAAATCTAGAATCCTGTCTCTAGAAGCTACATGTGGCTAACCTCTTGGAAATGAGTCACATCATACAGGAGCTCCCATTCAGCTTAGAATCTACCAGGACAAGTGAATTAAGTTTACGATATAGTGGATTTGAAAGTTGGCAATAATCTGGCATCAGCAGGTAATTTCATCACAATCTCTGCATTTTCTAGACATCCAGTCAGGATCTGGCTCAGCTATTTATACCCTGCCATTTACTTTCTCTTCCAATTGCCTCTTATCCAGCTGGCAGGAGCTTCCAAGAAACGTGATATAGTAGGCACTGCAGTATACTGGCTGCTTGTTGGGGTTGGAGTAGACCTGTTCAGGTTTGAGGGACGCAAAAGGATTAGCTCCACAGGCTGTGATGTGTGTATCCATGTCCACCAGAATCTGCAAAGAGGCTGCCAACTCCTGCTGGCTATGGGAGACAGATAAGAAAAATTGCCCTGCTGATTATGAAAGAGATAGGAGAGGAACTGCTCATCAATCCCAAAAATTACCTAAGGCTGGACTAACGCAACAGCTATCCCTCCCTCCCAAATGTCTAGACTAACTACTCAATTAACTAGCATAGCACTTTGAAGGGATGAGAAAGCCAAGCATGGGAAGGAAGAAAATCCTCACCAGAAGGCAGAAGATGAGCAAGGGGGAGAGAAATGAGCTCATCTACATAGAGGTGTGAGTGAATTGGGGAGGTATCACAAATAGGAGGAGGTCAAAACCTGTAAACAGTAATCATTGTAGGGATCTCATAATCACAAAGTAGCAAGAGGGTGGGCAGCCAAGCCTCCATCAGGTCCAGGGAAGCATGGAAACCTATGGAACAAAAATGGAGATGGAAATAGAAAGGGGAAATGCTAAGGCAGACCCTAACCAACATACTTCTTTGACTGCGTCCACCCCTCACCTTGCTCACCTCCAATGCTCATTTACCACCATCACCCGCCCCAGATTCTTTAATGGAAAATTATGGACCCAGGTGTAGCACATATGGCTAATGATCAACCAAGGTCTTCATTATATTACGCTCAACCTGACCAAATGAATGGGGTTCCAAAGGTACAAGAGCCAGGATGGAAAACTCCCAGAGGACCGACCCTGTATTCCCCCAAACAAATGACTCTTACCTGGATGGAATGCCACCACCAAATCTGGATGGGCTATCTGCCCAGACTCTACCTGCTCCTCCCAGAAGTCATGATAGAGGCCCCTATGGCTACTAAGCTGAACTGTGCCAGGTTCCAGGAGTGAAGGTGAGGCACTCTGTGAAAAGCCAGCAGCTACATCTACACCAACCATGATTACATGGAGGCCAAGGTGCCCAGGAAACATGTAGCCAAGTTCATCATAGTCCCAGGGTGAGTGAGGAATGTCTCTGCATGAGAAGCACCAACCACGTGCACTGTGCTTCCCCCGACCCTCCCAACATTTATCCCCAAGGCCCGAAGCCCAAAGCCCAGTGTCAAGGGCCGTGACAGGGCATCTGTCAGCAACCGCTTCAAAGAGCCCTGCAGGACATCTGGATCTGGCCTTGGCCATCCTACATTGGCCCACAGGGTGGTCATGGCCTGACTACCAAGCATAGCATCCAGAGTAGCCTCTAGCTGTAAACGTCACATAGAAAACCAGGTGTCCCAGCCCTGTGCTCCTTCAGTCAGCCAAGACCAAGGTCCTGAGGGAAGGACAAAACCACCTGCAGGAAAGAAGGAATAAGAAATGACCTAATCCTTCCCTGGCTTCAATATTCCCTCCATGTTCATTCTCCCAACCTGTCCCCAAGACTGCCCTGTCCCACTCAGTTCCTCATTTTTTCCTCAAAACAACACACTTTCATATATTTCTCCAAGTACCATCAACTATGACCATTATGGCAAAATTCCCCAATACTGTCACTCCACCTGTGACCAGAGGCCATTCCATGAGACGGTCCACAGCTACAAGACGCAGCTCTTGACAAACCCTCCTGTGTGCTGGCCAGTCTGACCTCTGGCACTCTGGACCACAGTAATAGACACTTCTGCACCTGAGAGAATGAGGCCCAGAAACAGATGTTCCTATACCTCAAAGGTGAATGGGGGACTCCTGGGGAAGGGAACTGATATTCCTGCACCTGGGAAGAAAGATCACCGGGTGAGGAAAGTAGGGAGAGGAATGACAGCTGCTGCAACAAATTTGGGGACTATCTTTGGCACAGGAGGCAGGAGGGAGTGGGAACGTAATTTTTCTCTTGGGTTACAGTGACACCTCAGCCTCTGTCTAGAACTAACTTTTTACATCCCTTACAGAAACAAAAAAACAGCAGGAGTTTGTGGCTGCCCTGTTATCACAGGTGTGGCTTGACCCCAACCTCCCCAGACAGATACGGTCTTACCACTTAAGTGCTCAAGAGAAGAGAGGTAGGGCTTCCCTGGTGGCGCAGTGGTTAAGAGTCCGCCTGCCGACGCAGGGGACACGGGTTTGTGCCCTGGTCCAGGAAGATCCTACATGCCGCGGAGCGGCTAGGCCCGCGAGCCATGGCCGCTGAGCCTGCGCGTCCGGAGCTTGTGCTCCGCAACGGGAGAGGCCACAACAGTGAGAGGCCCGCGTACCGCAAAAAAAAAGAAAAAAAAAAAAAAAAAAAAGGAGGAGAGAGGTAGAAAGGATTATACTCTGGTCTAACCTCCCCATAATACCAAAATAATCAGGAGTCTTATAAGCAACCCTTTTCTAATTTCTCTGTGGCCTAGATCACACAAAATGAGGAGCAAGCCTGAAGTTATTCTGAAAATTCTCAGACCTTTCCTCCTGCAATGAGGTCTTAGAATAGGATCATTCCGGATGTCTCCCCTATTAGCCCCCAACTAATCACCTCTTGCCGGAGGACCCTGGAGTTTGAAAGGCCACTAGGGAGTACTTTACAGTGAGCACAGAATCGGAATGTGTCCTCCATCTTCTGGAACATTTCTTGAAGGCATCGATATCCAAAGCCTGATACAGGAGTATCCCCATCTAGCACCAACCTGCAGAAACAGCATGAAGTAGGAGTGGCAATAGGAAAAACACCTCCAAAATTTCTCATGACTCTTACCTTGTCTCCTATATATTTGCACCTCTCCTACTCCCATTGTTTCTCTTTTAAGCAAATTATATTTCTTCTATAGTAATAAAACTGGCAAAAGTCAGGATGAGAAAATCCCTCATTGCAAATACCCCATATTCCCCAAGCTATACTCCCTCTCCACCTTATGAATCACTTCTACCAGTGACAATATATCACTCTTCCATAGAGTTAGTCACTCACTTGTATTCTTCATAGCTTTTCATGTTCAGCTTTGAAGGATCAGCTGGGATAGGCCAGGAACATTATTCTCCAAGGAGAAGCAGCCAAGTGTATCAATGCTAGGTCCAGGTTTTGAGAGGGTCAGAGGCACAGGAGTCACAACTGTGGGTGGGGTCACAACCACGGGAGCCACTGATGAGGGGAGTTTCTTGTGCCTTCGTCATCGGGACCGTGGAGCCATGGCCTGTCCAGTGATACCTGGGGACTATACGTAGAACAGATATGGAATGGAATTTTGTAAGTTGGACACATATGATGCTTTTTCATATGTTTGACCTTTCACTTGTCATTCCAGTCTCTCAGGCCCAGGTATCAGTAAGATTTATTTCATATCTACAGATTATTGATCACCACAGGCAGTTGTGAAAAAGAGAAATAATTATATGTGACTATAATTATACATATATGTATTATACATGAAGTTCTATATATAATATAGATGCCTAGAAAAGTCTGGCAGGGCTCTTATAAAATTGATAACAGTGATTAACTCTGAGGAAGGGAAAAGGCACTAGGATGGGAATTGGATCGATAAAAGGGAACTTTAGACTTGTTTGTAATGTGTGACTTTTTATACAAAGAATATATTCGTATACTATTTATGTATTTTAAAACATCAACTTAGAGGAAAAAGCAACAAAAGTTTTGGTTGGGCTTCCCTGGTGGCGCAGTTGTTGAGAGTCCAACTGCCGATGCAGGGGACATGGATTCGTGCCCCGGTCCGGGAAGATCCCACATGCCGCGGAGCGGCTGGGCCCGTGAGCCATGGCCGCTGAGCCTGCACGTCCGGAGCCTGTGCTCCGCTACGGGAGAGGCCACAACAGTGAGAGGCCCGCGTACTGCAAAAAAAAAAAAAAAAGTTTTGGTTGTCCGAAACTACCATCTAACTAGAGAAACAGTCAATCTAATCTAGTTGGGGAAGGAAAACATTCATTTTAAAAGACCTATCATCACATTTATAAGCAATAAACCAAAAAGTAGAAATCAAATGCAATACCAAATTAGCACTACAATGCCAAGTTATGCACATTATTAGGAAAATTTTCTAAAAAGGTGAGTTCTGAAGTAGAACTAAACCCACACCCACTCACTACCTAGAGAGAACTCTTGTGGTGTCCTCCTTCCCTGGCCTGTCTTTTCCCATTCCTTCCACGCGGGTTGAGTAAACAAAAGGGACTATACTGGAAAAAATAAAACATAAATATTTATTGATAAACAGATAAAATCATTTGCAAAATACTATAACAGAAACAAATGTGAAAAACATACTTAACATCTATATGTCTTAGACGTTAGATATAAACTATAATATAAGGCAGTGTATAAATCCTACAAGAAAAGTGAAACTAGAGCACTAATGGGAGATCAGAAGAAGAGAGTCTCTCAGTTGGTGAGCTACAGACAGACTTTATGAAGCAGCAGTTGGAACAGACCATGAAATATGGCAATACTGTGAATACACAAAGATAGGGAAACAGGAACTCTAAACACAAAGAAGAGTGTGACCATAACAAATGTAGATGGGAAAATTCTGGGAACTAAGGAACTAGAATGGTTTGAGCTGGATTATTAAGTCTAAAGATCTAAGTGTAAGAGAGAAAAACTATATATAAAGTCTTAGGGGCTTCCCTGGTGGCACAGTGGTTAAGAATCCACCTGCCAATGCAGAGGACACGGGCTCAATCCCTGCTCCGGGAAGCTCCCACATGCCGCGGAGCAACTAAGGCCGTGCACCACAACTACTGAGCCTGCACTCTAGTGCCCATGAGCCACAACTACTGAAGGCTGGGTGCAGCAACAAAGACCCAACACAGCCAAAAATAAATTAACTAATGAAAAAAAATTTTTTTAATGGTAACTTTCATGTTAAAAAAAAAACCACTATAAAGTCTTAGAAGAACACAGGGGAAAAGCTTCATGATACTGTATTTGCCAAGTTCTTGAATACGACACCAAAAGCACAAGCAATAAAAGAAAAAATAGATAAACTGGACTCTATCAAAATTTTAAAACTTTTGTGCATCAAAGGACAAAGTGAAATGGCAACCCATAGAATGAGAGAAAATACTTGTAAATCATATATCTGATAAGAGATTAATATCCTGAATATGTAAAGAACACCTGAAACTCAACAACAACAAACAGCCCAATTACAAAATGGGCAAAAGACTTGAATAGACATTTCTCCAAAGAAAATATACAAATTTCCAAGAAGCACATGATACTCAACACGACTAATCAAAGGCAAATCAAAACCACAGACACCACTTTACTCCCATTAGGATGGCTATCATCAAAAAACTAGAAAACAACAAGTGTTGGTGAGGATGCAGAAAAACCGGAACCTTCCTACACTGATGGTAGGAATGTAAAATGGTGCAGCTGCTGTGCAAAACAGTATGGCAGCTCTGCAAAAAGTTAAATAGAGAATTATCATATGACCCAGCAATTTCACTCTTAGGTATACACCCAAAATAACTGAAAACAGGTATGCAAACAAATGCTTATACACAAATGTCCATAGCAGCACTATTCACAGTAGCCAAAAGGTAGAAACAAACTAAAGGTTATCAAAAGATAAATGAATAAACAAATTGGGATATATATATATATATATATATATATATATATATATATACACACACACACACACACACACACATATATATACACATATATATGTGTGTGTATATATATATATGTATATATATATAAATTCAGCCATAAAAAGAAATGTACTGATACATGGTACAATGTGGATGAACCTCAAAAACATTATGCTAAATTAAAGAAGCCAGACACAAAACGACACATTATATGATTGCATTTATATGAAATATCAAGAATAGGTAAATTCAGAGACAAAGCAGATCCGTGGTTGCCAAGGGCTGGGTGGAAGGGGGAATGAGGAGTAACCGATTAATGGTTATAGGCTTTTTGGGGGGGGTGATGAAAACGTTTTAGAACTAGATAGAGGTAGTGGGTGCACAACAATGTGAATGTACTCAATGTCATTTAATTGCTCACTTTAAAAGGATTAATTTTATGTTATGTGAATTTCACCTCAATTTAAAAAAGAAGAAAGGTATCTATAGAGATTTTGAAGCTAAAAAATTGTTTTATTCCCCAGATAAACTGCCTTCAGGGACAGGGAAATGAAGAGGATAATGCTGACAGTGGTTGTTTTTTATTGTGAATGAGGTAAAAGTTCAAATCAAGAATTGTGTTTTGTTACAAAAATGGTCTGACATTTAATCCTTCTGAACTAGATCTGTTAGGAAAAAACTCCAGAATCATCATTCAGCTGAGATGTAGGTGGCAGAACAATCAAACAAAAACCCTCCCCAAATCATCCAGCTAATATCCATTATCTTACAACATGGCTCTTGCAAACCACGGTCCTCAGGTTAATGGAGGAACTAATTTGATTTTCCTTTGTAGTTTCTTTCTCCTTGTCCTTTCATTCCACCCCTGTTCTCCCCCCTCATCCCACAGATGAACGGCCAGTTTCAGAGTCCACAAAACAGAGATAACTAAGTTCATCTGCGTATCATATCTTCTACATTCCCACCAATAAAGAAGAAATTAGACCTAAAGATAGTACATTATTTTAGGATTTAAGGGTTATCTCTCTTTCCTAAAGGGCAGATGGAATTGCCTTCAAACCTTAGGACACCATTTCCAAAAACTGACCTGGCTCTTCCCTCCACTTTTTTTTAAAAAAATTTATTTATTTTTGGCTGCATTGGGTCTTTGTTGTTGCGCACAGGCTTTCTCTAGTTGCAGGGAGCGGGGGCTACTCTTCGTTGCGGTGCGCAGGCTTCCCATTGCGGTGGCTTCTCTTGTTGTGGAGCACGGGATCTAGGCATGCAGGCGTCAGTAGTTGTGGCTTGCGGGCACTACAGTGCAGCCTCAGTAGCCGTGACACACGGGCTTAGTTGCTCTGCATCATGTGGGATCTTCCCGAACCAGGGCTCAAACCTGTGTCTCCTGCATTGGCAGGTGGATTCTTAACCACTGTGCCACCAGGGAAGCCCTTTCCTGCACTTTCAATCACCAAACATTCTCATCACATTCCCAGAACCACTGCAATTATAGAATAAGTACTCATATGCTGTATCTACCCAGCCCCCTCTGGCAAGACACCACCTTCTTAAACCTTGAAAGAATGGACTCATCTTTTCTTTACAGGTATGGAGGAAAAGTATCTTTGAGATAAATCAATAGTCTTAAATTCCAGAAGTAATAATAAATATCTTCCTGATATTCAACCAAAGGCCTTTATTCTGCAATGGAAGCCAATTAAGACCAGAAAGGTACTTATCCACCTTTCCAATGAGCGATCTTCCTCCAATGGAAGATTAAGTCCACTGGAAGACTGGATGAACTGGCTGGAAGTCAAGGGATCGATCACACAGCTTGGCGAGGCATGAAGTTGGTGAAATCCCTGATGCCATATTTTCCTCTGTGTCTACAGTGGGTTCCTGATACAAATGGATAATTTTCTGGCAGGAAGGTAAGAAGGTGGGAATGAGGAGCCAGGTCTTTGCATTTGCATCTGTATATATCATCAGGCTCATGTCTGAGTTTGTGTACCCAGCCCCCCTAGTTCTAACTTTCCTGCAATGAGGCCTAGTATCCTCCAAGTTTGGGGGTGGGGAGTTGACCTGAGAGAAACAAAGGCAGTGACTTGTGGTCTAATTTATTCCCAGTATATAAGAGAGAGAACACCAACACCAAGGACTGCAGAGGAGACATGAACTGGATGGCCTAAAAAAACTCTTATCCTTCATCTCTAAATTCTCTAAAACATTAGCTAGCTTATCCCCACACCTAGGTCTCCCATATTCACCCCTCCTTACCACCAACAGCCTCAAATTTCACCTAAATCATAGTCATCTTCTCACCATCTCCAGACCAGTGAGGCCCATCTAATTTTCTCAAGTTCACCAGCAAACAAAAAATGTCTTTAGGGAGTAGGGAAGAGAAGGGTGAGTGAAGCTCATCATTGGGGATCCTCAAAAGGGGTTAGGAAAGAGAAAAAGAAAAGGAGAAACACATTAGAAACATTGCTCTTAGGACAACATTCAGCTGCTTTATCAGTGATTAACACTCCCTGGAGTGATAAATACTTTACTCAACTATAAACTAAGCAAGCAAAGGAGTTGATGGAAAAGTAACTTACCCTGCTAAGCCCTCAGCTTCCTTCCTTCTCTCTTTCTTCCAAGTGAAGTAAATGCTTGATCTCCTCAGATCTACGTTGTGGCTGATTTGCAGCTGTCCCTTCATATCACTTTCCTTTGCAAACTGCTGAAATGCTGAGTCTCTGTGATAAGGTATGCCCTGCCAACCAGACAGACAACACTGAATTCTCCCTAACGAGGCAAATAAGGACCTGGCCCCCTGCCCTTGGACTTCTCTCTTTCTGACCTTCCTTCTCTGCCAGGAAGGCTCAGAACTCTGTCAACACTCCCAAACTCACCAAAGGCCAGGCAGGCTGAGGAAAGATGAAGCTTACTGCTTCCTGGACCTCTCTTACTAAGGCAGCATTTCTGCTCCCAGTCCACAGCGTCAGGAAAAAGCCCTTGGGATTAGTTCAGAAGTCAGTATTTGATTGGAAAAGGTAAACACTAGCCCAGAGGAACAGGAACCCCTAGAGTTCTAGATGTCAATCTAGACACAGGATGAGTTCTCCCAAGCCCCAAGTCCTTTTTAACGTAACAAACACTGCTCAAACACAACTCAACAGTGACCAATGTAGGTTTAAGTACAAATATGATACCCAGAAAAGGAGAATACAAATGGTCATTTAATGGTACAGAAAGAAATCAATTGGAGGGGAAACGTCCAGAATTAATTTGTAAAATTCAATTTCCCTGAAAGGAGAGCAAGGCACTTTCTGAGTGAATGTCATCAGGGGCATTCCACCTGTTTATTTTAAAAGAGGAATAAAATTTTCTGGAATATTAAAGTAAGCAAGACCAAAAACACACACTATTTCTAGGAAGAGAAAATAGAAAAGAACTCAAACATCTCATTCCTTCCTGTAATGGATGCTGATCCAGGGAATTTAATTCCACATTTCTAGCTCCTTTTCACTTAGAGCTATCAAGCTCCAGAACCTATCAGAGTTGTTAGTGCAGTGGTCCTATATGACTCTACGACCTGACGCTGCTTATATGTGGGCCTAGCTATGTCACTTACCTGCCTCTGTGAACATCAGCAAATTGGGGAACAGAACCACTTGCAATAAGGTCCTGGACCGTGGCAAATAAATCTATGCATGAACAGATGCAGAGAATGGATTCCAAAGGAACCCCAAAATGTAGAAAGCACAAACTACAAGCAGGGAAGGTGGAAGAAAAGTGTTAAGGATGCAAAAAAAACATTACATAACATTATGTAGAATAGCTGTGGACAAAGGAAAATCAGTTGCAACAGGCAAAAATCCTGAATAAAATAGGGGTAATTCATTTTAAGCAAAGGTTTCAGGCCAATTTCAAGTTTAACTGGCAGAAAATTGAAAGGTTTTGAGGTTTGTTAATGGCTGAACTGCAAAAGGTAAAAGAACTCAGATTGTCTTTTCTAACTCAGAAGTGTCATCTTTGAATATAAAGGGAGATGATATATAGAAAAAAACTGACATTGAATAGTTTACATTTCACCATCATTACTACTGTTCTGGTAGACATTTAAATTTACAATTTAGAAAGATCTGAACTTTTCACAATTTGCATTCATCATGAGTTACATTAAAAAAAAAACCTTTAAAAGTACTTCTATGGTTCGTTGTGAAACTAGTTAGAAGACAGACTAGAAAGAGCTTCCTATTCAACAAGTACAAAGGGGGCTTCCCTGGTGGCGCAGTGGTGAAGAATCCTCCTGCCAATGCAGGGGACACAGGTTCAAGCCCTGGTCTGGGAAGATCCCACATGCTGCGGAGTAACTAAGCCTGTGAGCCACAGCTACTGAGCCTGTGCTCTAGAGCCCGCGAGCCTAGAGCCCATGCTCCGCAAGAAGAGAAGCCACCGCAATGAGAAGCCCGCACACCGCAACGAGAAGCCCGCACACCGCAACGAGAAGCCCCCGCTCTCTGTAACTAGAGAAAGCCCGTGCACAGCAACAAAGACCCAACTCAGCCAAAAAGTAAGTAAAATAAATTAAAAAAAAAAAAAAGTAGGAAGGGATCTATGAGGCACTGGGTGATATTCTACCACTCTTCATGTATACCACTTTTTCTGAGTTCCATTTCTTCCTCTTATTTTCTTCTTAATTTTTGCCATTAACCCTAATTCTTCTGATTTGCTAATGATATTTTATGTTTACCCATGATTCCCATAAACACTATATAACCCTAGTAATGGACCTAAGGAACTAAAGAAGTTCCTGCTACCTGATATATTAGTTAAGCTCTTAATTTAGAGATGCATAGTTTTCACAGACCAATAACATCAAGAGAATATTTAAGGTATACAGTACATAATAACTGTAAAGGCAGCTCATGGACTGGGATGCAAGTTAATATTACAGCAAGCAGAAGCTGTAATGATCAACAATTGGAGTTCTGCTTGCTACCTTGAATTAGGCATGTATATATACTTCAAGTTAAATTAATGCTTTTTTTTTTAAGTCTTTATTGAATTTGTTACAGTATTGCTTCTGTTTTATGTTTTGGTTATTTTTTGGGCCGCGAGGCATGTGGGATCTTAACTCCCTGACCAGGGATCGAACCCACACCCTATGCATTGGAAGGCAAAGTCTTAACCACTGGACCACCAGGGAAGTCCCTAAATTAATGCTTTATAATGTGTATCATTATAATTATTGTTGAAAAATGTAATTAAAGTTGCTATACAATTATATTATTATAAAATGTTGAACAATATGCAAATTTCGCTCAATTTGCAAAATTCTATACTTATTTTGATTGTGACAAAGAACGAAAATGCAGTATTATTCTTTTCTTATTGTTAAAACTTAATAAATTTGAAATACTACTGTAACAAAATTCTAGACAATAACATTTTCTTTCAGTTAAAAGTTAAGTGAAACACTGATTTTAAATAACAGATTTAGGCCTATAATAGGCACCCAGAGTGCTCAGTTACTAATGCTCATGTAAAACAAGTATAAGCAAAGTAAAAAAAAAGGAAAAATTTATGAAGACAAGAATTTAATTCATCATATTACCATGAACTACCCATTAGATAATTTTCTCTGAATATCCCAATTCTACTAACAGGATTTTCTGATTTGCATGAGGTCAAATCAGACTACATCTTCCAAATAAAACCCAACACAGAGATAGGAGCAGCGGCCCATGCATGGAATTTATTGTGTGCTACTGTTTATAAAATACTCAAATAGTCCTGCACATGCATAATATTTCCAACTTAGAAAGGAGACCATACAGGGTGCACTTTCTGGCAAACAAACAATAGATGGTTCCGCTGCCTGGAGCTCTGAGTTGTATTCCAGGGCATGAGGGAAGCAGGCCACCAAAGTAAAGGGAAATACCAAACTACTGTGGCAATCAATACAGGTCAGTAATTGTGAAAAATTAGCACATGGTTCCATTTAGTCTAACCAAGCAGTTCTGTAACTATCAAAAGAAAATGTTCAACATGCAATCTTGACTTTTATGCTTCCACTAACATCTGAATGACTGAACAGAACTGTTGCTTCTATGCTGCACTGCTTAATCAAAAACACTTCCAGAACATTTTAAAATTTCCTTTGCATCAAAACATAAAATGATAGGAAGCCAGCAGTAAATCACCCTGGTGGCTATTTAAGCAACTTGAGTACTCACAGTAAACTAAAATTTCTCATAACATCTAGGTAACCTATACATGTCGTACCTGTACATCATAGGTCTATATATTAAATATTTGCAAAATGAAAACATGCATACACAAAATACGTCAAGTTTTACAGACATGATTTGAATTAAAATTTACTTTGACAATGTACAAACTTCTTTTAAAGTACCTTAAATGAGTAATTCTGTAATTCTTCATAATTCTGAAATTTAGAGATTTTCTTCTTAAATCTCTGGGGTGTAAATCTCAAAAGATCTGGGCAAGAAAGATTCTAAATTAGTTTTTGGATTTGTGTACAAGTAAGAGAGTCTGCCTAGAAATAGGTTATGCATTCATAATTGAAAAATACCAAGACTATATTACAGAATTAGCCACATTTAGGAACTACAGACCTGAGGTCAGCATTTTGTATAAATGCCAACTGGGTTTCTCAGCATTTTGCCCATAATTCAAAACACAGCTTAGTAACCTCGGAAATGTATTTTAAGACCATGCTAACTCATCCTTTAAAGACATTTCATGGGGGAAAAAAAAGTCCACATTATCTCTTAGGATTGTATTTGAAGTTATGGTTGAAAAACAAAATCTAATTCTACTGAGGGGAAAAAGAAATCTCATTTGTAAACTTAAATGTGTGAACCACAAGCATAAATGGAGGTGTAGTTGCCCTCCACTGGAAATTGCCCCAAGCCCCTTGCTCACTGCTCTCCACCTTGGCAGCGATGACCCAATCTTATCAGATAGCACAACATGTCCCAGGGCCCTCAAGCCTCCATCCAGGAAGGGGGCTGGGGTCTCAAAAGCACAATGGTTTCTCCAGAGGGACTGTGACATTTACAGTCAGCTTGACCGACCCCTCCAGCTCCTCGGGTGATCTGTCCATTTGGGGCCCGAGCTGTGAGAGTCCCTGGGAAGCCGTGGGTCACTGGGCACCATGGTTGCCAGTCCCGTGGTTCTCAGTGGCATGTGCGGTGTTCAGAGAATTGAAACCATCTTGCTGTACAGCATCTTTCCGGGGTGGCATTCTCTCATTGATCCTATCCAAACCCTTTGCCTCTTCAAAACTGCAGATTCTATGTGGTGGAGAGAATCCTCGTATTGCTTAACAAAATGCAAATTTGATACGTCAGTAATTGAAAAACATTTCTGAGATTTCAAAAACATAATTAATGATTTTTAAGAAGAAAGAAATTAGTTGTACATAGCAACATTTAAATCTTACTTTAACTGAAGCCTATCCCCATTCTAGATTTCCCCTTAAAAATGTGAAATGTTTAAACCTAAATATAAACATGACAGCTTCATAGACGACAAGTGTTACATAGCCTTAAAAAAAACACACACACAAAAATAATCCTCCCCTGCCCCCAAGACCTCCAGGCAATGGTCTCAGGGTCTCAACCTGACTTCTACTACATCAATTATCTCCTACCTCAGGCCCTAAGATCACCAGTGACTATCACAGTAAGGCAGCAACAAGAGTAGGGGCAAGTGAGGAGGCTAAACAAGGTTAATCCTCAACATACAAATCTGTACCAAGAGCGTGGGAGAAGAAAAGAAAGTTAAAATTTAGCAGATCAGAACTACCTTGGAGGTCAAGGTATTATCGCCCCATTACCACCAATATGAAATGAAAAAGGTAGGAAATGCCTCCAGGAGTTAGATCTGTGTTTGGCAGATTGTAAAACGTATTTATAGTTCCATATTTTAGGAGATGTTTTCCTTAATTCACTGGCCATTCACTGCCTGTTCTTTGGAAACCCAAATCAAAATAAACGGCAATCCTCCTCCAATAGTTATGGTTTCTCATTCACTTCATCTGGAGTGATGTATCCTCTATTATTAAAATGTACATTAAAAAAATTTCCATACTATTGGTTATAATTTGGTTGCTTTAATATGCAATCCCTGGGACTCAGAGTCTGTGCATGTGAACCAAGTAAGGGGTTGGGGCAGCAAAGCTTTCAGCAACGTGGAATACCAACCCAATACATGATATACGCGATGTAATATTATCAGCAAACACTAGCCCAGACTGCAGCACAAAATCACAGTGACAACTCTGCACTCTCAGGTGAATTACTGAAAATGAGTATGTCATTTTTATATCATGAGTATACCAAACCTACATCTAGAGAGGATTGCACTTCAGAATTTAAAAATCTTAGCACAGAATCATGCAAAATATGGAACAGATCTTTATTTGCAACTGTAAATGCTATAATATTATACCATAACATGCTGTACTCTAAAGAATTCTGGAACATTAAATGCTGGTCGCATTACTATACTAGAAAAGGGAAAAAACCAAATTGTCACTATGGAACTCAGTCCTTTTGATTTAAAAAGAAGAAGAAGAAAAAGATATGACTGTTAAACTTGATGAGTCAGTGAGTCTGATTCATCTTGGACTGTGCAAGCTAGAAGTAAGACACACCCACAGGACATTCACTGATGCCCACCCACACACCACAGATCTCTGCCCAGTGCAAGGACTCTGATCGTACCTTTTTCAGCCTCAATAGCCTCAACTGTGGCTGTACAGAAGTGAGCAGAGGCATGCAAAATGAATGAGAGAGATGAGAAGGGTCATATCGTACAGCAGAAAAGGCAATGATTACTTAAAATATAACAGTACCCCATACTACATTATCATTTACAATTTAACATATATAGTACCCGTATTAGAGAGCCCCATCCAATCCCCCAATTCCTGACACAGCACAGTTTACACACAGCACTAAGACACCATCGCTCAGAGCACAGAACACATAGACCTATTGTAAACACAGACACCTCAGCATCCATGCAAATGCACACTAGTATTAATTACCCATCTTGAATTCAGTATTTTGATGACGTTAGAATTTTCCAACATGTTTATTATGTCACATCCATCACAATCACAAGGAAATTCTCTAGAGTGAAATTATGATGGTAGAATTGCAGTAGAGCAAACAGAATGAGATTCTTTTCTTTCATGTCTAACTTATCACCAGTTGGTCCCCTAAGATATAAACTAGAAGGGGTCAGCAATGCTTTTCCTGTCACTTCTAATTCATAGGGCAAAGCATAAGCTGCAAAAGTTGGTATGGCTACAATGAAATTTATGGTCAGTAAACTTGGTGAATTACTCTAATTAGAACAGTTCCATAGTGCTGTCCTCTGTGGGTAATCTAAAAGGACTCCTCTTATCTACTAGAAACGTCCTTTCTATTATAACTGGTGTTCCAAATATCTAAAGATATCTAAAGATATCAACATGTAACATATATAAAAATCCATTTATGTTCAGTGTATCACGAACTCAAATCTACCTCAGTTACTAACAGCCTCAAGTGACAATAAGAAGGCTACTGAGCATGTTTTCAAGCCCATCTACCAACTAGAGAGGAATCAAGAGATAGAACTGAGGTCTTACAGGCAATAAATCCTGTTCATTTCATGATATGGACATACATATAGGTCATATAAATGAGAAATACATTCTTGGTATAGCTTGTCTCTGGCCCATTTAGAGAATTGCAACATATTTAGTCATACATATTTTTGTAGTCAAAGATTCTTTTGGTTCATTTCTGGGTTCAAACTGTATAAAGCACTCACACTGAGGACCAGGACCAAAGATTGCAGAGGACATTATTGCCTGATAATACTGCCAAGTCTCAATTCTTACTTTACCCAAAGTGCACAAATTCATACTACTGATAATGTTCCATCCCTTCTACTTTGCTTCTTCAATGATAAGGCCAATTAGAATAATTATTCCTAAAATGAACTTTTAGCAGTACACATGATTTAGAAATAATAAAATTTATCCAAAGCAGTTATTAATGTGAAAGGACACTGATGAATCTAAGGAATTAAAGAAGGCTAAATTAGATGTTTGTAATCTCAATCAGATAGTAAAGTGGGGACCCCCAAAAAAGGAGCATAAACACTGAATAAAGGAAGAATTAATTTTTCTCAACTGTTAAATCATATTACAAATTAAAGCAGATATACTTATTGTATACCCACTGTACTTATTTAAATCACCATTTAAAAAATCTAGCCCTGTACACTTGGAAAATACTCTTGAAATTTGTCCAGACAGAAAACTGGGATAAATGACCCACCTCTACTGGATCAGCCCTGGAATTCCTATTCTTCAAAACATGGACTATTTTCTTTATAATTTAGAAATTAAATAGGGAAAAATAAAATGCCTATCAGAATCTATGTTTTAAAGAGCTTGTGGTAACAGAAGTGATTTTATATGAGATATTTCATAATTTGTATTTTATATATAGTAATAAATTAAAAATAAAAAACTGATTATCACTGTAAGAATTAGTATCTATTTTAGTATGTCGATAGTTTTAAAGTCTATAAAAATTTTTTTCAAATTATGAAAATGACAATACACTTTTGGGGGCTTTTAATTTTATATGCATTTTCTAGGTCAATTTATATTCTCTGCTCTTTCCCAAGGCCTCTAAATGCTCCTAAATGCTTTTTAGGACACAAAATGTACATCACACTCAAAATTGCATACCATGTTAAGTTTGAATGCTTAGAATTCAAAGAAGATCATTTGAAGCTTACATATTAAGCTGGAAAGAAAGAGATCTGATAATTGCAAAATTCTATCTGAAAAGCACTATTTTTCCTCAATTTTTTTCAGTTTTATGGGGCATCTTGACATGACCTTACTAAGTTTGAGTGTAATGCTGTTTCAAACTGTGTTCCTCAATACTACACAGGATAAGTGATCAAGAGGAATTGACCTTACTATAATATAGATGGCCACATATTTTCTCATCTAGGTCCTCATGAAGGTAGCATTATAACGGCTAGCTCCCAATCAAACTTCCAAGAAGAAAATGCACATAAAATATGATTATCAAATCCTACTCCAACAGTTATGCAGTTTGTAAAAACACTTGAGAAATATCATAAATTAACTGTAAAGTTATTGATGAGACAATTTCTATTTTCTGACAATAGGACGGAGGTCTTAGAATTTTATAACTTTCTTTTTGCAATACTTAGCTCTCAGGTATTCACGTCAGGGGTCATGTCTACTAAAATTTTAAATGTTACATAAATTTTTAAAAATCACATGGGTGATCATACTTCTGTATGAGTTTTGTTATTTGTTTCAAAATGGGTTTGTCTTATGATAGAGAAATCACTTCAACCAAATGTAAACCACACGATCGAGATCCATTGCTGGCAGAGCTAGGGAGCTATCTAGTTTCCCAAATCGGACCCCTTAAGCTCAGCGCCATCCAGTAACTCACTCTACGCCGGGAATAGACAGTCCCTTCAGTAAAGCTGTCTTTCAATCCTTCCCTGCAGTTGGGGGTGATTTCAAAGTTGGAAGACTGAGCTTCAGGCTGCATGCAAATTAAGAATAAATAGATGTGCTGAGCTCTCAACAAAGCATGTAATTAGCAGGCACTAATTGCAAAATCTGAAAGAAAGGTTCGCTGTGGATACAACATAAAAGTAACAAAATATCCAAGGATAACTGAGAGATGACCGTAGTTTAGATTTACTTAAGTGTGAGACCCTTTAGGTTTTCTTTTCCTTTTCTGAACAAACAGGAGGAAGGATATGGCATTTTTCAAGTTATTAAAATTCATCCTTTTCTATTAACATTCTTGCTAGTTTTATTGAATGTTTAAGGTCTTCTTAATTTGTTTTAATGAAATTATTTTTTGCTCATTTTCCTAATGTTTACAAGATAATAAGAAAAATGAAGGGCAAGAAATATAAAGAAAATCAGAGCAGATTTTTTTTAAATCAATAAAAGAAACCTCATTCAAAATGAAAATTTGAAGATATAATTTCAAAACATACTTATATATCTCACATATACCAGTAGTGGTAGCAGACAACACAATAACATATAAATAGAACATGTATAGGCTACAAGTAGAAATTATTTATCTACAGAAAAATTCTTTTTATTTATTTAAGCATTTATTATGAGACCGAGTGAAATGAAATTGTGAAAAGTCAATCTAATTTAAATTTATTCAAAATTTAAAATTAAAATTTCCTATTTTTTTGCCTTAAAAATTTGACTAATTACAACACCAAACATGACTGAGAAGACATCAGATCTGTTGCTTCCTGTTTTAATACAACAATGACCCTTGGAGGGCTGTCAAAAGTGACTACAATAAAACATAAATTAAGGCTTTACATATCACATTTTCTGCTTTCCAACCACAAGGGAAAGAAATCTAGACTTTCAGTTATTGGGTATAGTCTATAACATTCACATCACTTTCTTCTATTTAATCTGTAATGGGCTTTCAAAAAGTTAACCCAGTATTTACACAAATACTTACTCCAAAAAAACTTAAGATTTTTTTTTAAATATAAAATATTCAATGAGCCAGATTACAGGAATGCTTTACGTATAATTCTTTTTATTTTCATGCAAAATAAAGGCACACTTAATAACACCCTTTCAATTTTGACTTACAGGATTTAAATTCCACCCCTTATAACAATGACTTAATATCTAACGTTACATTCATGTTGAGAATGCACAAAGTACAGCAACAATGCAGCAAACCTCAAAACAAGGTGCTACAAAGTTGCTTCTACATCAAGACAGACAAGTGTCTGATAGAGTAATTTAACTTAACATACTTTTACAGACATACAGCTAACCTAAAGAGAGACAGACAGATTTAGGAAAGCAGCTACATCTGCAGAGGAAGGAAACAGCGTGTTACAGACAGTCAATTATACATAGAACATTTGACAAACACCACAGAAAACAAACTTTGGCATCATTTACCAGGGTACAAAACCTTGCACAAATGTTTTGGCAAGTGAAGTGCATAAGTAATGTTCTGGGGCTCAAGCAGATTGTTAATTCTAAAATTAACATCTGAAAATGTAAGCACAGTCTAATACAATTACATAAATTAGAAAGATAAAAAAATAAGAAACTTGGAATTACATTTCCATTTAAGTAATATGGATATCCTTGATTCACATTCTGAAACTGAAGCTTTAAAAAGAAAATGGTGCATTAGACAAACGAATAAATAATTTCAGACATTATGATATGAGTTATTCCCATATCATTTCATGAAAAGCTGAGAGACCGATCATTATTTTCAATTGAAAGGAATACCCATTTTATCATTTTCTGGCCTGGTCAGGTTATTAATCAGACACTACCTATCATATAGTATTCTGCTTGTATCAGCTGCTGAGACAAGAACTAAAAAGCAGAAAGAATTCCCTGCATGCATTATGTGTATTGTTAGCAAAAGAGTGAGGTGTGCCCCAGTCCATGTGAGGCACAGCAAGTTGCATAACATCATTACCACTTTGCAGGGTCTGCCGTCCTCCAGCTAACACTCCACTAGGCAACATCCCTGTGGGAGTCAGGCCCTTGAGTGTCAGCACACTTTCACTCTCCTCCCTATAGCAGAGAGATATAACAAAGATCAGAGACTTCCAACAAGTACTTAGGTTAAAAGAGGAGATGGGGCCCAGATGCAGGCCATGTATGTAACTTATGACATTCATTGCTATTACCATATTTTCCTCAATTCCAAGATATACATTTTTCCACGTTCTAAATGTTTCAGATATGAGGGTATGCCGTACAACTGAGACATATATTGTTCTTCCTGAAAAGATTTATTAAATATGTGGTGAGATTCATCACCAATGGGTATCATAATATTGATAAAATATGGTATTTCATGTCTGATATAAGCAGTTTTGCAAACAAATTTTTAAGGACTAACCCATTCATGTGCACCCTTAAACCTGGTCTTCCTGAATTAACCCCAGGAAGACAATTTGTGACTCCAGCAAAAAGGACTTCCTTTATAGATGAGCAAGTTCATCAGGAACACTCTAAAATGTGCCCCCTCCTCCTTATTATGCTCTAATTTTAAGGTGTAGATCTAATACTTTCATCACAGAAGGACAAGAGATGCCAAAGGTGAACAATAATAATCACAAGGGTCAAAAATACTAGTTTCAAAGGGACCTGTGTTCCCCTCTTCAACATGTAAGTATACAACTTCTTTATAGAAAGAATGCTACTATACTGCTTTTAGATATCAAACAGGACACCGCTTATAATAAAGTATAATAAAAGTGATTTCTGTAAAACAAATCATTGGGAAAATATATCATTACCTGAGAACAGAGAAGACCCTTGCCATCTTGCCAATTGCTCGAATTTTGTTTCTTATGATTTCTTTCCGGGCTGCAGCTGAACCTACTTTCAATGGAATAAATAGAAAGAAAGACTCAAGTTTAGGGCATCCATACTTGTACCATTCTATTAGCCTGCTTCACTCTCATCTGAACCAACACCAAGCCCCTCGCCACCAGCTCACATGGAAGAAACTAGATGAACTCATGCCAAAAAGCTTCTCTTTCAATGTTTAGCTCAGCACTGATCTAATACTGGGATCTGACACAGATACAACTGAAAAGTAATCAGCCAACTTTATCACTCTCACACTACTGACTAACCAGTAAAACAGCAATGGGAAAGAAACTAGAGTCCAACCTGTATCACAAGCCAGAGGACAAAAAAATGGTAACAATTCTACAGTCATTGTTTAATTCTCATGAGAGCCTATGGCATGCAGACTAACAGACTAGAACTGGTCATAACCTTTAGACTTCTGTTTGATGATCATAAAAGCCTTTGACATGCAGGCTGGAAATATCCCATCATACTATGACAAAAGAAGCTTCCTTGCTCAAAGTTGGTCTGAAAACAGTGATATGAAGCGACTACTGGGCAGGTGACCCAGAACGAGGGACCATAGCAGCATTTCAACAATGTACATCTCAACCTCATGGACTAAGTGTCCTCTAAGATCATGCAAATATATACAAGCTTTTACATCCCTAGGTGAGTATGACACAAGGAGAGTGAGCAATGAGAAAAGACTCCCCAAAAAACATGGCTAAAGAATCACTAATGCTTCATCTCGAAATGGTTAGCTGCACTGCCTATCACTGATACAGAAGAGAATATATCAAAATAACTGAATCTTTGCCTGAATAAAGACTCAGAGGTTGTTATCTTCCTTCCCTTGGTCTCCAGAAAGAACAACAACAATCTCAGTCCTGTTATCTCATATACAGCAACTAGAATCACTCTGGACCCAAGACTGTGGTTCCTTAGAACTGTGCTTCAACATGATGAAAACAAACATATGGAAGCACCGTGGTTGAGGAGAAGGTTAAGGAAAGGCTAAAGACACTAGACCAAAAGGGGCCTTAGGTACACAGAGGTCTGAACAACCAAAAGTCTTTTGGGCTAGAGCATCTTATTTAAAATTCAAGCAGTCCACAAATACATATAATTAAAAACTAAGATGATGACTGGACCTTACTGCAAGGAAACAGAAAAAGAGATCCAATTTCAAAGATGAAAACAAAAGATATATTTTAGAGAAAATAGGCTCCACAACCATGTTTATGATGCTCTAAGTGTAATATTATGAGTGCTGAAGCTATAGCTTTTACAAATCCAAAACTGTGTAGGTCCATGGTACTACACAGGTATTTCTAAGATGCCAAAAAAATTACTTAAAATCTCAAAATCATAGAATATTGGAATCTGAAGACATGAGAGATACTGCAAAGTTCAATTTCCTCATTTTATAGACAAAGAAACTAACTTTACTAAGTGTCTTGTCCAAGGACATAGGGTAAGTCTGATTCTCTTCAAATAAATTAATATATTTTGTTTTAAAACTGACAGAATTTTTGAAATAGCCAGACTGGGGGAGAGGAGTACAGAGATGGGGGAGGATGGCTGTAATGAGATACATTCACATTTTCAGCCTTAATTTATATATCTATAAAACTGAATGATATGTAAACTATACTGATTTCAAATTAAAAATTCACTGGAATATAAAAACACTTTACAAATCAGGATTTTAAATCAGTCTACAAACACATCATGCATAATATTAAAGTAAATGTCCACAGTAAAATTACTTTGGGGAATCAGACAGACAATCAAACACCCCTAGTCATGCAGGGAAAAGTACAAAACATTACAAATAAGCAAAAGAATGAAATTTTAAAACAAGAGGAATGAAAAAGAGGGAAAAATATTTCCATGCACAGAAAGACAGATATCTTGGAATATGACTTCTAAAAACATCAAATTCTAACTTAGATAAAACTTAAACTAAATTTGCACAAGGCCCAAGAGGACTCTGCATAAGTATACTTAATGAATACACAAACTTACATGGACATGAGAATAACTTATGAAGTCATATTTCAAAACAATGTTACTCTGTCTGGTCTGTACCTTTTTTATTGCCATATATGAGCCGTTCTTCAGATGGAGAGTCCAGAAAAAAGGAAGTGAATGATGGAGAAAAGGTGGTTGAGACAAATAAAAAGATAGAGATTTAACTTGGCAGTGGTACTGAAGAATGAATGTAGAAAGA
Source organism: Tursiops truncatus (assembly GCF_011762595.2). Lineage (NCBI taxonomy): Eukaryota > Metazoa > Chordata > Mammalia > Artiodactyla > Delphinidae > Tursiops > Tursiops truncatus. Next base: position 58,779,287 of record NC_047049.1, on the reverse strand, counting down.
AAGGGAGAAAAATGAAGGTCCTCATATTTGAAATTTGAAAAATGTAGTACTGTAAGATCTGGCAAATAAAGGAGGGATGCCACTGGGTAGAGCTCTAAAGGAAAGATTTCTTAAAAGATATGTGTTCAGAAGAAATTATGGACAGAATGACTATAATATTTGATGAAAGTAGACAAATTAGGGACAGAAAAAAACACGTGAAAACACATAAGACTGATAAAAGACTGTGCTAACAACAATCGCACATTTATATTAATACCCTTAAGGAAATGTGTCACCCATGGAAGTATGTTAAGTGAAAGGTAATGACACAAATGAGATACAAACTCATGTGGTTCTTCAAGGACACCAACATCTGCAAAATCTGTAGCATACACAGAGAAATGTAGGTAACTTTATAAACTACCTCAGTGGAAAACCTTACCCACTCCCAATAAAGGAAAGGCTAAGCCTCCCACACTCCATAATAACAAGAGCACACAATTTCTTGAATCAGAATTGTGGAACTTTTGCACATACTCAGGATCAACAGTATGTGCTGTCTGTTCCCAGTCCAATCTGGGAGTTTTAGGGACATCTTTTTGCACAAATAGCAACAGATTGTTTCAAAGCAAGTAATAGCTCTTAGAGTAGGCAGCAGAGATGTCTCATTTGAGCTTTCCATTCTAATGCTGAGATACATGATTCCATTATAGGAAATGCAAAGTTTTAGTTTAGTAAAACTATAACACATATGGATTATGTATTTCCTTTACCAAACTCAAGACAAAAGATAAATAACTGAAAGAAACAGTATGCATTCTAAATATCATAGAAATCAGTGTTCAGAAATTCCCTTTAATGATTACATAACACCTCTAAAAGGAACACTATGTGCATTTACACATGCAATATGTTTATGCAAATTTTTGCCTTTAAAAATAAACCCACATGTACATTAAACAATACAGAATACCAAAGGCCATCACTTAAGAAGAAAGAGAGTCTTATTCCTTTAGCCAATTTCAGCCTTGAATATGCAAAATCTACTCTTTCCTTCCTCCCAGTGGGAAATGTCCAATCCTGTTCTTTCCCTTCCCCCACAGAAAAGCTAAACCCTTATTGTGTCTCCACAGCAATCCCCAACCCAACAAGTTTTCTTTCTAAGTCAGATTTCTTCCCAGGCCCAGTCCATAACATGGTTCCACTGCTGAGTAGGAAAAGGGGAAGGAGAGGAGAGAAGGTATGCTATCATGCTCAAAGGAAAGAAGAAAAGACAGGGTTAAGGGGAAGAAATAAGGGAATATGTGTAAGAAAGGGAAACAAATGTAGTTCTAGTAGCTCTTTTCCCTATCCCATCCTAGTATCTATCCTAAACTCCTCCCCTTTCCTCCATTCCTCAAGGTTCTTTCTCCCCCAAGCCACTCTCATTCCCTGATGCAAACTCCCATACCCATATTCAAAAAATTTTCTTGGGCTTCCCTGGTGGCGCAGTGGTCGAGAGTCCGTCTGCCGATGCAGGGGACATGGGTTCGTGCCCCGGTCCAGGAAGATCCCACATGCCGCGGAGAGGCTGGGCCCATGAGCCATGGCCACTGAGCCTGCGCGTCCGGAGCCTGTGCTCCGCAACGGGAGAGGCCACAACAGTGAGAGGTCCGCGTGCCGCAAAAAAAAAAAAAAAAAATTTCTTGGCGTCCCTGCTCTTAATACTTGGTAGTGTAAGGGTGAATAAATGTGGAGTAATTGCACCTGCCATGTTGGCAATGAAGGGAGATCTATTTCTAGTATTCAAAGATGGAACTCAGTGTATTTTCCCGTAGAAACATTGTCATAATTTTTTAAATTACTTAAAGAGTGGGAAAGAATTTTCATCCTCTCTATTCCCTCAATCTGTGGAAGAGAAGATTTTGAGAAGTTGGGTGACTTTCCCAAGATTACACAGCTAGTATAATGGTAGCACCAAGACACCTGAACCACTGATCCTTTTCACTAAACTACAGTGCCTCTTTAATGATCAAATTTGATTCATCGCTGGAGTGTAAGAATGATATAACAAGTTGATAAATAAGCATAATTTATCATTAATAGGAAAAATGTTGATAAGATACATAAAATCTCATTAGAAGGAATATAATAAAATTTTATATTTACTTCTGGTTGAATTCCCAAAAATGATTCAGTATCTATCTTCTTATAAATCATCAGTATCTAAACCAAGTACTATATTAGACTTAACAAGGAAACTTTTTTCCCTTTTTACTATGGAAAGAGGACTAAAGCATCACCTATCACTACTTCTATTTAACACTATTAACAATACTGATACAATTTTTTTTTTTTTTCGGTATGCGGGCCTCTCTCACGTTGTGGCCTCTCCTGTTGCGGAGCACAGGCTCCGGACGCTCAGGCTCAGCAGCCATGGCTCACGGGCCCAGCCGCTCCGCGGCATGTGGGATCTTCCTGGACCGGGGCACGAACCCGTGTCCCCTGCATCAGCAGGCGGACTCTCGACCACTGCGTCACCAGGGAAGCCCAAATACAAAATTTTTGAAGAAAAAGAAATAAAAGGTAAAAATGTAGAAAATAAACAATATCAGCCTTATGCAAATGACATATTTTTTAAAGTGAAGGAAAACAAAAATTACCGTAGGAAGTAATTCTGCTGATCCAACTTGTTGAACATAAGATAAACCCACAAACATATAATTCCTTTATACAGTCAGAAAATATAAGAGAGATACCAGTTGCAATAGTAATAAGAACATAAAACACTGAAATATTAATTTAACTTGGTAATAACAGATTTTTCCCAAAGAAAAACTATATAATTTTAAATAATTATATATTAAATATATTAAAAGGAGTAATTATAGTAAATGAACTAATTATATAGAGCAAGAGATTTTGATCTTAGTTTAGAAAATTAAATATTATTTTTTAAAAACTTCCTAGATTCAGATATAGATTTAATGTAACACCAATTAAAACTCCTACTAGATAGTTCACAGAATTTGACAAATTAACAGAAAACTCTATTGAAAAAATTAGTGGAACATGTACAAAAATGATTTCATTATATTATTGATCATTACATCAGTACCTATAACATTATGAAGTAGGAACTATTATCTTCATTTTGAAGATAAAAAAACTGAGGCTCAGAAAGGTTAAGTAACTTGCCCGAGGTCACATAGCCATTATGAGGAACTAGAATCTGAACCCAGAACTAGTCTTACAACAGTGATTGCAGAACATGGAAAATAAATATTTAGTTAAAACTATTTAAAAATTTTATGGAAAAGACAGATATGATGAAATATGTTAGAACTAAAAGCGTCTACAAAATATCATAGAGAATTAAAATAAGGAAAAATTAATATTATTCATTGAATCTTATTATCCAAACAAAAAAAGAACTGATATAATTTATTTCAATGAACAAAACTATAAACCAGAGTAAAAGCACATCCCTGCCTGCCACCAACAGATGGCACTAGCAGACACTTGTATATAGTCACTTTGTGCTTTCAACAAATGGACTTAAAATTGTGGTTAAGAATCAAACCTGTTGGTAAGTAGAGAAATTTCTAAACAGTTTTTACTCAGATTTTACTTGTTAAATGGTCACTTGATAGGGACAGTTTACATAGTTGGGAAAGCAGATAGTAATTTCTCCCTTAGCATCATGAGAATTCAAAGAAATGTAAATTAAACCAACTGTAATTTATAGCCACCAAGCAAAATAAGTAAAAACAACCAAAACCCAATTAGGTGGGCCTGTGAAGAAATACAGGTCTATAGATTCATTGCTAGAAACACTTCATATTGGTCCAATTTTTATGCAAAGTAATCTGGCAGTTCATAGCTAAAATAATGAAGCTAAAACTCTTCATTCTCTTTAACTCTGTAATTCTCTTCAAGAAATTTATTCCAAGAAGGAAAATTAAAACTATTGTATGAATGTTTATTGCATGCTATTCATAATAAAGATAATTTAAAGCAACCCAAATGCCAAACAATATAATACTAACTACAAAGATTATGGTATATTGATATACTTAGAAATATGTAGGTATCGAATTTTACCAATATGTAGACCATGTTTAATACATGGAAACATTTATATGCGAATTAAAACTATGAAAAGTATGCTGCAACAAAGATGTGAGGGGCATATGGAAGGGAATAAAGAGTTTTCAGCTTACAAACTGTTTATGTTTTTGTTCATTCAGTTAATTAATATAAATATTTAAATTTAAGTTCTAAATAAAAACTTCAGAACATAAAAATAAAAGTAATTTTGTTTCTATTGTATTAGTTTATACTATAAATGTGCATTAGGTACATAGGCTGGTTGGCTTACATAAGAACTAACAACCATGTATAACTTTGTATGGAAAAAATGCTTGTTGAATTTTAAACTAAACTAACAAGTGGTCTCTTAGAACATAACCACTCATAAATTGAGAACAGCTTACTTTGAGTTTTCAAAGGAAGAAGTGACAACGGCATTGGGTATTCAGGTATGTTTCTGATGCACTAAGAATACAGTACCAAGGAAAAAAAAGCATTTTTATCCTCCCTTCTCTAAGTAGTGTCCATATTCATGAAGAACCACATTCTATTAGCACTTCAATTTTCCTTTCCTTCTGTTCTTTCTTCCAGATTTCCCCTTTCCCTAAATTCATTTTCTTCCCCATACCAACAGAAAACAAAAATTACTAAAATGATTTTAAAATCTTAAAATAAATAATATCTGAAAAACTGACTTGTCACTTATCAAATAGCATAGCCATTTGAGAGCAATGACTATATTTTACAAGAGTATATTAAAGCTGGGCAGTTACAAGATTCTATTTCACAATAAAAAACAGTAAAATGAATAGTCATACCATCAAACTGGTCTTCTCCTTCAGTCATAAGTTCATCATCAGAGCAAATACTCAGAACATTTACCAACATTTCTGTCACTATTAAAAAAAAAAGTTACACATTAGTTTATCATATTCAACTATCTATATGTATACAGGGCAACTATTTATACAAATGATCCAAGAAGACGAACATATTCTGATAGCAGAAATGATGGAATTAAAAGCTATGAGGGCTTTTAAAATGAAAGAAATTAAGTGGCTAACGAGCCTGAGAGATTCTTTATGGAATAAGTTTTCAGGTCTCTCAGGAAAAAAAAAAAAATGAAGCCCCCACAGGGCTAAGAACAGGGATGAATAACATCTAAATACATACATTTAAATTCTTCATTTATGGATACAGCATTAAGGAGTAAGAAAGGGACCTCCCTGGTGGTCCAGCGGTTAAGACTCCGTGCTCCCAATGCAGGGGGCCTGGGTTCGATCCCCAGTCAGGGAACTAGATCCCGCATGCTGCAACTAAGACCCGGCACGGCCAAGTAAATAAATACATATTTAAAAAAAAAAAAAAAAAAAAAGGAGTAAGAGAAAACCATGGCACAGTTCCACTGTTTCAAAAAGTTTCAGGATTCAATCTTTTAAAAACTGGCTCCAGCAATTCCCCTGAAACTTAATTCCTAAGACTACTAATGACTATCTAACAACTGGAACCCATGGTTCTTTCTTAGGTTTAATTCTCCTTCACCGTTCTATATATTTTTTTGCCTTCTCTTTTCCCTTGGTTTCCAGGATTCTACTCTTCTGTTTTTTCTACCTTTCAGACTATTTTTCCCACAAATTTGGACATTCTCAAGATTCTCTCTGCAGTCCTGTTGTTTTTATATGTTCAATCTCTTGGTGATTCCATCCATTATTATATATTTTCAACTACCACCTTTTGAAGATGATTCCAAACTCTTTATTGCCAGTCCCGACCTCTCCTTCAATCTCTAGATTTCCCTGCCGGTTTTACTGCCAACTGTCTCAGACTATTTGTATATCGTCTGTTTCCCCTACTAAAATGAAAGCTTCATGAGTGCAGGGTGCTGTTCTGTTTACTACTGCATCCCCAGAGCCTGGTACTATGCCAGGCACATGAGAGGCATACAGTAAATATTTGACAAATGAGTAAATAAAAAAATTAAAGGTATAAGCAAATTTCAATTAATCATAAAAACGCCTATTGAATATTAGCCCCTGGATGTCCTGATGGCACCTTGAAATGGACACATTCAAACAAAATTCAATACTGCCCCTATTATTTCCCCTATAGTATATTAATAGCACACCACATGTCAGGCACTGTGCTCAAGTTCTGGGATTCAGATATAAAAGGTCCAGTCTCTACCCTGTAAAAGCTTACTAACTACTAAGGATAAATAGTTATATATATACATATTATATCACAAAAAAGTGATGAGCACTATGCTGAAAGTACGCAGAGTTATGCACAAGATCTGCTGAAGAAAAGAAGGCTTTTGGGACTTCCCTGGTGGAGCAGCAGTTAAGAATCCGCCTGCCAATGCAGGGGACACAATTTTGATCCCTGGTCCAGGAAGATCCCACATGTCACAGAGCAATTAAGCCTGTGTGCCACAACTACTGAGCCTGCACTCTAGAGCCTGCAAGCCACAACTACTGAGCCCGCATGCCATGACTAGTGAAGCTCACGCACCTAGAGCCCGTGCTGTGCAACAAGAGAAACCACCACAATGAGAAGCCCGCACACCGCAACGAAGAGTAGCCCTCGCTCACTGCAACCAGAGAAAGCCCACGTGTAGCAATGAAGACCCAACACAGCCAAAGAAGGCTTTTGGTAGAGGAATCATGAAGTAGCAATTTGCCAGGTGGAGAGGGTAGATAAAGCACTCTAAACAGAAGTTAGAAAAACTATGAAGAAGTCATATAGATCAGTGGAATAAAATTGAGTCCAGAAATAAAACCTCACATTTAAGGTCAACTGATTTTCAACAAGGGTGCCAAAACAATTCACTGGGGAAAGAATAGTCTTTTCAACAAATGGTGCTAGGACAACTGGATATCCACATACAAAAGAATGAAGTTGGACCCCCACTTCACACCACACACACACACACACACACACACATTAAGTCAAAAAGGATCAAAGACCTAAAAGTAAGAGCTAAAACTATAAAGTTTTTAGAAGAAAACATAGGAGTAAATCTTCATGAGCTTGGCAATGGTTTCTTAAATATGACACCAAAGCACAAGCAACAAAAGAAAAAATAAAGAGGACTTCATCAAAATTAAAAACTCTTGTGCTTCAAAGAATATCACCAAGAAAGTGAAAAGATAATGTCACAGAACAGGAGAAAACATTTGCAAATCGTATATCTGATAAGGGACTTGCCTCTATAATATACAAATAACTCTTACAACTCAATAGTAAAAAGACAAATAATCCTTTTAAAAATGAATCCATTTAGAAATAAACATTTCTTCAAATAAGATACGCAAATGTCGAATAAGCACATAAAAATATACTCAACATCATTATTCATTAGGGAAATGAGATACAATTTCATATCCAATATGATGGCTATAATAAAAAAAGATACATAATAACAAGTGTTGGCGAGGATATGGAAAAACTGGAAACATTATACACTGCTGGTAGGATTGTAAAATGGTATAGCTCCTTTGGAAAACAGTTTGACAGATCCTCAAAAGGTTAAACATAGAGTTATATGACCCAGCAATGCTTACTCCCAGTTACATACCTAAGAAAAATGAAACCATATTGTACAGGAATGTTCATCGCAGCATTATTCATAGTAGTCAAAAAGTGGAAACAACCAAATGTCCATGAGCTGATGAACGGATAAATAAAATGTATATCCACACAATAGAATATTATTTAATCATAAAAAGGAATAAAGTACTGATTCATGCTACAACATGGATAAACCTTGAAAACATTATGGAAAGAAGCCAGTCACAAAAGACTACATATTGCATGATTCCATTTACATGAAATACCCAGAATAGGAAAATCTATGGAAATAGTGAGTAGATTAGTGGTTGCACAGGGCTGGAAAGAAGATGTGGGGGGAACTGGGGAGTGAATGCTAATGGACACAAGGTTTCTTTGGGAGGATGGTGAAAATGTTTCAAAACTGATTGTGGTGACAGATGCACATCTCTGAATATACTAAAAACCACTGAATTACACAGTGTAAATAGGTTAAGTGTATGGTATTTGAATTATACCTCACTAAAGCTGTTATGAAAAAATAAAGAAAAAGTAAGAAGGCATGAAACTTAAACAGCATATAGTACATTAAGGAAGTTGGCTGGGCTGTTTCATACCTGGAACATAGAGAACGTGAAAGAAAAAGACAAAAAGTGAGGCTGAAGAGAAAGTAGGGAAGGTCCACATGTGACAGGCTAAGGTTTATCCTGAAAGTTACCAGAGTCATTTATGGATACTAAATAGTAGCTTTTAAGTGTGTAGTGCTTTCCATCTAGAAGCTTAGCTGTGAAGGAAAGGCAAGAGAATCATAGCACAGTAGTAGTCAATGAAAGATATCAGAAAAAGGAAATGTTATTTATTTTTTATTTAAAGATCATATAGATTTGAACAATTTACAAAAGAGCTTAGAAGAGAGAGTTTGAAGATATAGAAGATGTAAATAATACAGTAACTTTCCTGAAAAAGCAGAAGGGTAATGAAATATAAGGACAAGTTAGAAAGGCTAGCCCTGGATAGAAGGGTCACATCTTCAGCAGGATAAGAATTCAAGATGAGTGCAGTTTATTGGGAATTCCCTGGTAGTCCATTGGTTAGGACTCCACACTTTCACTGTCAAGGGTCCGGGTTCAATCCCTGGTTGGGGAACTAAGATCCCTGCAAGCGGTGTGGCATGGACAAAAAAAAAAAGACTGCAATTTATAAAGCAGGGGAACAGTGAGTACAGAAAGCTCCCATTAATGGTACGTGTTCTCTCTGAGAGTAACGGAAGTGGCTAGAAAAAGAAAATGTTTAAGTAAAAAAGATAAAATTTTAGAATATATCCTAACGGAAATGAGTGAGGAAGCAGACTAGTGATATAAAGGATGTTTGGGTACTACTGAGAGCCTAGCTAATGCTAGAAATCAAAGGGTGGTACCAAATCATAAGGCTGTATAAATATCTCCAACAGTGCTTTATATGTTGACTGTAAGAATGGAAAAAATGGATAGTTAGACTTTACTGGGGCTAACATTTATAGAACAAAGTAGAAAAACGAGAGAAAGGAGTTTGGAGGTGTGTTAAGAAGAAAGAGAGGCAAGGGGGGATCTGACTAAAAAAGAAAACAACACGTTCAAAGGCCTAGCAATCCCAATGAAGATGAAGAGAAGCTATAACTGAAGTAAGCGGTTGCTAGAATAACAGAAGTTTCATCAGAGTGTGTTAATAGCACTATCGTTACCAGACTCAACACATCCAAGCCATTTTCAACCATTCCCTCCTCTTAAACATGCAATCTTGTTAAGTCTCACTGATTCTTTTACAGTTCTTGCAGTTCTCCCATGCTCTCCATTCCTAATGCTAACAGGGTTTCATTATGTTTCCATTTTGACTCCCGATGAAGCTTCACAACAGGTCTCCCAATCTCTAGTCTTCCTTGCAGTTCACTTCACCAGAGTAATTTTTCTAAATGACTATCATGATTATATTCTGTTGCAGTTGCTTCTCACCATTTATCAAAGTTCCAGATTCTCTGTTTAAGTGATCAAGATCCTCCTGATCTAACCCTGACTTAACTTTTCATTCTTTTTCTACTACTGTCCTTCATACATCTTACTTGCTAATCTAATTGAACCCCTCAACATTTGTCAGTGACGTTATGCTTTCTTCCTTTCAGACTCAGGATTGGGAAGTTCTCTCACCTAGAATTCTCTTGCCCAGATCTACCAGCACAATTCCACCATTCTTTAAGCCCCAGTTCAAATGCTACTTTAATCCCTCTGACAGATATAATCTCCTCTCTCTTGTTAATTCCTATAAAACTATGCTTGTCTTGGAGCGCTTACCATATTACATTTTATCATTACTTATGTATCTTTAGTCCCCTATTAATCTGCAGAGACCCAATATCTTACTTGTATTTGTGTATCCTTAGTACCTTGAATAAAACAGACTTTCCAAAAAAATCTAGCAAATGAGCAAATCCTACATGTATGACCTTCTACAGAAGATCACACTATGCTGGACTCTCTGAAACAGAGGTTCTTAAATTGGGGCCAATAAGCCTGAGTGGGGTTACCAATCCACTTCAGATCTGTAAACATCCTCAAAATGTTACATACGTACAGATGGTACATATATTTCGTACATGAAATTTTCTGGAGGAAAAGTCTGTAACTTTCACGAGATTCTCAAAAGGGTTTTGTATTAAGAAATTAATAAATGTATTTGTGTACTTTAATTTTTTTAAGAGTCCTTATCTTTGAGATTCATTCTAAAATATTTATAGATACAAAAAATAACAGCTGAGATTTGATTCAAAATAATTGAGGTGTGGCATGGGAAGTAGTGGATGGCGATATAAATGACACAGTATTGGCCATGATTTGATAACTGTCGAAGCTGAGTAATTAGTACATAGGAATTCATCATATTATTCGCTCTACCTTTGTATCGTGCTGGAAATTTTACAACATAACATTTTTTAAAAACAAAATAAAAAGCCCCCAAAAGGCTAAAAAACACTACTTTCATCTAACTTTGGGATTAAACCAGCCTCCAAGGAAGCCTCTGGCTTAGTTAGGTTAGTTGCTTCCCAGGGACTAGATCAGAGCCAAACTGGCTTTTTCGATGCGGAATCAAATGAAGTGCCATTTGCTGCTTTTCACACCAAAAGAACATTTTCATTAGAATGAAGAAGTAGTTAGGCTATTTAAACAGCTAACATGTATTAAAATGGAAAACTAGGCAAAGAGTTTGAGAAAATTTTCTTACTGTGCTCAACATTGGTTAGGATTCTATTTGCATATAATGTTCAAATCTGAGATTCCCATTTTTAGAAAGATATGAATAATTTAGAGAAGATCCACAGAAAAACAACAAAAATGGTCAAAGGGTTTGAATACGTCCTCACAATAGCTAAGATGATTTAGAGTGGCAAAAAAGAACAGACGATCACTTAGTAGCAGACTTCAAATGTAGGATCACTGAATTCCACTGTTCTTCACTTATGAGAGAGCCACAGAAACTAGATTAAATTTTCTCATTTCTCAAAAGGAGTTAGACTACATGATTGTTAAGTATACTATGAGATCTAAAATTCTATGATGTCCTGGTTTTTGATAGGTGCACTCGTTAAGAAAACCTATTATCTTCTCTCTCCTTGTTTGAATACTCATAGCATAAACATTTAGATTAGATATAATGAAATATTTCCTTTTTTGTGGAGGCATAAGAAAATCAAATTAGAAATATCCATTCTCCTCCTACCTTATCTTCCCTGCTCTCCCCACCCCCCACCCCACTCATTCTTCATTAAAATATTTGTGTTGCAGTCTAGCCTGGAGGCAGGAGAATGAGCAAGATGAATTCTTAAATTTCCTTTAGCCTGATGATGCTATCATTGAACTATTTCTCATATACCAAAGATAGAAGGTTATAAGTGTAATGCATCCCTTGCACCTAAGCCCTTTACTGGCCCCCTTCTCAAATGCTAAAGTGGGTAATTCTATCCCCATATTAATGTTGACCTACGGAATAACTGACAAAGACCAAAGGCAATCTGCAAAAAAACTGTTTAACATACACAGTTTAAGTATTAACTCTGAAATGCAGAACGAAAAATTGCCTTGGCAGAAGTAACATATCTCAGACAGAAAGGAACATTTTGTAACACAGAAGAGGTGAGAAAAAATAGAGAGGGATATAGAACAAAATGTTTTACAATCATGTCTGTACTCTAATATTCTTATATTCCACGTATGGAAACTGAGGTATTGCTTTGTGGGAAAATTAACACTAAAATGGAAAAAGAAGAATGTGATAAGGTAAGGAAATCTTAGGAACTCTAAAGAACTAGAATAAAATACAAAAACAAAATCTCTTAAATAGCATTTATTTTTTTAAAAAAGCCTATTAAATACATAGTAATAGGAATCTCTAAATTATCAGAAAAGCATTACCACTAAAATTGTATACATATTTTTTTATATAAGAGAAGAAATATCAGGTCAGAATCTGAATTTCTCTTTATCATTTTTGAGAGTACAGAACTGCTACAAAATGACTAATATTGCCTCAAATGAGGGCAATTAAATTCTCCCATGAATTGCCATGACATCCCCAAAAGTGGTGTTAAAATATGTAAAAGTGTCCATTCCAAAGCAAAGCTATTCCTCTATTCCTTCATAAAATATTTAAGCTAAAGAAAAAAAGAAAGAAAACCCAACAGCTGAAGACAACATCAGGCTATTTATAAGTCTTCTCCCAGTCCTCCAGACACCCTCAGATGGGGGCTGTAAACAGCTAACTAAAATATCTTTGAGGCTCTCATATCCACACCCACTGACACAAGTAGAGCTGTAGCCACAGTGAAATTAGCCTTCAGCTTCCTTTAGCAAGTAGTATATGCCTGCAATAGTACACTGGAGCAAATATAACAGTAATAAAACAATTTTTTTAAATAAAAATCATACCTTTTTCTCCAACAAATGGTAAAGACCATGTGAAGACATCCATAAAATTGGGCAACCAGTAAGGATGTGGAGAACAGTTAAATTGTCGAATATTCATCACATTATTTTCATACTTTAATACAGCAGCTGCAAGATAAGTCTGAATGTCAATGTAACAATTTGCCTTTAGCTCTAAAAGTCTAAAAACACATATAAGCAGAAAAATATCTTTTTAAGGGGGTGGGGAATCAAGGGGTGAGTAGAATGAGGGCTAGTAGCGGGAGGTAGAAATTTTTAGTAGTAACACACTTTTGCTTTTAACACACTCTTATGTAGAGCATACTCAGATCTTCACTTGTCATTATTAATGAAATTCCCAGTCTTTCTCGAATGTTTATTTTACTTTATAATCCAATGATAAACATGCACTTTTACTAAATCCAAAATTGTGAAAACTCAGTTTTTAGAGGAAACACAGAATGACAATGAGCAATTTTCTAGGTTTAAAATTTCATACAAGTTGGAAGAATTTAAGAGGATGTTTTTAGTTGCAGGCAACCTGAAAAGGACAGCTAAATGGAAATAAAGCAAGAAAAAAAAAAACAGAAAAGAAAAAAATTTGGAACATTTTATTTATGAATGTAGGAATGTACTTATTTCATGTATTATAAGAAATCAAATGAAACTACTACAAAAAATATTTTACTTCATATAGAAAAAAATTCCATTAAAATACCGAAAGAGAAAATATTATACAGGTAACATACTCTTCTCAATTTCAGGTATCTTTTTAATGTTTCATAAGTTGATATAAACAATACCTTAAATTAATCTGACATAGATTTCAGTCACTAGTTATATTATTTTATGGGACACTGGACTAGATGGGCTAGATTCTAATCTAAGCTACAGCATATACTAGCTGTGCAATAGTTAGCAAATTAACTAATCTGTTTCTCATTTATAAAATAAGACTAATATGTTCACCCTGCCTACCTCAGAAGTTTAAGGTCAGAGAATGTATTTCACATGAAAGTACATAAAAGTATAAAATGCTTTGTAGATACTATAATAATTATGTGGTTACTTTTCTTTTTTCATTTTAACGTAAAGCACTGAAATGTAGATGTTAAATTCCAAGATTTGGGATTCTAGCTCATATAGAGTCAAAAGTAATATGTTTGTTTCCCTTATGAAATTCCCATGAAATAAACATATTTAAATTTAGCCTCAGAAATTAAGGGCTGATACAAAGCATTCGGCTTTAAAAAAGAGAGAGAGGGCTTCCCTGGTGGCGCAGTGGTTGAGAGTCCGCCTGCCGATGCAGGGGACAAGGGTTCGTGCCCCGGTCCGGGAGGATCCCACATGCCGCAGAGCGGCTGGGCCCGTGAGCCATGGCCACTGAGCCTGCGTGTCCGGAGCCTGTGCTCCGCAACACAGAAGAGGCCACAACAGTGAGAGGCCCGGGTGCCGCAAAAACAAAAACAAAAACAAAAAAAAAAAAAAGAGAGAGAAAGAATCTAGAAAATTGCCTTACAGATGGAATGAAACATTACAAACATATCCCATACCATGTAAGCACTCAAGTCATTAACACTATGTACAGAATCAGAACTACCAAGAGACATTTGATTCTGACAAGACAGATTCAATGGTTTGAGTTTCTTTTCTGAGTACTAAGAAAAGTGATCCCTTAACCTCCTGAGTTAAACTGACGAAGGACAACCAGTAAGTCAGTAATCAACAGAGCACACTGACAAGGGGAGGTTACAGGTAGAAAGTTAAATGTAACAAATCAATTCTGAGGATGGCATCCAAACTTAGATATGTTCCTCTTCAAAAATGAAGCCATGCTTCATTAGGTATCTTTATAGAAGCGTCAAAATTTATAAACCAAAATATAATTTAAAAGACTATTTTAGCACTGGCATAATCCTTGGAGGCTACAATGATACTAGCTTCTAAAGATTACCAACTCAGTTAATGTCAATGGTATGGTTGTTTTGGTAATTAATACAGTATGGAGTTCTTGTAGCATACTCTGTATTCAAGTTATTATACAGCTTGCTACTGTCTGATCTCTGGCAAATGTTTTAATCTTTTAACTATGATCTATACTCTTCCAAAAACTCTTATTCCACTCCTCTTTTGAACTCACACCACAACCCATATTTAGCAACGACCTCATTATTTCTCTAAACGTACTTTTAAAAGTCTTTAACCTTCTGTTCTTTCCTCCTGGTACAACCACTCCAGTGTGACCCTGGAAACTATGGCATAGTCAACTGAATTCCAGACATGTCAAGACAGAATAGAAACTGGCTTCTTAATTTCCTCTTCTGAAAATGTGAACTACGTAAACATACTCAAGCTCATCTTCAGTGTCCCTAGCACACACTTAACTAGATTAAGATCCTTTGGTATTATCTCTCAATAAACTGTGTTCAAAGTTAAAGTAAACCCAGTTATTACAGACAGAGCAAATTTGGAGGGAAGAAGGGGGAACAGGAACCACCAGAAAGAAGGGAAATTAAAAAGACGTAAGAAAGGGCTTCCCTGGTGGCGCAGTGGTTGAGAGTCCGCCTGCCGATGCAGGGGACATGGGTTCGTGCCCTGGTCCGGGAGTATCCCACATGCCGCGGAGCGGCTGGGCCCGTGAGCCACAGCCGCTGAGCCTGCGCTCCGCAACGGGAGAGGCCACAAAAGAGAGAGGCCCACGTACCGAAAAAAAAAAAAAAAGACGTAAGAAAAAAGGAAGAAAGATCAGTAAAAAGAAAAGAAAGGGAAGAATGTATCCCAGAAAGGAGGTCAGATTGACTTAATCAAAGCCTCAACTACAAATCATCATGGGGCAGTAGAGATAAAAGTAGGGAATAAGAAAGGGAAAGCAAACCTAGATCAGTGAACATAAAACAAGAGACATGATAAACAACTATGCGGTACAAATACATGAAATGGTCAAAGCAGCAACAGCAGCTTTATGCAAACAAGAAAACATTCTCTTGACTATAAGGGGGAAGATTTAAGAAAGGGGAGTTTGAGAAAATCATGTTTATTTTTGCTTGACGTAGTTACCTCAGAACATTCTTTCACAAGGCAGCTTTTGTGAATGACAAGTTGTGGACTGGTTACATATGACTTAAGTTTCACATTTTGGATTTTTATTTCTTGCCCTCTCCCCTCCCTCATATCTTATACTTTTTTATAATAAGATTTGGATAGTTACAGTTTCAAACAATACCCCTTTTCTATTATATTTTCAAAAAAAAGTCAATTTATATATTAAGTTGTTTAACAATTTTTTTATCAACAACATCTTACCTTTATTATTGTAGACATCTAAGTAATTAGGTGCCGAAAAAATTGTTATTAATGAAGGGAACCCTGTAGTTTGACTTTTTCTGTACATTCTATAGCTGCAAAACAAATAGCTTAATATGCATCGTAAAGCATCAATCATGGTTACTAAGTTTGATTTGTATATAAGGTGTTAATTTGGGTCAGGGAAACAGAATTCTTACCCTGCATCTTGAGCTTCATGAGCTCTAATAATCGATAACAAATTATTGTTTTGCAAAAATTCACACACTGCTGGATAGCTGTGGGGAAAAAGAGTAAATTAAGTAAAATAATGACTTTCTATATGAAGCATATGCTATTTTAACAACTACAATGTGATTAAACTTGGATTTTTTTCCTTACTTATAAAAATAAGAACATCCTCGAACTGTATTGTGACTAAAATGTTCCTGTGATTTTTCATTTCCAAAATCTTCAGAAGGATCAGACCATAGCAAGTCACACATTGGTCCAAATGCAGGTGGCTCTTTGAATCTATCTAACTGTGAAAGAAGAAAAGAAATAAAGAACAGAAATAACTTGTCAAAAAGTGAGAATGGAATGGACATAGGAAAGTGGTACCAACTTTAAATATTGTCCATACTACATTGTTCTGAATGGTTAGAAGATATTTCCATAAAATATCAGTATATTAATTTTTACCATTACCTAATCTTGGCAGTGAAGAGAGGTTTGAAGCTTCTAGTCTCTATCCAACAAAATACTATAAATAGGAATCAACTCTTAGAACTAAAATATATACTCACTCTCCTAATATCATCCAGTGTGTGTATTTCTGGTGAAAGTCCACCATGAACACAAAGAAATTGTTGGTTTAAAAGTGCAGCAAGAGGCAGGCTATCAAAAGCTTCCATACAAGCTTCATAGACTCTTTCTGAATATTTAATTTTACCTAGAAAAAGAAAAAAATTCAATAATTGAAAACTGCATAACTTGTTGATCATTTTGAAAACATGTGTGTGTGTATACACACGACTATTAAAACCAAGGTAAGAAAATTAAAGATACGGGAAACAGCCAAGTGGCAGCCAGGGGTTCCGACTGGGTAAAGGGGTGAGTTTAAAAAGGCAGCAAGGAGAAATTTAAGGGACAATAAAACTTTTCTGTATCATGACTGTAGTGGTAGGCAGCTCTATTCATTTGTCAAAACTCAGAACTAAACACCACAAAGAGTAAATTTTACTGCGTAAAAAAATTTTTTTTAAAAAGGCCAGCATCTTGCCCCATTGAATCAAGAAGGATAAGCAATGTTATTGATCTTGCGAAGACAAAATATGTGCTCTCTCTAAATTTATTTTGTGTATGCAGCAGATAGTCATAAAATGTTACTAAAAATAAATAAGTCAAATCTCTAAAAATAGTTAAACTCTTCACCTTTATAGGCCAAGAAAGGCAAAATTAGAACTAAAAGTTAAAACAGTGTTAATACTTTGTTTTATTCTAAAAGTCAGTGACTACTTTGTTGTTATAGGCAAGACTACTATATCACCACAACAAAACTCAAGGTCCATCCAATTAAAAAAAAGATTTTATTCATATGTTGCAGGAGCAGAGGCTTTCCTTTAGCCTACAATGAACACTTAAAATGGGCAGTGAAGCAAGAAGCCAATATAACACAAGAAAGACTCTACCAAACTAAACTCTCATTTACTTTTAAGTAGATATCATACACATTCTCTTGCTCCTTTATACTTTTAAATTCCTGGATATTTTATGTTTTGGGTGGGATTTTGGCGGACCGCTTGTTCCTTATCTAAGGGAAAAAAAGAACTTAGTTCCTACTTCACTTTTTAATATTGTAACATCCAAATATGAGAAAATCTATATCCAGCAAGCAGAGGTTATAAACTGATAGTCTGCTGACAGATCTGTTTTCCAACACTGTGGTTTAATAAAAATTTTAATTTGATTGCTTTTAGGTCAAGCATGCACTTCCCAGGTCTCATCTTATATTCTTTAGGTTACCCACCTGATCCTTGAAGTTATATGAGCTTGCCACCTCTGCCATTATCCATCACTATATCGATCTTTATTGAATCATGTTTTGAGCCTCAATAATTCTGAAGTTATTTCTAATTTTAAATCTTAACTCTAAGACTTAATACAGCCATGAATATTAACAAGTACACAGCTATGAGGTGTGAAAAAAGGTCAAACACTGCTCCATACCATATGGTTGCTTATAGCTATTAGATTACCACAGCCATAATAATTTAAGAGAGAAATGGGGTAAACTTTGTAGGTTATGACCTTCCATTCATTAATAGTGTGTTTAAAACAATCTGCATAATTAAAAAATAAGTAAAACAATCTGCAATGATGATTAATCTGCTAAGAATTTTCATGGGAACGCCTCAATATTGATGGGAGAGAAATCTCCAACGCAACATTTCTTTTCTTTTGGTTTATATTCATCCTGTTAGAAAAAATAATTCTAACGTTAAAACTACATACAGAGCTCAAAACTGTTCCTAGGTACATATGTAAAAATCAAACTTAATAGGAAATACTGAAATGAAAACATCTGAATAAAATTAAACACTAGAGATCACTAGACAATCTTCCTCAAAGCTTGACACATTCGGACACAAAATCTGTTCTTACATGTTGCACTGTAAAAATCGTCAAACTCTTACTACCGACATCACTCCAAAAGAATACTGAGGAAGTGAAAATATTTCTCATGGCAGTACTCACATTCCTGCTTAAAGGTAAAATATTCAGTAAGGTGTCTGCATTCATGGTTGCCTCTCAGAAGAAATAATGTGCTTGGGTATAGAATCTTCAGGACCCATAAATATAAGACACACTACAAAAGAAAATGTTTCCAGTGAATTAATCTTATATTTTTGTTTAACTAAGCTGTTTGATCTTTGCTTCTTTTCTTCTAACCCTATTACCCTTACAATCTCTATCACTCTTCATTATCTTTTTATTATCTTTTTCTCTTTGTCCCTTACTAAAACATAAGCTCCATGAAATTAGGGACTTTGTCATCTTATTCACTTCTGATTCTCCACTCTTAGAAAAGCACCTAGCAAATAGTAGAAGAGCAATAAATATCTGTTGAATGAATGAGTCAAATAATTTAATTACTTTAGATTTACAAATTGTTTGCTGTAAAAACAATTAGCAGATTGGGCTCCTCCTTAGGTATACCAATAAATAAAACAATAACAATGTCAAAAATAATAGCAGCTAACATTTATTGAGTACTTATAATGTGCCAAGCACTATATAATTAATTCCCCTCCTTTATTCCTCAAACAACCCTACGAAGTATATAATATTATCTCTATTTACAAATGAGGAAACTGAAGCAAAGAGCTTAAGTAACTTGTCCGAAATCACAAAACCTCTAAGTAATGGAGATAGGATTCTGATCCTCTGATCTTAAACATTATGCCATGCTGCCTAATGAAGAGAATAACCATGCTTTATGTTTACATTGTTGGTTATGAATGTTGCCTTATATAATGTAGGTGCTTATTATGTGAAATGATTCAAAGATAATTCAATTTCTTAATAAAAAGAATATTAAAACAGTACAGCAACTATTTTTCCCTAAATACACCTAACATAAGAAACAGACTCAATCCCACTACTGGGCATATACCCTGAGAAAACCATAATTCAAAAAGAGTCATGCACCACAATGTTCACTGCAGCTCTGTTTACAATAGAAAGGACATGGAAGCAACCTAAGTGTCCACCAACAGATGAATGGATAAAGAAGATATGGCACATATATACAATGGAATATTACTCAGCCATAAAAAGAAACGAAATTGAGTTATTTGTAGTGAGGTGGATGGACCCAGAGTCTGTCATACACAGTGAAGTAAGTCAGAAAGAGAAAAACAAATACCGTATGCTAACCCATATATATGGAATCTAAAAAAAAAAAAATGTTTCTGAAGAACCTAGAGGCAGGAATAAAGGAACCTAGAGACAGGAATAAAGATGCAGACATAGAGAATGGACTTAAGAACACAGGGAGGGGGAAGGGTAAGCTGGGACGAAGTGAGAGAGTGGCATGGACTTATATATACTACCAAATGTAGAATAGCTAGCTAGTGGGAAGCAGCTGCATAGCACAAGGAGCTCAGTGCTTTGTGACCACCTAGAGGGGTGAGATAGGGAGGGTGGGAGGGAGACGCAAGAGGGAGGAGATATGGGGTTATATGTCTAAGTATAGCTGATTCACTTTGTTATAAAGCAGAAACTAACACACCGTTGTAATATACTCCAATAAAGATGTTAAAAAAATAAAATTTAAAAAAATAAAAAAAGAAACAGACTCACATTTTACTTATTTGGTTAAAAAAAAAAGGAAAGACTATTTCATATGTAAATAAGCTTGGTTTACATAATCATATACAAAAAGAAAAAACAAACTTCATTTATTTATTTTTTTGGCCGTGCTGCTTACGGAATCTTATTTCCCTAACCAGGGATAGAGCCCGGGCCCTTGGCAGTGAAATCACAGAGTCCTAACCACTGGACTACCAGGGAATTCCCACAAACTTTATTTTAAACAAGTTAAGGTATATGAAATGTGTAACTATTCACATCTTCATTTTACTCACAAGAAAAAAATAATTAAACTGGGGAAATACTTATTAAACACCTGTCCTTTTTCCTTATTCTGATTCTTTATTATTTTCCTTTTATAACAATAAAATATATTAACAGTCAGCTACTAAACCCTCTAATACAAAGACATACATACCAACATGCTCAGGTACCAAGTAATCTTCCTAAAATTTTTTATTTTATTGTTTTTGTCAAAGCCCCCAATCAGAATAGAATTTAAAAAAAAAAGCCCCCAATCTTTATATTAAGGAGGGCAATTTTCTAGTTTTCTTGAAGGCTCCAGGGAAGTTTGAGGAGGCTGATGATGAAACTATGAATGGAAAGAGGAACAACTAAGGATAATAAAATTCCCAAGGGAATTTGGGTGGACAGAGCCCTGAGCTCTCTTCCCCACTAAGGATCCTAGCATACCTCAGAAAGGAGGTTGAAAACACTGGAGGAGAATTAAACAACAGTAATCGGCATGGAAATTCACCAGGTAAAGCTTCAGTATCTAGTGGGGGAGATGGTTAAGAGCACAGGCTTAGAGTCAAACTGCCTAGCTCCACCATTTACTAACAATATGACCATGGGCAAGTTATTTAACCTCTCCAAGCCTCAGACTCCTCTATAAAATGGATAAAATAATAGTACTTACCTCATAACTTTGTTGTAAAGATTAATCAATGTGTATTAAGTGCTTAGAATATGCTTGAAACACATTAATGCTAACACACCTATCTATTTGTAGAGCTTCTACCCAACAATTTTACCTGTAAGAATCTGTCCTGTAGAAATAATTGGGCAAGTATATAAAGATGTATAAATATATATATATAAAGTATATAAAGATGTATAACTAATATGGCTCACAGAAGCATCACCTATAATGGCAAAAAACTGGGAACACCTTATATGCCTAATAATAAGTTGATTAAATTGACTGTGACTTGTTTAGTCAATGGAATACAATGCAGCTATTAAAAATGATGCTATAAATTTATAATTATTTACCTGGAATGACATCACAGCATAGGGATTTATGAAAAAAGGAAGTTACAGAACCTTATAATAGGGTTCCATTTTCATTTCAAAAAAGGAAAGAAAGAGATGCATATATTAGAAAATACAAATTGTTCTATATTTATATCTTATTTTAATTTATATAATTAGAAAAGTAAAAGGAGGAAAAAGAACCATCTACTGCTAAGTGATAATCAACAGGTCACTTTAATGTCTCAAGTTTTTTAAAACAAATACTTTCAGAATGCATAAAGATTCTATATGATATATTTGGGTTTTAATTGCTATGGAAGGAGGGATAGAAGTACTAGAGTTTGAGCAATAAACGCACTGTAATATATTTTATTTAATCGGAAAAAATACAATTAATCTTTTTTTGCATGGGTGAATGCCTTTAAGGGCAAGAGAGATAAACAGCATTAGCTCCTTAGGGCCACTAGATAACAGGGCAATAAAGACCCCTTAGTTTGCTTACAATTTCCACTGGGAAAAATGGCAATTATAATTACATTAAGAGTGGCACGAAGAAAATTAAAAGAATAGTTTGAAAGACAGAAGAGGAATAAATAGTAGCTTTACTAAAAACTTTAGAATATGCAGAGGTATTAAAAAGAACCCAATACAGGTAATTTAAGGAACTTATTTTATTAGGAATTAATGGAAATCATCTATGATAACACTTAAAAGCAAATCAAATGACAGTATATGATTATTACCTCTATACTAAAATAACCTCTGTCCACATAATCACCAAGAAAAAGGTATCGTGTATTAGCAGGTGATCCTCCTACTTCAAAAAGTTTCATCAGATCAAAAAATTGGCCATGGATGTCACCACACACTGAAACAAGAAGATTATTAGATATGAAAAAAAAACTCTGAAATAACAAATTTTACTTAAATTCTAATTTATTTTACATAAGAGATAGTGTAAAATTATATCAAGAAAGGTCTAAGAAGGAAGTAATCTATGAGGAGTCATGATAGGGATGATGTGTATACAAGTGTTCATGTGCTCAAGATCTAGAACGAGATATAACAAAAGTAATGAAATTTGTAGTCAGTGACAAAATTTTCATCTAACTTTATAAAGCTCCTCTTTAGGAAGCCAAGCATGCATGCCTTAGGATGACAAAATTATAATGGTGGCAGTAAAATCTCCATTCTAACTCCATACTTTCTGTTGACCTGTAAATGATCACTTTTGGTATCTGATACAGCATTGAGGTATTTGCCCCTAATGACTGAAAACAAAGTAAATAAGTATTTGTTGAATCAAATTCAGTGATGGCCAACACAACTAATGAAACCTTCACAAAAGCATACTAGACTAACTTCTGCACTCAGATTATTTAGGATCATGTTTATTCATTGAAAACAGGCAAAAACTTTAAAAAGAAAATAATCTGGAAATTCAAGATAATGTCCATGTAATATTAATTTAGTATACAATATGAATGAAGAAGAAACAGCTTTATATTTAGGTAAGTAAATAATGGTGCAGTAAAAAAAATAATATCCAAAACATAAATAAGTGTACCTGTAATTGGAGCCTCTACTTCTATCATGGTTTTCTCTCTCCGAAGAATGGCAGCACCCTCATTGATAATTCTAAGTGCAATTTCTTCATCTACCCGACCTTCTTTTACTAAGTGGTTCTTCAAAACATCAACCCTGGGTATCCCATCCATATCAAAAACTTCTTCAGATGTCAAGCGATGCGTTGGGGGGAAAGGGACAGCTGCAATTTTTTTAATTAATAAAAAATAAATCACTATTAATATATTAATATAAAAACTAATCAATGGATCTAGGTAAATAAGAGTAAAAACTGAAAAGCTGAAGTTTTGCTTCTTCATTTACTGGATGGGGTATTAATTTTTTTAAAAGCTTTTTTTAAAAAAAGAGTAATCAAACTATACTGCCTTATTAATAATCTATATATAATAACAGAAGAATTATTAGAGAAATAAACTGTCTCACAAAATTAAAAGTTCTTTCAGGATAACTAAAGCTTTTTTCTTTAAGCAAAAACATTTTTTGGTAGAATTCTCAAAACATACATTCTTCATCTTAAATGAAGTACAATAAATATAACTTAATACCACATAGGCATGAATAGAAAGAAATCCCAAATATAAGGTGATCTACCAACTTCCTATTAAAAATACATAAAACAATGCCTGCTAGCCAACTTGAATAGAAACTTCTAGGGATATAGATTAAAACAGCCAAATGCTTATTGATGGAATTTAAATTAATTCAGATGCACATATAGACTTGAAATAACATTAATAAATCACGATAATTTTGAAATACTGCTTTTTCTCTTACCTTCATGTTTCATAAAATACTTTCATTCAAAATCTTTACACAAATTTTTGACATCAGTGTATTCCTTATCACTGGATTCATTTTTTGAGTCATCTAACATACTTTTCAAAAGCAAATCATCCTCACTCCCATTTAAGTTGTTTGAGATACAGCACTTTTTAAATACATATTCAATGCTACCACTGCAAATTTATCCTAAGCCACAATTTCCATTTGTCTAACTACTGAAAGAGTTGGCCTTTTTACTCCTGTAGCATATATTTACAATTTCCACAAGTAATTACCAACTGTATTGTTTTAAACTGATATTTGCTTCTTTCTATTCGTAAGAATTTAATCATTAAGAAACGCCAGATGAAAAAACAAAAGACAAACTGATTTCAACCTAAAGCTCTAAATCCATTGTCATTGAATAATCCAGTCACTTATTCTTACTTATAATGTTAAAATCAATATTTTTCTCTCACGCCTGTGATTCATTTCTCATGACTGTATTACCATTCTCTTTAAACATTATTGTCTTTAAACATTATTATCTTCTTCATATACTGGGAATTTTCAACAAAAAATAGTACAATGATTTTTGTCTTCACTATAATTGAAAATACTTTGCTCCTGTTCAAATGAAATGAGATTTAAAATACTGAATTTAAACTGATATTTGTTAAATGGAATGGAAAACGTGAAGGTCCATTTTCAATGGTATCTACCACAATTTTGAGGTCATATACCTAGGAAAAGTTACTACATATCTGTTAAAATTTTTTATTCCTTCTTTACTGAATCCAACAAATGACCTCTTTATGCATTCAAAATCAGCTTGGATTGAAGTAGTTTTAGGCCCTTTACCAAACAGTACTTTGCTTTTCAAAACAAAGCAAGCAAGAGGGCTTCCCTAGTGGCGCAGTGGTTAAGAATCTCCCTGCCAATGAAGGGGACACGGGTTCGAGCCCTGGTCCAGGAAGATCCCACATGCCCCAGAGCAGCTAAGCCTGTGAGCCACAACTACTGAGCCTGCGCTCTAGAGCCTGCGAGCAACAGCTACTGAAGCCCGCACGCCTAGAGCCCGTGCTCCGCAACAAGAAGCCCACGCACCGTAACAAAAGAGTAGCCCCCACTTGCTGCAACTAGAGAAAGCCGGCGCCCAGCAACAAAGACCCAACTCGGCCAAATAAATAAATAAATAAATATATATATATATATATTTTTTTTAAAAAAAAGAAAGCAAGAGAGAAATTTATAGTAAGAATTTAGTCTACCTATAGACTCAAATGTAAGGCAGATCTCTCTTTTCTGAAATAAAATTTTTAAAGAAAAAAGTCACTTTATATTTGGGCATACAGTACATACTATTTTCTTGATGTTTCAGGGCCATCACTGGGATCATCAATTATTATGCAGAAGACTGGAAAAGTATAGGACAAACTGTTTCTTCACAGTACAACTTAAAAAAAACTAAAAGCAGGGGGCTGGGTTAGAATTACATCAATTACCTAAGAAGAGTAAATAACCACATTCTCATAGGAGGAAAAAAAGTTAGGAAGAACTCAGTTCTTATAAGTGAGATAAGAACTAAGGCAGAGGGATATCAACCATTTCTAAAAGACTTTGAAATCATCAATCCCTGTTGCTTTCATCTTTTTTGATACTTAGTAAAACAAAACTTGAACTTGCATTCCCCCCCTTCTTTAGAACACATCTATTCCCATTACTTTTTACTGCATCTAGAATAAGACATTAAAATACATTTTGTTCCCCCAAATATAGTATGTCAGATTCCAAAAAAATAAAAACCTTTCTTAACGTACGTTCTTCTCCAACCAAAGATTAAACAAACCATCATACTATATGCTATAACCAAATTTGCCCCTAACAGTAAACCAATTGTTTAAAAACTACAAAATTTAGGTTGAGAGTCCGCCTGCCCATGCAGGGGACACGGGTTCATGCCCCGGTCCGGGAAGATCCCACATGCCGTGGAGCGGCTAGGCCCGTGAGCCATGGCTGCTGAGCCTGCGCGTCCGGAGCCTGCGCGTCCGGAGCCTGTGCTCCGCAACGGGAGAGGCCCACGTACCGCAAAAAAAAAAAAAAAAACCCTACAAAATTTAACAATTACTAAATAAAAGTTACTTCTGGGACATCATGAAAATGAAAAGTTTAAATATCTCTTAAATACAAATTTCTGAGATCAAGATGGGGTCATATTTTTCTCATCAGGCCAAGAGAATTTTTCCTCTACTTAGGAAAAAAGATACTGTTTAAAATGTTGCATTCTAGATTATGCATACTTCCTAATAATCAACAACATAAGTCAACTAACAGGTGAATTCTGTTCAAAATACAGAACTTCCTAAAAACCGATCTGGGAGACAATCTCTCTCTGCCCCACTCAGCCAGTCGCCTGTGGTACTGCATGTTTTCATGCACATTGCGAATGCCCCACTGCAAGTCACACTGAGCTATTATTGCTCCTCTTTAACCAAGAGTCGGAATGTTTTTATTCATCTGGGGAAAAAAAGTATAAACTGCCTCCAGACCTATGTTTTCTACTTCTTTTTCAATTCAAGGCATACTTTTAAATTTCAGCACCAGTTGGTATACTTTTTAAGGAATGGGTACAGGTTGAGCGGTGAAGAAATGCCACCATAGGTAAAAGTAGACGAAAAACTGTTGTTCTAACAACACAACACTGATAGTGGAGAATAGAGAGTTTCAAAAGAATGTTTTAATATGTCAGTAAATAAGAAAATAAGAGGCAAAGGCATTGTGCTCTTTGGCAGCTGGAGAAAGGAGCCATAGCAGGTGATCTAACTAAGCAAAAGAAAACTAACCAAATAGAATTTGGCCTAATAGGAAATTAATTACTGACCCTGTTGGTCAATAGAGGGTTAAATTTTTTTCATCAAAAATTAATATTCTCAACTACTACCATCAACTCCTAAGGTACTTTAAAGCATTTCCATTTAAGTTCAGGTTTTAAATGATTGGGTTTTTTTGGGGTTTTTTTTGCGGTACGCGGGCCTCTCACTGTTGTGGCCTCTCCCGTTGCAGAGCACAGGCTCTGGACACGCAGGCTCAGTGGCCATGGCTCACAGGCCCAGCCGCTCCGCGGCATGTGGGATCTTCCCGGACCGGGGCAGGAACCCGTGTTCCCTGCATCAGCAGGCGGACTCTCAACCACTGCGCCACCAGGGAAGCCCTAAATGGTTTTTTACATTTCTAATTCATCTTCAGCCAACTATTCCTGTTTTTCTAGGGTTTTCATCCTATATATTTTTTTCTCCTTATTTTCAGAGTATTTTTCCAACTCTTCTATGTTTGAGATAGGGAAAAACCAGTACATAAAATGTATGTAAATATAATGTGAATGGTCAATAACTGAAATGGGTAAAATGGAGGATTAGCTTGAACAACCTAAAGAGCTATAAAATCATAAAATCACCAAGTTTCCAACACTAGAAAACTTGATTTGGTAATATTCACTTTAACCAAACTGTTCTGTTGAAAAATTTCCTTTAACACAAATTTTGGCATGAAGGTCATATCTGTATAGTAATCAACAACCTTCACAAGCTATTTTAATTCAGATTTAATATATGGTGGCTGATAGACAAGGCCTCAAAAAATTTAATGTAGGAAGTTGAAAAAATAAACCAGGGACACAGACTGATCAAGGATGGGGGAAGAGCAGAGATCTTATTTTTTCTACTAATGGTAAGAAATCCTGGGACTTAACTAATCCTGTTGCCCAACTCTAAGCAAAGGCTGCAGACTATTAGCCCCGTGAGGCCTCCAACACCAACTGGGGTGCAGCCTGTGCCACCTAAAAACTACTCCAAAGTATCATTCAGATGTCTGTGCTGCTCACCATTGCCATTACTGGCAACTGTCCAAAATAAAGTTCCTCCTGATTTTTTTCTCTGTGTTTCTTTTGTTCACACCATACCATCCTCAGGCTGTTCTCCTCCCTCCCAATCCTCTTCATTGAGGCCCGCAGAATTCCCATTATAAAAAATTTTTTAAAAATTCACCCTTCTTTCCTGTGTGCACATCCGTGGGCACGCACACACACACATTTTAGCTCTTCACAGAATGCTGTCTTCATCTCTCTAGCTTAATTAAATCTTAGTCCTCCTGAAGGACAACACTTCTGAAACACTTTTTCCAAAGTTGACGATGCTCATTTTTCCACACTCCACTATTTGAGCAGAAAAGGCTACAGTCTTCTTTCAGCTCCCCACTACCACTTCCAACATCATCACTCCCATGAAGAAGAAAATGCTTCCTCGTTTGAGGTTCATGACTTCTGGCTAGTTTATTCTTGTTCCAGCCATCTACTAAATTTCTGGTCATCTCTCACATGAAACTCAGTTTCCTGGTTCGAAAGCTTTCTCCACTCTAAGCACCACCATCATCAATGTCCATGTGGATGACCTATGTAAACCCAAGAACTGAGAGGTTGGAGCTCCATTCTACTTCAACTCCCCTAGCCTTAGCCATAATTTCTGCTCCAGCTCTGAAATCCTGAATTCTAACCTCTTACTCCATGATCAAAATCTCTAATCCTTTCAGATTCACTCCCTTTTCTTCATCTGTTCTCCAATTATATCAAGAACGTGGACAGCCTCTCCTAATCAACCCCCTTCTGGATACCTTTGCTTGCTGCAATTCTGAAGCTATTCCATCACCCACCCACTTTTTAAACAACATCCTGAATTGTTTAAAGTCCTTTTGTCCTTTTACCCTACTTACAAAACTCCGATTCTTGGATGAGTTAAGTTTCTAAACTTGGATGCTAAGTATAAAATCATCAAAACAGGGCTTCCCTGGTGGCGCAGTGGTTGAGAGTACGCCTGCTGATGCAGGGGACACGGGTTCGTGCCCCGGTCCAGGAAGATCCCACATGCCATGGAGAGGCTGGGCCCATGAGCCATGGCCACTGAGCCTGTGCATCCGGAGCCTGTGCTCCACAACAGGAGAGGCCACAACAGTGAGAGGCCCGCGTACCGCAAAAAAAAAAAATCATCAAAACAGCTCAGTGCTACTACAAATTCATGGTCTCCAACTTAGTTGGTCACTAGCACTTGCCATCAATCTATTCAACGTTCTAGTCTGTGCTCTCTCCCATTCTCCTCAGTGGAGATTTCAAATGATCACCTCTTCCTTGAACCCTACACTTAATTTCTCTCTTACTCAGTAGTCAACTTGAATCTTTTTCAGAGAAAATTGAGACCTTCAGACCAAATGTCACTTTTCTGTCCCTCTCCATCCACATCTATGCCAGTATCCACTTTACATTTCTTCCTATCAAGGAAGAGGTATTCCATCCATCCAATACTAAACATTCTACTGTGCTCTGAATCCCACTATCCCAACCTCTTCACTTCAGTTCACCCTTCCCACCCACCCATGCCCCTATTCTGTTTCTTCTGCCTCTGACTCTCCATTGGTTCTTCCCTTTGAGCAGATAAACATACAGCCAGCCCTCCACAACCACAGGCTTTCCTATGCAGATTCAACCAACCACGGATAGAAAATATTTAAAAAATAAAGCTCCAGAAAGTTCCAAAAAGCAAAACTTGCATTTGCCTCTCTGGCAACTATTCACATGGCATTTACATTGTATTAGGTATTATAAGTAATTTAGAGATGATTTAAAGTAAATGTGAGGATATAGGTAGGTTATATGCAAATACTAAAACATTTTACATAAAGGACTTGAGCATCCACAGATTTTGGAATGGGGAGGGGTATCCTGGAACCAAATACCCACAGATACCGAGGGGAGACTGTACTAAAGTCTCTATGATCTTAAAAACAACCCCAACAAGTAATTCTCCCTTACTTCTCATCCCTGTTTTTACCATATATATCCCTTATTTTACAACTAAGCTTCTTGAAAGAGTAATCTACAGGGTATAGCTTCATTTTATCACTTTTTTGTCTACTTTCCTCAATCCACATTTATCTGGCTTCTGCTCTATTCCTTCACCTTATATCTCTCTCCTCTCTTGGGTTCTTGAACTCACTCACCTGGTTTTTCTCTTAATTCTCTGGTCATACCTGATCAGCCTATTTCATGAACTTCTAGTCCTTTTTCTGGTCCTAGGACAGTGTGACCTAGGATTCTGTCCTTGGCCCTCATATCACACTCCTCTCATTCATAACTATGGCTTCAACTAAAATCTATATTTTGTGGACTCCCAAATATATTATTCAGTCCAGACCCTGCCCCTAACTAAACTCCAAATCCTTATTAAACTATCAAATATCTTCATTTGGATGTTCCATAAGTATCTTAAACTTAATATGTCCAAAACTTAATGTCCTCTAAACTATCACCAATATAGCTACTCATCTGGAAATTATCCTAGAAGTCTTTTTCTTCCTTGCCCTAACATGGTCAATAGGTCCTAAATAATTCTCTGATCTGGTTTTGTCTCTTTGGTCCTGGGACACTGAATAAGGACTTTTTTTTTTTCTAAAATTACTAAAATCTTTTCAATTTTGCCCATGCTTCACAATAACTCAGAATACTTTTTAAAATCCAAATCTCAACATCCTCCTGTTTCAAGACTGGCTTCATCATATAAAATCCAAATTATGTCTCTTAACATACCATATGAGATCCCTTGTAATCTGACCCTTCCCTACATTTCCAACCCTCATCTTTTGCCACTAACTCACATTCCAGACACATCCTATACTTCAGATATTTAATCTTCATTTTTAAAGTTACATCACTTAAAAAAAATCTCTGTACTTTGCACGCCCTATTATTTGGGGGTACACTAGTCCCACCTTTTGCCTAACTTCTCCTTGTCCTTAAACCTCATTTCAGTGTTCCAATTCTTGAAAACGTTTCCTGTTCCCAGGCTAGGTTAATGGTGCCCCCTCCTTGTGGTCCCATAGCAAAGCATTTGATGCACACCTACATCATGGCACTTATCAATTGTACTGTAAGTATCTTGTCTCCCCCTCAAGTTTATGAGCTCCTTGAAGGCGAGGGAGCTGTCTTTCATCTCTACATACCTAGTGATTTGAACATGTATACTAATGTCTACTGAATTAATGATACATTAGTTACAGTTTCTAAATTACTTATCTTACACTAATTTATGTAGCAATGACAATATATTTATAGTGCTTTATTTACAGTTTACAAACTGCTTTCACATACATAACGCTATGATTCTCAGAGACATCCTGTGAGTTCAGTAGGGCAAGTTTTATCTCAATTGCACAAATAGGATAACACGTTCAGATAAGTTAATGGCTCTCTCAAGGTGTTTCAACTAGTAAGGGGTAGAGCCATGATTGAAGCTGAGTTCTTCAGAATGCTACTCCAGTACTACCTGTCTTATACCAACACAATGACAATGCTCTTCTGACTAAAAGAGTCATCAAAACTCTCCTCTTCACCAAGAACCGTATAACCCCTTCAGATGCCACAGGTAGAAGCATGCTCTAAAGAAAGATTTCAGCAGATCCTACAACACTGTCTTCAAAATTTCCAGGTATCCCTTGGATTCCTTTTAATGTGTGGTGGTTCTCTGAACACAATAACCTTCCCTCAAAAACTGGTTCCCCTTCCTGGCTTATTTTTGTTATGGTATCATCATGCTCTGTTACTCTGACTTAAAATTTTGGTGTCATTGTTCTCTTTCTGGACTCCAAGTCCTACTGATTCTTCAAATTCTCTTTTTTTTTTTTTAACACCTCCATTGCTGCAATGTTAGTTCAAGTTCTTATTACTTTGTGTACGAGAAAACTCTAACTAAAATCTCTACTTTCTCTCCCCTTTTTTGTACAAAGCATAGGTAGATAAATCTACCCCAAAATTTGGGGTGGTTTCTTAAGGACTAAAGAATAAAGGGAACAACAGCCTGAAACTTATTTTCAAAGTCTTTCTTAACCATTCCCAGTATCTTCCATGTCACTCCAATCTCTTCTGCTTTCCACTACCAATGCTCAAACAATCACTAAAGCAAAATTAGTCTGATTACTGTTTTCTCAAAAAGGTTTGCTCTTCCACCTGTTTCATTCCCACACCCAGTCATTGATCCAATATATCTACTTTCTAATATTACTCAGAATTTGTGTCATATCTGGTTTTTCTCCTTCTCTTAATTCATACTGTGGTCATTCTGCACTTGGACTACTCCATTAATCTTCTGACATCCTGATTTAAGCCTCTCCCATTATAATATTTCATTCTACACAATATCACGTTAGCTTTCAAAAACCAAAATACTGGGTCATTCCTTTACTTTAAAACCTTCAATAATAATAATGGTGATGGCTATCATTAGTTGAGTACTTACCATGTGTCAGGCCAGGCACTGCGGTACAAATTTTACATGAATTGTCTCTATTAATCCTTCAAAAATCCCATATTATTAACTCTATTTTGCAGATGAGAAAATTGAGGGTTGGTGATATTAAGTATCTTGTCCTCAGTGAAAAGGTTAAAGTAGAACTAGGTTCAAATCCAGGCAGTCTGACTCCAGAGGCTTAATCATCCAGTATTCTTAATTATCCAGAGGCTATACTGCTTAGCTTAAGTTTCAGATCCTCAACTTGGTGTACAAAAAATCCTTTCCAACTTCATCTCCTGCTTGCCAAGAACTTCACACAATACTGTCACATATTTCATGCTTTTTTCAAACTCCATGCCTTTCTGCTGCTGTCTTCTCTACCAGAAAATATTTTCTCTATCCCAGCCCTACCTTATATCTGAAGAAATTCTACTCATCCGTTAAGGCTCCGCTCAAAACATAATCCTTTCAGTAAAGTTTCCCTCCAGTTAAGACAGTTAATTCCTTTTTTACAGCTCCAACAGCACTTTGTATCTAATTCATTATATTATTTAT
The DNA here is from genome assembly GCF_011762595.2 of Tursiops truncatus. Lineage (NCBI taxonomy): Eukaryota > Metazoa > Chordata > Mammalia > Artiodactyla > Delphinidae > Tursiops > Tursiops truncatus. The sequence goes on along the minus strand of NC_047049.1, from coordinate 58,746,589 downwards.
TTGCAATAATGTCTCCCCCACCAGACTGCCTCCAAGAGAATCTATCTTACTTATTTCAATTCTGTATCCCTAATGCCTAGTATTATGTCTGGTACAAAGCACATACTCGATAAATGTTGCACAGATAAATGGTCCCAATCTTTTGCTTATTTGAATCTTACCCATTCTTCAAGACCTCTTTCCTCCTATACAAACCCTTGCTAGACCACTCCAGTCCAGAATCATCACTACCTTCTTTGAACTCAGCTTGCTGGGTCTGCCACTTATCTGGCAATTATTAATCACACCCAGCCTTATGACATAAATGATTAACTTTTTATGAGTACTTATTTCCCCAAGGACCAAGACTGTAGTTTATCTTTCACACTTCTGTTGTTTCCCTACAGTTTTTAGCTATACAGCAGGCATTAAATAAATATTTGCTATTTGATTACTCTGAATTTCCAAAATAAATTTTACATACCATACAAGGATGCCAATTAGCTTTAGCTTATTTCATCTCTGTGTATAAATAAACATTTTTATAATGAAATGAAGTCATATGATTGGCACTAAAATACACCTCATCTAATAAATCAAAATTCTTTCACCAAACTTTTCCTTACAACTCTTGCCAATTCATTCAATAGCTCCGAACCTAAAACTTTTGCCTCACTACTGAACAGCTTTCCTCCTTGGCATTTTCCTTCTAAGATGACCTGTTGCCAGTGTTCTCTTTCCTTCTTTCTCTCTCTCTCTCTCTCTCTCTCTCCCTTTCTCTCTCCCTCTCTCTCCCTCTCTCTCCCTCTCTCTCTCTCTCTCTCACACACACACACACACACACACACACACACACACACAATATTCTCTGTTCCTTTGCTTTCTATAGGACACATGGTACTGAAGATTTATTTTAGTATGCTGAACAGTTTAACAAAGGTGGAAAGAAAAAGAAAAATCATTTTCAAGAGTTATATTTTTTAGATAGGTAAGTCCACAAAATAGCTTTTGTAAACAAAAATTAAAATGCAAGTTGCTTTAAAATATAATGAAATAGAACTAGTAAAAAACATTGAAGTAGCTATGTGACCCCGAGACCTTTGTGGGTCATCTAAAAATCTGTAATGAAAATAAGCAATCCTAATAAAGCTAAGGTACTGGAAAACATGTTAGCCTCAGATTTATAAGCAGGGCAGATGGCAAGAGAACCTAAATGAATCATAAGGCTGCCCATCAGATATATAATAGCTAAAAAACCTACAATACACACTCTTTAGCATTTTGGTTCAATCTGAAAGTCTGATAATTTAAGAGATAAGGATAATATAACCTATGAAATAAAGAAAACATGTTGAATGCAAAAGAGAGTCACATTGTGGGTGCTAAAATGAACATATACACAATATAGACAATGCATTCTAAGTGATAAAGGTGAATTTTTGTATCAGGAGTAATAGATTTAATAATCTCAAGGGATAATCTAGTTTTACAAATCTGGGACCTGATCTATACGGCAAAAAGTACATTTTAAAAGTATCTGGAAAGAAAAGGAAGTACCTGAACAATTCAGGTCAAGCAAATTTCCGGGCGAGGAGGGAGAGCAATATACATAAATTCAGGGTTTTATGCTTAAATTACACACACCAATTTTGCTGATGTGTCAATAAGGCATTCACGCCAAAACAATCAGCTGTTTTTCCTAGTTTGTTTCTATTTTCTTATTTTCAACTTCCTATCTTAGCTAAAGATAGAAAAATGCTTAACAGAAAATTGTCAAGAGGGCATACTATCTCACCTAAACCACTTGGGCTACACCAACTTTCCAACAGAATTTGACCAGAGCCAGCAGCTGGAGCAGGCTCAGAACTCAACTTCTTTAACTAACCAGGAAACCTAATCACCCATAATCAGTGATATGGAATTACCACTAATAATTTCAGTGAATAATTTATACATGAATCACCTATAGTATCCCAAGATCTCAAACTTCACATGATGTGAATTTCAGGCATTTGATATTAAATACAGAAAGACCTATTTCCCCTTCAAAACCTATGTGACCATAAAATATAGGCCTCCTGACTAGAAGTGTAAGAGTATAAAATTTAGAGACAACAAGGAAAAGTTTCAGGGAGTAAAAAGACTACTTGTATTCAACGTCAACGATGGTCTCCATAACATTACTACTATGAAATGGTACTGATGCAAAACTAGCACATACTGGACTTAAAAGAAATCTGGATTTTTAACAAGTTAAACCTAAGTTGAACTAGCACTGTGGTCATATATCTTCAGGAAACTGGTGTTCTTTGTCATCAAATGCAACATGAGAGTACAATTATTGACTGAGAAAGACAAGAAAAGCTTGAAGATGAAATCTAAAAGGAGATTTGTATACGAAAGGTAAGTTTCCCAGTAACTTCCAAGGAAGCCAGAGACTCCATGAGCAGCACAAACCAGTCTGTTGCACACTATATCTAAAGCATGTGATCCATATCAGTCATTCCAACTAGCTAACAAATTCCATGAAGAAAATTGTCTTGAAGAATATACTACAAAGCACATGAGATCTTATATCCATGAGCTCTACTAAACTATAATTTTCTTACCAACAAACTCCTATTTACCTAAATCAAGTGACTTTTATTTCATACCAATAAACTGCAAACATGACTGTGTCTTGCATTCAAAACTCACCCCTAAGGAATATGCCTTATGTCTGGAATCTTATTTTTACTGTATTAAAGCAGTACAAGGGAAATATTACCACATATTTGACAAGAAACAAGAAGATTCACAAGCATAAGGAGAGCATAAACTCACTGTTCAGCAATGTGACTGGTTGTCCCATCTAATAGTAGGGTGAAAAGTACCCAGGGAAATTAACAGACAGCACAAGTATACTGTCAGCAAATTAACAGGCAGCCCATGTCTCCTATTCCCACCCCCACAGAACTTCAGGATTTCACAATAGGATGAATGCCTGAACTACCAATCATTTTTCTTTCTCTTTTTTAAAAGATTTCTCAGGACAAGGATTCCATAAACTCTTTTTTAAGTTCATTCCAATAACTGGCCTGAAAAGATATACTATTAAGTTTTTTAAATTATCTACATAGCCTAGATACAAATTAGTGTTATTATTATTAAAGGAGACTCGAATTGACAAATTAAAATTAAAAAAACACAAAGGAAAAAGTTTTTCTTGTTTTTAAATATTTTAATGGAAACATGTCTAGTCAGATTTCCAAAACTGGGCTAACAGTGTTTACATTGTGCCAGTATACTTAAGAAGCTGAATTAAATAAATAAAACAAATAAAAGTATCTATCTTTCAAAAATAAATGTGATACAATAAGGAAACCTTTATTCTAAAATGATTTCAATTTACTGACCAAGCTACAGGATAAAGAAAAATCATTTCAAATTATGTTTTTCACCTCCGCAGCAGTGCTTCAAGTTGATGGGCTCTCCCAGAAAGCGTGGAAATCTTAAGCAACTCTCAATTAGCCCTCAATTTCTCTATTTTAAATTAATCTGCTGACCTGTGGTCGTTAAACAACCATAAATTCTGCACCAGCTGAGAAATATTTAATTTTTTCTTCTAGGGGGAGTGTGTGGGTGTCTGCCTGCAAAGGAGGGCTAACCCCTCTTGGCCTTTGACCAAAAAGTGTTGACGGTTTTCTACGTAAATGCTTCTTCCTATCCCTGAAGCTTTTTTCTCTTTTATGCTGTCTTTTTTCCATCTATTCTGCACTTAAAGCCGGGACCCCCAAATTCTGGCTCGTCCCTTCACCCTTGTCCGATCCCATACAGTTCCCCCAATTTCCGCGCGGGGTGACACCTGAGGGCCGAACCCCTGCGGCTGGCGCTAACTAGGCGCGAATAGGGCAGACGGCTGTCATTGGGGAGCAGACGTGGGCCAAAGCCGAGGTGATTTCTGACTGCTCATCGCCCGGCGCCGCGTGGCTGAAGGTCTCCGAGCCCCTCGGTCCGCCCAGGCAAGCCAGGCGTGCAGCTGTCGCGGTGCAGGAAGCTAATCGCGGCCTTTGGGCCGCTTTTGACAGACCGGGCAGGAAAAGAAAGGGGCTCTGCGACTAGTAGCCTCACCCCTTCGGCTAGGAGACCCCCCAGGGCGAAACCCCCACCACAGCCAGAAGGCAAGCGAGAGACCGCGGAGCCGCCGCCACCGACTCAGCCCAGCCCAGCAGGGGCCCGCCCAGGGGCCACTCCCCAAGGGAGGCAGCCAGTCATTCGCCCGCCCTTCCGGGCCCGCTCCGGAGGGGACGGTCTCCCGCCCGCCCTCACACAGCTACCTCCTCAGGCCAGGCCCTCAGGGCTTCGTCCACCTCTCACCTTTGACGACTCGGTCAGCCCCGGGAGGGGGCGGCGGGGGCGGGGGTGGGGGCGGTGCAGCCCGGGCCGGCTCCGGGGCGGCCATGCTGGGCCCGGGGCTCGGCTAGGCGCTGGGCCGGGCGGGGTTGGGGGCGGGGGCGGCGGCTACCAGAGCCAAGCGGCGGCGCCGCCGGGGAACATGGCGGACCCTCTTTCCCTACAGAGGGGCTAAGACCGGCATGCACCGCGCGTGCGGGGGCGGGGGCGGAGCAGGCTCTAGGGACTTGGGCAAAATTACTGAGGCTAGGAGAGAAACGGGACGAGCCAAGGGATCAGGTGAAAATTCTGGGCAGGCAGAAACAAAAGAGTGAGAAGAGATGGCTGTCTGCATCTAGTTGCTGCGGTGAATGAGTGCTAGGGAAAACGACACCAGCTTTTATGGAGCTCCCAGTAAGATGGGGTGACGATCAAACCTAAGAATCTCCTACTAATAGAGAAAAAATATATAACAATTTGACTACCGAATCCGGGTACTTTGGTTGGTAACTGAAAGGAGAAATAGAGGAAGCATTCTAGATTCTAGAGCAAAGCAACAGTTCAGAATGGAGTCTGAGAGAGAATCTGACTGACCCTTGTGTTTAGAGCCTGGAACTGTCAAGAGTCTGGAGGCACAGAGTAACAATGCAGGTAGAGCAGACTAGGCTCCAAGGGTTAAGAATCAAAACACGTAAGAGGAAAGAAAGGGATGACACCAAGAGACGTTCAAAGAGTACAGAATTCACCTGAAAAGGACACAGCCTCCCTCTTGATTCATTCAGAAAACAGAGATTCCGAAGGCAGAGGAGTAAGTAGGGAACTGGAAATTAGTTCCTCATAAGAAATACCTCACAGGATATTTCTCTGCATATACAGAAATGTGGGCCCAGGTTTTCTATGGAAACTTTATAGAGACGGACATTCATGGGGAACGGAGTAGTGGGACAAGAACTGACTGTTCGGGACTTCCCTGCTGGCACAATGGTTAAGAATCTATCTGCCTGCTAATGCAGGGGACACGGGTTCGAGCCCTGGTCTGGGAAGATCCCACGTGCTGTGGAGCAATTAAGCCTGTGCGCCACAACTACTGAGCCTGTGCTCTAGAGCCTGCATGCCGCAACTACTGAGCCCGAGAGCCACAACTACTGAAGCCCACACACCTAGAGCCTGTGCTCCGCAACAAGAGAAGCCACCGCAATGAGAAGCCCGTGCACCACAACGAAGAGTAGCCCCCGCTCGCCACAACTAGAGTAAGCCCATGCGCAGCAAAGACCCAGTGCAGCCAAAAATAAATTAATTTTAAAAAAAAAGAACTGACTGTTCAATCAATAATTATTAGAAGTGTGTATGACACCAGGAAAGGTACTGGATCATGAACAGAGACCAGCATATCCACTAAGATCTATATATCTTGATGGCATAGGATTCAAGTAGCATAGGGTGAGAAATGCCTGCGCATCCTCCTGCTCAATACTACATGTGCTCAGAATGTGTTGAAAATAGATGGAGATAATTAGATAAGCAGTTGTTCAAAGGTCTCAAAGAGCACCTCTCTACCTCTTCATTTCGTCAATCTCAGTGATCGTGAGAGCTGGGGTAAAACAGAAGAGAAATGCCCAATGGATATTCTTTGCAAAGGGAACTCACAAAATATTTTTTAGAGGGAGGTGAATTTGGGAGTGAGGCAGGGGTGAAAATGGATCTTTCTGGCATGGAAGTGCAATAATTCCACAGGGGAAGGGGAGGGGCAGCCATGGGAAGAGAGCAAGGAAAGGATACGAGGCGCATCACAAACTTGTAGAGGGAGGGCACCAAGAGTACCTAGATCAGGAGTGAGTTTGTAAGAGGAGTTTGAATCCCCAGAAAATCTCCCTAAGGAGGGAAGGAGAAAGTGTGTAATGTGTTGAGTGCCTCTTGGCAGGAAAGGGATAGAAAATATACTAGTGGCAATAATAACAAGGAAAGTCACTCCATATTAGGACACATTGACTCCTACCCTGAATATATACCTTTCAACTATCCTTCAATTCCTCTTTGGCTGCTCACTTTCACTCAGTCAAAAGCCATATACAGAGCCCCAGGCCACTGGGAATTGGTATTTCTTGCTTCTCCAGGCTTCCCCACCCCAATACAAAAGAGCAAGAGCATACAAAAGGGATTAAATAGACAATTAAGTGACAAGGAATTAAATAGAACTATCTTATAGATTTATTAATGAAAAATACTTTACAAAAACAGTATGTTTGGCCCTAAAATAGTTCAGCTGACTCTCAGGGTTTACAACGGCGACTGAGCGAGTGGCAGTAATGGCTCTGCTGCTGAGGACAGGAGGGTATGTTAGTGTGCCTGACTCCTTCTGTTCAGAAGAGCAATTGTTATGTTGGCAGCCTCGCATTCTAGGCCAAAAGTTTGAAGGCAGAGGGACAATCTGGGCAGGTGGGTTAGCCTGAATGTTGTGGTCAAGACCAAGACTACAGGGCTACATGTCCCTCCAAGGATGGGGGATTGGGAAGACAGAAGGTCAGGTAATAGGGACAGGTGGATAAAACAAAGAAGTTGGTAATATAATAAGGAACAGAATACGAGGGCTCAGGTGGAGGTGGGGGCATAGAGTATTCAGGAATAAAACGGTGACCCTAAGATCCTAAGGAATGGCTAGTGTCCAGAGTAATATGGATTCATCTTTAAGGTGGGTCAAATAAAGCCCTAAACAGCAGCTGCTTCCTTTTGCTAGGTGAATGGAAATTGGAATTTCAAATATTCCCTCTCAAAGAGCCAGGTCTCTTTAGCGGTTCCTGGTACCCCTAGGAGAAGGTGCCAACTCTATGCTGAGATGAGACTAGCACAGCCCCAGCAGGGATGCAGGGTACCAACTCTGCAGAGAAAGCTGTGGCTCCAGGAGAGGAAAGGGGTGACCTTTACCACCTGCTGTGCTGCATGGCTCTAGCCCTGATCTGCTCTCTTCCAGGGGCATCTGCTAGAACAAACAGAAACTCCTCTCTCCCTGTCCTCCTGTGCCCAGATTGCAGGGTATAACTGCTTTGCCTCCAATCATCATCTGGGGGCATATCTACTCTTCGAGGACCAGGGGCTCGAAACCCTGGAACAGGACCTGAATTCCAAGCTGACCTCAGGGGTACACGAAGACTGCTTGACGGCAGAGACACAGGGTAAACAATGGGAAGGTGGGAGGGTGAATGGAAAAGATCCTCCCAGGACTGAGCATGAGGAACCTGAAGGCCCTGGTGTCTCTCTGGTAGTGTGGCAGTGTGAGTTAGCTGAGGCTTGCACCCTGGAGTAGTCAGGAATCTGGCGCCAATATGCTGGTTGGTCTCTGACCATGCTCCCCAGGAGGCATCTGTTCTGGTTCGATGGGGGAGACTCCGGTAGTTCAAAGTCCTTCCTGTGTGCTTGACCGCTTCGGAAGTTTCACCCCTGTCACACATAGCCAGAAACTGCTGGACACTCCTCGAAGTTCCTGGGAAGAGAAAAGAAACCCAACGATTGAGCATCTTCAGTAAAACCATTCTCCTTTCCAGAAGACCATTTCTGGCTGTTCCTTCCAACTCCCCACCTCTCCAAGAACATACACATAAGGGAAAGAAGGAACCTAATTTTGCTTTTAATTTCATTTTTTAAAATTCTTAATAAACATTAAAATCAAGTCTCTTACCTCCAACCTGTGCAAATGAAACAGTCTCCTGGATGTTGCCATACTTCTGTCTCACTGCACTATAATCCTTCCTCCAAAAGACACACACACACACACACACACACACACACAGTCACACACAAATGGCTCTCTAATATTGCAAATGTATGTTCTCACTGTGACAACTTTACTCCTTAAGAGCCACCACTCCAAAACATCACTCAGTTTTTCTGAACATGGTACCTTCACTGAAGTTAAGCTGTGTCTGCTTACATTCTTGCTCATTCTCCAAGATCTCTGCTTTTGTTTGCACCACTCCCACATACATAATGTGAAATGCCTTTTCTATACATTGATTCCCCTTTACTTAAAAGAAACAAAATAACTAATTTTCAAAAAATCACTTCTAAACAATATTTTTCATTCTTTATTTTAAAATTCCATCAACACCTGTACTATACTTACACATATGTATATCTGACTATTGAAACTCTGAGCTCTTTGAGAGCAGAGAGCTGCCTTCATTCTTCCCTGTATTCACTGTAGCATTTGGTGCAGAACAAGTTGCAATAAATGCTGCCTGACTAATCAGATACCCCTAATAACTGTCAAAGGAGGCTGGCTACCTGGCTGTTCCACTGAGTAATATGAAGTCCATTTGTCCAGAAGGCCTGCGTATCCAAAGCTCCCTAAAATTTGGACACAAATATCAACAATACTACTCTATCTTCTGTTCTAAGAATGACAACCATCCCTTGCCCTGGGGATTTACATATCCACAGACAGGTTTCTCAACCTCGGCACTACTGATATTTTGGGCTGACAGTTCTTTGTTTTGGGGGTGGGATGGGGTGTGCAAGGAAACTGCTTGTGCATTGCTGGATGTTTAGCAGCATCCCTGGCCCTTCTACCCACTATATGCCAGTAGCACCTCCCCTTTCCCGTTGAGAATCACTGCCTTAAACTGTAGATTCAGCCCATAAGGAGGAAAAGGAACAAATCTAGCTGTGGAGGGTCAAAGCCAAAAGGATACTGTCCACCTTCCCCAGGATTGTCTGGGTCTCTATACATGGCATGGATATTCCAAGGGTCTTTCCAAGTCTCCCATTCACACCTCGTCCTCCTAGATCAGGGGTCCCCAACCCCGGAGCCACGGTCTGCTATCTGTCCATGGCCTGTTAGGAACCAGGCCACACAGCATGAGGTGAGCAGCAGGGGAGCAAGCGAAGCTTCATCAGTATTTACAGCCACTCCCCATCACTCGCATTACCGCTGGAGCTCTGCCTCCTGTCAGCATTATGGCGAGTTGTATAATTATTTCATTATATATTACAATGTAATAGTAATAGAAGTAAAATGCACAATAAATGTAATGCGCTTGAATCATCCCCAAACCATCCCCCCTGCCCCTCCCATCTGTGGAAAAATTGTCTTCCACGAAACTGGTCCCTGGTGCCAAAAAGGTTGGGGACCGCTGTCCTAGACCATCGCTCAACTGAGACTCGGGATAGAAGGAGAGGAAACTAGCTGATAGAGATGACACTTCCTGTTTTGGGGGATCTTAAAGACTAGGTATTAACTCCCCTTGGTCACTTAAAAGCATATCCTATCATGACTGAAGCAATTCATTTTCATGGGTAGTTAGATTCTGGGAGCTCTGGTCTAGACCATGTTGCCCAAGAAATGATTCAATCATAATTCATCTTTAAAGCAGTCATTCATATCCCTTTACAACCCCACCTGTGACCCCTCTTCCCCCACCCCCCAACAGGTGTACTGATTTGATTCTTCCAAGTCCCTGGAAATGTACCACATTCCAGCACATAATAGTAGATTGTGGGGAGAGTTACCTGGGGGTCTATGGGGCTCCCCTGCCACGCTGGGCATCAAGACATCTGGGGACAGGAACTGTGGTTGGGATGGGTAGAGTTGGGGACCAAGGAGAAACACAGGAGGGTCATGGATGACAGGGAGGGAAGAGGAGCTGGAACAACGGTGCCCGGTTTCCAAAGGCTTTTTCCTCGCGTTTGATGAATCCTTATAATGAGACAAGACAAAAAAACATAGAGATGAGGATTAACACAGAGCAGGATATGGTTGGGTAAACAGTGAGGAAAGCAGGGGGAGATGGAAGGAACTAGAGTACAAGCATTCCTTAATCTAGAGAGGGACCCAATTTACTTGTCACTCTCCCTATCAGCCCCTCTAGGAAACATCCTGACCACTATGAACTGGAGACACCAAACTACAGATTCTCTTCCCTTAATCTATCTTCCTCATAACCCTCACCTTCCCAAACCTAACATCAAGGTCTTTAGCAAACTCCTTAATGCTAATAGTAGAATTAGAGAGATTGTGATAGAAATTTAAAAATAGAGAAGAGGGGAATTCCCTGGCGGTCCAGGACTATGTGCTTTCATTGCTAAGGGCACAGGTTCAATCCCTGGTCAGGGAACGAAGATTCCACAAGCTGCTCAGCATGGCCAAAAAAAAAAAAAGTAACAAAAGCCTCTAAAAAATACATATTTAAAAATTAAGAAATTAAAAATAGAGAAGAAATGAGAGAAATTCAGAAAGCCTGAGAGATTGAAAAAGAAAATTCTACACTCTCTCTAAATATTGGGAACTAATATATATCTCCCTAAATGTACAATCAAAAACTCTCTATTCCATCTCTCCCATTACTGCTACACTCTACAGTCTCCACTTTGGTGCTGCCTGTCAAGTTTGTACCCATTGATGCTTATGACCTGCTCTATGCTCCATTCAACATTCACTTCTGTGGCAAAATCTCTGAAATATCCCCTTTAACATATGAAACACTAATATGTCCAAAATTGAACCAACATTCTTCCAAACTCCTCCTCCTGGTACCGTATTTTCTTGTCACCTAGACTGAAATGTTGACATTGCCCTTGATTTTGCACTTTTCTTCCACAATTCCATTAGTTACCTATGCCATGTAATGTCATTTCTACCTATAGGTTTGTTTTTTTTTTTTGCAGTACGCGGGCCTCTCACTGTTGTGTCCTCTCCCGTTGTGGAGCACAGGCTCCGGACTCGCAGGCTCAGCGGCCATGGCTCACGGGCCCAGCCACTTAGCGCCATGTGGGATCTTCCCGGACCGGGGCATGAACCCGTGTCCCCTGCATCGGCAGGCGGACTCTCAACCACTGCGCCACCAGGGAAGCCCTCTACCTATAGGTTTTATATTTAAACTCAATTGGACCACTGCAGCAGCCTCCAATTTAGTCTTCCTATCTCCAGCCCACTACCTCCTTAGTGTGGCCTGCAAGTGCCTATGTGATATGGCAATGCTGATCTTTCTCACTTTATCTCCTACCATTCCTGTGCCTTTTACACTCTAACCTTCTTAACATTCCTCAGACACACCAAGCTCATTCCACCTCAGGGCCTTTACACTCTGCGTTTCTGTTACCGGGAATGTTCTTCCCGTGGCTTACACCTTCATGTCACTGAGGTCTCTGATCAAATGTTACTTTCTTAGAGCTGATTTCCCTCACTACTCTATCAAAAATAGCCCTGAGAATAACCACTATTACCTCTTTACTCCTTATCCTCTTCCTTTGCTTTATTCTTCTTTATCACACATTGTCTGGGGTTTACTTGTTTATTGTCTTTCTCTCCTAGTAGAATACACTTATTTTCACTCCAGTATCCCCAGCACCTTGAACAGCTCCTGGAACATTACAGGCACTTAATAAATAATATATTAAATAAAATAATCTATATTCCAGTATATCTTATTTCCTTTACTAGATTGTAAGATATTTTGTGTTGTTCCATCAGTGTGTTCTCATAGCACCTAACAACAGCATGGCACATGGTAGGAATTTACCATATAGCATAAGGACCAGGTGCTAGTCCTCTCGGCATGTGACACAGCCATAGAAGAAAGAGACACCACTTTCACTGGTTTCCTTTCTATCTCTCTGGTCTCTTTTACCAAGTCTCCTTTTCGGGTTCTTCAGAAGAACCACCTCAAATCTGATACTCTTCAGGGATATGTCCTGGTTCCTCGCCTCTTTTTGTAATACTCTTTTCCTCTTTTTAGTGGCTATGATTCTCGAATCTCAATTTCAAGTTTATATGTCTCACAACCAAAGGCCTACCAGATACCTGTCTCCACTCAAGCTTAATATATCCAAAATTGCAGATATCTCTCCCCCCAAATATATTCCTGCTTCTCCTCCCTCAAATATTATCATTATCAACCTACAACTCCTAGATATTATCCTTGATTCTCCTTTCTCCATATCCAGGCAAGCAGGTACCAAACACATTAATTTTTACTTCCTAATTGGCTCTCCAGTATGTCCACTTCTATCCTCCTGAACTCCTTACTGTGGTTCATGATATGACCCTTGTTTATAGTGTTTCCAGTCCCACTTGTCAATACTCTCCATCCTTCCCTCACCAGACTCTAATCATGCCATACCAATGAGCTTCTTTTAACTCAGTTAATGTCTGCTTCAGGTCCCTTTATCTGCTACATTCTTTTTACTTCCTGTAGGAAGACTTCCCTGATTCTTCAAGCCTGGTTTAGATGTCCCCTCTATTATGCTTCCATAGCATTAAATCCTATCATATTATATTACAATTGTTTATTTATCTGTCTCCCCCAGTAGACTGTAAAGTTATGAGAGCAGGGACTGTATCTAGCTCACTCACCACCACTTCCCCAGCATCTGGCACAATACCTAGAACATAAGCTCAAAAAGCATTTGTTTAAAAGAATGAATTGGGACTTCCCTGGCAGTCCAGTGGTTAAGACTTCGGCTTCCAATGCAGGGGTTGTGGGTTCGATCCCTGGCAGGGAGCTAAGATCCCACAGGCTTCGTGACCAAAAAACCAGAACATAAAACAGAAGCAATTTTGTAACAAATTCAATAAAGACTTTAAAAAAATGGTCCACATCAAAAAAATAAAAAAAAGAACGAATCAATGAATAAATGAATGATACAGAAGTCAGGACAAAGGAAGCCAACTCTCCTAGGAAAATAACAATTTGCCATTAAAGGTATATGAGAACAAATATTGGGAAGAAAAGGCCACCTTTTCCAAAAAGAATGGCCAACTGTTCAAAGCTCTTTAGAAACTTATGAGCAATAAACTGGAAAAAATGACTACCTCTAGGGAAAGAAGTTGGATCTGAAGAAGTGGTGGAAGAGACAGTTTTCTTTTTGTACATTTTTATATCACATATTTAAGACCTGTTTTTTAGTATTTATCAAACTGACCTGGTGAGCATGCTTCAATATACTGGTGCTTTGTATCCTGACCCCTACTGAAATAAAAATTCAACTTGCTTTGGGCAAGTGTGTGAAATTCTCAAAAGGCACGTTTTAGAAACCCAACCACTGAAACTATTTGAATTAGCTGATCTCTGCTGACTTGGGTGTCCCTGTCCCTTTCACATATAGACTACTGCATTAATGCCATATGAAAAGCCCCAAGGATGAGGATTTTAAATCATTTTCCTTCTCTTGCTAATGTACATGCTTCATTTCAGCTTGAAAGCACACTGGACCCTACTCAGTCATGTACTAGGATGGGGAAGAAAAGGCAAAAAAATACTCCAACCCATCTCTTATCTTCTTCCTTTGATTAGTACAGTGGGTTCTAACCCAGTCAGCAGCAGTGGCTTCTCCAAGACTCCTCTTGAGGCTGCTAGTACTCTTCTCATCCTGGGGAAGCCTATAATACACCTTCCAGAACTGCTACAGAGAAGGGACATTCTTCTAGGCTCCAAGTAAATGTGTGTCAAGAAAATAATGACTATGTGTCCTCATTTTTGCTGAGTGCCTATGGCTTTCCCCCAGATTACAACTTTCAGCTTCTCCTGCCCCTTCACCTGCAGTATATTTTTACCTAGCAAGAGAAAGAGGATGCTCTGAATAGATAGACCCTGATTCTACTTACAAAACTGTGGGAAGAGACTGGGACGTCCTCCCTCTCTGAGACAACGGTGCCACTGAGACTGCGTGAGATGCGCCGAAAGTTCTCTGCACCATACTGATCATCCTCCCCACACTCCCTGCTGGGGCCTCGGCCAGGTGCAGCCTTCAAACACACAGACACACACAGGCAGACACAGAACACCAGACATGTGGTTTTCCCACAGACCCTGTCCCGAGGGATATGGGAGAGAATAGGGTAAGACTCACTAGTAGATATCTGAATTAGACGTATTTAAAAGGTAGTGGCCATGTGGCAATCTCCTCTCACTCAAAAGAAGCCCAATCTGGGACGAAGTGAGAGAGTAGCATTGACATATGTACACTACCAAATGTAAAATAGATAGCTAGTGGGAAGCAGCCGCATAGCACAGGGAGATCAGCTCAGTGCTTTGTGACCACCTAGAGGGGTGGGATAGGGAGGGTGGGAGGGAGATGCAAGAGGGAGGGGATATGGGGATATAGGTATATGTATAGCTGATTCACTGTTATACAGCAGAAACTAACACAACATTGTAAAGCAATTATACTCCAATAAAGATGTTAAAAAAAAGAAAAAGAAGAAGCCCAATCATAGACCTTCTTCTCTTCCAACAGCCCCACATTACCATGCCGCTGCTTTACCACCAACCCTACCACTCATCTCTCTCCATAATTCTTTCCCAACACATCACCCCATGCCCAAAACTTTAGCACCTGAGGTGGCTACCTGAGAAGTAGACACTGTATTGGCTTCATGGAGACTGTGCTCTATTTCTGCTGTTGGGGTCTTTGAGAGATCAAGGCCAGGGGCTGAGCGCAACCTCCTTCCTACACCATCTGTAGAGCCTGAGGAGGAAAACATAAATACAGGTTGAAGCCATCTCTTCTCCTGGAGTCTAAACTCAGCCTGGCAGCACAAAACTCAGGAATTCTTGTTTCATTAAATAACAAATATGCATCTCTGAACCCACTGGAGGATGGGCTCCTGGAATGTAGAAACAGGAGTTTCAGAATATGGATAGCTTCCTATAAGACCATAAGGATCTCAGAACACAGGCCTTGAAGAACCTTGTTGAGAAAGGGCTCTGTGGACAGATAGCTGAATAGTAAATATAATCAGCTTTGCTTCTGTCAGCCTTGGGCCCAAGACTTATAATACATACAGAGGAAATTATCTGATATAGTAATTCTCTAGAGTGTCTGTGATGACAAAGGAACTATTATCTCCAGTCTGGTTAGGAATTGAAAATTATCATAGTAATCACATATTAAACCGACTCATTTTACAAAGTAGGAAAATGAGTTCCAGGATTTGACAAGTAGTAAGTAGTTTAACCAGGATTAAAACTCAAGTCTCTGCACTTACACTTCCAGTTATATACTATGAGCAGGAGCTCTTCAGCAACATTTTGTATGTGCAGTGCTCTTTTACTTCCCCCATTAGCTTCTCTCTTTTTTTTTTTTCCTGTACACGGGCCTCTCACTGTTGTGGCCTCTCCCGTTGCGGAGCACAGGCTCCGGACACGCAGGTTCAGTGGCCATGGCTCACGGGCCTAGCCGCTCCGCGGCATGTGGGATCTTCCCGGACCGGGGCACGAACCCGTGTTCCCTGCATTGGCAGGCGGACTCCCAAGCACTGCGCCAGCAGGGAAGCCCCAGCTTCTCTCTTTTCTTCACTTAAATTCTAAACAAATTCTAAATGTTTATCTCTTCCTCAAAATCTTGCGAGACTATTAAGAGATGAGCTGTTCCAAACTGGATATGTGACTCCCAAGGCGCTCACCCCAATACAACTAATTAAGCCTTCCATTCTGAAAATGCACACATCCTTGACCTACATTTGATATATATGTCTATTGCCAATTCATGTCTTGATTTGTTATTTTGATTCTGATATTGCTGATATACTAAGCAAGAAGGCCAGTTATTTTCAATATTTCCTTGTGCTTAAATGCAGTGGTTCCAATACTACCTCAGATTCATCTAGAACTTTTAAAAAATACAGCTTTGTGTACCTCTCTGCAGACCTACTGAATCAGAATCTTTCTGGCTGGAGCCTGGGAATATTTATTTTTAAAAGGTTTCCACAAAAAGCGTGGGAGAATATCCTCAAACATTGTTGGAAGAAATGTGAAATGTTATAGTTTTCCTAAAAAGCAATCTAGAGATAACCATTAAGACTGAAAATATATTTATCCTCTTAACCAATAGTTCTACTCCTGGGAATAAGAAGCAAAACTATCTGTTTATTGCGGCCTTGTTTGTAGTGGCCAAGAACTAGAAATAAAGTAATGCCCATCTATAGCAGAATGGCTAAATACATTACAGTATCCTCAATATCAAATATTGTCCAGCCACTAAAAAGAATGAATTGAGTTAAACTAGATGACTTAGAGGAATTTTCATCAAGTATTGTTGAGTTAAAGGAAAAAAATCTGTAATATTATCCCCAAACAAAAAAAACACTATATATGTAGGTCTATATAGGATTATATGAACAGAGAAATACAGAAATATGCACATTAGACTACTGTCTGAGAAGGTGGTGGGGGATAAATGGTAGGGATTGATTTGAGGGAAGGAGAGAGAAACAAAAATTGTCTGTAGTAAAAACAACATAGGAACTTCCCTGGCTGTCTAGTGGTTAAGAATCTGCCTTACAATGAAGGGTACATGGGTTCGATCCCTGGTCAGGGACTAAGATCCCACATGCCATGGGGCAAGTAAGCCCATGCCCCGTAACTACTGAGCATGTAGGCCACAACTAGAGAGCCCATGTGCCACAACTACTGAGCCCACGTGCTCTGGAGCCTGCACGCTCTGGAGCCCGTGCACCACAGCTACAGAGAAGCCTGCCCAGCGCAGCAAGGGGCACATATACCGCAACGGAAGATCCTGCATGCCACAACTAAGACCCGACGCAGTCAAAAATAAAATAAAATAAAATAAATAAATAAATATAAAACAACAACAATCATGTGTGCTATGATCCCATTTATATAAAATTATTCTGGGCTTCCCTGGTAGTGCAGTGGTTAAGAATCTGCCTGCCAATGCAGGGGACACAGGTTCGAGCCCTGGTCCAGGAAGATCCCACATGCCACGGAACAACTAAGCCCTTGCACCACAACTACTGAGCCTGTGCTCTAGAGCCCGTGAGCCACAACTACTGAGCTTACGTGCCACAACTACTGAAGCCCATGTGCCTAGAGCCTATGCTCTGCAACAAGAGAAGTCATCGCAATGAGAAGCCCGCGCACTGCAACAAAGAATAGCCCCTGCTCGCTGCAACTAGAGAAAGCCCGCGCACAGCAACGAAGACCCAACGCAGCCAAAAATAAATAAATTTATTTTAAAAATAATAATAATAAAATTTTTCTTCCTTTTTTAAAAAAACCCATTCTTCAGGTGACTATGATGGACAGCCAGATTTAAGAATTACAGCTGTAATGGTTAGAATTTGGTGCTCCTCTAATCAAGTCAAGTGTGATTCCTACCTAGACAATAAGGTAGCCATTGGAACCTCCTGAAGAGAGTAGACACTGATTCCTTTAAAGATACTTAAACAGAGGTGGAGGTGGCCTTCTGTAAGGAGTACTGTTGAGGGGACTTCTTGATTTGATAGAATTAAGGTGACATCTACTCACTGATCAATAGTAACAAGAAGAAAGACTACCAGACATTATGTACTTCTTGATATGATATAAGAAGTCTAAGTACTACCTATGAAATATTCTTATTTTTAAAAAGTAAACCTGATTTTAATCAAGAATCAAACCTTCTAGCCCTAAGTACCAAGTTATAGGGAAAAAGAGGGTCTTAGGAGAACATGTTTTAAAAACAAAATGACAACAAAAAAACCTCTCCTAGAATATAATCTAAAACGTGGAAGACAAATGACCAAATTTCTTCAACAAATAAATGGCAAGGGGAAAAAAGAGACAGGAATCTTACAGGCTTAAAAGAAGCCTTGAGACACATCAACAAAATGCAATGTGTGGATCTTGTTTGGATTCTGATTCGAAATAAACCAACTGTGAAAAGACACCTGTGGAACAATTGAAAAAAATTGAATACTGGCTAGTTACTGTATTATATTAAGAAATTATTGCTAATTTTTTAGGTATAATAATATTATAGTTCTGCGTTTTAAAAGAGTCTTTATTTCTTAGAGATACATTCCAAACTATTTATGGAGGAAATGATATAATGTCTGGGATTTGCTTTAAAATAATCCAGTGGGGAGGGAAAGTGGCAGGGGCGGGGGAGGGGTCCCTAAATCAAAATCAGCCATCGGTTGATAATTGATAATCATCTTGGAAGTTAGTGATAAGAACAAGGGGGTGATTATAGCATTTACTCTTTATTTTAGAATATATTTGAAGTTATCCATAACAAAACATTATTTTTAATTTTTAAGATGATGTGTGAGCAACTTCAAACTACTATGAAATTTAGAATATAGGTCAAGGGCAGTGTTCACATAACCCTTTAGGAACTATAGTCATGTCAAAACTAATCTGGTTGCAAAATACCACATTCTATATGATTCTATTTATATGAAATGTCCAAAATAGGTCATCTATAGGCAGAAAATAGATTAGAGGTTTACTGGGGAGTGAATACTAATGGGTACAGGATTTCTTTTGGGGGTGATGAAAAAATACTTTAACTGATTGTGGTAATGGATGGACAACTCTGTCAATATCCTAAAAAACCACTAAATTGTACACTTTAAATAGGTGAATTGTCCAGTACATAAATTATATATCAATAAAGCTTTCTTTTTTTTAAAGCAATAAGTCATACAGAGAAAGACAAATACTATATGATCACACTTATATGTGGAATCTTTAAAAAAGCCAAACTCATAGAAACAGAGAATGGAATGGTAGCTGCCAGGAGCCAGGGGGTGGGGGGAATATAGAGATGCTGATCAAAGGGTACACATCATTTCCACTTATAAGATGAATAAGTTCTGAGGATCTAATGTATAGCATGGTGACTATGGTTAACAATATTGTATTACTATATACCTGAAAGTTGCTAAGACAGTAAATCTTTTTTTTTATTATTTATTTATTTATTTATTTATTTTTGCGGTACACGGGCCTCTCACTGTTGTGGCCTCTCCCGTTGCGGAGCACAGGCTCCGGACGCGCAGGCTCAGCGGCCATGGCTCACGGGCCCAGCCGCTCCGCGGCATGTGGGATCTTCCCGGACCGGGGCACGAACCCGTGTCCCCTGCATCGGCAGGCGGACTCCCAACCACTGCGCCACCAGGGAAGCCCCAAGACAGTAAATCTTAAATGTTCTCACCACAAAAAAAAAGAAAGAAAGATATTGTAATTAGGTATGGTGATGGCTGTGTTAATTAACTTTGCTGTGGTAATCATTTTGCAATATATACATGTATCAAACCATCACACTGTAGACCTTAAACTTATACAGTGTTATTTGTCAACTATATCAATAAAATTGGAGAAAAAAAGTAATTTGGTGCTTAATAAATGCTTTACAATAAGATAAAGCAAGACTCCCCTAAAGATATATTCTGTCATATATGGATCCTAACTGGCATTTTCCTTCATCGTCCACTTCTTGATTTATTCCACTGATCTCTTCTTTATTCTGCCACGTCAGTTCTGAAAGACTCAATTTAAAAAAGAGACTCTAAAAAAAATAAAAATAAAATAAAAATAAAAAAGAGACTCTAACCAAAATAAAACCTAGTTTGGTTTCACAAGTTGTTTTGAGGACTGATTCATTAACTGGATTTTTTAAATTAGTTTTTGTTCACTATTAAGTAAAAATTAATGGTTGCTAGGTACGCTTTCATACTGTTTTCAGAAGTATAGGGCTTCCCTGGTGGTGCAGTGGTTAAGAGTCCGCCTGCCGATGCAAGGGACACGGGTTCGTGCCCCAGTCCGGGAAGATCCCCCATGCCGCGGAGAGGCTGGGCCGGTGAGCCAAGGCCGCTGAGCCTGCGCGTCCGGAGCCTGTGCTCCGCAATGGGAGGGGCCACAACAGTGAGAGGCCCGCTTACCGCAAAAAACAAACAAACAAACAAAAAAAACCAGAAGTATAATCTTCCTGAATTTGCCAGTATGTATCAAGAGATTTTTTAAAGTTTATAACCTTCAACTAGTTATTACCCTTCAAAAAGTTTATCCTAAGGAGTTTATCAGAAATGTGGCCAAACTCTTAAGTATAAGGATATTCATCACAATGCTGTATTATCAAAAAATTTTAAGTAACCTAAATATTCAACCACAGTAGAATGGTTGAATATATTATGGTGTATTTATATGCAGCATATTATAGTCATTAAAAGTAGTTTTTTCCAAAGGGAAAATGCTTATGGATATAATGTAAGAAATCATGGGACTAAACTATATACATATATTATAATTCAGCTTTTTGTAAAAACAAAACAAATAAATATATAGTATATATGCATAAAAAACAAAACCAGAAGCAACATAGATGGAGATTATTATATTAAGTGAAGTAAGTCAGAGAAAGACAAATATAATACGATATCACTTATACGTGGAATCTAAAAAAATGACACAAATGAACTTATTTACAAAACAGAAATACTACAGACTCACAGACGTAGAAAACAAACTTATGGTTACCAAAGGGGAAAGAGGGGGAGGGATAAAATGGGTGTTTGGGATTAACATATACACACTACTATATATAAAATAGATAAACAACAAGGACCTTCTGCATGGCACAGGGAACTATATTCAATATTTTGTAATACCTATAATGGAAAAAATCTGAAAAAGAATATATATATATATATACACACACACACACATATATATATATATATATACATATATATATGAACTAAATCACTTTGCTGTACACCTGAAACTAACACAACTTTGTAAATCAACTATACTTCAATTTAAAAAAAAGTATGTCACGACACTATTGATACTATGTATAAAATAGATAACTAATGAGAACATATTGTATAACACAGGGAATTCTACTTAGTGCACTGTGATGACCTGAATGGGAGGGAAGTCCGGAAGGGAGGGGATATATGTATATGTATGGCTGATTAATTTTGCTGTACAGTAGAAACTAATACAACATTGTAAAGCAACTATACTCCAATAAAAATTAATTAGAAAAAAAAAGTAAACTAGGGGAAATTTGGAAAAAAAAAAAAGTATGTCAACCAGAGGTGGGGGGCGGCAACCCAAAGCCAGAAGTAAACTCATGAAACTACTGCCAGGGTTATCAATGATTTTTGTTATTTTATATATTTTCAAAACCATCTACAATAAAAAATGTTGCTATCTGGGGTAACATAAGGTTTGTTTTGTTTTGTTTGTAATATAATGTTTGACATTCAATTGGTTAGTTCAGTTTTAATTGCAATATATTTTTATATGTGTTTATGATTCTTAAAATACTTGACATTCGTATATTCTTTCTCCCTTATATTAGAGAGGAAGCTAATTGAGGCAAACTCCAACTTTTCCTCATTCTTTGTAATCTTCCCATACTGCCCTGTCCTATGTATTAATACCTAAGGAGCACTTAATAAATGTTATTGCAAAGTTTACACTAGAGTGGAGATGCTAAAAAACATATCTTAATATTAAATCTTATATTTATATGATATCCCCCACTCTGATGCTCCTGGGAATATAGCAGATTTTCAATAACCACTTGTTTGGTTATAATTAAATATTGGTTGCCTGCATGCAAAGAACTATACCACCTAAACTGAAGATAAATTTCTGAGTTTAATTTTACAGAATCATACATATCATTTAAAGAGTTGGAAGGTATCTTTAAAAAATAAAATCATTGGGGCTTCCCTGGTGGCACAGTGGTTGAGAATCTGCCTGCCAATGCAGAGGACACGGTCTGGGAAGAGCCCTGGTCCAGGAAGATGCCACATGCCGCGGAGCAGCTGGGCCATTGCACCACAACTACTGAGCCTGCGCTCTAGAGCCCGCGAGCCACATCTACTGAGCCCACATGCCCCAAATACTGAAGCCCACGCGCCTAGAGCCCGTGCTCCACAACAGGAGAAGCTACCGCAATGAGAAGCTTGCGCACCGCAACAAAGAGTAGCCCCGTTCTCCACAATCAGAGAAAAGCCCACGCGCAGCAACGAAAACCCAATGCAGCCAAAAACAATAAATAAATAAATAAATTTTAAAAATAATAATAATAAAATAAAATAAAATCATTGAACCAATTCTCTCATCTTATAAGTAAAAACTTGGATATTAAATGACTTGTCCAAATTTTTACTGACAGTTAATGATGGAGACAGAACAATACTTCAGGCTTTGGAGTTCTTAAGTACATCAATCTTAAGTTATAAATATCCTTCATGTCTTCAGTTTACAGAACTAATTCTGTGCTGTGCATTTAACATTAGACTTCACTCTTCACACAACATAATCTCACAAAGAGTCGGTGAACAGGTACCCTACAAGCATACCACCTTGAAAATTCTAAACCTGGTAGTTCCTGAACGGATCAGGGAAGGTCTTGATATTGCTGGTTCAGTACGATCTGGATATGCCACACTGGAGACTTGGCTCAACGTGAACATCCTCATTGCAAGTTGGAGCTTGTTCCTAAGCCATAGAAGAATGACTTTTCCTCCAGCCTCCCATATCTCATGCTAAGTCACTCTCAAAGGCCTAGGAACCACTCCTTAGCATTCATACTCAGCAGCCCTGGGCAAATACTCACTGGTCTCTTTAGAAGGAGGGAACTAGCTTGTGAGTGATGATTCTGCCCCCATTCTCCACTCTAGCCAGAAAAATGTCTAGCCCTTGTCATGAAGTCTTTATGAATAAAGTCAGAAGTTCTACTGCTGCCTCCTAAGCTGAGGATATTATTTACATAGAACACCATCCCCCTTCTGATCTTATCTTCCTGCCTTCAGCTTTTCGATGCCCCCCACACCCCCTGCCCCTGGTTGCATTCTTACCTGTTTGGCTCAGTGGGTTCCAGGCCACTTCCTGCTGCCCCCATCCAGAAGAGCCAGATTGAGAAACCTGAAGACTGGCCTGGTAGAGAGACTCCAATTCTGAGGTCTCCTGCTCTGTGTCTTGGTTCCAATGTGGATGCAAAAGGATGTGGTTTCTTTCTGGATAAGTTACACAGGTATGGGAATCAGGAGGGGAGGACTTCATTCCTGGCCCAGGGACCCCAAGCTGAGAATCACAAAGCCTTGTAACATTCAACCAGGAATCCAAAGGCAAGGAAGTTCCCAAGTTGACACTGCTGCCCAGCTCCTTAGGCCTAGCATCTCTCACTTGAGACGGTTTCCCATGGTAAATACCTGACTCTGCCAACCTGGACTGTCCTCCCCTAGAAGTTTCACCATTAGGCAGCCCAGAGTTCATGGCAAGAGAAGGATGATCAGCAGGCTCTCCCCAGGAAGGCAGTCTGTTCCTACCATCCACAGAGGGTTGTTGTTTTGCCCAAGGCCAATGACCTTTCCCTTGACCCTGTGGGAATGGAGGCTTTGAGTCAGAAAGGGAAGAGTCCTTCCTTAGACTGTTGGGCAAACTTCTATCCTGGGAACCTGTACCAACCCTTGTGGAGGTGCCCTGCATCCTCTGGAACTGCTCTGCCAGAGAGTGGACAAGCCCCTTTGCGGTAGGAAACTCTGGCCTATAGGGCTCCTCGCTGCCTCCGTCCACTTTTGAAGTCAATGAAGTTTTGAGGCTTTGGGTTTGGAGGCATTGGTTAGTTTTCTGTAAGGTATTAGGAGAGTGAAGCACAGAAGAGGAAGGAGCAGGCATTATGGAGTGGCAGGCCCTGTACAGAGAAAGGCTGGGCTGAGCTGATGAACTTGAAGGACCACAGCCTAGACTGTGTGCATCTCCTCTCTCAGAGGTGGTTGTTCCAGTTGGGTATAGCCAAGGCATCACCTGGGATGAGTCAGCAGGATCCCTCTTTTCTTGAAATAGCTGTTCTTGATCAGTGCCTCTTCCTCCTTGTTGGGGGAACCTTGTGCAGCTGCTGTTGTCCCCCCTGTAGCTTTGCAGCTCACCCTCTGGTTCCCAACCATGATGAGAATTCTTCTCAGTTCTCCCTGGTGTTTTATGTAAGCCCTGCCTGTGGAACACAGAGGGGTCAATGCTGTCCACCTCAACAGAAGTAAGAAGGTTCGAGGCAGACCCACCAGAGGAATTGTGCTGTGGAGCAGACAGGGCAGATGACTCTGGGAATAATGGCGAGTGTGACTCATGGCAGGAAGCGGATGAGTAGGTGAAAGAACTGGCCCCAAACTCTGTATTCATGTAGGGTTCCAGTTGGGCCTCCTGGCTTAACAATACTTGGAGCGGGATAGGCTGTTCACTGAAATAAACAGAGAGAGCCAGTCATAAGCTGTCTTAATTGACAAGATCACTTACAAAAATAACTGTTCATTTGGTTTCCATTTCTAGCTACTCACAGAGGTAATGGTGAAAATAAATGGAAAGACAAGCATAAGTAGAGTCAACAGATCAGAGGTTCACAAGAGAAGGCACATAGTCGGCTCACACCTAAGTAACAGGTAATATTAATTCTCTTTATTAAATACCCTCATCAAAGTTGCCCACAGTAATAGTAAATAAAGCTCTTGCTAATATTCTTCATTCCCTGTAAAGTCCCATTCCAATCATATTCTACTTACAAATTCAAAAACAAAAATTGCTCATGCCATATGCAAATGACAATAGAAGGTAAGCAAAGCCTAGAAATCACTCATCCCTAGGGTCCTGAGAGGCAGATCAGCCAAAAGAACCAGAAGGCCACATTTACAGAGTACAGGATGATTTGGGCTCCTGGGATTAATATAAAAATCAACCATTTCAAATTTTTTTTTTTTTTTTTCTTTTTTTAGTACGCGGGCCTCTCACTGTTGTGGCCTCTCCCGTTGCGAAGCAGAGGCTCCGGACGTGCAGGCTCAGCGGCCATGGCTCACGGGCCCAGCCGCTCCACGGGCATGTGGGATCTTCCCGGACCGGGGCACAAACCCATGTCCCCTGCACCGGCAGGCCGACTCTCAACCACTGCGCCACCAGGGAAGCCCTCAAATGTATTTTTATAATCTGGATTTGGTTGTATTTGTTTACTGAGATATTTCCCCAAAGTAATGTGCTGTGACTCTCTTGAGATTTGGGAGTGGAAGTAGGGATTAACTGCAGTTAGATTTCTTACTAATTGTTTTGTATTTCTGACCTAAAGAACTCAGGGCTAGAAGCACTTAGATAAAACCTCAATCACTCACACACATCTAATGGCAGAAGTTTTCTGAAAAGAGTTTAGCTGCCTAAATTGCTTATAATCAAAACACATCTCTGATCAGATTCTCAAATTAGCATTCAGCGAATGCGGTAAACAATAGGAGAAAAGAAGAAAGAAGAAGATCCTAGCTATGAGCATTAAATTTGAATGATAATACACTATAAACTTTTGTGGGCATAGTCATTCAATCACCCTTACAACATTTTGAAGAATATGATATTACTTATAAGGAAAGCCTAATGGAGTCAAACAGACCTGGATTTAAATTCCATGCTTCTACCACTTACTAGCTGAGTAATCCTGGGTACCTTACTTATCTCATCCTCTCTGAGCCTGAGTTTTCTTATTTATAAACCATTGCTAAATAGTAATCCCTGTCTCCTAAGGTTATTGTGAGAATTAGATAAAATAAAACATAAAAGAGTTTAGCTTAGTGCCTGAGCAAATATTCAAAAAATGTTAGCTTCTTTTATAATGTTTATATTCTGAAAACTACTCAGGCTTGTTAACAGCCAAAATTAATTCTTACTTAAATCTATCTATTCTCAGTAACAGCCAATTTCAAGGGCTAAAATGGGGAAACTACACCAATGGCCATGGGGACTTTTTTCCTACTCCTGACCATAGGGAAGCAAAACAAAGGGAATCTTTGTGTCTCCTCTCAACGGATCAATCAGAGCAAGGAAGACTGCTTTCTCTACTTCCTTGAGGGACAGGAAGCACTGAAATCCCAAAATAAATCACACGGTTTCTACTGCAAAGTGAAATGTAATTCAGATTGCCATGTCTAAGACCATAATATGTACAAATTTAATAGTCATGTTATTACACAAGTCCAGAGACAAACTCACCCACAGGAAATATAGACAAGTGGTCTATTTATTATGCTATACTCTCTGCATCTTTCTAGGAACTATTAAGAAAAGGACCAGCAGTGGGATGAGCTTTTCATTGTATGTCTGACCTGAGAGAAGAAATCTTTTCAGAGGACTCTTCTCTCTCCCCTGGAGTCGCCAAGACAATGAGAGCTGGCTATGGAGCACCCATGGTCACTTCCTCCCCTGGCGTCCATAAACTACAATGGTTCCCAGGCACTACCTTGTTGGCTGAGGGAGGGCTCCCCTCTGTGAGGGGAGGCAGGCTGAGGGCTGCGACGGCGGCTGAGATGGTTGCTGCTGCTGCATGCGATCCTGCAGGCTCCGTGCTTTTCGAATAGTGATTTGCAGCTTCTTATCGACTAGGGCTCTGCTGTGCGTGCTAGAGCTGGCACCATGCAGGGCAAGTCTTAGTTTAGCTAAAATGCAAAAGAAAATATAGCAGAAACAGAACACAAAAATACAAACAAAAATAAAAAGAATAAAATTCAACCAAAAATGAGCAAAGATATGCAGTAAAACTCAAAATATGCAGCAGGAATACAAGGCGTGGACCATGCATATGTTGTCCAGGGCACAGAGCTGCCTCTGGCTATAAGGAACATTCATGGAAGCCATGGAGGCCAAACAGGTTAATTCAAATTTAAAAAACAAACAAAAAGCTAAACTAAAATGAGTCAGGAAGATAAACTGGTGCTTCCATCTTAGACGTTGCCACTCTCATTGTCCTTTGCAACTGACCTGTCCGACTCTGGTCTCCATTCTCTGCTCCCATCTCCCCCTTCCTGATGGCCAACAGCAGAAATAAGATCCAAACCTGCATCTGTCTTTATAGAACACAGTTTCTTGTGGGTCACATTAAAGAACCAGATACAAATTCTAAGCCTTAGTCCCTTGCTGTAACCTTATGGTGCAGCATAACAGGAAGGCAGGGGAGAAACATAAAAAATCAAATATGCAATACAAAGTCACAGGCCTGGGAAGTCACAGTCAATTTATTCATTTCTTCCTGCCCTAAGCTCCACCTCACTAGTCAGTAACTAGAGAAAGAGCAGACTAACCTCACATCTGAAATCTAACTTTATTTTGGGATTAGAAGGTAGGTCTGGCTGGATAGTTCATTTGTAGACTTCTGCTGAGGTTTTCCCAGTAAATATCCATAGGCCACAGTGACAACGCCTAGCACATTTAGAAATCTGAAGGGCAAAAGATAGCTAAAGTGCCTCAGTTTGGGGGAGTGACAGTGAGGAGACTTAAAAGCTGTTTATATCCTATCTGAGTGACGACACTAATAATACCTATTGTGAAGTTAGTGAAAAGTGCCATAGCCATAGCGGTTAAAGTTACTTACAGATAGCTTCGTTACAGAGAGCCAAAGCGGCAGCACAGTCTCCCTTCTGTTCCAGATGCAGCGACTCTTCAAACACTGAATCTGCCTCTTGTAGGGACCTCTCAAAGCCGTCACTCCTCCCTGAAAGGGCCAGCACTTTTCATTTTCATAACAATCTGTTCCAACTTTTCCTATGTGCTGTTTTTTCCCTTCAGTGCACATAGATCATTGCTGCTGAGCCTCTGGTCCACCCTTACTCCAACTGACCATTACTATTAAGAATTCTCTGAAACACGTAGGACATCCATTTTTGCCTTAGCTGAGACTTTACCAAAGCCATGAAAGAGGGGCATGTCATTGTCCACCACATATTCCAACTCCAAGACCTCTAAGGGAGGCCCTCAAGGAAAGAACAAAGTACTGTCTATAATAGAAGGGTGGGTTCTTATGCCTGGAACTGACGTGCTTCTCTACAGTGCAACAAGATACATCTTGGCAACCTGTGTTCAACGCCCCAGATCTCCACCAAGACCTCCACTGCTGTGTTAAGGCAAAAGTGGCTTCAGTACTCTGTGAAAAGCCATCTGTAACACTTCTTTCCTACATAATTCATAGTTTTCTTTGTACCACCTGCACCTGGAAAATCAATACCCCTCTTGGGCACAGGTGTTCTACGGTTCCTAACTTCAATGTATCTACCAGGCCAGTGGAAATGCCCTTGTTCTTGGTTTGCACACACATACCTTTCATCAGCACTGCTAAGTATTTACTTCTATCATGCCCTTGCTCACCAAACCTACTGTAAAAAAGTCACCTTCCCTTGCAGTGAGCATAAGATGTTGCTTCCTCCCCTGAAAGTGAATGTGTGCCAAAGCAGGTGCAGGACAGTCTAGGGACAGCGCCACATGAAAAGCAAGAAAGTACTGTAAGGGCAACTTTTGTAAAAGAATTCTCAAGTTTATATATCCCCTTGCCTTTTACTCACTCATAACCATAAATTAGTAGTAACCTGTAACCCAAGTTCACCTACAATGGGATTAATGGTGAGTTTTCACAAGCTCACAGGAAAAAAAAATCATTTCTCCCATAATGCACCTATCCTCCATTAACCTCCAGCTGTACATGGTAAGAAAAGCTCTTCCATACCCCTAACATTCACTCCCTAATTCACCAATAGCTTCGGAGAACAATGAGAAGGAAGTAGAAGTAACAAGTTGGTTCTGAAGATCTTGACATTTGGGTTCTACTCCACTGCTAGAGGTATGGTCCCTGGGGTAGGGGGTACTCAGGCCTGAAGTTTTCTCACTATATCTGAAATCAATTGAATCTATACAACCTTTATAATCAGAGGTGGTGGCTAGAGCAATTAAAACAAAAAAAGTTCTCTACAGAGATATAGGCAAACTATATAGTTGGTCAATGATTGTACTAAATTTTAATTCTTATCCTCTAGAATCTTAGCACTCCATTCCTTGCTCTAAACCAAAGTGTATGGAGAACTGACAATGAAATACAGCCAGAGGGATCCACTCTCAACTCTAAGGTACTACCCAACTGACAGAGCGGGGAGAAAGGCAAGGGAGGAAGATGACAAGACCCCTCTTTCAGAAGCAATATGAACCTGAGACACCAATGTGATATAGCTTAAGGACAAAAAGGAAGAAAAAACTATCGAAACATAGGGACATCTAAGAAATTAGGAATGGTAAACTAATTTGGAGACAAAAAACAATGCCTTGGAAAGTATAAAGCAACAACTGCCTTGAATCAAAAGACAGTAGGATTAGAAGAGAAAAGTAGCCCCCAAATAAGCCCAGGAAGTTTTCCTAAGTGTTGATAAGAAGAAAGAAGTGATCAAAAGAAAGCAGCCACCCAAAACAGCATCGGCTCCTATTCTTTACACTACTTTAGCACAATTTGTTGCATCTGGAGGTTCTGAATAATAAACTCATTTCATAGAAAAACACAGATATAGGTTTCAGGGCCTATTTAAAATAGATATCTCAGCCTTTTTGAACTCTTATTTTGAAGGCTAGTCTCTGCTGGTACAAAGTGATGTCCTAAAGCAATTGAAGGGAGAAAAAGTAACTAATGTGGGGCAGCTGGAGAAGCTGAAATAAAGTCCATGAAAATCATGTGAGATTGGGATATGAATCATCAGAGGATCAAAAGGAAATCAGGCTCTGTGTTCTTAGAACCTGTTTGGTAGATCCACTTCCCTGAAGCTCCAGGTAGGAAATCTCAAGGGCATATTTCTGCTGAGCGAGAAGAATTCCCCTCACTGTCAGTGTGGCTCACTCACTGCCTTTTTCTGCTGTTTCTGAATTGTGAGTAGTTTAATTTACATCTTATATAGCTGTTCATCAGAAATATTTTTCATGAACAATATACTATCTTCAATCTACAAGCTTTTAATAAATGGGCCCCAAATCAGTGCCTGTCTCTAACCAATAGGCCTGTCACCTCCTACTTTAACTAGCTCTCACTGAAATGGCTGAATTAAGATAAAATATAACTTGGCTAAAGAGAAGACAGAATTTATGAGCTTGAATACTTTTTTCCTCCCAGCTTTCTCTGTCCCCATCACCCACAACCTAATGCTCACAACAATTACCCTGATTCTGCAGTTCATCTAAGTCCATGAAGCGGCTGGGATGAGGGTTAAACCCTTTAGCTGCCTCTAATTCCTTCTCTCGTTTCCTTTGAAGTTCCTGTTCCTGGGCCCTTCTGGCCACCTCTTCCTGCAATTCATCCAGTTCAGTTTTGGAAGATATCTCCCCACCTGGAATAAAAGCAAGGGAGAAGAGAAGTCGCCACATTTCCATAACCAAGACTAAGCACTTGCTGTATTTATGGCCACAGCACTGCTTTTCCTTTGGAACTCTTGGCTTCAGTCTGGAGTTCATATCTGCATAGTGCTTTCCATTTCAGATTCAGGATGATACCTAGGCCATGAATAATAATAATATTTATTGGGTGCATTATAACAACAATAACATCATGACAACTAACATTTGTTGAGTATTTACTACGTGACAGGCATAGCTGTAAGCACTTTTACATATGTTATTTAATTCTCACAATAATATGTGAGGTAGATACTATTATTGCCCACATTTTAAGAATGAAGAAACTGAGTCACAAAGATGATAAATAACTTACCCAAGGTAACAAAAATGGCAAACGGTAAAGCTGAATTAAAGTCAAATAGGTTAAATTCATAATCTGTGCTTTTAACTACTAGACAGCATTCTCTACCATGTGCTACCAGTGACTCACCAGGAAGCTTCAAACAAGTCAATTTCTCCCTCTTAATTTCCACCACCTTTTTAATGAGTTTGGAAAATATTGATAGTAGTAAAAATTTAATTTTTTCAGTGTTCACAGATGGACCCAAACAGATCTAAAAGGATGTCCATGATATATTAAGTGAAAAATCAAGTGACAGAATAGTATCTATAGTATGACTCCCTTTTATTTATTTTTAAATGCTAGTAATAAACTTACCTATGGACAACTAGGGCAGCTGCCAGATGCTGGTGGGGGACCTCGATGCCCAGGGAGACAGGAGGAACCCCCAAGCGACCCGGTAGGACATTGGGGGACTAAGGGGGGAGGAGAAGTGGAGGCAGGACAGGACCTGTGCCCCCAAGGGGTGGCTGGGAGCAGGGAGGGGTTCCCGTGTCTGGAGGGAGCCTCGGGGGCTCAGATCAGGGGGAGCATGCCTGGTGTTTCCCCTGCCCAATTGGCCCGGGAAACTTGCCCAGCTCTCAGGCCCGGTCCTACACCCTCAAAAGGCCCCTTCTACTACACTGGTTCTGGGGGCATATGAGGGAGGCTGGAGGAGAACAGAAGAGGCAGGCGGGATGGAGGGGCCCTCCAGGACGGAGGAACAGGAGAGTCACAGAGGGAGTGTGCCCTGCCCACTTGGGCTGGGAAGCCTGCTGGCTCCCAGGCTGGGTCCCCCACCCACCAAAACCAGAGGCACGCCTGGACCCCTACTGTTATGTTGAGCCTAAGCCCCACCCCCCCATGGCCTTTTCCAGCCCTGTGCGTCCTAAGCACAGGTCTCGCCCACCACCTAAACCCCACCCGTGCCTAAGCCCTGCCCCCACAGCCAAGGCCTTTTCTGCCTTTTTTTTTCTTTTTTCCCCTCCTCTTTTTTACTATTGTGGTTCTGTTTTACCTTCTGGTTGTTGTTTCATCTATATTTTTATTTTCATTTTATTTCTAACATATCTGTTAGTTTCCTAATCTAATTTTATTTTTACTCTTTGTTATTGTTCTGTTTTATTTTTTGCCACCCCACACGGTTTGCGGCATCATGGTTCACAAACCGGGGGCTGGGCCCAAGCTCCTGTGGTGGAAACTCCAAATCCGAACCACTGGACTAACAGAGAACCTCAGACCCCAGAGAATATTCATCGGAGTGAGGTCTCCCAGAGGTCCTCATCTCAGCACCAAGACCCAGATCTACCCAAGAGCCCACAAACTCCAGTGCTGGAAGCCTCAGGCCAAAAAACCAGTAAGACAGAAACACAATCCCACTCATAAAAAAAAAAAATTAGCCAGCAAAAAAATATGTCATAGATGAAGGAGCAAGGTAAAAACCTACAAGACCAAATAAATGAAGAGGAAATAGGCAATCTATCTGAAAAAAAATTCAGAGTAATGATAGTAAAGTGATCCAGAATCTCAGAAATAGAATGGAGGTACAGATTGAGAAAATACAAGAAATATTTAACAAAGACCTAGAAGAACTAAAGAACAAACAAACAGAGGTGAACAACACAATAAGTGAAATGAAAAATACGCTAGAAGGAATCAATAACAGAATAACTGAGGCAGAAGAACGAGTAAGTGAGCTGGAAGACAGAATGGTGGAAATAACTGCTGAGGAGCAGAATAAAGGAAAAAGAATGAAAAGAATTGAAGACAATCTCAGAGACATCTGGCGCAACACTTAATGTACCAACATTCGAATTGTAGGGGTCCCAGAAGAAAAAGAGAAAAAGAAGGGTCTGAGAAAATATTTTTGAAGAGATTATACTGGAAAACTTCCCTAACATGGGAAAGGAAATAGTCACTGAAGTCCAGGAACTGCAGAGAGTCACATACAAGATAAACCCTAGGAGAACCACACCAAGACACATATTAATCAAACTAACAAAAATTAAATGCAAAGAAAAAATATTAAAAACAGAAAGGGAAAAGCAAAAAATAACATACAAAGGAATCCCCATAAGGGATTTTTCAGCTGATTTTTCAGCAGAAACTCTGCAGGCCAGAAGGGAGTGGCAGGATATACTTAAAGTGATAAAAGAGAATAACTTACAACCAAGATTACCCAGCAAGGATCTCATTCAGATTCAAGGGAGAAATCAAAAGCTTTTCAGACAACCAAAAGCCAAGAGAATTCAGCACCACCAAACCAGCTTTACAACAAATGCTAAAGGAAACTTCTCTAGGCAGGAAACACAAGAGAAGAAAAAGACCCATAAAACAAACTCAAAACAATTAAGAAAATGGTAATAGGAACATACATATCGATAATAACCTTCAATGTAAATGGATTAAATGCCCCCACCAAAAGACACAGACTGGATGAATGGATACAAAAACAAGACCCATTATGAGCTGTCTACAAGAGACCCACTTCAGACTCAGGGACACATACAGACTAAAAGTGAAGGGATGGAAAAAGATATTCCATGCAAATGGAAATCAAAAGAAAGCTAGAGTAGCAATACTTGTATCAGATAAAATAGACTTTAAAAGAAAGACTGTTACAAGAGATAAGGAAGGACACTACATAATGATCAAGGGATCAATCCAAGAAGAAGATATAACAATTATAAATGTTTATGCACCCAACATAGGAGCACCTCAATACAAAAGGCAAATGCTAACAACCATGAATGGGGAAATGGACAGTAACACAATAATAGTAGGGGACTTTAACACCCCACTTATACCAATGGACAGATCATCCAAACAGAAAATAAATAAGGAAACACAAGCTTTAAATGACACAATAGACCAGATAGATTTAATTGATATTTATAGAAGATTCCACCTGAAAGTGGAAGAATACACTTTCTTCTCAAGTGCACACTGAACATTCTCCAGGATAGGTCACATCTTGGGTCACAAATCAAGCCTCGGAAAATTTAAGAAAACTGAAATCGTACCAAGCATCTTTTTTGACCACAATGCTATGAGATTGGAAATCAATTACAGAAAAAAACTGTAAAAAACACAAACACATGGAGGTTAAACAGTGTGCTACTAAATAACCAAGAGATCACTGAAGAATCAAAGAAGAAATTAAAAATACATAGAAACAAATGACAATGAAAACACAATAACCCAAAACCTATGGGATACAGCAAAAGCAGTTCTAAGAGGGAAGCTTACAGCAATTCAATCTCACCTCACGAAACAAGAAAAATCTCAAATAAACAATCTAACCCTACACCTAAAGCAACTAGAGAAAGAAGAACAAAGAAAACCCAAAGTCAGTAGAAGGAAGGAAATCATAAAGATCAGAGAAGAAATAAATGAAATAGAGATGAAGAAAACAATAGCAAAGATCAATAAAACTAAAAGTTGGTTCTTTGAGAAGATAAAATTGATAAACCATTAGCCAGACTCATCAAGAAAAAAGGGAGAGGATGCAGATCAATAAAATCAGAAATGAAAAAGGAGAAATCACAACTTGACACCACAGAAATACAAAGGATTATAAGAGACTACTACAAACAACTATATGCCAATAAAATGGACAACCATGAAGAAATGGACAAATTCTTGGAAAGGTACAATTTTCCAGACTGAACCAAGAAGAATTAGAAAATATAAACAGACCTATCACAAGTAATGAAATTGAAACTGTAATTAAAAATCTTCCAACAAACAAAAGTCCAGGACCAGATGTCTTCACAGGTGAATTCTATCAAACATTTAGAGAAGAGCTAATACCCATCCTTCTCAAACTCTTCCAAACAACTGCAGAGGGAGGAACACTCCCAAATTCATTCTACAAAGCCACCATCACCCTGATACCAAAACCAGAAAAAGATATCACAATAAAAGAAAATTATAGACCAATATCACTGATGAACATAGATGCAAAAATACTGAACAAAATACTAGCAAACAGAATCCAACAACATATTAAAATGATCATCAACCATGATCAAGTGGAATTTATCCCAGGAATGCAAGGATTCTTCAATATACGCAAATCATTCAATGTGATACACCATATTAACAAATTAAGGAATAAAAACCATATGATCATCTCAATAGATGCAGAAAAAGCTTTTTACAAAATTCAACACCCATTTATGATAAAAACTCCCCAGAAAATGGGCATAGAGGGAAACTACCTCAACATAATAAAGGCCATATATGACAAACCCACAGCAAACATCATACTCATTTCCACTAAGGTCAGAAACAAGACAAGGATGTCCACTCTTGCCACTCTTATTCAACATAGTTTTGGAAGTCCTAGCCACAGCAATCAGAGAAGAAAAAGAAATAAAAGGAATACAAATTGGAAAAGAAGAAGTAAAACTGTCACTGTTTGCAGATGACATGATACTATACATAGAAAACCCTAAAGATGCCACCGGAAAACTACTAGAACTAATCAATGAATTTGGTAAGGTTGCAGGATACAAAATTAATGCACAGAAATCTCTGGCATTCCTATACACTAACAACGAAAAATCAGAAAGAGAAATTAAGGAAACAATCCCATTTACCATTGCAACAAAAACAATAAAATAACTAGGTATAAACCTACCTAAGGAGGCAAAAGACCTGTATGCAGAAAACTATAAAACACTGATGAAAGAAATCAAAGATGACATAAACAGATGGAGAAATACACCATGTTCTTGGATTGGAAGAATCAACATAATGAAAATGACTATACTACCCAAAGCAATCTACAGATTCAATGCAATCTCTATCAAACTACCAATGGCATTTTTCACAGAACTAGAACAAAAAATTGCACAATTTGTATGGAAACACAAAAGACCCTGAATAGATACAGCAATCTTGAGAAAGAAAAATGGAGCTGGAGGAATCAGGCTCCTTGACTTCAAACTATTCTACAAAGCTACAGTAATCAAGATGGTATGGTACTGGCACAAAAACAGAAATACAGATCAATGGAACAGGATACAAAGCCCAGAGATAAACCCATGCACATGTGGTCACCTAATTTATGACAAAGGAGGCAAGAAAATACAATGAAGAAAAGACAGCCTCTTCAATAAGTGGTGCTGGGAAAACTGGACAGCTACATGTAAACGAATGGAATTAGAACACTACCTAACACCATACACAAAAATAAACTCCAAATGGATTAAAGACCTAAATGTAAGACCAGACACTATAAAACTCTTACAGGAAAACACAGGAAAAACACTCTTTGACATGAACCACAGCAAGATCTTTTTTGACCGACCTCCTAGAGTAATGAAACTAAAAACAAAAATAAACAAATGGGACCTAATGAAACTTAAAAGCTTTTGCACAGCAAAGGAAACCATAAACAAGATGAAAAGTCAACCCTCAGAATGGGAGAAAATATTTGCAAACAAAGCAACTGACAAAGGATTAATCTCCAAAATATACAAACAGCTCATGGAGCTCAATATCAAAAAAACAAACAACCCAATTAAAAATGCGCAGAAGACCTAAACAGACATTTCACCAAAGGAGACATACAGATGGCTGAGAGGCACATGAAAAGATGCTCAACATCACTAATTATTAGAGAAATGCAAATCAAAACTACAATGAGATATCACCTCATACCAGTCAGAATGGCCATTATCAAAAAATATAGAGGGCTTCCCTGGTGGCGCAGTGGTTGAGAGTCCGCCTGCCGAAGCAGGGGACATGGGTTCGTGCCCCGGTCTGGGAAGATCCCACATGCCGCAGAGCGGCTGGGCCCGTGAGCCATGGCCGCTGAGCCTGCGCGTCCAGAGCCTGTGCTCCGCAACGGGAGAGGCCACAACAGTGAGAGGCCTGCATACCGCAAAAAAAAAATAATATATATATATATATATATATATATAGAAAGAGAGAGAGAGAGAGAGAGAGAGAAACAATAAAGCTGGAGAGGAGGGTGTGGTGAAAAGGGAACCCTCCTGCACTGTTGGTGGAAATGCAAATTGATACAGCCACTATGGAGAACAGTATGGAGGTTCCTTAAAAAAACTAAAAATAGAACTATCATATGACCCAGCAATCCCACTACTGGGCATATACCCTGAGAAAACCATAATTCAAAAAGAGACATGTACCACAAAGTTCACTGCAGCACTATTTACTACAGTCAGGATATGGAAGCAACCTAAATGTCCATTGACAGATGAATGGATAAAGAAGATGTGACACATATATACAATGGAATATTACTCTGCCATAGAAAGAAACGAAATTGAATTATTTGTAGCGAGGTGGATGGACCTAGAGTTTGTCATACAGAGTGAAGTAAGTCAGAAAGAGAAAAACAAATACCATATGCGAACGCATGTATATGGAATCTAAAAAAATGGTACTGATGAACCTAGTAGCAGGACAGGAATAAAGATGCAGACCTACTACAGAATGGACTTGAGGATATAGGGAGGGGGAAGGGTAAGCTGGGACAAAGTGAGAGAGTGGCATGGACATATATACACTACCAAATGTAAAATAGATAGCTAGTGGGAAGCAGCCGCATAGCACAGGGAGATCAGCTCGGTGCTTTGTGACCATCTAGAAGGGTGGGATAGGGAGGGTGGGAGGGAGGCTCAAAAGGGAGGGGATATGGGAATATATGTATGCATATGGCTGATTCACTTTGTTGTACAACAGAAACTAACACAGCATTGTGAAGCAATTATACCCCAATAAAGATGTATAAATAAAAAAACTTATCTATGTACTTGTACATAGAATAGAAAGCACAGAAAGAGATGTAGGAAGATACATGCCATAATGATAACAGTGGTTCCTTCAGTTTGAAGAGGCAATGGGCAAGTTACTGAATTGTTGGGCTAACATTTACTTCTGTAATTTTTTAAAAGGGTGGTCAGTGTCACCAGATTAAAAAAATAGGGTTAACTATACAAAGAGGATGGTGGGGTGTATGGTGTGTGAGGAATTTATTCTAACTCCTTGCCAAATATCTTTTACCAGTTGAGGAATCCAGTTGGTGAATTCTATCCAGCTAATCTAGAATTAGGGCTATCAGTGAAATCATGAGACTCAGTCTTTAGTGTGCTGAAAAACTATTGGCTGTCGAAGGAAAGAGAAGGGGGAACAGGCTCATGGAAGAGCACAAGTTTCTCAAAGCAATGTTAGTCAATATGAGATAAATTAAAATGTGGGAAATAAACCAAACCTATAATTTCATTAGGAAGAATGAATCTCTTCCATGGATTTCTCACTATAACCTACTCTAGCCCAGGATTTCAGAGATATCTGCTTCTACAGGCATTGTTCTGCTCTGCCAGATGTTAGCAATCTATGGCACTCACACCTAAAAGTGTTCATGCCTTTTTATTTCTGCTGCATATCACCCTTCCAGCCACCTTTAAGAACTTTCAGTGGCCATTAAGAGAACTGGTGGTCAGACTAGTAATGTTCCTGGTGTCATCTCTACAGGTTGGCACATAATATTCTGTCCTCGTCTCCCTAGTGAGCTGGCCACATATCTATATTCAGAAGCTCATTAAACCAGACCATAGTTAGGTTTCTGCCCACACACCCTACTCCCAACTGATCTAACATACCAGAAAAAAAAGGGATGAAACACATCTTTCAGAGAAGGTTGATTTCTAAGTTAGACGAATGGACCCCAGAACTCCTCAGCCAACTAAACAATACTGAATACTCACCACCTTCCTTCAAGCATCACAAAAAGTCTCCATGTTCGGGAGACTACATAGTTACCACCTCAATTTTCAGCTGTGAGTAAGTAAAGGATTTATTTTACTTATTTGAATACGCACTGTAAGTATATATGTGTGCTGTGAGAAGAATGTAAAAAGGATATAAAACCTATGACTACCTCAAATGTCTATGCTTGGTGTCTCATACCTGAAATTCCAATATCCCTTTATCTTCAGGCTTTGACTTGTTAAAATGCTAGTTTCTCTTAGAGAAAGCATACTTTAAACTATTCTCAGTCACATACATCTAGTGTAAAAGAGTTAGATCATTCCTTTAAAGCTTGTTTTGAGAAGGAGGGACAGGCACATTCAAGAAGGAAAAACAAAGCAGGGATACTAGACAGGATATAGAGGCAGGGGCAAGGGGAGTTCTGACCTGCTTATTTCCCAGTTTTGCCCATAGCCTACATGTCCCCTTTGTTATCTCAATTCATAATACTAAACAATAAAAAATCCGTTCCCACAAGAATGCCTCTATACCAAGGAAAGCCCTAGGAGTTATTCTTCTGAAGAAAGCAGGTGCTACTGATACTGTTCACCATATTTCTGTTCCTTCTTGCTCCCTCCAGGGCTCTCTCCAAGGTGGAAAGGAGCAAGCAGGCAAGCCATGATAGAGAACAACAACAACAAAAAAGATAAATCCAGAGATGGAGCAGATCAAACGTCTTCACATTTACATTCTGATGGAACAAAGTACAATTGTCCTCTAATTTCAAATGTGCTCAGGTTAGGCTGTTTCCCAAATAGAACTGGCAGTAAAATCCAGTTCTCCAAATCCAACGTCCTTGCGCTTACCTGAGAGGGGCTGATTCTTTGTCCAGCCACTCCTGGATACTGTGGAGTCTGCCTCCAGGATGCTACTACTGTGAGACTTTGGGATGTGACGCCAGGAAGGGGCCAACCCAGCTGATCTCTTAGCACTTGTATCCCTTCAAAACAGAAACCAGTCTAGTGAAAGCATCAGAAGGCTGATAACTAGCAACATTCCTAGGACTAAATTCCCTCCAAAACTACAACAAAAACCCCAAACATCGAACTAATATAATTAAAATACCTGCAAAACTACATCTGAAAATTGAAATACCCACTTGTTCCCCCATCTTATCTCACCTCATTCACATTTTGTACATCTAGCAGTGTCTGGCACAAAACTTATTTAATGAATTAATAAACAAATGCTCTCATATGGATTGGCTTCCTCTTTCTTATACTTTTGTAGCATCTTCTCATGTGTAAAACTAAACAGGGTCTGATGTCAGGGAAGAGCAGTGGGAAAGTATGAGGATACAGTTATCACTCTTACAGAAGATATCACTCCTTTCAAAGCTATATACTGTTAGGAAACTTGTCTCTGAGGCAACTCAGTAAAAACAATATATGGAGATCTGAAAGTTATAAAGCAAATAGGCCCTATGGACAGGGTGCAATGACCACTATTAAACTGTCATCATTATCTTATGGAATTATGAATATCACTGGCTTCGTAAGACACAGAATCCCCAGTGATCTTAAATAAAAAAGCCTAATATAAAAGGCAAGAATAAATAAAAATTGGGTTTTCTCTCTGATTGTATAACTATGTAAGTTTTGGTTCACTAACTCATTCTTTCAATAAAAGTTATTTACTGGGCTTCCCTGGTGGCGCAGTGGTTGGGAGTCCGCCTGCCAATGCAGGGGACGCGGGTTCGTGCCCCGGTCCGGGAAGATCCCACATGCCGCGGAGTGGCTGGGCCCGTGAGCCATGGCCGCTGAGCCTGCGCGTCCGGAGCCTGTGCTCCGCAACGGGAGAGGCCACAACAGTGACAGGCCCGCGTACCGCAAAAAAAAAAAAAAAAAAAAAAAAAAGTTATTTACTAAACAATTATTTTATATATAATACTTTAAAAGTTGCCTCTCCTTTCTCAAATGTCTTTGCTGCTTCTCCCAGCAGAGGGTACTGTTGCCATAGAAAGTTGATCGAGCACATTTTGCTTGCCCACAAGATGGTAATAAAGTCCATCTCTTCACTTGTCTGAGTTTAAAAGCCTCTTGCTGGCTCACATTTCTGCAAGGGACAATGTAGCTATTCAAAGGTCAAACAATACCTGCAGACATTCGAGCTCTCAGGCAGGGCTGCATCCAGGCTGACAGGGCTGCTGCTGTTCCTCTCACTGCTCTCATAGCCAGATTCCATTCGCTGGATTAGGCGAGGGTGCTGCTCTAAAAGGTGACAGCCTGGCCGTAATGGGCCCCAGATCTTGTACTGGGGTCTTGGTCCGCCAGTCTTAATGTCGTAAGCAGGTGGCTTGCTTAATTCGTCTGGTGTAAATTCTTTAGCTATCTCAATGAAAGAACAAGTATGGAAAAGGAGGTAGATTTAGCATCTGCCTCAAATCAAGATATAACTAACCCTTCCCTCTAGCTACTCATTCACTGAACTCATATCCCCAAAAGGCGACCCATGAGCGTAAAATTTTTACCCTTCAAGGTAAAAATGCACCTCGCCAAGTCTACCAGAAAACCCAGGTTTTTTTTAAAATACAAAAATCAACTTTATTCAAAAGCTCAATTCTTCCCTAATTATCTCCTTACCTGAATCCTCAGAAAAGGGGCTAAGCTGCGTATAGCCAGCGTGCTTCCTTTTTTCCTTACTAAAGATACTGTCAATATTGAGAGACTCCCGTTTGGGTCTCCATGTTGGACGATACTTGCTAGAAGAACTGGATTTTGACTCACTGCTGGTACTCTCTACTTCCCAGTCACGAGAGTGTAAAGGCAGGTTCCGAGGAGGTTTTTTGTCAGTCTGGTCTCCTCCCCTCCCCCCACAGGGAGATCCTAGGTTGGTCTGAGAAACCAGGGATGGTCTGTTATGGATAATATTGCTGACTGTCTCTTTAAAATCCCTTAGCCTGTTGGTGCTGCTGGATGATTTGGAGGCATTCCTAGGAGCCTGCTTCTCTTTCAGTGTTTCTCCTAAAAACACAAAGGATGAAACAACTGTAAATGTTTAAAGTCATCACGGGCACCCAGACCCCAGAGTCAAAAAAGAATGAAAGGCCTTTGAGCAGACAGGAGAAGCCACAGTTGGAGTGTGAGTGTGACAGAGTGAGTAAAGAAAGAGAAACTATGCAGGGGGGCTTGCCTTCACTGTGGTACCCTGAGGCCTGAAGCTCATCGCCTTTCCTCCTGACCCGGCCAGAGCTCCTCTTGCGCTCTATCAGTGACCCTTTCTTGGATGGGAGTTTCTGATTACATTCACTATCAGTCAGGTGTCCTGAAAAAAACAAGGAAATGGGGGTAAGCTGGTATCTGAGACTGACCTCCATCCTTTAGAGAACCTACTCTCCCTTTGGGATTCATGGCAGTCCCACAAACTTAGTGGATCGGAAGCTGTAGAGGCCAAGACTATGTGATTTAAGTGTAGCAGGAATCTCTCAATAGATAAAGGCAAAAAGCTCAAGTATTTAGTGGGAACTTCCAAATTTACAATGTCTCCTGAGCAATTACCAATCTCGATCCCACTCATAATCCTTCCCAGTGACCCAGAAGGACACATTACTTGGTAGTTTTTAAAAGGCAAAAGTTTTAAAGATTATATAAGAATATCATGGTAGCAACACATACCGAGTGAAGTTTAATTTTTATTACATCTGGTATTATCCTAGGTGCCCCAGCCTTTGCCCACAAGAGCTCTGATCGTATATGGCTTTAAGACCCAGTTCTAAACATTCCTTAAATGTGAATCATTCCAAAGGACATCTGAACTTTGAATAATTCTCATTCCCAGCCATAACCCATGCTTTACCAAACTTGACTTCGCCCAGAGATTACACTTCATAGCTCCTCAATACTAATCACTGGGAAACCCAGGAGATCTGGGCTCTTTTATGTAACTTGCCATACTTCACGCCCACAGTATGTGAATGTATAAGTGTGATCTGACAACAGCAAAGGTCAGATTCTAAAGGATATAATCATCTAAGCTGCTGGAAGCCAAAGGTGAATTAAGCAACTGAATTAAATTGGAATATAGGCTTATAGGAAATCCCCTAGGG
Organism: Tursiops truncatus; assembly: GCF_011762595.2. Classification (NCBI taxonomy): domain Eukaryota; kingdom Metazoa; phylum Chordata; class Mammalia; order Artiodactyla; family Delphinidae; genus Tursiops; species Tursiops truncatus. Next base: position 58,704,129 of record NC_047049.1, on the reverse strand, counting down.
TTCTCAAACATCTGAGAGCTAACAGAAATTTGCTTCCATATGTTAGTTATGAAAATCCTTGTACATATTCAGGTATGATATGCAATGATATGGCTACATATTTTCAATTACCAACGCAATCTCTTATTGCTTTTATCTAATCATTTGCTATCTCTGGGCCCATAAGAAAGACTTATCAGTTGGAACAACGAAATCCACAAATGTAAAATCCAATGGGCATGCTCCTCCACCCCCAGCCATTCACAAACCCTTAAAATAAACCTGACTCTCCTTATTTATCCTGTGACTTGGTTTCTCCCTGTTTCACAGTTTCAGAAATACAATCTAAAAAAATCACACTTTGCAGTAGTCACCTATGCAATAGTCATCAAAAGAAATCCAATATGAATCCAACCAAACCACTAGATCCAACTACCAATTCATAAAAAATATAGAGGAGAGAGAAACACGCTACAGTTTACCATACAGACACAATCAGCAAAACTTAAAATGTGGGAAAACTACAGCACAAACTACCTAGTTCTTCAACAATAAATAGAAAGGAAGAAACAGAGGCAAAACCTACAGATTAAAGGAAATGTAAAAGACTTATTAACCCATCGCAATGTGTAGACCTCATTTGGATTCTGAGTCAAAAACAAACCAACCATTAAAAAATATGACATTTATGAGATAATAGGATATTTGAATGCTCATTGGTTAAGAAGTTATTAATTTTAAAAATGATTCTTTTAGAGATATATACTAAAATATTTATGGAAAAGGTGATATAATGTCTGGGATTTGCTTCAAAATAATCCATGAGTAGGGGAAGTGGGCAGAGGTACAGATAAAACTAGACTGACCATGAGTTATAATTATTGAAACTAGGTGATGGGTACATGAAGGGGCTGTATACTATTCTGTATGCTTTTGAATATGTTTGAAATTCTCTCTCTTTTTTTTTAAAGGGCATGCACAGGATGTAAACCACCAATCTGAAGCCATGGGATCACTAATTCCCAAGTCTCTAAGAGTATGGGCACTGTCCTATGCCTTAGGTGATGAACTTTTCATCTCAGCAGTCAGTCACTTACTGTTCTTACTTTTGTGCCCTGTAATGATTTCTTCCACTAACACAGGCACAATCTTCTGTAGATTAACAGAACAATTCAAGAATGTTCTCTGCATGGAACTCACAATAACAAACAGGCTAGCTTTCCATCCTTTTATTTCTCTGTCCTTCAGGAAGCCCAGCAAGGTGATGAGCAGGTTTCCCCATCCATAAATATGCCCCTTCTCTCAAAACCCTTCAGGGCTTTGAAACAAAGCCTGGCATGAGAAGGAAATGAGGTGCAAGACCACAAGGTTTAATGGGGCACTATGATAATGACAGGGATCAAGAGCACAGCAGGAAAAAAGCCTTCAGAAAAAGATTTCAGAATAAATAATCACATTACAATTGTCCTTACTGATAGGCTGCTGTTGACGGGAACATCATCATTCATTCAGAAGTGAGTTGCTTTCTTTCATCCTTCTCAATTACCCAAGTTCTGTGCATTTCCCCCTTTGCATGACAAACATTTCTGACTTGCCCCAGTTTCTTTTTCTTGGGAGACCCTCTATGCAGAACTGAATCAGGCAAGCAGGGTCCACTGTATAAGTCCCTACCTGTGTCCCGACTGCTCTGAGACGTGGAATCGTTCTCCACATTATAGATGACTGTTCCCTGAGAATCAGAAGAGAAGTGACTGACCACAGACTCATGGTGGGAGTGTTTGTAGGGATAGCTCTCCGTTGAGGAATCTGTTCGAGTATCACTTGAGATGGAGGGCTCCCTCCCTGAGGGAAGGAGGAGACATGCAAAGGTGAGGAAAGAGAGGACAGTGATAGAGAGGCGGCGAAGAGCTGGATGGCAACAAAGGTTCACAAGGTAAGAACTTCCTAAATGGAAGGGTGAGAAGGATATACCAGAGCCGTTCTTCCCAACACCCAACTTCAGATAACCCAGACACACAATTCCTCCCACTCCTGCCCCTACCTTGCTGAAGCCCTCCCTTTGCCTGCCATTGTGAAAAACTGTGGGGCTTTTAGAAAACCTACAGGGGGAAAAGTAGAAGAAAGGAAAAAGTTGTGAAAAGTAAGATCTACTTAGATGGCAAGTCCCAGGCCAACCTGGCACACATAACCTGTTGTTTCCCTATCCCTTGTTTCCCTATCCCATAATTTTTCTCCTATACTGCCAGAAAAGTCACTTTTAAAAATTTAAAAGCATTTTTAATATCTATGAGACATTATGGGGCAGTTATTTATACTTTGGTGTGAATTAGTTCAATTAGACTACTTTCCTCTGAACACCTAGCTGAGATAAGCACAACAGTGTAAATGGGTGTTTGACTGAAGGGAGAAGCAGCAGAGCAGGTCTGGGTGGGGCACAAGGGTGGGAAGAACATACCAAACAGGAGGGAGGTACAAAAGGGAGGGGAAAAGATTCCAAGGATAAGTATCTTCTCTTTCATTATACTCAGGGCCAGCCAGCCTTAGATCCAGAAGAGGAAAAGAACATTACTTTTTCCTCCTTTTAGGAATCAAGCCAAAACCATTAGGGTTGTATTTCTATTACAGGATGAGTTTCTGAGGGATAGCCTGAGACTTTAGTAATAAAGCTGCAACTGTTTCTACAGGAAAACATGATTTAAGTTCCAAATAACTGAATTAGAAGTGAACAGCTGATTCATAAGCTAAGGAATATTGCTACCAGACTTGGCATTTTAAAACAAAAATCTCTCATCCCAAACAAAATGACGAGCTTTGTAGTAACTAACTCATATCATTTTCTGGGTCTTAACAACTCAAGTCACTGTTAAATTGCTAGTAAGAATGAGTCATCTTAGCAATATTAGAAGGTTAAATAGTGAGGTTTCCCTCACAAACTTAATACCTCATAAGTTCCTTCTAAATGAACATAATTGAACATAATTTGAACATAATTTCCGTCTCATTTTGAGAAATGAACATAATTTCATTCTCATTTTTGAAACGGGGCCAGGTGATCTAGACAATATATTCCTAAACACTGAAGGAAACAAAGCCTGACACAACTTGGGCTTCAGCATGAGTTGGCACTTCTTTCTTATTTCTGATGAATCCTCTTTCTCCAAGCTAGGTTAAGTGCTAGGCTCATGACTGTGAGACCCTACTGTCCAGTCATCACATTGGAGTGGGGAGGGAGAAGTAAAGAGCTAGGCTGCTCACCTGAATCTTCACTATCGTAGCATGTCCCGCTGTACGACTGGAACTCAACTTGGGGGGGCAGGTCCTGGGTGGACACTGGGGTACCCTGGGGGTCTGCATAAAGCAGCAGCAAAGGCTGATAATGTCCCTTGATGCATTTGGTCACCACATCCTTCCATTTGGGCCCAATCTGAACCAGAAACAACCAGAAAAAGCATGAAAATTATACTTCATATCCATAATTCAACACATATGTTTCTACTCTATTTTTCTAAAGAAAATAAAAGAGATGAAAAGACAAGAACTGGGTAAAGAAACAACAAAAGAGATCTTGGACCTAAACTTAATGAATTTTTTTTTTTTTTTAATTTTTGGCTGCGCCATGTGGCATGTAGGATCTTAGTTCCCCAACCAGGGATCAAACCCACATCCTCTGCAGTGGAAGTGTGGAGTCTTAACCACTGGACCTTCAGGGAAGTCCCAATTAATTTTTTTTTTTTTTTTTTTTTGCGGTACGCGGGCCTCTCACTGTTGTGGCCTCTCCCGTTGTGGAGCACAGGCTCCGGACGTGCAAGCTCAGCGGCCATGGCTCACGGGCCTAGCCACTCCGCAGCATGTGGGATCTTCCCAGACCGGGGCACGAACCCGTGTCGCCTGCATCGGCAGGCGGACTCTCAACCACTGCGCCACCAGGGAAGCCCCCAATGAATTTTTTGTTAAGTCTTTTTTAATGAAATCCTTTTAGAAAGCACTAAAACCCTATAAGAGATAGGAATGATGAATAAAATTACTTTTATTCCTGTGAAACATCAATTCAATTATGAATAAAAGTTCTCAAGGCTGAATATGCTATGTGAGGGGACTTCAGTTGACTTGGTGATCAATTTCTTTTCACAGACATCAAATAAAAGCCCTTGCTTGAAATTTGCATTTCTATAATTCTCTCCTAAATATTAAAATCACCTTCACGAAGCTAAAGAGCAGACAGAAACCCTCTCACAGACTGCCTAAAAATAAGTGACATTCCGTCTCAGAGTTCACACAAGGCAGGACATAAAATGTCAAACTGCTTAGAATATACAGCTGAACCTCTCAGCCTTAGCTTTGTGCTGGATTCAGCGCTGCCATGGCAGTGGAAAAAAGTGGCAGAAGAGCCATGGAAACAACAATCCAATCAAATCCCCAAACTCACTCTCTTTTAAGTTTGATCCAGTCACATTCTTAGATGGTGTGTTCTTGGAGTCAGACCACTGGCACAGTGTTTATTTCATAATAGACGTTCAGTAAATTTATAACTGAATTATCATTTTAACTGAAACATTTATATACTTTTTACATACAAATCCGATTTAATATTTTATAAGGCAGGTATTATTTTTCAAATGAAAAACCTAAAGCTCAAAGAATTTACATAAGTTGCCCAAGATTACAACAGTAAAAAAGAGATGGAGAAGAGAATCAGGGAATTAACAAAGACTTTACTATTTGTAGAGGACACTACATAAGGCCCATGGGTTGGTGTAGATTATAGTCAGCAGTCTCCTAGCTGCTAATCTTATCACAAAAGGCTTCCTAACTCACACAGATCACCTAAACTACTTCAGCCACACACTCTGTGGTTTAGATAGTACCAAATTTCCAGCTTTAAATATCATTATAGCCTTATTTTCTCTACACTATCCCCAAAATACGTTAATCCGTGATAGAGTACTTCAGGGAGATAACAATCAGAGAATAATTTACAGCAGCCCTGGGACAAAGTATGACCCATTGTTAATTACAAGATTTGGAATTCTGAACTCTGTGCTAAGCTTATAACCTAATTTGAGGCATTAGATTGTTCTCGCTCAAATCAACGAATTAACACATTTTTTGAAAAGCCCTTTCAACTATAAATTCAGAATGGTTCTGAATGCTGGTGAGGTGATTCCGAGAAAATAACAGAAGATAAATTGATCCTGTCCTCAAGGAACTTGGTCTGTTGGGGAAGACAAGACTGACACTCTCATAAATTCAATAGATAGGCAGACAGACATTAAAATTATGAAAATGAAACACTGAAGACAAGTAACTGTCCACAGTTTTTTGTTCCATTCACCAAACACGTCAAGAAGGACTTGAATATTCCTACCTCCTTGACGTGAGCATCATCAAAATACATCCATTTGCGGATCTTTGTTTGGAAAAAGAATGTAGAATAATGTTTGCCGTAGTAACAGATCATTCCTACTAAGTACAGTTCAGACTGCTTGGCCCGGTCATCTGTTACTCTGAAAAACAGCTGTGGGGAAAGAGGAGAAAGGAAAGAACAGTCACATACTCAGCCCTCTCACATCATCTCTCAGCAGACTCCATCATTTCTTAATTAAGGTACTGACTTGCTTCTCCTTTTGCTAATCCATATTAATCATCAGAAATGAACCTAAAAAGGCAAAATTTTAGCGAAATGTCAGAGAGATAGTGGCCAAACTGGTAATGTGGTGATGTTTCTTCATAACTTTTATTTTATTTATTTATTCATTCATTCATTCATTCATTCAAATTGCAGCAAGCGGGGGCTACTCTTCGTTGCAGTGTGTGGGTTTCTCATTGCGGTGGCTTCTCTTGTGGAGCATGAGCTCTAGGCGCGTGAGCTTCAGTAGTTGTGGCATGCAGGCTCCAGAGTGCAGGCTCAGTAGTTGTGGCGCACGGGCTTAGTTACTCCACAGCATGTGGGATCTTCCTGGACCAGGGACCGAACCCGTGTCCCCTGCATTGGCAGGCGGATTCTTAACCACTGTGCCACCAGGGAAGTCCTCTTCATACCTTTTAATAATATTTTCTTGCTGGGGCCTATTCTAATATGAGCCAGGAATGTTAAAAAAACATAAAAACAAAACATTCTCAAGTTTCAAAGGTTATTTATCAGCTGGTGCCACAAATATAAATTTCCTGTTGAGACACTAAGTAGAAGGTAAGAAAGCCCTTAGGGGGAGCAATCCCACCATACTGGTTACCAACATTTCAATTCCTAGATATCTAGCACTGTCCTAGGTGTTAAGAGACATACAAAATATTTGAAGGCAAGGACTCTTGCCTTGAGGAATCTGTTTGGTTGAAAAATCAATCATAAAAATAAAGCTAGAATAGAACAGAATATGTAGGCTATAGAAATTTAGAAAAATGATCTTTTATTGTGCATAGCCTACTATGTCAGAGACTCCTTGGCAAGGAGACCTAAAGTAAGATCCCAGTATTCTCAACCATGGCTTAATGACATTAAAAAACAACAAGGGATCTCCTTAGTCACAGGACCATCCCAGAGGGAAACCAGCAGAAAGAAAAACACAGACTTTCTGACTGAAGGAAAACTCTGGCTGTACCTATACTAGGGTACGCCGCTGATAAGGTAAACAGCCCGTGTCTGAAGTCTGTTTCCACTAGAATTCTCTTCCAAGCCACTTCATTACCTTCTCAGCAGATGTTGGTTCCTACCATGAATTTAATATTCTAGGACTCATGTCATCAACTTCTACCTTCTTCTCCCATAGCAGAACTAGTCAGGACTGCTCGCTTCTTTGACCTTACTACCTCCTATGGTTGAATACACTTCCCTATTCTACACTGGTATTAACTAATGATAAGTAGAGCATATGATAACTCTATGAATTACTTGATTTTTAACAGTAGCTAAGCTCTGCCCATTCTGTCTTTCAAGGCCAAGATCATCCCATATCTTCCCAAAAGCCTTGTTTTTGAGTGTACAGATACACACAATATATTTTTTCAAAACCCTTTAATATTTGTCATTTAGGATATACCTTTGTGTTCAGAGTTCACTGCCCTTGAGCAATAGTAAGTTAGAAGAACTCCAAGTAAGAGATAAAGGTAACTAACACTCACGTCACCCAGCTTAAGGCAGGTGCCCAGGCTGTGAATGACATCCTCTGCCAAGTCTGAGTGGTCCGAGTCCCATACCAGCCCAATTGTGATAATCTGTGGAGCGTTCATCAACACACGGCGAATCCGAATCCTCTCTCCACAGTTGCTCTGAAATACATATATAATGCTAGTGAGAAATGTTGCCCACCGACTCTGCCTCAATTCCACTAATCTCAGTGTTTCCCTCCCCACTCTGAACCCCACCCCTCACTTAACTCACCGGGCAGTTCCGCAGATCCCCCATGGTGCTGGCATTCTGCAGCAGCTCACCAAACATGCTTGGTGAGGGTTTTTCTCGTCTTTCCAGCATACAAATAGCCTGATTGCTTCGAGATGGGGAATTGAAGGGGGATGATGTTGGGAGTTGTACAGGGTTATAGCTAAATCATTCATGCAAATTCCTAACTCACATGTTTGACTTTCTTCCTCTGCCCACTATGCCAAAGCCCCTCATCCTGACCAGCCTCAGTATCCCACAGAGTAAGTGTGCCTGCCTGTCCCTAAATCCAAAGCTCATAGAATCCCCATTCCTCCTCCCACTCTGCTGGCCAGAACCTGAGACTAAGAAAAGGGGACAGATGGGAGAGGAAAGAAGGAAAACAAGGTTATTTTTAAATTACTGTTCTGAGTTCCTACAATACAGCAAATACTCAGCAATAAGGATACAAGCTATTTGGGTACCTTCAGTTAAAACCCAGTCAACTGAAGGACTGCCTAAGTATACAAACAGAGAACCCTATAAGACTCACCAAAGGGAAGTAGTGGAGATATAATGCACCATCTGGATGAAAGGCAGCGGATCAGAAGTGGCGCCACAGCTAGTACATACACACTAAGCCCAGGGAGAAAAAAGCAAAACCAGCAGCCACAGTCATTAACTGTTTTGGCACCCATTTGACATCCTACATCCTAGGATAAAGTGTTCTTGAAGAAAAGGTCTAAGAAGTGATGGGAATAGAAATAAGGTTCACCTGCTCAAACAACGTCATTGCAAATTTCTGGTGGGAGATGCAGTGTTGGGCAGTGCATATGTCCTCTTTGGTTTCATCAGCAATGTGGAAGTGAATCCTCATCAGGAGGTTTTCCTAATAGGGAAGGACAAAAAGCAGTACGTAGACAATATTTAACAAACAAAAGTACAAATTTGTTGGCAGTTTACTCAGAGAAACAGCAATCCTCCTTGAAGGGAGGAATACCTCTGATTTTTTTTTTTAATTTTTAATTTGAAATAATTATAAATTCACAGAAAGTTTCAAAAAAATTATACAGGAGGTCCATGTACCCTTCACCCAGTTTCCTCCACAGGTGACATGTTACTTAACTATAATACAATATCCAAACCAGCAAATGGACATCAATAAAATCCACAGTTTATTCAGATTTCACCAGTTTTACATACATTCATTCGTGTGTATGTGTAGCTCCATGCAATTTTATCACATGTATAGTCATGTAAACACTCCCACAATTAAGATATAAAACTCTTTCATCACCACAAAGCTCCCTTCTGCTATTCCTTTAACACTTTACCCACTCAATTCCAAACCTAACCCTTAGCAACCACTAACATGTTGTCCCATCTCTATAATTTTATTATTTCAAGAATGTTAAATAAATGAGATCATATAGTATATAACCTAGTGATACTGCGTTTTTCACTCATCATTACTCCCTTTAGATCATTCAACTTGTTACATAAATCAACAGTTCATTCCTTTTTATTGCTGCACAGTATTCCCTGATATAGAAGTACCCCAGTTTGTTTCACCATCTACCCATTAAAAGCATCTGGGCTTTTTTACTTTGGGGCTATCACAAATAAAGCTTCTCTGAACATTCATGTACAGGTTTTTGTATGAACATATGTTTTCATCTCTCTGGGATTCACGTACAGGAATCTAACTGCTGAATCATATGGTAGTTTGCAAGTTTAGTTTTTTAAGAAACTGCCAAAGTGTTTTCCAGAGTGGCTATACCATTGTTCATTCCTACCAGCAATAAATCAGTGATCCAGTTTCTCAGGGGCACCCCTGATTTTGGCCTATATTTTACCCTATAATAGGATGTATATCACTCAGATTGTTTAATGGTTGCATAGAGTCTTTTGAAGGTTGATGAATAGAACCCAGAGTTGAGAAGAGTGAGCGTCCTCTACTAAAAGTCACTGGGAGCAAAGTAGCCATCTACATAGCACATCACACTTGTGCTAAGGACTCAGCTATTCTCTGTTTAATTATCTTTACTATGCAGGAGCTCTCAAACTGTGGTCCCCAGACCAGCAGCATCAGTGTTAGCATCACCTAGGAACTTGTTAAGAGATATTCTTGGGACCCATTCCAGACATACTGAAATAGAAACTCAAGGGAGTTGAGCCCAGAAATTTGTATTTGAATGGGCCTTGTCTCCTCTGAAGGTGAGAGCTACTGTTCTGTGCAATGGCAAGCACAAAACTACCCTAAGCCTGAAGGAAAAAGAATAAACCCACTAGGCAATTCATACTTTATTAGCAGAAACAACTTATAGAAACTAGGGAAATTCCTAGTTATAACTGTAGAGACCAGGAGCACAGTAAAGTAGCCAGTCCCTGATGGAGACCATCCACAGTCTCACCCCATATCAAAGAGGGCCAGAGGCCAGCACTTACAAAGCACTCCGCAGCATCGTCCATAATTCCCAGCTGGAAACGCTGTTCATCCTGAAAAGTCTTTGCCAGAGCACTGCGGAGAGTGTCAGATGGAAGCACTTTTTCAGTACTGCACTGAAACTGGTTAAAGATTCCCTGTAGGGAAGAGGTTAGACAAGGGGAAAAGCACAATGCTGTTACTGAGCTTCGAGGCATCCCAGTCTGTCATCCTAGGATCTCCATGCTTACAGCTATGGAGCCAAATGTACTTTGAATGTGTTGATATGCTTGCAGTTAGTTACAAAAAAGTAAAAAAAAACGAGACTCATAATAAAGGGCATGATATGTGCTAATAAGGATCCTTGCTCTTCCATCTGAGTGTGACACCATCAAGGACTCATTAGGAGAGACCGTTGTCATGAATTAATGCAATGCAGTTACCTCTGATTTCTTCTGATATAGAAAGAGGTAGATGGTCTACAATAAATAAAGATAAATTATATGTCACTGAATTGGTAAATTATTCTCTGGGGGCTCATCGTATGAAACTTGGCCCCTTCTTTTAAATTGTTTAGCTACTATAAAATTACCCAAAAGTAAAAAGAATAATATAACAAATACCTACGTGTCTAACACTAAGAAATAAACATTCTATCATGTTTACTTCCAATCTACAGATAAAGCTAAAGTCCCCTTTAAGACCAGCCACTCACTATGAGTTTGTTGCACAATCTTCTGTTTATAATACTTTTACATATATTTGTATGTGTGTATATATGTGTGTGTGTATGTATATAACCCTCAATAATACATAGTATGCTTGTGTGTATGTGTCTTTCATGTAAAAAGTATCACACTGAATTTTACTTTTTTAAAAAATTCAGCATTCTTTTTGAGGTTAGCCATATATTTCATCCTTTTCCCCTGCTGTATAGTATTATATCATGTTACTACATCACATCTATTTATCCATTTGTATAGTATTATATCATGTTACTATATCACATCTATTTATCCATTTCTTTATTGACAGATATTTTAACAGTCTCCAATTTTTTGCTATTGTAAAGAGGCTATGCCAGCTTAAACTTCTACCAGTGCATGAATATAAATAAATTTCCCCATATCCTTATCAGCAATTAATACAGTCAGACTGGTTAATTTTAGTCTTTCTAACTACATTTAGTTTTTCTGGGTCTTCTATGAGTATTACTTGCAGAAAATACCTTCTTCTAGTCTTCTGGTATCTTTCAAGTGCAGCAGTTTTTTATTTTGGTGTAACTAAATGTATCTACCTTCTCCATCTTTACCTATATCTGAAACAATGATGAATATGATATCCAGAGAATGGAAACAAAGAGTGGCAACAAGTGGCACCTGCTTTGAGGTGTCCTTCTCAAGTGGTATTGGATCCTCTGCACAGAGATTTTAGAATGTGCTCCTTGACATCACATAGCCCAGATCCACACTAAACCACCAGATAAACAACTCACCCAACAATTAGTTACATGTCAACATGCCAAAGAATGTCACCAGCTTGAAATCCTCATTAGTAATTTATTCATATAAAAAAATTCCAGGGTTACTTTCAGACTTACTAACGAGACCAGAAATTAGATCACTTTTATAAACCTACCTATGTGAGCTAAGAATAGGAGGTCCCACCAACCTAGAATGGCTAATTATTGGTCCTCATTTTACTTGACATTTTACTTGCAGTAGCTCAGTCACTCATTCCCTTCAGATTTTTACCCAAATATTACCTTCTCAATATAGTATTTCTGGATCATTTTATTTAAAATTGCAAGCTCCACCCACTCTTTCTAAACTTCCCACCCTTACTTGTTTTATTTTTCCCTTTGGCACTTTTACCAGCAGTCATACCATGTATATTACTTATTTATTGTCTAACTGTACTCTCTAGAATATGAAGACAGAAATTTTTGCCCTTTAATTCCTTGCTACACTCCCAGCATCTATAATAGTAATGGCATGTAGGCCATCAACAACTAGTTTTGAATGAATGATTTTATATGGTTAGATCTTATTAAGGGAAAATATTAACTCCCTTCTCTCTCTCTTTTTTTTTTTTTTTTTTTGCGGTATGCGGGCCTCTCACTGTTGTGGCCTCTCCCGTTGCAGAGCACAGGCTCCGGACGTGCAGTTTCAGCCGCCACGGCTCACGGGCCCAGCCGCTCCGCGGCATGTGGGATCTTCCCGGACCGGGGCACGAACCCGTGTCGCCTGCATCGGCAGGTGGACTCTCAACCACTGCGCCACCAGGGAAGCCCTCCCTTCTCTTTTATAAGCACATAAAGAATCACCTAGAAAAGGTGAAAATTTTTCTTAAGGTAACACAACTGGTTCAAGCAAAATGGGACTAAACCTTGTTCTGCTAATTTCAAGAGACCTCTGTTCTCTTACTAGCATCATTCCACCTCATACACACTGAACATCTATCTCTATAGCAACTTGAGAACAATTTACTATGAACTCTGCTATTATTTCCCTACAAACAATTCCATATGATGTGGAGGAGGCAGCACCAGAAAAACATATTTAGTATTACTTAATAAGCATGGGGCTGGGGGGAAATCTATTATAATTACTTTATTTTGGAGTGACCTAGAAAGTTTTAACAAGTCTATTATAAGATCAGGTAAAGACAGAGCAAGACCTTCCATAATTTGTTGCTGGAAGTGGAAGAATGTCTATCAGTGACTCCTTAAACTAGACCAAAAGTAAAGGTCTGGGTCCACAGTTAAACACTCCTAGAGGGCAACTGGATATCTGCCAAGTGACCAATGGGATTTTGAAACTTGGGGAAATGTGAAGAAAAAAGGAAAAGGAAGGTAGGAAAAGAAGTAGTGGCTGCTTCTACATAAGGTAATCTGAACACTTAATGATATGCTGAAGGGAAGTCACCTCAGCTTTGCAAAACTTAGTGACCACTATCATATCCTAACCTGCCACTCTTCTCAACTGTTAATGGTAAGACATTAATGCTGACAAAGGCTCTACCTCTAGAGCAAGGGATGGATGAGGTTTGGTCCTTTGTTCAGAGTCTCAAACCGGTTCCAAGACAAACCAATGGAAAATTAGTTTCAGGATAGTTCTGTACAAACACAACAAATGCAAACTGCAGCCCCTTTAGTCTCTCTCAACTGGGTTTCCTCAAGCATTAATACTCTAAAGCAACAGTTCCTAATGAATTAACTTCTCTCCTATGCATAGTACTAGTTATGTTACCATCCTAGAGAGAATTAAGAAAATAGTCACTCAAAATACTTTCTGTGTTCTGTGGTTCAGATGACCCTGTTTGAGAAAGGACAGAGATCCACTGAGAGATGGCATAGAGTAATAGTTAAGAGTATGGACTCTGGAACCATAGTATTTGGGTTCAAAATCCCAGCCCTGTTACTTACCATCTATATGACCTTGGACAAGTTACCTAACTTCTCTATGCTTCAGTTTCCTCTTCTAAAAGAGAATTAATAATAGTATTTACCTCCTAGGATTATTTGAGGATTAAATAAGTTATCTATCTTTCTACTTATATCTTAGACTAAAGTCTGACCGTATCAAAGTGCTATCTAAGTGTTAACTGTTATTATAATCATTCTATTTGGGATTCATTTTAGGTTACTGCCTGCTACTGATGTATGAAGAAGGGCCTTGAGAGTCAGAAAGGCTTCTACCTTGAGCTACCTACCCAGTCTCTAAGGTCTAGGTACAAAGGAAGAAATTCTTCTCTATTCTGCTGCTTGTATTCAAGAGAGGCAGATTTCCCATGACCTAGATAACAAGGGTTTTAGCACAGAAAAAGAAAGACTTAAAGTCAGCGCTCTGACTGCGCCCATAGTGGATATGCAACAACAGATCTGGCTCTTGTGTTCAGTGGCATCATCTCCATGCTACTCTTTTTTTAACCTCTTAATTACGAACAGCTTTCTCCACACACACTGAGTATCTGAATGTATTCAGAATAGCCTCTGCCTGCATCTTCTTTATTTTCTTATTCAATATTTTAATTATTGTTACCGGTATTGCTCTGCCACTGTTAGGAAGAAGCAAGTGTATCAGGGATGACGCAGCCTGAGCCTGCCCAGCATGCATCTGTGAGCTGCAGCTCTGGAAGAAGCTGTAGCACAAAGCCCCTCTGTTAGGGCAGCACACTAACCCCTGTGTGTCCCTCTCACATGAGCACAAGGCAGGAATGGGCCGCCTCCTGTTCCCTTTTTCACCCTCCTCCCACCTTTCCCAGAGGGAGATCCTGTTCACACCAAAGAAAGCCAAGAACATTTAGTTCAGCAATAAGAACAGGTGGTAGCACCAATAAGGAACAAAAACTGGTATTCTTCCAATTGCTGAGTTCTATGGCAGAGAGGGAGAAAGGGCAGGAAGAACCAAAACCCAGGAATCATTTTCCCCTGTGGGGTCCCTGATGGTTTCACTTCAATAAAGAAAAAACCCACCTTTGAGGTTTCTCTCTGCCGTTCTTCACAGAGTGAAACCAAAGAGGTCTTCCTTTTCACTCTCAGGAAAAGGCAAATTACTTTTTGTTTGTTAACTATTTTCTTGGATGCAGTGCAAAAGCAACAAGACTAATGACTAAAAGCAGGTGCTTCCCCATCCATCTCTCTTGGATCAAGTAGCAAACAATTCTACCCACAGGAGCATATAATTATTTGGATTAGTAAAAACCATGTAAATAAGATAAAAGTGCCATAAAGACAGAAAGTCTTTGTGCTTTGTCATCTACAAATGCAGCTGTTGCTTAAGTTTTTCCTTTTTTTCCCCCTAAAACACAGACTTTGTCTTTAAGGAGGGAACAGCTGTCTATTTCTCTCTCAGAATTTCCTATCTTTGCATCAAAAAGAAGTCATGAGTAGAGAAGATACAGGTCAAGAAAAAGGGCTGTCACTAAATTTGATGCTTTATGGGCCCAAGGTCTTTGAAAAGTGCCCCAGTCAGCAGTTCAGCTCATCCCTGAGAGGTGTCCAGCAACACCTTCTACAAAGGCGTGACACATGTTATACACTACTACTAACTCAATTCTTAGAGTTTCTCTTCTTGATCTAAGCTTCCCAAATCTATCATTTTGGCTTTCATAACTATCCCTTTTTTTCCACACCTCCTGTAAATCATAGACCTAAATAAACCATAAACCTAGATGTGGCCAATCGAGTCTGTTTGTAAACACAACCCTTTGAAAGGAAAATAAAGGAGCTACTCCTTGAGAGTCACTGACCGCTGGAAAATAGAACTTTCACCCTAGATTTGTATGTTCAAAAGAATGTTGAACGTTTTCTTTCAAGAGGGGAAAGAATATTGAAATGTTTACCATTTTGGCATCCAAACCAGTAACACTGGATTTTTAACATTTTATTGCCAAAAAGTTCAAACAGGGCTTCCCTGGTGGCGCAGTGGTTGAGAGTCCGCCTGCCGATGCAGGGGACGCGGGTTTGTGCCCCGGTCCAGGAGGATCCCACATGCCGCGGAGCGGCTGGGCCCGTGAGCCATGGCCGCTGAGCCTGCACATCCGGAGCCTGTGCTCCGCAACGGGAGAGGCCACAGCAGTGAGAGGCCCGCGTACCGCAAAAAAAAAAAAAAAAAAAGTTTAAACATACAAGGGTAGACAAAATAGCACAATAAATTCCCATGTACCTATCATCCAACCTCAACCATTACTAACCTGTGGCCAATCTCATTTCATATATACCACCCACCCTCCTCCCAGATCATTTTGAAACAAATGCCAGACATTATTCATCTGTAAATATGTCAGGATATGCCTCTAAAAAATAAGAACCCTTTTGTTTAAAACATAACCATATAATAAACCCTTTCTCTAGTGTTCAGTGATTTTTTTGTGATATAACAGAATCAGTGATTACATCTCCCCTGACAAGTGTGAGCTGCAACTCCCAAGGTTTGTAGTCTATGAGCTGACCAAATATGTGTTCTTCAAATTAAAGTTGTTAAATATAACAACTTTAGTGACAATTCAGTGACAATTCTGAAGTGACATTTACGCAGTAAAAACGAAAGGAAAGGTACCTATGTAAAGTGATGGCTATGTTAATTAGCTTGTTGTAGTGATCATTTCACAATATACGTATATATCAAAACATCAAGTTGTGTGCCTTAAATCTCATAATTTTTATTTGTGAATTATACCGCAATAAAACTGAAAAAAACACTTAACCATAATACCACTACCACACTCAGAAAAAGGTATGCAGTCAGTTTAACAGAAATTCTTGCTCCAGGAAGAGAAAGCAGAGAACAGCTGGCCAGTTTTTCTCTTGAGATTCTTTAACCTTATGTCTTAAAATAGCTACCTTCTAGACTTCCTTATTAGAAAATTACCCACATATCCTATATCAGTCCGTTTAAATCAAATTCAGTTACCAATACCATATCTCCCCATGAGTTTAGGGCTTTATTTGTATTCAATTTATAACCCAATACCTTGGACTTACAGTGGTGAAGCAAAAGACCATCATAAACTTACCTTTCACACGCATTCCTGCTACCTATGCAAAAATGACACCCACATACACAAAGGCAGAGACACAGATAGAAACAACAAGACCTCAAGACAGTGGACAGACAGAGACAGGCCAAATTCACCAGGGAATAGTATTGCTTTTAGTGGGAAATCATAAACTAATATTGAGATTTATAAAAATGTAACAGTCATTCTGGAATTTTTGCCAAGATCAGAAATGTAGGACCTTAAAGATGACCAACAGTATTCAAATCAAATTTTAAGAATCAATATCAAAGCCACTTACCCCACAGGGGAAATAAAAAGGGGGACCCGTCTGGACATGAACAAAGATTTTGAGATTGTATAAGTTTCAGGTTCTGCCATAAACTCTGGAAAGAATCATGATGATCTGCTATATTTTTCCTTATAGTCATACCCCTCTATTTGAAATACCATGTAAAATTCTGAACTCCAGAATTTTTAAAAGGATAAGAGCCTGAGTTTTATACTATCCAAGTTATGTCAATGACTAAATTAGTCAAGAATATTTAGGTACAGGGCTTCCCTGGTGGCGCAGTGGTTAAGAATCTGCCTGCCAATGCAGGGGACAAGGGTTCAAGCCCTGGTCCAGGAAGATTCCACCTGATGCAGAGCAACTAAGCCTGGGTGCCACAACTACTGAGTCTGCACTCTAGAGCCCGCGAGCCATAACTACTGAAGCCTGCACGCCTAGAGCCCGTGCTCTGCAGCAAAAGAAGCCACCACAATGAGAAGCCCGCGCACCGCAACGAAGAGTAGCCCCAACTTGCTGCAACTAGAGAAAGCCCGCACACAGCAGCAAAGACTCATGGCAGCCAAAAATAAAATAAATTAATTTTAAAAAAAGAAGAATATTTAGGTACAGCCTAATACAACTTTAAGAAAGGTTAACCAGGGCTTCCCTGGTGGCGCAGTGGTTGAGAGTCCGCCTGCCGATGCAGGGGACACGGGTTCGTGCCCCGGTCTGGGAAGATCCCACATGCCGCGGAGCGGTTGGGCCCATGAGCCATGGCCGCTGAGTCTGCGTCTCCAGAGCCTGTGCTCCTCAACGGGAGAGGCCACAACAGTGAGAGGCCCGCGTACCACAAAAAAAAAAAAAAAAAGAAAGGTTAACCAAAAGACCACACAAATATGTTCATATCACATAGATAAGCATAACAGGAAGGAAGTTCAATTCAAATGGATAGGTGCATTAGACATAAGGACATACCTTCCTTATGTGAGGGCTATTTATTACTAGCTAAAATTTCCAGGTAACATACTAGAAATCTAATTTCCTGGCTTAAATAAATAGCCAGTCTAGGATAATGGGTTTACTCCTCTGATAGTGGCCATGACTATAGGACAATGAAGAACCTTCCATTCCTACAGTCTACAAAAAAATGACCAGACTAATTCCTTATACCACTTTACTCGATATGTTTATGCTTCAGTCCCCAGTAAAGGAATAGCTACATGGTACACAATAAAAAAATATCGAGAGATTTGTTCCCTGAACTCTCAAATTTCCCCTCAATTAACAAGTGAGCTATCAGCAGAACACAGACTTTCCTGCCCCTTCACAACAGTCTTACTGTTCTACAGGTACAGACTTACATTCCAGGACCCCTATATACAAAAACCTATTTCCTACCTACCTACCTCCATCACCACCACCATTCCCTGGCTTTTATTCCTTATACTGACATCCTTTAAAGAAAATCACTAATTGAGAAGGTTTGTTGGATTTAATCAATCAATGCAGCATTCTTCTTTGCCTATAACAAAAAACACTCTGTCCTACATCCTGGCACTGTAAAGCCTCTAGTACAATCCCTGGAAGGAGAACAAAATCTTTGTGGCATACTAAGTACAGAGGACGGATTTCCTCCTCTGGACAGAGATAAATAAATAAACCAATACCAAAGTCAAGTCATACCCTGGGGGCCAGGGTGTAAGGAGCAGACTCAATATGAATAATAAATCAGAGCTCTGGGCTATAGGCATGACAACAGTTTAGGTCAGGAAAAATCTTTCAGTAATACTAGGTGGGAATAAATTTGGTATTTTAGAAGGGACAGGGTAATTAGCACACAAATTTCTCTTTTTTTTTTATAAATTTATGTTTTCATTTATTTATTTTTGGCTGTGCTAGGTCTTCGCTGCTGCGCAAGGGCTTTCTCTAGTTGCACGGTGAGCAGGGGCCACTCTCCATTGCGGTGTACGGGCCTCTCACTGCGGTGGCCTCTCCTGCTGCAGAGCATGGGCTCTAGGCACGCGGGCTTCAATAGTTGTGGTGCACGGGCCCAGATGCTCCGCGGCATGTGGGATCCTCCCGGACCAGGGCCCGAACCGGTGTCCCCTGCATTGGCAGGCAGACTCTTAACCACTGCGCCACCAGGGAAGTCCCCCACAAATCTCTTCTATTTGCTAAGTCAGAGTTGAAATGCATTGCGGTTCAAAGTAAGCAGAAAGACAAACTAACACAAATTCTTCATTAATAATTTGCATGCAAGATTTTGAGACTGTAATTACTTTAGGGACTTAGTGTCAAGTAACACAGAAAAAAAAAAAACAGTATATTTTACAGGACCAAAAGAAACGGATTATCATAAACATTGTGTACAAACCACCAAAAAGTACTGGATGCAACATATACTATGGTACCAATGAAGATCACTAGGCACAGGACTACTGGCAGACGTTCATAGAGCAGAAGAAAAAAACAAAAATATTGAAGAAGACATGATCCAAAAGGTATTCACATAAGGCCAGTAGTAAATGCATTTTAAGTAAACAACTGCAGAGAGAGCACGGACACATATCTTTCAGCCAGACTTGGAAGGGCAAATCCTTCATCCAAACATCAGATTAAGGGAAAGTTAGCTAGCTTCTGACTCATCAAGGAACATGTTTGTGTTTCTTTTTGTACTTAATAGTAGGTTCTAGAGATAAGCAATTATGCTCTAACATAAATAATTCTGACTTTATAAAGAACTGGCAAGTTTTGCAGAGTACTTCAAATTCAGGAAGTTTGGAATCTCTTGTTTTAAAAAAAATCTAAGAAATAAGAATTTTACAAATCAAACAGCATTAAAGAATGCAAACAGGTCATGAAGTATCAGCAAAAAGGAATTCTTATTAGCCTCATCAAATATTCCTCCTTTTTAAATAGGAGGCAGAGAAAAAAATATATAATTACACCCATAGAGAAAAAAATATATAGAATACACCCACACTGGGACACCACAAAGTTAACATGTAACTTAACGGCAGGATACCAGATAACTGCTCTGCAGACAGAATCCCAGACTTTGACTTCTTACGTCAGCAGATCTTTCCCACCATCAACCCCCCTTCCTGCCTCCCTCCTCCCCTCCCCCACATCTCTCCCTTCCCTTACTAAATGAGGCATGAAGGCCTAGATTAGTAGACTTAGTAAAAAAAGTATGAGACCAAAAGTCACAATATGAAAATCTCTATTAAACAGGACAAGAGTGAGAGAGAATATAAAAGACAGAAAGAAAAAGAAAAGGAAAAGGCAATACCCTAAACTCCATAACTAAAATACCAAGAAGTACTAAAAGACTATATGAACCCAGAAAAGTTGTGTTTATATTATGGTCCAGGCACTGTGAGGAACACCAAAAGAGAAGAAAAGCTGGGCCACCTTCCCAAAAACCCATTCAGCCATGCTAAACACTGTTAAAATCAATTACGGATGTAGATATAGTATTTTTAAAACTTCGTGAAGAAGATAAATTTCTGAAAGGCAGATGTGGTTTGGCTTAAAAGGGATGTGTTATTGTTCTGTTTATTGTTATTATTTTTGTTATTATTTTGGGTGCCAAGGGATGCAGGCAAAGTGAATGACATCTGTCTGCAATGCAATGTCTAAGAGGCAGGCATAGTAAGTATACCATCTGCTATCATAGATGAAATGGAGTGCCTGGGGAAGGAGAGGAAGGGAAAAGGAAGTGTGAAATTAGTTTTTTAAATGTCCATAATCCTGCTTTTCTAAGTGATTTAAGAGACAACTGGGAGCCACTTCAAGATTATAAGAAGGTAGTAACTTCAAAATAGCACTCCAGGGTAGTCTTAGGTTAGAACAAATGAAATAGGAAGATACTAGAGATGGAAAGGCAATTAAGGGCCTGAAAAAAAGAAGTACTCTTTTTACTAAAACGGTGGGCAAAAAGACCTATTACTAGAAATATTATAGACCAGAGAAGAGGCATAAAGAGAAATGATAATTCCTGTGGTGGAATTCAGGCTATTTTCAGTTTTCCTCTTTACACTTTAGTATACTTTCCAGAATGATTGCAGTATTTTTCTATATTTATAATAAAAATCATCATTCAAATAAAGAACAAACATGATGTGTATACACAGCCAAAGAATAATAAATAAATGCCCATGTGCCTGCCACACAATTTAAGAATGGAAAAATTGAGTTTGAGTATCCACAAATGATTATATCCTACCCATTCCACCTTCCAGAGGTAACCATTATCCTGAATTTTGTGAAAATCATTCCTTTTTTCTCTACAATTTTATCATATGTATGTATCCCGGAACAATATGTTATTTATTCTGCCTGTTTTGGATTTGTATATAAATGGAATCATAGTTTAGCAGTCTTCTGTGACTTGCTTTTTTCATTCAATATACAAATCTTCCTTGATTTATGATGGGGTTACATCCCAATAAACCCACTGTAAATTGAAAACATGCCTAACTTATCTTCTGAACATCATAGCCTAGCCTAGCCTACCTTAAACTTGCTCAGAACATTTACATTAGCCTACAGTTGGGCAAAATCATCTAATACAAAGCCTACTTCATTATAAAGTGTTGAATATCTGATCGAATTTATTGAATACCGTACGGAAAGTTAAAACCAGAACGTTTGTATGGGTACAGAATGGTTATAAGTGTATCGGTTGTTTAACGTCATGATTGTGTGGCTGACTGGGAGCTGAGGCGTGCTACAGCTGCCTAGCATCACAAGAAAGTATCATACCATATATATCACTAGCCCAAGAAAAGATCAAAATGCAAAGTAAGGTTTCTACTGAATGCATATCGCTTTCACATCATCATAAAGTCAAAAAATCGTTAAGTCAGACCATCGTAAGTTGATGGCTGTCTATAATGCTTGTGTGATTAACTCAAAATGATACATGTAGCTGCAGGCTATCCATTTTCACAACTATATAGAAGTGAAATAAACTACTACTCTAGGAATAAACCATAATTTTTTAATCGATTATATTAGAGTTGGAATGGGTTGTTTCATTTTTCTGTAATCACAAAAAAAATGCTACCTTAAACATCCCCAAACATATCTTCTGGTATGTATGTACAAGGAAGTTTCTTACAATGAATATCCAGGAGTAGAATTACTGAGTAGTAGGGTACCTGCTACTTCAATTTTATTTGACAAATGTAATGACAAACTGGTTTCCTAAATAGTGGTATCAATTTATATTCCAACCAAAAATTTATGTAAATTCTCATTATTCTACCTTGTAGGTAACAATTTTATCTGACTTTTAAATTTCTACTAATCTGAAGGGTATGGTTTAATCTACATTTCTTACATTACTAAAGAGGGTAAGCCTATTTCATATGCTTAAATATCAATTGGGTTTCCCATTCCGAGAAATGCCTGTTTATGTGTTTTGTCCATTTTCCTGTTGACTCATTTTATTATTTACTTATTCTTCATGAGAATTCTTCTCTGGAGTTCTATGTTGGATACCAGTCCTCTGTTGATTATATATATTGCAGATATTTTCTCCCAATTTGTAGCCTTGTATATTTATTGTCTTTATGGAGTCTTCTGATGAACAGAAGTTCTTGAATTTTCTATAGTAAAACGTATCAAGTTTTTTAACTTTGCATTTTTCATGTCTTATTTATTAAATCCTCTCTATCTCTTAGGCCATGATATTCTCTCATAGTTTCTTCTAAAATGAAGTATATTGTCTTTCACATTTTCCTCCTTAATTCATCTGAAATTCTTACTTTTGGTATAACATGAAGTAGGGATCTAATTTCCTTTTTGTCTATACAAATAAAGAGTTATCTAAGCACGTTTATTGGAAAGTCTAAGAGTATAATTTTCAAATTAAGTGCACAATAATTAAAAGAATGCAAACAATGCCATCTAAAACAAAGTATGTGCAAATTAGAGCCTAATTATTTAACATTTATTTAGCACTGAGAGATTGAAAAGCACTTTAGGGAAAAAAAAAAATCAAATTTTTAATCTTCCAATACAGCAAAAGAGGCAGTGAAGGAAAAGAAATCTAATGGATAGATCAGGCAATGATGTGATGAGGAAAGCATCAGAATTTCAACACATCCTCAGCTTATAAAAAGACCCAAAACACAGCCTTTGATCCACTAAGCCCATTTACCTATCCATCATAAGCAACTGCTTCTCTGAAAAACTCCCAAGATACAACCTCAGCCCCTTTAGCTTGAAAAACAACTTCCTTTCTGTAACTGGCTATTTCAGAAGGTGTCCCATAAGGTCTGGTGATTGGTTTCCTTTATCTTTCTGACTTATATAATTATATTGATTTATATTAAAGTAACAATTTGTCCCTGTGGAAAATGAAACATAGCAAGATTATGACAGCCAATTCTCCAGAGTCCCATCTGGGTCAGTGAAGAATATGGCACAGTCCTGACTAATCAAAGGCATGTCAGAGGGTCATGTAATTTCCGTCATCCCTTCTTGTTACAGATAGGAGTTTCCAGTTTCAGGAGATTGTTCTACCAGGGATTTCTCCAGTATTCAGATCTCTAGCAAGTAACTTGCCTTGTTTTTTTGGTTTTAATGCCATGAACCAGACTCCCCTTGGACTTGCTAACCAAAGGACCACTATGTTTCTTGTTTATCTAAAGTTAGATACTTAATGCCAATGTACCTTTCAGAAAAATCAAGCCGAATGCTCTTTTGGATGGACTTCTGTCTGAATGGGCATAGTCAGAAATGTTACAACTGTAAAATATCTGGTTTTATTAAAATTTCATATTTAAACTCCCCAATTAACCAATAATTTTTTAAAACATCTTTATTGGAGTATAATTGCTTTACAATGTTGTGTTAGTTCCTGCTGTATAACACAGTGAATCAGCTATATATAGACATATATCCCCATATACCCTCCATCTTGCGTCTCCCTCCCATCCCCCCATCCCACCCCTCTAGGTAGTCACAAAGCACCGAGCTGATCTCCCTGTGCTATGCGGCTGCTTCCCACTAGCTATCTACTAGCTATCTATTTTACATTTGGTAGTGTATACATGTCCATGCTACTCTCTCACTTCGTCCCAGTTTACCCTTCCCCTTCCCCATGTCCTCAAGTCCATTCTCTACATCCGCGTCTTTATTCCCGCCCTGCCCCTAGGTTCTTCAGAACCATGTTTTTTTTTTAGATTCCATATATATGTGTTAGCATACAGTATTTGCTTTTCTCTTTCTGACTTACTTCACTCTGTGTGACAGACTCTAGGTCCAAACACCTCACTACAAATAACTCAATTTCGTTTCTTTTTTTTTTTTTTTGCGGTACGCGGGCCTCTCACTGTTGTGGCCTCTCCCGTTACGGAGCACAGGCTCCGACACGCAGGCTCAGTGGCCATGGCTCACTGGCCTAGCCACTCCGCGGCATGTCGGATCTTCCCAGACCAGGGCACGAACCCGTGTCCCTGCATCGGCAGGCAGACTCTCAACCACTGTGCCACCAGGGAAGCCCAATTTCGTTTCTTTTTATGGCTGAGTAATATTCCATTGTATATATGTGCCACATCTTCTTTATCCATTCATCTGTTGATGGACACTTAGGTTGCTTCCATGTCCTGGCTACTGTAAATAGAGCTGCAATGAACATTGTGGTACATGACTCTTTTTTAATTATTAACCAATAATTTATATTCTATATTTTGCTAAAAGTTATAATGGTTCCAAACAAAGGGTGGAAAAAAAAAAGATATTTGTGACCCTAGTGGCAAAAAGTTCAGAAGACTCAGTTATCTCTTTCCAGAAATATCTGCCTACCATGGACTAAAACTTCAAACTGATGTTGGTCAAAAAACTGTTTTGAGTCAGTTGTTGCAAATTTAACTGTGAAATTCTCCTGGATTTTTTGGTCACAATTCCTGCTCTCAGGTATAAAAGCAACTAAATTAATAATGATCACAACCAAGCATCCCTGTGACAAACCAAGAATTCAGACTTCATCAGACTGAAAAATGACTCTAGAAGCTTACTCAGAACTTAGGCATACTCATCCAGCCATAAATAACCCATTGTATATCAGGACCAAGAAAACAGCAAGGATAAGTGTTGGAAAAGTAATAGAGAATGGGCCCTTCCACATCCTAGTTCTTTCTCTTTAGCAACTTACCTAAAGAGAACTCTCTCACATTAGGGCATTTTATTTGTCTCTAAATGAATCCTCAGTTTCATTTTATTCAGAAATGGAAAACTCGGAGTCAGATAATGGGGTACACAACTGATATAAAGAACCTATTGATTATTACATGTGATAATAGGAAATATTAGGGAATGGGAAAATGGGAAAATTTTAGTACTGGATTTTCTTTTTGTTGTTATTGTTGTTGTTGTTGTTGTTGTTGTTGTTTGTTTTTGGTGGTACGCGGGCCTCTCACTGCTGTGGCCTCTCCCGTTGCAGAGCACAGGCTCCGGACGCGTAGGCTCAGTGGCCATGGCTCACGGGCACAGCCGTTCCGCAGCATGTGGGATCCTCCCGGACCAGGGCACGAACCCGTGTCCCCTGCATCGACAGGCGGATTGTCAACCACTGCACCACCAAGGAAGCCCTGGATTTTCTTTTTTTAATAAATTTTTTTCTTTTTATTTTTGGCTGTGTTGGGTCTTCGTTGCTGCACGCGGGTTTTCTCTAGTTATGGCGAGCGGAGGCTACTGTTCATTGCGGTGCGCAGGCTTCTCATTGCGGTGGCTTCTCTTGTTGCGGAGCACAGGATCTAGGAGCACAGGCTTCAGTAGTTGTGGCACACGGGCTCAGTAGTTGTGGCTCGGGGGCTCTAGAGCGTAGTCTCAGTAGTTGTGGCACACGGATTTAGTCACTCCGTGGCATGTAGGATCTTCCCAGACCAGGGCTCGAACTCATGTCTCCTGCACTGGCAGGCAGACCCTCAACCACTGTGCCTCCAGGGAAGCCCCCTGGCTTTTCTTAATAGAAAGAGTTTGTTGCTAAATTTAGCTTTAATAGACAATAGTTAATTCCATGAAAAACAGTTGGTTGTTTATTCTTTCAAAACGAAAATTTAGTGTTAGCTTTTCGGATAAATACTCAAAGTCTAAGCAAGTTTGAATAGTATCCAATCACATTAAATAGAGTTGTAAGGGCAAAAGGTTCAGAGAAACAGAATACCTAAACCAAGTAGTAGTTCTTTGAAACAAGCAAAACTAATCATACTTATCCTTTGTACTAAACCACATGCAAATAATGCAGTAACAAATTCTTTAGCATCAACCTGAATAACCAAACCACCTTAATATTGATCATTAACCTAATGACAGTGAGAAGAAACAAATTTGAAGTATTTACCTTGAGAGCACAAAAGATGCAGGAATCTCCCATGCATTTGTGAGTTGTAAGCTGCCTAAAGCTACGTCTGAAGATGTCCAAGTGCCATAAAACCTGATGAAAAGGGAAAATACTTCATTACTCTACGAAAAAACCCCATTTAATTTCAAATTCAAGAAGTCAAGCAAACATAGGTAGACAATAGACATTGTTACTCCCAAGAGAAAAGCTCATTCTAGTGTATTTAAAAAAAGGTCAAAAACGGTGAGGTATCCAACCAGAGGGATAGGTGACCATATTCTGGAAAACACACTAATTCGAACATAAAGTAGGTCACACAGAGAAAATATGATACTAGATACATCAAATGTGATCCTAAAGAGGGAAGTTATGGGTTAAAAACTGCGGAATAAGGATTTATTTCAATGGTCCACACAGGAAAACCATGAATATTTTAAAACTTATTTAGAAGCTTGAATGGTAGTGTGGAATTTTGTCTTTGTTAGATTTCTCAATTTTTGGACCTTTCTGAGAGAGGTGTGACCTCCTTAAGTCAACAGAATAAAA
Source organism: Tursiops truncatus (assembly GCF_011762595.2). NCBI lineage: Eukaryota > Metazoa > Chordata > Mammalia > Artiodactyla > Delphinidae > Tursiops > Tursiops truncatus. Next base: position 58,677,701 of record NC_047049.1, on the reverse strand, counting down.
AAAATAATGGTGATATCAACAGTAATAAATCGGTTCATAGGGGGCAGAGTCAAGATGGCATACTAAGAGGACGCGGAATTCACGTCTCTGCACAACTAGGGTACCTACCAGGCACCGGTGGGGGACCACGGACACCTAAGGGGACAGGAGGAACCCCCAGCAACCAGGTAGGATGTGGGGCATTGGGGGAAGTGAAGGGGGAAGAGAAGTGGAGAAGGGAGGGGACTGGCATCCCTGAGGGGCGGCTGGGGGAAGGGATCCCATGCCTGAAGGGGGAAACTGGGTGAGCACTGGGAGGGCAGAGGATCAACAGGGATCGTGGCCAGGTTTCTCCTACCCACTTGGGACCCCGGAAGCCTGCTGAGATGCCAGGCCTGATCCTCTGCCCACTGAGGCCCCCTACAGCCGCACGGGCCTGCAGGAGTGGGAGGGAGGGAAGGGGGAGCAAAAGTAAAGGCTGGACCTCTGGGACTGGCAACCCTGAGTGGTGGCTGAGGGAGGGGAGGAGTTGGTACACCCAGCAGGGCCCACCCATGGTTAGGGGTCCATCAGCAGCAGAGGGGACCCTGAGGGAGACAATGGGGGAGGGGCACAAAGGAACGGAAGGGAACCAGGCCAGCACCTTCTCTGTCCACTTATGCACCAGGGGGTCTATTGGGCTCCCGGGCCTAATCCTCTGCCCTCAGAGCCTCCCTCCTGCCGTGCAGAACCCAAGCCCCGCCCCCACACCCCCACCAAAGGTCCCACCTCTACACTCAGAGACATCTTCCAACACGCTGGGCCTAAACCCCACCCATACACCCTCACTAAGGGCCCTACCTCCAAACTCCAGAACTCCACACTTCAGAGGCCCTCCTTTCCACGTGCAGCCTCTCTCCTTCCCGTGCAGGTCTAAGCAGAGGCCCCGCCCCATGTTTAAACACTGCCCCATCGAGGCCCCACCCCCAAGGCCTTTTACGGCTGAGTGGGTTCTGGAGCCTAGGCCCTGCCCCACACCCAAATGTCACTCCCCAACTCACCTATATCCTGCCCCACCCTAAACTCCACCCCTGCTAAGTTCCACCACCACCTAAACTCCGCCCCCATAGCCAAGGCTTTTCTTTTTTTCCTTTCTTTCTTTTTTCCTCTTTCAGATTGGGGTTCTGTTTCACCTTGTTGATTCACTGTTGTTGATGCTTTTATATTTTTATTTTCCTAATAAATCTTTTACTTTTTCTAATTTTACTATATTCTTTATACTTTGTTATTATTCTCTCCTTTTGGCTTGTTCACCCCACCCCTTTTTTTTCTTCTTTTTTCTGTTGTGGTTTTATTTTACCTTGTTGCAGTTGTTTAAATTATAGTTTTATTTTTCCTAACATTTTTTATCTTTCTAATTTAATTTTGTTTTTTACACTTTGATATTCTACTGCTCCTTTCTTTCTTTCCTTCCTTTTCTTTTTCTTTTTTTTACCACACCACGAAGCTTGCAGGATCTTGGTTCCCAGGCCGGTGACAGGTCAGGCCCGACTTCCTGTGATGGGAGCTCCGAGTCCAAACCGCTGGACTAACAGAGAACCTCAGACCCCAGTGAATATTAATCAGAGTGAGGCCTCCTGGAGGTCCTAATCACAGCACCAAGACCCAGCTCTAATCCAACTGCCTGCAAACTCCAGTGCTGGATGTCTCAGGCCAAACAACCAGTAAGACAGGAACATAGCGCCACCCATCAAAAAAAAAAATCAAAGGACAAAAATATATGTTACAAACAATGGAGCAAGGTAAAAACTTACAAGACCAAATAAATGAAGATGAAATAGGCAACCTACCTGAAAAAGGATTCAGAGTAATGATAGTAAAGATAATCCAAAATCTTGGAAACAGGATGAAGAAAATACAAGAAACATTTAACAAGGATCTAGAAGAACTAAAGAGCAAACAAACAGTGATGAAAAACACAATGACTGAAATTAAATTACTCTAGAAGGAATCAATAGCAGAATAACTGAGGCAGAAGTATGGATAAGTGACCTGGAAGATAAAATGGTGAAAATAACTGCCAGGGAGTAGAATAAAGAAACAAGAATGAAAAGAATTGAGGACAGTCTCAGACATCTCTGGGACAACATTAAATGCACCAACATTTGAATTATAGGGGTCCCAGAAGAAGAAGAGAAAAAGAAAGGGTCTGAGAAAATATTTGAAAAGATTATAGTTGAAAACTTCCCTAACACGGGAAAGGAAATAGTCAATCAAGTCCAGGAAGCACAAAGAGTACCATATAGAATAAACCCAAAGAGAAACACGCAGAGACACATATTAATCAAACTGTCAAAAATTAAATACAAAGAAAAAATATTAAAAGCAGCAAGGGAAAAACAACAAATAACATACAAGGGAATCCCCATAAGTTTAACATCTGATCTTTTAGCAGAAACTCTGCAAGCCAGAAGGGAGTGGCAGGACACGTTTAAACTGATGAAAGGGAAAAACCTACAACCAATATTATTCTACCCAGCAAGGATCTCATTCAGATTTGATGGAGAAATTAAAACCTTTACAGATAAGCAAAAGTAAGAGAATTCAGCACCACCAAACCAGCGTTACAACAAATGCTAAAGGAACTTCTCTAGGCAGGAAACACGAGAGAAGGAAAAGGCCTACAAAAACAAACACAAAACGGTTAAGAAAATGGTAATAGGAACATACATACTGATAATTACCTTAAATGTAAATGGATTAAATGCCGAAACCAAAAGACATAGAAGGGCTGAATGGATACAAAAACAAGACCCGTATATATGCTGTCTACAAGAGACCCACTTCAGACCTAGGTACACATACAGACTGAAAGTGAGGGGATGGAAAAAGATAATCCATGCAAATTGAAATCAAAAGAAAGCTGGAGTAGCAATTCTCATGAGACAAAATAGACTTCAAAATAAAGACTTACAAGAGACAAAGAAGGACACTACATAATGATCAAGGGATCAATCCAAGAAGAAGATATAACAATTGTAAATATTTATGCACCCAACATAGCAGCACCTCAATACAAAAGGCAAATGCTAACAGCCATAAAAGGGGAAATCGACAGTAACACAATACTAGGGGACCTTAACACCCCACTTTCACCAATGGACAGATGATCCAAAATGAAAATAAATAAGGAAACACAAGCTTTAAATGACACATTAAACAAGATGAACTTAATTGATATTTATAGAACATTCCATCCAAAAACAACAGAATACACTTTCTTCTCAAGTGCTCATGGAACATTCTCCAGGATAGACCATATCTTGGGTCACAAATCCAGCCTAGATAAATTTAAGAAAATTGAAATTGTATCAAGTATCTTTTTCAACCACAACGCTACAAGACTAGATATCAATTACAGGAAAAAAACTAAAAAACACAAACACATGGAGGCTAAACAATATGCTACTAAATAACCAAAAGATCACTGAAGAAATCAAAGAGGAAATCAAAAAATACCTAGAAACAAGTGACAATGAAAACACGACAACCCAAAAGCTATGGGATGCAGCAAAAGCAGTTCTAAAGGGGAAGTTTATAGCAATACAATCCTACCTCAAGAAAAAAGAAAAATCTCAAATAAACAACCTAAGCTTATACCTAAAGCAATTAGAGAAAGAGGAACAAAAAACCCCAAAGTTAGCAGAAGGAAAGAAATCATAAAGATCAGATCAGAAATAAATGAAAAAGAAATGAAGGAAGCAATAGTAAAGATCAGTAAAACTAAAAGCTGGTTCTTTGAGAAGATAAACAAAATTAATAAACCATTAGCCAGACTCATCAAGAAAAAAAGGGAGAAGACTCAAACCAACAGAATTAGAAATGAAAAAGGAGAAGCAACAACTGACACTGCAGAAATACAAAAGATCATGAGAGATTACTACAAACAACTATATGACAATAAAATGGACAACCCAGAAGAAATGGACAAATTCTTAGAAAAGCATAACCTTCTGAGACTGACCCAGGAAGAAATAGAAAATATAAACAGACCTATCACAAGCACTGAAATTGAAACGGTAATTAAAAATCGTCCAACAAACAAAAACCCACGTCCAGATGGCTTCACAGGCGAATTCTATCAAACATTCACCTATACTTCTCAAACTCTTCCAAAATATAGCAGAGGGAGGAACATTCCCAAACTCATTCTATGAGGCCACCATCACCCTGATACCAAAACCAGACAAAGATGTCACTAAAAAAGAAAACTACAGGCCAGTATCTCTGATGAACATAGATGCAAAAAGCCTCAACAAAATACTGACAAACAGAATCCAACAGCATATTAAAAGGATCATACACCATGATCCAGTGGGGTTTATCCCAGGAATGCAAGGATTCTTCAATATATGCAAATCAATCAATGTGATACACCATATTAACAATTTGAAGGAGAAAAACCATATGATCATCTCTGTAGATGCAGAAAAAGCTTTTGACAAAATTCAACACCGATTTATGATAAAAACTCTCCAGAAAGTAGGCATAGAGAGAACTTACCTCAACATAATAAAGGCCATATATGACAAACCCACAACCAACATCGTTCTCAATGGTGAAAAACTAAAACCATTTCTTCTAAGATCAGGAACAAGACAAGGTTGCCCACTCTCACCAGTATTATTCAACATAGTTTTGGAAGTTTTAGCCACAGCAATTAGAGAAGAAAAAGAAATAAAAGGAATCCAAATGGGAAAAGAAGAAGTAAGCTGTCACTAAGCTGTTTGCAGATGACATGATACTATACATAGAGAATCCTAAAGATGCTACCAGAAAACTATTAGAGCTAATCAATGAATTTGGTAGAGTAGCAGGATACAAAATTAATGCACTGAAGTCACTTGCATTCCTATACACTAATGATGAAAAATCTGAAAGAGAAATTAAGGAAACACTCCCATTTACCATTGCAACAAAAAGAATAAAATACCTAGGAATAAACCTACCTAAGGAGGCAAAAGACCTGTATGCAGAAAACTATAAGACACTGATGAAAGAAATTAAAGACGATACAAACAGATGGAGAGATATACCATGTTCTTGGATTGGAAGAATCAACATAGTGAAAATGACTATACTACCCAAAGCAATCTACAGATTTGATGCAATCCCTATCAAACTACCAATGGTATTTGCCACAGAACTAGAACAAAAAATTGCACAATTTGTGTGGAAACACAAAAGACCCTGAATAGACAAAGCAATCTTGAGAAAGAAAAACGGAGCTGGAGGAATCAGGCTTCTGAACTTCAGACTATGCTACAAAGCTACAGTAATCAAGACAGTATGGTACTGGCACAGAAACAGAAATATAGATCAATGGAACAGGATAGAAAGCCCAGAGATAAACCCATGCACATATGGTCACCTTATCTTTGATAAAGGAGGCAAGAATATACAATGGAGAAAAGACAGCCTCTTCAATAAGTGGTGCTGGGAAAACTGGACAGCTACATGTAAAAGAATGAAATTAGAACACTCCCTTAAACCAAACACAAAAATAAACTCAAAATGGATTAAAGACCTAAATGTAAGGCCAGACACTATCAAACTCTTAGAGGAAAACATAGGCAGAACATTCTATGACATAAATCACAGCAAGATCCTTTTTGACTCACCTCCTAGAGAAACGGAAATAGAAACAAAAATAAACAAATGGGACCTAATGAAACTTAAAAGCTTTTGCACAGCAAAGGAAACCATAAAAAAGAAGAAAAGACAACCCTCAGAATGGGAGAAAATATTTGCAAACGAAGCAACCGACAAAGGATTAATCTCCAAAATATACAAGCAGCTCATGCAGCTCAATATCAAAAAAACAAACAACCCAATCCAAAAATGGGCAGAAGACCTAAATAGACATTTCTCCAAATAAGATATACAGATTGCCAACAAACACATGAAAAGATGCTCAACATCACTAATCATTAGAGAAATGCAAATCAAAACTGCAATGAGGTATCGTCAGAATGGCCATCATCAAAAAATCTGCAAACAATAAATGCTGGAGGGGGTGAGGAGAAAAGGAAGCCCTCTTGCACTGTTGGTGGGAACGTAAATTGATATAGCCACTATGGAGAACGCTATGAAGGTTCCTTAAAAAACTAAAAATAGAACTACCATATGACTCAGCAATCCCACTACTGGGCATATACCCTGAAAACCATAATTTAAAAAGAGTCATGTACCACAATGTTCAGTGCACCACTATTTACAATAGCCAGGACATGGAAGTAACCTAAGTGTCCATCGACAGATGAATGGATAAAGAAGATGTGTCACATATATACAATGGAATATTACTCAGCCATGAAAAGAAACGAAATTGAGTTATTTGTAGAGAGGTGGATGGACCTAGAGTCTGTCATACAGAGTGAAATAAGTCAGAAAGAGAAAAACAAATACTGTATGCTAACACATATATATGGAATCTATTAAAAAAATTGGTTCCGACGAACCTAGGGGCAGGACAGGAATAAAGACACAGACATAGAGAATGGACTTGAGGACACATGGACGGGGAAGGGTAAGCTGGGATGAAGTGAGAGTAACACTGACATATATAGACTACCAAATGTAAAATAGATAGCTAGTGGGAAGCATCTGCCTAGCACAGGGAGATTAGCTTGGTGCTTTGCGACCACCTAGAGGGGCGGGATAAGAAGGGTGGGAGGCAGACGCAAGAGGGAGGGGATATGGGGATATACGTATGCATATAACTGATTCACTCTGTTATACAGCAGAAACTAACACACATTGTAAAGCAATTATACTCCAATAAAGATGTTAAAAAGAAAATCTGTTCATAGTTTGTAACCTTGATACAATGTGATGAGAACAACATTTTACTTCTATGGTATTCCTCTCAAAAACCCATAACGCCAATCTAATCATGAGAAGCATATCAGACAAACTGCAATAGTGGGACATCCTACAAAATACTTGACTAGTACCCTTCAAAATTGTCAAAATCATCAAAAACAAGGAAATTGTGTGAAACTGTCACAGCCAAGAGGCGCCTAAGGAGACAGGACAAGTAAATGTAAATGTAGTATCCTGGATGGGATCCTGGAATACAAAAAGACACTTCATAAAAAAACTCACGAAATCTGAGTAAACTATGAGTTCAGTTGAAAGAGAAATGGTGTAATATATAGCATAAATGCCTTAGGAAGCTCCTCTTATCTGGAAAACATTTAAATAGCACCATATATGAAAAGGCACTACTTTTGGAGCACCAGATTATAGCACACCTCCGAGGCTTCTTCATACTTTGGTGTCTATAGATATATATTTCCAAAAGTTCTTTGAAACACGTTACACTTCCAAATAAGCAATGCCTTTTTATAATAAATGTAATGGGTTCAATACATCTGTGGTGAACACAGCTTTCATACCAAAAGTTAGAATATTAGCTCATTGAAACAATTACTTTCAGCTTGTAACATGATTATAACAGGCACTCCAAAACTATCAATGTCTTCCAAGTATAAATATAAAAATAGGTATGTGTGTGTAAGTTATATGTTCTATATGGCACTGGAAATTAGAACAGAAATTTGTAAATATTATTGCTTAGACTGACAATAAAAATAGAACATATAGAAAAAAACAGAATTATAAAAACAGGACTATGGCCTGATAGGAGCTAAACACACACACATCTATATCAACACCTTTTTTTACCTTCCTCTAAATTACAAAAGTATTATTAGTTTATGCAAAGTGACTCAAAAAGCTAATACGTGGGGGGAAAATAGCCTAACCAAACACCCACACCCACCCCCGCCCCTGCTGCAACTGCATACAATTTGTGGTAGTAATTAGTGAAGGTACTTACACTCTTTCTTTAGTTTGACAGCATAGAATTTTTGACTCTTGACAGCATAGAATTTTTTAATGTTTTCAAATAAAAATTTGAAAACAGAGTATGGAAGTTTCATTACATAAATAATCTTGACAATGAAACTTTGTCATTTGCAACATGGATGGACTTGGAGGTTATTATGCTAAGTGAAATAAATCAGAGAGAGAAAGACAAATACTGTATGATATCACTTATATGTGGAATCTAAACAATAAAATAAACTAGTGAATACAACAAAAAAGAAACAGACTCACAGATATAGAGAACAATCTAGTGGCTACCAGTGAGGAGAGGGAAGGTGGGGGGCAAGATAGGGGTAGGAGATTAAGAGGTACAAATTATTCTGTATAAAATAAGTAAGCTACAAGGATATACCATACAACACAGGGAATACAGTCAATATTTTATAATAACTATAAATGGAGTATAACCTTTAAAAATTGTGAATCTCTATGTTGTACACCTGTAACCTATATAATATTGTACATCAACTTTACCTCAATTTTTTTTTAAAGACATTTTTAATACTACTGAGAAGACTAAACATGGACTGGGTATTAGATAATATTAATAATTTTAGCTAAACTTTTTAGGTGTGATAAAGTCTTTAAGATTATGGTTTTTTTCATGTCCTTATGTACTAGAGAAATACACTGAAGTATTTAAAGATCACATAATGCTTGGGAGTAGCTTAAAATAATTCAGCAAAAAAAGGGGGCCAGTGAATGAACTAAGACTGGTAAATATTAATCATTGTTGAGCCTGGTTGATGTGTACATGAAGATTCATAATACAAAATAAATAAGTAAATAAATAAATAAGCTTGACAAGATCCTTGTACTACAAATGAGGAAATTAAAATACTATTACCTGTACAAGGTCACAAGGCTAGTCTAAAGAAAGGCTAAAACTAGAACCCAGGTCTCCTAAGTCCAGTGCTTTTTATATCAAATATGTTGTCTTGTCTTTTTTTTGGGGGGGGGTATAATTGCTTTACAATGGTGTGTTAGTTTCTGCTTTATAACGAAGTGAATCAGTTATACATATACATATGTTCCCAATTGTCTTGTCTTTTTTTCTCTCATAACGACTTATTTTCTCATACATCTGAGGTGTAAAGCTAATATTTTACCCAAGCATAATTATCTTGGGTGGCAAATTTCATTTACTTTTACTGTGAAGAGGAGAAAAAAGGGGAAAGCAATCACTTGAAAGTTAGACCAAGGGGGATGAACCGAACACGCTATGGCCCTGATTGGGCAGGGCAGGCAGACAGACAGGAAGCTTTGGGATTCTGAGACAGCTAAAGTGGCAAGCAAGACAAAAAGGGAAAATTTAGAGTAGATAATCACCTTAGAGGAATTTATTTTCTACCAGCTCTGTGCAAGCATATCTGACCAGACACTGCAGGAGAGCTCAGAGGAAGGAGATGAAGAAGTAGACAAAGACTGGACCCCGATCAGAACGTGTGCTAAGAGCCTGAATATTATGAGACAAGAATAATATACCTGATTCATTTAAATTAAGTTCAAAAACAGGCAAAACTAATCTATGGTTGGTGGTTACCCTTCAATAGTGTTCACCCTTGGGGAGTGGTTAGTGACTGGAAGAGAGCACAAGGGAGTCTTCTGGAAGCTGGAAATCAGCTCTTTGTTAATCTGGGTGCTGTTTACATGGTTGTGATCAGTTTTGAAAGCTGAATTGTATAATTATGATACATGCATTTTCCTGTATGTATATTATACATCAATAAAAAGTAAAAAAGAATAACATACCTGAGAATCTTTCACTTGTGGAAAGAATTTTGCTTTCTATACTAGAGGAAAGCAACTAGGGTGATGGAAAATGGAAATGGAAAAAAAGGAAACAGTAGAGACTGTTCAGGAAAAAAGTCAATAAACAAGCAGTAAGATCATCTAGTCCATGTACCTCCCTTTAGACAGCTAAGTAGTAGTAGTTACAGTTATTATTTCTACTATCATTATTACTCTCCTCTTTTACAAATGAGGTAATTGAGACTCAAAGAGATAAAGTGACTTGCCTACGATCACAGAGATTAACTTAAAAAATGATCTTAGGCTGCTGACCTCAAACAGAGACTATCAAGTATTAGATTTAAAAGAGTAATCAGAAATACAGCATCAGCAAGTGAAAGTCAAAGTTCACCAAAAAGAAAGAAATTACCCTTACCTGCAAGGCACTGTTGAGGAAGCAGCTGTTTTGTCCTGGCTCATTGCTGAGGCCTTTGCTGGGGGCTATGGAGGTTGAGCTTCGAGGAGCAAACATCCCTTGGACACTACCACGGCCCCCTGAAAAATAATTTCTCTTCCAAGACATTATTGTTCACATTTAGCCTGAAAACACAGAGGAAGTTTTGTATCTTTTGGGGAGGGAGTTTCTGTCTGCTGAAGTCCTTAATATAAAGAGAATCCAGAATTTTTAACAAATTTATGTTGAAAGATTTTAAATTGACAACATTTCAAACATCATATATGCAGCTCAAGAAACTCAGGTATCCTTAGATCCACATGACAGAGCTGTCCTCTACTTGCTCCAAGCAATGCCCAAAATGTAACATGGCACAGGATTAATTCAAACAGAGAAATCCTTCCTTCGATTTTTCTTGAACTGCCTCCATAAAACCCTGGTGAAGTGGCTGTACTCCTCAACTCCAACAGAATCCAGGATCAGGGTAGGATGTGTTCTTTAGGCTTGTTTATAATGCTTCTTGTGGATTGAAGAATTTTCCAACTGGAAGGAGAGGCAGACGGATAAGCAAGAATCCAACGCAACCCTCCTCGCCTTCTATTGCCTCGTCCCATCATCCTCTGAAGTAAAAACCCAAGTTCTAAGCAACTGACATAGATTCCACAAAGCTAAGAAGCTTGTCTGAAATAAATGGAGTTTCTGTTGTTGTTGTTCTGCTGCTGTTTTTTAATATGCCCCCAACATTTTCTAGTATTCCATCCAGAACTTCAGAAAGTCTCTTCTCTTTTCCTCTGTGACTAGACTAGCCAGCTGTGCCAGAGAGCTTTAAAGAAAGAAAAAAAAAACAATCAAAAGCTTGCGTCATTTAATGACTCTACTAGCTTTGTGCGCTTCTGCCAAGATCAGCGTTGCCTCACCTCTCACTAAAACTTGAAACCGAGACAAACAATGCTCACCACCCCACCCCTGCAAAGAAATCCTAACAACAACAAAAAGGAGAAACACTCAAACCAAAGAGGTGGGAAGAAAAAGGTGTGTGCAGCTTTAGTCTCATAGGAGCCTCCTCCCAAATTTTCTAGGAGGAGAAGAAAGTTGACCTGGACAAAAATAAGAACTGAATGCAAACTTTCCAAAATCAGGCTAAGAAAAAAGTTACCAAGTAAACACACACCAAACTAGAAATTGAAACAGTTTGTTTTGGATGTTGTGAGTACAGAAAATTTTCAAGGTATTTTAAATGCTCATGGCTATAAAAGCCTATTTAAAGGTGGGAGGGTCATGTCATCAGTCTAGGCTCTGAGTAAAGATGTCCCATCCCAGAGAAACCCTCATGGTGAGTAAACCGTATGTCCTTAACATCCAGTCCAAAAGAACTAAATCTTCTTCTGACCTGTTTGTTTGTATGTTACATTTTTTGCCAGAGGATCAGAGAGATAATTTGGGTTACAAATCACTTAATCCTCAGATTATATCCAAGGCATTCACAATCAGAGGCCATCCATTGACCAACATTAATTTTCAACTAATTAAAATGCCAGTGAGGCAACAAGGGAAAATTTCCTTGGAAGGAAATGCTTCTAATATTCACCTTTAAGTTTTCCTGTAAGGCTGCCAGGTCCACAGAAGGAAAAAATTAAGAATGTTAAATATTAAATTTGGTTTCTAACAGTTTCCCAAGCTTCTCCCTTCCTTCCCACCATCGTATGGATGACCTAAAAAAGCAAAAATGCTATATAACATCTTAATCATTCTTGGTTCACCTAGCACTATCCATAGTGTGTTCAGTGGAAAAGCTGAGGCACAGGAACATTAAACGGTTGCACAGACTGTTCTTTCCCTTCTCTAAATTCCCAGACTATTTATAATCTACAGGTCACAGTTAAAGTATTAGATTATACATTATAGTGTCATATTATTCTGTATTTGTTTTTATTAATCTCTATTTGTTTTATATGGTGTCAGTCATATATCCTGACTATGACTGTATGAAATGAAATACTAACTAGTGTCAGACATGTGCTAAACAATACCGATATTCTTTATTTTATCTTCATAACAGCCCTATCATGTAGGTATTAATAGTTCCGTTTCACAGAAGAGTAAAGGGAGGCTTAAAGACATTAACTTGCCCAAATCAAAGCTGGTGTCAGAGCTAGAATTGTTTGACTACTTACTGTGACTTAATTATATATTTTATTATACTATTCCAAAAGCTCCTAACACAGTGCTAGTTTAGTCATAAGCAGGCACTCAATAAACACTGCCTGATGATTAGCATATAGCACCAGGCAGGACCCCATGTCTCCTACACAGACTACATGACCCTCAACCCTCTACACACACCCCATACACACCCCACTCGAGGCCACTAAGCAACTTCCAACAAGCCATGCAGCATTCCTTCAGCTCAACTGCTGCAAAAGAATGACAAATACCAACCCTCCACTTTGCTCAAAGCCAAAAGGACTTGGCAGGCAGGTGGGGTTTCCAGTATCCACATTAGGAGCTCACTGAAACTCAGCCTGCCCTATGATACACACCCCTGAGTTCAGGGAGCAAAGGGAAAAAAGGCAGTAGCAGAAAAAAAGATTCTCAGGCTCTGAATGGCAGCATTATGTAGGGTAAGGCAAAAAGCTCTCACACTTGAGCTAGGTGTGTCAGAAACCAGAGGTGAGAGCCAAAAAGAACAAAGCCAAGAGTGGTAATAACAAATGGTCCAAGAAATACTGATGACAAAATATTTCACTTAAATTACAGGTCTAGCACCAAACAATATAGTCCATCTACTAAAGATACATGAGAAAATAAAGAGTTCTACCAACATGGCTCTAACAACCTATTTTTAAAAAGAAAAAGAACTTCCTAGGCAATACCAGAGTATTTTAGGGGTAAAAGAGCATAATGTCTGTAACCTACTCTGAAATGGTTCAGGAAAAAAAAAAAAATTTGTGTGTATGCATGTATACTTATGTATATATGGAGAGAGAAGGAGAGAGAAAATAGTAAAGCAAATATAGCAAAATGTTAACAATAAATAAATCTGGCTCAAGGGTATATGAAAATTCTTTGTTCCATTTCTTGCAACTTGTTTGTAAGTTTTAAATTATTTTTTAAGTTGAAAAGGAATTGATATCTGCAAATAATACAAGAACTTAAAATTACGTAAGAATTAGCTTGTACTGTATGAAGTATTAGTAACTCAATGCAAAATCATGACTAAAATCATTAAGCTGGTAGATAATAACCATGCCAGATGATATTGGCAATCCCAAACTGAAAATAAAAGAAAGAAAAAGAAAAATACAAAAATGTATAGATATGAGGAAAAATTAAAAGGAAATAAAGCTTGAATCCTATTTCTATGACAAGGAGAGGTCGAAACACAGTGTAAGTTCAAGCTGTTGTCAGGAGCAAGTGATGTAGAGTAACTGTGATATTATTAAGAGGACTAGGACTAGACCTGGAGTTGGAAAAACATGGGTTCAAATTCTACATTTTTACTACTTTATGTAATCCCAAATAACTTAGGTGTCCTGAACTTTGTTTTCTGGGTCTATGGAACGGTGGCACAATACGTATTTCACACAGTGACTAAGATTTAACGTGCTAGGTATGTGAAAGCAAGTTTTCAAAACAAAGAATTAATAATGAGTTCACTGAATGAGTGAATTGCTGAGCCTAAAAACTGAAAAGTAAATTTCTGTTTGGGGACCTCAGGATACTAGAAAGTTGTAAGCCAGCAGGAATAAGTCTTCTAATTATATAAAAAGAACAATAGGCCTCACATAGAACAAGGTACATGTCAGTATGATTTAGCTATGTGCTTGAAGAAACATTTGAATTTTACAATTATTTAAAAAATACAAAGTTTAAAAAAATAAAATAAAAAGTTTAACATAAAAAGGTAAACAACTGAGTCTATTACAAGGAATAGGGTAACATTTTAGAAGGTCTACAAACACTGACCATGTTCAACTGATCAATGATTCAAATGGAAAAGCCATGAAGAGTATCTCAGTTTCTAAGGAAGGAACAGTAGCCCCATCACTAGTGATTAAAGTCAAAAGTAACCCAAACAATAGGAAGTCAAACTGTACAACACTGAGATATCCCAACAGTTTCCAGAAAATTTGCCCACATTTCTGGTTCTGTTATTCTATATAGCAGTTTACTTATAATTTACTGAAGAATCTATACTTGAACTGATAAATCAGCAGGCAATTACCTCAATTCCTTGGTACACTCCACGTGTCAATAATTACAAACTATATCCATAGTATCTTCTCACTTATTATGAGGATATCAATGTCTGGCATATAGTAACTGCTATATAAATTATTGTTATTGTTATTATTACCATCCAAACATTCCCTTCTCATGAGCTCTTTTCCCTTTAAAGATAACCACATAGATATCCTATATTCTTTAAAAACCCAGTAACAGCAAAGACCACCTTGAACTTATTAAATCCTTACGCCTATTGTCCTAAATTTTTTTCAACCTTTCACTGCTAAAAGTCTCTGTAAAATAATTTACAACTGCTGCTTCTCCTTGCTCATCATTAATGTCTTCAGAACATGGTACTGTTCCTTTATTCCACCATCACAATTCTACTTCATGGAACATTTGTCTTCTAAAGAAATCTAATTTCAAAACCCACTGGCTTTTTCCATATGCCTCATTCTTCTTAACTTTTCTGCAGCACCTAACACTGGCTGCCTGATGTAACACAATCGTGAATTCATAGGGTGAATTAATAAGAAAATAAAAGAATGACAAAAATGAGAGAATGACAAACACTGGTTCTCCTACTGCTCTGACAGTCCATTTTCTCTCTCTTTTGTTGCTTTCTTAAAAGTAAGCATTCCGGGACTTTCCTGGTGGTGCAGTGGTTAAGAATCTGCCTGCCAATGCAGGGGACACAGGTTCAAGCCCTGGTCTGGGAAGAGCCTACATGCCGTGGAGCAACTAAGCCCGTGAGCCACAACTACTGAGCCAATGTGCTGCAACTACTGAAGCCTGCGTGCCTAGAGCCCTTGCTCTGTGACGAGAGAAGCCACTGCAATGAGAAGGCCATGCTCTGCAACGCCACAACTAGAGAAAGCCTGCGTGCAGCAATGAAACCCAACACAGCCAAAAAAAAAAAAAAAAAACCTAAACATTCCCTAAAGTTAAAATTAGACCTTCTTGGTCTTGTCTAGAGTACTTTCCATGAGTGTTCTCATCCCCTTTTCCATCAGAACTTCAACCATAACTTCTGGTTTGATAAATCACAAATCTTATGAACTCTGAAACCAAATTACCAACTATGTGCACACTGTCCCACTTTCAAAACAAGTTTAACATGTCCAAATCTGAAGTCACCGCCTTCCCCCCCAAAACAGTCCCTCCTCTTTATCCCCCATTTTTTAAAATTTATTTATTTATTTATTTTACTAATGGCATTGAGGCAGGAGATAGATGGGCCCCAGGCTGGGCAGCTGGAGTTGTCCCCTGTGGACAGATACTCCAAAATAGCAGGCACGAGAGAAGAGCTGAGCACTGCCCAGATAAAGATAGAGACAACATATTTCTCTTTCTTGAGGTCAAGAAGACCTTCCTGACTATACATGCACAGAAAGGCTCTTTGGAGGTCAAAAGGGAGGGGGCATCACCTCATAGCAACAGATGTCAACCTACCTATAGGTCGCTTCACTAGAATCCATCTTGGCTAAGAGATGTGTGCGCACACATGGGAGGACCCTGATATATACCAAATACGGACTCAAAACCAGGCAAAGCGGGCTTCCCTGGTGGCTCAGTGGTTGAGAGTCCGCCTGCCGATGCAGGGGACACAGGTTCGTGTCCCAGTCCGGGAAGATCCCATATGCCGCGGAGAGGCTGGGCCGGTGAGCCATGGCCCCTGAGCCTGCGCGTCCGGAGCCTGTGCTCCGCAACGGGAGGGGTCACAACAGTGAGAGGCCCAATTACCGCAAAAAAAAAAAAAAAAAAGAAAATACACAGGACTTCCCTGGTGGCACAGTGGTTGAGAATCCGCCTGCCAATGCGGGGCACACAGGTTCGTGCCCTGATCCAGGAAGATCCCACGTGCCATGGAGCAACTAAGCCCGTGCGCCACAACTACCAAGCCTGTGCTCTAGAGCCTGCGAGCCACAACTACTGACCCCACGAGCCACCCACTCTTGGTGCGTGAAACCCACGCACCAAGAGCCTGTGCTACACAAGAGAGCCACCCCAATGAGAAGCCCGCGCATCACAACAAAGAGTAGCCCCCGCTCGCTGCAACTAGAGAAAGCCCGTGCACAGCAACAAAGACCTAACACAGCCAAAAATAAATAAATTTAAAAAAATACACAGATAGCAAATAAACATATAAGAAGATATTCAATATTATTAGTCTTTAGGGAAATGGAATTAAAACCACACTACATGCCTACTAAAGTAGCTAAAAACAAAAACAAAAATATTTAAAACCTGACAATAACAAAGGCTAATGAGGAAGTATCAGAGCGACTGGAAGTCTCCTAAATTGTTGATAGAAATGCAAAATGACACTGTTGGCAATTACATATAATGTTAAATATACTTTTACCATCTGACCTAGCAATCCCATTCCTAGGTATTTTACCCAAAAGAAATGAAAGCTTATGCCACATAAAAACCTTTACACAAGTGTTTATAGTGGCTTTACACATAATCACCAAAAACTGGAAACAACCCAAATGTTCTTCAACTAGTAAGTGGTACATACATACATTAAACTCAACAATAAAAAGGAAAGAATACTGACATATACAAAAATATGGATGAATCTCAAATGTACTATGATGAGACTCAAAAGGCTATATACTATATGATTTCACTTTTATGACATCTTGGAAAAGTCAAAATTAAAAGTCAAAATAGACCAGTGTTTCCAGAAGTTGTGGGTGACAGTAGGGGTTGATTGCAAAGGGGCAGTACCAGGCTGATGAAACTGTTAACGTATCTTTTTTTTTTTTTTTTTTTTTTTTTTTTTTTTTTTTTTGCGGTACGCAGGCTTCCCACTGTTGCGGCCTATCCCGTTGCGGAGCACAGGCTCCGGACGCACAGGCTCAGCGGCCATGGCTCACGGACCCAGCCGCTCCGCGGCACGTGGGATCCTCCCGGACGGGGGCACGAACCCGCGTCCCCCGCATCGGCAGGCGGACTCTCAACCACTGCGCCACCAGGGAAGCCCTGTTAACGTGTCTTGATTGTGCTGGTAGTTATACTATACTACCTCTATGCATTTAGCAAAACTCAGAACTCTATACCAAAAAGATTGTGGTATTTTAATATAAATTTTTCTAATTTTATATAGACTACCAAAGATTCTAAAAAACACTTTTTAAAGCATATTTTACAGTGTCAATTAAAAAAACAAAAACCTTTCCCAGGTCCCTCCTGAAGAATAATGTCCAAACTTCTCAGTCTGATTCTTAATAACATAATCTGACCTTAATTTATATTTTATATTTATCTCTTTTTATCCCACTACATAAAACTTCTCCACCCAGGGCTTCCCTGGTGGCACAGTGGTTGGTTAAGAATCCACCTGCCAATGCAGGGGGCACGGGTTTGAGCCCTGGTCCGGGAAGATCCCACATGCCGTGGAGCAACTAAGCCCGTGCACCACAACTACTGAAGCCTGTGCGCCTAGAGCGTGTGCTCCGCAACGAGAAGCCACCGCAACGAGAAGCCACCACAACGAGAAGGCCGTGCACCACAACGAAGAGTAGCCCCCGCTCGCTGCAACTAGAGAAAACCCGCGCACAGCAACAAAGACCCAATGCAGCCAAAAATAAATAAATTTATAAAAAGAAAACAAAAAAACTTTTACCCAAACATTTTTCCCATTTCTGTGATCTTATTAATAATTTTACCTACTTGGGATGCTCAGTAACCTACTTCCCCTCTATAGGTAACCCAGCCTCTTTGTAAAAACCTTTGTAAAACACTCCTTGACTACCCCAAGCCTGAAGGGATCTCCCCCATTTCTGAATTCCTATATAAATTTTCTATAATTGTAAGGGAAATTAATGTTTCTATCAGACCATTGTTTCTAGGGTCCTTCCCCTCTCCCTGTTCCCCTCCATCCCATCTGAGAATAGAGAATGGATGGAGGTCAGAAGC
This sequence comes from Tursiops truncatus, assembly GCF_011762595.2. NCBI lineage: Eukaryota > Metazoa > Chordata > Mammalia > Artiodactyla > Delphinidae > Tursiops > Tursiops truncatus. Next base: position 58,659,451 of record NC_047049.1, on the reverse strand, counting down.
CAATTGTGTTATATACAAATATCTGTTACTGTGTATATACAAATATCTGTTATTGTGGGGATACATTACATAGGAGTTCACTATAGTTTATTTTATTTGTCATATAATCTATCTTTCTATTTATAAATCGTGATTCTAACTAAAAAGCATGATTCTAAATATATATGTGTGTGTATATAGGTATGTATGTATGTGTACACATATACATATACATAAACTTTCCATAATTACTTCATCTTATAAAGCAAGATATTCTAATATTTATGTGATTCAGTTAAAACTTCAGGCTTTCCTCACTGTCAATATAAACAGTTTAAGGGACATCACACAGCTTTGGGCAGATGAGATCCTAGTGAGGTAGTTCTGTATAAATGCATCTGAGTCATATCCTTAGATACTTAGTTTAAAAAAAAAAACAAACAAAAAACCCAAAGCTAAACAAACTTGGTGAGCATTGCATTATTTGTTTAGTGGAAATCTGTTCCAAAGAAGTTGTCCATATGCAGTTTGTTTGTTGTTGTTGTTGTTCTTTAATTTATTTATTTTTGGCTGCTTTGGGTCTTCATTGCTGAGCAAGGGCTTTCTCTAGTTGCAAATAGTGGGGGCTACTCTTCGTTGCGGTGTGCGGGCTTCTCATTGTCGTGGCTTCTCTTGTTGCGGAGCACAGGCTCTAGGCATGCGGGCTTCAGTAGTCATGGCACGTGGGGTCAGTAGTTGTGGCTCGCGGGCTCTAGAGCGCATGCTCAGTAGTTGTGCCACACGGCAGCATGTGGAATCTTCCGGGACCAGGGATCAAACCCGTGTGCCCTGAATTGGCAGGTGGATTCTTAACCACTGCGCCACCAGGGAAGCCCCATATACAGTTTTCAGTACGGAATCTTGCTTAGTTTTCAGGTCAGCCAATTAGATGATGATTAAAAACAACCACCACCTGATATTGGTAACTAAGTGCTAGATGCAAATTTATTCAAATTTAAATTTAAACGGCTCCATAGTCCATTATCTAATACTCCTATCTGATTGATTTTGCCTTTGTAACAGTAGCAACCAAAGGGCACGCAGCATCCTGCAGAGAATAGTCCTAGACTACAACAAACTAACAGATAGTAGGCTATTTGTCAGCTAGTTATTCCCAAACTCTTTGCAGAAAATGTATCATTATCTTTATCCACATTTATTAGTTTCCAGCCAACTCCAAACACAATGGAATATTCAATCAAAGATGGAAGGAGGAGAAAGAGCATACAAGAACCCTATTGCCGTGTTGCTCTCAACTCTGAAGAAGATACAGCAACCTATATTTTACTATTGCTGAATAGACTCTGAATAAGCTTGTTCATAAATTCCTTTTTTCCCAACTTTATTCAGGTATAATTGATAAAACTGTTATGTATTTAAAGTGTACAATGTGATGATTTTATATATGAATACATTGTGTGAAGGGATTCCCATATCAAGTTGATTAACACATACTAGAAAGGCAACAGAAAAGACCAATGAAACTAAAAGCTGGGTTTTTGAAAATATAAATAAAATTGACAAATCTTTAACTAGACTAAGAAAAAAGAGAGAGAAGGTTCATATAAATAATATCAGAAATTAAAAAGGAGAAATTACAACTGATAACAGAGAAATACTAAGGATCATAAGAAACTACAGTGGACAATTATACACCAACAAACTGAATAATCTAGAAGAAATAAATTAAAATATAGAAATATACAACCTACCAAGTCTGAATCATGAAGAAATAAAAAATGTGAACATAAATACTTATATTTATTTACTCTTTAATCTACTTTATACTTATTTAATCATCATTACGACCTAGCTCCTGGGCTTTACTAAGTCAAAACAGCCTGCATTACCTTGTTGTCTCTAACATCAGGTAAACTAGGAAGCTTAGAAGCCAGAATTGGGAAAGAAGCATGTCATCTTATCACCTATTACCTATTTCTTTATGTAGTAGAGTTACTAAATTGTATGTCCCACATTGTTCCCAATCTGAACACACTAACTTCCTGTGAGCAGGCTAAAAAACCTTTCCCATGTGTGAAATGACAGAAAACAGTGGGTCCCAACCTTTCTGCAGACCCCCACATCCAGAGGCAAGCTTAAGAAAAAACCATGAATTGTGACAGGAAATGATATTAGTAAAAGCAATTCCTTGGGAAGGGAGAGGCACCATATGTGCAGACAACACTGAAAGGCAAGGGCAAGGTGGGGTAGAATTAAGAAAAAAAAAAAAGAAGAAGAAACCATGAAGATTAAGGGCCCCTCTCTTGCACAGGCCCTCAAGCCCAATATCTACTTTTCTCTCTTAAAAAACTGTTTCCCTTAAAGTGGGCCCTCTGAATTATGTAAGCTCCAGGTCCCACAGACTCTGAATCATATTACAGAAACTGAGCTTTTATAGTATACGTTACTTGAGAAAATATATGATTCAAAAATCTACTTTAGGGCTTCCCTGGTGGCGCAGTGGTTGAGAGTCCGCCTGCTGATGCAGGGGACGCGGGTTCGTGCCCGGTCCGGGAAGATCCCACATGCTGCGGAGCGGCTGGGCCCGTGAGCCATGGCCGCTGAGCCTGCGCGTCCGGAGCCTGTTGCTCCGCAATGGGAGAGGCCACAACAGTGAGAGGCCCCCGTACCACAAAAAAAAAAAAAAAATCTACTTTAAATTCGGTAATAGTAATAAATATGTATTTTACTAATCAAAGCCATCTAATACATTATGCGTTATATAAATTTAGTTAGCACTAAATAGATCTAAATTGTACTCTTTGAATTTTTCATTCTTGGGCTGACTGTAATAATTCTACTAGGGATCCACACACAGTTGACAGAGTAGAAATGGCAGGGCTAAATTTAAAAGATCATGGCTCAAGACCGCCAGTATTAGAGGTACAGCTCTAGAAAATGAAGACCTCTAGAAAATGAAGACCTCTAGAAAAAAACATTTCTCTATATTAATGAAATACAGAGAATGATTACTTCACAACGAGTATACACAATGCATCATAATGTGCTGCCATTTTTCTCAGGCCAAAGTATTAAACCAGGCTATAGACGTAGCCGCCCTAATTATCTACTACTATATTCCTCACCAACAAAGTCAGCTTCTCTTAGCCTCTGTGTCTGAAAAAACCCTAAGTAGTCATTCAACTGTTTGCAAAATGAAACTGGCTTAACCATAAAGAGAGATGAGGCCTGGAAGGACACTGGGCCACAGGAAGAGCCTGTCACCCTAAGAGACAGTGGGGTAAAGGAGGTTCAGAGATCTATAGCTTATTAGCATTAGCATTGGAGACTTCTTTATGAATGGGATATGAGTGTAACTGAGACCAATACTGACTAGAAAGGATTTATTCCTGCAGAACCTGAAGGTCCTTTGATGAAACCAGGAGTAAGGTGCAGGTATCTCAGAAAGGGATAGCTCCCTTAAGGGAATTCATTTCATAATCATTAAATGAAGTTCAATGAGGTCTCTAAGTAATACTACTAATTCTATACGTAGAGAATTCCATGACATTCATGCAAATGATAGTATCAAAGTATCTCCACCAAGACATTTATTAACCACAAAGGGAAAGATAGTAACTTTACTGTAGAGAAATGAGGCAGAAACCCCCTTAACCAAGTGATCAAGTCAAACATCACGAGCAATAATACATATTGACATCATGAATCCCATGGTAATAATGCACTGAGAACACATTTCTTGACGTTCTTGCCTAAACCATATAATCTCAGTTCAATCATGAGGAAAAAAAAAAATCAGACAAATCCAAATTGAGGAATATTTGACAAAATAACTGACTAATACCCTCCAAAAATGTCAAAGTTATAAAAGACAAAGAAAGACTGAGAAACTTTTACAGAACCTCGGAGACTAAGGAGGAGAAAAGTCTAAAATGCAATGTGAGATCCTAGACAGGATCCTCAATAAAGAACAATGGTGAAGAAAATTGAAGTTTGACGGTCTTTATGTAACAGTATTGAACCAATGCTAATTTCCTGCTTCTGATCATTATACTATGCTTATATAAGATGATAAGATTAGAGGAAGCTGGGTTAGGGCTATATAAAAACTGTACTATTTTTGCAACTTTTCTGTAAGTCCAAAATTGGTTCAAATAAAAAACTTTTTAAATGTGCAAATAATTCATTGAGGGAGATGAAAGCTTGGGCCCAATGCGGAATAGAGGCAATTGGAGGATTAACATCTATAATTATAAAGGTAAGTGGACTAATAGTTTGTGATCATGGGAAATTTAGAGTCCAATGAAGGCTTGTGTGAAATGTCTGGGGTTATCATGTTTAACATCAAAGTTTAGCAGTTAATGGGTTATTAGTTCAGAAACCTGTTTCTCAGAGCTTGATTTACCTAGAATGAACTATTAGAAAAGTTTTTAAATCTACAAGATCAAGGATAAGTAAATGTAAAATAGCAGGGGTCTTGTTAGGGTGATGAATTATTTTTTTTCCTCTTTTCTCTATTTTCTAAATTATCTATAATTCATAGATGAATTATCTTTAATTTATAGTTTCCTTACTTAAAGTAAAACTAAAATTGGAATTTAAACTCATTTTCCCTAAAAACAGAATGAAAGGACTCTGGACCAGAGGTAACCAACCATTGAGAAAGCCGTTTAATAATTGGTAACTACTTCCTATTTAGAAACAGGGGGCCAGATGTGGATTTCTATTTCCTTTCATTCTGTTTTCATTGCTGCTGCTGCTGAGGTCCAGATCCTCTCCCCTCTGGACTACTGGACCACATTCTGACTCTTTGACAGGTCTCCATTCCTATATATGTGACTACCAGAGGACTCCTAAAATACCATGACACTCACCTTTTCAATGGCTTCCAGAGATGGGTATTCTTTTGGCTAGAGAAAAATGGTATTTTTATAATTCACAAGGGGAGAAATTAATGGATGGAGTTTTCACAAGTTTCTCTCCCATAATTTTTTCTTGTCCACTTATTCCACTGCTTACAAGGCAAAAACATGAACAAAGAGTAAACTTTAAAAAAAAAAAAAAAGCAGGGACAGTTTTTTTGGGGCAGGAACCCGCTGTGTCCCCCTTTGCCTGGCAAAGCAATAAAACTATTCTTTTCTACAAAACAAAAACAAAAACAAACCCAAAGCAGTCAACAGGACCTATTTTGACAGGTTTTTTTTCTTATTGACTCATGTTCATGATTGTGCTTTCTTTTTTTTTAAATTAATTTATTTATTTTTGGCTGTGCTGGATCTTTGTTGCTGCGTGCGGGCTTTCTCTAGTTGTGGCGAGCAGGGGCTACTCTTCATTGCGGTGCTCAGGCCTCTCATTGCAGTGGCTTCTCTGGTTGCGGAGCACGGGCTCTAGGCGCACGGGCTTAGTAGTTGTGGCATGTGGGCTCAGTAGTTGTAACGCACGGGCTTAATTTCTCCACAGGATGTGCGATCTTCCCAGACCAGGGCTCAAACCCACGTCTCCTGCATTGGCAGGCGGATTCTTAACCACTGAGCCACCAGGGAAGTCCATGATTGTGCTTTTTTTATTGCATATTTTTACATTCACATAGTCCGCTAGTAAAATTAACTACTAATTTATAAGATTGAATTAAATATGTCTGGCACCTACACAAAGTTTGAGAATCATTAGACCTTACCACCATTTTCCAGCTACATCTACTCATTTATTCATCAGACATTTCACTGAGCACCTATTAAGTGCCCCTCACTCATCCTCCACTCCAAGATAAGCATTCCCATCCTCCCCCATATTACAGTTATTTGTGTACATGGAGTACCTCACATATTCCTTAAGTGTATCTTTTTATTCCACACAGAAGTTGAATATAATAGGCACTGAATCACTGAAAGTTTAATTTAAAGAGAAAACTTCTCGTTTGAAGGGATAAGTACCTAGAACAGCCAATTCCAACATTCTGATAAACTCTGACTCTCCTTAAATAAGAGTCCTCCAAATCTCCATATCTAGCTTGAGATATCACAGATGGTTTTTTCTAATGAAGACTGTATCAACTCAATCAATATTTGCTCTGATTCAAGCTTAAAAATAAAAAGAGATAGCATCTACAACCATAAAAAAGTCCACGTTATTTGTTGATTTATGGGCTGGTTATCACAAACTCCCCAGTGAATACAGTTACTCAACTCAAACAATTTCCTGAGGGTTGGACTTTGGCAGCTTCAAATTATTACATCATGTACAACAAGAAAAACTGTATGCTGATAAAGGACAGAAAGCCTTATATTTTTTCTTTTTGTAAGAGCTTAGAAAACTGTCATTTACAATAAATTTGTCCAAAAGCAGCTGGAAAAAAAAACAAGACATGTTTCACTTTACTATTAAGTGACAAATGTAACGACTAAGAAATGACATTTGGGGACTTCTCTGGTAGTCCAGTGAGTAACACTCCGTGCTCCCAATGCAGGGGGGTCCAGTTCGATCCCTGGTGGGGGAACTAGATCCCGCATGCATGCCACAACTAAGAAGTCTGCATGCCACAGCTAAGAGCCCACATGCCACAATCAAGAGTCCACATGCCATAATTAAGAAGTCCACATGCTGCAACTAAGACCCAGCACAGCCAAAAATAAATTAATAAATTAATTTTAAAAATAAATAAAAAGAAATGACATTTGCAGGCTACTTAGCCCCTCCTTATAAAGATCCAGAGCTATATAGATAATCTACTGACTTCCAAGGGAGGCAGCATGATAGTAGAAAGAACATAGTGGTTTAAAGTGCAGGCTTTGCAGGGCCAACCACATTATATAACCTCAGGAAACACCATGATCATAGTGGAGATCCAGGAGGCACCATTCCCAGGGAACACAATGTGATTTATAAAACTTAGGGACCGGGCTTCCCTGGTGGTGCAGTGGTTAAAAATCCGCCTGCCAATGCAGGGGAAATGGGTTCGAGCCCTGGTCCGGGAAGATCCCACAGGCCGTGGAACAACTAAGTCCATGTGCCACAACTACTGAGCCTATGCTCTAGAGCCCACGAGCCACAACCACTGAGCCTGTGAGCCACAACTACTGAAGTCCACGGGCCTAGAGGCCACACTCTGCAACAAGAGAAGCCACCACAATGAGAAGCCCGCGCACCACAATGAAGAGTAGCCCCCGCACACCACAACTAGAGAAAGCCCATGCCCAGCAACAAAGACACAACATAGCCAAATATAAATAAATAAAATAAATAAATTTTAAAAATAAATAAATAAATAAATAAAAATAAAACTTAGGGACCTAGAGTTCACATGGTAGAACAGGTTTGGACTCTACCACCTAACAACTGTGTTATCTTGACCAACTTATTGAATCAATTATTGAAGTCTCAGGTACCTCATCAGTAAAATGGAATTTAAAAATATATATATGTCTCTCATACAACTCTTACGAGAGTTAAATGAAATAGTGTGTGTGTATACATACATATATGTGTATATATATTTTATATATATATATATATATAATTAGCCCAGTATCTAGCAAATGAGACATAAATGTTTTGATGATAATTATGAAGAAGCAGGATAAAATGAATCTAAATTCCAATCCTGCTACATCACTTTCAGGTCATTTACTACATGTAATAAATGTGATTTCTTGAGAGTATTGCAACAAAATTATAACACTTAGGGCCAGGTACAAAATAGGAGCTCCATAAATAGTAGCTGTGATTATGATAACTGCATCCCCTATACCCATCCTCTCTCTTTCCTTCTCCCTTTCTCTCTTACACACACCGCCCCCCTCCCACACACACACTTACTGTAAAAATTCTATGAGATTAAACTATAATAGATAGCACAAACCAAAAGCCACATCAAAATGAGGGAAAATGTATTCTAAAAATAATGCATTTTCAATACAATTCACCTCGACTACTGTGGTAACTTCCAAACTATTCTCCCCCTTCTAATCCTACCTATAAAATGGTGCCAAAAGCAATCTCTGATCAATTACTATTTAGCTCAAAAAACTTCAGTGACAAAATACTTACACTTAAAACACAAAAAAATGAGTTGTTCTATGTATACACCCGGCATTTTGCTCAATAAGGAATATGTATATTTATTGAAGAAAACCTGCATATAAGTGGACCCATGCAATTCCAGTCCCTGTTGTTCAAGGGTCATCTGTATTACCCTTCCCCCAGCCCCATCTTCCCAGTATTTCCTAATACTAATAATCCACTCCACTCAGCAAACCTGTCTGAAGAAGCCATCCTGCTGGCAATTTATAGTAATAAAGACTAATGATAGTCACACCCTATTAGGAAGGAGTAGTCATTTATATTTAATTCATTTCCCAAAAGATTTTCTAAATACTGTCCCCTACCAATTGGGATTTAATCTCTCCCTCCCAGGAACATTTTGTTAATCAGTTCTTAACCAACACCCGAGTACTTTATTAGAATAAAAAGCAGAAAGTGACATTGCCTTACACTCAGCAGATGTTCAACACTTGTTAAATAAAAGAATAAATGAAGAACTAAGTTTTTTGAAATACATTTTTCAATTTAGAGATAACTCAGTTATAAGTATAACCAGTCATCTCTTTATTTCTTCCCTGAATCTCCTGCCTAAATCATATCATACCTAAATCACACCTTCTGTTTCCCAAAGGTCTATGGAAGAAAGATACTCTACCTAATAGCCAGTAGAACAAACACAACATTCTTCCTCAAACATGCTGCTAGTAAGGCTTCCCTGGTGGCGCAGTGGTTGAGAATCTGCCTGCCAATGCAGGAGACACGGGTTCGAGCCCTGGTCTGAGAAGATCCCACATGCCGCGGAGCAACTGGGCCCGTGAGCCACAACTACTGAGCCAGCCCGTCTGGAGCCTGTGCTCCGCCACAAGAGAGGCCGTGACAGTGAGAGGCCCGCTCACCGCGATGAAGAGTGGTCCCCGCTCGCCGCAACTAGAGAAAGCCCTCGCACAGAAACGAAGACCCAACACAGCCAAAACTTAAATAAATAAATAAATAAATAAATGTAAAACAAACATACTGTTAGTAGCGCCAAACTAGTAACTGTGGTAGATAAAGGGAAAAAAGTCAATAGTGAATACATTAGGCCCCAGGATAGCAAAATGATAACTATGAGTTCCATAAAGTTGCCTTATCCTCTAGTTCAGTAACTTAGAACTAGAGAGTTTTTTCCTAATTTTTTAAACCCTAAGATTGTTTTTCAACTTAAATGTTCAATTGCAACCATGCAGTATTTATTAATCATTATAAACATACCACTTAAAAAAAAAGGAGCTTACAATTTAAAAAATTAAAAAAAAATAAACATACCACTGCCCAAATTATTTCAGCACAAACAATAATGAAAGCATGATGGCTCTATCAAAAGCCACTGACTGCACTGGCTTGACTCGTTTCTGCTAGGAGAACACTGGCACTGAATGGCACAAGCAACTCCAGTGTGAGAGACCAAGCACATGACTGGGAAGGTGACAGAGGATACGAAGGAAAGAAAGGCATGTATCAAGAACCCCTCCTCTCTGGGGGCAGGAGTGGAGGGATGGGCAGGGATCCACTGAAATCTACTCTAAAAGCCTTCTAATACTCAAACAAAATCATGCTGCCAGACTCCTGGTTTTGAGCCAGTTCGAATCCCACCTCTACTTCTGACAACTGAGAGACCTTAAGCAAAGTACTTACCCCCCAGCTCTTTCAGCTGTAAAATTATAATAACAGTAGCCACCACTTAGTGAACACCAACTTTATGCTAGGCACCAGACACATGGTACGTCCTTTAATTCTCACAATTAATCTACCAAGTAGGGATTATTTCCCTCATTTTCCAAAAAAAGAAAAACCCATGTTCTACCTATGCATGACTGTTTCCCAAAGGGATAATACTACCTATCTGACAAGGTCATATTGGGAATTAGAAGTAAATGCAAAGCACTTAGCATAGAAACTAGCACTTGCCACATGGTAGTAGAGCTCAGGAATTCATTATTATACAAGTGCACCTATCACTTGAATAAGTGATTCAATTGAACCGCAATGAAATACCACAAACAAGTTTTCCCTCACATCATCTACCATAAAAATGACTTTTAATTAGCAGTACTTCTGAAGAACCCAAGGCTTATAACTTTATAACTGCTTGAAATACCAGAATATCATCCATTCAATGTCAACACATACACACACACACACACACACACACACACACACACACACACACACACTGTTTCTTAGTTGAAGATCAAAACGTATAATCCAAGGAAATAGAAAGCCCATTGTGAAAGTGATATTTGACTTAAGTTGAACACCGAATATTAAATATTTTACTTTCAAAAGGATTATAGACCTCACATCTCAAGAGAGAAGGTGCTAATGAACAAATCTAACTTCCCAAAAGTAATTCCCAGAACCATCTGTTATCCTCAGTACTCAGCAAACCATTTCCCAGAATTGACAATATATTGCCAAAATTTTAGTGAATTTTGCCAACATTTGCTGAGAAGAAAAAAGAATCATTCCAATTCTGGAAATAAATGCTACTTTCCAGCTTAGCCACAAAATAAGACCTCTTCTTCATTATTTCTTTTATCAGTATGTTAATACTGAAAATAAGTATAAAGAAATCACAAATAACCTTCTATCTGAAGGAAATTTAAAATACTAAACCCACAACCCTTGCCTTTAATTCTATGAGCTCAAGAAAATCTATGAGAATGGGTTTTTAAACCAATAATAAAAATCAAAGTTCCAAAGCCTTAATAATTGAATAAGAGGAGGGAAGCACAGAAACAACAGTCAGCATTAAAGAAGCCTTCTGAAAGTTAAGAAGTTAACCTCACTTTCAAGGTTTAAACTTTGCCCGTTAAAAGCAACACTTCACAAAGACTGACCAGTTCCCTACATCCCTCCACCCACCCAGTTTTACCATAAGCACGTACTTACCAGAGAGCACACTCAAACCTCCAGCAAAAGGCCACCAGAAATCACAAGGGCATTTGTGGGACCAGTGATACAGGAATGGGGAGGGGCAAGGGAAGAGCTAGAGTTCTGGGGAGGGAAGGGTACGTTGGGAGGAGACAACTGAAGCTAGCAACAATGGGAAACTGTGAATTTAAACCACAAAGGCTTCCCGCAGAACAGAGTAACAGGGAAAGGGCAATTCTTTTTACCACCTACCAGGAACTCAGCACTGACAATTCATGATAAAGCTAAAAACATGGAGCTTCCAACGAAACACAAAGTAAACTTAAGAAACTAACCAAAAGTAACTTGAAAGGACACACCACAAACTTCATAAAGGCTTAAGAAAAACATTTAGGAGTCTGTTTCCTCCCGGAGCATTCCTGATGACAGAGGTCAGCAGTATAACAATAAGGTTTGCGGAGTGGCAGCTGCTTTCAAATGGAGGGCCAGCACTAAAAAAGTCCTTTGCACTAAGTCAAAAGGAGCACTTGAAGACGCTTTCGTAGTGCTTTTGAGAAAACCAAAACAGTGTCGTGTTTGAATCCTTAATTCATAATTCCAAGACTGTCTAGACTTAAATTGAATTAAATCATTTTAAGACGCAAAACTCTTCCAACTATCTTAAACAAGACACACTCTTAAAGAAAATTAATGTGTAAACTGAGAGGTTGGATTCAGGAATCAATTTTTAAAAGCTTGGACTCTCAAAGATTCCCAACCTGAAAGGCGAGGACAGTGAAAAATCTCCCCCCTTCTCTCAGGGAAGAGGCCAAATTATATCACCAAGAACAAACAGCAGGCAGAGTCCTACCCCCAAACATGTGATCATTCCACCCAGAACTCACATTTGCAGGCAGGGCACAAAGGCCCCAGAGGACCAACGCACACCCTTCTATGTACTACTCCCTGTTATAAAACAGCTTTATTGAAAGGAGTTGTTTTATAAGCATACTGATGAAAAAACTCATCAGCAGAATCCTTGCCAAATAGGAAGTTCTGTTGTATTTCTATAGGTTGAGAGAAAATGTATGGGTTGATTTTTTTAAAGATTTAATTAAGATTTACTGGCAAAATTAAACAAAAGCAGGCACTACCCAAAACTAATTAAGCTCTTACATTTTAACAATATACTAGTCTAAAGTAGTCCTTTCACAAGAAGGGAAGTGCCCAAATTAAAAAAAAAGAAAGAAAGAAAGAAAGAAACTATTGCTTTTCTTTTGCTAACCATTAGCATTCTAATTCAGGTCTCCTAGTGCTTGGTGGAGGGGGTGGTGGAGATGTTAGTGTCATTTCAAAATGTGAAACACAGGATTTCTACGATCAGTGCTAAATACAAAAAAAGAGTGTACAAATATCAAGGTCAAGCTCTCCAATCAAGTCCTTAAGAGATGGTTATATACTCCTTGTGGAACTAATCAAATAAAACTAAGAATACTGGGGCAACCCTGGTTACAATGCAACTAGGTAACATGACTTCTCATCTCAGCCAGGCAAGGGAGGCGATCCACAAGGAAATCTTACCTTATGAACTGTAATCTCTTTTGAAGCCCCTCAGAAAATACTTCATGCAAAACTCTCCTACATACTCACATTCTGCCTTGTATAAGTTATTTTTGGACATTTCTTATTTCCTTTTCAAGACTGCATAGGAGATTCTGTCTCATATAAAGAGAACCCTGTGTCAACCACTAGGCATCTCAACCCAAAATAAATTGAGTAACTACAGCTTTGTGCTAGATGAGTGCCAAATTGCTTATAGGAGTGTTTTTGTGGGCATGATTGCTAGGTCAAGATGTTGCAAGAAGGGGGACCACTTCCAGGGCTCGAGAGTGGGCTCTTGTCTAACACTCGGAAATGAATCCGAGGAGACACACATACTGACAAAAGCAAAAGACTTTACTGGGAAGGGGCGCCCGAGCAGAGAGCAACAGGGTAAGGGAACCTAGGAGAACTCCTCTGCCCCGTGGTTCACAGTCTCAGGTTTTATGGTAAGGGGATCAGTTTCCAGGTGGCCAATCATCTTGCTTGGCCCATATTCGGTCTGACTCAGGGTCCTTCCTGGTGGCACAGGCATGTCTCAGCTAAGATGGATTTCATCGTGAAGGTTTATGGGAGGTTGCCAGGACACATTGTCTCCTCCCTCCTCCTTCTGGCCCCTCCCAAATTTTTCCAGGTTAGTTTTACAAGACATACTATGGACTGGCGTGTCCTCCCTCCTTTCAGCTCCTCCCAAATTCTCCCGGTTAGTTTTCCACGGCAGAACCATGTTCTTCTTCAGGACCTCCTACTGTGAGACAATGCAGGCAAGCAGTTATCATCCTGCCTCCCCAGCCAAGGTGGGGAGTTTCAGTTAAGGGTTCCCAAACAAAGAGGGAGACTAACATATATGGGTTTAGATGTCATTTTTAAATGTTCAGGGATCCTGAAGTTGGATGACACTGGTTACAACAGTGAAGCTGAGCAGGAGCCTGCAGAGCCTTCCCAGGTACAAAAGCCGCTCCGTGTCTCAGTTTCTTGGTTGTAGAAAAAAGGCTTTAGTCTCCTAGGCCTTCCATGAGTTCCAAAGAGCAGCCTCATGCAATCAATGATTAGATTAGTCACAGGACTCCTGGTTCCTCCTGAAGGGATACTGATAACAATCTGATGCATATCTTCGAGCTGTTCTGCAGAAACTAAGACACACACACACACACACACACACACACACACACACACCCACCCCCGACCTCCCAGGTAGAGAATGGTGACTACATCTAACCACAAGCACTAGACCCCAGACTATCTGGAACCAGAAGATTGATGACTGAGATTCCAGGAACATTACCCTGTTACCTCACCATCAACCAATCAGAAGAATGTCCATGAGTTGATCAGGCACCCTGCAACCCTCACCCATAATGTTGCCTTTAAAAAACCCTTCCCTGGGACTTCCCTGGCCGTCCAGCTGTTAAGACTTCACCTTCCAATGCCGGGGGTGCGCGTTCGATCCCTGGTCAGGGAGCTAAGATCCCACGTGCCTCGTAGCCAAAAAACCAAAACATAAAATAGAAGCAATATTGTAACAAATTCAATAAAGACTTTAAAAATGGTCCACATCAAAAAAACTTTAGACAAATAAAGCTTCCCTGAAAGTCACTGGGGAGTTCAGGTCTTTTGAGCACAACTGACTGTTCTCTTTGCTTGGCACCCTGCAGTAAATGCTGTGCTTTCCTTCATCACAACCTGGTATCAGCAGATTGGCTTTCCTAGGCTCCAAGCATGTGAACTCAAGTTCGGTTCAATAACAACAGTACTTTGTAAAACTGTGCTTCAACAAAACTTGTCCTATTTTTCAAGTACTTTGCAGGAAATGTTACACCATAAGAGTCCACCTTTGACTATACAGACAAAGACCTCTGAAAAAATATAAAAAATTTTAGCAGGGAGAAACTACTTCTAAGACTTGAATAAAACAATCAAGAGAAATCCTTGTGTGGGTGGGTGGGGTACGTGGGGGGGTGATATGGAAGAACATAGGCCGAAAACTCCCACTTGGTCACATCCACTATCCAGAGGGGTAGGGTACAGCAGAATGTTCAATTTAATAAGAGAATATTTTGCTTCTCTTAGAGCCATAAAAGAGAAACAGAATTTCTCTAAGAAAAACCAAGGTGACTCCCTCCTGGAGTAACCCCAAAAATCATTTTTGTTGGGTTTTATTTCTGAGATGCTAATGATAATGCTGATATTTGCGGAAAGGAAGGAGTTGAGTGGCTCCAGAGTAGGAGCCAGATTGGAAAATAAAAGTGTCTTGATTCTAGCGCTCTAGGGAGCAGTGAGGAAATTTGGAGACTTTTAAATAAATTATGGAGGATTGAGGTGGGGAGGGGCAGAGTAAAGACTGCTTTATATCAAGTGGAAGCCCATGGAACAGTAGCATTTGACTCCTGGCTATGTGTTCACATGGGGGAAAAAAAAGCTTAAACTGGAGTTTGGAAAATGAAAATAAAATATGGACTTGATCTTAGTTAACAAGGAACCCAAGAGAAAATATTCTAGCCTTTGACTCTAGATTGTAAAGAAGAATATACTGGAAAGTCCATAGAAAACAATAAAAACTATATACCTAATTTGTATCTAGTTTATATTCTGAGATTTATTTAGTGTCAGTAAACAGCATATGTACCTTGAATAGCTGATTATTTTACTCAAGTACCCATTACTAAGAAGAGGTATAATGCAAAAAAGGAAGAGAGAAGAAAAAAAAAACCAAACAATTATGATCCTAAGGACATACTTCGGATAAACTCTGGCTGTTAACCACAGACCTAAGCAACAAACCATCCAAAAACAGTTCTGTGTATTTCTCACACAAATGGACTCTGAAAAAAGAGGAAAGGCAGTCAGGGGCCACTTATTTGAGTTTCTAATGCCATAATATCATTATCATTTAAATTCATATATTTAATTACATCTTGCATTATCCTAAAAATTATTTGAAATAGCACTATGTCATTATGAATATAGCCAACATATCTCTAGAACAATGGTTTAAAATTTCTTCAAAGAGACTGAAAGCTTCTAGAGAGGAGTAAGGATGTCAAATATCTCTCAAGCACCACAGAATCACCTAAATGCTAGTGAAACCTAGCAGGACTCTGTGGGGCTCTTGGGCCTGGAAGCCTTTCAAACAGTTGCTAATCAGGGAAGGGAGGGGATGCAGAGACAAGGGAGGAGCAGCCAACAAACAACAGTGTAGCCTTGGGGCAGGGTCCTCAAGGGATACTCATAATGATATCTTTGAGCTCTTTTACAGAACTAAAATCCCCAACAAATGGAAGATATTAGCATTCTTTATTCCAGAGAAGGGCACAGTTTAATAACCTCCAGAAGCTCATCAGGAAACCACCTGAGGCCAGATTAAAGGAGTGCAGGCCCTTCACACACCCTGATCCTTATCAGCAACCCCACCCTTGAACCACTGCTGTAAAACTCCTCATCAGGAATTCCCTGGCGATTCAGTGGTTAGGACTCTTTGCTTTCATTGCTGAGGGCCCAGGTTCAACCCCTGGTCAGGGAACTAAGATCCCACAAGCTATGTGGCATGGTCAAAAAAAAAAAAAAAATCCTCACCAAATCCCCCCACATTGGGACACACAGTTTTTCAGGGCACAAGTCTTCTGTGTCCCCCTTTGCCTGACAAAGCAATAAAGCTATTCTTTTCTACTTCACCCAAAACTCTGTCTCCAAGATTCAATTCGGCACCAGAGCGCAACTTCTAGAGCTCTTTCTTCTAGTGCTCTTACTCCAAATCTGTGAAGATTTAGGGCAGGCACATAATGAGAGGACTAAAGGACAGTGGTGACTGTGCCAAAATTTCAGGATGGCCACAAACTAAAATTGTGAATAAAATGAAGAGCAATTTGCTCCCAGTTCTGATAACACCTTGCTATGTCACTGAAATAATTATGCGTGTTAACTCAGAAGATTCTAAAGGCAAAAACTCTCCTTAAGTGGTTTCACAAGAACCAAATTGAGTCTACAGTTGTGCTATGCTGTCAGCAGAGTAATTTACATTTTGGGCAATATTTATCCTAAATCGTCTCTGGTCTTCTCTAGCTGTAGTGAAAGCCTCTGAGATTTCTACCACATTTCAGCATTTTATAACTGATTTGGGGTAGAGTTACTAATAATGTATTAAGATATACATGCTAGGGGAAATTCCCTGGTGGTCCAGTGGATAGGACTCCATGCTTCCACTGCCAGGGCCTGGGTTCAATCCCTGGTCAGGGAACTAAGATACTGCAAGCCACGTGGTGCGGCCAAAATATATATATATATATATATATATATATATATATACACACACACACACACACACACACACACACACGTGCTAAATTTTTCCCCATGTTCAACTGAACCTTAATAACCACACCATCATTGGCACAGTGGTTAGGAATCTGCCTGCCAAAGCAGGGGACACAGATTCAAGCCCTGGTCAGGGAAAATCTCACATGCCGCAGAGCAACTGAGCCTGTGCACCACAACTACTGAGCCTGCACTCTAGAGCCCGTGAGTCACAACTGCTGAGCCCGCATGCCACAACTATTGAAGCCCACATGCCTAGAGCCCATGCTCCGCAACAAGAAAAGCCACCACAATGAGAAGCCCGTGCGCTGCAACAAAGAGTGGCCCCCACTTGCTGCAACTAGAGAAAGCCCACACACAGCAACGAAGACCCAATGCAGCCAAAAATAAATAAATAAAAATTTTTTTTAAATCCTTTAAAAAAACAAAGTCACACCATCATGCCAGGACAATTCAAGGGGGAAAGAACAGTCTCTTTAACAAACAGTACTGGGGACTTCCCTGGTGGCGAAGTGGATAACACTCCACGTTCGATCCCTGGTCAGGGAACTAGATCCCACATGCATGCCGCAACTAAGAGTTTGCACGTCACAACTAAGGAGCCCACCTGCCACAATTAAGGAGTCTACCTGCTGCAACTAAGGAGCCGGCGAGCCACAACTAAGGAGCCTGCCTGCCTCAACCAAGACCCAGCACAACCAAATAAATAAATTAAATAAATAAATATTTTTTAAAAAAATAGCGTTGAGGCTGTTACCCGAAAATTGGGTTCGCCTCTTGATGCATGTCCAGCCAAAAGACACAACCAAGCCAAAGACTGGGAGAAGGAAGGATTTATTACTTGCAGCAAGGAGAACACCAAGGATCTTTCCCAAAGCAGTGTCTCCCCAAATAGCAAAATTGGGAAAGTTTTAAGCTAAGAGTACATGCATATTCATGAAGGGACTTGGGCCAACGACAGAGTCCAAGCTTTAGTTGACTGAAGTCACAAGGGTCAGAAAAGGTCAACATAATCATCCCTCAAGTTCCAGCTTTTCTGGTGGTTGAGCACTCCATGCTAATCTTTACCACTGAAACAGAACTGGGAGTCTTTACAACTGATACATTATCTTTGCTATTGTTACTTCTCTTGTCTGACAACTGGTCTGCTTATTTTTGCATTCTTTTGTTCCCTTAAGATCACTAATTACTGAGACTTGTTCAAGGACTAGCACTGTGACCAGGCTTAGATCATAAAATGGCTTAGGCCAAAAATGGCTACTCTTATATCAAGAAAGCCATGCCTGGTTCTCTTTCTCTGGGGAACCCCAACCCTATCTGCTTACAAGGGAACTGGATATCCATATGCAAAAAAATGCAGTTGGATTCCTATCTCATACCATATGAAAAAAAATTAACTAAAAACGGATCAGGGACTTCCCTGGTGGTCCAGTAGGTAAGACTCCATGCTTCCGATGCAGGGGGCCCAGGTTCGATCCCTGGTCAGGCGGGAAACTAGATCCTGCATGCATGCCACAACTAAGAGTTTGCATACCACAACTAAGAAGCCCCCATGCCGCAACTAAAGATCTGGCGTACCACAATTAAACAGGCCACAACAAAGATCCCACATGCAGCAAATAAGACCCAGCACAGCGAAAATAAATAAATAAATAATTTTAAATAAATAAATAAAAATGGGTCAGATATCTAAATAAATGAGCTAAAACTATTAAAACTTTTAGAAGAAAGTTTAAGCATACAACTTCATGATTTTGGGTTAGGCAAAGTCCTCTTAGATATGACACAAGCAGCAAAAGGAAAAATAGATAAATTTGACGTCATAACAATTAAAACTTTTATGTTTTAATGGACACCATCAAGAAAGTAATAAGATGGGGCTTCCCTGGTAGCACGGTGGTTAAGAATTCGCCTGCCAATGCAGGGGACACAGGTTCGAGCCCTGCTCCGGGAAGATCCCACATGCCACGGAGCAACTAAGCCCATGCACCACAACTACTGAGCCTGCGCTCTAGAGCCTGCAAGCCACAACTACTGAGCCCGTGTGCCACAACTACTGAAGCCTGCGCCTAGAGCCATGCTCCACAACAAGGCAAGCCACCACAATGAAAAGCCCATGCACCACAACGAAGAGTAGCCCCCGCTTGCCACAACTAGAGAAAGCCCACACGCAGCAACAAAGACCCAATGCAGCCTAAAATAAGTTAATTAAAAAAAAAATTTTTTAAGTAATAAGATAACCAAAAAAATGGGAGAAAATATTTGCAAATTACATTTCTGATAAGAGACTTGTATCTAGAATAGATGAAGAATACTTACAACTGAATAATAAAAGCAATCCAATTTAAAAATGGGTATTTCTTAAAACCTCAATTTAAAAAAAGTTCTGAATAGACATTTCTCCAAAGAAGATACACAAATGAATAAGCACATGAAAAGCTGCTCAACAATACAGTATGGAAATAGTCAAGAGGAGTGACTTTACAGTGAAGAAACCTGACAGCCAGTGCCTCAGGCAGGTGATCAAGGTCAATATCAACAATGATAAATCATGTTGACAACATTTACCCTTGATATGATGTGATGAGAATGATACTATATATCTGGATCTTCCACCCAAAAACCCATAACCCCAGTCTAATCATGAGAAAAGTATCAGATGAATTCCAATGGAGGGGCATCCCACAAAATACTTGACCAGTAGTAGTCCAAACTGTCCAGGTCATCAAAAATAATCAAAGTTTGCAAAACCATTATAACCAAAAGGAGTGGTGATAAGTAATGCAATGTGGAATTTTAGATGTGGACTTAAACAGAAAAATAACTAAGCTGGGATGAAGTGAGAGAGTAGCATTGACATATATACACTACCAAATGTAAAATAGCTAGTGGGAAGCAGCTACGTGGCAAAGGGAGATCAGCTCGGTGCTTTGTGACCACCTAGAGGGGTGGAATAAAGAGGGTGGGGAGGGAGACACAAGTCGGAGGGGATATGGGGATATACGTATGCATATAGCTGATTCACTTTGTTATACAGCAGAAACTAACACAACACTGTAAAGCAATTATACTCCAATAAAGATATTTTTTTTAAAAACTGGGGCTTCCCTGGTGGCGCAGTGGTTGAGAGTCTGCCTGCCGATGCAGGGGACACGGGTTCGTGCCCCGGTCCGGGAAGATCCCACATGCGGCGGAGCAGCTAGGCCCGAGAGCCATGGCCGCTGAGCCAGCGCATCCGCTGCAACGGGAGAGGCCACAACAGTGAGAGGCCCGCATACCCAAAAAAAAAAAAAAAAAAATGAAGACATCTTAACAAACTATGGGCTTTGGTTAATAATGTTTCAATATTGGTTTATTAACTGCAACAAATGTGCCACACTAGTGTAAGATGTTACTAATAGGGGAAACTGTGGAGAGACACAATAGGGTAACTCTCTACTACTGAAAGGAAGCGGGACCCTGTGAGGCCCACCTGGGTATAAATCCTTTCCATGTCCCCTGTTTCCTGTTTGTAGGAAACAGGCTTCATTCAGCCACCTTGACTTTCCCTGAGTTCCAAAGGGCAGATTCAAACAGTTGCTTATCAGGGAAGGGAGTGAATGCAGAAACAAAGGAGGAGCAGTTAAGAAACAACAGTGCAGGGACATCCCGGGTGATCCAGTGGTTAAGAATCCGCCTTCCGATGTATGGGATGTGGGTTCAATCCCTGGTCAGGGCCACAGCTAGAGAGAAGCCCGTGCGCTGCAATGAAAGATCCCGCATGCCGCAACTAAGACCCGATGCAGCCAAATAAATAAAAAAATATTTTAAAAAAAGAAAGAAACAGTGCAGCAATAAAAGCAGGGTCCTGGTTCCTCCTCAAGGAATATACATAATAATACCTTTGAGGGCTTCTGTAGGAAATAAGGCCCCCACCTAGGTAGAGGAGGGTAACTTCAGGCTGTGCACAAGATTCTTGGAACACCACCCTGTTACTTCACTACCAACCAATCAGAAGAAAGCCTGCACACAAAATAAGGAAGACTGACCTCCTCCCCAAATGATTCTCCCTTAAAACACTTTCATGGGGCTTCCCTGGTGGCACAGTGGTTAAGAATCCACCTGCCAATGCAGGAGATACAGGTTCGAGCCCTGGTCCAGGAAGATCCCACATGCCGCAGAGCAACTAAGCCTGTGCACCACAACTACTGAAACCCACGCGCCTAAAGCCCGTGCTCAGCAACAAGAGAAGCCACCGCAAGGAGAAGCCTGCGCACCGCAGCGAAGAGTAGCCCCTGCTCGTCACAAATAGAGAAAGCCCACGTGCAGCAACGAAGACCCAATGCAGCCATAAATAAACAAACAAACAAATAAATAAATAAATAGAACACTTTCATGGTTAAGCAGAATCGTCAGAGTTGGTTTTTAGGCACAGGTCTGCCATCTCCCCAGATTGCCAGCCTCCTGAATAAAGTAACCTTTCCTTTCCAACCAACATGTCTGTCAAGTATCAGCTTTTGAGCAGTGAGCGAGCAGCAGAATCTGAATTTGGTAACACTATTTGCTCAATTTTTCTATAAATCTATAACTGTTCTAAAAAATAAACTGCTTTTTATTAGCTTGTTAATAATTAATAATTTTTAAAAAACATGGTTAAATTAAACAAATGAAAATCAAAACCACCTCTTCACACCAAAATGGCTAAAATAATAAGGGTTAACAAGAGTGGAAAGAAATCTGAATCTTCCTGCACTGCTGTTGGAAATGTAAAATGGTACAGCCACTGTAAAAAACAGCCTGGTAGATCCTCAAAAGATTAAACATAGAGTTACCATATGACCCAGCAATTCTATTCCTAGAGATAGATAGGTAGGTAGGTAGGTTAGGTAGGTAGGTGGGTAGGTAGAGAGATAATCTCCAAGAGAAATTAAAACATATGTTCACTTAAAAACTTGTACATGGGGCTTCCCTGGTGGCGCAGTGGTTGAGAGTCCGCCTGCCGATGCAGGGGACGCGGGTTCGTGTCCTGGCCCGGGAAGATCCCACATGCCGCAGAGCGGCTGGGCCCGTGAGCCATGGCTGCTGAGCCTGTGCGTCCGGAGCCTGTGCTCCACAACGGGAGAGGCCACAACAGTGAGAGGCCCGTGTACAGCAAAAAAAAAAAAAAAAACTTGTACATGAATGTTCATAGCAGCATTATTCATAATAGCCAAAAAGTGGAAACAACCCAAATGTATATCAACTGATAAATTGATAAATAAAATGTGATATATTCATACCATAGAACAGTATTCTGTCATTATAAGAATGAAGTACTAATACATGCTACAACATGAATAAACCTTGAAAATATCATGCTAAGTGAAAAAGGCCAGTCACAAGGACCACCTATTGTACGATTCCAATTATATGAAATATCCAGAATGGGCAAATTACAGAGATAGAAAGTAGATTAATGGTTGCCTAGGACTGAGAGGAGGTGTGAAAGAAATAGAAAGTGACTGCTAATAGATATACCATTAATTTTGGAGGTGATAAAAATATTCTAAAATTAATTGTGGTGATGGTTGTTCAACTCTGTAAAGATATTAAAAACTACTGAATTGTAAAACTTTAAATGGATGAATTGTGTGGTATGTGAATTATATCTCAATAAAGCTATTATTTTAAAAAATCACAGTTTTCCTCTTTGCAAAACAAGGACACTGTTCCATGTCTGTGGTTTAAATTAGGTTCCCATAAACAACAGCAGCTGTCACCTGGTAAAACTAGATGGCTTCAAATGCTTGGCAAACAACTTATGTGTGTATGAGATTTTGAATAGCTGTTTTTAAAGAATACATAAGCAAGAAAATCAGGCTGTCAGGGCATTCTTACTGTCTGACATTGTCATTTAGTTCAGGACAGAATGCAATCACCATTTCTCTAATCAAGAAGTCAACAGTACTGATTACATGTATGTCCAAAGTGAATGGACACAGATAATTCACTGTGACAAAAATAAGGCTGAAAATGACACCAACATGTCACAGCAGCAAAAGTCAGAGTACAAGTGTTACGTTTGGGTGGAAAGACAGAACAGATGAACAAGGCAGCCTGAAACGACACTTGCTGGGCACACCCTTTGCTAAACAATTACAAACATTTCCCTACATGTCTGTAGAAATCCTTCCTGTTGCTTTTTGGGCAAATTTCCCCAGAGTACTCTCAGAAGCTGACTTAAAACCGTCTGTTTGAAAAACAATCTGACTGTGCTCAAGGTGCAAAGAAAGCAGAGAACTAATGAACCTTTGGTGAGTGAAAAGGGGGACAAAAGGATAGGGGGAAAAGATGGGCAAGTATTTACCTTCATTAAAGAGACTTAAACACCACTCCCGAGTTGGTGATCTGAACTGGGAACACGGGAAAAGGGAGACATGACAGCATGGTATTAATGGTTTGGGAAAGGAACTGGTCCTTTGTGCCACTTTATTTTCTTTCCTTAAACAAAGAATTTAAATGTCCAGTTCACAGAGAGAAAAAATAGATGACCAATAAAGATAAGGAGAATGTCCTATCTCATTCATATTAAAGAAATGTAAAAGAAAAGTACTATCACCTTTTGTATCTCAGAATGCCAAGTATTTAAAAGTTTGGTGAAACCAGAGCAGGTGAGGGTGAGGGGAGGGGTAAATTCTCATTCACTCCTGGTAGAAATAAAATTAATTTGGTGGTATTTCTCAATTTAAAATGCTTATACCGGGGCTTCCCTGGTGGCGCAGTGGTTGAGAGTCCGCCTGCCCATGCAGGGGACACGGGTTGATGCCCCAGTGCGGGAAGATCCCACATGCCCTGGAGCGGCTAGGCCCGTGAGCCATGGTCGCTGAGCCTGGGCGTCCAGAGCCTGTGCTCCGCAACGGGAGAGGCCACAACAGTGAGAGGCCCGCGTACCGCAAAAAAAAAAAAATGCTTATACCCTTTGTTTCAGCAATTCAATTTCCAGAAATTTACCCTGCAGTTTGCAAAGATAATGTAGAAAGATATTACAGTTGCACCGTTTGTAATAAGTAAAAACTAAATGTCTGTCAATAGGAGATTGGTTAAATTATGGTAAGTCTCATTTGGGAATATTTACAGATGAAATAATATGTAAGAAATTTACTTCAAAATAATTATGGGTTGACTAAGGAGGAGTGGGGGAAGGATAGATGAAACACAACTTACCATGTATTTAATAGTTCATGAAGCTGGTGATGGGTACAGGTGAGTTCAACACACTCTTCTCCTTACATTTGTATATGTTTGAAATTTTCCATAATAAAAACATACAAATGTATAAACAACCTCACTGAAGGGGGTAGTGGATAAAGGTACTGACCTAAGCAACTATGGAAATGACTGGAGTTTTTAAGACTAACGGCAAAGAAACTGAACGTTACCACTGCCATTCTAGCTAGTACAGATGCTTCCCACAGGTGTACAAGTTAACAATTCTGAAAAACACTATACATGTATACTGGAATTGAACAATTAAGTAAATGAATGGGAGATAGTGGAAGGTTTCTCACGTTTGGAATGGGAAGTTACAGATAAGACAGAGGAAAAGGCTAAAATTATCCATGTGGTAACAGATTAGAGTTGGAGTATAAACTTGTGTTTAGCTTAATAAAGATACAGATGGGGGACCTCCCTGGCAGTCCAGTGGTTAAGACTCTGCGCTTCCAATGCAGGGGGTGTGGGTTCGACCCCCGGTCAGGGAACTAAGATCCCACATGCTGCATGGCGTGGCCAAAAAATAAAACACTTTTTAAAAATAAATAAATAAAGATGGTTACATCTAGAAATATTTACAGATGTGTATATGTATACACGCATATATTTACTTGCTGTCAGCTGAGAATGTTTAGAATCAATGACACACCAGTTGCAACAAGCACACCTAGACCTGACATCTTAGTTTCAAATACTATTCTCCAATAAAGGAATCCAAGGTTCCTTGGAGAAATGGCTAATTCTAGGCCTGGGACAGGAAATACATGAGATGAGCCTGGAGCATCTTATAATGTCAAAAAGTAAGGAAATGCTAAAAACAAAACACAAGAAATATCCTAAATTGATAGAGGTATATCAAAGGGACACAGGAGACAACCAAAGGAGTGCCCAATGGCCAAATCTGAAACAATTTGAGAAGAAAAAGAAAGTAATATTGGGTTATAGGCTAAAGAATAAGATAAATATCTATGAGTCCATACCAATTTAAAGAAATGTATTCCTGGGGAATTCCCTGGTGGTTCAGTGGTTAGGACTCCACGCTTTCACTGCAGGGGGCATGGGTTCAATCCCTGGTTGGGGAACTAAGATCCCGCATGCTGCGCAGTGCAGCCAAAAAAAAAAAAAAATGTTTTTTTTGAAGTATAGTTGATTTACAATGTTGTGTTAGTTTCTGGTGTACAGCAAAGTGACTCCATTTTTTATATATACATATATATATTCTTTTTCATATTCTTTTCCATTATGGTTTATCCCAGGATATTGAATATAGTTCCCTGTGCTATACAGTAGGACCTTGTTTATCCATTCTAAATGTAATAGTTTGCACCTACCAACCCCATACTCCCAGTCCATCCCTCTCCCTCCCGCTTCCCTTTGGCAACCATAAGTCTGTTCTCTATAAGTCTATTTCTGTTTTATAGATAGGTTCATTTTGCCATATTTTAGATTCCACATATAAGTGATATCATATGATATTTGTCTTTCTCTTTCTGACTTGCTTCACTTAGTATGATAACCTCTAGTTCCATCCATGTTGCTGCAAATGGCATTATTTCGGTCTTTTTTATGGCTGAGCAGTATTGCATTGTGTATATGTACCATATCTTCTTTATCCATTCAACTGTCAATGGACATTTCAGTTGTTTCCATGTCCTGGCTACTGTGAATAGTGCTGCTATGAACATAGGGTTGCATGTAACTTTTTTTTTTGTTTTGCAGTACGCGGGCCTCTCACTGTTGTGGCCTCTCCCGTTGCGGAGCACAGGCTCCGTATGCGCAGGCTCAGCGGCCATGGCTCACGGGCCCAGCCACTCTGCGGCATGTGGGATCTTCCTGGACCGAGGCACGAACCCGTGTCCCCTGCATCAGCAGGCGGACTCTCAACCACTGCGCCACCAGGGAAGCCCTGCATGTAACTTTTTGAATTATAGCTTTCTCTGGATATATGCCCAGGAGTGGGATTGCTAGATCATATGGTAATTCTATTTTTAGTTTTCTGAGGAACCTCCATACTGTTTTCCATAGTGGCTGCACCAACTTACATTCCCACCAACAATGTAGGAGGGTTCCACACCCTCTCTAGCATTTGTTATTTGTAGACATTTTAAGGCTGGCCAGTGTGAGGTGGTACCTCATTGTAGTTTTGAATTGCATTTCTCTAATAATTAGTGATGTTGAGCATCTTTTCATGTGCCTACTGGCCATCTATATGTATTCTTTGGAGAAATGTCTATTAAGGTCTTCTGCACATTTTTCAGTTGAGTTATCTGTTTTTTTTATTGTTGAGCTGTAGGAGCTCTTTGTATATTGTGGAAATTAAGCCCTTGTCTGTTGTATCATTTATAAATATTTTCCCCCATTTTGTAGGTTGTCTTTTCGTAAAAAAAAAATAAAAATTTTTAACAAAAAATTTAAAAAATAAATAAAATTGGCAACTGCCTAGAAAACAAACTTAGGGGAAAGGAGTAGGGGAGGGATAAATTAGGAGGTTGGGATTAATAGCTATACGCCACGATATATAAAATAGATAAACAACAGGGTCCTACTGTATAGCACAGGGAACTATATTCAATATCTTATAATAACCTATAATAGAAAAGAATCTGAAAAAGAAAAAATATATAGATATATATAAAACTGAATCATTTTGCTGTACAACAGAAACTAACACAACATTGTAAATCAACTATACTTCAATAAAAATTAATTAATTAAAATGGCCAGGGCTTCCCTGGTGGCTCAATGGTTAAGAATCCGCCTGCCAATGCAAGGGACACAGGTTCGAGCCCTGGACCGAGAAGATCTCACATGCCGCAGAGCAACTACTGAACACCACAACTACTGAGCCTGTGCTCTAGAACCTGTGAGCCACCACTACTGAAGCCTGTGCACCTAGAGCCCATGCTCTGCAACAAGAGAAGCCACAGCAATGAGCCCGTGCACAGCAATGAAGACCCAACGCAGCCAAAAATAAAATAAGTAAAATAAATAAATTTTTTTTAAAAATGGCCAATTGCGAATAAAGTCAATATTTGTTTACCTAAAAAAAGTATATTAAATTAAGATAATAGGGACTTCCCTGGTGGCGCAGTGGTTAAGAATCTGCCTGCCAATGCAGGGAACAAGGGTTCGATCCCTGGTCCGGGAAGATCCCACATGCCTTAGAGCAACTAAGCCCATGTGCCACAACTACTGAGCCCATGCGCCACAACTACTGAAGCCCACACACCTATAGCCTATGCTCCTCAACAAGAGAAGCTACCGCAATGAGAAGCCCACACACCGCAACTAGAGAAAGCCCACACACAGCAATGAAGACCCAATGCAGCCAAAAAATAAACTTCTAAAAAAAGAAAAACAAAATTTTTAATTAATATAATAAAATAAAGTTACCAACTGCCACCCTATCTCCTTACCCTGCCTTAGTTTTTTTAATTGTACTTATCACTACCAGACATTACTCATTATCTACCTTCCCCATTAGAATGTAAGCTCCATAAGGCAAGGGCTTTCTTTATCTTATTTGCTACTGTATCTCCAGAGTCTAGTACACTATGTGGACACATAGTGGGCATGCCATAAATAACTTGCTGAATGAATAAATGATTAGGGTGTTAGGTGAAAAGAGCAGATTATAACAGTATTTTTAAAAATATTTCATTTTTATAAAATCAAGCAAAATGGAAAACAAAAGCTACTATACACGCGCAGAGTCAATTCTCATTACATGGATTCCTCATATGCCAATTTTCCTACTCACTAAAATAATTTGTAACCTCAAAATCAATATTTGCAACACTTCTGTGATCACTCATGGACATGTGAATGCACAGAATGGTGAAAATTTTGAGTTGCCTGAGGTGCACATTCCCAACTAGGTCAAAGCCTGAAGGCAATACTCAGCCTTCTGTTTCAGCTCTCATACTACTAACTAGTGTCCTTTTAGTGGTTTATTTAGTACAACATTTTTCACATTTTTGTGCTTTTGGTTGGTGATTTCACTGTTTAAAATAACCCCCAAGTGTAGTACTGAAGTCTATTGTTTCTAAGTGCAAGAAGGCTGTGATGTGCCTTCTGGAGAAAATATGTGTGTTAGATAAGGTTCATTCAGGCATAAGTCACAGTGCTATTCACCATGAGTTCAATGTTAGTGAATCAATAATATATATTAAATAATGTGCCTTTAAAAAAAACACACATAAAACAAGGTTACATGTTGATTAGTTAACAAAAATGGGACCAGAGACTCATAGGAACCTAATCCTGTATTTCCCCTAGGAGCAATGATTCAGTATTCATTAATTCAGTGTTTGCTGTGATGCTATAGAACATATTAGCACAAATAATAAATCTGTGCGTATTTGTACATGTAAAATTAAATTAAAAGGTCAGAGAGATTATATACCATTATACCATGAGGTTAACATAGTTATTGTTAATATAATCTTTGGGTGGGAAGATTATAAAGTATTCTTATTTTTTCCTTATTTGTATTTTCTATTTTTTCTTTTACAATGAAAATATTTTTTGTTAGAAGAAAAAACTGAGTTGCTGCTAATATTTTAAAATAAGAATTATAGTAGTAAACATTCTATGGTAGCCAAAGGAATATAAAAACAGGAAAAGAGGGCTTCCCTGGTGGCGCAGTGGTTGAGAGTCCACCTGACGATGAAGGGGACACGGGTTCGTGCCCCGGTCCGCGAGGATCCCACATGCCGCAGAGCGGCTGGGCCCGTGAGCCATGGCCGCTGAGCCTACACGTCCGGAGCCTGTGCTCCGCAACGGGAGAGGCCACAACAGTGAGAGGCCCACGTACCGCGAAAAAAAAAAAAAAAGCAGGAAAAAAACAGTGATTTTAAATAATTAAAGTGTAAATTTATAGCTCTCCTCTTAACTTTTTAACCTGGATCTTCTAAATGAAACCTCGTATGTGCAAATACACATGTAAGCCTATACACTTCTCCCTGATTAGTGATTAACAGACTACTCAAATACTAACAGTTTGAAACTCACTCATTTATAATTATAAAATTTTAGAGTAGAAATAATCTTTGGAGAACTTAAAGTTTCTAATCTAATGCAAGAAAATTTTTTGTAATCTTTTTTACAAGAGGTCACCCAGCCCCTAACAGACTATGTTCAAGAACAGAAATCACATCATCTTATAAGGCCATACATTTTAATTTCCACCCACTGCTCTTAGTTCAATCTCTGATCAAAAACAGAGGAGATCTACTATTTCCTCTTTACATATGCCTTTCAAATTATATAAGACAAAACTCATGTGTTCCCTTAGTCGCCCTTTCCAGGCTAAATACTCTAGTACAACCAAGACTCGGAGCAGTTCACAACTTTATTCATCCCCTCATGTAATCCCCACTCTTTTAAGTATGCACTGGATCTGCTGACTTGCTTCTAACAAAATATAGCAAACGTGATGGGATGTCATTTGCAAGATTAGATTAGACTCTGGCTTCCATCTTCTTCACTGTCATGGAAGCCAGCTGCCATGTTGTATGGAGAGTCCCACAAGGCAAGGAATTGAAGGATGCCTCAGCCAACAAGCTAGAAAGGAACTAAGGTCCTCCGTCAGTTAACCCGTGAGAAGCGGAATCATGCCACAGGAGAGGCAGAACTTGGAAGCTGATCCTCCCCCAGTTGAGTCCTCAGATGAAATCAAAGCTCCTGTTAAAAACTTGTTTACAAGGACTTCCCTGGCGGTGCAGTGGTTAAGAATCCACCTGCCAATGCAGGGGACACAGGTTCGATCCCTGGTCCCGGAAGATCCCACATGCCACGGAGCAACTAAGCCCATGCACCACAACTACTAAGTCCGTGCTCTAGAGACCGCAAGCCACAACTACTGAAGCCCACACACCTAAACCCCATGCTCTGCAACAAGAGAAGCCACCACAATGAGAAGCCGGCCCACCACAACAAAGAGTAGACCCCGCTCTCCGCAACTAGAGAAAGCCCACACACAGCAATGAAGACCCAAAGCAGCCAAATAAATAAATAAATAACTTGATTACAGCCTATGAGAGACACACTCTGATTCCTAACTCACAGAAACACAGATAACAAATATTTGCTGCTTTAAGTTGCAAAATTTTGAGGTAATTTGTTATGCAGCAATAGATGAATAATACACTAGTAATTTCACTTCTCATCATAGCCTAGAAAAATTCTCACACATGTATCTTCCTTAATTAGAGGAAAACTGAAAACAAGTTAAATGTTCATCAAAGGGGAATGAATAAATACAATGTGATACAGTCTTAAGATTTAATGCTATGTATCATTTTAAAAATGGAATATACAAGGTAGATCTCTAAGGGTGAAAAAAAGGACTGATAACTTATCTACTGCATTTGAATGAATGGAGCAGAGTTTTAGGTCCTAGCTAAGAGTCTGGGAATGATTTAATAATGATTAGAACTTTAAAAACCGAGCAAATGAAAAAAGCAAGGCAATTACGCTTAGGAAAATGAAAAATTGTATAAGAAAAGAATTATCTGGAAAGGGCGGGCCACAGTGACCCAGGAAGCAGCGAGGCAGCGGGCTCCTGAGCGGGAGTCCATGTGGGTGCCGGCCAGCAGGGAGCAGCGCCAGGTCGCCATGGCAGAGCTGCAGCAGCTCCTGGTGCAGGAGGCGGTAGACTCTATGGTGAAGAGTCTGGAGAGACAGAACATCTGGGAAAGACGCAGGGCCTCATGTCCCACTGCAGCGCCGTCTGTTGTGAGGACAGCCAGGCGTCCATGCAGCAAGTGCACCAGTGCATTGCGTGCTGCCATGCACCTCTGGCTCAAGCCCAGGCCCTGGTGACCAGCGAGCTGGAGAAGTTCCAGGATGGTCTGGCCCGGTGCACTATGCATTGCAACGACAAAGCCAAAGATTCAATAGATGCAGGGAGTAAAGAGCTTCAGGTGAAGCAGCAGCTGGAGAGTTGTGTGAACAAGTGTGTGGATGACCACATGAACCTCACCCCAACCATGACCAAGAAGATGAAGGAGTGTCTCTCGTCCATTGGGAAATAGATGTCTGCTATTGGCCATTGGGGCTGAAGGCAGGAATCTGTTTAAAAAGAGGAATGGGGATTTGAGTTTTCTAAGGAAAGTTTATGAATGAGGAAATTAAGGATGGCTGCAAGTTTAAGGCCTATGTCACTTGCCTCTGGACACTGGTTCCCTTGTGTTTGAATCCTAGAAAGTGAAAAAAATTGGTGCTAAAATTTGGGTCAGAGATAGCACAAGATAGCACAGGAGAGTTTTTGTGAGCCTGAATTTCATGTGGCAAGTGCTTATCCTGGCACAGATACTATGAGCTGTTTACCAGAAGGATCACTACAACATTTTCCACAAACTGGAAATAAAACAAAATTCATGAGGTCACTAATTTAGAAGGGGGCTTCTGGGGATCTGTTTTGCTTGGTTTTGTTTTATATACAAGGGCATGAAGTTACTTTAAGATGTAGAGTTGGGGGAGGTAGTTTGGATAAAAACTTTGAAAGGGTCCTTGCAGGTATTCATTTCTGGCCGTCAAAATGTGGATGCGCATTTCTTAAAATTCTCACACATGACATCTTTCAGCCTGGAGACCCTGTAAAAATATAAGAAGCGCTATCACACTGGTAGGGGAAGCAAACTTTCCCTCTAACTGGCAGCCATGATGAGCCCTGAGGCTGTCTGCAGCAGAGCCAGCCGAATCACAAGACAATCTTGCAGTGACACTCACCCTTGAAGGGAAATGGAATTTTGATTGTGCTATATGCT
Organism: Tursiops truncatus; assembly: GCF_011762595.2. Lineage (NCBI taxonomy): Eukaryota > Metazoa > Chordata > Mammalia > Artiodactyla > Delphinidae > Tursiops > Tursiops truncatus. Next base: position 58,627,628 of record NC_047049.1, on the reverse strand, counting down.
AGTATTCAGGAATGAACAGCGAAAGATGAATTGTTAGCTGCTTAATTAAGAGAGTTATGAAGTACTGGCTTTGGAAAAATCTGGTTTTCATAAAACAAAATAGAATGAAAGCCTAAACCCAGTATTGCTTACTTTGCCCCCTGTAATAACAAAGCTCTGTTGAAACAAACCCTTGGCAACATGAAGGTCAAAGGAGAAAAAGTAAGCAACTCAGGGGCAAGCTGTCACTCTTTTAGAGCAAAAAATGGGACACAGCCCCCCGCCCCCGTTACCAAATACCACTTTTGCGACATGGGTTGTTCTTGCCCCAGTTCTGGCACCTTATCGTTTTATTAAGGACCTTGTTGTGTTTTTAGCAACTTATTACTTGATAATATAGCCTGTCTGTTTGCTGTTTCAAGACGGTGATATATTTTCCTAGTGGTTTGGTTTTAAAAATAAATAAGATGAAATTTTTCAAAACAAAACAAAACAAAAAAAGAATTATCATCATTGTACATGATGTAGCTCAGGTTCAATATTGGTATAATATAAATAATAAATAACGACCCCAAATCACATAACTATGGTGAAAATATACCGGAGAACACATATATGTATTTAAAAGCGCCAACACTTCATATTCTTTATATTGAACACTTTATATACATTTAACAGTTTTTAAAAGCAATTGATATGATTATATTATTAGAAATATTTAAGACACTTGATTATAGTTGCCTCTGTGGGGGGGGATAACTGCTATTTTTCCTTCTACACATATAAACTATTCACATTTTAAATTTTATTTATTTTTATTTATTTTATTTTTGGCTGCGCCGGGTCTTCGCTGCCACACGCAGACTTTCTCCAGCTGCAGCGATGCGGGGGGCACTCCTCATTGCGGTGCGCGGGCTTCTCATTGCGGTGGCTTATCTTGCTGAGGAGCACGGGCTCTAGGCACGCCGGCTTCCGTAGTTGTGGCTCACGGGCTCTAGAGCACTGGCTCAGTAGTTGTGGTGCATGGGCTTAGTTGCTCCGCGGAATGTGGGATCCTCCTGGACCAGGGCTCAAACCTGTGTCCCCTGCTCTGGCAGGCGGATTCTTAACCACTGTGCCACCAGAGAAGACCCACATTTTTAAAACTATGCACATGTATTACTTTGATAAAAATAAGATAAAGTTCCTTGTAGGGAGGTAGAGGGAAGGGGCTTTGGTTTTATCTCTGTTGTTTTATTTCTAAGAGAGAAAGAAAAATTATATAACAAATACCCATGTTTCCATTTTAAATTGCATAAAATTTAAATAAATGTTTAAAATTATTTTAAAATTTCTCAATACTCCCCTCCTCAAATCCCAACAATTTCCTACATAAATGGTTTTCAGACCATTTTTGGTCCAGTCTCCCTTCCTTAGAATGCTCTCAACTTTATCAGTGTCCATTTAAACCAATATGCAAAATGTATTTCCAACCTAGCACAAAAATATATTGGAACCAAAACTTTTATGACCTGGATAAACATAATATAGCTGAAGGTGTTTTTAGCAGCCACATTGCACAGGCAGTTGCTGCTACATTTGTGATTAACCAAAATTCCCAGATATTTTTCACATGAACTGCTGCCCAACCAGCTCTTCCTCATCCTGTTATTGTGCATTTGAAGTTTTGAATTTAATATTCAAGGACTTACTCCTGCTAAGTATAATTTCAGTTTGAGCCCATGATTTCACCCTATGGACGTAATTTTTAAGGCTTTATTTATCATCTGTCAAATTAACTACTCCTGCATCTTTGCAATACTTACATCTCTGATTAACTTGTTTTAAAAATGTTTTAATGGGACTTTCCTGGTGGCGCAGTGGTTAAGAATCTGCCTACCAATGCAGGGGACATGGGTTCGAGCCCTGGTCCGGGAAGGTCCCACATGCCGCGGAGGAATTAAGCCCATGCACCACAACTACTGAGTCCATGTGTCACAACTACTGAAGCCCATGCGCCTAGAGCCCCATGCTCCGCAACAAGAGAAGCCACCGCAACGAGAAGTCCGCTCACCGCAATGAAGAGAAGCCCCCGCTCACCCCAACTAGAGAAAAGCCCACGTGCAGCAATGAATACCCAACGCAGCCAAAAATAAATAAATAAATAAATAAAAATAAAATTGTTTTACTCTATCCAAGGTCCAAAGAAAATCCACCAGAGGCTTTTCCTGGTGAAATCAAGAGTCTAAGTGGATACAATTATTCAATCTTCAACACATTCATTTAGTCAATCAACCAAACCATATTTTACTATATAACAGCTATAAATGTATCATGAAAGACTGGGAGAAAGAAAAGACAACCCTCAGAATGGGAGAAAATATTTGCAAACGAAGCAACTGACAAAGGATTAATCTCCAAAATATACAAGCAGCTCACGCAGCTCAATATTAAAAAAACAAACAACCCAATCCAAAAATGGGCAGAAGACCTAAATAGACATTTCTCCAAAGAAGATATACAGATTGCCAACAAACACATGAAAGGATGCTCAACATCACTAATCATTAGAGAAATGCAAATCAAAACTACAATGAGGGGCTTCCCTGGTGGCGCAGTGGTTGAGAGTCCGCCTGCCGATGCAGGGGACATGGGTTCATGCCGCGGAGCGGCTAGGCTCCGGGAAGATCCCACATGCCACGGAGCGGCTAGGCTCGTGAGCCATGGCTGCTGAGCCTGCGCATCCGGAGCCTGTGCTCCGCAACGGGAGAAGCCACAACAATGAGAGGCCCGCGTACAGCAAAAACAAAAACAAAAACAAACAAACAAACAAAAAAACTACAATGAGGTGGACTTCCCTGGTGGCGCAGTGGTTAAGAATCCGTTTACCAATTCAGGGGACATGGGTTTGAGCCCCGGTCCAGGAAGATTTCACATGCCGTGGAGCAACTAAGACCATGCACCACAACTACTGAGCTTGCGCTCTAGAGCCCGTGAGCCACAACTACTGAGCCTGTGTGCCATAACTACTGAAGCTCACGTGTCTAGAGCCCATGCTCCACAACAAGAGAAGACACCACAATGAAAAGCCCGCACACCGCAACGAAAGAGCAGTCCCCGCTCTCCGCAACTAGAGAAAGCCTGCACGCAGCAACGAAGACCCAACACGGACAAAAATAAATAAATTAAATTAATTTTTAAAAAAACAACTATAATGAGGTATCACCGCACACAGGCCATCATCAAAAAATCTACAAACAATAAATGCTGGACAGGGTGTGGAGAAAAAAGAAACCTCTTGCATTGTTGGTGGGAACATAACTTGATACAGTCACTATGGAGAACAGTATGGAACAGTTTTTTTCTTAAAAACTAAAAACAGAACTACCATATGACCCAGCAATCCCACTACTGGGCATATACCCTGAGAAAACCATAATTCAAAAAGAATCATGCACCACAATGTTCACTGCAGCACTATTTACAATAGCCAGGACATGGAAGCAACCTTAGTGTCCATGAACAGATGAATGGATAAAGAAGATGTGGCCCATATATACAATGGAATATTACTCAGCCATAAAAAGAAACGAAATTGAGTTATTTGTAGTGAGGTGGACAGACCTAGAGTCTGTCATACAGAGTGAAGTAAGCCAGAAAGAGAAAAACAAATACCGTATGCTAATACGTATATATATGGAATCTAAAAAAAAAATGGTTCTGATGAACCTAGGGGCAGGACAGGAATAAGGACACAGACGTAGAGAATGTAATTGAGGACACGGGAGCGGGAGAGGGTAAGCTGGGACGAAGTGAGAGAGTGGCATGGACATATATACACTAGCAAATGTAAAATAGATAGCTAGTGGGAAGCAGCTGCATAGCACAGGGAGCTCGGTGCTTTGTGACCACCTAGAGGGGTTGGATAGGGAGGGTGGGAGGGAGACGCAAGAGGGAGGGGATATGGAGATATATGTATACATATAGTTGATTCACTTTGTTATACAGCAGAAACTAACACAACATTGTAACACAATTATACTCCAATAAAGATGTTTAAATAAATTGCATTAATTTAAACATTAAAAAACATTAATATCGCGATGAAGAGTAGCCCCTGCTTGCCACAATTAGAGAAAGTCCTCCCACAGAAACTAAGACCCAACACAGCAAAAATAAATTAATTAATTAAAAAAACAAAAACAAAAAAACCCTGACAACTGGAGCCCTTGTACAATTCTAGGAGAATGTAATGGTACATCTACTTTAAAAAAAAAAAAATGCAATAAACCAAAAGCCATTGAATTGTATACTTTAAATGGGTGAATTATATGGTATGTGCATTATATCTCAATAAAGCTGTTAAAAAAAGAAAGACTGGGACTTCCCTGGTGGCGCAGTGGTCGAGAGTCTGCCTGCTAATGCAGGGGACATGGGCTCGAGCCCTGGTCTGGGAAGATCCCACATGCCACGGAACAACTAGGCCCGTGAGCCACAACTACTGAGCCTGCGCGTCTGGAGCCTGTGCTCCGCAACGAGAGGCCACGAAAGTGAGAGGCCCGCGCACCGCGATGAAGAGTGGCCCCCACTTGCCGCAACTAGAGAAAGCCCTTGCCCAGAAAGGAAGACCCAACTCAGCCAAAAATAAAAATTAATTAATTAATTAAAGTATCCTTAATTTAAAAAAAAAAGAAAGAAAGACTGGGAAACTGTGGGATTATGACTGTAACAAGAACAATCTCTTGATCTATTAACCTTGTAATTCTAAATAGAAGTAATAGAATTTAAGAATAGAAATAGAAGAAATTTGTTATGATAAATCAGCCTATACTAAATCTTTTGGGTTAATACTCCATATCATCTGTTTGATCACTTATAATTTAATTTTTCTGTATTTAACATTAATTTTACAGGTCTGCACTTTTCCAACTACTTTCCTCTTTTTGGATATCAGGACATTTGTCTCTGGTTTTTATGATTTCTCAAAGATTAACAACAGTGACTCTGAGATCATCAGCCAGTTAATTCAGTACTCTGAAATTCAACTGAGCCTTAAAATTTAAATTCACTTTAAAATGATCATTCTTGCCATCTGGGATAGTTTGTAGTTTACAATTTGCTATATACTTCCTAGTTTGAAAACTATTGTCCTTGCTGCTAGTAATAATCTATAGAGTGCTTATTTTTTAAAGAACTTTAGAATTTCTCAAAAATCCTATAAATAGGTTAAATAGAAATTAATATACCATTATCCTATTTTACAATATGGAAACCGAAGAACAGAGAAATTTAAATTATTTACCCAAGGTCAAAGAGCTACAATGAACCAAAATCTCCTATTGCAGCCTAGGGCTCTTTTCATAAGGTCATGTAGATCTCTAACACAAAACTACTTAAGACAGCACACAAAGCTTCTTGCTTAAAAACTGATTTTTCAGTTAGTGGTTGACAGGGGTTAAGGAGTGGGTAGATGCAAAGGAAGTGGGTATAGCTGTAAAAGGGTAATATGATGTATCCTGTGGTGATGAAAATATTCTGTACCCTCACTGTATCAATGTCAATATGCTGGTTGTGATTTGGCACTACAGTTTTACAAGATATTACCACTGGATGAAACTGGGTAAAGAGTATATCAGACCTCTATTTCTGTGTGAATTTTGAGAAGTATCTCAAAAGAAAAAAGTTTACTAAAAAATAATTAATAATTGATATTTCTTTTTTAAGCCAACTTGATTTTAAAGAAGCTTACTTAAAGTGAATAGTTTAGGTAAATTAAAACAAAATACAATCATGCATAGGGCTCTGAAAGCCAGCACAGGGGACTTAAAAAGCTGCTAAGTCCCATTAACTAAAGCTTTAAAAAAGCCATAGAGATCCCTGGAAATTAAAAAGAAACCCCCAGGATTTTTGTTTCCCAAAGAAGCAAAATAAAACAAGACAGTATAGGAAATAAACTATTAAGTCACCTCAAAACGAATCACTAGAATAAAGTTAAAACCACCAAAGCTTTCCTCAACCATCGACACACTTTACTGCAAACCTCAACTTAGAGAAAAAAATGAATGTGCACATGTGTCACCTTCAACTTGATATTCACAACCACACATTTCAAAAGAGTCCCAAAATTGCTTCTGTTTATTTGCTACTCACAAAGTGCCTGAAGCTTCAACCATTTCCTGCTTCTCCCAGCTGCAGGACTTGCAATTAGGAAAACATTCACTCAGCATCTAGAGCAGGTCTGGTTAGAAGGATGAGCTCATCCCTTCAGATGTGCACCTGATCCTCAGGAAGTTGCTCCTCCTCCAGCCAGCAGGTCTTTGTATGTTTAAAGTGACACCCACAACCTGTGTAACCACTTGGACAGAGCCAGAACAAGTCCTTCTCTATACATGCCTACTGCCACGGAATCATTTCCTGCTCTGGCCACCTCACATAGCCACCAAATTCAGGCGGCAGCATAGCAGTAGCAGCTGCTGCTGCTCCCAGTATGGCCTCACTAGAGAAGGATTTCATTTTCAGCTTATAATGGAGGTCAGGTTCTTCACTTCTACCCTGTGAACATCACGCTATTTGTTTCAACAGGTCCTTGCCCAGAGTCAGACCTGACGAATCACCCTTTTCAGAACTTACAACTCATTTTCTTAAACCAGGAATGTAATACTTCTCCATTCTCTTATTCTGCTTGTCTTGTCTACAAGTCTCAATTAACAGAGGCAGCTAAATGCACTATATGCATTTACAGCTAAATGCTCCAAACCCAAGTTTGCCCCTCAGTTTCATTACTTCTAAGAAAACATTTACTCTGCCATAGCTGTCCATTTATTGGTAAAACACATAATAATACTAACTCAAAAGATACGTAGAATTCACTTCAAAGTGATGTAATATTGGTACTTTAATTGTCTTCAATCAAAAGTATCTGGATACTGGGCTTCCCTGGTGGTGCACTGGTTAAGAATCTGCCTGCCAATGCAGGGAACATGGGTTCAAGCCCTGGTCCGGGAAGATCCCACATGCCGCGGACCAACTGAGCCCGTGTTCCGCAACAAGAGAAGCCACTGCAATGAGAAGCCAGCGCACCGCAACAAAGATGAGCCCCCACTCACCGCAACTAGAGAAAGCCCGTTCACAGCAACAAAGACCCAACGCAGCCTAAAGTAAATAATAAAATAATTTTTTTTTTTTTGCAGTACACGGGCCTCTCACTGTTGTGGCCTCTCCCGTTGCGGAGCACAGGCTCTGGACGCGCAGGCTCGGCGGCCATGGCTCACGGGCCCAGCCGCTCCACGGCATGTGGGATCTTCCCGGACCGGAGCACGAACCCGTGTCCCCTGCATCGGCAGGCGGACTCTCAACCACTGCGCCACCAGGGAAGCCCTAAAATAAATTTTTTTTTAAAAAAGTACCTGGGTACCAAATAGTCATTCAACAAATATTTCTGTGCACCTGTTATATAAAACTGTCTGACGGTGCTGGACTGGGCTTTCAACTTAAAAAAAAAAATCTAATAAATAGCCCTTCGCATCTCAGCCTTCCACAGGACCTTTGCAGTATTTTTACCTCTGTCATGGTAAGCTTCTAATACACTAACAGGCTGAGTTAGGAATATAAACTAGTTGGAATAACATCAAATTCATTAGTGGTTACCTTTGAGAGATGGCAAGGGACTTGTGATCAAGAAGGAGAAAACAAGGAGGCTTCAACTTATTTAGTAATATTTAATTTGCTGGATAGTAGACACAAGGTTCCTTATTGTATTATTCTTCTTAAATGTCTTAAATAATAAATAATAAAAATTTTTAAACAGAGAACTTCTGAGCATCAAAAGACACAGTCAACAGAGTGAAAAGACAACCCACAGAATCGGAGAAAATATTTGCAAATCATTTATCTGATATGGAGTTAATATCTAGAATATATAAAGAACTCCTAGAAGTTAACAACAAGTGATTGAAAAGTGCACAAAGGACAATAGACGTTTCTCCAAAGAAGATATACAGATGGCCGATAAGCATATGAAAAGATGCTCAACATCACGAGTCTTTAGGGAAATGCAAATCAAAACCAAAATGAAAATTGAAAACACCCATTAGGATGGATACTATCAAAGAAAAAAAAAACAGAAAATAGCAGCTGTGAATGAGGATGTGAAGAAACTGGAACTCCTAGTGGGAATGTAAAATGGTACAGCCACCATAGAAAATGGTAAGGCAATTCCTCAAAAAAATTAAAGACAGAATTATCATACGATCCAGCAATTCCACTTATGGGTATATATCCAAAAGAACTGAGAGGACTGGCCAAGATGGTGAGGTAGGAAGATCCTGAACTCACCTCCTCCCACGGGCACACCAAAATAACAACTATTTACAGAGGAAATACTGATGAGAAAAACTGGAAGACCAGGAGAAAAGATCTTCTACAACTAAAGAAATAAAGAAGGAACCACAAAAAGTTGGGTAGGAGGGGTGGTGACATGGTATAGTCAAAACCCATATCCCCAGGTAGGCAAACCACAGGTGGGAGGACAACTACAGTTGAAGAGGTTCTTCTCAAGGAACAAGGAGTCCAAGGCCCACAACCAGCTCTCCAGGCCTGGGTCTTGCACCGGGACAACAAGCCCCACATTTGGCTTTGAAGGCCAGTGGGGCTTACTTTCAGGAGAGGCAGAGGGCTGTGGGAAATAGAGACTCCACTTTCAAAGGGTACACACAAAATCTCACACACTCCAGGACTCAGCACAGAAGAAGTAATTTGAAAAGAGCCTGGGTCAGAACCCCCTGCTGATCTTGGAGAGCCTCCTGGAGAGGCAGGAGACAACTGGAGCTCATCCTGGGGACAAAGACACTGGCAGCAGCCATTTTGGGGAGCTCATTCTACCATGCGGACATTGGTACTGGCAAGCGCCAATTTGGAATCCACCCTTTAGCTTATTAATGCCGAGACCCAGCCCCACCTACCAGCCTCTCAGCACCAGTACTGGGACACTTCAGTCCAGCAGCTAGCCAAGCAGGAACACAGCCCCACCTACCAGTAGACTGGCCAGAGACACTGGGACACAGCCTCACCCACCAGTGGGCCAGCACTAGCCTCAGGACCAGCCTCTCCCACCAGTGGGCAGGCACCAGCAGAGGAATCCAATACCAGTAGGCTGATACCACCTTCAAGATACCCAGGACCCCAGAGTCAACCATATCAGGAACCTGCCCACCCCCACGCCCCTGGGCCCTGGCCCTACCCACTAGCAAGCTGACAACAGCTCTGCGACACCTTGGACCCCTCAGCTGGCTGCCTCAGGATCCAGCCCCACTCACCAGTGGGCCAATACCAGCTTGGGACACCCCAGACCCCACAGCCAGCTCTGTCAGGAACTAGCCCTACCCATAGGCAGGCCAACACTAGATCCAGGACCCCCAGCCCCACAACCACCCACCCTGGAACATGGCTCTGCCCATCAGTGTGCCAGCACTAGCCCCAGGACCCCTGGAGCCCCAGAGCCAGCCTCCTCATGACCTGGCCCCATACACCAGCAGCCAGTAGCCTCTGCACAAGTCAGGACATGGCAACCAACCAGAGAGGGGGCCAGCCACACCTACCAGACCACCCATAGTAGTCAACCCACCACAACAGAAGGACCCACGCACATAGCTCTGGTGACCAGAGGGAAGTGCACTACTGGGATGCATAGGATGTCTCTTACAAAAGGCCACTTCTCCAAGATCAGGAAACATAACCAATCTACCAAATATATAGAAATAAAAACAGCAAATTAGGCAAAATGAGGTGACAGAAGAATATGTTCCAAATGAAGGGACAAGATAAATCTCCAGAAGAACTAAGTGAGTGGAGATAAGCAATCTACCCAATAAAGAGTTCAAGGTAATGATTGTAAAAATGTTCAAAGAAAAAAAAAATGTTCAAAGAACTCAGGAGAAGATTGGATGAAAAGAGTCAGAAGTCAGAAGTTTTTAACAAAGAGTTAGAGAATATAAAGAAGAACCAAATGGAGTTGAAGAATACAATAAATAAAATAAAAAATACACTAGAAGGAATCAACAGTAGATTAGATGATACAGAGGGATGGACCAGCAAGCTGGAAGACAGAGTAGTGAAAATCACTGAAGCTGAACAGAAAAAAGAAAAAACAAATGAGGACAGCTTAAAAGACCTCTCAGACAACATCAAGCATTCTAACATTCACACTGTAGGGGTCCCAGAAGGAAAGGAGAAAGAAAAGGACAGAGAACATATTTCGAGATATAATACCTGAAAACTTCCCTAACCTGGAAAAGAAAACAGACATCCAGGTCCAGGGAGCACAGAGAGTCTCAAGAGGATCAATCCAAAGAGGACAACACACAGACACATTGTAATCAAAGTGGCAAAAATTAAAGATAAAGACAGAATACTAAAAGCAGCAATGTAAAAGCAACAAGTTACAGATGAACTCCCATAAGGCTATCAGCTGTCTTTTCAGCAGAAACTCTGCAGGCTAGAGAGAGTGGCACAATATATTTAAAGTGATGAAAAGGAAAAACCTACAACCAAGAATACTCTACCTTTCAAGGCTTTCATTCAGATTTGATAGAGAAATCTAAAGTTTACAGACAAGAAAAAGCTAGCTAAAAGAGTTCAGCACCACCAAACCAACTTTACAGAAATGTTCAGCAGACTTCTCTAAGTAAAATAAAAAAAAGTCCACAACTAGAAATATAAAAACTACAAAAAGAAAAATCTCATTGGTAAAGGTAGTAAACCAACCACATGTAAAGCTAGTAGAAGAGTAAAAAGACAAAAGTACTAAAATCATCTGTATTCACAATAAGTAGTTAAGGGATACACACAGATGTAGCATATGATGTCAAAACCAGCAAACATGCGTGGGGAGTCAGGGGGGAGTAAAAATGCAGGGCTGTCAAAATGCATCTGAATTTAAGAGATCAGTAACTTAAAATAATCACATACATATAGATATATAGCTATATATAAACGTCATGGTAGGGACTTCCCTGGTGGCACAGTGGTTAAGAATCCGCCTGCCAATGCAGGGGGCACAGGTTCGAGCCCTGCTCTGGGAGGATCCCACATGCCACAGAGCAACCAAGCCCGTGTGCCACAACTACTGAGCCTGCGCTCCAGAACCCACAAGCCACAATGACTGAGCCCCTGTGCCACAACTACTGAAGCCCACGTGCCCAGAGCCCGTGCTCCACAACAAGAGAAGCCACCGAAATGAAAAGCCTGCGTACCACAATGAAGAGTAGCCTCCACCTGCTGCAACTAGAGAAAGCCTACACGCAGCAACAAAGACCCAATGCAGAAAAATAAAATAAATAAATAAATAAAATGTTTTTAAAAGATATTAAAAAATATGAACCCCATGGTAACCACAAGCCAAAAATCTATAATAAAACCACACACAAAAAAAGAGAAAGGAATCCAAACAGAGCACTAGTCATCAAATTACAGTGCAAAAGATCAAAAGAAGAATGATTTCACTTATATGTGGGATCTAAAAAACAAAACAAATGAGTAAACAAAACAAAACAGAATTATAGATACAGAGAGCAAATAAGTGGTTTCCAGAGGGAATGGTGGCTGGGGGGAGAAAAGAAATAGGTGAAGGAAATTAAGAGGTACATACTTCCAGTTGCAAAATAAATGAGTATGGGTATGAAATGTACAGTCTGGGGAATATATTCAATATCTATGTAATATCTTTGGTGACATATCATAACTAGACTTAGCATGGTGATCATTTTGAAATATATAGAAATATCGAACCGCTATGCTGTGTAACAGGAACTAACATAGTGTTGTAGGTCAATTGTACTTCAAAAACAAACAAACAAATTCATAGAAAAAGAGATCAAATTTGTGGTTACCAAGGTGGGGAGGGGGAGGAGGGAGATTTAGATGAAGGCAATCAAAAGGTACAAACTTCCAGCTATAAGATAAATAAGTACTAGGGATGTAATGTACAACATGATAAATATAATGAACACTGCTGTATGTTATATATGAAAGTTGTTAAGAGAGTAAATCCTAAGAGTTCTCATCACAAGGAAAAAAATTTTTTTCCATTTCTTTAATTTTGTATCTACATGAGATAATGGATGTTCACTAAACTTACTGTGATAATAATTTCATGATGTATTTAAATCAAATCACTATGCTGTACAACGTAAACTTATACAGTGCTGTATGTCAATTATATCTCAATAAGACTGGGGGAAAAAAAAGAACTGAAAGCAGGTTCATAGCAGCATTATCCACAATAGCCAAAAGATGGAAGAAATGCAAGTGAACGGGTAAGCAAAATGTAACATACACATACAATGGAATATTATTCAGCCTTAAAAAGGAAGGAAATTCTGACACATGCTACAACATATATGAACCTTATGCTAAGTGAAATAAGCCATGCACAAAAGGACAAATACTCTATGATTCCATCTATATTAAGTACTTAGAAGAGTCAAATTCAGAAACAGAAAATAGAATTGTGGTTGCCAAGCACTACAGGGAGGGAGGAATGGGGAGTTGTTTAATGGGTGTTGAGTTTCAATTTTGCAAGATGAGAATAGTTCTGGAGATTGGTTGCACAACAATGTGAATATGTTTAATACACTGAATTGTACACTTATAAAAGGTTAAGGTGGTAAATTCTACATTGTGTATTTTACCACAGTTAAAAAAAAAGAGAGAGAACTAATCAAAATAGGTCTAAACCTGCTAAATATAAATTACTGAGTGAGAAATATTTTAAATCCTAGTTCAAACAGTCTGGTGCTTTTCTCTTCTTTCAAAAATCAATTCAAGCTTGGGACTGCCCTGCTGGCCCAGTGGTTGGGACTGTGCACTTCCACTACAGGGGACACCGGCTTGATCCCTGGTGGGGGAACTAAGATCCCACATGCTGTGCGGCCGAAGAAAAAAACAAAAATCAATTCAAGCTTTACTGTGATATTTGTTGGAAAAAACTGATGTGCCATAGGCAATAAATGAATTTATTGCTCTGATCAATTTCATAAAACTGAAGAACCTAATATATTGGGGGTAGCTAATGTACACCTATAGAAGGAAGTCGAAAGTACAAACACACCTCACTTTATTGTGCTTCACTTTTTCATTATTATTATATTTGTTATGGTGGTCTGTGATCAGTGATCTTTGATGTTACTATTGTAATTATTTTGGGGCACCACAAACCATGCCCATATAATACGGCAAATTTGATAAATGTTGCTTTCTTCTTACCACTCCACCAACCAGCTGTCCCCCCTTCTCTTTCCCTCTTCAAGGGCTTCCCTATCCTCTGAGACACAACAATATTGAAATTAGGCCAATTAATAACCCTACACTGGCCTCTAAGTGTTCAAGTGAAAGGAAGAGTCACATGTCTCTCGCTTTAAATCAGAAGCTAGAAATGATTAAGCTTAGTGAGGAAGGCATGTCAAGAGCCGAGATAAGCCAAAAGCTATGCCTTATGCATGAAACAGTTAGCCAAGTGGTGAATGCAAAGGAAAAGTTCTTGAAAGAAATTAAAAGTGCTACTCCAGTGAACACACAAATGATAAGAAAGTGAAACAGCCTTACTGATGATATAGAGAAAGTTTAAGTGGTCTGGGTAGAAGATCAAACCAGCCACAACATTCTCTTAAGCCAAAGCCTGCTCCAGAGCAAGGCCCAAACTCTACTCAATTCTATGAAGGCTAAGAGGAGTAGGGAAGCTGCAGAAGAAAAGTTTGAAGCTATCAGAGGTTGGTTCATGAGGTTTAAGGAAAGAAGTCACTTCCGTAACATAAAAGTGCAAGGTGAAGTAGCAAGTGCTGATGTAGAAGTTGCAGCAAGTTATCCAGAAGATGTGGCTAAGACAATTAATAAAGGTGGCTACACTAAACAACAGATTTTCAATGTAGACAAAATAGCCTTCTATTAGAAGAAAATGACATCTAGGACTTTCATAGCTAGAGAGAAGTCAAAGTTTGGCTTCAAATCTTCAAAGGACAGGCTGACTCTCTTGTTAGGGGCTAATGCTATTACCAAACTGAACTCAGGTCCACTTGTCCAATAGGCAGGAAAGCCAATCTACTGACACTAAGTTGTGGTGAAGGAAAGTACAGCATTTATTGCAGGGTGCCAAGCAAGGCAAACAGGTAACTCATGCTCAAAAGACCTGAATTCCCTGTTGGCTTTCAGGGAAGGGTTTTTAAAGGCAACATTAGGGATGAGGGTTGCAGGGTGCCAAGATCAGCTCATGGACTTTCTTCTGGTTGGTTGAAGATGAGATAACAGGATGACATTTTGGAAATTTTAATCATCAACTTTCTGGTTCTAACCAGTCTGGGGTCTAGCACTTGTGGTCAGCATGCAGTCACCTCCACCTGGGTGGTGGTTTTATTTTCTGCAGAACAACTCAAAGATATGCATCAGATTGTTATGTATATCACTTGAGGAGGAACTAGGAGTCCTGTGATTCTGTTTTTATTTATTTATTTATTTATGGCTAAGTTGGGTCTTTGTTGCTGCATGGGCTTTCTCTAGTTGTGGTGAGCAGGGTCTACTCTTTGCTGAGGTGTGCGGGCTTCTCATTGCAGTGGCTCCTCTTGTTGTGGAGCACGGACTCTAGGCATGCGGGCTTCAGTAGTTGTGGCTCGTGCGCTCTAGAGCACTGGCTCCGTAGCTGTGGCACATGGGTTTAGTTGCTCCATGGCATGTGGGATCTTCCTGGACCAGGGCTCAAACCCGTGTCCCCTGCATTGGCAGGCGGATTCTTAACCACTGAGCCACCAGCAAAGCCCGTGATTCTGTTTTATAGCTGAACTATTGTTTAAGCTATCATTACTTTTCTTGCTTGACTGCTTTTCCTTTGCTTCTGCATTCCCTCACTTCTCTAATTACTAACTGCTTGAGTCTACTCTGTGGAACTCAAGGAAGGCCTAGGAGACTAAAACGTTTCTCTACAAACAAGAAACAGGGGACACAGAGGGGCTTTTGTACCCAGGAAGGCCCCACAAGGTCCTGCTCGGTTTCAATGCAACTGGTGACTTTGATAGGGATAGGATAGGATAGTTATACAGGTAGTTGTAGAAGTCCCAGTATGGGATTATAGAGAGGGAAACCTAGGAAACTTTGGGAGACCACTGTAAGTTAATGATCGCTCAAGAAAGCTATCAGAATGTCGTGGAACACAGCAGCCTTGCTTAACTATAAAGTGATAAATAAAAGCAGGAGATATGTCCCAGGTCATTAGGTGAAAGAAAAATGTTACCACCCTTCTACTGATTTGAATAAGCGCAATGACAGTCCTAGTTTGACCCATACGGTCAGACACTGTCCTGCCCAATACGAAGGAGGAGCTAGTGATGTAAGCCTGAGGTCTACTTGAAGAAGGCTGTCTTTTCCCCTCCCCTACTCTCCTTTTATTATAAAATTGTAGCCCACTTAATCCTTGGGGCAGAGCCTCCTTGCCTGACCACTTGCATCTCTCACAAGCGTCCTTTATTAATAAATCTACTTCTTGCCTATTACTTTGCCTCTCCCTGAATTCCTTCTGCACTGAGACACAAAGAACCTGAGCCTCAGTAAGTCCAGACACCAGGTGAGAGATTCTAATTAAAGGACCGTGGGTTCAAGTCCCAATCAGTGTTTTGGCCAGGTTCAAGTCCCAGACTCATGGGTTCAAGTCCCAATCTGGGTTTAGGCTGGGTTCAAGTCCCAGCACGTGGGTTCAAGTCCCAATCTGAGGTGCACAGTTTCAAGTTTAGGTTAAAACCAATGCTCATTTACCATTTTGAAAATCCTAGAGCCCTTAAGAATTATGCTAAGTCAGGACTTCCCTGGTGGTCCAGTGGTCAAGACTCTGTGCTCCCAATGCAGGGGGCCCGGGTTTGATCCCTGGTTGGGGAACTGGATCCCACACGCCACAACTAAAGAGCCTGCATGCTGCAACAAAGATCCCGCATGTTGCAACTAAGACCTGGCACAGCCAAATTAATAAATAAATATTTAAAAAAAAAAAGAATTACGCTAAGTCTACTCTGCAAACGGAACAACAAAGCCTGGATGACAGCACATCTGTTTACAACATGGTTTACTGAATATTTTAAGTCCACTGTTGAGATAAGAAAAAAAGATTCCTCTCAAAATATTGCTGTTCACTGACAATGTACCTGGTCACCCAAGAGTCCTGATGGAGATGTACAACCAGATTAATGTTGTTTTCATGCTTGCTAACACAGCATCCATTCTGCAGCTCATGGATTAACGAGTAATACTGACTTTCAGGTCTTATTGAAATAGAAGGGAAGGGGGCAGGGAACAACCTCTAAAAGAATGACATAGGGACTGCCCTGGCAGTCTAGTGGTCAAGACTCCACACTTCCAACGCAGGGGGCGTGGATTCGATCCCTGGTCAGGGCACTATATCCCACACGCCACAGGGCGCGGCCAAAAAAAAAAAAAGGACATAGCCCTTGAGGATATGACATACACTGGTTAGAATCAACTACATCCAAGACAGCAGAAGATTCGACTGCCAGTGCACCTTGAGCCTCATTATATGCTCACTATAATACACTAGCATCTAAGTGCCACACCTACAGTGTCATTGGTGCCATGAGTTTGGAGGCTAACCATAAAAGGTCAAAAAGTGGGCAGTGGTCCAATTCCTGGAACTCTCCACCCCTTCCCCAAAATAGTTGGAATAATCCTCCCACTCGTTAGCCTATGAAATTATTCAGCCCATAAAAACTAACCACCCCATATTTCAGGGCCTCTTGCCTTCTGAGATGGCCCACACTCTGTCTGTGGAGTGTGTTTCTCCCAAAACCATTCTCATCTTTTGAGATGGAGCACATTCTGTCTGTGGAATGTGTATCTCTAAATAAATCCACTCCTTATCTATCACTTTGTCTCTCACGGAATTCTTTCTGTGATGAGACATAAAGAACCTGAGCTTCGGGGCTTCCCTGGTGGCGCAGTGGTTGAGAATCCGCCTGCCAATGCAGCGGACAAGGGTTCAATCCCTGGTCCGGGAAGATCCCACATGCCACGGAGCAACTAAGCCCGTGCGCCACAACTACTGACCCTGTGCTCTAGAGCCCGTGAGCCACAACTACTGAGCCCACGTGATGCAACTACTGAAGCCCACGTGCCTAGAGCCCGTGCTCCACAACGAGAGTAGCCACTGCAATGAGAAGCCCGCGCACTGCAACGAAGAGTAGCCCCTGCTCGCCGCAACTAGAGAAAGCCCACGCGCAGCAACGAAGACCCAACATAGCCAAAAATAAATAAATAAAAATAATAAATAAATTTATTAAAAAAAAAAGAAAAAGAACCTGAGCTTCATTAAGTCCTGAGACCAAGTGTGTGATCACAATTAAAAGACAGTGGGTTCAAGTCCCTATCTGGGTGTGCAGCTTCATTATTATTTAAGAAATACATTTCGTAAGGCTATAGCTGCAATAGATAGTAATTCCTCTGATGGATCTGGGCAAAGTCAATTGAAAACCTTCTGGAAAGGACTCATCATTCTAGATGCTGTTAAGAATATTTGTGGGTAAATCCCTGGCGGTCCAGTGGTTAGGACTCCATGCTCTCACTGCCAAGGGCCCGGGTTCGATCACTAGTTGGAGAACGAAAACCCCACAAGCCACGTAGCGTGGCCAAAAAAAAAAAAAAGAATATTTGTGCTTCATGGGAAGAGGTCAAATTTCAATATCAGCAGGAGTTTGGAAGAGGTTTATTCCCAACCTTCATAGATGACTTTGAGGGGTTCGTGATAAAACTTGAACAGATATGGAGTTACTCCTTATGGAGGAGCAAAGAAAGTGGTCTCTTGAGGTGGAATCTACTCCTGGTGAACATGCTGTGAAGATTGCTGAAATGACAAGAAAGGATTTAGAATATTGCATAAACTTAGTTGATAAAGCAGTGGCAGGGTTTGAGAGGATTGACAACAATTTTGAAAGAAATTCTACTGTGGGTAAAATGCTATCAAACAGCACTGCATAGTACAGAGAAGTCATTCATAAAAGGAAGAGTCAATTGATGTGGCAAACTTCATTGTATTCTTATTTTAAGAAACCATCACCACCACCCTAAGCTTCAGCAACTGTCACCCTGATCAGTCAGCAGCCATAAACACTGAGGTAAGACTCTCTACCAGCAAAAAGATTACAAATCATTACAGGCTCAGATGATGGTTACCATTTTCTAACAATAAAGTATTTTTTAATTAAGATATGTACAATTTTGGGAGTTCCCTCACGGTCCAGTGGTTAGGACTTGGCGTTTTCACTGCTGCGGCCCCGGGCTCAATCCCTGGTCAGGGAACTAAGATCCTGCAGCCCTCGGAGCGTGGAAAAAAAAAAGTACATTTTTTAGACATAATGCTATTGCACACTTAGTAGACTACAGTATAAATATAATTTTTATATGCAGTGGGATATAAAAA
Organism: Tursiops truncatus; assembly: GCF_011762595.2. Lineage (NCBI taxonomy): Eukaryota > Metazoa > Chordata > Mammalia > Artiodactyla > Delphinidae > Tursiops > Tursiops truncatus. The sequence continues at coordinate 58,609,210 of NC_047049.1, read as the reverse complement.
TTCAGGTGAGTCACTTTATTGCAGTATTCTCTTTATTGTGGTGGTCTGGAACCAAACCTGCAATGCCTATAAATATCACCACTAAGGTTTGCTGAAAAAACAAAGACTTAACCTAAAGTACACAGTCCCCAAATACTAAAATGAAAGCTTAGAAATAAAATAATTATTCTTCTTCATATTCTATACAAAGTTTGAAATCTGCATTAAAGTGTATTAGCCCCATTCCTGAGGCTTATTTAGAAAGGGTGGAAGTAAGGAAACTACAATTAAAAAACTAAGAAATAATCCTTCAGAGGAAGTATGTGCTTCATAGGTTATTGTAAAGATTAAATGGATTACTATATGTAAAGTGTTGAGCATAGTGGCTGGCACATTATATTGCTCAACAAAAGTTATTCAAACTTTCTCCATTTTCTCATGTCCCTATTTTTTCCCCTTAAACCAACATAATCAAAATTAGTTTGACTGTTTTTTGTTGTTGTTTTTTTTGTTGTTGTTTTTGGCGGTACGCAGGCCTCTCACTGTTGTGGCCTCTCCCTTTGCGGAGCACAGGCTCTGGACGCGCAGGCTCAGCGGCCATGGCTCACGGGCCCAGCCGCTCTGCGGCATGTGGGATCTTCCCAGACTGGGGCACGAACCCGCGTCCCCTACATCGGCAGGCGGACTCTCAACCACTGCGCCACCAGGGAAGACCAGTTTGACTGTTTTTAACACAAACATGAACAGTATTTGAAATAACTTTCTGCGGTTCACAAAGTGATTTTATAATCACTATCATTAAATACAGTTCAATGAAGAAAAAAAGGAAAGAAAACTAAAATTTGAGTGCCTACAACATGATAGCTACTGCACTGAGAATTAACATTTATTATTTCACTTAATTTGTTCAAGTAGGTTATTATTATACTAATTTCACAGATAAGAGAGCTAAGGTTCAGAAATATTTCATAATTTGACCAACTTTGCACAGTAGTATTAAATTGAAGGGCTGAGATTTGAATGCTGTCTGGCTCCAAAGTTCATACCCTTATCACTAAAAACTATCTTAAGCCCTGTGAGAGAGAGTTTTTTATTCTCTTGTTCAATTACTCATTCATTCACTCCCTCACTCAATCAAACAATTCAATGGTGCCAGGCACACTGTTCTAAACTAGTGATATGAAAATTAGTAAAACAGCATCTGCCCTCATAGCCTAGAGGGTGTATGTGTCTGAAGGAGGGATGGATGAACACAAATCAACCAGAAAACAATTAAGAAAGAGTTCAGTAACAGTAATATAAGCAGAATGCTGTTGAAACATGGAGGGTAAATATTAGCTTGGGAGAATCTGGAGAAGCACTGCAGAAGAAATATGATTTCACCTGAAATTTTTAAAATATGTGCTTATAACTTGATAAAAAAGCATCTACACAAAAACCTACAGGGGCCTTCCCTGGTGGTCCAGTGGTTAAGAATCCACCTTCCAATGCAGGGGACGCAGGTTTAATCCCTGGTTGGGGAACTAACATCCCACATGCCACAGGGCAACTAAGCCCACAAGCCGCAACTACTGAGCCCGCACACTCTGGAGCCTGCATGCCACAACTAGAGAAGCCCGTGCACTGCAACAAAGAAGAACCCACGAACCAAAACAAAAGACCCAGCACAGCCAAAAAACAAAAAAACAAAAAGAAAAACCTACAGCTAACATCACACTTAAAGGTGAAATACTAAATACTTTCCCCCTAAGGTTGGGAACAAAGCAAGGATGTCTGCTCTCACTACTCTTAATCAACATAATATTAGAAGTTCTAGGCACTGTAATAGGTAAGAAAGAGAAATAAAAGGCATACAGATTGGAAAGGGAGAAATAAAACTCTATTTGCAAATGACATAATGTCTACATAGTAAATCCCAAGGAATCTACAAAAACACTCCTAGAAGTAATAACAAGGCCACAGGATATAAGATTAACACCAAAAAAATCAAATGCATTTCTTTTTTCTTTTTTTTTTGGCTGCGCTGGGTCTTCGCTGCGGGGCGTGGGCTTCTCTAGTTGTGTTGCCTGGGCTTAGTTACCCCACGGCATGTAGGATCTTAGTTCCCTGACCAGGTATCAAACCCGCATCCCCTGCATTGGAAGGCGGGTTCTTAACCACTGCACCACCAGGGAAGTTCCAATTGCATTTCTATATACAGTTGACCCTTGAACAACACAGGGGTCAGGGTGCAGAACCCCCTAAGCAAGAGGAAAATCCACTTATAACTTTACAGTCACCCTCCAGTATGGGCAGTTCCATAACCTCGGATTCAACCAACAGAGGATTATGTAGTACTACAGTATGCATTTATTTTTACAAATCCATTTATAAGTGTACCTGCATAGTTCGAACCTGTACTGTTGGAGGGTCAACTGTACTAACAACAGACATGCAGAAAACAAAATAAAAAACACATTACCATTTACAATCACTGTAAAAAAAACTAAATACTTAAGTATATACACTTTCCAAAAACATGTACAGGGTCTGTATGCTAAAAGTTTGATGAAAGAAATCAAAGATGACATAAATAAACAAGCTTGTTCATTGATTGGAAGACTCAACGTGATAAAAATGTCAATTCTCCCCAAATTAATCTATAAGTTTAATGCAATTCCTATAAAAATCCCAGAAAGGCCTTCTTTAGACCTAAACAAGCTTATTCTAAAATTTACATGGAGGTCTTCCCTGGTGGCACAGTGGTTAAGAATCCGCCTGCCAATGCAGGGGACATGGGTTCGAGCCCTGGTCCAGGAAGATCCCACATGCTGTGGAGCAACTAAGCCCGTGCACCACAACTACTGAGCCTGCGCTCTAGAGCCCACGAGCCACAACTACTGAGCCCGTGCTCCGCAACAAGAGGAGCCACCGCAATGAGAAGCCTGAACACTGCAACGAAGAGTAGCCCCGCTCGCTGCAACTAGAGAAAGCCCGCGCACAGCAACGAAGACCCAACGCAGCCAAAATTAATTTTTTAAAAAAAACGCACAAATTTTTTATCTTACACTTCTGAGGTTAAAAGTCCAACACACTCTCACTGGGCTATAATCATGGTGGTAGTAAGGCTACTGTTCTCTTCTGGTTCTATTGCAGAATCTTTCCTTGACTTTTCTAGATGCTTAAGGGATGCCTGCATGCCTCTGCTTACGGTCCTCTTTCCTCCATATTCAAAACCAGCAACAGAGATTGAGTCCTTCTCACATAGCATCTCTTCTGCCTCCCTCTTCCACTTTTAACAATCCTTTTAATTACATTGAACCCATCTGGATAATACAGGATAATCTCCCTATTTTAAAATCAGCTGATTAGCAACCTTAATTCCTTTTTGCCATGAGGGAACATACAGGTTCTGAGGATAAGGACACAGATATATTCGAGAGGGCTATTATTCTGCTTACCACAACTAATTTAACCAAAAAAAAAAAAAAAAAAAAAAAGTAAAAGTGGGCTTCCCTGGTGGCGCAGTGGTAGAGAGTCCGCCTGCCGATGCAGGGGAAACGGGTTCGTGCCCCGGTCCGGGAAGATCCCGCATGCCGTGGAGCGGCTGGGCCCGTGAGCCATGGCCGCTGAGCCTGCGGAGCCTCTGCTCCGCAAGGGGAGAAGCCACAACAGTGAGAGGCCCGCGTACTGCAAAAAAAAAAAAAAAAAAAAAAAAAATGTTATACTTACATTGGGAGACAAAGTGTGTGTGTATGGGGGTGGAGGTAGGAAATAGCAGTTTAAGCATACTATTTAGAAATATATATGAAGGTAAATACAAAAAAGAAAAAAAAGACAACATTTAAAAGTGCTCTGGGGCTTCCCTGGTGGCGCAGTGGTTGAGAGTCCGCCTGCCGATGCAGGGGACACGGGTTCGTGCCCCGGTCCGGGAAGATCCCACATGCCGCGGAGCGGCTGGGCCCGTGAGCCATGGCCGCTGAGCCTGCGCGTCCGGAGCCTGTGCTCCACAACGGGAGAGGCCACAACAGTGAGACGCCCGTATACTGCAAAAAAAAAAAAAAAAAGTGCTCTGAAGAACAAGAATCAGGAGTCGGTAAGGAAGAGTAGAGCAGAAGAAAGATGTTTTTCCTTATAAGCCTTAAAGTATCATTTCACTTTTAAATAATGTACATGCATTACTATGACTTGATTTTACTTTTAATGGCCTCAAATTTGCATGGCTTTATTGGCACAGAGATTGGCACAAACAAATCAGTTGCATAACGTTAGTAATCCCCTTGGGCACTGCTCAGCAAGAACTAAGCAAAGCAATTTGAGGATACTGTAGGAAATGTAGGAAAAATAACAATTTGGGGACTTCCCTGGTGGTCCAGTGGTTAAGGGGGTACAGGTTCAATCCCTTGTCAAGGAACTAAGAACCCACATGCTGCACTGCGTGGCCAAAACAAAAAAAAGAGAAAAATTTAAACCATAACTATGGAATCTGTCCTGACTAGGGACACACATCTTTCTGCATTCTGAGTAAGAAATCTAGTCAGAAAGTTCCTAACTAGTTTCCTGAAAAATACCTGTGATCTAGAGAGGAAGGAGATTATGTCTAATACTTGGGAACTAGAATCTGAACAAGATTAGTTTCATAAGCTCAAATAGTGGTTCACCCTCATCAATGCCACCACAAATAGGTTCTGTTCAATGTATCAGTTCCAGGTGAAAAATGGCACTGGGCAAACTCAGGATAATAGAAAAGCTTTTGACTTGTTAGGGAATAGAAAGTAGTTTACACTGGCTGAAATAAGACAGTGGAAATCTAACTAGAAATAAAACTAGAATCACAAATCACAGGTTAGTCTTTGATAGTCAATGGCAGATCACTGAACGCTACTGAACAGGAGAGTGACAAAGAGTAAAGCATACCTTCTTACTCAGTGTTTTTAGGTGGTTGATATTCAGTGAAGCTCAAGGAAAGCCAATCCGCTGCCAAGACTATGGGGGGACACTGGAGGCTCCCAGGTACAAAATTTAAGAAGGCACTCACTCTCAAGGTCAATCAAGTAACCCTGCACTTGCACAACCCTGAGAGTAAGTGACCGCCTCCTTAAATGTTGCACTTGCACAACCCTTAGTATCCTTATTTTGTGGGCTAAGCACCTCATTTATCTCATTCGTAATAGCTAAAAAGCAGAAAGAACCCAAATGTCTCAACTGATGAACAGAAAAAAAGAATGTGCTTTATTCATATAATGGAATATGGAATATTTTTGGGGGCCATAAAAAGAATAAAACATTGATACATGCCACAACATGGATGAACCTTGAAAATACTATGCTGAATGAAAGAAGTCAGTCACAAAAGACCACATATTGGTATTTTATGATTCCATTTATATGAAATGTCCAGAATAGGTAAATCTATACAGAGAGAAATAAATTAGTAGCTGCCAAGGGAGGGAGGGGTTGGGATGGAGAATGACTGCTTATGGATATATAGTTTCCTTCTGGACTGATAAAATGTAATAAAATTGATTGAAGTGACAGTTGCACAACTCTGCACATATAGTAACTTTTGAACTATACACGTTAAATAGGTGAATTGTATGATATGTGAATTATACCTTAATAAAACTTATTTTAAAAGCAGATACTTAGGGCTTCCCTGGTGATGCAATAGTTAAGAATCCGCCTGTCAATGCAGGGGACACGGGTTCCATCCCTGGTCCAGGAAGATCCCACATGCTGCAGAACACTAAGCCCGTGCGCCACAACTACTGAGCCTGTACTCTAGAGCCTGCAAGCCACAACTACTGAGCCCTCATGCTGCAACTACTGAAGGCTTCACACCTAGAGCCCATGCTCCACAACAAAAGAAGCCACCACAATGAGAATCCCGCGCACCGCAACAAAGAGTAGCCCCCGCTCGCCTCAACTAGAGAAAAGCCTGCACGCAGCAACAAAGACCCAACGCAGCCAAAAATACAATAAATATTTTTTTTTAAAAACCAGGGACTTCCCTCGTGTCACAGTAGTTAAGAATCCGCCTGCCAATGCAGGGGACACGGGTTCGAGCCCTGGTCTGGGAAGATCCCACATGCCGCGGAGAAACTAAGCCCATGCACCACAACTACTGAGCCTGCACTCTAGAGCCTGCAAGCCACAGCTACTGAGCCCGCGTGCCACAACTATTGAAGCTCATGCACCTAGAGCCCATGCTCCACAACAAGAGAAGCCACTGCAATGAGAAGCCCGCACACTGCAACGAAGAGTAGCCCCCGCTCGCCGCAACTAGAGAAAGCCTGCGCACAGCAATGAAGACCCAACACAGCCAAAAATAAAATTAATTTTTTTAAATTCGCTTTATACATTAAAAAAAGCAGATGCTTAGTAACTATCTATTGAAATAAGGCATAAAAAGGATGAAAGTCATTGTGAAATAAGAACAAGTACAATTTTTAAAGGGAGTTGTTTCTTTTCATGAATTTTTAGAGGAGGCATAGGAAAAGACACCTCTAAATCAGACTTCTATACTTTGCCCAATTAAAATCATTACCAGAGTTTGGTTCATACAGATTTCCTACCCAAAATAACTTGCTATGTGGCAATTTGTGATTTAAACATTGGTGTTGACTGATAAAGCATGAATAATTTAAACGTGTATTCTCAATATCAATAAATACTCTGTAACTCTGAGGTGTCTAAAACCTACCTTTGTAATTACAAAATTTCTTATTTCAATTCTGTTAAATAACTAGAAGTTTCCTTAGACCTGGTGGGCCCGAAGAAGGGGAAAAACCCAAGATTAAAATGATATTGCCTCTCTCTGGTGTTCCCCAACACTGTAGGAACACCCATGATGTAATTCTCAATTGTTCACAAACACCTTTCTGGTCTTCAAAGACCACAAGTAAAGATAAATAAGAGGCTGAAATAGCAAAAAAGGATCAAGGAACTTGTTTTTTTTTTGGCACCATACAGCTTTGACTGGGGCCAACACCCAGGACAGGATGCACCACCAAAGGAAGTGGATCTGCACAGGGAAACAAGAGCTGAGCCCAGGTCAGAAATGAGACAATGACATACAAAGAGAAAGCTCTGTTTCTATAGTAAGTGAATTTTTCTACAAACCTACTATGAAACTAATGTATTAACTAAAAAGTATTTATCCAAATTTTCTTCTCAGGAGAAAATGAACATTTTTTTCTTCTGGGAAGTCACTGACTTACCACCAGCTTTATATTAAAAGCCTACTTTTCATGTCTTAGGAAAAAATGAATCTATACACAGGTCAGAATAAGACTGACAAAAATATATTTTGCAAGAGTCCAATACAGTCTTATCCTCAGCTTCTGTTTTCATTTAAAAACTCAAATGTTATTTGAGGGAATTCCCTGGCGTTTCAGTGGTTAGGACTCAGCGCTTTCACTGCCGGGGCCTGGGTTCAATCCCTGGTGGGGGAAGTAAGATCCCGCAAGACCTGCAGTGCAGCCAAAAAAAAAAAAAAAAAAGAAATGTTATTTGAAAAATGTGCTTTTTGGAACATGTTTCTTCCTTTCAATGTGGTACAGGAAGGTACTGTTAAGGGAAAGTGTTAAAATACTGAAATGTCAATTTCAGAAACTTCATTAGTTGCATACCAACAATGAAAGGACTATATTTTCTATTTGCAAAACAAATGTAATAGGTTTTTCTTAAAAGCCACTGGTTTGGACTTCCCTGGTGGTCCAGTGGTTAAGATTCCGTGCTTTCACTGCAGGGGGCGCAGGTTTGATCCCTGCTGGGGAAGTTCCTCATGCTGCGCAGTGTGGCCAAAGCCACTTGCCTACATAGCCAAACTGAAATAAGGAAAACTCTGAAAGAGTAACAGAAAATTTAAAACATTTTTATACATACAACAATCCTACATTCATGTATGTGTCTGATATAAACCATCAATAAAGAAAGAGAAGTACAGGAATTCACAAATTTACTATATGGCACTGTCCCCAAAAAAAAAACAGATAGAATTTGGATAGCCTTTTCTACAGATGTATTCTCTGGGGGGAAAGACTGAAAACTGAACCTCAAACTGAATTCTACTTACCCATTAATTCTCATTAAACATTAAAAAAATGTTCATATTTTTAACATTGATAGACCAACTTAAAAACTTTAGTGAAGGGCTTCCCTGGTGGCGCAGTGGTTGGGAGTCTGCCTGCCGATGCAGGGGGCGCGGGTTTGTGCCCCGGTCCGGGAGGATCCCACGTGCCGCGGAGCGGCTGGGCCCGTGAGCTATGGCCGCTGAGCCTGCGCGTCCGGAGCCTGTGCTCCGCAACGGGAGGGGCCACAACAGTGAGAGGCCCGCATACACCAAAAAAAAAAAAAAAAAAATTTTAGTGAAGATGTGATCAAGTTGGTGACTGGTTCGGCATTAACGTGGACATTAGAATTTATTTTCAGTATTATTTCTTCTAGGAACAATGGTGTTTTACTAGCAGCTAAATTATCTCTTTTAGTACTTCATGTGATTTTCCTAACTCCATACCCAGCCATTCCTACTCTTCCCAATGTTCAGCAATTTCTCCAGAACATTTTCCTTGTCAGGAAAATTTTCCTTGTCAGCTTCTGCCCTCTCTTACCTTTTAGTTGATGCTTTCACTTGCAGGCACACCCAGGCCTTAACAGGACAGGGAATTTATCAGCAGCTATCAGCAATGGAAAGGTTCTGGAACGGGATGGGGAGTTATGTGTGTGACCAGCAATTCATGGATTTTTCTCTGCCTTCTATACTTGGCCATTTTGACACAGCCTTTAAGGCAAATACCCACCCTACCTTGGTAGCTCTGCCTATTCCTCTCAAGTGCTATCCAACAGAACTTTCTGCACTAATGGAAATGCTCAATATCTGCACTGCACTGTTCAATACAGTAGACACATGTGACTACTGTGTACTTGAAATGTGGCTGGTATGACTGAGGAACTGAATTTTTATTTAATTTTAATAGCCACATGTGTCTAGTGGCTTCCATATTGAACAGCACAGATAGCCTAGATTCCTGCAGAGACTAAAGCTATTGCTCTAATGCCAAACCCCTTGGCTAGTGACCAGACACCCAACCAGGATCATGCTAGCCCTGTCTTCTAGAAGATGTTCCTTGTATCCCCCAGCTTGGTGAGAGGGTCCTACAGTGAATAAATGAATCATCTGGAACCACAGAGTGACTACCTGCCTAATCTTCTATAGCTCCTACCATCTCAACCCCTACTGCTTTGAGTTGGAGTTACCACCTTCCTTTAGATACTGCACATTAGATCACTGCTTCTCAGACTTTAAGGTGTATATGAATCACCTGGGGATCTTGTTAAAATGCAGATTCTAATTCTGCATTTCTAACATGCTTCTAGGTGCTTGGTACCTAACCTACATGGTACTAACCCTAGGTTCTTGGTTCTCCTAACCCCTAATCTGACTGGTGTTACTGATGGTTCAGCAGCAAACATATGAATTCAGAACTCCTCAGTCATAGTATGTTTTTCATTGAACAAATATTTGCACCATGTAATGAAGCTGCACAGCAGTATCAATTTTGAGCAGTAGATGATGTTATTTGATGTGATAGACCATTTTTTAAGCATACTATTTTACAGAGGAGGCTATGACAATGAGCTAAAGATCACAGTTCTAATAAGTGAACAACTGGAATGGGAACCAAGGTTTGTTTGGTTCCAAAGCCCACATTCTTTCTGCTATGCCAACTACCCCCTCAATGCTAAACTCAGGAATGTCCACATGTCAGGATTTCCCTTCAGAAGTGAGCTGTGAAGGAACATTGCTGCTAAAGAGTTATCCTTTTTCCCCAGGTATAACAGTAATCAGAAAAACCAGCTTCTTCCATATGTATGATTAAATATCAGACATGATTATTATTTATATATTCTATTGTGTATTTTCAACCTGATCAATTTTTATTCAGCTATTGTCTCCCCAAATTTAAATTCAACTACTTTAACTCAGATGACACATCACTATACACAAGATTAAAAGAGTTTCTGACTTTTCTAATCAAATCCCACTTGAACCCAGAAGTGACCTTTTTTCCTCTATTTTTTTTTTTTATTAATTTATTTTATTTTATTTTGTTTTTGGCTGTGTTGGGTCTTCGCTGCTGTACACGGGCTTTCTCTAGTTGTGGCGAGCAGGGGCTACTCTTCGCTGTGGTGCACGGCCTTCTCATTGTGGTGGCTTCTCTTGTTGGGAGCACGGGCCCTAGGTGCACAGGCTTCAGTAGTTGTGGCACACGGGCTCAGTAGTTGTGGCACACGGGCTTAGTTGCTCCGCGGCATGTGGGATCTTCGCGGACCAGGGCTCGAATCCATGTCCCCTGCATTGGCAGGCGGATCCTTAACCACTGCACCACCAGGGAAACCCCTTTTCCTCTATTTTTAATTCATAGTTTTATTCACCAGACTTGGTTTGAATAATTCTAACCCTCTTAGAATTTTCCTTTTGTCAAGATAACTTCGAACTATTGCAGTAGCCCATTCTAGTGTTTTACCCATTGATGGTCAAAAGGTTTCCATAGGGCTTCCCTGGTGGCGCAGTGGTTGAGAGTCTGCCTGCCGATGCAGGGGACATGGGTTCATGCCCCGGTCCGGGAGGATCCCACATGCCATGGAGTGGCTGGGCCCGTGAGCCATGGCCGCTGAGCCTGTGTGTCCGGAGCCTGTGCTCCGCAATGGACGGTGAGAGGCCTGCGTACCGCAAAAAAAAAAAAAAAAAGGTTTCCCATAAAAACAAAGAGCAAACTAAAAAACATTGCAAGCTATATAATAAATGATTAATATTTTTACCATAAAGAGCTATAAAACATGTCAAAATAAGAAAAAAACTGCATACACCAAAATGAAAATTGGCAAAGACATGAAGAGCTGAAAAAGATAACTATCTTGAAAATCCAAAAGAATCAAATGAAAAACCATTTAAATCATTTTTAAAAAAGATTTACTATGTTATCCAATTCAAGATCAACACAGAAGTATCAATAGCTTTCCTATATGCCAGCAATAACCAAGTTTTTAATATGTCATGAGTAGAAGATCCCAATTGCCATATCAACTTTAAATAACCATAAAATAACTAGAAAAGTAGACATGTGCAAGACCACTATCAAGAGAACTATAAACTTTTCTAAAGGATTTTTTTTAAACCTAAATAAAGAGAATACACTGTTTCTAAATGGAAAGTCTCAACATTGTAAATTCATGGGTGTACAAATTCACCCATAAAGTAATTTATTTGTTGCAATCAATCCCAATTACATTTCCAACAGAATCTTTGTTTGTAACAAAACCTGAAAGACTGTTTCTGAAAGAAAAAAAAAAAATCTGTTTTTTGTTTTTTTTTGCGGTACGCGGGCCTCTCACTGTTGTGGCCTCTCCCGTTGCGCAGCACAGGCTCCGGATGCCCAGGCTCAGCGGCCATGGCTCACGGGCCCAGCCGCTTCACGGCATGTGGGATCTTCCCAGACCGGGGCACGAACCCGTGTCCCCTGCATCGGCAGGCGGACTCTCAACCACTGCGCCACCAGGGAAGCCCAAAAAAAAATCTGTTCTTATATATATTCTAAGACTGAGGGGGACCTGACCTTCAGCAATAATTAAAACTGGGTGGTATTGGGAATTCCCTGGTTAGGACTCTGCACTCTCACTGCCAGGGCCCAGGTTCGATCCCTGGTTGGGAAATTAGATCCTGCTAGCCTCTTGGTGCGGCCACAGAAAACCAAACCAAACCAAAAAGCCTGGGTGGGGCTTTCCTGGTGGCACAGTGGTTAAGAATCCGCCTGCCAACGCAAGGGACACGCATTTGAGCCCTGGTCCAGGAAGATCCCACGTGCCGCGGAGCAACGAAGCTCATGCGCCACAACTGCTGAGCCTGCACTCTAGAGCTCGCGAGCTACAACTACTGAGCCCGCGTGCCACACTACTGAAGCCCACATACCTACAGTCCATGCTCTGCAACAAGAGAAGCCACCGCAATGAGAAGCCCGCGCACCGTAATGAAAAGTAGCCCCCGCTCGCCGCAACTAGAGAAAGCCCGCGCGCAGCAACAAAGACCCAACGCAGCCAAAAATAAATAAATTTTTAGAAAAAAGAAAACAACCCAGTTAAAAAATATGCAAAGAACAGAATAAGAAATTTCACAGAAAGAAATGTAAACAGCCAATAAAGAAACAAAAAGATGCACAAACTCACAAGCAATCTGGAAACTATAAATTAAAATTTACCCATTATATTAGTAAAACTGTACAAGATTGATATCAAGTATCAGAGGCAATTTCATCAACTGCTGATGGAATAAAGAATGGTACACAGACTGTAGGGCAAATTGGCTGTATCTTTCAAAATTAGAAACATGTATACCTTTTAAACAACAATTCTAGGCACCTACTCTAGAGTTATTCTAGGACATTTGCACAAGAGACAAGAATAAAGGATGTTCATTTCAGTGTTGCTGATAACTGCAAAAATCTGAGAAAACTTAAATGTCCATAGATAAAGAAACAATTAAATAAATTACAGACATTCAAACTGAAATACAATCAGCTGTTAAAAAGTGTGTACTGACAGGATGAGATCTCAAAAGCATATTGCTAGGTTTTAAAAAAAAAAAGAACTACAGGAAAAAAAATTATCAATCCACGGACTTAAAAAAGATATAAATAGATATAGAAATTGCATATATTGCAGGAAAAAGAACTAGAAGAAAATTCACCAAACAGGATAGTTCTAGAAGAGGAACCTTTGCTTCTTAGCCTCTACGTAAAGAATTATTTTTTTAAAGAATGTACTTTTTTCTCTTTCTTCAAATTAAGTATACAATTTAAACATTCGTAAGATTTTTAAATGTTTTTAAAGACAGGGGCTTCCCTGGTGGTGCAGTGGCTAAGAATCCGCCTGCCAACGCAGGCGACACGGGTTCGACCCCTGGCCCAGGAAGATCCCACACGTCACGGAGCAACGAAGCCCGTGTGCCACAACTACTGAGCCCATGTGTCACAACTACTGAAGCCCACATGCCTAGAGCCCGTGCTCTGCAACAAGAGAAGCCACGACAATAAGAAGGCTGTACACTGCAATGAAGAGTAGCCCCTGCTCGCCACAACTAGAGAAAGCCCACGCGCAGCAACGAAGACCCAACGCAGCCAAAAATAAAAACAAATAAATTAATTAATTTAAAAAATTAAAAATATTTTAAATAATAAAAAAGACAGAGAAGTCAACAAAAAATATTGTTTTAATTTGCAGTTTCCAGATTATGTGAGTTTGAGCATCTTTTTCTTTCTTTCATTTTTTAATTGAAGTAGCTATTTTACAACGTTGTGCTAGTTTCAGATATACAGCAAAGTGATTCAGAGATAGATAGATAAATAGGTAGACAGATAGATAGAACAAATTGTTTTTCAGATTCTTTTCCATTATAGGTTATTCCAAGATATTGAATATAGTTTCCTGTGCTATACAGTAGGTCCTTGTTGGTTATCTATTTTATGTATGGGGACTTCCCTGGTGGTGCAGTGGTTGAGAGTCCGCCTGCCAATGCAGGGGACACGGGTTAGAGCCCTGGCCCGGGAAGATCCCACATGCTTCAGAGCAACTAAGCCCGTGTGCCACAACTTCTGAGCCTGCACTCTGGAGCCCGTGAGCCACAACTACGGAATCCTGCATGCCTGGAGCCCATGCTCTGCAACAAGAGAGGCCACTGCAAGGAGAGGCCCGCGCACCGCAACGAGAAGTGGCCCCCGCTCGCCGCAACTAGAGAAATCCCGTGAGCAGCAACAAAGACCCAACGCAGACAAAAATAAATAAATAAAATAAATGAAAAAGAAAAAAAAGTATTAAAAAAAAAATCCACCTGCCAATGCAGGCGACACGGGTTTGATCCCTGGTCTGGGAAGATCCCACATGCCAAGGAACAACTAAGCCCGTGTGCCACAACTACTGAGGCTGCGCTCTACAGCCCATGAGCCACAACTACTGAGCCCACATGCCACAACTACTGAAGCCCATGCGCCTAGAGCCTGTGCTCCATAACAAAGAGAAGCCACCGCAATGAGAAGTCTGCACACTGCAACAAAGAGTAGCCCCCACTCACCGCAACTAGAGAAAGCCCGCACACAGCAATGAAGACCCAACGCAGCCAAAATAATAATAATAATAATATTTTATATATAGTACTGTGTATCTGTTAATCCCAAACTTCCCCTCCCTCCCCTTTTGGTAACCATAAGTTTGTTTTCTATGCCTGTCAGTCTGTTTTTTATTTCTTTATTGGCTGTTTATATTTCTCTCTTTGAAACTGCTTATTCTATTCTTTGCCTAATAAAAAATAATAAATACAGGAAAATGTTCAACTTCACAGGTAACCAAAGAGATGGAAATCCAAAATGAGATATCACTTTTCAGCTACCATGTGAATTGTTTTTGGTTTGTTCAATGTCTATGTACTATTGCTAATATAAATGCTGAGAAAGTAATACTTTCTCCCAGTGGACGGAATCTTTCCAGAGGCTGTGTGTATCAAAGTAGAAGAAAAAGTCTCCAGGCTCTCCTGTGGTGGGTGGAGTTACAGAAAGCTTTTAGACCATTATTCTCTTTACACATCATCAACTGCTTTCAGTTTTCAACCCTTCTGGAGAAGTTCCCGTTCTCACCACTGAAGGCTCTTCCTATCATCTCACTCTCTTGCTCTAAACCTTTCTTGGAAAAATGTCTCAATGCCTCAAAAATAACTCACATTAAAATATGGGCACACAGCCCACTTAGTTAAAAGATGTTAGAAAACATTGGAATCTCATTCACACCCCCGTGCTATTCCAGCTAAAATCTATACTGACGAGGGACTGATGCAGAAAGTCAACTCAATGAAAAAAAATCACTGACTCACTGTCAAATCTGCATGTAATTCTTAAGAATATCTGGGACACTGCATTAAATGACTTTGGGCAAGTCATTTAAAAGTTCTGTTTCCTCAATATAAAAGGAAGATATAAAATTTGAATTTCAACCAGAAAATCAGATTTTGGACTTTGGAATATAGAGTTTTAAAAACCTGAAAGTAAATATACAAAAAAATAAAAATTTTTAAAAATGTAGTGTACAAAAATTTTTACCTAAATCCCTTAGTCTGCTGTAATAACATTTGCCCTGTATATGAATATAGATAACCATTTCCACTGTTAAAATGATCACTTTCTGGAAGTTTACAGATGTTAACAATTGCTTATTATAACTATTTTCCCAAGCATAGCTCCCAATACAATCATATACAATATGAATATGGTAATGTACTCAATTCTCTGTACAATACAAACCTCATATTCAGCATCATGCTAATATTCAAATTAGTTCCTCATACGTAGTGTCAATATTTGAGGGAGAAAACTCTATGAATAAAGAGACACAGAGATTGAATTCTGATCTTCTGACCAATTCCACGTTCAATGACTGGCCCCCTACACCCATTCCAAGGCCCCCTTACTGCAAAAGAAAGGAATCTTGCTTAGATTACCAGTCACATATATTTCCAACTCCAGTCCCTAATCTGCCATTTACTAGCTCTATGATCTTCTGCAACTTCCTTAATTTTTTAAGCTTCAGTTTTCTTATGTTTAAAATTGAAGTATTAGTACCAGCTGACTAGCAGAGTGCTGTGAAGATAAAATGAGATAATTGGGGGTGTGGGGGGATAAATAAATAAAATGAAATAATGTGCCTAGGACATTAATAATCAATCAATGAATGTTAGCATTTATGCTTATTATTATCATTATTATTGACTTAAGAATGTTCAGGGGCTTCCCTGGTGGCGCAGTGGTTAAGAATCCGCCTGCCAATGCAGGGGACACGGGTTCGAGCCCTGGTCCGGGAAGATCCCACATGCCGCGGAGCAACTAATCCCATGCGCCAAAACTACTGAGCCTACGCTCTAGAGCCCGCGAGCCACAACTACTGAAGCCCATGTGCCTAGAGCCCGTGCTCCACAACAAGAGAAGCCACCGCAATGAGAAGCCCCCGCTCACTGCAACTAGAGAAAGCCCGCGCGCAGCAACGAAGACCCAACGCAGCCAAAAATAAATAAATTTTAAAAAAAAAAGAATGTTCAGTGATATTTAAGAGTACTTTAAAAACACTATTAAATTATGAATTGATCTGTGAATTTTCTCCTCAAGCTTCCATTCTAATTTTATCTCTTCTGAAAAACGTAATGTGTTTTATTGATGCAGCATAGTTTAGAATTTGCTTAATATTTTTTAAAATAATTTCTTCCATTTTAATCTTGTCAACTATTATGTAAACTCCTCAGGGCCAGAACCTTGTTTCATAAGCCTGTGTTCACATATATATTGTGTTTACTACAATGTAATGATTTGTTACTCTATTTCTCTCCCTTCCTAGGCTCTGAGCAATTCCAAGGCAAAAAGCAAGGCTTACTTATATTTGTATCCTGGAGACTTAGTAATCAGACACAAAATAGGTCTCAATAAACGTTTGTTGAAGGGATAAATGAATGAATTAATCTTTTTTCCCCCCTGCAGTGCCTTACACAGTACGCTACACATAATAGGAACTCAGTAAAGCTCCTTAATGGATTCATGGAGAAATCTTTTGGACTCAACCACATAAAGCTTTATCTTGCCTCAGAAAAGCATTTCGACTTTAAAGGTTAGCTACTAACATTACAAATTAAAAGTTTTAGTCTAACATATATCAAATGAATAGGTTCAATAACTAACCACATCAAGGCTAGCTCTAGAAGGATTAAAATCCACTATTCTAATTAATGAATTTGTGAACCTCAGCATGGAGAAAGCCAGTTACATAATCAAAAGAGAGGTTATCAAGGATGGAACCCACACCTCCTGCAATGGAAGCCTGGAGTCTTAACCACTGGACCACCAGGAAAGTCCCTGTTTTTCTTTAATTAACAATGATCTTTTGATGTTCCTACTACCTGGTTTCTTGCAAAAACTCCTATATATCCTGGCTCCTCCCTTACATCTTCAGAGCAGTCCCTCAGAGTCATCTGAGAGGCTGTCTTCCAGGCTTAAGTCCTCAGCAAGTCCGTCAAATAAAACGTTAATTCTCAAAAAAAATAAATAAATAAAAAGAGAGGTTATGCCTTTGCAAATTTATACCTACAAAAGATAGTGAGAAATAATTATCAGAAAGCTTGTATCTGTACATTGAAATGAACAAATTATTTTTTATGCCTGAATTGATGCCACTGTTTTCACTAGAAATAAGAGTTAACAGCATAGTGATCCAAACCTGTCTCTAGAAAACAGTCCTTGAGACTCAGAGAGTAAATGTTTTGCCTCTCAGTGATTTTTAACTCCCGGAAGACTCCTTTTATTTCCAGACTGACGGATATTCAAAACTCTTTCTGTCTCCTAAAAATAAAACTGCATCCATTTCTTAAAAGGCAAACAACCTGAAAAGACACACTTTCGGAACACTAGGTTTTTATATTCAAGTAACTAAAACTATCCCTAGTGTTCAGCCTTGTGCTGCTGCAGTAGAAACACTTTTCTTAGTTTTTAAATTACATTCGTGGAGGATTTAAATGTCGTACTGTACATTCTTTCACTGTATGATCTAAACTGATTTTACACCGCATATATAATTTCATAAGTACACCGTAAAGGAATTCTACACTTGAATGAAACTGGCAAGAAACGTGAACTTAGCGCACACCCCCTTCTTCCAACTCGATACGCACATCTTAGGTTTTTTTTCTCAAGAATTTCTCTCTCCCGCCCCCACCCCACACTTTATTTCAGAGCAGCATCATTCATTATCCCACTCACCACTACCGAAAGAACCTTTCCAACTAATACTATTTCACCAGGACCCTCCTTTCACATCTCAGAGTCCGTGGGGGGTTCCGGGACGCCACCATTCCCGCCATGTCCTATAGGACCCAGGTCCTAGCGCGCAGTCCCCGACCAGCCTCAGGCGGACCCCAGGAAACTGCGAAGGTCTGACACCGCACCCCCCATCTCCGCCAGGGCAAAGCAAACCGGGCCCAGCCTCTAGGCTCCTATTCAACGTACCCTCCTCCTCGCTGTACCCCATTTCTTCCCACTTACTTTACCCAATTCTGAGTCCCCATAACCATCTTGCTCCCAACACGAACACCCTTTTTACAGTCCGGGCCCTGCCCCTTGAACCCTTCTACACCCCGGTCCCTCCCCCTAGACCTCCCACCAGCTTCAACCCTCACAGCGTGCCCTAGTGCAGACACGCGCCCTGTCCCTATAGCTACTGGACCCGGGTCCTACCCCACACGTCACACTCGAGCCCATTTCTCCCGCGACCCGACCTTCCCCACCCCCCTCCCCAAGCGCTACCACACACACCCCCCAGCACCCTGTTACCTCCGGCCCCGCCCCCCTGAGTGTCGCACTCACCGCTTCTGCCGCCGCATCATTAACCGCCGCGGCTGCTATAGCTACAGGGAGCCAAGGCAACCAGCTCTCGCGACACTTTCCTCAGCTACGGCGAGAACGGCCGGGAAGAGTCTCTCGCAAGAAAGTAAATGAGTCAGGGTCGAGACGGCTAAGTATATCTCGCGATAGTATTGTGTAAAATGGCGGCCGCAAGGCGCTTAAGGGGTGGCATGGAAAAGTCTGGAGGTGGGCGAGGGCGGAGAAGGATATGGAACTGGCAGGAGAGTCGGATAAGTATTGTAGGCAGGACGCAGGACGGTCTGGGATGGGGTAAGTTAGTATGACGAACCCTACACTGGAATAACTTGAGGTATGGGGCTGTCTTTTCCCAGTGCCTCAAACTTAAAGCAGTGTCGCCTTGGCTGAAGTTCAGTCTTCCTGGCATTTTCCTTATGCATGCAGAGTAGAGATGGAGGGAGCAAGCCAGAAATTGACCTTTCCAACTCCTCCTTAACCTTCCTTCAGGAAACTTTGATTCGTTCTTCCCCTACTTTGGTTTGTGAATGGTGTTTGACTTAACAGAAATATTTACGTTTATACACTCGTGCCCCGCCCCCATCAATTTGCCCAACGAAACTAGGAAATCAAAGTGTTTTGTTGTTGTTGTTTTTAGTCGAACATTATTACAGATGTTTGGCCTTGAATGTGGAAGGGGGCCGCATTGGTTTGTGATTTGAACTTTGCAGTTGTTGCTTGCCACCCTGTGGGCACATCCTTGGTGACTCTCTCAACACTTAGTTGTAAGGGCTTTCTCTCTGCCCTCAGAAAGCTGTAAATGCAGACTGAGTAGGATCTGGAACAGACGACAGACATGTTAGGGGACACACTGACTGAAGCTGCCCACCCTGGCCAGGCAAGATAGTAGCCACTTGCATGAGTCATCTTACAACAGGAGGTCCTGGTAAGGAACGAGGAACTAACAAGCTACCACCAACCGGTAGAATTCAGGAAAGGTCAAAATGAGAGAGGAGACACCAGTCCATATGTCCTAGCAACATCCCAGAATCCTCACTGGAATCTGTTTTGTCTGAGCAGTGCGCGCACCACCAGGAAGGACCCTGAGTCAGAATGATTGGCCAGAGACAACCCGGAAAGTAACCCCATTCCCATAAAACTCAAGGCTGCAAGCCACGTGGCAGAGCAGTTCTCCTGGGTTCCCTTACCCTGCTGCTATCTGCCTGGGCACCTCTTCCTAACAGTCTCTTGCTTTGTCAGCACGTGTGTCTCCTCGGACAATTCATTTCTGAGTGTTAGACAGCAGCCCACCCTCAGGCCCTGGAAGGGGTACCCCTTACTGCAACAGCTATATAAAGAACGTTGTTCAGTGAGAGTAAAACAGAGGAGAACAAATAAGGGAATAAAAATAATAAATGGAGAATTCAGTTTCTTCTCTCCAATCCCCTGAATACCTCTCATAGTCTAGACCAGTGCTGTCCGGTAGAAACATACTGTGAGGGACATCATGCAATTTAAAATTTGTAGAAGCCACATTTTTTTAAAAAGTAAGAAAAATGAAATTTAGTTATTCACTTAACCCAACGTATTCAAAATATTTCAACATAATATTTTGAAATTTTTAAAAATTTTTATTGGGGGTATAGTTGATTTATAATGTATTAGTTTCTAGTGTACAGCAATTTTTTTAACATTTTGAAATTATTAATGAGATATTTTACATTCTTTTTTCATACTGAGTCTTCAAAATCCATTGTTTATTTTTACAGAGCATCTTAATTTAGCCTAGGCAAATTTTAAGAGCTTAATAGCCACATGTGGCTAGTGACTGCAGCATTAGACAGCAAAGCTCTAGACCCTATACCAGGGAATGCATTATCTGGATGACTTTAGGGGCATAGTATTATGGGCAGGTGGTTTATGTAAAAGAAAACCTTGAAGTTGCTAACTCAAACGGCTGCAGAGTCTAGGTGGGTAACAATAAAAGAGATCTGATGTAAAACAATAGGTGGTAGTGGGGACTTGTGCCCACTGAAGAGTGCAAGTGAAACAGGAGGAAAGGGGGCAGGGCACAACCTTTGAAAGAATGACACAGCCTAAGGACGGAACATAAACTGATTAGAACCAAATGGGTCCAAGATGGCAGAGAAGTCAACTTCCACTAGACCTTGAGCCTCAGTATACGCTCACTGTAACACATCAGCAAGTTAAATGACACACCCAAAGGCACCATGACAGTGGCGGTGCCCACTGTCAAAAAGTGGATGGTGGCCCAATTCCTGGAAATCCCCACCCCTTCCCGAAATAGCTGGAATACTTCTCCCACTCATTAGCCTATGAAATTACCCACCCCTGTAAAAACTAACAACCCCATACCCTGGCGGCCTTTCTTACCTTCTGAGATGGCCCACACTCTGTCTGAAGAGTGTTTCTCTCTAAATAAATCCACTTCTTACCTATCACTTTGTCTCTCACTGAATTCTTTCTGCGATGAGACATCAAGAACCTGAGCTTCATTAAGTCCTGAAACCAGGTGTGTGATCTCATTTGGAAGACTGTGGGCTTTGGTGGGGTTCTGGCACGCGTGTTCAAGTCCCAATCTGAAGTGCATGGTTTCACAAGCTTCTATATAAAAAGAGTTTTCCTGCAGCCATTATGGAAAACACTATGGAGATTCCTCAAAAAATTAAAAAGTAGAATTTACGTATGATCCAGCAATTCCAATCCTGAGTATCTGAAGAAAAAAAAAATGTTAACTAGAAAAGATATATGATATGCACCACTGTGTTCCTTACAGCATTATTTACAGTAGCCAAGATGTAGAAGCAACCAAAGTGCCCATCAGTAGATAAATGATGGGTATATATTTACAAGATTTCAGATATTCTGAGGTAGGAAAAATTAAGTTGCTAGGTTTTCAGAGCTGTTGACTATTAGACCCTGAACTTTTTTTACCCCAACTTTAAGGGTAGGCATTTAATAATTATTTTATAGCTGGGAAATCTCTTTGTCACATGAATGTTGTTATTTACTTTTGTACATCTGATGCCTGATTTATAGTACCTAGTGTATAGTGGGCACTCAATAAACATTTGTTGAAGGAATATAGTCCTTAACTTTTGGGGAGGGCTCACAGACTTTTTTTTTTTCAATTTTTATTAATTTATTTTTGGTTGTGTTGAGTTTTCATTGCTGCACGTGGGCTTTCTCTAGTTGCAGTGAGTGGGGTCTACACTCCGTTGCGGTCGGTGGGCTTCTCATTATGGTGGTTTCTCTTGTGGAGCACGGGTTCTAGGTGCTTGGGCTTCAGTGGTTGTGGCGCGTGGGCTCAGTAGTTGTGGCGCACAGGCTTAGTTGCTCTGCTGCATGTGGGACCTTCCTGGACCAGGGCTCGAACCCGTGTCCCCTGCATTGGCAGGTGGAGTCTTAACCACTGTGCCACCGGGGAAGCCCGGGCTCACAGACTTTTAAACATGAGAATCTCATAAAAGCTATGAAATCTTATCCACATCCTGTCTGTGCCCTGCCCATATTCCCTCAGCCTATCCTAGAGTTCACTACAGCTTTGGTAGACAAATCCTGTACAAGCCATAGCTTCCTACCTTAAACACCTGAGTTATCTCCTTGCCTGGAAGTGCCAGCAGAGTTAACATTCCCCTTGGCAATCCGTAACCAATGAGAGATGGGATTTGGTAGCTCAATATTCCAGTTACTACTGGAATAGTAGTAGAATTGCCTCAGTGAGGCAATTCTGAAGTATGTTTTACTATAGTGTTTCTCAAACTTTACTAACACTTAAGAATCACCTGGAAAGATTAATAAGACACAAATTCTTGAATTTGCAAAAATTTTTTTGGCCTTGCTGCGCTGTTTGCAGGATCTTAGTTCCCCCGACCAGGGATCGAACTGGGTCCCTGACGGTGAGGGCGCCAAGTCCTAACCACTGGACTGCCAGGGAATTCCCTTGAATTTGCACTTTTAACCAAGCTCCCAGGAGAAAATGTTGCTGCCAGTGCATGGACCACACTTTGAATAACATTTTTCTCAGAGAGTCTCTAGTGAGATTCAGCCCCAGTTGCTGGAAGCACCTTTTTGGCCTTCTTCTTATTCCCTTACACTGCTTGGATTCTGGGACCACCTCCCAAATTTACTACTTGCATCCAAATCTTTGTTTCAGGGTCTGTTTGTGGGGGAAGGCAAACTATGACAACTCTTCTTAGAAAAATGCACATAGAAGTAGAGTTTTGTGTACTAGTTTAGAGGAAGTATGAATTCCCTGAAATTTATTTATGTCATAAAGGAAGGTGACCAGGGTAAATGTCATATGACCCAAGTTCCATGAAAATTGAATCAGTCCAGGCAGTCTAGGAACCTAATATAATCATTAATGGCTCATGGAGTTAGCTGAATTCAGCCAGCTCTCCTCAAAAGTTATTTTTCCAGATATGCATCAAACTCTGACTTTGTGGGACATAAGAGTAAGTCCGGGACTCTAAAGAAACCCCATGCTTTAAGTTAATAAAAAGAGTATTGTTACTCATTCCTATTGGATTCTCATGGTTTCTTCCCAATCATAGTGCTTTCTGGACACAACTGCAGTGCCCCTATGACCCTTAGATCTTTTCTTGATGTGTTCACAGATGAGCCAGGCATACTATAACTGCAGATGGTTTCTCCCACTTCCTTCTGGATTCCAACATGGCTTCCTATTCTATTTCATCCTTTTGGGAACCTGTAACCTTTGACATATATTCCTAAGCTCACTCTCGTGTCATCTGGAAACTTTATGGCATGCTCTCATTCTGTAAAAATTGGGTAATCCTGATTATCCCAGTTTCTAATCAGCTTCTTAAAGAGAGCTAACGCCAGGGTAACCAACGCCTATTTCCTAAACACAGCACACAATTGCTGCTTAGCTTTGCCCACATATGGGCCAGCACATGTGTTTGTCCATGATTATTTGTCTTATGTACTATTCAATAAGTATGTCTTTGTATACACCTATGAATGTGCTTTGGCAGGTGCGGATGTGGGTGTGGGTGTGTAAGTAATCAGGTCAGTCTTGAAGTCCGAATAATGGATGTATGGTATTTTACTTTAATTAGTCTCTGTGCATTGTTAGCCTCAGTTTTCGTCTGCCCTCAAATATCAGAGGAAGAATGAGTTCATTTCCTTGAAGTTTATTAACTGTTACCGAAGGCAGAGAAAATTCCATAAGAGAAGGTTCCACACAGAGCAAGTGGAAGGGGAGCTCTGAGTTGGTAAGAAAAAATGCTTGGAGTGGGGACTTGGAGTGAAGGATGGAAGGGCAGATCTCTCCTTTCTTTTTCCCTCCATTCCCACAAGGATACTGGATTTTCAGTGGGGGTATCCTGCTCAGCATTCCCTCTCCAAAATGGAACCAGAGAGGGGAAACTTGATACAAAGTAGAGGTAAAAACACCTCACAGCTCCTCTGTTTCTCCATCCAAGGGGATGCCAATATCCACGTTGTAGTCTACAGGCTCCCCAGAGCTCAGCCAGGGAATAGGGGTTCGATTGAAAGAAGGCCTGTTGGAGAGGTTCTGGTTGTAGAGGACTAGGGGTTCACTCAGCAAGGGCCCCAGGTCAAACTTGGGCATCTGGAAGGTCATGCGTTTGGAGGCCTTCTCATATCCACCATAAGGCATTGCTGTCCTGAAAAGGGGACACATTATTTAATTAAAAGCCAGAACAAAAGAAAGAGTTTTGTCAGTGGGATGTTACACTGTTTTGAGGATAGGGAAGTCTGTGAATTCTAGTTGCAGATTGCTTCTGCACTCCTTATTCTTCTTCTCCCTAAGTACTCCATTCCCCCTTCTGGTTTGCTTGTTTCCCCAAAGCTAAAAATGAGAAAAGTAGTCTAGTGTGTACTAGATAGAGAGTCTCATGGATAGTTGTAAGCCAAACCAGTCACATTTTCAGAGAATTTTACCCCAAACACTATAGACTCAAGGGTCTGAGGTCACCTTAAATTATAATGACCCCCCTCAAAACCCCTACCCCACCTTCAGTGGATAGTGCGTGCCCTGGATGAGAGGAATTAACATTTCCTGGAAAATCCAGGCACCTTAGGACCAAATGCAAAAGCACTTCTCTAGGGCTTCCCTGTCCCGTTTTCACACAGTCTAGAGAAGCCCAGTTCCAAAAGGATAGATACTTGAACCTTACTAAAGTAGGGTATAAAGAAATAGAATCTTCAATAGCATAATAACTTGCTGTGGTGCATAATCTATAAAAATTCTGAATCACTATGTTGTACACCTGAAACTAATATAATGTTGTAAGTCAACTATACTTCAATTAAAAAAAGAAAAGAAAAGAAAAATAGAGTTATACTACAAGGACAGTAATGGAATTGTAACCTTGAATGAAGGGAGCCTCAAGAAGCCTTTAAGTGTGTAATATATTATTCCCATTTCACAGTCAAGGCAACCACAGTCAAGGCAACCAAGGCTCAGAAGTAGGGTGACTTTCCCACACCGCTATGAACAGCTATGAACATAACTATGAACTAAAATTCAGATCCTGCCTCCTAGCAAATTTTTCCTTCATCATACCATGCTGTTTCTGAGCTAGAGTGAAAAGACCAAAAGCCTTCAATTGTGGCCCCCAAATTCCTCCCATGCCTCCTCATCCCCCTGAAACATTTGAACCAGTCTCCATTCCAACTAAGGGCATGTTGCCATACACTGGAATGCATCAGGTTCCTTCCACATCCTCCTTACCTGTTGAAGGACTTATACTGAGGGAGATCAGCTTTGGCCCCGTGGGCCAGCAGGTTGATGCCAAGTTCCACTTTTTGCTGGGAGTCAACCCCCATGGCTCTCTCCCATGGGGAAATATAGGTCTTGAACACAGTGATATGTTTTCCTTCTCCACCTGCCTGGTCGTCTGGCAGCCATGGGAGAGAAATAATAATAAGTCAAATAATAGCAGTTAGTAGCCAATGGAAGTTAGTCTCAGAGCCCTGCACTAGAGAAGTTGCTGGGGCCAGGGACCAAAGGTAAAACATCTTGGTAATTGTAGAAGGTTTGTGAAATAATGACAGCCTGGAGTCGGATTTGTGATACAAACTGAAAGGCTAGAAAGGTGACTGAGAGACAAGGCTTCTGGGTGGAATAGACACGTCTCTGTATCCTTATGGACCCAGTCAGGCTATCTCAACAGGCCTCTCCTGCTTCCTACACCCAGTCTAGGCCTCATTCCTGGGTATTTCTCTGCTTTAGAGACCAGACACCTTATTCTTGGGTGAGGATACTTGCCTAGTCCTGTCTCGCCAACCCCTGCAGTGCCAGCAGCTCCTCCTTGGCCAGTCTGGCCCCCAGGACCATCTGTACCCCGATATCCAGACCCAGGGCCCTGATGATGGTGATGCTCGTCAGAGCCATACTGTCCGGCAGAGCCACTTCCCCCTGCCTGGCCTCCACCGCTGCCCTTGCTGTAGGAGAATCCCTGGCCAGCTGTACCCAGCTGTCCCCCAACTGTGGGAAGGAACTTCTGGAAGTGATCCTAAAAAGAAAGGACAAAGTAAGGGGAAGGTTAGCAATGGGTATGGGGAATACCATAGCAAGTAGGAGGTGATCAGAGACAATGGACAACCAGAAGACACTGAATCATCTGAGACTCCCCCCTTCAATAGATGGTTAGCAGATAGCCTGACTGAGAGAAATTAAACTCTCCTTAAGGGATACAACCCCTATGGCTCAGTTCGAATTACATCTAGGATGGGGGCAACTCATTCTCCAAAATCCCCTTTCCCTCCTTACCAAGGCAAAGAGGACCAAGAGTTCTGCTCAACTTAGGTTTGAGAGATTGGGGCTGGCATGGAGAACCCAGCCTCAAGTTAAAGAACTACAGAGATCTCTGCTCCTCCCCTGCATCTTGTCTAACAGATAAGTCTCTTCTCTCTCTTCCTCTTCCTCTCCCTTTCTCCTCTTGGTGCCTGTTGGACCAGGACTTCCTGACAGTGAAACTGTAGTGGGTAGGGGGAAGGGAAGCCCAAAGGGCAACACTGGATCCATCCCCAAAGCCTAAAAATAACCCTGCCAACTCCTTCAGGAGGCTCTCCTGGCCACCCACCGAACACACCCCCATGCTCCACCCAGTGTAACCAGACACAGGCAGGGGGGAGGGCTTTTGGCCTCCTAAAGTTAGATATGACCGGCTCAGCATTTTTATTCAGCTCCTACATACGGGCAAATGGCAGATACTCCTGCCCCTGGCCCCATGTAGGCATCTATTTTCACTCTCCCCTGGCTGCCCAGGAAAGGTGGAGGGGGAAGAAAGGAAATGGAAACGATCCCCTCCTTCTCAGCTGAAATATCTTGTGCCTGGTCCCTCTCCAATCTCTACTTCTCTTCGGAGAATGATCCTGACTAGGAGACGTAGGACCTTAAAGCATGGTTTCGGTCCCCACATCTGTGGTGCTTACACTGACCCTTTAGATAAAAGAATGGCTCAAGAAGAGATGGTTATAAAAATTCACTTACCTCTTTCTACGGTTGCCAGATTTTGCAAAAAGAAAAAATCACAGGACACCAGTTAAATTTGAATTTCAGATACACAATAATACTTTTTAAGTATAAATATGCCTAAGTATTGCATGGGACATATTTAGATATGAGAGTATTCATCATGTACCTGAAATTCAAATTTAACTCGGTGTCCTGTATTTTTTAATTTAATTTTCATGTCCCAAATATTTCATGGGACATACTTATATTAAAAAATTATTGTGTATCTGAAATTCAAATTTAACTAAGTGTCTTCAATTTTTTTTTTTTTTTTTTTTTGCCATGCTGCGTGGCTTGCAGGATCTTAGTTCCCCAACCAGGGATCGAACCCAGGCCCCTGGCAGTGAGAGCACCGGACCACTGGACCACCAGGGAATTCCCTAAGTGTCTTCAATTAAAAAAAAAAAAACTTATGTCCCAAATATTGCATGGGACATACTTTACTAAAAAATTATCTGTGTATATCTCAACTTTATTTTTTTAATTGAAGTAGCATTGCTTTACAATATTATATTAGTTTCATGTATACAACATAGTGATGCAATATTCTTATAGACCATACTCCATTTAAAGGTATTATGAAATATGGGCTTTATTTACTGTGCCTACAATATATCCTCAGTAGCTTATTTAGTGTGTATCTCAACTTTAAAATATAGGGCTGGGCATCCTGTGTTTTATCTGGTAATCCTATCTTTAATACTTAACCATACTGGGAAGGAGTTTTCTCGTTGAAGGTGTGGGCTCCCCACCCTGCCTCACCAGCTCTAAGATACAGATTTAGTTTCAGAGGTGGGCTGTAATTCACCCTGGAGCTATTGGGGGCTCGCTGTATCTGGGGGGTTAATGAGCTTATAAATTAGCTGGGAGGGGAGGTTGGTCATATTTTAGAGACTTGGGCGGGGCCTACCAAGAAGCTGTCAAAAGAGGCACGAGGCTTTCAGAGTAGTAAAGTTCTGAACTCACCATTGAGCTGTCAGAGAAGACATCAGGGTGGTTTTCATAGATAAATTTCTCCACCCGCATCTGCCGCAGTTTGAACATCTTGGAGCCCCGGTTAGTGAGTAGCGACAGCTCCTCCAACATCACATCCCTTGGGACGCTGATCTTCTTGCCCAGGTTCAGGCCTGAGCTCTCCTGTCCACCTTTCAGGGAGGTGGGGAGGCAGAGGCAAGGGAAAGAGGAAAGTAGGGTTTTCTAGCTCCAAATGAAGCTGCCATCCACAACTAATTAAGTGTGTGTGTCCCAGCAGAGATCACTGAGGGAAGCAGATGCTGTCTGTGATGTCTGATCAAATTCTATCTAGTTTATGAGGGATTTTGATTTCCTGGGTTTGGAGTTGGAGAGAATGTATGGGAAATGGGGTGCAGAGTGAGACAGTGGGGATACTAGAATGGGGTGAAGACGGTGAATGGGGTAAAAGGTATGGGGTACAGGGCAAAAGAGTAAAGAAACATTATAGATGGAGGTCATTGGGGAAACTGTAGCACGGGGGAAAGCCCAAAGCCACCTCTAAATATATACTCCTATCTTAACTCCTTTGCCTTCTCTTCCCCTCAGTAAACTGGCTGCAAACGGCTTCTAGGTATTGATTGGGAGAGCTCTTCACATGCTGTACTCCTACCACCCCCAGGAAAAATGCCTGAGCAATTTTCCATTTTAAGTGCCTATACGAGGCTCCTTAGCTCTGGGGAAAGAAGTAAGGAAATTAACCATTTATTGAGACCTTACTCTGTGCCAGTCTCCATCATACATATTTTCTTCTCAAACATACCTCACTGACCTGTGGGTCCTGTTGTCTTGGACCTGTGCTGGGTAACATGGCATGGGTGTTATTGTCTCAGATTACAAGGTGAGAAGGGTGGAAGGGTGAGTAGTCAGTGTTGAATTCTTTCTTCCTTTCCCCCCTTCCCCCCACCCCTGCAAACCTCACCCCCACCCCAAATTCCTCTTGTCTCTCCTTATCTCTTCGCCTTAAGACACATATAACCTTATGATACTTCTGGGGCTCATGGGCCAGAGATACTCTCAATAAGAAGTCCCACACTAGGTAGGTGCAAACATGCCATACCTCCAGTGAGTTCCATGATCAGCTTGCTGGATTTCCGCTTCTTGTTGGGGGCAGGGGTCCCTGAGAGTGGCATTGTGGAGGTGGATGGAGCCTGGATAGGGTGGGAAGGAGGAGGTGAAAGATGGACAGGGACTGCGGTGAGTGTCTACAGTAAGGCACTGCTTAAGGACTTCAGGGAGCAAAATTTCATTAGATTTTTTAAAAGAAGTACATATTTCTCTAAAAGGTGAAAAACCATTGCTTTAGGGCTTCTCTTCTTGGGAAGCAGGGCAGAAAGTATAGAGGCACCCCTTGCCCCTGCCTTCTACCAACCTCTTTTCAGCTGTTTTACATAGAGCTGTTGCCGGTCTTAGGAACACAATATGTGTTAGGAGGGCCTGGGGGTAAAACAAACACATTACTTACAGGTCAGGTAATGCACCCAGGTTTCATTGGTTTGGCATGACTTGAAGCTTTTATTTGTACGGGGCTCCCAGACTGGGATTATCATTGCAAACTCTGGCCTCTCAGTCTTCCCCAAGCCCCAGAGTGGGGTTGGGGGGGGGTGGAGCAGAAAAAATGTTCTGCCAGGGTTGAGGAGATCCAGCCAGAAACATTCTCCATAGGATGGAGAGGTTATTGCCCCTCCACCGGGCCAGCTGGATCATGGCCTGGGAGGTGACAGCAGTGCTCCCACTCAGTTTCAGTCACTCCCCACCCCCCAGACCTGGAGTGGAGAGGGAGGTCAATCTTGATGCATGTCAATTCAGCAATATCATAGCAGTGGGGAATTCAGGGAGGACAGGAACATAATCATAGGATCTGGCAGTGGAGGGGGACAAGCTGGGAAAAGATACAGATTCCAGCCCCTCCTTAACAGAAGTTGGCACTCAGCGAAATGTCTTCTGCTGAGTCCTGTCTCACAGCACATCTGCGATTCTACTAGCTTAGTGGGGTCTGCTGAGGCCAGAGTCCAGGAACTGCTAAATAGATTCTCCCCATACCTCTCTCAGCCCCAACTAGGTTCTTGTTTTCCATCCAGCCTCTCAGACCCCCTTCTCATTCCTCCAGTGCCACCCCAAAATCTCCAATCCCCCCACCCTCTTGGGCCCTTCTCCTTCCAACTCTCTGTGGCTCCCCTGAACTGGACAACTGGGAACTGAGTACAGATGGAGGAGGGAGGAGCTCCCCCCAGGATTAAGGGTCACTATTACAGACACAGACACAGCAGTCAGCAGAGTGGGCTCCAGCCCCTCTGACTATAAAGCTGGAGACTTACCGGCTGCTCAAGCGGTGGTCAGCTCTCCCTGGGGTCCAGCAGCTTTGGAGGACTGTGCTGCTGTGACTAGAGAACCCGAGCTGGGCAGGCGTGGGGGCAGCACTGGCAGTGGGGGAGGGAGGGTGGTTATTAATAGAGACGATGAGCGCAAGCAGCTCAAATGGCACAGGGGTACTGAGACCCTGGAACCAAGATCCCATCCTCCTTGCCCAGAGGCTCAGGAAGGGGAGGAAAGTCCTTTGGAATTCTCTCACTAAGCTGTCTGAGCCAAGGATCAGTCTACCCAGGGACTCCTCTTCTTTGGCACCTCGAGGCTGAGATCCAAAGAAGCACTCAGGGAGAAAGTGAAAACTGAGAGGGAGAGAGGAAGCAGGCAGCAAGTGGTGAATAAGAATTCGGAGTGGGAAAGTGAGAACCAGGAGAATGTGTCTGGAGAGCCATTCGGAGACAATCCAGGCTGGAGCTGGAGGGACATGTGGGTGAATTTTGGGGGTGGGAGGGTTTAAGATGCTATGTTTTGGGAAGGAATTTCTGTTCACAATGGAACTGCCCTTTGAAAGTTCCTGGATAGGCTGGTCTTTCCTTTGGGAGGGCCAGATTTTGGCAGGATAAGGGACCAAATTAACCAAATCCAGTAGTTAGGCTATCAGGGATGATGTGGGAGAAGACTTGACCAGTTTCTGCCTTTTCATCCCCATTTGCTGTTCGGGTGCTCAGTTTAGCCTGCTCTGCCAGATAGATGTCACTTTTTTTTTAAATTTATTAATTAATTTATTTATTTTTGGCTGCATTGGGTCTTCGTTGCTGCACGCGGGCTTTAGTTGCGGCGAGTGGGGGCTACTTTTTGTTGTGGTGCGCGGGCTTCTCATTGCGGTGGCTTCTCTTGCTGCGGAGCACAGGCTCTAGGTGCGCAGGCTTCAGTGGTTATGGCTCGCGGGCCTAGAGCACAGGCTCAGTAGTTGTGGTGCACGGGCTTAGCTGCTCCGTGGTGTGTGGGATCTTCCAGGACCAGGGATCGAACCCGTGTCCCCTGCATTGACAGGCAGATTCTTAACCACTGAGGCCGCCACCAGGGAAGTCCCAGATGTCACTTCTACCTGAAGGGGTACACGTAGGCTTCTGACCTGCCAGGGCTTTACTCTCTGAGGCTCCTACTTGGGATTTTCTTCAAAGGGAGCACACACCCCATAGGATCTGGACTGTCCCATTCACACTGGTCTAGAGAAGCCTCTGGGAAAGGGCACAAGCTTGAGAGCCCCCTCCAGGGAAACCTGTCATTTGCCCGGCACCTTCCTCGGTAGCTGCGTGAACATCCTGGATCCTTCTCCATCTTCTGCTCAGGTTTTGTAACCAGCTGCTGTACCTCTGCTGTATCCACCACCCTGTTGTGGCTGCCTTAGGAAGTGGCTTTTGTAGTCCCCAGAATACCTTTCTGTCCCTCTGTGAGCTACCCACTCTTCCTGACCATGTCCTTTTCCCATCCTGAACTTTATAGGTTCAGGTTAGGGGCTGAAAGTTCGCCCTGCTCCCCTCTACTTGGCCTCTGCCCAGACCAGTTTAGCCTCCAGATTCCTCATCTTTTGTCCTTTTTCTCCATTCTCTCCTAACCCAAAGAAGCAATTAGATGAAAAAACATAAATAGCAAAAGGTGATTTCGTCATCATTACCATCCTCCCCTCAAAAACTAACCAAAATTTTGGTCTCTTATGATTGAGTACCTAAAACTACCTAGTGAATGAAGACAGAATATTTAGCCTAGGCTCTCTGAGCCCTTCCTTTGAAATTCTGAGAGGCTGCATATTTGGGAGAATCAGGGTCAAGGGCCTGGTTATTGGCAAAAATCTGCCCCCTGCTGGTAAAACTGGGGCAACAGAACTTCCTCTTCTCAGAAGTCTAATTCTAGCCGCCTTTCAGTGCCTTCTCTTTATTAGTCTCAATCCACGCTGATCCACCCTCTCTCTCCTTCTTCCCTCTCTCACCCCACCTTCAACTTCAGCCATTGCTTTCCCTTCATTTCCTCCAGGGTGTTGGGAAAGCAGGGCCTTTCCAAATTGTCTAGGTTCTGTAAGCTGAGGCCTCATCTGAGAAGTATGGAGCAGGGGATGGAGAAGGGGAGAATCTGGAGAGAGAGAACTGGGGGAGTGATGGAGGTGGCTACACTGGATTAGGACAGAATTGGTAGAGAAGAGCAAAAGACCAGGGGGTGAAGGGCAAAACAGTAAAAAATAGGAGGGTAGGAACTGAGAAAGAGATCAGGAATCAGGAGATCAGGGGTATGAATTAGAGAAGATGAAGGGGAGACCAGGATTTAGGTATAAAACTAGAAGAGATGACAACAACAGAAGATATGGAGCATAAGTTTATTCTTGTGCACAAACCAAAGTACTGTGACTCACACTCAATATGCAAAGGAAATTATCAATTTCCAGATCAAGCAGCAAGCGTGACTGGTGGTGGTCATGGTGAGAGGGGAGCCCATATCCCTCTAGGATCAGAGATCAGGACCTAAGCTGGAAAGAAATAAGAACTAGGGTTTGAGGGATGGGGTAGAACTAAAAAGAGGTTTTGGCTCTGGGTGTTTCCCTGCCCTTTCTCAGGTAGTTATGACAAGCTGCAGAAGACAGAGGGACAGATTCAAAGGAGGTAGCACAGATACCTGTCTTTCAACACTCAGCACACACTCTCACATCCCTCCACCATCATCCCCCTTCACTCTAACAAATACATTCTTCTCCCTCAAATTTCTCCCCAATTCCCCTTTTGTGTACATGATTGGTTTCTTATTATCCAATTTTACTCTCTACCAACACTGTAGTCTCCCTCACCATGCTTCTCTCTGAGGCTCGATCAATTTCATTCATTTCTGTTCTGCTCCTGGTTTCTACCTCACTTTCCACATCATGGTTCTTTTCTCCTTTCTGTCTTAAGTTCATGAGACAATGAAGCCAATGATTTGTTCATTCTCAGAGGACATTTTCTTTCTTTCTTTTCACTTCTTGGATGCTTTGTTGCTCAGCATGGGCCTCTCCAGTTGCTAACTTTCTGAAATCCCAAGGAACAGAATTCTTAGTTCTACTCCTGGTCTAGCTGGTATAACTCAACCCATACAAACTGCCCTGGTCCTTCGGGTCTCCTCATACTCTATGAATTTCACCAGATGCTCTACACCTGCTACAGATGATGATCTTTAACTCTAATGAGTCTCTTTCTCCCCACCAGACATTCTATGTGAGGATAACTGACTCTTCTTTCATTAGTGCAAGGGTAAGACCCAGATTGGGTCTTTATTTAGACGGCTCCTCTTACTCTTGCCTCAGACAGAAGAGCA
Source organism: Tursiops truncatus (assembly GCF_011762595.2). Lineage (NCBI taxonomy): Eukaryota > Metazoa > Chordata > Mammalia > Artiodactyla > Delphinidae > Tursiops > Tursiops truncatus. Next base: position 58,575,625 of record NC_047049.1, on the reverse strand, counting down.
CATCTGTGTGCACGCACACACTTGCACACACACACCTAGGAAAATGCCAGACAAGCTTGGGAAAGAAGAGTGAGGAGCAGCAAATGATTTCGTGCAAATAGGGGTCAGTTCAGACCCTTTGCTGCCTGTCTGGTGGTGAGCTTCTTGCCTGAGGTCTCAGTGGTAACTTCTCTGTCTTTCTCATTGACTGTTAAAACAAAGCCCACAGAAAAAAGCACAAATGTAGAGAAATGGAGACTAGTGGAGGAGTGTAGGTGAAGAGACAGAGTTAAAGACAGAGATCCAGGCAAGGAGCTACAAAGAGAAGCACAGACACCAAAGCAAAGATAGTATTATAGGTTGGAAAGCAGCAGGGAGGTTAGGAGTCAGGAGGAAGCTGGGAGATGGGACACCAACTCCAAAACTTTCTCTGGCAGGAGGGAATTTAGCCTGCAAAGGAGGGGTGGTGGGAGCGGGGGCGGGCGGGTTGGGTAGAAGCAACTTTAGGAACTAGCTGTTCCACCTCCCCTTGGTCCTGGGAGCTGTGTCCTGTTCAGTGGTGGCCCGCCCCAGGCCTCCACACATGAGCCTGCCATCCTGTTCTAGTAGCTGAGAACCGGGGCCTGGCTACCTGGAAGCCACAGGAGCTGGGGGAGGTCCCAAGACCCCTGGGAGACTCTGGAGGAGGGGCTGGGCTAAGGACAGGGGCTGAGGCCAGCTCTGCCCTCCAGATGGGCTCATCCAATGTAGTGGCTGCTCGGGGGGCAAGCACAGTGGGTGCCAGGGGCTCTGCAGTGGGCTGGGGCGCTGGAGTCGAAAATCGGCGGATCTCCTGGACTCGGGCAGTTTTGGGAGGCACTGAGGAGGTGGGTCCAGGAGTCGGGGGAACCTCATCAAAACAGAACATGGCACTTTTAAGTTGGTAGGGCTGGTGCCGCATGAAATCCAAAGCCTTAATGCCCTGCTTGGGGGCTGCCCGAGGCCCTTGGGATTGGATCTTACTAGGGAGAGTTCGGGCAGCTTGGGGGAAAAACGGTGAGAGCAGTGGGTTGTAAGCAATTGGAGGTGGGGCACGGATATTGGGTGAATATTTCCAGGAAGGGGGCAGGGAGGGGGTAGGAGAAGGGCTTCTGGGCCGAGGGCCAAGGCCAGGACCAGGTGCTTCCACCACATACCTGTCCGCTCGGCTCTGACGCTTGGCAAACAGCTCCCCACCCCTGCCTTGAAGCCTTGGTGGTTCAGGGATTCCAGCTGAAGGGGCCGCCCCATTCACTAACCCATCGAGGAACCCTCGAGAAGGGGGCTTGGGAGCCACTGGGGGTGGAGTCTTAGGAGTCGTAGGGGGTGGGGTCTTGGGAGCCATTGGAGGCGGGGTTTTAGCTGTCACGTGAGGCAAAGTCTTGTAACTCCTGCCCCCCGGTGGCTGCATGAAGTTGCAGGCTTCAGCCCCGAGGCTCAGGGCATCCTCCTCTGGACAAGATTCCGCACCCCCAGCCCGGGGTTTTTCATCCAGGTTCTGCACCAACGATAGCAGCTCCGGGTTGGGCGAGTTCTTCGTCTCCTCATTTCCCGGCCGAAACATCTGCTTTCGGGTCCCCCGACGCCGGGCCTCCTGGAGGATGCCGGTGCGAGCAGCTGGCACGGAGATGCGCTTCTCTCGAGCGCTGGAGGGCTCAGGGGCTGCGGGGCCAGGGGCGGGGGCCTCTGGGCGTGCAGCAGGTCGCAGAGGCGCCGATAGGAAGATAGAAGCGGTGGAGGTCATGGCAGCTCCGCTAGCGGGGGCGGGGGGCTCTGGGGCTCCGCCTGGCGTAACAGGACGATTGGGGGCTGGGATGTATAGGGAGCTGGTGGCCGTCACGGGGCCGGAGGAGCGTGGGGTGCTGGTAGAACCGGGGGTTGACACGTGGCTGGGAACCCCTGAAGAGAAGCTGGGCAGAGGAGTGGTCCCCTGCGGAGAGGACAGGAAAGGCGGTGGGACGGCGCTGAGGCCTCCCAGGCTGTCATTTGCCCTTTTGGGAGCCAGGGGCCGGAAAATAACCGAGGTGGTACCTGGCCGCTGCCCTTGTAAGCCCGGAGTAAACGGCCTGGCTGACCGGTTAAAGATGCTTGGAGCTGGGGTAGAGGCTCCACTGCTAGGGAGGAAAGGTCTGGGGCTGGCTGCAGGGGCCGGCGAAGGGCTGGATGGGAGCACAGCCGCCTCTGGCGGAGCGCTTTGTGCCCGAGGTGGTGACTGCAGGCCCTGCCCGTTGAGCGTGGCGGCTGGACCATCCCCGGCCGGCTCCTGAGTGCTAGAGTCTGCGCGCTGGCGCTGCTGTTCAAAGAGTTGGGCCCCTCGCCCAGAGGCCTCACTCAGCTGCCCTCCCAGCCCCGGGCCCTGGCCCTCTGCTGCGCCTGAGCTCGGCCTGGCCAGCTCCATGTCCAGGTAGGGGCTGTCCCAGTCGGACTGGTTGGTGAGGCTGCGGGCGTCGGAGAAGGCCTCTTCGTCCAGCTCAGACTCACTAGTTGGAGGGACGCCGTCCTCCTCCCCAGCGCCTGTCCCCGCGGCAGCCCCAAAGCTCACTAGGGTGTACTTCTTGGCTCTCTGCCGACGTTTCTTAAACATCAATACCCCCTTCGAGTGGGGGTTGGGGGCTGCGGTTAGCAGGGATGCAATCGTCCGGCATTTGGTCTTGGCCTCCTTCACACTTCTCTCTTGGAGGCTCTCTGCCCTTTGCAGTTCTGGGGAGAGGAGGAGGGAATGGTCAGGGAGCATCTTCTGTTCCCCAAGGCTCTCACCCGCCCCCCCACCCCCTCCCCCCACCAGCCAGCTCCCTCAGGCCTCCCACCTCTGGTCTTCTCACTGGCCTGACCCACAAGGTCTCTCCTGCCTTTGGCAAAGTCCTCTAACTTGGGGCCAGAGTGGAGGTGAAAGGTGAAACCAAGGACAGTGAAGGGAAGGCAGAGGGTAGTTGGCTGCCCTGACACCACTCTGACCACAGCTCTCCTCCTATCCTCTCTTCCCTCCTGTCTTTCAGGAGATTGCTCTTACCCACACCACACGCATGCCTCCCCTGCTTCCCTCCATTCCTGGCTGGCAATGTGAGGCTGGGGTAGAAGGGGGTTTACTTCCCATGGCAGGCAAGGACATGAAGCAGGTCCCACGGTAAGAAAAAATAAGAAGGGGCACTTTTCTCCCACCAAAGAGACCCTATTGGGGGACTTCTCAGAAAGTTTGGGACTTATCCCCTCTTCCTACCCCTTACCCTATAATAAGGACACAAAGGATCCTTAGCAATGAGGATCTTCATTCATAATTCCACTATCATCGTGTGATCCACGTCATATACATTCATAGAAATAACTCCCACCACACATCACTTCAACAAGGATATGGCTCTAGGGAGAGGTGGCTATGGGCATATTTTCTCATCTGTACTTTTCTCTCACATCCCCATATACTCTAGCTTATATACATCCTAGTTCATATACACATGTATAAATACACGTGTCCACACAAAAACATACATGCATACTCAAGGTGGCCCTTCTTCCCAGAATTCCCCTAGCAGAGACACTGTCACTAACAGTTGGGACAAAATTTAAGTGCCTTCTAAATCCAAGGTGCTCCTCTGTGCCTCAAACCCCTGCTACTCACAGGCAGGGATGGCTTCAGATCTGAGATGCAGGAAAAGCCAGAGTGCTGCTCTCCAAGGAAAGCTTCCAGATCTTTAGGATATCTCAAAGTCACCGGTTGATACAGTCTCCTTTCCCCCAAGCTGAGGGTGGGAGTGGGGTGGGCTTCTTTGACAGAGCTGCCCCCTATTTTCCAAGCCTTCTGGGTAGAGAGCTCAGGTAGACACTACCAGGCAGGCACGCAAGCACTGTGTGCTAAGGGGAGCCAGGACAGGGTTTCCCGTGCCACGTGGGGCCTGGGAGGTGGAGCCAGGAAATGGGAACGCTGCCCTGCTGCTAGGACCCTGACTCGGACACAGATACTCTCCGATCCATGATCCCCAGTTCCTCCTGAAAAATTCTTGAAATTCCATCTACTTTCCACTCAAGATATCAAAGCTCCCTTCTGATTAGGGCTCTCATTCCACCTATTCCAACGTTCATAGCACACAATAGTACTGTGGACTAGAGATAGGCACTGGAGTCATAGTTTAGTTCAGATTTTTGGTTCTTGGGAGAGTTACTTCATCTCACTGAAGTTCAGTTTCCTCATCTGTAAAGAAGGATGATAACATAATGTCTACCTCATAGGGTTGCTATGAGGTTTAAGTGAGATAATGTAGGTAAATTTAGCATTTAACCTAAGCCCCACTGTGAGTAATTATTACTATCAAAGCTTTCTTGACACTAGCTGCACATGTATCCAGACACTTTCTTGTTCACTCATATCTTCTCCCACGGACTCCCACATACGTGCTTTCATGTATTCATAGATTACTCACACTTCTCTCTCACACATACACCCTCTCTCCATGAGTTTTCCATAGCTCATGTGGTCACAAACCCCTTTGACATGTGACCATAGCATCAGCCCATTCTGAGAAAAGGGCAGTGAAACTCTTAAGAAAAGAAGGAAGAGGAAGGAAAAAAGGAGGAGGGGGTAAGGGAGTAAGACCTTTCCCAAAGACCTCCCTTCCCAAACTGTTGACGTAGTCCCCTCCATTCTAGATTCCAGAACTCTCTTGGCTGTGGGAGGGTAGTACCTGCGTAGAACGGGTCCTGGAGCTCAGGAACTGGGCTTGGGGCTTTGTCGCAACTGGCTTGGCTGAGAGGCTCTTGGCTGATGGGCTCAAAAGTCTCCATGCCGAGAAAGGCAGTGTTGGCTGGAGCAGAACCAGTTTGAGGCACCCCCCACGCCTTTTAAAGCCCCTTTGTCTTATCCCCAGAGCTGGTAGCTGAATGAGCTCACTGTGCTATTTTTGGAGCCTGGCCCCCCTCCCTTCTCTGGGCTGCCCCACAAGCCCTGGTATGATGGACATGGGCACCTGCCTACCCTTCCCCCTACCCCACCACACTGGACAATGAGGTCTGCTTGGCTAAAAATATCCCTGAGCCACTCACTAACTACAGTCTCACCCAGCATGATGGGGAAGGGAGAGGGTGCTAAAATGAGAATTGGAGATAAGCATGAGATCGTGGGTGTGCATCTGGAATTTCTTTGTGGGACATGGGACACTCTCAGGGATGTCTGATGGTAAAATGTCACGTCCTTAGCCTCTATTCCAGACTTAGAGGCACAAAATTCTATGGATCAGGAATCAGAATAGTGGAGGGGAGGAACGAGAGATGAGAACTAGAGGGGTAACCCTGAGATTTCCAAGGTGACAAGAAAGGTCTCTAGAGGAGGGGTATGGGAGGCATAGGACAGGGAGAAAGTTCACTCTTAGACTTTGTTCTGTAGCTCACATCAAAAATAGTAAAGAGGGCTTCCCTGGTGGTGCAGTGGTGATGCAGGGGACAGGGGTTCATGCCCCGGTCTAGGAAGATCCCACATGCCGCGGAGCGGCTGGGCCCGTGAGCCATGGCCACCGAGCCTGCGCGTCTGGAGCCTGTGCTCCGCATCTTAGGGCCTACATTCTCGCCTAAGATAAGAAGCCAAAGATCCCTCCCACCACCACTTCCTAGAGATCTCATGACTATTCCATAGCCTCCCAGTCCCCAGGAATCCTAATGGAACTAGCAATGTCAAAGGTAGCTCTGATGCTATGCCTTCAATTAACACTGAAGAGTCCCTGTATCCCTGTCCTGCTTCCAAATACTCCCCTGACCCATGTCTGCACTCTGCCCTCACCCCGTCTGACACCTAGCAAAATCATAGCAACGACAAGCAAACCCTTCATCAATTCATGTCCCTTTCCAACTTCCCTACTTATCCTGTTCCTGGGTTGGGTTGAGCCCCCTGTACTTTTTTGTCACGCTAGTTCAAACAGCAAAACTAATGGGGATCGTGAGAATAATTATTTTCCCCTCCTATCCATTACTCTTCTCCACCTGTCCCCAGGACTGTATCCAAGGGAAGCATAAGGTAGGTGGAATGTATGGTTATGGAGTGTTAGATTTAGGGCTCAGATTGAAGGATCCTGACTAAGGAAAAGGAGTTCAGGCACTCACTGGCTTGTTTGGCCTTCTGAGTATAGGTGGTAGTCAGATCTTCTGCCACTGGGTGGGGAACAGGCCCCACCATAGGGATGAGATGAGGGCCAGGCCGGAGGGGGCCATGGGGCAACAGCAGGGCCTCAGCCGGGGGTGGCTGAAGGGTTGTCCCGTCCTCCCAAGATGGGGAGCTCACGCGGCTGTCATCCTGGCTGGGAGGGCCAAGGACACCAGGTGCTGGCTCTGCGGGGCTGTCAGACAGGTAGACCTCGTCAGGTGGGGCTCCTGGAGGGGTGGGCCTTGTTGGGCCTCGGCGGCGGGGTCGGCGGGTCTTTTCCTGGGTGGCTGGGCCATCAGCATCACTGTCTGTCTCTCCATAGTAAGCCTCACTGTCAGGGGGAGAGAGGAGGCTCCCAGGCAGGAGAGGCTGGGGAACTGGAGCACCAGGGGGCTCAGGACTCAGCAGAGACAAGGGTGACAGTGCCTGAAGCTCACCAGGGGATGGAGATCGCACAGGCCCCTCGTCCTCTACCCTGGATGGAAAAGATGACAGAACTTGAGAAATGAGCTGGATGACTGAGAGCTAGAGAGATCTGGAGGAGATGGGAGAAGGATGTAAGGGGAGAGAGGGGACTGGCATGTAGGTGAAATGGATGGGCTGGGAAGAGTGGAGATCTGAAAATGAACTGGTAGGCAAATCTGCTTGGCAGGCTTTGACTGGAAGTGGGTTTAAAGAGAGATGTGACGATAAATAGACAGGCAAAGGGCCTAAATAGGCCCACGCACCCACATTCAAGTGCTTTGGGAGGCATACACAAACATCTATACTCCAGCACAGATACACAAGCAGAAATGGGTACTTGTCAGTAGCTGAAGTCAGGCTAGTGAGACATAGAGCTGAGACAGGCAATGGAAGCCCTGGACTAGGGGGATGGGTGTAGGCTGGGGTGGGAGGGGTCCATACCGCCTGACGGTGAGGACAAGCTGATTCCCTGAGTCATCGATGAGGCTCATGGCTCTGGCATGAGAGAGGCTGGTGCAGGAAACCCCATTGACGGCCAAAAGCTGATCCCTTTCCCGGAGTCCTGCTCTGCCAGCCTGGCTCCGTCTTCGGATCTGAGAAGGTGTTGGAGGAGAGACTGTAGGTGAGGGAGGGCTCCAAGGGGGGAATAGAATGAAAGGAGTTAGGACAGGAGGGACCAGTGTGTGGATGGAATTTTACTTTACAGGGTAAGAAAGGATGGGGAGGGACAAGGGGTGACAGTTAAGGGGGGTCAATCTAGACGGAAGAAGGTACAGATTTGAGAGAATAACACATTCTTTAAAGGGAGGTAGGGTAATCACTGAATGAAAAAGACGGGGAAAACTGCAAGGGGGGACGGGACGTTCTATTGTAGAAATGGTGGTTATCCCCTCAGGATTTTCCTCCAGAGGAAATATCTATACTAGCCAACAGTTCTCTTCTAGTCCTTGGAGTCCTAGGCACCATTATCTACACAGTCAAGATTTTAGAACAGTACTCCAGATTGGAGGGAGTCCAGCAGATTCTGAGGGATTGCGATTGTGTATGTATAGGTGTGCCGGGTGTGCACACACATGTACATATGTTAAAGTAATAATAGTAATAGTGGCGATACATTTAGTGCTTACTAAATGTTAGGCACAGTGCCAAGCACTCTACGTGTTTTATTGAATTTAATCCTTAGAAGTTAGCACCTATGGAGTAGGTACTATCATTACCTACATTTTATAGTTGAGAAAATTAAACCTGTGCTATGAAACCAAAATGGTAACAACTTCATCTGACAGATCATATCTTGCCATAACCCTCCTAGCCTTAAAAAAAGTCTTGCCTAGTGAGAGAAGGGATCTGGCATAGCGAAAGAGGAGGACTGAAGGCTGGGGCAGGGGCAGGGCAGGGCTGGGCTGGGCTGGGCTGCGTGAGAACCTCAGATCATCACATACCAATTTAGTTAGAGAGAAATGACAACCTTCCCTACATTCCTGGAGTTTGGAGTAGAGGCACAGACCCAGGAGAGCAAAGACTGGATGGCCAGCCCTGAGCCTCTGTTGCCAGCCCTGGACCTCTGCTTCTATGAAATTGAGGCACAGTCTTCCTTTTTCTCTGCTCCCAGAAACCAGGAATTCCCTTTTCTAATAGCCCCCCACAAGAAGGCTGTGCTCAGACACTGCTCCCCCCGTCAGATCTGAGCATGCTTCCTCGACCATCTACCCACCCCCACTCCACTTCTTCACAGCCTCCCACTTCTCCCCCCACAGGCCACCACATGACTCTTCCCAAGTTCCCTTGGGTTCCCCTTTCCCTGAAACCTCAATATAGGCTCCCTTACCTTGGATACCTGTAAAGGTTTCCTCTGCTCGGCCCCCCCCTGAAGTCGGAAGCCCCAGGGGGCTCCCCCAGACAGTGTGACCAGCACCTCCTCCTCAGCACCCATCTCTCAGCTTGGCCTATGGCCTTCGGAGTTTGGACAGTGTCCCAGGGAGAGAAGTCGAGGTGCTGGTACCCCGTCCGGCCTGTCTGGCTGTCCTGCTTCTGCTGCCCTAGGCCTTCCACCCCACACCACACACCACAGGCAGGCAACTTGGCCCTGAGATCAGTACAGTCCAGCACACATGTCCTGTCAATCGAAGCTGTGCTCAAAATAGTTACCGGCTGTACTCCCCTCCCTCCCCAAGCTGTATTACTCCCAGAGCTAATTATAGTGAAAACTTCTGCCCTCCCCTGTCTCCCATTCTCCTGCATGGGCTTTTTACTCAGGACTCAGAGTACTAGCTCTGTGGGCTCTATAACTAATGTACATCCTTTCAGGGACTGTGCCTTCCCTGATAGGGTCATGGACTAATCCCAACTGCTCTCCTCCAAAGCTTATTTTTAGGTTTCCATTACATGAATGTGCCCTATGTTAAGAGATCTCTTTCTTTTAAAAAACATAATATTATGGTGCTGTAATTATTGAAGGCTACAGAGGTCCCTGGAATAGCTGCTCTGATAGCATGCTAAATGCTGTTTGCCTTGATGTTTGATGTAGTCATAGAAAGCACTTGGAATTTAGAGTCAGAACTGGACTTGGATTCTTGTTCTATCATTTATTAGCTGTATGACCTTGGGCAGTTACTTGACCTCATCAGTGAAAAGAGTATCTAAATATCCATTCATTCACTATTCAAACATTTATTGAGTGCTAGCTACATGTAAGCCATTGTGCTATACCAGTGGCTTTCAATTAACCCTGCATATTGGAATCAATTAAGTGCATGTTGGAATCACCTGGAAAACTTTTAAAGCTACTGGCTCCCTAAAATAGGACTGTGTATATGATTAGATGATGTGTAATGACATTTTACATATTACATGAATTTATATATTATACATTATACAAATACTTTATACACACACACACACACACACACACACACACACACACACACTCTCCCCCCCCCCCCCTCTCTCTCTCTCTCTCTCTCTCAGGCCCCTCAGCCTTAGGGATTCTAATTTTATTGGCCTAATAGCTGGTATGGCCATTTTATTTTTATTTATTTATTTATTTTGCTATGGCCAGTTTAAAAAGCACTGCAGGTGATTCTAATGTGCAGCCAAGATTGAGAACCAGAGTGGGAATACAGAAACCAATAAAATGCAACGTATCAGCCTCTATTCTCAAGAAACTATGAATTTAAACTCTACTACTTATTAGGAGTGCAACATTAAGCAAGACAGAGGATACCTACTTTCCTATGCTGACGTGTTAAATGGGATAAATTATGCGAAAATACTTCGAAGAGACCCCAGTTTATGGCAATTGCTCAACAAATGTTAGCTGAATTTTGCAAATTACTAATCTAGACTAGTGGGTCTCAATCTTCAGTGTGCAATGGAATTGTCTAGAGGGCCATAGCTTGCTGGGCCGCACCTGCAGAATTTCTGATTCAATATGCCTAGGGTGGGTCTGCAATTTGTAACAGGTTTCACAGGTGAAACTGATACTGTTGATCCCAGGATCACAGTTTGAGAAACACTGACCTCTACTATAAACTCCTGAGGACAGGAAAAATCTGCCTGTTCACTAAAACGTGCTCAATGCCTAATAAAAGATTCCAGCAACGACTAGAAGTGCAAGTTTTTCAATGAATGAACCACTTTGTGCCTCAGAATAACTAAAATTTACTGTGCACAATATGAGAGCAAGAACTTTTCCCCACATTGGTCATAAAATTCTTCACTTAATGTTTTTTTCCCTTTAAATGCTTCCTTTACACCAGTGCTTTTTCCCCATTTCTTTTCTTCCTTATTAAAAAAAAAACTTTTATTTTGAAATGAATTGTACATAATACATATGAACTATTTGAAAATAACAATAATGTAAATATCCATGTGAATATTAAGAAATAGAACACTATTAATATTATTGATGCTCCATTATGTTCCTCCAAATTATACTTTCCTCTTTCCCTCCCCAGAGGTAACCAACAGCCTGAATTTTGTTACTTTGGGGCTTTTTTGTTTGTTTCTTGTTTTTTTGGCCCCAGGCCAGGCTGCTTGCAGGATCTTAGTTGCCAGACAGGGACAGAAACCAAGCCCTCCAGCAGTGAAAGCGTGGAGTCCTAACCGCTTAGACTGCCTGGGACTTCCCACTTTGTTTTTTTTATAGCTTTATCATACGTGTATGTAATTACAAAACCTTAGTTAAATTGATGAAGAACTTTTGTTTGTTCACTACTGTATTCCTGGACCCAAGAACATGGCTTGCAACACAACAATGCTTAAAAAATAATTATTAAATGAAAGGATTATTGAAAGGATTAAATGAGGTTATGTATATTTTAAAAACTCCTACAAATATTAGCTACAATATTGTTATTATTAAATGGTGTAATAATAATTACTCCAGGAACTGTAGCTCTTCCAAAAGGCTGGGGGCATTCTAAGAGTAGAGATTATCAGGCTGTGGCAGTGCTCTGCATCTAAACCAAGGCGCTCTATAAAAACGGTTAACTAATAACGAGTGACCTTTACTGAGCACTTACTACGGTGTCAGGCAATCTTTGTGGCCTAATCCCATACTCTCAACAAGTTTTTAGAAGGGCATTCATATTCTCTTCATTTTACAAATGAAAGAAACTGAGGCCGAGATTAAGTTGCCCTAGCTAGGGAACTGTAGAGCCAGAACTTGAACACATGACCCTAGAAAGCAGAATTAGTGCCCTTTAACGTTACAGGGTTCTAAGGGAATTCCCTGGTGGTCCAATGGTTAGGGCTCTGCACTTCCACTGCCCGGTGCATGGGTTGGATCCCTGGTCAGGGAACTAAGATCCTGCAAGCCCCATGGGTCAGCCAAAATAAATAAATTTTAAAAAGATATATTACATCAGAATAATTATATTTAAAAAAAATTGTACGTCCCGCTCCGCAAATCTCAAGACCGGCAAAGGTCATGGGTGAGAACCTCCAAGACGGAAATCAATGGGGCCAGGGGTCAGCAGGAAATCGCTACAGGACTCTAAATCAGAGGTTTCTAATATGTCATAGGAAGGAGAGTTACTAAACATAGTTCAATCACATCTCAGCTAGTGGGACCATAAGGTTACCAGGACATCTGTGCAAAACAAAAACAAAAACAAAAACGGAAATGCATAAAAAACTGCGGAGCCCCAGGGGGCGGCCATGACGAGAGGGGAAAGTAGCGCATGCGCGGCATCCGGGTTCCTCGGCGCGTACTTACTGCCGACGTGGCAGAAGGAGTGGCCTTGGAGCGTGGGGGTGGAACTTCCGGGGGCGACGCGCCGGCCCCCTCGGAACCGGAAGTGGAGCCTGGGAGCCTTGACGTTAGGAACGAAGTCGAACCTGGATCTGGAGCCGGGTGAGGAGTGGCTTCGGGAGGTTGGTGGGTAGGAAAGCAGAGGAGAGGCCGGGGTATCACTGGCCAGATCGGGGTCCTGTCTGAGAAGGAAGGGAGGGGCCCGGGGGCGGGGCCCGGGGAGAGACCCTCACCTCATGCATCCACAATCCAGAATCAGTCCTAGACCCTCCCTTCTCTTCTCCCGGCCCAGATTCCGGCTCCCGCTTCCTGCCCTGAGCCTGTTGAAGGGCGCAAGACGCTCGATCTCCTACTCAGTGGAAGTCTCTCTCATCGCGGCCCGAGAAGCTGGCTTGGCTTCTCGGTCTTGATCCCCAGCGCTCCCAGCCTCCACAGCTCGACTACTTTCAGAGTTCTAGGAAGCTTGCCCCGCCTCCTGGGTTGTCACCCTCGACTGTCCACCCAGAGTGGAGTTGAAACTTGAGCCTGACTCCAAACTCTTGGGTGTGTTTGAGGGGATTATTTCCTCGAGAAGAAGCTCCTTTCCTACCATCCCCACCCCCACACTGACTTTAGAAAAATAAGAGGAGGAGGACATCTGTCAAGCTTAATGTAGTGACCTGTGTGAGGTTTAGGATTTGGAAGAACAGCTCCTGAGATGGCTTTGAATTTAAAGAGTTCTAGTCCAAGAGCAGCTCAGCTTTTCTGTAGTCAAGATGGCCCTACCTAGCAAAGGGGAGAGGCCCATTGTTCCATTGCAGTAGCTGTGAGCTCTTATGCTTCCTGGGTCCCTTCTGTCTATAGGAGAGTTGGAATGATCAGGCTATGAAGAGTAGATGTGATCAGATAGTCCTGTTCTTGGAAGGACCTTGGAAAGGCTCTCCAATTTATTCCTTTGTTGCTGGGCAAGATTGTAATAATTTTGGTGGTGGCCTAGATTCATTACAAGCATATAAGAGCAGAAACAGGAGTGTTGGAGAAGTGCATTGGGATTTGGAATACTTATAGTCCCCTCTGCTAGAAGGATAAGGTGAATGATCTTTTTCCATGAAATCTAACTTTGCCACTGATCTTTGAACTGTTTCCCTAGGTTATTGTGAGAAGTTTTTGTGCCAGGCCTGCACTCAGTTCTAATCTGATACCTTGCTAGAGTTTTGAGCTGTCCTTTACATTTAGTGATTTTAATACTTCAGTTCTAAGGTCCATACACTTTTTTGGTGGGAAGACTGGGGATGGTGTAACACTTGATTTACTGCAGTTTAGCCAAAGAATGTCATTTTTCTAACCAGTTACTCTAAAATTTGTCTTTTGAGGGGGAGGGAATTTAGCCAATCTGTTTTAGACATGTAGTCTGGGTGATTAAAAATGACTAGCACACTAGAGGGTATTCAATTTTGTGGAATGAATGGATGCTAGAGTGAATGAATGGAAAGTGGGAGCATTGTTTCATTTACCTGTAATATCACAATAGTTTATCAGTGGCAGGACTTCTTGTATGACTAGACACTAGAAATCATACCACTGGGGAATGGAGGCTGCTGCTCCATTCCAATGGGCCTATCTGAGGTTGAAATTTATACCCTCTTGGCAGTGACAAAGCATAGGGTTCAGAGTAACAAAATCCTTACTTTGAGGAGGCAGTCTGTCTGCTGTCTGGGGAAGAAAATTACAAAGATCCTGTAGTAGTGTGAGAATGATTAGGCTGATCACTGCCAGATAAGGTCAGTCCTTTTCTATTTCTACTTCCTACTGTGAATAGTGCTCTCTCTTTAGAAAACTGATTTTGACTAATTTCTCTCTTCTCTCTCATCTAATAGGTGAGACCAAGTCGGGGATGCTCTCATAATGAACGTTAACCAGTCAGCTCCACCTGTGCCGCCGTTTGGGCAGCCCCAGCCTGTCTACCTAGGGCATCATCAATCCAGCTATGGTGGGCAACCAGGGCCCACAACCGCCCCCACTTCCTATGGAGCCTACAATGGCCCAGTACCAGGCTATCAGCAAACCCCTCCCCCAGGTATGTTTCCAAGCTTCCTTTGAGCTGAGGAGGGGAATTAGTAGTCTTCAGGTTGGGTTGTATTGCCCTACCTAAGCTGCCTAAAAGGTTGTGGTGACTGGGATGGAGGAACATGAATCTGGCTCTTGGTCACTGAGAGTCCTGTGGGCAGTCTGCCCTTCCCTGTTTTTTTTTTCCCTTTTGGCCGCATCACGCAGCTTGTAGGATCTTAACACCCTGACCAGGGATCGAAACCAGGCCCACAGCAGTGAAAGTGCCGAGTCCTAACCACTGGACTGCCAGGGAATTCCCACCTTTCCCTGTTTTTTTATAAGGTGACTGTGTCTCTGCCTTAAGACATCTAGTGGGAGCACATCTTCCAGGTTCAATGGCAGTTCACTTCCTTTGGGTGTCACCCTGTGCAGCCTCACCTGGCTGCATTGTTCACAGCTGGATGGAAGGGTTGTGGTCGCAGCTCGTTCAGAGCCTGTGACTAGGATTAATTATTTCTGTTGACCTAAAGTCTCTCTGAAATCACTTGTTTCTCATGTATATTGATAATGCCTCTCATCGGACTCAGTTCTATCTATAAATGACTCTGGGACTTGGGGAACTAGTTCATGGATGAAAAGTGTGATGTTTGTGTGCCTGATTTTTGGTGCCTCTCATATCTTTCTGCTGATATCATTCCTTTTCCTTTGTTTGAGTTTCTTTGGCTTCTTAGATATTGTCTAATATCAGGGAAATAAGAGGAAACCAATCTGGTGCTGCCTTAGGATCAGTGTTTGGCTTTTATGTTACTTTTTCATGAAGAGCAGCTGGTAATCTACAGATTATATTATTCATAGGGGTTTTTTAGAAAATGGTTGACAATTGATCTTTGGTTAGGCTAGCTAAGGACTTAGGTATACCAAATGCTTTATGCTTTTTAAAACAGTAAATTCCATAAAGGGATATGGGAAAAAGAAGGCACCAAGGAGGCATAGGTAAGATTTGGGAAATGATTGAAGTTATGACCATTTAAATTATGACTTTGGAAAAAAAAATTGCGAAGTGGTGAGATTAGGTCTCAGGGCTTTGGAGAGCCTTACTCTGGGATGGGACTTTGGCTGGACAGAGTCCACCTCTGATCTATCAAGTCCTGGCTTATCAAGATGGAGTTTGGCATTGCCCCAAGAGGAAGCTCTGTTATTGAGAGGAAAACATATCTGGTTCTTTGATGGCTAGTGAGCAGGTTCAGATTAATCATATTCCTGTAGGCAGGTTCTATAGTGTCTAATCTCTACTGGGGGCAGAGCAAAAGAAAAACAAAAAAACAATAGTTTGAACAGGGGTCAGCAATATTTCCAAAGTGATATGCCAAGTAACTAATTGCTTTCTTCCTGCATCTCATGTGGGAAGGATGCTTGGGGGGAGTAGAAGTAGCTTTGATGGCAGCTCTGATGAGCAGAAAGGATGGAGTACAGCTTTTGTGATGACATAGTGACAGCAGTAATTGGAGGGCAGGTGACCTGTCCTGACTGAACAGTTGGGCAGGAACAAATTCTCCAACCCGTGGGAATACTTTCCTGAGCCATGTGCTATTGGGAGTGCCAACACTTAGAAATGGCTGAAAAGAAGATGCGTAGGATAAGTAGAATATATGAAGAAGAGGTTGGCAGAATAGTCTTCCTAATATTTATTTATTTATTTTGGCTGCGCCGTGTCTTAGTTGCGGCATGCAGGATCTTCATTGTGGCATGTTTAGTTGTGGCTTGCGGACTCTTAGTTGCGGCATGCATGTGGGATCTAGTTCCCCGAACAGGGATCAAACCCAGGCCCCCTGCATTGGGAGCACAGAGTCTTACCCACTGGACCACCAGGGATGTCCTGAATAGTCTTTCTAAGAGGTGCCTTTCTTTACAACCTAGTTTAGAATGTTACTTGGTCACCTTCTGTGCCACCTTTCTCAAGTATGCTCTAAGTTTCTGAGTTCTGGAGTGGGATCCTTTCCTTTTTTAAAAAAAAATTGTTTATTTATTTATTTATTTTTGGCTGTGTTGGGTCTTTGTTGCTGCACTCAGGCTTTCTCTAGTTGCGGTGAGCAGGGGCTACTCTTCATTGCAGTGCGCGGGCTTCTCATTGCGGTGGCTTCTTTTGTTGCACAGCACGGGCTCTAGGCGCACGGGCTTCAGTAGTTGTGGCTTGACAGCTCTAGAGCACAGGCTCAGTAGTTGTGGCTCACGGGCTTAGTTGCTCCACAGCATGTGGGATCATCCTGGATCAGGGCTCGAACCTGTGTCCCCTGCATTGGCAGGCGGATTCTTAACCACTGTGCCACCAGGGGAGCCCCAGATCTTTTCCTTAAAAGAGTTGACGTTTTGTCTAGGGTAAGAACGTTAGACTGTCCTGGATTGAGTGAGAGTGTATGGTGATCATAGGAAGGCCCTACATTTTTGTGGCTCTGGCTACAGCTTGACCTGTAGTATACCTGTCTAGGAGAGTAGAGGCTCTCTGGCTGGGCATCCATGTTCAGAATCTCCTGTAGCTGGAGTTGCATGTTGATGGTGTCCTTTTCATTACCAAGCTATGGTATTATGCTTGTGATATTGCAGTAAAGGTCTGAGCTTATTGATTCTTGCTTTGCATTCCTTGCTCAGGGTGGAGGAGAAAGTTATTTCCCAATTGCTTAGTTTCTCTTCTTTACCCTCAGGTGTTTCAAGAGCCCCACCTTCTTCAGGGGCACCTCCAGCCTCGACAGCACAGGGCCCTTGTGGCCAGACTGCATATGGCCAGTTTGGACAAGGAGATGTACAGAATGGGCCAAGCTCCACTGTTCAGATGCAGAGGTACGTATTTGTTTTTTTTTTTAACATCTTTATTGGAGTATAATTGCTTTACAGTGGTGTGTTAGTTTCTGCTGTACAACAAAGTGAATCAGCTATACATATACATATATCCCCATTATCTCCTCCCTCTTGCCTCTCCCTCCCACCTTCCCTATCCCATCCCTCTAGGTGGTCACAAAGCACCAAGCTGATCTCCCTGTGCTATGCGGCTGCTTCCCACTAGCTATCTATTTTACATTTGGTAGTGTATATATGTCCATGCCACTCTCTCACTTCGTCCCAGCTTACCCTTCCTCCTCGCCGTGTCCTCAAGTCCATTCAGAGGTACGTATTTGGCTCAACCTAAAATTGGTCTGATGAGACTGGAAGAATTAGGAATGTGTGAGGGCCTGTTTACTTTTCTTTTCTTTTTTTTTTCTTTGCTTTTCTCTTACATCCCTTTTCCTCTTCCCTTCATCTTTTTGTATTTTGTTCTCATTTTTGCAAGTTACAGGTGCTGCTGATGTCCACCCTATGGATTATTGACCCATCTAAGTACCTGGGTTTTTTTCATATTCTTTCTATTTTTGTGAACTTGGGTTTTTTCCTTGACTAGACATATCTATAATCATTGTTATGGTCCTTCTGAGCTTACCCTATGGGAAAAACAGGAGAAAAGAACCTCAGGATTATTTATGTCTCTTCTGACTTCCCCTTTTCCTTTAGATCAGGCACTTAGTAGGACTTATTGGTTAAGTTTGGGTGTGACCAGTTATGAAAGGAAAGATACTCAAAGGAAAACTACGTAAATGATGAAAACTTTGGTGGTGCATGACTCAGTAAACCCCTGTCTTTGCATGGAAGTCCATTAAAGGAGGGCAGTCATCTCTGTTGGAATGCTGTTTGTTTTTTGGTAAACAAAGAATAAAGTATAACTACACATAGGGTATGTGGTAGTGGAAGAGTCACTTAGTGACATTTTTATTAGGTGTCCAGAACATACATTTTTAACATTGAATGTAAGCCCAGAGAAAGAGGCTAGGAAACTCTCCCTAACCCTCTGTGTTGGAAAACTCTGAGAAGCAGTATAGGGAATTCATTAGTTCATTCATCCACTTAAAAATATTTATTTTGTACTACTATGTGTCAGATGTTGTTCTAGAGGTTGGAGATAAAGCATTATCAAACAGATCAAGTCTCTGCCCTCGTGAGCTTATAGTCTCATGGAGTACACAGAAGATAACAAGTAGTCAAATGTAAATAAGAAATTAAACAGGGCTTCCCTGGTGGCGCAGTGGTTGAGAGTCCGCCTGCCGATGCAGGGGACGTGGGTTCGTGCCCCGATCCAGGAAGATCCCACATGCCGCGGAGCGGCTGGGCCCGTGAGCCATGGCCGCTGAGCCTGCATGTCCGGAGCCTGTGTTCCGCAACAGGAGAGGCTACAACAGTGAGAGGCCCGCGTACCGCAAAAAAAAAAAAAAAAAAAAAGAAATAAAACAGAATAAGGATATTGAGAATGAGTAGTGAGGAGGTAGGAAGCCGTTTTAAATACATTGGTCAAGGAAAGCCTCTCTGAAGTGATGTTTGAAACCACAGTGAAATGATGAAGGGAGGTACCCAGAGATCTGGGGGATGAGTGTCTTAGATAGACGGAACAATGGTGCAAAGGCCCTGGTAGAGAAATTAATTTGGTTGATGTGAAGAAGAGCAAGAATGCCAGTGTGTCTAGAGCAGAGTGGAGAGTGGAGGAGATAAAGTAGGTACATAGGCAGGAACCATATCATGTAATGCTTTCTAAGCCATAGTTAGAAGTTTAAATTTGATTTTAGTTGCAGTGGGAAGCCGTTGGAGAGTTTTAAGCTGGAGAGTAACATGTTCCCCATTTATTTGTTTGTTCGCTTATGTGATGGATCTTTTCATTGTAATGTAAAACACATACACAAAAACCATACAAAACAAAGGTATGGCTTGGTAAATTTTCATAAAGTGATTACAATCCAGATCAAGAAATAGAACTCTGCCACGCACCCCTAAAACCCCTTCCATGTGTTCCAGTTCAATCATCGCTCTCTCCCTCCCCCCATAGGTAACCATTATCCTAACTTTTTTTTTTTTTGGCCATGCGGGATCCTGGTTCCCCAGCCAGGATTCGAACGCATGCCCCCTGCAGTGGAAGTGCGGAGCCCTAACTACTGGACCACCAGGGAATTCCCTTCCCTATCCTAACTTTTTTTTCTTTTTTTTTTTTGCGGTATGCAGGCCTCTCACTGTTGTGGCCTCTCCCGTTGCGGAGCACAGGCTCCGGACACGCAGTCTCAGCAGCCATAGCTCACGGGCTTAGCTGCTCCGCGGCATGTGGGATCTTCCCGGACTGGGGCACGAACCCATGTCCCCTGCGTTGGCAGGCGGACTCTCAACCATTGTGCCACCAAGGAAGCCCTATCCTAACTTTTATAGTAGCCACTTTCTTGTGTTTTTTTAAAATAGTTTACATCCAAAGGTACATCCCTAGACACCACAGTTTAGTTTTACCTGTTAAGAAAAAACAACTTGATGTGTCTTTTAAGTCCATAGGTTCCCTTTTTATCTCTTTCTTTTTCTTACTGTTTATCTGTTGAGGACTCCAAGCTAATTGACCTGAAGAGTTTCCCACAGCCTGGATTATCTGGGTTGTATATTCATGTTGCAGTTTAGTATTTTCCTTTTTCCTTTGTATTTCCTGCAAATTGGCAGCTGAATCCAAAGACTGGATCCAGATTTGATCCCTGTGGATAGGATGGAGCAAGATTTTGAAGGCACATAATATCTTTTTTTATATATAAATTTATTTATTTTATTTTATTTATTTATTTATAGCTGCATTGGGTCTTCATTGCTGTGCACCAGCCTTCTCTAGTTGCGGCGAGAGGGGGCTGCTCTTTGTTGCAGTGCGCGGGCTTCTCACTGCGGTGGCTTCTCTTGTGGTGGAGCACGGGCTCAAGGTGCGCGGGCTTCAGTAGTTGTAGCTCACGGGCCCTAGAGCGCAAGCTCAGTAGTTTTGGCGCACAGGCTTAGTTGCTCCGCGGCATGTGGGATCTTCCTGGACCAGGGCTCGAACCCATGTCCCCTGCATTGGCAGGCGGATTCTTAACCACTGTGACACCAAGGAAGCCTGGCACATAGTATCTTTTTTTTTTTTTTTTTTTGCGGTACGTGGGCCTCTCACTGTTGTGGCCTCTCCCATTGCGGAGCACAGGCTCCGGATGCACAGGCTCAGCGGCCATGGCTCACAGGCCCAGCTGCTCCGCGGCATGTGGGATCTTCCTGGACCGGGGCACGAACCCACGTCCCCTGCATTGGCAGGCGGACTCACAACCACTGCACCACCAGGGAAGCCCCACACATAGTATCTTGATGTCTCTCTTTTTATGATGTTACTAGTTGTTGATTCATATGTATGTTAATTCACTGGGTTTACAAAATGGTGATACTCTAATTCTTTTGTTTTCCTCATTTATTTGTTTGAATACCATTTTAGACAGTTCTTGTCATCTGTTATTTGGTTACAGGTTGTGCAATTCATGTAGAATAAATGCTTGACTCTTTACCTTTATTTCCTAGTTTATAGGGAAATGAGTTGGTTCTCAGTTATGTACAAGGTGACCAACTCTTATTTTTAATATCATTATGAATTTATAGTTTTAAACATATTTGATGGGTTTCAAATTACTACAACTATCATCATTATTGGAGTATAAAGTGTCCTGTCTTTGACCAATGTGAGCCTCTTCAAGTTGATTCCTGAGTCCTTTTGACATGACCCTAGTAATCTTTAGGTCTAATGAGATGTTTCATGCTTATCTTGTACATTTATATTCTAGACCAGGAATTACCCAGTTTTCCAAGAAATCCTTTATTTTTTTGGTGAGAAATGTTATTTTGTGACTATAACCTGGGCACTAGGAATGTTCATTGCTGCCTGATTGGTCACTTCCTAGGCCTCTTCAGTGGACGTAGCTAAGAAATACATACCTATATATATTAAAGTTACAATACCTCATTAGTTTAAATACGTACTTTCAGTTCAAATTCAAGACTACAGAACCTTTACTTAACCTCTTCATTATATCTGTATCTCTTTTCTTCCATACCAGGAGTCTTGATTCTCAAGACTGTGGGGATGATGGAATTTGAATATTGGAATATCCCACAGTTTCTCATCTATTTTATCCCTTATTATACACAACAATCTCAGTATAACAATACTTATACTATCACAAATGTGATTAGTAAAAACATTACTTTTTAAAAATTTTGCTTGTGCTCTCCTCATTCTCTAATAATTAAAACAAATATATTTATTTTAAAAAAGAGGTCACTTTGCTGAATTCAAGAGTAGAAGTAGGGAATCCTATGAGGAGGTTATTGCCGGTAGTTCAGGTAAGGGATGATCTTGGCTTGGTTTAGGATGGTAGTGGTAGAGGTGGTAAGAAGCAGTCAGATTTGGGATATATTTTGAAGGTAGAGTCGGTAGGATTAGATGTGAGTTAAGAGAGAAAGAGGAATTCTGGATGTCTTTTAACCTGTTGACTTAAGCAATTTGGTAAATAGTGCTATTTACTGGGATGAAGAATATTTGAGAAGGAGCAGATTTGGGGAGTGAAATGAAGGGTTTTATTTTGTACATTATAGGTTTAAGAAAGCTACCAGCTACCAAGTAGAGGTGCTGAATAGGCAGTTGTATATGGATCTGCAGCTAAGGAATAATGTCAGGACTGGAGATACAAATTTGGGAGTCTTCAGTATAGAGACATTATTTAAAGCCATGGGACTAAATGAAATCACTTAGAAAGTGAGCATTGAGAGTAAATAGTAGAGATGAGGACTGAACCTTGGAGCTTACTGACATGTAAACGGCAGTCAGAGGTACTTCCCTGGTGGTGCAGTGGTTAAGAATCTGCCTGCCAATGCAGGGGACACAGGTTCGAGCCCTGGTCCCGGAAGATCCCACATGTCGCAGAGCATCTAAGCCCGTGTGCCACAACTACTGAGCCTGCGCTCTAGAACCTCCAAGCCACAACTACTGATCCCAGGTGCCGCAACTACTGAAGCACGTGCTCCTAGAGTCCGTGCTCCGCAACAAAGAGAAGCCACTACAATGAGAAGCCTGCCATGAAGAGTAGCCCCTGCTCGCCCACGTACAGCAATGAAGACCCAACGCAGCCAAAAAGAAATAAATGAATAAATAAATTTATTTAAAAAAAAAAAGGCAGTCAGAGGAGGAGCTATCAAAACACAATGAAGGGGCTTCCCTGGTGGCGCAGTGGTTGAGAGTCCGCCTGCCGATGCAGGGGACGTGGGTTCGTGCCCCGGTCTGGGAGGATCCCACATGCCACGGAGCAGCTGGGCCCGTGAGCCATGGCCGCTGAGCCTGTGCGTCCGGAGCCTGTGCTCCGCGGCGGGAGAGGCCACAACAGTGAGAGGCCCACGTACCGCAAAACAAACAAGCAAACAAAAACACAATGAGGGACTTCCCTGGTGGTCCAGCGGTTAAGACTCCATGCTCCCAATGCAGGAGCCTGGGTTCGATCCCTGGTCAGGGAACTAAGAGCCCTCATGCTGCAACTAAAGATCCCATATGCCACAACTGAAGACCTGGCACAGCCAAATAAAACAAACAAACACACTGAGAAAGAGCAGTAGTGAGGTAGGAGATTAGCCATGACAGAGTAGCATCCTGAAACTAGGTGAAGAGAGTATTTTAGGAAGTCAAGAGAATAATCAGCTGTGTCATTTGCTGCTGAAGGGTGAGATGTAGACGAAGAAGTGACTGTTGGGTTTGGCAAGGTTCGACATCATTGACAGATGTAGTTTCAGTGGAGATATGAAGGCAGGTGAAAGAATTTCAGCTGGTAAGTAGATTAATGTAACCTAAAACCCTTCTGCCACAAACATCTAGAAAGGGGAGAGGAAATAGAAACAATTCTTTTTTTTCAAATACATAATCAAGCTTAAAAGAAAGAAAGTGAAATCCTCAAGTGCCAGAGACAAAGTGGGAACTGAAAATCAGAGTGGTTTTCAGTTTTCAGTGGTTTTCAGACTGGCTGCCTGTGGAGAGGGTAGAAATTATTTTCTTGAGAACCTGCAGGCTTAAGTTTAAGGGCAGAGCAACTAAGCCTGTGCGCCACAACTACTGAGCCTGCGCTCTAGAGCCCACGAGCCACAACTACTGAAGCCTGCGCCTAGAACCCGTGCTCTGCAACAAGAGAAACCACCGCAATGGGATGCCCGGGCACCGCAACGAAGCGTAGTCCCCGCTTGCTGCAACTAGAGAAAGCCCACGCGCAGCAACGAAGACCCAACACAGCCAAAAATGAATAAATAAATTAATTAATCAATTTATTTAAAAAAACACACAAGATACTCCTGTGTATCCATCAGATTGGCAAAATTAAAAAGTCTGACAGTACTAATTATTGCTGAGCATGTGGAGTATCAGGAACTCTCATCCACTGGTGGTCAGATGCAAATTAGTACAACTACTATGGGAAAATAACTTGGAATTATCTGTTAAAATTAAAGATATGCATATCATATAAACCAGTAATTTCACTCATAGCTATATGCCTTAGAAAAAACTCGTGTGTATAAACAAGTTGAATATATGATTGAATATAGCAACATTATTGATAATATCCAAAAATTGGAAAACCCCCAATATCCATCTGTAGTAAAATGCTTAAGTAAATCATGGCATATTTATTTAGTGGAATAATATTTAGTGATGAAAGAGAATGCTAAATGCAACAGCATAGATGAATTCATAAACATCGTTGAACAAAAGAAGCAAACTCAGAGTATGCACGATGTGATTCTGTTTACAAAAGTTTAAAAACCTGACATAGGTGAATTATATTGTTTTAAAGATATGGGAACAATTATCAAGAAGTTGGGAAAGTAGTTATCTTTGGGAGAAAGGAGAGGGCTGTGATGGAGGAGAGGCACACTGGGCCTTTGGTGTATTCTATTTCTTGAATTGCTTTTCGGTTACATGGGTTTTTGTATTATTCAGCAGTACGTATATGTTTTATGTATTTTTTTCTATTTATGTTATATTTCACAATTAAAAAGTAAAGTATTGATATATTGGACTAAGAATTGGGTCTGGGTTCTAGTTCTAGAATAGTCTGCTACTTATACCCTTAGTGTCTTAGTTTTCTATCTGCTCTGTTTCCCTCATTAATTTGCTGTGAGAATTAAATAAAGCACTTAGAGATGCTTTGTAAATTATAAAGCCATGTTCAGATAAGGTGTTGGTTTATTGTTACTATGGTATGTGATAGAATACTACTGGGTAGTGGAGAGTATTATCCATGTTAATAGAGTAGTACCATGGAATATAATTATTTTGACAAAGATTTATGAGCATCTGCCATGGGGCTAACAGTATGTTTGTTGCTATGGAAGACAAAAAATGCAAAGCCCAACAAAGAGCTTAGGGAGGTAAGTTTCACTAGCGTATTGCCCAGAAAATACTAGTTAAATGAACAAATGAAAAGTGTGAAACTGCAGAACTATTAGAAGCTGACCAAACATAATAAAGTTCTAGTTATTTAGTAGAGACAAAATAAGCAGGAAGGATAAATCAGAATTTCAGTTTAACAGGCTATCGTTGTGAAGAATTTGATTCATTCTTGAAATCCCAGAAAGAGCTTGTTATGTATAATAATCTATGTTATAGATTTCTGCAGTAACATTACTGTAAAACACTGTTGCAATTGCTAGTTGGTATACAATGATATTGGAATGATTTTGAATTTATATTTTAATATGCCATCTGATACCATGGGAGTATTCAAGACAGTTATCCAAGTAACGAGGCTTTGCTAGATAGACCCAGCTAGAAGGCTACCTGGTTTATGTCCTGTTTGTCTAGTCCTTAACTCTGGTAGAGTTAGCATCATCTTTCTGCTTAGCATAGAATGCCAGACTTAGCTGACCTGCTCTTCTAATCTTAAGGATATTTCTAACATCTTTCCCAGGATTAAGTGATACTTTGGTTTAAAAGTTAAACAATCAAACTGCATTTGTTTGAGCCCACATTATTAAGCTCCTGTTGTGTTAATGCTTCTGTGCACCTTCCCTTCGACTCCTTCAGTGCTTCAGATTACAGAACTGAGGTGGTTTGTCAACAAAGGATTAAGGCAGAGGAGGTGATAATCTAACTAGCAGAGTAAATAATACTCTGATCTGAGGGTGTTCAACACATGTTTTTGGAGTGAACCTAATGGAAAACAAGGTTTGCCATGAATAATCACAGTGTAGATCATGAGGAATGTAATTTATTCACAAGTATATAAAAATGTGAAGCCATATAAGAGCCCAGATGAGAATAAGATGCTGTAAAACAATATAGTTTCCTATATGATGTGGAGCTCCTGCCAACTTTGAAGGGTATCTCAGCCCACTAGAAACCTCTGCCTTCCTTCTCTTCGCAGGCTCCCTGGGTATCAGCCATTTGGGTCAGCCATATTGGCCCCTGTGGTCAGCCAGCCAGCTGTGCTTCAGCCCTATGGCCCTCCCCCAACAAGTGCACAGGTGACGGCTCAGCTGGCCGGAATGCAGATCAGTGGTACTGTGGCCCCAGCCTCTCCACCTTCAGGGCTAGGCTATGGTGAGTAGCTGTGACCACAGGAATACTGTCCCCTTCTTTTTAGAAGCATCAGACTCTGGGGCTATACCTGAATCCCTTTTATTTCTTGTGCTTCTGAGCCCCAGCAGATGGGAGAAGTCATTCCTGCCCCTCATGTGGAAAGGAAAGTGATTTACTGAACAAGGAGGCAGAATGACTGGGGTTCTGACTCTACTTCTTCTACTTCTCAGGCCCACCAACATCGCTGGCCTCAGCCTCAGGAAGTTTCCCTAACTCTGGTCTGTATGGCTCCTATCCTCAGGGCCAAGCTCCTCCCCTTGGCCAGGCCCAGGGTCATCCTGGGACCCAGCCTCCCCAGCGATCTGTCCCACTACAGGCCTCCAGCTTCACACCCCCAGCTTCAGGGGGTCCTCGGATGCCTTCGATGACTGGTCCTCCCTTGCCTGGACAGAGTTTTGGGGGGCCCCCAGTGAGCCAGCCCAACCACGTGTCCTCACCTGCTCCTCAAGCTCTGCCCCCTGGCACCCAAATGACTGGGCCCCCAGGACCACCACTACCACCTATGCACTCCTCCCAGCAGCCAGGCTATCAGCTGCAACAAAATGGTGAGTTTTTCCCAAGGTCTACCTAGGAGCCAAATGCTTTAGCAATTCACGTGTTTTTGTTGTTGTTTTTATTTGCTTTTAGTATTGTTTGCTAAGTGGTGAACTAGATAGACAGCTTCAGGGTATTATTACTAGGATCTGGGGTTTATAAGATTTTTTTTTCTCTTAGTTCAGGTAGTGTGGGCTTTCTCTGAATGGTCACTACTGTACCTCTCAATTCTACATTTATAGGAGTCTAGTAATTTCCGTGAGGCCTTAAGAAGAGATAGAGAAGGAATAATTTGTTCATCAACCTTGTGTCCTTGTCACTTAGGTTCCTTTGGACCAACCCGGGGCCCTCAGTCCAATTATGGAAGTCCCTACCCAGGAGCAGCCACTTTTGGAAGTCAGCCTGGGCCTCCTCAACCATTGCCTCCTAAGCGCCTGGACCCTGATGCCATCCCGAGCCCTGTAAGTAGATACTTATGTGGTCCTGGGGAAGGTGCTTGTGGCTGCCAGATAAGTGAGTCAACCTAGAAGAGATGTTTGCCTAGGCTTTTCTGATTTTCCTTTTCGTTCATCATCTTGTAGGTGTAGAACCTAGATGTAATTTTTGACTCTTTAACTAGAACTTGAAGTCCCAGAAATCTTCTGGGGGCACTTTTACTTCATAGCTGGGCAGGAAAGGAAGGGAAACCAGGAGTGATCAGCAGTATCAGTAGAGCTCTGGGTTGAGTGCTGCATTCTGCCGCTGCTGGACAGAGCACGGTAACCTCTGCTCTTCTGTGGAGTAGTGGGTGGGTCCAGGTCTTGTCCTCTTAGATCTAGTAGGATAGCAGTCTTCTTAACGGGTAGAGCTGGTGGAAATTCTCTGGTGTTAGGTGGTAAGAAAAGGAAAGCCTCTCTGGATTCTCTCTGCCCTTATTTGGACAGTGTTTTAGGAGGAAGCCTCCAATACTTTTGTTTGTTAGCCTGCTGCTGTGTGGATGGGGAATAGTGATCTACAATTTCAAGGGCGATGTGGGGAAGTTGCTTCTCCCAGGAAGAGGGTGAATCTCACCCTTAGAGCCATCAGAATACTCAGGCCTTCCTCATCATACACAGAATAGAGGCTGGTACTGTATTCCCAAGTGGAGGCCACTTTATAGTTCTGTCTGCAACATTTGCTATGTCAATTACCTCACCATGCTTAGCCATTGTCATATTCCATTCTGTTCTCTTCCCTCTTCCTTTGGGGAACTATCATGGTGAGGGACCCAGTTGGCAAAGGGGGACTCTAGAGGATTAAGCAGTCCCTCTTTCCTTCTCCCTCCTTTAGTAAGAAGGAGAGTCTGGTTGGATGTGAGGCTTCTTTCAGCATTAAGAATAGTTCTTACATGGGAGGCTTGGCCTTTTGGAGGGAACATCCCTCTTCTTCCTTCTTAAAATTTCTCCCATTCAGCCCCTCTGTATAACCCCTCTTGCCTCCTATTTGCCCCCTTCCTTATCTTTCTACATCATAGCCTGAGCCATTAAAGGCTCTTTTTTGGCCCAGAAACATTTGGAATTTCTGATCTGGGGGGGCCTGATTTCAGCAGTATGAGCTGGGCTCCATGGAGTTAGTATGAGCTAACTCCATGAGTTAGCTGTTCATGTCTAACTCATCAGGGCTGAGAGAAGTAACATCTGCTTCTTGTTCTTTTGTCTCCCTCCCTGTATTCCCCTGCTGCCTTTATTATTAAAACACTAAAAGCAACTCAATGAGCTGCCTCCTCAGCAGAAAACCAGACACAGAATAGACCCTGATGCCATTCCTAGTCCAGTAAGTGCAGGGGGTGGGTGTGTGTGTGTCATCCCTGTGTTAATGTCACCCATGCATGCCTGTGACCTCATCTTCACCTCATCCACCATGTCCATCCCTCCGCATCCTCTTCCCTTAGTCCTTCTAGACCCTTGCTTTTACAAGCTAGAAGGATGTGCATGCCTCGAGTCACCATATAATGAAGAAGTAGCAAGCTGTTAGCAGTGCCTTTAAGTATGGGATGGTAGAAGGTCAGGATCGAAGGGTGGGGTCAGATGGCATATTAAGCTTTGGTTTTAGTCCTGCTGGCTCCTCCAGGAGCCTGCATGTGACATAGGATGGAACAGGACAAAACTGAACAGTAGATCTTTCCCTTTTGGGTTTGATTTGTCTACTGCTTATTGTAGAGAAACATGTGGGTAGGTGGCTACTAATGTACAAATTTGGGAAGCTCATTTCTTACGGGGAGGGGTCAGCTGGTTTGGGAAAGTGTGGGCCACTTTCTCATCTGGAGAGTCTGTTTGACTCTGATATATTTCTAAGCTTCAACTCTTTCTGCTATGGGATACAGAGTCTTATTCTCCCTTTACTTTTTCTGGTTTTACCAAACCCATCTTGAAGTAACTGACCAAAGGTTATCAGCCTGCATGAAGGTCTGATCACCAGCTTTGCAAAATCTTTTTTTTTCCTTTGCTGGGTCTGTCAAAATGTGGGGGACTGAGGATTGGGCTATAATATCCTCTTCTTCCATATTTACACACTGATGCTTACCTGAAAATAAGGCAGCATCTACTTCCTCACCTTACCTGATCATTTCCTGCTGTGTAATCCTCTCCTCACCCTGTCCCTTCTACTTTCATTGAGTGTAGAGTCATTCCAGGTAGATTTCATTTTTACATGTTTACCGTTGTCTGTTCCCCTGCTCTGATTCAGAATGTGTCTTGGGAAGAGAAGGGGAGGCAGAGGCTTGATGGGGGAGGGAAGTGGAATCTGATCACGTTTGAAGGCTTGTGATAAGAGCTGGAGCTTTCCTGGAGTAGGTATTATAACAGGGTGATCACCATTTATTGGGATCAGGG
Organism: Tursiops truncatus; assembly: GCF_011762595.2. Lineage (NCBI taxonomy): Eukaryota > Metazoa > Chordata > Mammalia > Artiodactyla > Delphinidae > Tursiops > Tursiops truncatus. The sequence goes on along the minus strand of NC_047049.1, from coordinate 58,546,868 downwards.
CGATTCATAACGAAGCCCTTTCTCAATGTTGCCTGTCCAGCATGTTGCTGCTGACTGTGGAGTGGAAGATTGGTATTACAGCATTTTATATGATCTCCTAAAGGAGAGCAGGCCTGGTGCATGAGGCGTGTTCCTTGGCAAATTATTAGTTTCTGTGCTGCAGCTCCAGTGTTTCTTTCTCCTGGCTCTCTGCGACCTGCTACTCCCTTTTCATCTGTCACTTCATTCATTTCACCTCTTCCCTACAGATTCAGGTTATTGAGGATGACAGGAACAACCGGGGTTCAGAGCCATTTGTTACTGGAGTGCGGGGCCAGGTGCCACCCTTAGTCACCACCAACTTCCTCGTGAAAGACCAAGGTGAGAAGGGCATTAATTACTCCCTGCGGGGACTTTTTCTCCAGCATTATCAGCTTATGGATGGGGCTTTGTCAGTCTTTAATCAGAGACCAGTCCCTCATTGGTCTCTAGGGGGAAAAAGGCACCATCAGCTCTCGCATTTGTTGGGATGATGGGGTGGATTGGCAATGGAGAGCCAGTGTCTGGAGTGATTCTGTGATCTGACTCAGCTTTTCTCCCTCCACTTCAGGGAATGCAAGTCCCCGATACATCCGATGCACATCCTATAATATCCCTTGCACATCTGACATGGCTAAGCAGGCTCAGGTGCCCCTAGCAGCTGTCATCAAGCCGCTGGCAAGGCTGCCCCCAGAAGAGGTGAGTCAGGGAAGGGACTAGAGTATAATGAAAGGGAGGAAGGGAGGGGGATTGGGGAGTGAGACTTCTTCCTAGATGTGATTCTGGCAGTCACAATGGAAGAAGTCTTGGTTGGGTGGGAGGGGTGAATATCTTCAATAGCTTTCTATCACAGGGCCCATGCCTGAAGGGGTGGTAGGGATGAGAGTAAAAGCCCAAGAAATTGCTGGATGGGAGCAGAGTCCACAGGGGAAACACATTATGGAAAGAGTCAAGGCCAACTTTTAGGGGAGAAGACAGCTGGTTGCAGGAACGTCTCATAGCATGGTCATCTCCAGATGATTAGAAGCACATCATTCTGTTTTTTCTTGTATGCTGTCCTGTCATCCCAGGTAAGTCGAGATGTTAGGACAGCATATTAAGGAAAAAGGTAGATTAAGATCCAGTAGTCCTTCTTACCTGGTTTGGGCCATGATCTGTCACCCCAATCCCTGGAATCAGCATTGAAAGAGAGAGAGCTTGGCAGCTGCTCTGCCAGGCCTTGGTAGGATACCCTCATATTCATGCCTAGCTTAATGAACTTGGGGTGGATTTCTCTGTAACTGGATACTCACGGCTCACTTTACATCCTGTTTCTCTGTCTTGTTCTGTGTTTTTCTCTTTCTTTTTTCCTGGGTCTCAGTGGGGATGGTTGGACACTTGGCTGCTGGTCTCTTATCTGTAGGGTGACATCTGCCTGGGCGTCAGTAGGCTCACAGAAATCCAGGGATTGGAGAGGACAAATGTCATAGATACTTTGTTGGGAAAGGAGGTAGGAGTCAAGATCCTAGAGCAGGAGTGAAGGGGATTGAAGATTGGGCCAGAAATGCGAATCCTGGGTAATCTCTGGTTTTCTCCTCATACATCCATGTCAGCCCCTGGCTTGTTTGGGCCAGTTCCACAGTTGCTCTTCTCTTTCCAGAAGAAGTGAAATTCTAGAGATGAGGAGTAAGGAGAGGGGACTATAGAATTTAGACTCTTAGGGACATTCCTTAGAGACATTTGACATTTGTCCTCGTTCCCCTTCTCTCTGCTCCCTCCCCAGGCAGACTATCTGAGCCATGCCCTTCTCCCTCCAGGTTGTTCCTCCTCATCTGTTGCCACATATAGCTCCCTGCTGTAGCTTCCCTCTATGTCTGAGCCCCTCCCCTTTGCTCTTTAGGCTTCACCGTACGTTGTCGACCACGGGGAATCTGGCCCTTTGCGCTGCAATCGCTGCAAAGCATACATGTGCCCTTTCATGCAGTTCGTTGAGGGAGGGAGGCGCTTCCAGTGCTGCTTTTGCAGCTGTATCAACGATGGTATGTTCACAGAGGCTGGGGTTGGGGGGGATCTGGATTGCATCTTCATTGTTCTCTTTCTAGTTAGATAGATGAGGGTCCGTTGGTTCAGGAGTTGGGGAAATAAGGCGCCTGAGGGGATGTGGGGCAATAGAGTGAGCTCAGCCAGGACCCAACTAAGATTGAGCGTGGACCTTTGAGTAACACTCTGCCCTACTCCCCACAGTTCCCCCCCAGTATTTTCAACATCTGGATCATACCGGCAAACGTGTGGATGCTTATGACCGTCCTGAGCTGTCCCTGGGTTCTTATGAATTCTTGGCCACTGTAGATTACTGCAAGGTGAGGGAAGGTAGCGTGGGGAGCAGCAGTGGGTGGACAATGAGACAGCTAAGACTTGCTGTGGTCATTTCCCTCACCCCGTCATTGTCCCCTTTGGTGTTGACTTCTCTCTAGTCAACTGACCTGCTTACTAATACCCCTCTCCCACCCCCGCCACCAACATTTCCTTCCTTTGCAGAACAATAAGTTCCCCAGCCCTCCTGCCTTCATCTTCATGATTGACGTCTCCTACAATGCCATCAGGAGTGGTCTTGTTAGGCTCCTCTGTGAGGAGCTCAAGTCATTGTTAGACTTCCTGCCTAGGTGAGAGTTAGGAGCCGAGGTGCTTCCTTTGAATAATGATGCCTGGGGAGGGGACTTAGGGGTGGGTGGCTGGGTTAACTCAGCACATCGTGGATCCTGATGTCATGAAGTTGGGTGGTGGAGAAGTTGGCAACCGTGGGTAACAATGTCACCTTCTACAGGGAGGGCGGGGCAGAAGAGTCAGCAATCCGCGTTGGCTTTGTCACCTATAATAAGGTGCTCCACTTCTACAATGTGAAGAGCTCATTGGCCCAGCCACAAATGATGGTTGTATCTGATGTGGGTGACATGTTTGTGCCACTGCTGGATGGCTTCCTGGTCAATGTCAATGAGTCTCAAGCAGTCATCACCAGGTAGGAGTTAGACTGTGGGGGTAAAGCAGGGGTGGGGTGGATACAACCACAGAAGGCCAGAGAGTTGAGCAGAGCATTCAGCAGATGTACAGAGGCTGTGCCTCAGGAGTTCTCAGAGTCTGGGGGCCAGATGACTCTTCAGGGAATTGAGGGATTTGAAATTTGGATAGCAATTTTGATTGCCTCCTATCACCTATCTCTTCAGCTTATTGGATCAGATTCCAGAAATGTTTGCAGACACAAGGGAGACAGAGACAGTATTTGCCCCAGTTATCCAGGCTGGGATGGAGGCTCTGAAGGTAAGGCTCGAGTCCCTGGCAGCCACCTCTGCAACACTGTCTTCTGACCATCTTACCCCCTAGGATACAACCCCTGTATCTTCAGTGATTGATGGCTGTGCAGTGAGTCAGCTTGTCTGACATAGTTGGCACTGAGTAAATGACGAGGGAAGGGATGAATGAATAATGGATGAATAAAGGAAAGAATGGACAAGTAGATCTCTCTTCTTTTCTAGGCTGCTGAGTGTGCAGGGAAGCTCTTTCTGTTCCACACCTCCCTGCCCATTGCAGAGGCCCCAGGGAAACTGAAGAACAGAGACGACAGGAAGTTGATCAACACAGACAAGGAGAAGGTGTGGGATTGGGAGCTGCGGGGAGGACTTTCTATTACAGAGGAACATGCTGTCTATTCACAATGCAGTACTCTTAACTTTCTTGAGGGAGACTGGGACTGGATCCTCTGCCCTTTCACATGTCACATCCGTGACTGCCAACCTTCTCCACTGCTCCCACACCTCTACCCCATCCCAAAGCCCTTGGTAGACTTTTTTTTTTTTTTTTAAGAGACCGTTCTGTTACTATTGCAAACTGAGAGGTACATCTGAAGTCTTACGTGTCCTTGAATATCCCATATTACATATACAGCATATACAGTTCTCAGGCAGGGTGGAACTGGGATCTTTGAACATTTTTTTCCTGTTCTTCCCCAGACTCTGTTCCAGCCTCAGACAGGTGCCTATCAGACCCTGGCCAAAGAGTGTGTGGCCCAAGGCTGCTGTGTAGACCTCTTCCTCTTCCCTAACCAGTATGTGGATGTGGCCACGCTCTCTGTTGTACCCCAGCTCACTGGTGGCTCTGTCTATAAATACGCTTGCTTTCAGGTACGGCATGGGACTCTGGGTGGCAGGTGGAAGCAGGACTGGGAATGCCTGCCTGCATGTGGAGTGGCCCCTTAGCTGCTGACTCATTAATAGGAATAGCGTTGGAGGAGAAGACTGCACAGTGTACAGAAGAGAGTGTGGCAGTCAGGAGCACGGGGCTTGGAATCAGTCCCGGGTTGATATTCTGGCCCTACTATTTACCAGCTGTGTGACCTAGGATAAATTACTTAATTATTCTCTCCTTTGTTTCTTCATCTACAAAATGGGATTTTTATAGTTATTAATTAGGATTTATCATCAGGATTAAGTAATTATATGTAAGGCACTTAATGGGATACCTGGCATGTAATATGTAATAAGTGCTTAAAAGCTGTCATTATCATCAACATCATTATCTTCACTGTTACTGTCATTATGATTCTGCAGGCTTGTAGAGTGGAGGGGGTGCAGGGAGATTGTTTATATGTAGTCAGTGATGTGACTCTGAGCCTGGGGGGATGCAGGTGGAAAATGACCAGGAACGGTTCCTGAGTGACCTGCGTCGGGATGTACAGAAGGTCGTTGGCTTTGATGCTGTGATGCGGGTCCGGACAAGCACTGGTCAGTCCTAGTTGGAGAAGAGCAGGTGGGGGGGCTCAGTCTGGAGGGAGGCACCTGTCATACCTTTAGCCCTGTCCATGTGGCCTCAGGTATCCGTGCTGTAGATTTCTTTGGGGCTTTCTACATGAACAACACAACAGATGTGGAGCTGGCTGGGCTGGATGGGGACAAGACGGTGACTGTGGAGTTCAAGCATGACGATCGGCTCAATGAAGAGAATGGAGCCCTCATGCAGGTAGGGGACAGGAGGCAGGGGTTGGGGAAGAAGTGTCCGCAGTCATATCACTGGATATAAACAGGCTGTAGGGAAGGGGGTGAGGGATGGGTAGAGAAGACTAGAAGAGGCTGGAGAAGGGATGGCTCATGTCTGTCTTCTAGTTTAAGAATATAGCAGAGGCAGTTTTCCAAGGGCTATGCTGAGGGAGGGGTGTGAATTCCCCCTTTCTCCCTTCCCCTAGTGTGCCCTGCTCTACACCAGCTGTGCAGGGCAGCGACGGCTCCGCATCCACAACCTGGCCCTCAACTGCTGCACTCAGCTGGCTGATCTGTATCGAAACTGTGAGACTGACACGCTCATCAACTACATGGCCAAGTTTGGTGAGGGCAGAGGCAGGGCAGGGTGGGATTGGGGCTAAGAGAAAGGTCCAGGATGGTCAACAATTCAGCATTCCTGAGTGGGTGTGATGGTGGGAAGGCGCATGTGATGGAGTGGCTGACCATTGACTGTGCTGTCTCCCTTTCCCATCCAGCATACCGGGGGGTCCTGAGCAGCCCTGTGAAGACTGTTCGTGACACTCTTATCACTCAGTGTGCCCAAATCTTGGCCTGTTACAGAAAGAACTGTGCCAGCCCTTCCTCTGCAGGACAGGTAGGGCAAGCATATTGGTGGAGGAGTTGTTGGGATACATTTTTGCATTGAGAGGGATTTCTCATGATTATTGACTTTGTTTTGATAACCCCCTTAGTTGATCCTTCCTGAGTGCATGAAGCTACTCCCAGTTTACCTGAACTGTGTATTGAAGAGTGATGTCCTGCAGCCTGGAGCTGAAGTCACTACTGATGACCGGGCCTACGTCCGACAGCTGGTTACCTCCATGGATGTGGCTGAGACCAATGTCTTCTTCTATCCTCGGCTCCTACCGTTGGTGCGACTGAGTGCTGGAGTGTGAGACATTGTAGTGAGAAAGGGACATCATAGGAGGACGAAGGGAAGGATTAATATTATCTGTGTCTGACACTCATGAATTTTTTACCTATCTTATCTGATGTAATATTTTCATACTGAGAGTTACTCAGGTGCTTAGCTTTCTGAAATTTCGTGTGTATGGGGGTGGAGGATGGGGGTGTGGGTGGGCAAATGAGTCTTATGGTCCTTGGTAACCGTTTGCCCCCTTCCTTTTGTCTAGACAAAGTCTCCCATTGAGAATACCACTGAACCACCAGCAGTTCGAGCATCTGAAGAGCGTCTAAGCAACGGGGATATATATTTGCTGGAGAATGGGCTCAACCTCTTCCTCTGGGTGGGAGCAAGTGTCCAACAGGGTGTTGTCCAGAGCCTCTTCGGTGTCTCCTCCTTCAGTCAGATCACCAGTGGCTTGGTGAGGGCAGGGAGTCAAGGAGAATGTGGGTGTGGAAGTAGACTCTGTGATATGAGTTAGGAGCCAAGAAAAGTGTGTTCATTCCCTTAAATAGCAGGGTACACTTAGAGAGGGAGGGTGCTGTCATTCTTCACAGGCTTCCATATTTCAGATAATGCATAAATCTGTGCTGTCCCATCTTCACTTCTGGATTCAGCATACCTTACCATAAGGATAAATGAATTTTGTGTTCCAGAGTGTTCTGCCAGTTCTGGATAATCTACTGTCCAAGAAGGTGCAAGGCCTCATTGACAGTTTGAGGGCACAGAGATCACGGTACATGAAGGTAACACTGATCCGGACCTGGATTTCTTACCTTGTCAAGTCCTCACTGGGAAGGGGGATGGGGAGTAAGTGACTAGATAATGGGATTTTAGGGCATGTTTAATTCCCTTTAGCCCTGCCTCATGACCCTGTGTTCTGGCCATAGCTTATTGTGGTGAAACAAGAGGACAAGCTGGAGACACTGTTCAAACACTTCCTGGTAGAAGACAAGAGCCTGAGCGGCGGAGCATCCTATGTGGACTTTCTCTGTCATATGCACAAGGAGATTCGGCAGCTACTGAGCTAGAGCATGTGGTAAACAGCATAGGGTCCAGGCCAGCTTCCAGAAAGTACCCCAGGACAGCAGAGAAATTGGGACAGTTCCATATATTATAAGTCATATAAGCTGACCTCAGTCTCTTTGGGGGGAGGGGGAGGTATAAGGAGACACCTTCTTTCTGGGCTCAAGTATCCTACCACTCTGTCATGTCCTGCTGTTGGAAGGTGCCCCTGTCCCCTCACTTTACCATTTTCCTGCTAATCCTGTCGTAATGAATGTAGTTTCTCAGTTCACTGTATATGATTTGGTGTTGGGGGATTTGGAGCCACCCAGACCCTGATAATATTATGTGCCCCTTTGGACCAGCCTCCAAGAAGAGAAGGGCAGACAGGAAGGAGTGAGGATCCCAGGGTATTACAGGGGGAGGGGCTGCGAAGTCAGCTCATTGTCATCAACAACTTCCTATATTAGGGATAAACATACTTACAGGTGCACAAGAGCTGGGGTATAGACCATAGATGGTAGAGAGAAAAGTGGTCAGTCTTCTTGGGCCTGGAAGTCAACAGCCAACTCAGAGTGACTGAGGGTGGTTGATTAGCTTTCTTGCTCTGCTTCCACTGATCTTTCTCTCTCCTGAAATGATTGGTGATCACTTGGTGAATAGAGGCACGTAATCAGAAATGAATGAGCCTGGGAACAGAGTTGCAAAGTATATTAAGACCTGGTAGCGGTATCAGCCTCCTTTCCAGCTGGAGAGGCCCCAACACTGGATGGTTCTGTAGGGAGCCTGGCCATCGACCTGCAATACCTCACAGAGCCAGCCCGCATCCCACTCTGAGCTCCCGCTGGAAGCACTGCTCTCCAAGCTGGAGGTTGTTGGGGAGAGAGGCAGAGGTGTCTAGTCTCTCCTGCTAGGACACCACTCAGGCTTTCGTACTGACAGAGTGGCTGACAGTTATCTTCCAACCCCACCTAGCTGGGGCAGGACAAGGGCTAGGCTTGATGGTGGCCAGGCTTGCCTGCTCCCAGCCCGGGACGCCCCTGCTCTGGACCTCTCATTTCTCTTCGTTGGTTTATTTTTCAATGCATCTTTAATTTGTAAAGAAATAAACTAAATTAAGATGTAACCAGCAGCCTCCGTTTTATCTGTGACGTATCACTTTCCTTGCAGTACTTCCTGCCAGGATTAGCGGCTCCCGCGAAGTGGCCGGCTGAGGTGGCCACTGAGCTGCGCATGCGCCATGTGCCCCTGTGGCGTAGGACCTCGTCCCGTCGCGACTCACCGCGAGGTGGGGCCTGTTGCTGAGGGGCTTCGGCTGTCAGAGTAGACATGGGGGCCGGCCGCACGGGGGCTGTGCTTGCTGCCCTGGGAGTGCTTAGTGTCTGTGCGGCCAGCGGCTCAAGGCCCGTGGCGGAGGGGGAGACCGGCGGGGAGGTGGAGTGGGCGGAGCCGTGGGACGGCGCAGTTTTCCGGCCTCCCTCCGCGCTGGGCGCAGTGGGGGTGGCGCGCGGTCCAGGGACCCCGCGGCCGGGGAGGGGGGAGGCGGTGGACCTGCCGGTGCTGCTATGGTGGAGCCCAGGGCTGTTCCCTCACTTCCCGGGCGACTCGGAGCGCATCGAGTGCGCGCGCGGCGCGTGCGTGGCCTCCCGGGACCGACGGGTGCGGGGAGACTCGCGGACGCGCGCACTGCTCTTCTACGGCACCGACTTCCGCGCGTCCGAAGCGCCGCTGCCGCGCTTGGCGCACCAGAGCTGGGCGCTCCTGCACGAGGAGTCGCCCCTCAACAACTTCTTGCTGAGCCACAGTCCGGGCATCCGCCTCTTCAATCTTACCGCCACCTTCAGCCGTCACTCGGACTACCCGCTGCCGCTGCAGTGGCTGCCCGGGACCGCCTATCTGCGCCGCGCGGCGCCTCCGCTCCCGGAACGCGCGGACTGGCGCCGCCGGGGCTACGCGCCGCTGCTCTATCTGCAGTCCCACTGCGACGTGCCTGCGGACCGGGACCGCTACGTGCGCGAGCTCATGCGCTACATCCCGGTGGGTGAGGGGGGGCGGGAAGGGGAGGGTGGCGCGCCGGGCTGAGGCCGCGACCCCTGGTGTCCAGGCCGACGTGCCATATCTTTTTTATTTTTTTAACATTTTTATTGGAGTATAGTTGCTTTACAATGGTGTGTTAGTTTCTGCTTTATAACAAAGTGAATCAGTTATACATATACGTATATCCCCGTATATCTCTTAAGTCTCCCTCCCTCCCACCCTCCCTATCCCACCCCTCTAGCTGGTCACAAATCACCAAGCTGATCTCCCTGTGCTATGCGACTGCTTCCCACTAGCTATCTATTTTACATTTGGTAGTGTATATATGTCCATATATACGCTGCCCATACCCTCTTGACGGCGTGCTGTACCCCACTCAGGTGGACTCATATGGGAAATGCCTGAAGAATCGGGAGCTGCCCACGCCGCGGCTACAGGACACAGCCACAGCCACCACTGAGGATCCAGAACTCTTGGCCTTCTTGTCCCGCTATAAGTTTCATTTGGCCCTCGAAAATGCCATCTGTGACGACTACATGACGGAAAAACTGTGGCGCCCCATGCACCTCGGTGCTGTGCCTGTGTACCGCGGCTCTCCCTCTGTGAGGGACTGGGTGCCCAACAATCACTCCATCATCCTCATTGACGACTTTGAGTCGCCGCAGAAGCTGGCAGAGTTTATTGACTTTCTGGACAAAAATGATGAGGAATATATGAAATACCTGGCATACAAGCAACCTGGGGGCATCACCAACCAGTTCCTTCTGGATAGTCTGAAGCAGCGGGAGTGGGGAGTGAATGATCCTTTACTGCCTAACTACCTTAACGGCTTCGAGTGTTTCGTCTGTGACCACGAACTGGCTCGGCTGGATGCCGAGAAGGCCCATGCAGCCTCTCCTGGGGACATCCCTGTCCCTGAGCCTCATATTGCCCAGCCCTCACACATGGACTGCCCAGTGCCCACACCTGGCTTTGGCAGTGTGGAAGAGATTCCTGAGAATGACAGGTAAGGGTAGCTGGGGTCCCCTGTGGCTGTCAAATCAAATGATTTACTGACTTGCTTCCTGCAGGCAATAAATTAGCACTAGGTGCTGAGGGGATGTTGTATAAGGAAATTATGACATGGGATCACTCTGCCTTTAAGGTATCAAGAGTCTAGTTGTGGGGATAAGACAAACTGCGAAAGCTCAGTAAAAGGTGAGATATCATTCAGGGCAACAACATACAAAAATCAGCTTTTGTAAACAATGTTTGCAGTAGTTCAAAAAAAGCTTCAACTAGAGCAGAGGGCCCGTTCAGGGAAGCAATGGGGGAGAGACAAAGCTGGGCCAGGTTGTACATATTCTGAATACTAGGCTCTGGAGCTGGACTGTCCTGAAAATCAACTCAGCTATTTATGGAGCACCTGCAGCATGGTGGGGCTGGGGATGAGAGATACAGAAGAGAGTATTCTGAGGGAGGTTTGTCTGCAACAATCAGGGTTTATACCTGTTAACCTGGTGTAACTATTAACAGCACCTCCTTTCATTCTTAAAATTACCCTGATTTGGATGATAAATTATGTTTGTCCTAGACAGAGTAGAAGGGATGCTTTCAAAGGATGATTAACAATGGTAGGCAGTGTGGATTGGAAGGGAAGTGAGGGGGCTACTGCAGTAGGTGGCAGAAGGTGGTGACATTGGGAAACAAGGTCAGCATGGGAGGTGGGGTGGGAAAATGTTGAAGCCACTTGCAGCAAACCACACCTGTTGGGGGAGGGGTGATAAAAGATTATTAGCCGTGAGAAAGAGAGGCTGCTAGAATGTCCTGCAGAGATCACCTTGGACAGTGGATGGCAGCAGAGGGCTGGCACAGTTTGTTCCTGGGAGTGGAGGTAATTTGTATCCAGTAATTTACATCAAGTAATTTGTATCTAGTTTGTGCTGAACATAATATTATGATTTATCAGAGGAAAAGTGTAACACATTAAAAAAAGAGAAACATTCAGGTTCTGTCTCATCAAGACACTGGATACTATTGCACTTTCATTTTGATTATTGAAATAGGTGTAACATAAAAGGTAACCATCTAAATATGCCCCCTTTCTTTTCTTAGGGAGATTACTGTGTCCATAGTTTGGCCCCTGTCCTGCCTGCCTCTTAATTCCCTCCACATTTAGGGACCAAGAGCAGGCAAGTCAGGAAATTTAACTCATTGGGGGAGGGGGGGTGTTGTGTGATAAATTTGTGTTTGTGGCTTACTGCCTGTCACTTGGACTAGTACTGGGTTTACTTCACATTTCCTTCCCTCAAAGTGGATCCCTCGTCCTAGCCATAAACCACTGTATCTGCTTAAGATTTCTTTGGCCATTCAGAGAAAGGTAGGACTCACAGCTGTGCTGAGGTTCCGTAATCCAACTCCCATTTTGATGTTTCAGCTGGAAGGAGATGTGGCTGCAAGATTACTGGCAAGGCCTGGACCAGGGGGAAGCTCTCACTGCCATGATCCACAACAATGAGACACTGCAGAGGAAATTTTGGGATTACCTAACTGAGATCTTCATGAAAAGGAACCAAAATCTCTAATTACTCTTGCAAGAGTCCTTAACTTGATAGAGCTAAGGAGATGGAAGTCCTTATTCTACCGTGGGACATGAAGGGTATCTGCTACGCAAGTTCTTAATGAGCACTGTCTTACCATGAGTTCAAAGAATAAGTTATATCTACTGATATTTTATTCTAAAGATGTGTAGCCAGGGTCTCAGCCTATGGTAATAGGGCCTCTCCTCAAGGAGAGATGGGGGCATCCAGTTCTTGGTTTAGTGGGAACCAGAAGCCTGAAACACCCATTTGATTAAAGGTGCTGATCAACAAAAATTTTAAAGAACTGCTTATTTCTCTAGCCATATCATCCTCTCAGTCATGATTGGGACAACACGTTAGTACTTGGCTGTGAATGAGGTAAGATGGGCCAGGTTTAGCATCTTTAGAAAACTACTGTGCTATTCCTCAAACCATTCATTATTCGGTACCTTTCCCAGTCTCCTTTCCTCATCTCTTGCTTTATAAACTGTTATGTTGGTGGTGAAGCAAAACTCCTGGTGGGTTGTATTCTGGCTCTCTGGAGTTGTATTTTTTATATCATTTACTTTGCTTTTCATGTCAACCTTTTCATTTTGAATGGCTTTTTCTTTCCTGGTTTTCCACAATTTCTGATGGAGACGGAGTAGCCTTGCCACCATTCCCACATTCATTTTCCCCAGCATTAAACTGCCTGTAGATTTGACAGCTTTTCTTACTGCTGGTTTGCTTCTTATCTAGGGCATATCTGAAATTCCTTCTCCACTCATGAGTAGAAAGATTCAGTGGCTAATAAATGTCATGCCAATTTAATGAATTGTCCTGCTCTATTTTAGATTAGAGATGGAGACTCAGGCTGGAAATGACAGCAGAAAAAGCTATGATTTTGAAATGTTGAAATAGGCCAATGTGGATCTAAGTGCAGATTTTTATAAGTCCTTGATCTCTTCTGTCTGCCTAACGAACTCTTCTATTATTTTTATATGCTACAAAAGTCCATTTCCCCCCAAAACTCATGAAAATTATGGCAGAAAAAAACAGCCCAGCAATATAGCTCTAGTAATTCTTTCATATTCTGTGGCACTTTTCACTTTAAGTGGGATAAATATTCCAACTTCATTCGCTCTATTACTGTTACAACGCACAACTTTATAGTACTTACTGAGACTACATTTTGATGGAGCCCACCCACCTAAGCTCAAGGGCATGAGAAGCGAAGCAAGACATTTAAGCCATCACAAGTGGCTGGCTAAATAAAAAGTTGTTAGTCAGATTTAGGGAGGTAGCCAGACCCTTCTATTGCTGTGGTTTAAACATACAGCTTAATGGACAGGGAGACCATTTGCTTTTTCTGGGGCAGTGGAACAAGAAAGAATACCTTGGATCTTAGAACTACCCTGGTTGTAATATTGTATTAATGAGTTATCACTAGAGAAGTTCCATAGCTTATCAATATGTCTGGTTTAATTAGTGTGTGTGTATGTATGTATATATGCACACATTAATTTACAAACATATATATATATATATATAGTTGTAAAGACTGAAGAGGAAGATGATGCTTATGACTTCAGTACAGACTATGTATAATAGAATCTTGTCCTTCTATAAGGTTTTGTTGGGTTTTAATTTTTTTTTTACATCTTTATTGGAGTATAATTGTTTTACAATGGTGTGTTAGTTTCTGCTCCATAACAAAGTGAATCAGCCATACATATACACGTTCCCATATCTCTTCCCTCTTGTGTCTCCCTCCCTCCCACCCTCCCTATCCCACCCCTCCAGGCGGTCACACACCACCGAGCTGATCTCCCTGTGCGATGTGGCTGCTTCCCACTAGCTAGCTATCTACCTTACGTTTGGTAGTGTATATATGTCCATGCCTCTCTCTCCCTTTGTCACAGCTTACCCTTCCCCCTCCCCATATCCTCAAGTCCATTCTCTAGTAGGTCTGTGTCTTTATTCCTGTCTTATCCCTAGGTTCTTCATGACATTTTTTTCTTAAATTCCATATATATGTGTTCGCATACGGTATTTGTCTTTCTCTTTCTGACTTACTTCACTCTGTATGACAGACTCTAGGTCTATCCACCTCATAACAAATAGCTCAATTTCGTTTCTTTTTATGGCCGAGTAATATTCCATTGTATATATGTGCCACATCTTCTTTATCCATCCATCCGACGATGATGGACACTTAGGTTGTTTCCATCTCCGGGCTATTGTAAATAGAGCTGCAATGAACATTTTGGTACATGACTCTTTTTGAAGTATGGTTTTCTCAGGGTATGTGCCCAGTAGTGAGATTGCTGGGTCATATGGTAGTTCTATTTGTAGTTTTTTAAGGAACCTCCATACTGTTCTCCATAGTGGCTGTACCAATTCACATTCCCACCAGCAGTGCAAGAGTGTTCCCTTTTCTCCACACCCTCTCCAGCATTTATTGTTTCTAGATTTTTTGATGATGGCCATCCTGACTGGTGCGAGATGATATCTCATTGTAGTTTTGATTTGCATTTCTCTAATGATTAATGATGTTGAGCGTTTTTAATATTTTGAGCAGACTGCTAAACTGTTCTGTGTGATATACCAGCTTTTTAAATAATTAATTAATTTATTTGTTTTTATTTTATTTTATTTTTTTTGCGGTATGCGGGCCTCTCACTGTTGTGGCCTCTCCCTTTGCGGAGCACAGGCTCCAGACGCACAGGCTCAGCGGCCATGGCTCACAGGCCCAGCTGCTCCGCGGCACGTGGGATCTTCCCGGACCGGGGCACGAACCCGTGTCGCCTGCATTGGCAGGCGGACTCTCAACCACTGCGCCACCAGGGAAGCCCATATTTGTTTTTATTTTTGGCTGTGTTGTTTCTTCGTTGCTGTGCGCAGGCTTTCTCCAGTTGCAGCGAGCGGGGGCTACTCTTTGTTGTGACGAGCGGGCTTCTCATTGTGGTGGCTTCTTATTGGGGTGGCTTCTCTTGTTGCAGAGCATGGGCTCGGCTTCAGTAGTTGTAGTTGTGGCACGGGGGCTCTAGAGCGCAGGCTCAGTAGTTGTGGCGCACGGGCTTAGCTGCTCCGCGGCATGTGGGATCTTCCCAGGGCCAGGGATCGAACCTGTGTGCCCTGCATTGGCAGGCAGATTCTTAACCACTGTGCCACCAGAGAAGCCCACCAGCTTGTTTTTAAATTTAGGAAATCTAGCTCTTTAGAGCTAGATCAAAGCTAACATCAAGTGTTTATTTAAAAAAATAATGGCACCTGCTTGGAATGGGGTGAAGATTTACAGAGAATTTACCATTTTTGGCTGACGTGAAACTATATAATATACTGCAAAATGGAAATTCTGCAACAGACCTCGCAATAAACATTTATATATATGGGGTGCTCATATATTGTTTATATATGAGATGCTTCAACAACTAGGGTCCTAAAGATGTGGCCAAGCAAAGCTATAATTTAGGCTGGGTTTCACTGCCAGGGTGGTTCTTTTTTCTTTTCCTTTTTTTTTTTGGCTGTGCCGCATGGCTTGTGGGACCTCAGTTCCCGGACCGGGGACTGAACCCGGGCCCTTGGCAGTGAAAGCACAGAGTCCCAACCACTGGGGAACTCCCCTTTTTTCATTTTATTTAATAAAAAATGCCCTTTATAACAGCATGGAAAGTTTTCTGTTTGGACTTTTGCAGAAAAGAATAAGAGAGAAAGACAGACCTTCGAAAATAATTATGTTAAAATTTGATATAGTAAGGACTCTTACAAAAGAAGCCAAATTCAGGACTCTGATTTCTAAGCTTGCAATCTATTTAAATGCAGATGCTAGTTTATATAGTGCAAAATACATTATTACCTAAGTGCAAAATAAGGTTAGGACTCAAATTTCATTATGTGCAATGAAAAGGGTAGGTGATGGTTATGCAAGGTGTAGAATCATCCCTACCTCTCCTGTCTAATTACAACAGTTCACACTGGCATTACCTTAGCACTTTTATGTACAAAGTAGGCCAGTTTTTTATGAATGATTGTGGCTGGAGACTCATGCCTGCTTTGTGGTCAGTGCTTCCCAGACTTTCTCCTTTATTCCTCTTACCATAAAAGTATTCAAAACCAGGTGCTACATTTCTACAAGGGAAAGCAGAACCAGGAATAGCCACATGGCTATCTAACTAAAGGCTTCACTTTCTCTGTGGAGAAAGCAAGCAATGTGAATTTTCTCTGGTTTGGGGCCCAGCCTGCTCTGTATACAGTAGCAGACTTGGGGTTATTGGTGGTAGAAGTTCTGATAGGAATTAGCTTTATTTGTGTTGCTGCAGTGGGGGTGGAGCATGGGGCTGATGCCTTTATTATTCCCGAGTTGCTTCTTCGATTATCACAGGTTTAATTTTGTATAATAAATGGCTTCTTTTTAAACATTGTCTTCTGCTTGGTTTTATTTCTGGGGTGAAGATGGTAAAGCTGGAGACTTGCAAAAATATTTCAAACATTTGTTCATTTAACAAGTATTTATTGGCACTACTCTAGGCCTTGGGGATACACCACTGAACAAGATAGACAAGGTCCCTTCTCTCATGATGCTTACATTTTAAATGGGTGTTGGGGGGTAAGGCTGTAAACAAACAATAAATGAACAAGATAATCCAGACTATGATAGGTACTCTGAAGAAAATAAAACAGGTTGATGGTGGTTTGGATGGAAGTCAGGGAAGTCCTCTCTGACATGAACTGGGACTCAACAGAAGAAAAAGAACCAGTCATGCAGAGATAAATGGGAAGATTCCAAACATCTGTGATAAGTGATTAGCACACACTAAATATTGCGTCTCCATAGTAGTCACCTTATGAACTACAAGCTTGTCCAAGTTATGCTTCCATTACCAGAGACACTTCTTGGAGCTCATGTGTAAATGCCTTGAGAATGAGTGGTTCATCTTTGGATTGAGTTTTGTAAACAGCTAAAAGTCACTTGGTGGGGAGGAGGGGGCGGGGGGAAAAAAGTAACTTAGAACCAAGTCTGATTAAAGCTAGGCATCATAATTGAAGGGCCAAGTGTATAAATAGGAATGGTACTGCTAAGTACCTTCAGAGGATTGGCGAGAGGATTAACTAAAACGATGAATGCGAGAAAGTGCTTAAACCTCACCCAATCCAGTGAGATCACTACAAATGAACAAACGATATCTAAGCAGCAGCAGCTGTTAAGAGTAAATGAGCCTATTTTTCTTCGCGGCTTCGGAGTGGCTCTAAAGGTAATCAAAACCAACAGTTCTTAAAGGTTTATTAAAATAAAATCATTCCCAACGTAGCATCTTAAACTTGTATTTTGATTCGCTCCCATTCTCTCTGCCCTTGCCTGTGTCAATCACCCTCTAATCCAGACTTTACCACCAGAAACTAGAGTCCATTTATCAGGCCTCTTTCCTGAGTGTTCCCGGCCCAGTACTGCCCCAAGACTTCAGAGCCGGGAGCCTACAAGAGTCAGCGTAGATTCACAAAAGAGTCCCAAAGACTCTCCTCCTAACCTGCACACGGGTCTGCACCAGCCGTGATCCGACCCCGGCATCAAGGCGACCCCGCCAAGAAAAGAAAGAGGTGCATGCTGGGGCGGGAGCGGGGGGGTGGGGGGTGGGAGAGGTTGTCGGCGAGTCTCGTCGAGCTCGTAGAGGTCACGCAGGGTCACGCACGGCGCCGCAGAGCCTGCCGGGAGCTCGGTGAGCAATGGCGACGCCCAGCCTCCGGGGTCGGTTAGCAAGGTTTGGAAACCCGCGGAAGCCCATACTGAAGCCTAACAAGCCCCTCATCCTAGCTAACCGTGTCGGGGAACGGCGCCGGGAGAAGGGCGGTGAGCAGTCGGAGCCGTGGAGGCCCCAGAGCGGAAGTCGGAGGAGTGCAGAGGGCTGCTGGGTGGGAGGGCCGGAAGGTAAGGGTCTCCTTGTGACTGAGGGTCCCCGCGTTCTGCTTCTCCAGAGGCGACTTGTATCACGGAGATGTCAGTAATGATGGCTTGCTGGAAGCAGAATGAATTCCGCGACGAAGCGTGCAAAAAAGAGATCCAGGACTTCTTCGATTGTGCTTCGAGGGCTGAGGTGACAGGAGACTCCTGGGGTGCCCTTTTGGGAGGAAAATGGGGGGCATACAGTAATGATTCTTACTGTCTCTTGCTAGGAGATAAGAAAGTCCCTCTCATTCTAAAAGGGCGAGGAAGTTTTTGGAAGCTACCTGAGTCACGCCAAAGTGGGGAAGGTTACCGTTTTGAAGGCATTGTGATCTTGAGCGATTTGTTTCACTGGTTTTAGCTTTACTTGGTGCAAAATGAGGTTAATATTAGTATCCACCTTACAGAATTTTGTGAGTGTCAAGTGAAGAGATGAATGGGAAAACCACTTTGTAAAGTTTAAATTGCTGTTCAAATAGACATTATTGTCTGAAGTAGAACTAAAGATAGTAAAGGACAGGTTGTTTGGTTTCCAGCCTAGACTTAATTGCCAGCTGGCATGGTAGCTTCAGACCATACAGTCATTCTTGGGTCCCAAGTTCTTTTGATGAAAGGGGACTGGGAAGATGACACCGATCTCCAGGCTGGTTAATACCTTAGTGTGATTTGGGGTGTTGTGAGAACTATTAGCTTAGGTCAGGGCCAACTTTGGAGCTATCATTTTAATTTTTGTTCTGTGTTTTCAGGCAGCCCGAAAAGTGAGATCAATCCAGGAGGACCTGGGAGAGTTGGGGAGTTTACCCCCCAAGAAATTGAATAAGTTGTTAAATAGGTTTCCTAACAAACCTCATGTCAGCTGAAAATGGAGAAGCATTTTCAATGACTGGACTATAGCTTCTGAGAACTATGCAGAGGCATTTTAGAGATGTTTGCACTGCCATGCTGTCTTTGAAGAGTAGGAGGCAAAACACTTTCTTTTACCCTTTGGAATCATTATGTGGGTGGAAATTATGCTTTATGTTGAAATAAAATCCTCTGAAGAGAACTTGGCCTTTTGTTGTGGATTAGGTACTCCCACCATAGTTGAACCTTGTGTCCTCCCCTACACTCTGGAAGGTCTTTGCTCCCTAATTTGCACCAGGTGCAGGACAAAAACCTTTGTCTTGTCCTGCATTTGAAGTCCTGTATACCATTTAATGCCCTTGCCTTTGGATGCATTAAGGATGTTGGAGTCTGTCTATATGCAGAGTTTTTTGCCATCATCTGTAAGTATTTAGCGACTACCTATTTTGTGCATAACCCCTGCAGGGTGCTGCGGGAATAATCAGAAGTTCACAAACTGATGACCCAAAGGTACTGCAGATGAATTTTATTTGGCCCACACAGTTAAAATTTTGTTTTTAAATTAGCTGGCCACATTCAAAAATAGGAAAAATGTCATAAAAAGCCCACTTTTTAGCTTTTCTTAAAAAAATCAAAAGATCTGGCAACTGTAGTTTCTTATTCCCACATGGAAATAAAGATAAATCAAGTAGAGCTGATTATCGTTTGTCTCCATTCTCCAGGGATCTGGCCACAGGACTCTCCCAAATGATGAGACTGAGACTTAATTGGCAATTATCTTCTTTGTGTATCACCTGTTCACTTCTCTCATTAAGTTATCCGCCTAGCTGCTGAAAGCATTTACTTTTGTGACCTCCTGATATTAGAACAGTTGTATAGCATTTTATGTATACTCTGCCCTTCCAGGCATAACTGAGTTAACCTTTTCTATGTACTTTACAGCACATACATCCCTTTAAATGTACAAAGGGATCATTGGGGGTTTTAAAGCTCCAGTGGGATAATTATTAAGATAAAGAAGGGGCCGTGCCTCCTTGACCCCCCCACAGTTACCTCTTTCTATAGTCCACATACCCCATTGGTGGAGCACTGGGCAGTTGCCTGGTTCTGCAAGCTGTTAGGAAGAAGCTCAGTGCTTAGGCATTTTGTACTAGCCTTGGAAGTTCTTAACCTACAGTCAATAGACTCCCAGTAAGAGGTCTGTGAATATGGATGAGAAAAAAATTTTATCTTTAACCACAACTTAAATTGAGCATTTCAATTAGGGCGGTGGGAAACAAACCACAGTATTACTAGCAATACCTATGTGAAATCACAGTATCTCAATATTTAAATTCATCACTTCAATATTATGGTAGTTATTACACTTGATGCTGGATCTTATTTAAAGTATAAATAAAGAACTACTATGTTACAAATTTGTTTTATTAATATTTTGATAATTGTATTTCAACATAAAAGGTTTCCTTTGTAATTCTTTTGTTTACTTATAAACAATCTGAGAAGGGGGTCTAGGGGCTTCACCAGGCTGTTAAACGGCCCATGGCACAGAAAAAGGCTAGGAACCCCTGGACTCAAAGGCCCCACTGACAAACAGTGCAACTATCTCCTGAAATCAAACGCCTTCTTTTCCTGTTGCTTCGCCAATTAAACCCCATTAAAAAGTCTTCTGGAATGCAGGCTTCTGAACTACAATTCCCAGAAGGTGATGCGGCCCCGGGGCCTATCCGGAGTTAGGACAATAACCCCACCCAATGGTTCCTGTGTTTGTCTCTTGACAGCCTACAACTCCCGACATGCGTGGCGGCTGCTTATTTCTTCGGGACATTATGGACGCCGGGTTATTGCTGGGATCTGTAGTCGTTTCGTATACTTTTGGGGGTTGGCTTCCTCTTACGGTATCTGGGGGTGGGCTCGAGAAAAAAAAGCAGGAAATGTAGCAATTAAACAGGTTCCTTATATCCGCGCGTACCGGCTCGGGTTCCTGGGCGCGCGAGGGCGGAAGTGGTGGTGGCCGGCGCGGCCGGAAGTTCAGATCAGCTGATGGGGGAGGCGGCGCCGCAGCCGCCAAGAGGCCCCGGCTTCCGAGCGCTTCGTCCGGGCCTTGAATCTCGGAGACTGGCCACGATCCCCGTTCACACCTCGCAGTTGGGCAAGGCCCCGTCCCGTGTCTCTCCCAGGCCTGAGATCCTCGCCCGGCACGGCCGCCCTGAGCGCCCCGGCCACCCCCAGCCCCGGCTCGCCCCTCAGGCCCCGGGCCTCCCCACAGCCCCCGGCCGGCGGCCCAGGCCCCGGATCCGCGGGGGGGGACCCGGCCCCGGGGGGTGCGGGCCCCATGGAGCTGATGTTCGCGGAGTGGGAGGACGGAGAGCGCTTCTCTTTCGAGGATTCGGACCGCTTTGAGGAGGATTCGCTCTGTTCTTTCATTTCCGAGGCCGAGAGCCTCTGCCAGAACTGGCGGGGATGGCGCAAACAGTCAGCGGGGCCCAATTCCCCCACTGGCGGCGGTGGCGGAGGTGGCAGTGGCGGTACCAGAATGCGAGGTGAGGGTGAGCTGGAAGGAGGGGAGCGGGCAGGCCCTGCTCCGGCCTTGCTCGAGAGCTGTCCCTGCTCGGGAGCTGTCCCAAGCTGTCCCTGCTCGGGAGCTGTTCAGGACTCGCTTTTCCGGTCTTCCTGGGGCTGCCTTCTCCACACCTGCCTGCCTGCCTCTGTGTGTGTGTGTGTGTGTGTGTGGGAGTGATGGCTGGGAAATTCTGGGTTGGATAGGATTAAAGACAGAAAGTAGATCTTCTGTGGTTCATTTGCCGTAAGAGATGGGGTAAAGGAGAAGAATTCCCTCTTTGACTTGGGAGTACTTACCGAGTTCAGCCTGAGGCAGGCCAGAAAATAGAAAAGAATGTGGGTAGGGGGTGGATTGTGAAGAAGTGACCACTTGAGGTGTGTCACCCCATTGCAAAGTGTATTGGGAGCTTCTTGATTCAAGGTGATGATCTCTGATCCCCGTTGCACCAAGAAGGGATTCCACCCAGAGCAAAGTGGAGGTGAACTGGCCTACGAGAGGGGTGTCACATAGGTTTAGATCAGAGACTTGGTTCCTGGCCATATTGAACATCTGTCAGAAGCCAAGCCTGGGACCACTGTACTAAAGCCTTAGATTTCCTTCATCTGGGGCCTGGGGAAGAGTGTGCGTACTTGACTCTCGAGTCTCGTGAAACACTCTTCTTGCTTTTCACTTGAGTTTCTTTCATCCTTGGGTCTTTCTGATGAGTGCTGTGAAGAATTTTGCTTTTGTTAAAGAGGATGGAGAAGAGAGTGATAACAGAAGCCGCGCAGACTCAGGACTCACCACATTCTTGCCTTCTTCAAGGCACAGTTTGAGCTTCATTGGAAGTGGACTTTTTTCACCAGTTGAGGGGTTTAATTTGTGATTCTACTCTGGACATTCTAAGGTCCTGTTTTCAAAAGGCCCTGGAGAGATTTCCAGCACCCCTTAGGGACAGAGGGAAATTTACATGTGTCACTGTTTAGGAGTGGTAATATTTACCTTCATTTGGAGAGATAGCATATGCCCTGTACACACGCACATCATAGGTAGTTTCGCTATGGGTCTTCTATGAGCTCTTTGCTTCTTTCATATTTGCATGTGTGGGTAGGCTTAGAGCTCCCTCACTTTGAGGGAAGTAATTGAAGATGGTGGTGAAGATTTTCAACATATTGGTATCTTTATGAACAGGTTAAAATCTAGGAAAGCATGGCATTCCCCCCCTCCCCCGCCAAACCTACCCTTTTTCAGTTGCTCATTTATAAAATAAGAAGACTGACTTTTTATTTAGAAAGGTTCCTTTCAGCACCATTATTTTCTATATGTCTTTTAATCTGACTAGCAATTTGGTGAGATATGCAGTCTGTTGCGTTTCACTGCTTTTTGATTAAAACAGTGTGGGAGACTTTGAATGGTAGCTCCATCTTACTCCAGGTGAGTCCAGGAGTGGCAGCCAGGTTCCCTTGGGGTAACCTCTCCACCCCCAACCCACACCCCAGGGCATCCACTGTGGGAAGCCAGGGCTCAGGTGTGCCAAAGAAAGTGCAGACTCTCTCTTGCTTCTGGAGGTCCCTCTCAACTCTTCTGGGCTCTGGCCTATCTTCCCTCCTTAGATGGAAGCATGGAGTCATTTAGAGAGATAGTAAAAAAAAAAAAAGGGGATAGTAAAAAAGAAAGGGACAGTAAAAAAAAAAGCACTTAGAGAAGCGAATGCCAGGGGAGATATATACACAATGTAATATGAATCTCAAGTGCTAGGTATATGGGAAATTAGATGCCAAGCCAGGTGAGACTCATTACTTGCTAGGATGCTGGGACACACCTGTTTGGCTAGGAGTTTCTGGGATATCCCTGGTATCTTCTAGCAGGCTGTAGGCTGGGGATTGCTTAGCTCCCCTTCCCCAGATGGAGTCTTAAGGGTTAGTGTATCCTCACAGGAGGGTCCCTTGGTTTTTCATCCAGATGTCCTCTTTCCTTCATAGTGAAGGCGAGGAGGGGGGAGGGCGCATCAAGATGTGGCATTGGCATCGGTGCCAAGTAATCATGGCCCTTTTTGTTTCCCCTCCTCTTTCCCCTTACCTCAACCTTTGTTTCCAAAGATGGACTGGTGATCCCACTGGTGGAGCTGTCAGCAAAACAGGTGGCGTTTCATATCCCATTTGAAGTGGTGGAGAAAGTTTACCCCCCGGTGCCTGAGCAGCTCCAACTCCGAATTGCTTTTTGGAGCTTCCCTGAGAATGAAGAGGATATTCGGTGAGGCTAAAGGACTGACGGTGGGGAGTGGGGTCCTGATGTTCCACACCGTGCGCTGGGCTTCCTACGGAACAAAGGGCACCGTACTTGGGGCTGCGGTAAGGAGGCAGCCGGGGCAGGGAGTACCTGGGATTTTCCCCAGCACGATATGACACTGGGGAGTGCCCGGGGCATGGTGGTCTCTGACAGGGTCTGTGGAAGGGTATTTGCTGCATTGTGGCTATGTCTTCTTCACTCCCAGACTGTATTCCTGCCTGGCCAACGGCAGTGCAGATGAGTTCCAGCGAGGGGATCAGCTATTCCGCATGAGGGCTGTGAAGGACCCCCTGCAGATTGGTAAGGGCCCCTCACCAATTGGTACTTCCTGCTCCTCCCACCCCCTGTGTTAAGAATTAAGGAACTACTGCAAGAAGCTGGAGCAGGTTGTCTGAAGAACTGCAGGGCCAGGGTCAAGGGCAGAGACCTGTGTCTTCGTGGCTCTCCCTGACCATACCTATGTTTCTCCCCAGGGTTCCACCTGAGTGCTACAGTGGTGCCACCTCAGATGGTCCCCCCCAAAGGGGCCTACAACGTGGCTGTGATGTTTGACCGCTGCCGGGTCACTTCCTGCAGCTGCACCTGTGGGGCTGGGGCCAAATGGTGCACCCACGTCGTGGCACTCTGTCTCTTCCGCATCCACAACGTGAGGCCCTCCCAATTTATCCTGGCCCTATTCTCCGCTCCACCCCCCCTTCTCTGCTGCATGCCTGGCCACAATGTGAGCCCCCTCTCCTCTCCTACTCTGCCTCTCTGTCCCCAGCTCCGATGTCAGCAAGCCTTTTCCCAGATTGTTTCATTTCTCTCGGTGTTCCCTTCAGGCTTCTGCAGTCTGCCTGCGGGCCCCAGTGTCAGAGTCCCTGTCTCGACTGCAGAGGGACCAGCTGCAGAAGTTTGCTCAGTACCTCATCAGTGAGCTCCCTCAGCAGGTGAGGGAGGTTGACACACCCTCTCTGACTAGTCCAGGGCTGCATATCAGCCTTCCTGTTAGGCCGAGGCCTCCTTGGGTCACTTCTGCCTTTGTGTCCCTTTCCCCCTCAGATCCTGCCCACAGCCCAGCGTCTCCTGGATGAACTCCTCTCCTCCCAGTCAACAGCCATCAATACAGTATGTGGAGCCCCGGGTGAGTGTGGTGAGAAAGAAGGGCAGCAGGAAGAAAGCAAGCTTGGGGGTGCAGAGCGCCACTTACTAAAGGCGAATCCAGGCTCCTACCTCTAGGTGACTGACTGCCTGTCACCCCCAGACCCCACAGCAGGGCCGTCTGCCTCCGATCAGAGTACTTGGTATTTGGATGAATCAACACTCACTGACAACATCAAGAAGACACTGCACAAGTTCTGTGGCCCCTCCCCTGTGGTGTTCAGGTAAACAGGATCTCTTCATGCCTGTGTCTGTGGTGGGAGGGGCGCATCCCTCGGGCCATGGCCAGTTTCTTTGTTTTAGTAATGCATACCTCTCCCACTCCCCCCCTCACTCGTACACTGCCTGGCGCACACGACATGTTACTAGTGAAATCAGTGGGTGATGATAATTTTATGTAGTCACAGAGTGGTCTGTCCTTAGGTAGAGCAGGAGTTATTTTGCTTCCTTTCAGCGATTGGGAAACTGAGGCAGAGGGCAATTAAGAATTTTTGTCTGGGTCATACTTTTTCCCCTGTACTCTGTATTTTGACCCCTTTTGTGTCAAAGTCCTGTTGCTCTTTCACCTGCTTTATTCAGCCCCATCTTAGGGTCATCATTTTCCACTCTGCGACTTTCACAGTGATGTGAACTCCATGTATCTGTCTTCCACGGAGCCTCCGGCTGCTGCTGAATGGGCATGTCTGCTGCGCCCACTGAGGGGCCGCGAGCCAGAGGGAGTCTGGAACTTGCTTAGCATTGTGCGGGAGATGTTCAAGCGGAGGGACAGCAATGCTGCCCCCTTGTTGGAAATCCTCACCGACCAGTGCCTCACCTACGAACAGGTAATCCCGCAGAGCTGGGGAGGCCCGTGCTGGCTCATCCTCTCCCTCCCTTAACCGCACTCCCCTCTTGCTGACAGGGACACTGCGTGGGGCTCCTCTGTCTTCCTCTAAGTTGTTAGGTTCATCTCAGAGTTCTCTTTGTTTCCAGATAACAGGCTGGTGGTACAGCGTGCGCACCTCAGCCTCACACAGCAGCGCCAGTGGGCACACAGGCCGCAGCAACGGGCAGTCAGAGGTGGCGGCCCACGCATGCGCCAGCATGTGTGACGAGATGGTCACACTGTGGAGGCTGGCTGTGCTGGACCCTGCGCTCAGCCCCCAGCGGTGAGTCTCCCCCGAGGCTCACCACCGCCGGGAGATGGGGCCAGCCCTGGACAGACCGAGCCCTCATCTCCTGTACATAGACACACGTACCATTTTTCTAGTCCTAGGGAAATGGGAGGTGCTGAGCATTAGGGTTTCCAGTGATTTATGAGTTCTTTTCCTGAGAGGCTTTCTTCCATCCCTCCTCTAAATAACCCACTTTCCCAAATCCCTGAGTATTCGAGTGATGTCTATGGGGCTGGCTCAAGAAGCACTTCCTGGGGTCCTTCCCTGTGCCCCGCTTCTGGGGAATACCATCTCCCCGTTTCCTCCTGTCCCTGCTCGGCGCAGTGTAGGCCCCACAAGCCCTCCTGGCCCCCACTTTGTTCCCACAGGCGCCGGGAGCTGTGTGTGCAGCTGCGCCAGTGGCAGCTGAAGGTGATTGAGAACGTGAAGCGGGGACAGCACAAGAAGACCCTGGAGCGGCTCTTCCCTGGCTTCCGGCCGGCAGTGGAGGCCTGCTACTTCAACTGGGAAGAGGCCTACCCCCTTCCCGGTGTCACCTACAGTGCCACTGACAGGAAGCTGGCCCTGTGCTGGGCCCGAGCCCTGCCCCCTCGGCCAGGTGCCTCCCGATCTGGGGGCCTGGAAGAATCCCGGGAGCGGCCCCGCCCTCTTCCTGCCGAGCCAGCTGTGCGGCCCAAGGAGCCTGGGGCCAAGCGCAAGGGATTGGGTGAGGGGGTCCTCTCATCGCAGCGGGGTCCCCGCCGCCTCTCGGCTGAGGGGGGAGATAAGGCTCTGCATAAGATGGGTCCAGGTGGGGGCAAAGCCAAAGCATTGGGGGGGGCTGGCAGTGGGGGCAAGGGGTCAGCAGGCAGCGGGAGCAAGCGACGGCTGAGCAGTGAAGACAGCTCCCTGGAGCCGGATCTGGCTGAGATGAGCCTGGATGATAGCAGCCTGGCCCTGGGTGCAGAGGCCAGCACCTTTGGTGGATTCCCGGAGAGCCCACCACCCTGCCCTCACCCTGGTGCCTCCCGAGGCCCTTCTACCTTCCTTCCTGAACCTCCAGATACTTACGAAGAAGATGGTGGCGTGTACTTCTCAGAAGGGCCTGAGCCTTCCACGGCCTCTGCTGGCCCCCCTGGCCTACTGCCCAGGGAGCTTTGTACCCGGGACGACCTCGCTTCCACAGATGAGAGTGGCAATGGGCTCCCTAAAACCAAAGAGGCAGCCCCTGCGGTTGGAGAGGAGGAGGATGACTACCAGGCGTATTATCTGAATGCCCAGGATGGCGCTGGGGGCGAGGAAGAGAAGGCTGAGGGCGGGGCTGGGGAGGAACACGACCTGTTTGCAGGACTGAAGCCACTGGAACAGGAGAGCCGCATGGAGGTGAGGGGGCTTGGAGGGGACTCTGAGGGTGTCTCTTAGCCATAGCTGGGAGAGGGACCGCCTGCCTCTGGTTGCGAGTGACAGGACTGTTGTGTGACTGTTAGAATCCTGCAGCAGGCTCCTAACTGGCCTCGCTGCCTACAGTCCATTCTCTTCTCTCCATGTTGATCTTCCTGGAATGTATAATTTTGTCACTCTGCTGCTTAAAACTCTTCAGTGGTTTCCCATTACCCTTAGGGTGAAGATGAAGGTCCTTGGCATGACCTATGAGGCTTCACTTGTTCTGAACTTTGTCTGCTTCTCCAGCCTCATCTAGCTACTATGTCAGTTATACTACACTCAGTTGAGCCGTTCCTGTAGCTTGCCATGCTCTCTCTTACATACATAGTTTTGTACGGATTGGCCTTTCTGTCTGGAATATTCTTCCCTCATCTTACCTGGTTAGCCCCTGTTTCTTCTTCAGGCCTCAGAGATCTTAGAGATCATGTCCTCTAGGAGGTCTTCCCTGAGACTGCCCCTCTGCCCCAAGTCCCATTGAGGTATCCTGCTCATCGGCTCCCCTCTGGACCTTTCCCAGTAGTAGCCAGCTTCACACCTGTTTGTGTGTTTATGTGTCTGTTTCTCTAATGGGCTGTGAGTCTCTGTGGTATACCCAGGACTAGCATAGGGCCCAGTGTATAGCAAGTGCTCATGGGATATTTGCTGCATGAGTGAGTATGGTGTCCTGCAACATGTTTGGTGCCCATGTCCTCTTTCCAGATATTATTTGCCTGTGCTGAGGCCTTGCATGCGCACGGCTATAGCAGTGAGGCCTCCCGCCTCACCGTGGAGCTTGCCCAGGACTTGCTAGCCAACCCACCTGACCTCAAGGTAGAGCCGCCCCCTGCCAAGGTGAGAGAGAACCCCGCCTCCCTCTCCAGTTACCCATAACCCTCTCCCACGCCCCACCCCAGGCTAGAGTCTCCTCCCTCCACCAAGGCGAGTCAGACTCATCTGCCTGCCTCCTTGTGCTTCCCTCTTTAGGGCAAGAAGAACAAGGTTTCTACAAGCCGTCAGACCTGGGTGGCTACCAACACCCTGACCAAGGCGGCCTTCCTGTTAACAGTGCTAAGTGAGCGCCCAGAGCACCACAACCTGGCCTTCCGAGTGGGCATGTTTGCCTTGGAGCTACAGCGGCCCCCAGCTTCCACCAAGGCCTTGGAGGTCAGAAGTTCTATCTGAATCTTGCACTGCCATCTCCTCAGAGACTCACACCGTGATCTCCATTGGGGTGATTGAGGTCTTAGTTCCTCCCTATGCCCTCAGGTGAAGCTGGCATATCAGGAGTCTGAGGTGGCCACCCTGCTCAAGAAGATTCCTCTGGGTCCGAGTGAGATGAGTACTGTGCGCTGCCGGGCAGAGGAGCTTCGGGAGGGGACACTCTGTGATTATCGGCCTGTTTTGCCTCTCATGTTGGCCAGTTTCATCTTTGATGTTCTCTGTACTCCAGGTATGATGCCTGACACTACAGAAAGTGGGGAACTGGGGCAGGGGTAGCTTTCTCTAAAGAGAAACCAAGAGCCCCAAGGCTCTGAATCGCCTGTAAGAAGCATCGGGCAGCTTCATGGAAGGATCTGGAATGATGAGTGTCTTGGGTTTCTTCCCTTTTCATTCTGTCCCATGGTACTTCTGTCTTCTTAACTTACCCCAAATTTTATCCAGTGGTTTCTCCCACGGGTTCCCGGCCCCCAAGTCGCAACTGGAACAACGAGATGCCTGGGGATGAGGAGCTGGGATTTGAAGCAGCAGTTGCTGCCTTGGGTGAGTCTGTCAGTGTCTTGAGCACATCTGTGAGCTAAGCCTGGCCCAGGCCTTGAAGTGCATGAGACATGAGCCCTCTTCTGAAGGGGCTCTATGGTAAGGGGAAAGCCAGCATGACGTGTATGTGCCATGACACATAGTGCCTACGAGACTGAAGAATTGAGGGCAAAAACGTGGACTATGAATGTTCGGTGTTATAAGGACAGCAAAACAGGACTCTAGGGAAAGGCCTTAGGAAGGGGATAGAGTATGGAATATGGGTTAAAAGATCAGTTAAGTTCTAGGTAGGGGGACAAAACACTGTGAGTAAAGACACAGGGGCAATCAAGTCTTCATGAGTGGGGAGCCCAACTTCCCTGAAGTGATGGATATGTTGGGGTGATAGAGAAGGCCAAATTATGAAGGTCTTAAAAAGCAGACCAGAGCTTAGGCCGGATGTATTAGGCAGTGGGCGCCTTCCATAGGGAAGGTGGGTTGGACCAGGAGAACTCCTTACTTCACATGCTAGTGGCTGGAGAGCCCTGGCCTGTTTACCCTTGGCTGTCTTTCAAGTTATGGCCACTCACAAACCCCATGAGTGCCTCTTTCTCACAGGCATGAAGACAACAGTGAGTGAGGCGGAGCATCCCCTGCTATGTGAAGGCACACGTCGGGAGAAGGGTGACCTGGCCCTGGCACTAATGATCACTTACAAAGACGACCAGGCCAAACTCAAAAAGGTAAGGGATTGAGGTACTGGGATTTCGACAGGCAGAGAGAGCAAATTTTATCACCTTTCTCAGGGGTTTCTAGTATAATGGAAGGGCTATTCTACCTACAGGAGATACTGGGGGAATCTTGGGAACACCTCGTAAAGAACGTGAGAGACCAGTGGTTCTTGTAGGAATGCTTGGGCTTGGGGTGGAAGAAGAGAAACTGGGGGCATAAAGTCGTTCATTCATTCATTTATTTCAATATATATGGAATATCAATATACTTAGTCCTGTGGTAAATGTTATAGGGGATACCAAGATATGTAAGCCAGCCCCTGTCTTCCAGCAGGTTCTCCTGTGGTTAGAACTGGGAAAGTCTTCCTGAGGAGGAAGTATTAAGCTGTTTCAAGGAGAAAGAAAAGTAATAGAAGTCAGGAGATAAAGGGCATCCAGTCACCGCTTCTCTGTCTTTCAGATCTTAGACAAACTCTTGGACCGAGAGAGCCAGACGCATAAACCACAGACACTGAGTTCGTTCTACTCATCTAGCCGCCCGGCCACAGCCAGCCAGAGGTCTCCTTCAAAGCATGGGGGCCCATCTGCTCCAGGGGCCCTGCAACCTCTGACCTCAGGCTCTGCAGGGCCTGCTCAGCCAGGGAGTGTGGCAGGGGCTGGGCCAGGCCCCACTGAGGGCTTCACAGAGAAGAATGTGCCTGGTGAGGTGGGGGCACTGGGCAGGGGGGATGTGTGGTATGGAGCTGTGTTGGGCCCCCCTTTCCCAGGCTCATCCCAATGTCCTGTCTTCCCTACGCAGAGAGTTCCCCACATTCCCCCTGTGAGGGTCTCCCATCTGAGGCAGCTTTGACCCCAAGACCAGAGGGAAAGGTCCCCAGCCGCTTGGCACTTGGCAGCCGTGGAGGCTACAATGGACGGGGCTGGGGCTCACCAGGGCGGCCTAAGAAGAAGCACACAGGTAACAACCCATGGGATGACATGGAGGGAAGGAGATTCCTGAAGGTTGGAGTCTGAATTCTGGAGCTTCTGACTTCTGAGACTGTCTTGTCTTGGGGGGGTTAGGCATGGCCAGCATTGACAGCAGTGCCCCTGAAACAACGTCGGATAGCTCCCCAACCTTAAGCCGGAGGCCACTTCGAGGGGGCTGGGCCCCTACCTCCTGGGGCCGAGGACAGGACAGTGACAGCATTAGCAGCTCTTCCTCAGACTCCCTTGGCTCCTCGTCCTCCAGTGGAAGTCGCCGGGCCAGTGCCAGTGGAGGGGCCCGGGCGAAGACAGTTGAAGTTGGCAGGTCAGTGGGAAAAAACATCCTTGTCTTCTGACCTGGCCCACCCCGAGAGCCACATCCCTAGTGTAATCCAACTGTTGTCTCCGTCAGCATCCTCACTTACCCTGGTCTTTTCCAACCTACCTGGACACCCACCTCAGAGAAACCCCAATCCCTGTCCCTACCCCATTGCCCCTTCAGGTACAAGGGCCGCCGTCCTGAGAGTCATGCCCCCCATGTACCCAATCAGCCGTCAGAGGCAGCTGCACACTTCTACTTCGAGCTGGCGAAGACGGTGCTGATCAAGGCAGGGGGCAACAGCAGCACTTCCATTTTCACACATCCATCTTCCTCAGGGGGCCACCAGGGTCCTCACCGTAACCTGCACCTTTGCGCCTTCGAGATTGGGCTTTATGCCCTTGGCCTGCACAACTTTGTTTCTCCCAACTGGCTCTCACGTACTTACTCTTCCCACGTTTCCTGGATTACAGGTAAATCCAGCATCTTGATTTGGGTATGGGAAGGGGATTAATCGATGATGATAAGTCATATCCTTGTGGAGTTACTGACCTGATAGGAGAGATGCCATTCCCATTCCCATTGCCCGTGCTAACCCCACTCTGCTTTTCTCTCCTTTTCCTGAAGGCCAGGCAATGGAGATTGGCAGCGCAGCCCTGACTATACTGGTAGAATGCTGGGATGGGCACCTGACACCCCCTGAGGTTGCATCCCTGGCTGACAGGGCATCACGGGCACGAGACTCCAATATGGTGAGGGCAGCGGCGGAACTAGCCCTAAGCTGCCTGCCTCATGCCCATGCGTTGAACCCCAATGAGATCCAGCGGGCCCTGGTGCAGTGCAAGGAGCAGGTATTTTTACAGGCAATTGCGGACCTGCTTTGGGGCATCTGGGCAGGGAGGTTGGGTCCAGCTCCTGATTCCCATATCCTGGAGTTCACAAACTATCCAGTTGGTCCTCTCATGGTGACACTTGACATAGTAACGTGCTTTCACATCTATTACATCCTTTACCTTACAACTCTGAGAACAGATTATTCATATTTCATAGGTAAGGAGATGTGGCCTATAGTTTAGGGACCAAGATGATCACCGGGATGGAGTCCTTAGGGGAAGCCTCAGGGAGATGATGGGACTTGGCTGGGAGTAGCTAAATTAGTTTGGAACTGGGACTGGTCAACAAGTATTTGTTCATTGTGTGAAGCACTCACTGCTCTGACACTGACTCTGGGCACTGGCCCTGACCTTAGATGCCTCCCCAGGAACCAGCCAACTCTGAGGGAGACATTGGAATGTCATCTAGAACTGTCCCTGAGTAAAGCCCTTCCCCCTCAACCCTCTTTGCCCCTCCCTTCCAGGATAACCTGATGTTGGAGAAGGCCTGCATGGCAGTGGAAGAGGCGGCTAAGGGTGGGGGCGTATACCCCGAAGTGTTGTTTGAGGTTGCTCACCAGTGGTTCTGGCTATATGAGCAAACAGCAGGTGGCTCATCCACAGCCCGTGAAGGGGCTACAAGCTGTAGTGCCAGTGGGATCAGGGCAGCTGGGGAGGCTGGGCGGGGGCTGCCTGAGGGCAGGGGGGTCCCAGGGACTGAGCCGGTTACAGTGGCGGCAGCGGCAGCAGCAGTGACAGCAGCCACAGTGGTGCCAGTCATCTCGGTGGGGTCCAGTTTATATCCGGGTCCAGGACTGGGGCATGGTCATTCCCCTGGCCTGCACCCCTACACTGCTCTACAGCCCCACCTGCCCTGCAGCCCTCAATACCTCACCCACCCAGCTCACCCCGCCCACCCCATGCCTCATATGCCCCGGCCTGCCGTCTTCCCTGTGCCCAGCTCTGCATACCCACAGGTGAGTATGCAATGTTCTACTGGAGATTGGGCATGTGGGAGCACATTGGGAGTTCACGGGGGGTTGGAGTGGGGTACTCCGGGAGGATAACAGGGCTGTCCAAGAGTCCTGGTGAGGTGGCGGGAGTCGGGGGACCCAGCCCAACTAAGATAAGAAATGCAGGATACCCAGCTGTGGGATGAACGGGGAAGAGCTACATCCTAATATAATTTGGAATCTTCCTTTTTTTCTTCCCGCCTCGAGGGTGTGCATCCTGCATTCCTGGGGGCTCAGTACCCTTACTCGGTGACTCCCCCCTCACTTGCCGCCACTGCTGTGTCTTTCCCCGTCCCTTCCATGGCACCCATCACAGTACATCCCTACCACACAGAGCCAGGGCTCCCACTGCCCACCAGTGTGGCCTGTGAGTTGTGGGGACAGGGAACAGGTGAATGGAGGGGAGGCACACCGGGCAGGGGAGGAGGGGAGGGAATCCTCTCTGTCCCTCTCTGGGCTCTGAGTTCCTCATGTGGCTTTCATCCCACCCTCAGTGAGCAGTGTCCATCCAGCTTCCACGTTTCCGGCCATCCAGGGTGCCTCACTGCCTGCCCTGCCCACACAGCCCAGCCCTCTGGTGAGCGGGGGTTTTCCACCACCTGAGGAGGAGACTCACAGTCAGCCTGTCAACCCGCACAGCCTACACCACCTGCACGCCGCCTACCGTGTCGGTGAGAGGAGGGCCCTTCCTGTGCCCCCACCTGCAGCCAGAGACTCTTCCACGACCCCCCCCCACCATACCTCTTAATTGGTTTACCGTGGGGTCAGGTACGAGGCTGAGGTAGAGGGTGGAGGACACACCCTCACCACGTGCCCACCTTTTTCTCCCAGGGATGCTGGCACTGGAGATGCTGGGTCGCCGGGCACACAATGATCACCCCAACAACTTCTCCCGCTCCCCCCCCTACACTGATGATGTCAAATGGTTGCTGGGGCTGGCAGCAAAGCTGGGTAACACCTCCCCTCCCCAGGACCATTGTCCGCCCTCACCTGCTCCCCCCACCTTCCCATCCCAGACCTCCTTCCTAGCTCTTGCTCAGAGTTGAGGCCTTGGTCGGGTATGTGTGCGTGCGCGAGGGGCGGGGGGCTACCTCAGCTCCTGGGGTGGAGGGAGGCTCTCTGCCAGGCCAGAGCTGAGAGATTAAAGTTGGGTCCCTAGGGCAGAGGTGGCCACCCCCGTCTCATGCCCCTCCCCCTGCCCCCCAGGAGTGAACTACGTGCACCAGTTCTGTGTGGGGGCAGCCAAGGGGGTGCTGAGCCCGTTTGTGCTGCAGGAGATCGTCATGGAGACGCTGCAGCGGCTGAGCCCCGCTCATGCCCACAACCACCTGCGTGCCCCGGCCTTCCACCAACTGGTGCAGCGCTGCCAGCAGGCATACATGCAGGTGATAACCCAGGAAGTATGGAGCAGGGTGGAACACCTCCTGGGCAGGCAGGGAACAGATCACCCAGCACGCCAGGGCGGAGGGGCCTGGTTCTGTGCTTAGTGGCTTATCCTCCCCACGTCTTCCAGTACATCCACCACCGCTTGATTCACCTGACCCCTGCCGACTACGACGACTTTGTGAACGCGATCCGCAGTGCTCGCAGCGCCTTCTGCCTGACACCCATGGGCATGATGCAGTTCAACGACATCCTGCAGAATCTCAAGCGCAGCAAACAGACCAAGGAGCTGTGGCAGCGGGTCTCACTCGAGATGACCACCTTCTCCCCCTGAGTCTGGCCCCCCTAGGGCCCTATACAGGGACACAGGCCTGTGGCTATGGGGACCCCTCACAAAGGGGGAACGAATCTTGGCTGGACAGATCATCCCCACTCAGTTCCCTGGTAGCCCAGACTGGCAGCTGTTCTTGGGGCCAAGATGTCTCAGACCCTAGAAGCCTAGGGTTGGGGGAGACAGCCCTGTCTGGGAGGGGGCGTTGGGTGGCCTCTGGTATTTATTTGGCATTTATAAATATATAAACTTCTTTTTTACTCTCGTCTGCCTGGGCCTTTCCCTTCTTTCCCTCCATGTGTGGATGAACCTTGAACTGGGGCAGAGGAAAATCTTGATACTTGCTTTTATTCTAGGTTTCTCCCACTCCAGTGAGGCAGACAAAACACAAAAATAAGGATGTTTATTAAACTCATTTCTAGCCCACAGCTAGGGCTCATATTCAGCTCTATGAGCCACCATCTGACCTCATCCCCATTCAATGTGAATGACATTAGAGAGGCCGGGCCACAGGTTGATCCCACAGTAAGGGGTCCCTCCCACGGCCACTACAGATAAGATACACTGCTGGGAATAAAGAGGGAAAGCATTGGATTAATACGTTCCTCTCCACCCTGCCTGGACCCTCTCATTTCCCCCCCACCATCCAAGACCATGGGCCAAAGGTGCCTAGTACCATCTTGTGGGGTATCAAGGGAAGCCCCTTTATTAGACCCCAGAGCTATGGGAAAGGGATGCCCTTCCCTTCTTAGCCATCCCAGGCCTCGAGGCCACTGAGGTAGAAGGGGGAGGGGCCAGGCCACTCTAATCCCCCTTGTGGGCCCTGCTCTGGGCTTGCCCCTTAGGGAAGAAGGGGGCTTTTGCTGGTACGGGAGGCTGATACATCAGCCCGGACTGGAATGCTGCAGTTCTTCCCGAAGCCACGAGGGCACTGGCTGTCCAAGCCGGCTCAGCAGCTTCGACAGCTCCAAATTATGGTTCCGGAAAAAATCCGTAAGGAAAAGGCGGGACTAACAGGAGAAAAATGAAGTCAGAAATGGTAAGGAGTGGACAAAATCAGATCTTACAGGTGGAAAGGGATACCCTGTCCCTGGCTTTGCTTACCTCAGTGTCCATATCTGGGTACTTCCGGCCTTTGCTCTTGCCTAGACAACGAGTCTTGCCACCTTCAAGTCCCTGGCACCAGAATCCCTTATCTTCATCAAACCTGCTCAACAAGAAGAGGCCATTAGGTGACAGAAAAGAAATCCAAGCCTCATAAATGTACACTACCTCTCCCAGCCCAGAGGGACACATGTCTCTCCTTGCAAGACAGGGTAAATCCATGTCTCTTCCAAACAGACACGGTCAACCTGCTTCCCCATTTCCCCCAGAGTCATCCTCCCCTGGGTCATGCTCTCCCACCTGAGGGTCCGTGTGTAGTTCAGAAAGGGTGTGATACCCAGGAACTTCTGGATGCTCTCCATTGAGGCAGCTGGGTTGGTACGCAGTTCTTGCCCATCCACAATCAGCAACTAAAGGGACAGGGATGTGGTTCCCTCTGTATTCCTTAGAAGCCTCTGGGCTGAAGGGAAAAGGAGGGGAAGGGGACCCCCATGTGGGCTACCAGGGAACTGTACCTGTCCAGAGGGGTAATATGTCAGCCAGCGTTGCAGATGGGTGGAATAGTAGCCAGGGACAAGACAACGGTCCTGTAGGGAGCGAAGTGCCAGAGGGGCATGGGAGGAGGCTGAAATCACGTGGTAGAAGGTATAGTTCAGAGCAACTGGGTCTCCATGTGCTCGCTGATGCTGACGGACAAGGAACAGGAAGGCAAGGAATTGGTGATTTGACAGCATTGTTCTGCCCTTCCTCTTAGTCTAGTGAACAGACAGCACAGGCACCCCTCCCCAAGGCACTAGCTTAGTTTCCCTACCCTCATTCCTTTCTGTCTCTCTAGCAGTCACCACCTCTCTTAAGTTCTGATGTGTGCCTAGCTTCAGGCTCACCTGGTACCAGGAGTAGGCCCTGTCAGCAGGGTTGGTGAGCACAGTGATGATCTTGGCTCGCGGCAGGAGGGCAGCCCCCCGACGTGGTACAACCTCTGAGTCAAAGTAGGTGGCACTTTTTTCAAACAGGAAATCAGTGCTGGCATTAGAAGGGACAGGGAAGAAATCCATGTACCTAGGAAGTAGTAGAGAGGAGAGGCAGAGAATTTGCAGAGTGAAGGGGCCGGACATCTGTGCTGGGAGAAGCTGGAATGGGGTATTTTAGGGGAAGGGAGTGTCCTGAGAAGCATTCCAGGTCTCACCAGTCAATGCCCTTGTGGTAATTAGGGCTGCTGAAGAACTGAATCTCCTCAAAGGTGCTGGGGCTTGGGAAACTGCCAGTCACAGCTGGGTGGAGGCTCAGGAAGAAGTGAATAGCTGTGGTCCCTAAATGAGAGAGAAAGTCCAGGCCATTGTGGGAGAGAATCCACCTCAACAACATCAGCTTGAAAGAGGTGAGAAAATAATCACTCTGGGTGGTAAAATACCGTTTGGCCAAACTAGAGCGAGAAAAGGAAAGCCTGAGAGAGGCCCAGGGAAGGGTTAAAATGGTAGTTCTCAGACTTGATTGTGCATCAGAATCACTTGTGGGTCTTTCAAAAAAAACTCAACAGATGATTCTGATGTATAACCAGGTTAAGAATCACTCAAGGGACTGGATTAATGAGGGGTGGGTATGAGAAAGGAGTTCCTTGGCCAAAGAATTCTTTGGGTTTAAGGCAAGGCAACAGAAGTTGCCTAAGGATGATTCACCTGTCTTCTGGGGTCCCACAATGAGGAACTTGGGGAGCCGATCACAGGTTTTCTCCTTGGACCAGATATCTTTGTGCCTCTTGTCATCACAGGGATTCTGAAGGTGAGGCCAAGAATCAGATAATCTTTTCCTCAACGGCCACCCCCATCACATCTCTAGGTCAGCCTGAGCTCCACCTATACCTGCCAAAGGGGGCTTCGCTCTTGAGGGAAGAGGTCAAAGTACTTCCGTGCGAGAGGGACAGGAGGAAGGGTCTGTAGGCGCAGCCGTGTCCAGCACTGGAGAAAGCGCACCAGGCTCTCAAAGGTGTACAGGCCCAGTCGATCATTTCCATAATTAGACAGATGAGTCATAAAGATGCTGATCTGAAAGGGGGTGCCTGCATGTCAGATTTGGAGAGCCTACCCCACTTCAGAAGTGGGCTTGGTGAGCAAAAGTCTCAGTATGCAAACACTTTGGCTGTCCAATCTTCTAGCCCTTCCTCTCGGCACCTTACCGGATTAAGCAGCACTGTCAGAAAGAGTTCTCCACCTCGGATGCTCCGGTCTAGTTCGCGAGAGCCTCCGGGATACTCATTATAGAAGATCGTGTGAGTGAAGAGGCCACACGTCTGCCGTGGCAGCACCTGAAGGGAAAAGAACAAACAGGGACAGATGAGATTTGAAAGGTAGAATGAGAAGTAAATTAAGGACAAAAGACCTGAGGCATTAGGATTCCCTGGGTTTGTAGAGGACTCAGTCTGAAGTTACAGCAACAAAGCTCTTGCTATGTGCATTATGACTTTTCATCTCTCTACCCCTTATTATATGGATGAACTTGGACAATGCAGGTTGGAGGCTGTCCAAATGTGGGAGTTTGATTCAAGTCCGTATTGGGAGTCCCTCACCATAATGCCATTGTGAATGAAGCCACGGCGGTAGCGGGCAGGGCGGAGATGGGGATACTCCTCAGTGCTGGTCACCTGGATGCCCCACACGGATTTCCAGGCCTCATAGAGCTGTGTGTGGATGGGATACACGCCGGAGTGGTGGGGGGCCACAGCATACCCCAGATCCGTGGGAATCCCATGCTCCTGGGAATGGCAGAGACTCTCACCAGGACCTGGTGAGGTTTGGGGAGTAGAGGGTAAAGAGGGTGGGGATGCCTCCACAGAAAGTAAAATGGAAAGGGTGGGGAAAGGGTACCCCATTAGGGTAAGGTTGAGAAGGAAGCATCATCTTTGGGAGAAAGTATGGGGAAGAGATCCAAGGGTCTCACCAGAGCAAACTGTTTGTTGAGCCTCATCTGGTCAGCCAGCACGGAGCGATTGTGGAACAGGTGTGGCTGCATGTGGCTCCACATGTGGGGGAACCACCAGAACTCTTGGCGGTGCTTCAGCAGCATGTCGTCCCCTGCATCCTCCTCCTCTGTCCCTATGACCACACACTGACCACTGACCACAGCCGGTCAGCCCCTGTGCCCTCCTTTGTTCTGTAACAACACTGACCACTTTCCATCCTTGGGACAACATTGCTGACCTCTGCCCACCTAAGACTATTTTCCCGATTGCCAACCTGCCCTCCAGCCGCCCATGCTAACCTAAATTCATACCCACTGCTAGCTCCTCATAGCATTCTGACCCCAAACCTTGCCCCTTTTCTCCAACCTGTCTGCCCAGGAGGATGGACAGTGAAGAGACAAACTAAGACTGATACGCTGAAGGAGCAGGGGAATAAGCTCACCAGTATGATAGAACTTGCCCGAGAAGCCCAAGTTGAAGGTGAAGTTGGGGACTAAGGTCCTGAGTTTGTTCTGGGTGGTCAACAGAGCCTGGGAAGAGTAGCAGGGACATGAGAAATCAGGAGACTAAGAAGGAGAAAAATGAGAAGTAGCATTCTTCTTGCCTAGAAAGGGTAGGGAGCGTACCTATGACAAGCTCAGAATCAAGGAAGGGAGTCTGATAAAACAGAGCTTGAAACAGCTTCTAAGGAAAGAAATGAGTCAGGAAAAAGAAAGACTGACCTCAACATCAGCCACCTTCATGCGGGTTCCTTCCTTGCCCACAAAGATGTCATCGATGTCTACCAAGATGTAACGGTCAAGGTCCAAGCAGAGGCGCTTGCCAGTGAGGTACGCAACAGCATCGACAAAAACGAGTTTGTGAAGCCAGAAGGAGAGGCCATGGCCAAAGAGCACCCGCTGGATGCCATCGTGAAGCCCCAAGTCCTGTACCACAGTGGGAAGCCGGGCCCGGCGAGGCAAGGGTCCTGGCACCGGGGGCTCAGCTGGTCGAAGGCTGGCAAGAAGCACTGGTTCATATGTGCTATGATTGGATTGGAAGATGGTCCAGTCATCACCGGGCAGTGGACCCGGCTCCAGGCGGCTGGGGCGTGTGAGATGCAGTAGTGGGGCAGAAGGATTCACTTGGTAGTCCTGGAGCCCCAAGTTTGAATGTAGAAAAAGGGGAAAGCCCTTGAGCTGGGCACTCAGTAAGCTATGCTCATGGGCTCGGAAAAAGCCAATGATGCCCACACCATACTCCACACAGTACCGGTCTAGCAGTTCCCGACTCCAGGCATCCAGGTTGACATACTTGAGCAGGTTCTCATAGATGACCAAGACATACCGGCCACGGGTATGATCAGTCAGTGTGGGCATGTCCCCTCGGCCAGGTGCCAGCTCAGTGCTATAACGAAAACGGCTGGACTCCAAGATGGCCACAATCTCCTGCCCCAGCTGTGAGTATGCGCTCTCCACAAACACAAGGACCACGGGTTCAGTTCGTGCTGTCTCTGGCGGCCTGGGGGGCCGGGGTGGGACTGGAGGCCGTACAGGGCCAGGACCAGCTGCCCCACCACTACTGCAGTCTCCCAAGGGCAGGGGCAATGGTTCCTTGGCCTTGGGGCTGGTGGATACGTAGTAAGCCAAGAAGCCCATGGAGCCCAGACTGAAAGCGATCAGCAGCAGTATGAGGCGGTGCAGTTCCAGCTGCCGAGCTGGGCGTACCACCTTCCACAGCTTGAGCATGGCGGGGGAGGTGAGGCAGGGATGGGGACCACCTTAGGGGATGGGAGGTAGGAGTTCTATAGGCTGAGGCTCTCTTGGGAGGGTAGAAGGATATGAAAAGAGGGGAAAGGGATTCCTGCAGGGTCAGTTCCCTGAAAAGGTGGAAACAAGTCCCCTTAGTATAGGATAGAGGAGGTAGAAGGGGCAACAGGGGGCAACTGGACAGAGTCCATTGGTCTCAGGTCACCATGGCCCACTGGCCCATGGCTTCAGGATGCAAATCTAGCCAGGCTCCACCTTTGGTCCTGGCTGAGCTCCTCACATCAGAGGTCAGCAAAGTTCACAATCTCTGCCCTCACTACCTGTAAGACAGAAATCAATGGGTTACTTCTCTCCTTGAAACTGTGTCATTAATCCATTCCCCTCTTCATCCCATTTCTCTTACCTCCTGCTCACAGGATGGTTTGTTCTCCAGAAAAAAAAAGCTCCTGTAGAAAAACAACATAATCTGAGTCTCATACTTTAGCTTCACAGCCTGTTCCCTTTCTTAGAACACTGTCTAAATTCTCCCCCCTGAGCTAAGTTCAGAATTGAAGCAGTATATCCAAGGTCTGGAAGGGAACAAATTTCCCATCGACAAGAGGCCAAACAGCCCAGGAGGCTGAAAATGAACCTGCTCTGAAAGGAGTTCCCAACCCGTGACAGAGCAGTTGGTCAGCCAGCAGGAGCTCTGTTCGTCCTGTGAAGAAGGGACGGAAAGCCCCAGAAGTCCCGTGCTCCAACAAAATATCAGATAAGAGGAAACTCGTGTGTCTGTTAATGTTCCTCATCTATCAAACCCAACACCACAGGCTAACAGTACTAATGAACTTGCAGTCAGGTGGGGAAATTCAAGAGGGAAGAGAAATGGTGTTAGCTAATCATTCTACTACCTTCCAAATCCAGAACCTGGGGATTCTCTTTTCCATTGCTTGTGAAAAATTACCCATCCCTCCCCTTTATTTCACTTGTGCCAGCGTCAAGAGGGGTGATAACAATGTAGCCCCAGAGCAGGGCACATCACTGGCACCTAAGAAAAGCTAGAGAGCTGAGTCCAGAGTTTGTCTCCCTATCCACTCCAGTTCTCTTTCCTAACTTAGCCTAGGTGGTACTACACCCTCACCCCTGAACAGCTCAGAAGGGTCCTGAGCTACCCTGGAGAGACATGAGGGATTGAGTCCTGTTACAAAAACAGAGCGAACTGAATGGGGCTGCATGACAGAGAGCAACAGGAGCTTAAGTAGTATACAATCAATTATAGAGAAGGAGTAAGAACAGTCGGATCAGAAAATAGTTTTAAGGAGACCTAATCCCGGAGACTCTTTTCCTTAAGTAGATAGACTACTTCTAGAAGCTTTACCGTCACTCTCCCCACTTTAGTCACTCGAAGTAAGGCCAGTGGCTGGAGATCTCTCTCTACCACACATCCCACACACACACATACACATCTCCGGGTGATTAAGCAGAGATGGGGTCCTTCAGAACTGAGAGAGACAACTTAAGAACAGTTCTGCTTTGGCCTGGGTAAAACTAATCGGCGTGAAAAGAGAGCTGGGAAAGGATCAAAATGGTGATGGGAAGGGACGAATCCTAAGAATTAGAGGAAACTTTTTGGGGCAAACACAGTAGTGAGAAGAAGTCACTGTGGGGAAGCAGATACTGGGGGTGTATCACCCACGAGGTTAAGAATAAGAGTTAACATATACTGAGGGCTTACACTTTGCCAGACATTCTTCTAAGAGCTTTCCATATATCTAATACTCACACCAGCCCTAAGAGGTAACTAATATTCCCATTTTACATATGACTAATTTGAGGTCCAGAGAACTTAGCAACTTGCCCAGGATCACACAGCTCCGTCAGTGGAGGAAATGGGATTCAACGTCAGGCCTGTCAGGCTCCAGCCCTGGTCTTAACCACTGCATTTTAGCTTCGAACCTAGAAGAAGCAGCAATATTCAGGGAAGGGGTGATGAGGGAATACTGGGGTGGGAGGATAAATGCTGAAGCGGGACCGCGGCGGGGAGGGGGCTAAAGGTGCGGGCGCAGCAGGAGGAGAGCAACAGAGGGGGGTGCTGGGGAATGCGGGGGTGTG
Organism: Tursiops truncatus; assembly: GCF_011762595.2. Classification (NCBI taxonomy): domain Eukaryota; kingdom Metazoa; phylum Chordata; class Mammalia; order Artiodactyla; family Delphinidae; genus Tursiops; species Tursiops truncatus. The sequence goes on along the minus strand of NC_047049.1, from coordinate 58,504,776 downwards.
GGCCCCGCGCTGGGAGACCGGCAGTGCAGATGCCGCGGGAGGAGGGGGACCGAGCAGCGACACGGGCGTGGGGGGCTGGCACACGGGGGTCGCGGACGGAGGGCCCTGCTGGTGGGAACATGGGCTTACAGGTGGGTATGGAGAGAGTCGGGCGTGGAGCATTAAAGGGGATGGGGCAAGGGGCGCGTGGAGGAGTCTGCGGGGACATAGGGGCGGGCGTCGGGCTGGGGGGAGCCCCGAGGGGAGGAGGAGCCCCGTGCGGAGGGGACGAGCCGAGGGGAATGAGGCCACTGCCAGGGCGGCCTGCGGAAGGGACGGGGGAGGGGAGCGCAGGCAGCCCCGAGGGGCGGCCGGGGACGCCCCTGCGGGAGGTTTCGGTGGCCACACTGAGGGAAGTCTGTGAGGGGAGAACTGCGGGGACCGTGGCTGGGGGCCACACTCTGAGCGGGGGGGTCTCCTCAAGGGCGGCTCACCCGGCGGACTGGGCGGCGTCCCCGCTGTCCCCGGGCTCCGCCACGTCCCGGGGCTGCCCGGCTTCCCTGCTCTCGGGGCCTCGGGCTGCGTCGCGGCGGCTCCGCCATCTCCGAGCGAACGCTCTGCCGCAGCCGGGCCCAACCACCGCTCCCAGCGGGGGGAGGCGGCGCGCAGCCGCTCGCGGCCCCACTTCGGGTCACCCCCGCCTCCGGGCCGGGCCGCCGCGCTGCCGAGGTGCCGAGCCGCCGAACGGTGTTCCGCAGCGCTCGGCCGAGCCGCAGCCTCATAGACGGCGGGCTCCGAGCGCCCCGACAGAGGCGCCCCCCTCCTTCCCGCGCAGTGGCACGGTCCGGCTAGCGTCGGCGCCGAGGGTCCCGGAGCCGGGGCGGGCCGAGGGTGTGGGCTCTTCCACTCGGCCCGGCGGAGGGGGAGCCGGGCCGGCCCACTGCGGGGCGGGAAGGCTGTCCTGGACGCGGGCGGGGCCCGGGGGCGGGGCGAGACTCAGAGCTCACCCGCTAAGGGCCCGAGTTTTTCCCCCCGCTCCAAACTCGCCTCAGCAGACTGGGGGACTAATTGGAGGCTGATGAGTTTATGAGGAAGTCTTATTCTAAAATGAGCCCAAAAGGGGTGGGAGAAGGTACATCTTCTCCACCTGAAGCCTTGTAACCCAGGCTGTTAAATCTAAGCCTCCGGCCATAAGCCTCCAACAGCAGTAACACAATGGAGTGTTTAAAGGTTATTTTATTAAATATCTTCAAGGTTTCATTGTAACAAAGCTATGAAGGGTCTACCAACATTCAAAACAAACACTATTTTTAAATTATTTCTATGTCATCATGCAAAAATTCTGCATCAAATGCCTTCTCATTTCCTGTTTAAAAGGTGATTTTTTTTTTAATAGTCTATTGTCTATAGATGCTGACATTAGCCCCAGAAGAGGATTAAGAATGCTAAGAAGTGGGGCTGGAGCAGCCATATGAAGCTATGGGTCTTAATGAACTCTAAGACCATTTGTCTTCAAGCCAGCAAAACCAAACCCTGTGGTGAAGGTGTCTGCGTGCTGGTACTGCAGGCTGCAGGGCAGAAAAGGGTTAGGGCCCAGGGGCTGGGGCATGCAGGAGGTGCTCAGCGGAGCCTGGCTAAATCCAAGCACCAGCACCTGTGAGTCTGCTCTCTTCTCACCTGGCTCCAAGGTAAACCTGTAGCTTTGCCTCTTCTCCCAGCTCCTGTGACTCCTTAAGGCAGTCCAGGGAGCTGGGGCCCACCCATCTATCCCCCAGTAGTGCAGACATTTGTGCAGACAGGTCTGCACAGTTGTTTTGGGGGAAACCAAGGCCATGACCAATTGCTCCTCCATTATCTTCTCTGCTATCTGCTTAGAGTATAAATTTTTCCCTCCTGGAATGGAACTCCTTGAGCACAGAGAGGGACAATGAATGTAGGAGCCTTGGCTCTGGACATCTCTTTTGGGTACATGCAGGTGAGAGACAGGGTGATGCCCATGCAGATTGTCCAGCAGTTAAGTCTATACTTCAGTTGGTCAGTAAAGAGGTCTCTTTGTAGAGGATACCTCTTCTTGCCCGAGTAGTCAGGTCAATCTCAAAGACAGGAAAAGAGATGGGCGTGCAGCAAGGGAAGAGGAAGAAGGGAGGCAGCCCCGAGGGCAGCCTGAATGCATAGAAACAACCATCACTCAATCCCGCTGCCTCACTCTTCCCATCCCACAGGGGCACTTGGCAGAGGGCCCAGGTCCAGATGAGGGTCAGCACAGGGACCACCAGCATGAAAAGGCAAGACAAAGATGATCCAAATCAGCACGGAAACAGAACTGCCAAAGGCAGCAGGGGGAGCCCAGACCAAGGCCCGGCTCTCTCCTTGCTAAGTTATAAGAAAACAAACACGAAGCAAAGCGGCAACCCCTCCCACTTCCCAGCTGCAAGGATTGGGCCTCAATAGCAGGGCCCACGTGCATTGTGCATCCTATAGAAATGGATGAGTCAGTGAGTGCATGTCAGACTAACACGAGGTTTCTCATCAGCTTTGTAGCGGACACACTTCTGCAGCACCAATTCTCTTCCCGTCTATACTAAATGGTACAGTACAGCAATGTCCGGGCCCTGCTTCTCAGTCCTGAGCCCACTGTTTCTCAGCTGCCTCCACGGCAGGCTGGGAGCTCCGCGTTCTCTCCCAAGTAGGTCTGTTGGCCATGATGTTCTTCATCAGCCTCATTCTAGGCGTGTATACAAATTCTGAAGACGTCCATTCCTAGACCTGGGGCAGGTAGGCCACCTCAGGGGCTGTAATCACATCACAGCCCCCAAAGTTCTGTCAGAGTTCTTGCCTGGTCCCCTGAGTCCATGGAGGCCAGAGGCTAAGCTCACCTCTTCAGGGCTGGTAGGTGAGCCCATTGCTTGTGCCAGGATGGGCATCACACAAACTCCTGCCTTCTTGCTAGCCCAAGGGCTATTGGTGGTTTTAAAACGCATCACAGTATGGATCCCATTTTTTTTTTAAACGATCTTCTTTTCTTAAATGTAAAAAACACCTCGGTACAGCAGAGACAGACACGAAGGGCGGGCGGGAGGGCTGCATGCAGGGGCGTGCATTGGCTGCTGCCGCTTTGTAATTTAATTGTTTTAAACCTCAAACGAACAGGACTGCCGCTGTCACTCAGGCCCTCCAGAGCCACTGGCTGCGAAGGTTTGACCTCCGGCTGGGATCTCCTTATGCCCCTGTCAAACAGAACAGACGTGGTAACAGAACAGAGGACAATACCCACACAGAGGAGTTCCAGAGACTTAAACACACTACATACGTGGTCAAGTCTGCCTGAGAGGGTGGAGGATGGGGGAGAAGATAGTATTTAAACATAACACTGCCTCACATTTGCTTACTAAGTGCTTTGCTTACAAGTATATTATTTAATCCTCACCACAACAAAGGAGGTAGCCACCGCTCCTTTTTTTTTTTTTTTTGGGCTGCACTGCAGCCATGTGGAATCTTAGTTCCCTAACCAGGGATCAAACTCGAGCCCTCTGCAGTGGAAGGGCGGAGTCTTAACCACTGGACCGCCAGGGAGGTCCCTCCTTCTTCCTTATTGACAGGTGAGGAAAATAAGGCTTAGGGAGGGGAAGTAACCTGTCCAAGGTAACCCAATTTGGAGTCAAGGAGCCAGACCCAAGTCTGTCTGACTTCAGAGCATGACTTATTACAACCACCACACTGTCCGGCCTTCACTACTCTTCTGGGATGGCCCATGTATCCTCCCCCAATGCCACCTCTCAACCTCTTCTTCCTCCTCTGACCCCACTTGTCCCAGCCGCTCCCCAACCCCCCACCAGGTGCACCTGTGGCTGAGCTCACTGCAGCGGTGCGGCAGGGGCCCCTGAACAGTGATAGTGGACATTGAGCCACTTGCCATCCCGGCGGTGCCAGACCCGGGTCTCCTCTGACTGGCTGGTGCGAGGCCGGCCCTGCCCATCGATGTACTGGGTAAGGCGGATGTAGGCGATGCAAGCCGCGTCCTCTCCAATCACGTGGACGTGCGGGTTCAGGATGGTGGTGTGGATGGGCTTGCTGTTCTTGGACAGGACTGTAGGGGGCAGGGAAGGGTGGGGTAGGTAGGAGGGTGTCAGGCCTGGGGACTGGCATTTTCCTCCCAGCCTGCACTTCCCAAGTCTCACCCTCTCTCCAGTAACCATTCTGTGAGTCTCCAAGTCCCCATACACCTTCCAGAGGCTGGGAAACCCCATCAGATTAGTCTTGATTATTCAAAAGGAAGAGAAAGGTGTGGAACAATGATAATAGCAGCTACTGTTTTAATCAGACATCGTGCTGAGGGGTTTTACACGCATGAGCCATATTCCTTGGTCAATATTATTTTCTTCTTTATAAGATAAGGAAATAGGCTCAAGGAGGTTAAGTAATTTGTCCAAATCACACAACATTTGAACTCAGGACTATCTTAACGAAAGCCTATGATGATCTTTCTACCCTAATAGGTGGGTTTAGATTTCATAAGGGTTGGCTTGTCCCTAATTAGGGTTATAGAGCAAAATCAAGAACTTAAAATATTCAAAATTGATTTCTGATTTTAAAAAGATCCAAAGTTAAAAAAAAAAAAAAAAGTCACCAAAGCACCAAGCTCAGGATATTCCCAGGGTTCCCAGGTCCTCTGGGGGAAAACCAAGAGAAGATGGGTTGCCATTATCAGCAAACACTATGGATTGTGTTGCTTTTATTGAGATTCATATTTTACTTCAATTCAAATATTAGGGGCTACATGAGACCTTTTGGAGAGCTTCTATAAATTCTGGAATTGCTTCTGGCTGACAGAATTACCTAGATAACCTAGGGTTTATAACTGCAGCTAAGACATGGAGAGGATGGCAGTTAGTAGAGAAAATAGTGAGAAAATAAAATCCAGGGCAGGATCCTTTCCCAGGATAAAGTGGGAAAGATGAGAAAAAAATAAGAAGGGGGACGGTCTTAGTGGAAAGAAAGATGGGAGGAGGAGATGAATCAGCTTCTTATCCTCTGGGACTTCCAGGAACTGTCCAGGGCATATACCCTGCCCCCCTGGCTCCCAGCCAGGACTCCTATCTCCCTCGTGGCTAGGAGGACCCTAGCCACAACTTCCGATCTCACAATCACCAACAGCGCCCTGTTACTTGCTTGCACATTCTTATCCTGGTTTTAATTTCCTCTATTCTGAAACCTGCAGACACAGAGCTGAGATCATTTCAACCTAACCTCGCATGGTTTCCAATCGTCTTGGAACAAGGCGAGGCTTAAAGAAATACAGTGGCCTTGATTATGGCAACTGGCATTGGCACTGCCACGAGGCAGCTGCAGAATGGAGGGGCAGGCGGGGCTGTGGAGGTGGCCCTTTGAAGGTGCCAGTTGAAGACCATCCTCAGGGCCCAAGGGGGCAAGCACATAGACCAGGGTGCGGCAGGCAGGTCCAGTAAGGGAAAAGCGGTCAACTGGGAAGAGGAGAAGGTGAGCGGGGACAGAGGCAAGGGGGTGAGGGGCAGGCAGGAGTATCTCAGCAGCACGAACCCACTCACGATTCTCAAAGTAAAACTTATGGAAATCCATCCCTTCCACGAGGTTACCGAGGGCCTCAGGCTCAAAGGAAGTGAGGCCTGGATCACAAATCTTCCTGCAGGGGGAAAAAAAAAGCAGCCCATCAGTCTTGTACGAGAATTACTCATCTCTCTTCCCCATCAGTGGTGTCTGTCCCGCAGCAGGTTATCTGTGGGCTGGGCCTGACAACACGGCTGAGATCTTAGAGCCCTGCCTGCCAAGCCACTTAGCTCTGCCCTTTCAGCCCACGGCCCAGACACCACAGGCGGGCTTAATCACTGATGTCTACCTGGAAGGGCTCCCAGGCTAGGGGCCTGGTGTTTAACTCAGACACTGTGTGCAAGGCCCAGCCTTCTCTTTACCCCTGGTCCCAGCTGCTTTTTGGGAGGAGGGAAGGCCTCGAGAGATGACTTGGGTCTCAAGGAAATAAGTCTCTACTCACGTGTAGGCCTCAAAGTCCCCATTGTTGATGGCCTCAATTAGTTGTTCTGTGATCTTAATGATCTCCTGTTTTCGCACTGTGGGGGGAAAAATATAGCAATTTACCCATGGGAGACTGGGAATCTCCCAAGTGACGGAAAGCCCTCCCCAATCCTTCAGAGAATCCCCTGTGATCTCTCTGACAAAGACATCCCTGTCTTCTCTGTCTTTAAGGCCCTTTGCAGGAAGATGAGCCCACCTTTCTCTCCATTCCCCCTCTGTTGTCCATAGAGCTAACGACCCCCCCGCCCCCGCACAAAGCCCGCCTTATGATCCCCTGGCCTTTGCCTCCCTCTCCATCAACAACCAGGATGCAGAAAACACTCTTGTCTTTAACAGCTGAGGAGCCTGACACATTGTGAATATTCTGCCCTCAGTCTGTGTATCTGATCCCTAGCAGGTTTAGCCTCTCAAAGAACCATCTCCCGATAGGGCTGTTTCCACCACCCACTTGCTTCTCTCACCTGAAGGGGCTCAGTCAGGTCTCAGTTACCACCTCCCCACCCCCAGCCCTCACTTAGTGGTCCAGAACTTAGCCCTGGGCGACAGCCAGCCTGAGAGCAGAATCTAGCCAGGGATGAGGTCTCCAAAGGATGAACAGAGCCCTGGGATGGATGCTTAATTCTCTTCACCCTGCTCATCTCCTCCACAGGGCTTTTCTGGGATAAAGGATCTTGGAACTACAAACACTCTTTTTTAAATGGAGCCTCTCACCAGTGAGACAGTTCCGTTTACCCTGGACAAGCCTTGGAAAGGCTCTAAATCTCATACCAGCTCTCAAGCCAGGACATGTCCCTCAGGAAAACCAAGACAAGCTTCAGACTGACAGGCAGGCAGAGTTGGTGCCCTCAGAGCGCCCCCAACCCCAATCCCAAGCCAAGGGACTGCTGGTAACATCCTGCTCTCCTAGGCAGCTCACCTACAGGGAGCGCCACTATTAGCAGAGGGTACCGCCAGGGTAAGGGAGGCCTCGTACTGAGCTCGGGCTAACCCTGACCGGAGCCCCAGGCTGGCCCAGGCCACAAGCCTTTCCTCACAGGAGCGAGAGGCTGCAAGACAAATGTGAGCATTAGGACAGCACAGCTAAGGGGCACCACTGGGAGAAGGCAGAGCAGCCAATGGTACAGCCAGGAGGGGGGCTCTACAGCCACCAGCACCACCATGGGGGCAGCTCTAGGTGCATAAACAGGAGGTGAGGGGAACCACAGAGCTCTATCCACTTTCTAGAGGCAAGCAGGTAGGCACACGTACACACACACACACACACACACACACCCTCTCCAACCCCACCACACCCATCTGCAGGACCTGACTGGGGCCCTATGGGTGAAGAGGATCGTGTTTAGAAACTCTGAAAGGACAGACGGTGGGAGGGAAAGAAGCAGACAAAGGCATCCTCTACAAAAACACAACTAAAAATATAAATACAAGCTACCATTAACCCAGCAAAGCATCATACCCAGACATTCTACTATCCCATTTATTTTTCGTAATGCTATGAGGTAGGTGCCATTTTATCCCCACTTTACAGATAAGTAAACTGTAGCTCTGGGAGGTTAAGTTACTTCACACATTTTTGAAGGTAGTGTAGCTGGATTTAAACTCAGGCCTGTCTCACCCCAAGCTCTTAATATGATATTACGCTTAGCCTCAAGAAGCACCACATCCCGACATGGTTTCTTGACTATGGCAAATTTCACCCCCCCACCCCATGCCCACTACCCTGGACCTGACTTCTGACTCCACCTTTCTTCCCACTCGGTGCCGAGGCAAGGCCCACTGCACATCCCAGTGGCTTTCTACTCCTTCCCTCCTGCAACGATCTTCCACCCGCTCTTCATGTCTTTGGGCCCCAGTCTCAGGGCCCCTGCCTGGTCTTAACAGCACCTCCAATCAGCTCCCACACCCAGCAGAGGCTGAGCTCCTGAGGCTGCCCAAACGGACAGCTGGGCTGGGCTGACAGCTCTGGGGAGGGGCTGGGGGGGGGGAATCCCCGAGGGGCTTCAGGACAAGCCAGGGAGACGGAAGCCAGAATGTGCCTCCCTCACACTTACTGGCTGAGGAGCAGAGAGAAGGCTGGGGCTGCATGCCTGCAGAGGGGGCTGTTCTGTCCCGGGAGCTCCGTCCTTCAGGCACCGAGCTGCCATTCCCAGTGCGGAGCGGGGCAGCTAGCCAGCCAGGGCAGGGCAGGGCAGGGCAAGGCAGAGCAGCCAAAACAAACAGAACAAGGCAGGTGAGCGAGCAAGCCGGACAGGACCCGAGCCCGTGGCACTGAGAGCCGGGGCAAGGTGATGCCTCGGGCTGCTGTGGACGCTGGACCACGTCCCACGCCGCCGCCTCTGCCACAGAGGCCTCCCAGCTGAGAGCCCCAGGAAGGGGCACAGACCTGGGTTTGTGGCTTCCAGAGGAGCCTGCGAACAGCCTGTACAAGTCCTGGGGAAGATGTTCTAGGGGGCAAGGCTACAAGGTCAAGAGCCCAGCAGTGCAGGAGCCGCTTACCCTGCCAGCATCGCCAGAAGTGAACTGATCTGACCTCAATCCCAGCAGCCCTGGAAGCACTGTTCTTTACTGCCTTATACGTTTATGCTTTCTTTTTTCTTTTCCTTTTCCTTTTTTTTTTTGGTATTACCAGAGATTTGTTGCTCCCTTATCGCCGCTGGGCATGCTCTCTCAGCTCTGTCCTGTAACGTTCCTCCAACTTTTCTGAGGACCTGGCCTAAGGTCACTTACTGAAGGCATGGGAGCAATTCCAGGAGGCCAAACCAAAGAGCAGGACAGAGATTCCCAGCAGCCTGGCCTGCCATGCCTTCCCACACCCCCTGACACTCTGGCCAGGCCCAAACTTAAGCTGGTGGTCTGCACAGGACCACTGGGACAGGGCCAAATGTGGTTCTGACTCCGTCACTCATACCAAAGCTTTGTGATAAGAGTGACCAACCCACCCCGACGTGTCCAGGACTGTCCTAGTTTTAAAACCAAAAGTTCCACATCCTGGAAATCACTACAGTCCTGGGGAAATTGGGATGACTGGTCACCCTACTAATGGCTCATGACATCTATAGGCTGCTTCTGCAGGGACTCAAGATGTCCCTGTTCTGGGATATCATATCGCAGCAGCAACAGGAACAGTTCTCTGAGCCCTGGGCCTCAGGAACAGCCCTCGTTTAGCTATCCTAGACTTGGGGTCAAAGAAGAGAAGCCACTTGCCCAGCCCAGCAACAAGAGACAGGGCCTCATATCTTGGCCCATGGAAAGTAGCTTTTATGCCAAACTTTCTCCTGGCGTATAAGGAGCCACCAATCTCAGTTCTGGGGGCAGACAAGGCAGGTGCCCCACTGGAGCCTAGGTACCTGGGACACTGCCGGGGCCCCTTCCCCACCAAGGGCTAGCACCTACCTTTGAGGTCCTCATCTTCTGTGGTGGTGTTGCAGCTCTCTGTGGAGCCCTGCAGGCCAAAAAGAACAAGTTTCTATAAATGAGGCCCTTGGAAACCAGAGGAGCCAAGCAGAACAAAAGCAAGAGCATGTGCTCCTACGGGAGCTGCAAGGAGAAATCAGAAGGCTCTATTTCCACCCTTGCCATCTGACTCCTATGAAACTCTGGATTCCCAAACACCATCCTGAGTCTTCCCCAAGTCAGTAAATGTACCACTTATCCAGTTGTTCAGGCTAAAACCTAGAGTCATCTTCTAGGTTTGATTTTTATGCTGATTCTTTTCTTTCTCTCTTTCCCTCATATCTCAATTATCTAATCTAAAACCAAATCTGTCAGTTCTACCTGCAAAATAAATTACGTGTCTTACCTCTTCTCCTCAAATGCACAGCTACAACCTCAGCCCAAGATGCCAACATCTGGCACCTGAAATACACAATAGCTGCCTGGTCTCCCTGCTTCCACACTTGCTTCCTCCCTAAAGTTCTTGCCCATAACACAGCCAGAGTGTAAATCAGATGCCATTACTCCCCTGCTAAGAGCCTCCAACAGCTTCTTATTGCTGCTGGAAAAAAAAATGCAAACTCCTATCAAGTCCTACAGAGCAGGTCCTGTCTGCTCCTCCAGCTTCACCACCCTCCTGCTACTCTCCCCCTTGCTCACCACACCCTTAGCTCTGATTTCTTCTGTCCCGTATATGTGCCAAGCCCCTGCCCTTGCATTCCCTCTGTCCAGGGCACTCTGCCTCAGAGTCTGCCTGGTTGTCTCCTTCCAGTCTTTTAGTTTTTAGCTCAAATATCACCTCCTGAGGGAGGCCCTTCCCCGACCACTTAACTAAAGGCCCTGTTCATTATCTATTTACTTTGCATCATTTCTTCATAGCACTTATCACTACTGGATTTTATCTTATTTATTTGGTTTTTGGTTTATTATCTGCCTCCCCTACACCTGTGGAGAGGGATTTAGTCTCGTCACCTCTGTAAACCAGAGCCGTGGATGGTTTTGGGCTCAATAAGTATTTACTAATGGTAGTGAAAATACGGAGACAAGGTTATTGAGGGCATAAAGGAGTGAGGCAATGGGGAATGACTGCTCTAGGGTCTGACTGCCTCTGTTTTTCTAGCTAATGTTTACTCTCATTTAAACTTCACATGGAAGAAGATTCTACTTTTATTATCCCCATTTTACAGATAAGGAAACTGAGGTGCAGCCTGGGAGAGTGACTGGTCCAGGGGTCCAGGGCCAGGATGCAAACTCAGGCCTGTCTGGCTCTAGAGCCTGAGCTCAGCATCACTAAGGTATGATGCCCTCCCTGGCAACAGAGTGATAAACAGGCATGTGCTACCCCCAGCCTAGACTCTGCAAATACCTTGGCCTTGAGGTGCAGCCTGTAGGCTGCCATCTGCAGGACGCTTAAACCCTGTGACCCAGCCCACCTGTTTCCTGCTGACCTGGAAAGCAGGAGACTGGTTCAGGAGCCACTTACCTTGATCCCATCTGTAGCGTTGTGGACCACAGTGGTTTGTGGCTCCTGTGAGGGAAGATGAAAATTACCCTCCTGACCTGGGGACAGACCTACAGCTCTTCCCTAAGGGACCCCACCCCTACCCCAGAACCCTCGTACATTGACCCTATGATGACCACTGAGGTCCGCTCGCCAGCCATGCTCACAAGACAAAATATCCTGGCTCAACTGGGTCCCAGGCAGCTGGAAGCCCCAGATTTAGGGGACAGCACTGGCTGGTAAGGAGGAGAGGCCTGGCACTTAATGGAAGCAGGTACTGGGGAAGCGGAGGACAAGGGCCCCTGTTCCCGAACCCTGCTGAATCTGAGTGTCCTTTCTCCCACGGGACAAGTACACTGGAGGAGCTGTAGGCTTGAGGGAACAGGCTGGGCCCTGACAACAGTGTTCATCAAGGGGAGTGCAGGAGGCAGGGATGCTGGGAGAGTGGACTAAGGTCTCCCAGAAAGACCCAGGATGGCCCTCAGCAAGCTGAGCCCAGAGAGCCGCCTGCTTCACCCACCCTGTGCCTCTCCCAGAGTTCCTGTCCCTACAGCCCCACAGCAGGCAGCTCCAGAGGCCACAGGAAGTAGGAGGGGCAGCACAATTCCCCCTCCCTCTCTCCCAGATACCCCCTGCTAACTCTAGTTAGTCACCAGCAGAGGGAGCTCTGAGAGCACACAGTGCCCCTGGCTGAGCCCCGACAGAACTCGGACAGCATGGGGGCTCTCCAGGAACCCAGACACCTCAGCACCATCCAGAGGTGGAGGACCCCAGCCCCCCTTCTTATTCATTGCTTTGCAAAGGAGAGGCTGAGGCAGATTTTACAAGGAGGCCTCCAAGAACTGATGTACAGATCCCAAGAAAGCTCCTACCCTCTCCTTTTATAAGCAACTCACCTTCCCGACCCCTGCAGCAGACCCACTGAGGGCCCAGCCTGGGGCTGGGAGGCTTAGCTGAGAGCCCTGATCACTCTCCCCCCGCCAAGAGCAAAGAAGCAGGAGCAGCAGTTCTGCCATGCAGGAAGGAACACGGCCAAGCACGACAGTGAGGGGGAAGGGGCCTATGGGGCAGTGCGCAAAGCAGCCTGCTCTATAGGGATGAGAAAGGAAGAGGGCCAAGGAGGCCTGGGAGGAAGCGGGAAGGAGGGGAGGCAGCCAGGGGCAGGGGCGGAGAAGCGGTAGTCAGGAGGTACCATGGCCGTCTGCAAGGGCGCGGGCTCTTGGGCTGGGCTTACGAGACTGTTTTTGTTGTTGCTCTGTGGCTGAGACAAGAAAACAGATGGTTTAGTTCCTCTAGAGTCACCAAAGCCGCCTGACTCCCAGACCTCCCTTGCACCGCCGGCCTGGCCCGGAGGAGCTAGGCCTGAGGTGGCCTCCATAACACTACGGGATGGGAGCAACGGTTGGAGAGATGATCAGAGATTATTTGGAGGGACCCAGAGACCTAGCCCAGGAGGCATCCTCGAGGTGGGATGAGCTCGAAGACTTGTTTTAAAGCATCTCTCCAGAAATCTTTGCTGATGCCATGTCACTGAACAATTATACTTCACACCCAAAGAAATTCAGGATCTTCTCACTTTATAGGGGGAAAGGAGTGTGGTTTATAAGAAAGCAGAGCAAAATTCAGAAACTCTGGGTCCCCTAACTGTGGGCAGTCCCCTGCTGCCCTTTCAACCTGCCACCTGCATATCCTTCCCCTTACAACACCAGACTGAAGCCTGATCTGAAAAGAAGAGGAACAAGGAGAGGAAGAAAACCTGGCCTAGGAGATGGTGTCCAGAGAGGAAAGGGGCGGAATTTGGATACAAAATGCATCCACTGACCCTAGGGAGTAGAGACAGGGCTGTGCTGTTGGCCTTTCTGCCTGATCAATCTTCGACCTGGTCAGCTGGGAATGAGGGCAGAGCTCTAAGGAGTAGCAGGTGAATCCAGAACCCAGTCCCCAGGAAAGAGTAGGTTGCCCAGCATGCCAACATTCCCAACAGCAGACCACTGGGATATCTCCTTGCCTTTCAAAATATTACACTGAGTGGCACAGCAAGGGAGGGTGGGGGGAGGATAACGAGGAAGGAAGGAGGCCGATCTCCAGGGCAGGGAGTCCTATTGATGCTCTCTGCCTCTTACAATCCCCTAACCAATACACTCAGTCTCACTGGGAGTGCCTGTGGAGTCGGTGGCCACTGAGGAGCAGCCTGATGCCTGCAAATTCTTCAACAAGCAGAGAGACAAATGTACAGCTACCATCTCTGTGCAGGGCGCAAATGAGGGCACACTGGCAGCTAGGATGTGCTTCTTCTCTCCTAGAACACATACAGAAAGCCATCCAGACTGTCCTACTTCTTCTTGCCTGGAGGCCTCTTTTATGGACCCTTGGACCAGACCTGAAGCCGTAACTTGCTATCAATGGTTGAGATGTCCCCAAACCCAGGGCTAGGCATGGAACCTCAAGCCAGGTACCTAAGTGCTATCAGACTCCGCTGAACTCTGCAGGCTGGAGAAGGGGGGCCCCAGGAGTAGAAAGGATGTGGATCTAATTTCACATGAACTCTGCTCTCTTCCATATCCCCCCAGAAAAGAGCAGACCCCTCCTAGCTCAGCTGCTGATATGGACCTGTTTGGGGCTGATTGGACAAAGCTATCCTATTTGCAAAGCCCAGCTGACACAAAGACCCTGGCAGGGGGCAAGGACGGCAGGGTGTCCGTAAAAACTGCCATATCTGCAGAGGGCTGGGATGTCACCCAGGTGGCCCCACCTCTGGCTTTAATAGATGGTTTCATAAGGATTCAGGCTGCTGTGTTCCCTTGGGTGTCCTGTGTCCCATGAGAAAGAGTATGCGCTCTCTGCAGCCTTTCGGCTGTTGCTCCTGCGGGCAGGGTGGGAAGGACGAAACACCGGACACAGCGTGCTAATGGGCACTTGCACAGGGGAAAAGGCCAGGAGAGTGAGGCTCAGAGCCGAGAGCCTACAACCGGCTCCTCCGCACACCACACAGAAGTCCGCTGGCTGCCGGTCTGTAGGAAACGGCTGCTTGTGCCCGGTGAGCAGGGTCTCTCCTCCTGAGCGACCGTGAGTGAGGGTCTCCCCTTGTGCTTGCCACCTGGCCCCGAATCCCTACCAGCTTCACATCCTGCCCTGGGCTGCTGGGGGCAGTCCAAGTGCTGCAGCAGGGAATGCCATACCACACATTCCAGTGCCCGTTTCTTAGGCCGCTGGGCCACCTCGGGCAATGGCTCCCGCCTGGCAGGACAGGCCACACCTGCCCGCACAGCACAGACATGCAGTGAGGATGAGTGAAGCACACGCACATGGCAGAATGGGTTTGCGTGGCTGGCAGGCGGGCGCAGGCAGCATGGAGCGGGCGGATGGGTGGGCAGGCAAGGCTCACCATTAGGTGCACGCTGGAACTCGACTTCCTTTTCTGGACACACCACAGCAAAAGGGAAAGAGAAGGGGAAAGAGGAGGTAAGAAGAGAAGCACAGAGACGCTGCAGGTTAGTGCACCAGCATGGGCTCTGCCTTCGGAGAAAAGAGCAGAAGGAGGAGACCTCGAGTCCAGCACCAGAAGGGTTAAAACAGCATCTAGACAGACAGGCACACACACCCCTCCAGACCCTGGGAGAGGAAGAACTCCTCTGCTGTCAGGTTCATAAACACAGATTGAGGATATTCTGAGGTGTCTCAGATTTGCTCAGAGAAACCTCTTAAAAGGAGATTAAATCACAAGTCTATGAGAGTAAGTAACATTTTGCTGCAAATTTATAGGTTTGGGCTTATCTAGCTCACCTACAGGATTATTTATTTTCTTTCATTACTAGGTCTGCCTGAAATTCGAGTGAGCAGCTATCAGGTAAAGAGCAAAAGCTACTCTAGGTCATCCTGAGCTTTAACAACATTTGACTTCTGAACCTAGACTTTTTTTCACTGGACTCCCAAAACTCCTTTTCAGAGAAAGATGTTGAACTTTTGAAAATCATCTGACAAATATTAAATTTTGGCATTCATTTCTTTGTTGGTATGGCCATGCTCATTTGTAAGATTTCAATGTTTTATTGCATTTTGTAATTAGGGGGCAATGGAAAAGCAGGCGTGCTGGTGATTAAAAGTGCAGTGATCTTATGGACACAAAGATGTAAACCACGGGGAATGCTGAAAGCAGGGATGCCTTAGTCTCAATTAGAAGCTCAAACGCTTTATGTTCAGACATGAAACAAGAGCAGAAAAATAAAGACCACACGGAACACTGAAAATATATCTTGGAAGACTGTGTCTAAAAGGTGATAGGTAATTGAAGATTTTATCATTAGCTCGCTGGGAGATAGAAGTCCCCTAGGAACATGTCTGTGTGTCTTTACTCGCATATTCATCTAACGATAGCCAACAAATGCTTACTGAGGGCTATTCTAGGCATACTGAACACAGATAAATGTTCCTGCCCTCAAGAAGCTGACACTCTACTTGAGAAGACATTTTTGAGAATGTATTCTATTCAAAAGAAGGGGACTACAAGTATTTAAAAGAATGGTCCACAATTTAGAAATAGGTCTAAAGAAAAAGAAAGCCTAAATATAATAAGGCCTCTTGCTTTAGCCTTTTTTTAAAAAAAATAAATTTATTTATTTATTTTTGGCTGTGTTGGGCCTCTGTTGCTATGCGCGGGCTTTCTCTAGGTGCGTCGAGCGGGGGCTGCTTTTTGTTGCGGCGCGGGCTTCTCATTGTGGTGGCTTCTGTTGCTGAGGAGCACGGGCTCTAGGTGTGCGGACTTCAGTAGTTGTGGCACGCGGGCTCAGTAGTTGTGGCTCACGGGCTCTAGAGCGCAGGCTCAGTAGTTGTGGCGCACGGGCTTAGTTGCTCCGTGGCATGTGGGATCTTCCTGGACCAGGGCTCGAACCCGTGTCCCCTGCATTGGCAGGCGGATTCTTAACCACTGTGCCACCAGGGAAGTCCTAGCCTTTCATATATACCCACATATGAGATTTTACTTCCAAATTATCCAAAAACAGGGAGTTGCTTTACATTCATATATATACTTCTCCCTTTATCCAACCAGAGTGGTTAACACTTTGAAGGAAGGTCCTATCTTATTTGTCTTGGTAATCTCCATGGTTCCTAGCAAAATGTCTAAAAGTCAGCATACGATCAACAAATGTTTGCCAAGTTCAACTGGGTTTGTTGACTCTAGTTTTTCCCCAGGCTGAAGTAGAGTACAGGCTTCTAACTTGCCTGGAATTACAGCACTGAAAACTCTGCAGGGGCACAGACCAGGGCCAGTCTTGGAGTCAAAAGGCCATGCAGGTTGCTTTCACCCAGACCTTGCCTTAGGCAGGGTACTTTCTGCTGTCTGCTTCAACTAATGGGGAGTAAGTTCCCAACTCGCTCCCAGCTGCCTCTCTTACTTAAACTGCCCTGCATGAAAACTTGAGATAATCCTTTCTACTCATGGGTTAGTTTCTACCAGGTGAGCAGGCTTCTTTCAATTTCTTTCTCCATCCCTTTAGGGTTTTGCCCTCAGCCATGCATAGCTGGCTTCCTCCTCTGGCAGCCTGCAGCACTGTTTAATTACCAGATCATTTTAAACAACCATACTTCACTTATGTTTAAAAATTAAATATTAAAAATTTTAAACCAGAAAAAGGTTCAAGCCTCCTTTCCACACTTAAACAAATATTCAAACGGTACTTAAGGAAAATAATAGCATCTCTCTCTTCCTTTTCTTTTTCCTCCCTTCCTCCCTCCCTTCCTTCTTTCCTTTCTTCCTTCTTTTCCTTATTTCTCTCTCCTTTTCTTTGCTTCCTCGCTCTTTCTTTTAAGATTGGATGGTCATTCTGGCCTGGGACTAGTGGAATGCACAAGTTGTCCTCAATTAGGGGCCCCTCAAGTCTTGTCCTCTTAAGTGGCTCTCACTCCTCCATAGACCCTGGGTCACTGGTATCTACCTTCAAAGAAACCTAGCCAGAACCTGAAGTCCCCAAATTCAACTGCACAAGGTAGACTCACTGCTCAAACCAATGCTAATATCCGAGCATCTGTGAAAGCTTCTGAACAGCAAGAAAGAAATCTCCCTATGGACTTTAAGCAGCAGAAACTGGGGAGGGGGTGTGGTGGGCTGGGAAAGGAGGATGGGGTCTAAAAGAAAGATCCAGGATGTGACAGATCAGGATCTTCTGAGAGGCCTCACAGGCCTCCCTCATAACACAGGTTATCACCTTGACTTTCAAGAAGGCCCAGAAAAGCAAAACCCCGCATACCTTGCCTTGTCTTTTCCTTCCTTCCCCTTTTGCAGTACTTTCATCCAACCACGCTGTTCATTATTATATACTTGTTCCTGATTATAAAAGGACTGCAGCCACATTACAAGCAATTTGGAAAAGAGAAAAGAGGGGAAAAAAACACCCATAATCCTATCACTGTTACCAGTCTTTTGTGTATGCAATTTAAACATATCGTTGTAAGCTCTATACAAGTTTATGCCTTACTTTCTTTTAATGTCTTACTTAAAAAATAAATAGTATCTTAATTTTTATTCTGATTATCAAAGTAATACACGGTCTAGGTGAAAAATGTAGAAAATACAGAAAAATGTATGAAATAAAAGTTTCCCAAATTCCCATCACCCAGTGAAGTTACTATTAACACTTCAGTGGGTTTTCTCCCAGTTCTTTTTCTATTCACATATCATACACTGAATATAATCTAGAAGTACTTTTTTTTTTTTTTTTTTTGCGGTACGCAGGCCTCTCACTGCTGTGGCCTCTCCCGTTGCGGAGCACAGGCTCTGGACGCGCAGGCTCAGTGGCCATGGCTCACGGGCCCAGCCGCTCCGTGGCATGTGGGATCTTCCTGGACAGCGGCACGAACCCGCGTCCCCTGCATAGGCAGGCGGACTCTCAACCACTGCGCCACCAGGGAAGCCCAGTACTTTTTTTTAAACAAAATTTAGACAGTACTGTATGTACTGCTTTATATCCCACTTTTTCCACTTGAAACATTTCTGTCATTATATAGTCATAAAAATTAATAACTTTGTAATGGTCGATTAGATTTCCCATAATTATTTAGTCATTATCCTTTGGGCTTTTGATGTTTCCCATCTTCTCATGGTTATAAGTAATGTCATGTTGAACATCTTTCTGCTTTCAGTTTTTCCATATTTTGAGGGATTCCTTTAGGACAAATTCCCAGAAGTAGAACTAAAAGGTAAAACAGGAACATCTTTGTGTATTTTGACACACAGGCTGCTTTAGGAGGGGTCATTCCGACTTTCACCACCATCACGAACTTAAGAGTCAAGAGATGGCACCTCGTTTCCACCTGCCTCTCTCTGATACCAGTGAGGCTAAACATCCACATTTGTTAACTCATTCTACTTCCTCTTTTCAGATTGTCAGTTCATCTTCTTTGACCATTTATCTGCTGGATTTTAGGGGGTATTCTTATTTATTAGAGAAAGCTCTTTTGTATAAAAATATTAACTCATCCTATCACATCTGCTATGAATATTTTCTCCAACCTGTCTCTTGTTGGCCTTTGAATTTTGGTTGGTCATGCCCTTCTTAAACTCTTGCATCTTAGCTTCTGTTCCCACCTCTATATTCAGTCTTTTCTCAAGCATAAAACTCATTTACGGAGTACCTAATCAGGGTCAGAACCTGGGCTAGGTTCCCCGCATATGTTCTCATTTAAAGCAATTTAACTACCGATTCTGGTTGCCTAGCCTGTATCCTTCTCAGCATTCCTGTAAGGGCTGGCATTGTTGCACACCTCTGTTCTTCCTCCACCTCTTTCTCCATTTCCTTTGCTAATTCCTCTTCTTCCAGCTCCTTAGTAACAGATAACCCTGAAATTCTGCCTTTCCTGGACTCTTCAACATTTGTGTGCTTTGGATTCATATGGAGGAATGGGAGTGTTATTAAAATTCAGATTCTGCCTCCCACCCAAGGCTTCCTGAATCTGAATTCCAGGCTGGACTCTGGAATCTGTGTATTTTAACTAGCTCTTTAGGCAAGTCTTACGTGGCTGTGCCTGAGGCCAGTATCTACAAAGTTCTGCCAGAAACCTACTCCTTAATGACACCTTTAACCCGTCCTCTCACCATCTCAGCTGTCACTGCTTCATTTCAGGTCCTGTTTTGTGCAATCACTCTCTGCTTCCGTCATACAAAAGCTAATGGAGTTCCCAGAATCATCGTGTTGTTTCAAACTTGTGTATTCCCTTTGCCTGGAATGTCCTCTCCTCTCTGCTCCCCTCCTTAACTTGGCAAAATCCAACTAGTCCTTCAAACTCAGTTCCTCGGCCATCTCCTTTGGGAAAATTTGCTGTTCTGGCTCAGGTGCTCGTCCCTCTGCTCCTCCAGCGCCTGCCTGGCAGGTACCTCCCTCAGTGGACACGAGATTCACTCACGTGAGTGTCCCTCTGCACACCTCCCTGGGCTACACCAGGTATCTCCCAGCACCTTTGAAGACCTCTCTGCCCAGATCTTCACTTGTCTCTCAGTCTCAGTGTGGTCAAAACAAAACTTCTCTTCTCACCAAAACATTCCTTCACGACTACTCACATTTCTAGCAAAGATACCACCATTTCTTTCAATATTCAAGACACTTTGCCATTACCTTTGATGGACCCTTTTTAAATCTCCCGTATCTAATGGGAACTTCCTTTGCCATACCTCTCATCAGAGCTAATGGGTGCCCAGCACCCATGGGTAGAGCTGGACCAATGACCTACAGGCAGCACCTATTCCAAGTGGTTGGTCTGTGCTCCTCTGGTGGTCATTTTGAATATTAACCCTTTCTATTTCTCATCATCTTTTCTTCACCCTACACCCAGACTATAATAAATCCTAGTTAATACCTGGGTGTCCTGTGTCCCATGAGAAAGAATATGCGCTCCCTGCAGCCTTTCAGCTGTTCCTACCCTCTTCTATTCACCCTTACACGCTTAGCCAAGTCTTTCGAAAACATCACTCCTAACCTTCCCTGCTCAGTGGTCTATGGTGTTTTCTGTGGTCTAACACACAAACCTCCCATTCCTCTGCTCAACCAGACCAATCCAGCTGTATTTTTTATATCCCTCTACCAAACACCCCATGTTCCAGTTGGGCAGAGAACATCAATATGTATGATAGAACCCATAAAAATATTTTTTGTTGTTTTTAAGTTACAGAAAATACATTCTCATCTTAAAGAAAACACATGTGTACAAAGTAAAAAACAAAATGTGTGTCTCCCCACCCTGCCTTCACCTCCAATCCCATTCTCTAGAGGCAATCACTGACTTGGTTCCAATCTTCCTACCTCCTATTAGCTTTCTCCAATAAGTCTCTTCCCCAGAAGCTTCTTGGACTGAACCATCCCATGTAGGGTCCAGTACCATATACCATTCAGGGCTTAGCTGATCCCAGATCTGTTCACTTTCCTTTTTAATTGACCCTGCAATTCTTGAGGCTGGATGAAACCTGCATCTCCTCTTATACCTCTTGTGTGCCTTTAGAAATGAATGTAGCACTGAGCCTCTGACAGGTACTTAATACTTTGTAAAGATTGACTCTAGCTTCTCCTCCAGAAAAATATATGCAAACTCTCTAACTAGCCACCTTTTCCTAACCTGGCTGCACCATTGAGCTCACACCCCTGTAACTGAGGGGCTGCCAGTCAACCCCAGCTCCATGTCAGCAAGTGTGCGTGGAGCCCAAGCTCCCCTCCTTAGGGCAGAAGTACATGGAAGCAGGCATGCAGACAATGAGAAAAAGAGGAAGGGATGGGGGAAGGGAAAGGGGCACACAGGCATATCTCAGCTGGGGACGTAAGATCCTGGGGAAAGGTCTAATTTAAACTTTTGTTGGAACTTAAAGGTTTGCTTAATAATGGTTTGAAATTCTCCGTGGTGTAAATTGGCAGGCTTCAAGATAGCATGAACTCCTATCCAATGCCCCAGCCCCAGGGCCCTTTCTGCCCCCAAAGCCTCTAAGAACACCTTGGCTGTGTGAGGACCCCTCTTCCTTGGCCAAGCAGCACCCCCACTAAGGCTTCTTGTTGGTCCCTATGGGCCCCTGTCTTGCCCTCATCCCCCAGGAAAAGTTCCCTCACCAAATGAAAACAAGCTGTGAGGTACCATGTCCCTGGCCTGTATCTAAGGCGCCTATGCCTCAAGAAAGTTTGACGCTTTCACTCAATGGTATCTGAGCTGGGTTCTGGAAGTGCTTTGGAGATAAGAAAAAAGAACAAAAGGATAGTGGCTTCAGGTGCCAAGTCCTGTACCCTGAGTCAACCAGGCAAACTTTGCTTTCATTTGATTAAATCGGTTTGTGCTTTAAAAAGAAAAAAAGGTTAACCAGTGACCTAAAAAACCCAGAGAGTCAAGCCCTGGAGATGAAACCTGTGTCTGGAAGTCACGTTCAGGATTCAGCTCTAGTAAACTATAGTTTGGATCACCTCCCCTGAGTCTTTCCAATCAAGCTAGGGTCAGGTGAAGCACGTATCCCTCTGCCCTCTCAGGCCAGTGGAACCTGCTGTTCTGAGCACAGAGGTTTCTGGTTTAAAGCAGAAAAGCAAGGATAGGAAGGTTCTTGGGGAAAGGGGGAACAAAGTGCCAAGGAGTCCCTCGGGAGTGACTATTGGAAGAGAAAGGCCAGACCTTGGGCTGGAGGAGTGGAGACACCTACCTTGACACCGCCGTCCGACTTCTTGTTCAATAGGCTTTTGGCAGCTGTGAAAACAAAGAGAAAAATCAAGTCTCCTGTATTGTACCCTCTTCCCATCCTGAAGTCTGGCAGCTGGATCCGCAAGAGACTGATGTGTTTGACAAGGGGGCCAGGAGTCTCCTGAACCCCCTAGAAGAGGCCCTTCCTGATGCCCCAAAGCAAGAAGGGCATCTCAAGCAGCGTCAGACCCTCAGGGTGGCACCCCAGGATCTCCTCTGCCATGGAAGAGGGCTCAGCAGAAACAAGGACACTCCGCATTCAGGAGGAGAAACCACATTCAGTACTGGGGCTGCCTGGGCCATTGGGAACTCTGCCTTCAACAGCTTCCACCTAGGCCTGGAAGCAGAGTGCCAGGGTGAAAGGTGAGGGCTCTGTCCCTAGATGCCATGGAGATTCTCAGGACAGCCAAGCTGCAAGGATGCAAGACATCAACTGAGTGTTCTCAAGAAACAAGAGTGTCACAGTTCATGAAGGAGACCAGACGTGAGGACAGACAGACACAGACACAGAGACTAGGACCACCTACAGGAAGGTTTTGCCAGGGGGTTGAAGCCTTGACTGGGCATGTCCTCACTGCCACCCTTTCCTCAGTCTACTCTCTGGACCCACTGAGCAGAAAGGACTGGGTAGAATAATGAGGTATTAAACAGATTCCAGCCAGGCACAGGGTGATGCTCAAGGCTGGTGAGCTCCACATAGGAAGGCTGGTGACGCCTGTTCGCCACAAAGGTCACAGGAAAGTAGCAGACAGTGGATGGGAGACTCCAGGGAGATTGAATCAGTCCAACTGTCTGATCCACCTAGACTTCGATGGGTTTGCATCTTGGTTCTACTGCTTGCTAGCTGTGTGAGTTACTTAACCTCTCTGAACCTCAGTTTCTTTATCTATAAAATGGGATAATGGCATGAAAAGCACTAAGCAGAGTGCCTGGCACATAGCAAGAACTCAGCAGGTGTTAACTACTGTCACTATTGCTGCCATTCTTCCCTTCAGGTAGCCTTTCCTACCGAAGCTGGGTCTCCAGTGAGAATAAGGGTCCTTGCATCACAAGAATTCTGACCTCCAAAAATGGCCTTTGGTCCTATCTCCAGTTTATGCTGGGGTGATTTGAAACTTATTTTTAAAATGTGTTTACTACTATGCCTGACCACCGACGGTGTTAAGTGCTTTACGTACGTCAAACTTCTCTACTCTGACAGCCCATTAGAATCACTTGGGAGTTAGAGAAAAATGCTTATGCCTATCCCATGCCCTAGAGATTCTGATTTTATTTGTCTGGGGTGGGGTCTCAGCATCAGGATTTCTTTCTTAACAAGTTTTCTCATACAGGCAGGGTTGAGGGCCTTAGACATACATGATCTTAATCGTCACCATGTTATTTCTTAGCCCCATTGGAGAGATGAGGAAACTAAGGTTGGGAGAGCTGATATGACTTGCTCAGGGTGTGGCAGGGCTAGGATCCAAACTCAGGAGCGGCTATCTGCACAGCTTCTGTACTCTACGGCATTTCAGACCCCGAGGCCGGCAAATGCCAGACTTCACAATTGTGAAGGGCGTGGCTTCCCCTTTGGGGCCGCCCACCAGTGCCGCTGAAGCCTAGTCTTCCGCTGTGGGCAGCTCAGCTCTGGGCCACGCCAGGGCTGTCTCGGGCCACCTTGGCCGCAGCCCTCACAGGCGGGCCAGGCTCTCGGGCGGGTGGCATCGGGAGGAAAGCCTCCTGCTGCCCAGCTCCACGTCCCAGGCTATTGCCTCCTGAGAGTTGGCAAGCGCCCAGCATGCACGGCTGGTTAGGGGGCTCCGTAACACCGATGCGCTCGCAGATGCCAAGTTAGGTGGTCCGTCCGGCATGCCCATCTCAGCCCGCAAGCATGGGACTCGCCTCCCTGGTGAGCGGGCCTGGCATGCTGGCCCTCCTGGTGGGGTGGCAGGGAGCCGAGGCAGGCGGTCGGGGAGGACTCATGCCACGTACCTTGCCCGGCCAGGCCGGCGGCGCTCGCGGCAGGCGAGGCGGGGGCGGAGCTCTGCCTGCCAACTGAGGGGATACAGTCTCTGAGTGCACAGAGCTGCCGCAAAGCCACGGGGGCCAGTCAGCAGCGAGCATGCCCCAGCGCGAGGCACAGGAACCCGCTGCCGCTGTGCACGGCAGGGTCCGGGCGGCGTGGCCAAGCCGGCCGAGCTGGGGGAGCAGAGGTGCCGGGGGCAGGCTGGTGAGCAGGTGCAGCCAGCCCTGCAGCAGTCTGGGAACCTGAGAGAACCGGGCTCGGACAGGGCGTGGGGGATCCCGCGGCTCCACCTGTCCCACGACCACCTCGGGTGAGGGTCTGCAGGTCAAAGCCTAACTTGGCAAGGGGCCGTGTCCCTTCCGAGGCAGTCCAGCCCTAGCTTAAGGCTGTCAGGAAACTGAGCCTCATCTGCAAACCTTCCTCCCCAGGGGACCTAAAGGAGGACATTTTCGGAGGGCAGCCCTTTCCTCCGGCCGCATTCCAAACAGTAGAGAGACTGGCACTCGGGGCCCAGGGAGGGTCCGTGGCCCTTGTGCAGCCAGTTCACTGATGTTCCACGGCCCCCAACTCCTCAGAGACACCCGTCACTTTCCCTCTTCAAGACAGGTGGCCAGGAGAGGCTGCATTTCAGAGTTCCAAAGGTGTAGGTGCCCCAAAAATGAGCGCCCAGAAAGTAAACAAAGGCCGCTTAAGCAATACATTCTAGAAGCCCCGATTGCACCACAAGCCAACCTGCTAGAATCCAGGGATAAGCTGAACCTTCTATTTGGGATCAACTCAGAAAATAGCCTCACTTGTTCCTAAAGAAGCACACAAGTGCCCTTCCTTCTTGATTATACTTCTAGACACCTCTTCCTACAGAAGCTTCTGGAGACTGGCTCTGTCTTCCACCTGTCCCAGAGTCAGGGCAGACAAGGTCATCCTGGAGTGCTTGCAGCATTCCTTTTTGTTTGTTTGTTTTTCTGCCTCCTGCGCCAGGGCAAAGTGAGTGCCACGGCCAGACAAAGTCTGGGCAGCAAGGACAGGAGGCTCTTTAGGGATCAGTGAAGGTGCTGTGTTGTAACAGAGAGACTGAGTTCCTGAAACCAGGACACCAATTTCATGAAATGGATGAGGAGAGGCTGATGGGGAGGCCGGAGGCCACGGGATGGGGCACATGCTATTGATTTCCTAGCAGCCTGTTTCACATCTCTTCCACTCAGAGAGAGAAGAGATCACCTCATTCTAGGGTCGGCACATACCTGCCCTTGAGCGTCCTCTAGAAAGGCTTTCTTAAACCCAGAAAGTAGAAGGTGCAAGTAATTAGAGGACCAGAGGCCTGATGTGGGACAACAGCTCCACCTCTGCAGGAGGTGGCCCACTGTGCCCTCCTGTCCCCATTTGTGAGGTGAATCCAGAACACAAGATCGAGCCCCAACTAGGGTCACAGGGGATGGGCCTGAGGGGGACACTCTCCCAGCTTACTCTCCAGTCCTGACCCTCCAGGGCCCTGTGGCTCTCACTCGGGCTAGAGCTCATGAAGCCCCAGAGCCAGGGCTGGAGGTTACCGGGAACCAGTACAGCCAAGTCCGTGGACTCAAGCTCAAGGGAGCAATCTCTGCCCAGGTAGCTGCCCACCTGAGCCTCCCCCACACACAACCCCCCCACCCCCATGGCTGTGTAGAAGGAAAGCAAGGGAGGGAGTCTGGTTATGAGAATGAGAAGGGGGTCTTGAACCAAAACAGTGGGGCTGGGGGTTAGGGGGAGGGAAGATCAGGGGAAAAGGCAAACTGGGAAGAAACCTTTCTGTCTTAAGTCCCGTCATTAATCTTTTCCTCACAGAAAAGCCACTGTGCTTCCCAAGTGAGGGCAAACAATGATGAGGGTGGGGGGAGGGGGAAGGTGGAATGTCTTGCATCTTAAAAAGAAATGTCAAGTGTGATTTACAAATTACTGGTCCCAACTCTCCCAATTCCTCACGCAACATTAAGCAAATTCCTTTCCCTCCATCCTGCTGGTCTCTATTTCTTCACTTTTACAGTTGGTACAAAAGAGAATATTTTAAGCACAGTCCCTGTAAAAGGTTTAAACATCTGGAATAATTTCTATCAGTCATCTCCACTTGGACACAACGATGTAGTGATCGTCCCAGTCAGCCAATTAATGGTGGTGTCTGGGAAGATTCACTACATCTCATCTCCTTCTTTTTCCCAGCACATCCTCCAATGCCCTTGAGACTGGCTAAAATCTTAAAGTGCTGAGAGTCTTCAGAGAATTAAGTAAGAATACCCAGGGACAAGGTAAATGGAAGACTGGGCAGACTACTCCTTGGGAGGTTCTAGGGAATACAGTTCATAAACCTGAAGTCAAGTAAAGCCCCCCAGAATTTCAGGTTACAAAACTCAGCTGCAGCAGCCCCTCCAAACAGGATCCTCATCATCTTGGTCAAGGTGTTGCCTGAGACACCCAGTGTCAGGATGGCATGATATATGGCAACAGCCCATTCTGACCCACTCACCTCGTAGAGTTAAAGTGCACAGCTGAAAACATACCTGAAAAGTTCCTGGAGACAAGCATGGTCGTGAGGATGGCACCCTGGGGAAAGAAGAGGGTCCTGTGAATTCCATCAGGCTCTAGAAAAGCACAGTCTGTTCTCAGGCAGAGGGCAGCTGCTGGCTAGGGGCTCCCAATGAGTACAACCTTCATAGCTCAGCTCCAGCCAGGAGGGGAGCTTCCTTCTGTGATGGGGCAGGGGGTGCACTGCTGAAAGGTATGATTTCAGGATGCTGGCAGCCCGGCCCGGAAGGCTAGACTCACCTTCAGTTTTCTCCGGGCATTGAACTTGCGTAGGCACTCCACGGTCTCTTGACGATGCATCATAGATGCCACTGTGGACCGTTGCTGGAAGCCAAATAGACAGGCCTGTGAGCCCCCCACCGGATCCTAGGCCCCTCACCATAGTCCCAGCACCGGTGGCCATGTGCTCAGCCGCCCCAGAGTTGCTCTGAAGATAAGATGAGGTCATAGATGTGAAAATGCTTTTACAATAAAAGCACTACCCAAAAATCAAGGTTATGTAAGGACAATAATCTGGACATGAAAACACCACCGGTAATTGATGCTGGATGAAGGTGCCCAAGAGAGCATTCTAATCTTCCTTGGGAGATGGAGGCTATGGAACGGGAGAGTATTTTGTGTGTTGTGATCCTCATGCAGTTATTCCTTCAGCAACTATTTAGTGAGCACCTACTGGGCTCCAGATTCTGGGCAGTGAGAGAACAGAAAGGGTTCCTGCTCTCCAGAGAGAACATTCATTCCTTCTAAGAGTTCCTCTCAACAACCATCCCACTCGCCAACAAGGTCTTAAATGAAGCTGTGATCTGAGAAGCTAAGGATCTTTACCTTGAAGCATTAATTCTTTTCACCGTTTTGGATAGGAATTTTTCTTCAATGTATCACTGCTAACTTCCTCCTTAAACAGAGTCCCCTGAACATGATTTACATTTCCCTGATGACACAGGGTCAGCAATACAAGCATCAATGATTACATATCCTAATACAGAGATGTTCTCAGGGTCTGCTGAGATATATAAGAGGATGGAGGGTGGGGTCCACAAACACGACCCCAGAACATAATGTTTCTGCAGTTCTTGAGTACCCATTTTAAGTGGCTCATCCCCTCACTCTGCTGTTGTTACCTTGGCCAGCCTGCTAAAAAAATAAATCCTACAGCATGCAGCCTGGTGCCCACACCCCCACAGGGCCATCCTGCCTTCCTTCCCCTCTGGCCGCTCCCTTTCCTAGTTCCCGAAGCAACTCTCCCAACCTTATCTACCTTCCCCAGATCTCATATTTCACCTCCTCCTCCAAAGTGTAAACTTCTCCACAAAGTGAAATGAGAGATCATCAAGCAAGAACTTCAACTTCAGCCTTCTAACCACAAGCTGATTTTCACACCCCTGCAACCTAATCCCAGGTCTCAGAAGCATCATCCCTCATGTGCTGACCCCTTGACCTGGGCTCAGGAGTCCCTCTCTCATTGTGCTATCCAAACACTGGTTCCTCAGTTAGCCAATATTTTTAACCCCTTATATTCTGGATTATATTCTTCTCTGTAGTCTACACAATACAGTCAAGCGCAAGATTTTAAAAACTCCCCTGACTCATCCATCTTCTCTAACTAGTACCATGTCTTTCTTTCTTCACCCTCATTCCCTCCTCACCTCACTGTAAACAGGCTTCAGTCTCTCTCCCTCCACTGCCTCTATCAGTGAAATAATGAAACAATGCTTCTAATTGGTCAGAGCCAACAGGCTCTCTTCTGTCTTTATCATGGACTCTCTGAAGCATCTAATTACAGAGCCTCCCTTCCTGAGACCTCCTGTTTCTTAGGATCTCCTGATCCTCCTTCTCCCATGGAAATTCTCATTCTCAGTCTCCTTTGCCGGCTCCTCCAACTCTCCCCGGCGCTAAATGCTGGTGGCCATCTCTTCTCTTACAACAGCCCACAGTAAGAATTCAATCAGGGGCTTTCCTTGTGGCGCAGTGGTTAAGAATCCACCTGCCAATGCAGGGGATACTGGTTCAAGCCCTGGTCCGGGAAGATCCCACATGCCGCTGAGCAACTAAGCCCGTGCGCCACAACTACTGAGCCTGCGCTCTAGAGCCCGCGTGCTACAACTACTGAGCCCACGCGCCTAGAGCCCGTGCTCCACAACAAGAGAGGCCACTGCAATGAGAAGCCCGCGCACTGCAACAAAGAGTAGCCCCCGTTCGCCGCAACTAGAGAAAGCCCGCGCGAAGCAACGAAGACCCAACACAGCCAAAAAATAACCCTCCAAAAAAACAGAAAAAGGAATTCAATCAGCATAGAAACAATCCCATCTATTTCTATAGCCCCAACACCACCAAAATGACTACAACCTATATTTCCAATTTTTAACTTCGTTTCCATATTTCTAACTACCCACTGGATATCTCCAGCCAGAGGTCCTCAAACACCACACTTAACATGTAGGAAACTAAAATCATCATCTTTTCTCACAAACAGGTTCATCCTCTGGGTTTCCTCTGGGTCAGTGAATGGTACAACCCTCCACTCAGTTACCAATTCAAAACCTGGCAGTCCTCATAGATCCCACTCTCTCCTTCACCTCCCAAATCCAGCTGGTCACTAAATCCTTTTCATTCTATGTCCCAAACATCTCTCAGATGTGTCCACTCCTTGCCATACCGCCCACTCTCCTACTATTACCCTTAGCCGAGACCTCATCTGGACTTGCTTAGACAGTCACGACAGCTTCCTGAGCTCTCTGCCCCTGCCTCTTTCCTCTTCAATTCCATTTTCTACACAGCTTCCAAACTGATCTTTCTTAATTAACTGCATACTTCATTCCCTCTTTAAAACCCTTAAATGGTTCCCTGTGCTTTCAGAGTAAAATCCAAACTCCTTAGGCAGAAACCTGTATGTCCTGGAATCTTTTTGGCTTCAGTCTCTTGTATTCCTGTAGTCCTACGTTCATCTACAACCAAACTACTCAATATTCCTTGAACTCACCACAATTTCCCCATGGCCTCTCACCTTGGCCCTTGCGAACCTCTGTCTGCAGGTTATCATCCTGGGGAACTCCCAGTCATCTGCCAAGAACCAGGACAGAGCCCACCTCCTCCATGCCTTTAGCAATCCCACTGCCCACCAGAGACGGCAGGAGCTCCTACATACTCATTAGCTTCTTTTACGTACTTGTCACATTGCAGAGTGGTTGCCTGCTTGAGTGCCTGTCTCCCCAGATAATCTTTGAGATGTGTGAGGGAAGGCACCATGCCTTATTCATCTCTGTATCTACAGCACCCACACAGGGACCAGCATCAAAGAGGCATTCAGTAAACACGGGAAAGAACAAATACATAAATGCATCGTAGCTGTCAGGAGGCCTAACAAGAGGCAGACCCTCTTGTTTGAAAAAAGATGTTTCAGCCTGATAGAATTGTACACGAAAACAGAATATGCTGACCCACAATGATAGCCCCGGGGGCTTCTCCTAGGGCGAGATTTATGACTGAACTTCAGGAGGCTCTTTTTCATGGCTCAGAGGCCCCTTCTGTTCATTTGCTGGGTCTTGGTCACATTTCCATTAGAGTCGTCTAAGAGCTGAGATCCGAATAGGCACTCTAGGCATGGCAATTCACTTTGAGTTCTGCCAGCTGCTTTCTCTCATCAACTAGAGTCTGCAAGGGTCAACCTAAGCCCTCATTCAAGATCAAAGCTAAACCACACCTGACAAGTGAGTGGGGGAGAGACAGAGGCCAGTTAGTCCCAATCGCCTCCCCAACTCCTCCTGATGACATTTGCTGGCCCTGGGCCCCATCCAGTGCCCCCTCCCCTCTGCTGGGTCTTAGCTCAGGGCCCAAAATGATTATTCTCTATTCATAAGAAGGAGGGTAAAGACAGTGCTATGGGCACATTGAAAGCTGATATCCCTGATCTCCTTGATCTCGGTGGAAGACACTTACACAGACCCATGGATGCTTGAGAGCCTGGTCAGCTGTGATACGCTTTGCAGGGTTTATGGTCAGCATCTGGTTGATCAAGTTCTTGGCTTCAGGAGTCACCGTGTCCCACTCTGGTGATGGGAACTAAGGAGTGGGAACAAGAGGAGGAGGGGTATGAAATCTGTGAGCCTCATACCCCCTATAATTGGGGTACTCTGTGTTACCTAAAGCTGCCCAGCAGGGTGTGGGAAAGCCCTGGGGTATCCCAGGATCAGGGTCAACTTAAAGACCAGGAAAGGAAAACAGAACAATCATGGTTAGAATGCCAGAATATCAGACCGGGAGACTCTGACATCTTCTGGTTCAACTCCATCTCTCTACTAGGAGGAATCAGGTGTTCAGCGCTGTGCCGAAGGCCCCACTGCAGTGGGAGAGCCACCAGACTTCTCATCCCTATGTCATGCAGCACACCACACAGCCACACCATGCTTTGCAAATAACAGACCAAAGGGCTTCAGTGGACTGCGTGACTTTACAGCTACCAAAAATGGCTGTGCAAAAAAGCTGCTCCCTGGGACAGGTGGTGTCAAGAACTGAGGCCTATATGCCATGCGCATCCCTGGGTCTTCAAAGTCCCTGACACTCCCTGTACCCTGTGACACACTCAACACGCCCCTTCCCCTGGTCAGAGCCTGAGGGGCAGGAACAAACAGGTCCTTACATCATAGGCTCCAGCCTTGATCTGCTGGTACAGCTTGTGCTGATCCTCATCCCAGAAGGGAGGGTAGCCCACCAGGAGGATGTACAGGATGACCCCTACAAGACAGGACACAGGTCACTGGGGTCAGTCACCTGCTTTGCTGAGGAACCAAGAAAAGCCACACAGGGCTCAGAGCCACCCAGAAAGTCAAGGCCATACCAGAAGGAGAAGTGAATGGCAGCCAATAATGCTGTGCCACTATGCTTCACTCCCCACGTCACCAAGCCGCGTCCGGGATTTCTTTAGGCACAACCCACCTGCTAAGGCATGGGCAAATCCCTCTTCAAGAAGGATGCAACGTCATCTAGGAAATACTTGGGGAGAAGGGTGTGATGGAAACAGCCATCCCGGGGACACTAGAGCAAACACCGTGAGCTCACATATACCAGACGCCTGTGGGACCCACAAGGAAGAGCAATGCCTCTTTCTTGCCATCGCTGGAAGTCGAGGGCCCTTAACACCAAAAAGCTGAGTGTGTGGAATGGGCTTACCGCAGGCCCAGATATCCACAGGTTTTCCATAGGGATCTTTCCTCAAGACCTCAGGGGACAAGTAACCTGGGGTGCCAGCAAAACCTGTAGCGGAAGAGACAGCGGAGGCACACTGAACCCACTTTCTCTTTCATTAAACCCACATTAGCAATTTCCCCCAAGTCCCTTCTTACTCCTGTTGCATTTGCTACATAAGCTCTCAGCACACGGGCAGCAAGAGATGACGGGCTGGGCTTCTTGTAGTGCCCGGAATCTAAATCAGAGGGTAAGTCCATGTGTCTACCAGGAATTCCCATCCTCCCCAGAGCAGCAAGAACACAGTGCTAACAGCAGCAAGTCTCACTGTACTGAGTCATGGAGGGCCAGGGGGAGTTCTGCACCCTCCCCTCCTCCAGTCCCTGAGGAGCCCAGGGCCATTAAGGGTCTGGCTTCTAGTTATGAAAGAGGAAGGCAGATCAGGAAGAGGAGGAAGGGCGGGGGCTGCATTCCAGGAAGACAGGGTCACTCTTACCAAACCAAGCCTGTTGCTCTCCCTGTACTTCGATGGCTAGGCCAAAATCAGCCAGCTTGACTGCGGCACCCTTGCATTTACTTGCCAGCAGGAGGTTCTCAGGCTGTGTAAGGAAGACAGAGAACCTCGTGAGGCACCCACCCGCAGCCCAGACGGAGCCTAGTTTGGGCCTCGCAGTACTACCATCTGGCACCAGGTGGCGCCAATGCTTCACAAGCAAGAGGCAAAGGGGGAACCTGGGTAGTACCTTCAGGTCCCGGTGGACAATGTCATGCTGGTGGATATGGTTAACACTCTCCAGAATCTGATGTATACAGTGGCTGCAAAAGCAGAAGAAAGGTCAGTTCAGGGTTAAACCATCCATGACCACACGCTGTGGACAAAAGCACTTATCTCTGGGTCAGGGATTAACAGAGAATCACTCAATGAGGAGCTAGAACCTTGGACTTAGGACATCATCTGTTAAACCTACTTTATAGAAGAGGAAACTGAGGCCCAAGCAGATTAAGTGGTTTTTCCAGGCTCTCCTGCTAGATAATGGCAGAGGACAGACTAGAACAGGGTCCACCATGCCGCCTTAGACTGTAAAGGCCCAACATATTCAATTGGTTTCCAAGAAACTGGGGGACATCTCAGACTCCTGAGAAAGAGAGACCATCCAACTCCTTCCTTGTTTCTCTTCCCCGCTATGGTAACTCTGTTCTTGGAGAAGAGGCTTGTGGTAGCAACTCAGGAAGGATAGTCCAACTTATTAGCTTAAGTCGTTTCGGGGGTGGGTACACTCATTCTTTCATTTAAACGTTTATCGAGCACCTACAGGCACTGTGCTTGGTACCACATCAGCTGTAAAGATGACCCAGTGCCTGCCCTGAAGTTTATCATCTAGTAGGGGAGATAAAACAAGTACACAGGCACCATCAAGAAACAAGGTACTAAAGAGGGTTCCAAACAGGCACCTGAGGAGCATTTCTGATCATGATTTTTCATAGAAAAAGACAAACTAACCTAGAGTCACATTCAGCTGCTGATTCGTGAATCCACCTTCCAAACCATCCTGCCACACTTACAGTCAAACTCCTGGTGGGGTGTACTGGCAGTCTAGAGCACTGGTGAAAACTGGGGGATGATTATGGCCCCCAGAGGACATCTGGCAATGCCTGGAGACATTGCTGGTTGTCACAACTGAGAGGGACAGTGCTACTGGCATCTAGCAGGTAGATGGTTCTAAACCTACAATGCACAGGAGGGGCCCTAACGACAAAAAATTATCTGGCCCAAATGTCAGTAGCGCCGAGGCTGAGGAACCCTGGCCTAGAGAATGGAGCAGGTACTACCAAGTGTCTGCTGAGCTGGTGACCTGGACTTATTTTTCCTTCCTTTAAAAGCTGATGCTGGGGCTTCCACAAGAGCCAAAGGGTCTTGCTGGGCTCCTGGAGGCGGAGGCTCAGGCCTCCCTATAGGACACAGCCCAAGAGTAGGCCAAAGAGACTTTAAGACTGAGCTGAAGAGGCGAGTCTCCACAGAAATATATAATTAGAACAGAGCCAAGCTAGCAGGGAGAGCCTTCTGGCCAAAAATGGCAAAAGTGCGAACTGTCCCAGCAGAGCCAGGCCAAGCCCACTGGTACAGTCACCCGCCCCGGCCCCCCCTCCTCCCCGCCAGGCTCCCTGAGCTATCACTGCCTCCTCCCGCCCAGAGCCTGGTCCTCCCCTGCTGGCACTGGAATTCATCTCCCACTTGAGAATTTTTCCTGAGGCTGAAGCATCTGAGGTTGATCAGCAAACAATGGCCTCTCAGGGTTGAGAAATCTGTGAGGAAGCTGTGCTCCCCCACCCTCCAGAGGCAGCCAGAGCTGCCACATATGCCTGAGAAGCTGCAGGCAGGATGATCAAAATCAGGTTGTAAGGACATCACCCGAGAGAAAACTCAGGGCGGGGGAGGAGCCGAGGAAGGAAAGGCAGGCCAAACAAGCGCCCCAGAGCTGCGGTGTGGGAGGAATTCTGCTGTGTCACACGGAGGAGCTGCCAGGGCTTCCTGGAGGGCTGGGGGCTGAAGGGTATGGCCGAGGAATGGTCCTCTAGCCTGCGGAGCCCCACATGGGGGCTGGTGATGGTGGTCAAGACACAAGGTGATTCAGGCTGAAATCTCTCAGGAAGGTTCCCCGGTTGGATTATTAACCCAGACATTTACACTCCTTTGGGACACAAACCATGTTTTCTCCATCTCTGGATCATCCCCAGGATGCCTCGTTATGCAGCAGGATTTGTCAAAAGAAAGAAGCAGGGATAGGGAGGGTCCTTGGGCCCTTGTGAGTAGGCGGTGGTGCAAAGAAAAGGTATTTCTGGTGTGACGGCGTAAAGGAGATATGTAAGAGCTTTGCAAAAAAACTGATCTGGGAGTGCTGAATTATTAACTCCTAACAATACCCACGGAATGTAGCCTGAGTCCAGCTCTACAGAATCCTTGTCCAGGTAAGAGCTCTTCTGATCTCCCCCAAAGACGATTCAAACAGGCAGGACGCCTGGCCCCCAGGGCCCTCATCTCACCTGGCATCAGCTTCACTGTAGTATTCTCTGGCCACAATGTCTTCAAACAGCTCCCCACCGGTAACACTGCAACCAACAAAGAGGGTCAGAGGAGGCAGGTCAGGTGTCCAACCCCAGCATCCAACAGGTAACAGGTCACACTGTACAACAGCTTTAGAGAAGTGTCAGCTCTACATGCATTTTGTCTGAGAGCCCAGAGCACGCCAGTCCTTCAATGACATGGAGTTTCTCCTTGGGACAACATGGGCCCTCCCTTCCCCCTGCACATTTCTGTTTCTGTAACCTATAGATTAGCTAATACTCTGGTAAAGATGAATATACAGGCATCTAAGAGAAAATAATCAACCTACTCAAACAGTCATAGCTTTATTTGAGACCAATCTGAATACGAAGATAAAGCTGCCCAAGAATGACAGACCTACCACTGAAGTTGAAGAATAATGAGACCAAGGACACAGAGACCCAACCCGGAAAATACCAAAGAGGCATTTCTAGGAGGTGAAGAGCCACTTTTAAGAAATTAAACCGTAACCAAAGTGGAGGAGAGACCAATGGGAGCCTAGTTTATGACTAATAAAAGGTACCTTCAATTTCCCAGAATTTTTAAGGTCATGCAAAGACCTATGTTCTATTTCTCCACTAAGGACAACACACCAAGAAACAAGAAAAAAGCATCTGCACAAGGTGTGCTGCTGAACAGAAATGCAAGAGCAATGCCATCCCGGGGTTCAGAGCCCGGGGGAGATACGGAGTGAGCAAGGAGACCCTCGGCAACCTGCCCATTACCAGAGGAAGTTCAAAATCAAACCCCTCTCCATGGGCAAAGGAGGGGGACCCTCGGCAGAGGCTGAAGACCCAGTTTAGGCCTTTTTTCCAAGCCTTCCTCTTGAGCCGGCTGGAGGGAAAGGCCCCCACACCCTCAGAAAGCGGCACTTACAGGTCAAACACGAGGTAGTGAAACCCTTCTTCAGAAATACTGTCATGGAGGCGTACTGCAAGAGAGGAGATGGGGACAGAGATTAACAGAGAGAAAACCTGGAAATCCTACTCCTCTCCTCCTTGGCCACCCCAGCCCTGCCCCGTCCTGTCAGCCCCACAGGCTCTCTCCTGAGAATGGGCAGACGCCCAGCAGCCCCGGTCCAAGGCAACATGGCCACAAAGCAGAGACGACCAGACCCCAGGTCCAGCGCTCTGGTCGCCACCTCAGACTGCCTACAGTGTAGGCGAGAGACAGAAGCTTTGTGGCTAAGAAGTAAGATAGGACGGAGAAAAGCAAGAACCTTCTTCCCAGAGGGGGCTGGTCCCAGAGAAGGTAGTCCTGGGATATGACACGTGAGGGTGCAACGCAAAGCGAGCAGCACCGAGAGACACAGACTGCAGGGGGACAGAGAATGACAAGATGGGAGAGCCTGAGAGCCTGGAGTAGATGGGAACAGAAGAATTAGAGGGAGGGGAAGAAGTGGGAAAGGCAGAGCCCAGCAGGGAGGTGCGTGGAGGGAGGATGACGGATGGTGAGCACGGGAGGCAACACACAGATTCAGGCGACGACAACAATAACCATTTATTAAGTGCTCACTACGTGCCAGGCCTTGTATTAGGCTCTTTGCGTACATTACTTACGCTACAAGCATTTACTGAGTGACTACTGGGTGTTGGACCCTGTGGTAGATGGCGGGATTTAGGAAGGACACAGTACTGGCCTTCAAAGAGTTTATTATTCCTGATGACCACCCCGAGATAAGTATTACTCCCATTCCACAGATGAGGACACTGGACGCTCAGGGACATACAGTATCTTGCCAAAGGCCAAAGATGTAGTGGGTCCAAATGTGAACCCAGCTCTTTCTGACTCCAAAGACTGGTCCATATCATTGTTTCCTATAAGAAATGTGGAGTAGCCCACACACCCCGGCAACAAAGCAATGGAGCCCGGAGAGAAACCACTCATGAATGTGCCTACAACAGCATCAAAGACGGCTCCCAGAGGCTACTGCATGGAGCTGCAGTGAAGGCTGCAAGAAAAGGCTGGCGAGCAGAATCCCTTCCCACTCCCCACCTCCAGAGCTCGTGGGCAAAAGCTCAACCTAATGTCTTCTGAGGTCTCCTCTTCAAGCCTGTGCCCACAAAGCCACCTCGGGGTTAAATGCCAACCCCTGAGCATCATTCTACTGCAAACACAACTTTGTTTTGGCCAACCATCCTAGCTGCTCCTGTCCCTTCCCTCACCTGCACTCTCTTGATGGGGAGCCTATGTTCCAAAGGGCTTCTTCTGTTTGACCTTCACTCCATCCCTCAGCAGTTCCAGGAGCACCTTGCAGAGCACTTCAAGAATGGCCTGACACCAAACCAACCAGTGAAGTTCTTGGATACAAAGAAATCACAGTGTCTCTTCCATGTCCGGCCCCAACCAGCTCAAATGACAACTACCGTTTCCAGTATGAGAGCGTTTCATCAGGGCTGAGGCACTTTCCTACGTACCCTTCCCACCAAAGCAAGATCAGCCGAATGTAAAATACAGGCACTCAGCCATCACTAGAGCCCCGTGGTTTTCCTCACTTGACAAATGAGGACTCGGGCCTGCCAGGGCTAGAACCAGGGCCTGACAATTGTTTATACTTCATATTGCCAACCTTATTAGATCTGATCTGGTTACTCACCCCAAAATTCCCCCAGAACTCAGTGTTTCTGCAATTTACCAATGGGATCAAAGGCAGGTGGTACTTCTAAAACCCCTCCTCCTCAAATGATTCTCTCCTATGCTCGGGCACATAAGCTCATACTTCTCTAGGCCTGTGGGGGACATAAGGAAGGAGCCATAGCCAAACCCCTGCCTCCCTTCCACCCTAACTGAGCCAGGCACGCTCAAGCGAGCTCCCCCAAAGCCCTGCCACCCTCCCTCCTCACTTGTGGGTCTCTGGCAGGAGTTGGTGTCTCATGCTGAGTCCTGCTGCAGCTGCTGCTCCCTTGCTTCCAAGAGGACTTTCCATTTAATTAAAAATTTGCTACTAAAAAGCATTAAAGTGTGTAATACAAATAATCCCCTGGAAATCAGCTGTCCCAGAAGCTGAAGACCAGCTTCATTAGGGAGGTGACCAACAGCAGCAGGACGATGCACTGACAGGGCAGCAGGTACGATGCTAACAGCCACTCCCCGGGGAGTCCTGCCGCCTGGCCCTGCCTCCCCAGGATCCCTGCCCCCAGACCCACCCCCCGAACCCAGCACAGCAGGGCTGAGAACAGGGCAAAAAGGGCAGGCACCCATGCCTCTGCCCAGACAGGGAGTCACTGGAACTTGCCCTTCTCCAGAAAGGCCACACACGGAGCCCAGGTGGGAGGAAGCTGGGAGGGGAATCAGAAGAGCAGAGCAGCAAAGGAAGACTAATCCTCCCAGGCCACCCAACCCAGAGAATGGCTTTGATGTGTGTCTCAGAGCATGGCAACCACCAAGACGAGGAGGGACAGGTGTGGAAGGCTCCATCGCTGAGCAAGACTGCTATCTTTTTGTTTCCATTTGTAAAGAAAATTAACACAGGACTGAGAACAAGACAAGAAACTTGAATGCACCACTCTAACTGCCAACCTAGCAGATTCTTGATATTAATGATCCAAATTACAATACCTAACTCGTAGCTGAGCTGTTTCAATGTGCTCGGCGTTGTGCCAAGTGCTTTTACACATGTTATTTGACTGAACCCTTGCGTTAGCTCTGTCGAGTAGGTACTTCTATCACCTCCGTCTAACAGGACAGGAAACGGTGGCTCCAAAAGAAACTCACCCAAAGTTATACTGAGAGGCAGAGCTGAGACTTGAGGACAAGGCAAACTGACAGCAAGATCCCTGATTTTGTGGAACTGCCTGCCAGGGAGTCACTTTCTCCATCCTCTTAGGCAAAGGAGCTCCAACCTGTCCCCACTAGCCCTGGCCATTCTGATTCACTCAGCAGTGTCCATTCAGCACCTCCCTGAAGCAGGCGTGACTGTACATGCCACGGACACAGCTGTGAACAAGGGAAACCCAGCTCTGCCACCGCGCAGCCTCTGGGGGATCGGGGAAGACGGGCTTTAAAGAAGCACTTGCACAAATGCGTAACCAAGCGGTACTGTGCTGAGGGCTGTCAGGGAGAAGTAAAGGATGCTATGGATGCATGGGGAAAAAAACAATCCAACACCCAGGCCATTCCACAGTCATGAGAGGGTACGAAGGCCTAGGAGGACCAGACCAACTCTAGACAGGAAGATCTGGAAAAGGAGTATGAAGCAGTTACTGCATTACAGTGATAAACCTAATTATTGTTCTTTACAAACTGTGGAAGGAAGAACAGGCCAAAAAAACCCCTCGATGTCTCATACCTTCAAGTACTGACAAAGCCACAACCCAAATTTTGTGGCTGTTTCCAATTCTTTAAAAGCCACCAACAGTATGCCACATTTTAACTAACAAACTTTGGTCAAAAAAGCACTGACAAAGTATCACTGTTCATATCCATGGAAATAACACAGTGGGAAGGAGGTCCTGTCATCCCATGGGCTGGTGAGGGATGAACGCTGTCCTCCAGAAGCGGGTGGGCAGGGATTTGGGAGCTGCTCAGTTATGATCCAATGTTTCCTTCTCTTTCTTTACAACCGCTTTTGCTACACTTACTATTAGCTGTATGGACCCTGGGCCCAAGGTAAAACGCAGCCAGGCTTGAATAACTTGCGAACTGATTTGGGTCTGGGAGTCTAGGAGGGGTCACCTCTGGGAGCTGGAATCTCCATTTTCATCATTTCCATTTATTTCCTAGGCCTCCTTTGCTTACTGAACCTTTTCAAAACAACTCCACGTAGAGGCACAGGTGACAAAACGGAGGCACAGGGGGGTGAAACCATGTGCCGAGGTCACAGCTAACCAGCAAATCCCAGATTCAAACCTAGAGGACTTGACTCTAAAGCCACAGACCTTTGCTTCTCCACGTGCAGTCCATGGATAAGCAGCGTGAGCATCAGCAGGAGATGTAAGGAAGCTCAGGTCCACCCCAGACCTACTGAATCAGAATCTGAATTTTAACACAATCCCTAAGTGATTCACGAGCACATGAAAGTTTGAGAAGTGCTGCTCTAAACCACAATGCTAGACTGTGATGAAACTGCTGGGGCAGCTCAGCACGAAGGAAGACAGAGTCTATTCATTAGAGGAATTTAGAGCAGAGAGCAAGCAGAGCACAGGTAGAAGACACTTCACTCAGACTTTAGATGATTAGCACTACTGCCGTTTCCTCCTCTCAACTCCATGCCTCCGGCCACTCTCCCAGGGCTGTTTCAGGTCCTGCAGGATGCCTCAGAACCAACAGGCTTCAAAAAAAAAAACAGACTTTACCTTTTAGAGCGATTTTGGGTTCATAGCAAAACTGAGAGTAAAGTACAGAGAGCTCCCACCTACCCCCTGTCCCCACACACGCACAGCGTCCCCCAACATCAACATCCCCACCGGAGCAGTGCATTTGCTACAGCTGATGAGCCTACACTGACATATCATTATCGCCCAGAGTCCATGGTTTACGTTAGGGTTCGCTCTTCCAACAGGCTTTCAACTCCTGGGGCAGAATACCTATCAGGGAAAAAAACTGGGGGTGCCTGGCTCCTTGTACCAAATACCCTTCTGAATTCAAGTGCCTAAGGGTCTGACAATAACCAGAGGTGGACCATATGCTCTCTGCTCTCAGCTTCCTCAGTTCTGCACCACTCTTGGGCTGGTCCACTTGTATCCCTGAGGGACGGAGTTAGAGGCTAGAGCCAAAAGGGCCACAGCTCTGAAGGATGGAGCAGTGGAGAGAGGAGATGAATACTGAATTAAGGGGACCAAACTGCCTCCTCTTCTGCCACAAGCCAGGTCAGACTCCATGGCAACCCCGCCTCCTGGACCTGCAGCTCTCCCACATCTCCAGGAGTCCTGGTTCCCACTGGACGCCAGATAGCCTGGCTAGCCCGCTCTGCCAGGACACGGTCCTGACTCACCCTTCCCTCCCCCTGCTCTTGACCCCAAAATAGGGCCTCAGACCAACACGCCCAGGATCTGGGAGCAGTCGTGAAACGGAAGCACAGTTCTAGGAGATCAGACGCTGACAAAGGGAGTGTGCCTTGCCTGGCCTTCCCTGGGTCCTGCTCCCTCCCGAACAGAGCAGATGGCTGGGGTACATGGTCACTCCATCTGCCTTAATTCTGAGCTGGGGGCAGGTGGTTAAAAAGAAAAAACAGCAGGGGTGGGGGGCTACCAAACCAAGTAAAGTCTAAAAGGTCAAAAAGTATATATCTAATTTAAAAGAAAACATAAAAAGAAGGCTCGGGCATTATTCAGCTAGAATCCCAGTTTTGTACTTGCCGGTTGATTCTCGACTGTCTTCATCCTACCCTAACCCTGCTGTGGTCAACCATGCCCGTGTCACAGGTAATGCAGACATGGTTCTGCCTCCTGCATCATCTACCCCACCCCTTGTTCTCCTCCCTCCAGGAGGACAATTCATCATTGCTCTACGAGTTGGTCACCTGGGACATAAGGAAAGGAAGTTGCCGTCCGCAGACCCTGAGACCCGGGACTGGAACACCAAAATGCTTCTGTGCTCATGGATGGCTTTAGTCACCCACGTTCTTTTTTCCTCCTGCTCTGCAACTGCTAGGTCAGAGGTCACAAGCTCACAAAGCCTAGAGGGACCAGGTAGGCAGTACAAATGTGAGATAACAGCAAAAACAGTGGCCAGCGGGCTGAAGGGGCAGCCACTGCCCAGCCCCAGCTGATTCCGGCCACATAATGGATGTGGGCTCAGCAGAGCCAAACCTTCTGATTTGAAAGATTGGGAAATAGAATTTTTTTCAAAGTGTGAAATCTCGTTTTAAAATACTGGCAAACAATAAAAATATTTTTAAACCACTGAGCCGGCCAAACAAAACACGCCTGAGTTTGTGCCTGCTGTTTTAGCTGCTCCTCTCATCATTTCTCTTCTACCTAAGGCAACACTTTGGTCCCCACCATCCTGTTTGCAGGTGAGGGTCTAACTTCAGAGAGCTCCGGTAGTTCCAAACCCAGGACTTGTGGGCTGAGAAGTTCTGGCTCTGTGGAAGACTGCACCAGGCAGAGCTGAGCACCAGCTATGCCAATCTGCTTCGGGTGTAATCCAAGCTGCTGATTGCCATCTATAAAGCCCTGCATGGTTGCAGTTCTGGTTACCTCACAGCTCCTCTCCCCTTGGGCTGGAGTACGACCTCACTCTCCTACGTTAAGAGCTCCCGGTGAGCATTCCAGCCCGAGATCTGGGAAGCTGGAGGCTGAGTAGCTCTGGAGGAAGCATCGAGCTTCGGCAAGTCGCCTTACAGCCCCAGCTGCCAACCCAGCGGAGTGGGAGGCCTCCAGGGCACTGTGGGAGCCCCGATATTGAGGCCGTGCCTGAGGAGCGCGGAAAACGTGTTGTCCTTTGTGATGATCACAGCTTTCAGGGAAAACCTAGGAGATGCTCCCTGCTCTGCCTCAAGTCAAGCCCGGGGCTTCTGCTCAGACACTGCAGCCAGCCCAGTTTCTGTTCCCTCTGCAAGAAGCACCGAATTGGGGCCAGCGTTTTTGGCAAAGACTACTTCAGCTGAACAATGTAAAACGGAGCCGGAGTGGGTTGTGGCAGGCAAACCTCCTCGGCTTTACAACAACCAACAATGTGCTCCTGTCCCCCGTGTCAGGGTGGGAGCAGGGAGAAATCCTCTTATTTTTCTCCTTCACCATCCAAGTGG
Source organism: Tursiops truncatus (assembly GCF_011762595.2). Classification (NCBI taxonomy): domain Eukaryota; kingdom Metazoa; phylum Chordata; class Mammalia; order Artiodactyla; family Delphinidae; genus Tursiops; species Tursiops truncatus. The sequence goes on along the minus strand of NC_047049.1, from coordinate 58,462,568 downwards.
CTCCTGCCATCCCATCTCCAGAGAAGCCAGGCGGGTGGGCAGCTTGCTTTCCCGGCTCCGGGGAATACAAACGGGAGCACCATGGAAACCCCCAGAGTGTGCACGACACCGCAACAGGAACAAAACTTTTTCAAGTCCAGAAACAAAATCCGGACCCTTTTATGATGGCCATGGAAGGCCCCTGGTGAGGGATGCTGGCAGGCTACTAGCCCAGAGCCTCACACGCCGAGGACCTGGACCTCAGCCCAAAGACGGAAGGAGAGGGGAAGAAAGCGAGTCTGAAACATATTCTGATACCTCACTCCCAGCCCTGAGATGGCACCACAGGGATGGAGACACTCAGGTCTCTGAACTAGAACACCCCAGAATTCTGAGCAATACATGGCTGCTATCCTGCTTGGGCAAAAAAAGACACCAGGCAAAGGCCCAGGGACAGAAGTGGTTCCCTACACAAAAACAGTGGATTTCTGTTCTCTCCAACTTCCACAAAATGCCCAAGAAATACCCTATGTAAGGGCACTTACCAATGTTTGGATGCTTCAAAAGTCGGCATATCCGGGCCTCACGTTCTAGTTTCTGGTGATCTAAGAGCAGAAGAGAGAAAACAAAAGCCATCAAACACCCACTCTATTTGTGGCCGCCTGGCTATTCATATGCTTTCAATTCTTAGGCACCAACTATGCCCTTTTTACAATTTGCTGAATTAATACATCACGTCACGGCAATTCTGGAGACAGGTATTAATGACAATCTTTTCCTGATGAAGTGCCTTAGGAAAGCTTCCCAAGTTAGTGAGTGGCAGAGCCAGGATATGAAGCCAGGTCTTTAACTAAAACTGTAGTGCTCTTTCCACCACAGCAGGGATTTCACTGGGCCAGTGTGTCCAGAATCTCTTCCTTGTTGGAAATACTAATAATAATGGCTAAGTTTTATTGAACACCTACTATAAGACCAGATATTGCGCTAGGAGTGCTGCATATATTCTCTAATACAGTCTTCATGGCAACCCTGCAACATAATGATGCTGACAATGAAGATGGCGATGATTTGAAAATAATAATAATACTAGCTAACATTTATTGAGAGCTTACTTCTACACCAGGCAGATACATATTTTAATTTAGTCTCATAACAATGCTATGAGGTTGCTAGTATTATGATGCCTATTTTGCAGAAATCCTGCTTCTCCCCAGGATCCTCTTGGCTGTCCACTGCTGGGAGCTCTGACCTCTTGGCACGCAGGCTCTGGGGTTACTCTGCTTTGGTGAAATGACCAGAATCCAAGAGCCCACAAATCTAAGCAAGCTGTGTTTGGTCAGTTCCTTCCCCGGGAAGGCAGAGCTCCAGGAAGTAGAAAGAGAGGCTGCTACTACTCAAAGCAAGGTGGCCTAGAAGCCCTGCCCACCCTACCCCCCAGCTCTACTTGCTGGAATCCTGCCAAAGTCACCTGCTTCACAGAGTCTTCCCTGTTCCTCATGGTAGTCTGTGACTTCTCTCCCCATGACCCACCCCCATCTCCCACAGCACCTCTTATAATTCTCACATCACACATTAAATCACACATTAAATCTTTCGGTCACAAGCTTTTCAAAGGGTGGGTCCTCTCTGCGTGATGCTTCCTAGAGTTCCTTCCATATCAGAGGCTTAATAACGGTTTGTCAATAACATTGACAGTAGTAGTAAAAACTATTATTTATGAAGCATTTACTATATGCCACGCAGAGGCACGGAGTATCTTATTTCATCCTCACAGAAACCCCGTGAAGTGGAGGATCTGATTACTTCCACTACACTGTAAAGGAGGAAACTGAGGCTTAAAAGGTTCAAGTAACCTGGCCAAGGTCCCACAGACAGGCAGTGGATACAGGTGGTCTGAGCCTAGAGCCCTCTTTCTCATTGCTATGATGTGATGACAAGATAAAGAAAAGTGAGAGTATTAAGTAAAGACTCCAGGCTTTGGGGGGCATAGTCCGGTTCACCTCAACTTCCCCAGGTCCAGGCAGGTACCTTCCCATCCATTGCTGCCAACAATTCCCACCTCCCTTGGTAGGGGCTTCTGCCCATCCACCTCTACCTAAATAGCAAAGAGCCTCTGTAAAGCCTCCCATGACCCTCACAACCATCTTACCAGGCAGGTGCATTGATTATCCCATTCCACAGATGATAAAACAGGCCCAGAGAAGTTAAATAACTTGCCTGAGATCCTACAGCAGGAAAGGGATAGAACTGTGATTTCAAGCCCAGGCCTGCCTGAGATAATGTACGGATTATAGATGAGAAGGAATTCACATTTACTGTTTCACCAACCACCCTCAGCTTTGTCCTAAACTTTCCCTCTAGGGACAGCTCTGCTTTGTGGAAGAAGGACGTGGGGACAGGCAGAGATTAGTGCCTGCTGCCCAGCTAATCCATCCCAGCTGTCCAAAGATCTGGGTCAGGCCTTCCTTCCCATCCTCGAGTTCAGTATGACCACTGACCAGGATGCAGCCAGGAGAACTCCAGGTAACCCCACATTGCCTGGGATCCCTCAGGGCCAGGGACCTTCAGAAGGTAGGCAGTTGAGGAAGCAACACTAGCCCTGCCTAGTCCCCCTTCCCCCCCCTGCAGGGGGCCTTGCTTCTTCCAGATCTTCCAGATCTGGCCAGAGGATGTCAGGGCAACCCCACCTTCCTTCCATCCCTGGACGTGGGATGGCAGTACCAAGCTAGTCACCCTAAAGCTGAAGACCTACCAGCCCTCTCTCTGACCACTCACCTCACACCCTCCAACCCACAACTCTCGGGCTTGGCTGCCCGGGCAAGTGCGGGAGAACAGTACCTTGCGATGCGGAGGTGGCAGCTGAGGAGAAGGCCCAGAAGATTAATGTTCATCTCCTCCCTTAAGACTCTTACTGGCTAATAGTTACAGTTCCACAACAGCAACAGCACTAAAAATACGGGTGCTCTGGCACCCGTATTATCAGTGACTCAGAGTAAGAAGGGAAGAGACACAGAGTCACACTTCCAGCTCCTTGAAGGAGCTGCCCAGGGTCCAGAGGGTCCTAGATAGTCACCTAGTTCGACCCTAACTCCAAGGAGCTGAGCCCCATGTTCTGCCCAAGGCCTGTGTCTCCTCTGAACCTCGGGTCCTTAGTCATGGAGTCTGGCCATTAACACATCAGCTTTGGAGTCAGAGAGCCCCAGACTGAGTCTCAGGGCCGCCATGTTGGGTGAGTTATTAAACCCATCTGAGCCTCATTCATTCACTCAGAAAATATTTACTGAGGCCTACTATGTGACAGGCACTGCTCCAGAGGCTGGGGATATGGCAGTGAACGAAAGAGATAACAATCCCCACCCTCATCAAGCTGATATCCTGGAGGAGCTGAGGGGAAGGGACAGACAGGAACAACTGGATGGTATGTTAGATGTCGTGGTAAGTGCGATGGAGAAAAATAAAGCAGGGAAGTGGGAGAGTGGACACTTAAAATAGGTGGTCAGGGAACACCTCAGCAAGGAGGTGACGTTTGATTAGAACCCGAAGGAGGTGAGGTGAGAGAGTGAGCCAGGCACACAGCTTGGGAAAAAGTTTCCTCACTTCTAAAATGGAGGCAGCGATATTCATGGATTAAATGATGTATTTGGGTAAACGCTCAGCACAGTGCCTGGCACACAGGGAGAGCCTCCTTTCCAAAGGCCCAGTGATAAGACAGACGAGACCTCCCAGGCTGGGCTTGTGCCCATGGCCATCACCAGAGACACGAGAGTCAGGCCCACTCTCCCTCAGCCTGGGCAGTCATGGGGTCCACAGCACAGCAACTGAGCCCTCCGACCTGGCTCCATCACAGCCTCCTGTTTGGGGGTGGCCCACCTGTGTCTAGAGCCGACAGGGGAAGGTTAACAACAGGGGCTCATCAGACAGAGGACAGCCCAGGAAATGCTGCTGCCCGTGGGATCCCTGGTCTTCCTCGGCCTCAGCCTTGCTGGCTGTGGCGCCCTGCCATCCCGAAGCTCTGCTCAATGAGCCGTATGGTTTCTGCTTACCACGCTCTCCCTGACTCCTTACTCCTCGCACAGCCAGCCAGCACCCCACCTCTCCAGCTGTCGTCTCTTGTCCCTTTCCCCCCTCACTTCCGGTCCTGTTGTCCCCTCCAGGGCTGCTCCATGTCTGGGAAAAAGCAAAGGGCTCCACCCCAGCAGCAGTGGTGTTTGAGGAACAAGTAAGGTTTGCAGAGCATCTTTTCCAGATGCAAGGTCTGTCCTGTAAACTCGCATCCCCAGCCCCAAAAGGGGTAAGGCCACTGAACTGGCCTGGTCCACAGTGGTAGGTCCAGTCCTGGCTTGGCATCCCAAGGTGATTAAACATCAGCCAGTGCTCTTGTCACAAAGGCAGCCTTCTCCCTTGAGACGCCCCCTCCTTCCAGTGACCACTGAGTTTGCCCTTCCTAGGGAACAGCCCAGACCTTCCAAGGCTGACCCTCTTCCCACCCACCTTTCAACTGGGCTCATCCCCACCCCCTCACACAGCCCAGCCCCCCCTTCCTGTTTGACAACGGCCACTTCCCGCTTTTGCACAGGGCCACTTCCTGCCTGCCTGTGAGCTACTGCCATGGAGAGACCCACCCCTGCCGGCCTTCAGCCCAGCTCCAACCATAGCCCTCTGCAAGGATTTCCCCTCAAGAGCAGAGGTGGCAACAGGCGCAGAAAGCAGAAGCGGCCGTTATCAAGATCCCGCTTCAGGCTTTCCTAATAGCCCACCCAGGGCAGAGCCAGGCCCTGGGACACAAGGATCCCTGGAGGCCTCACGTCTCCCGCTTTCTGCCCAAGCGCTTCAAGACTTGGTTCAGGGCACCACAAAGGCCGAATACCCTTGACAAGAAGGGCAGCAAGGAGTGACCAGATGCAGAAAAGAGGAAGCAGACAGTGAGGAGATGGTGCGTGGCAAAGGTGGGGCAGAGCCCTAGAAACACCTCTCCCTTAGGACCCCAGGGGAGATGCCCACTCCAAATTCACTTTCCTTCCCCAACAGGATCGGGGCCCAGGGAGGGTCGTCCAGATTCTCCACAGCCCTGCAGAGACACGCTGGCTGATTTAGTGACATTTCTCTAAAACCATGAATGCCAGCACCAGCTTCAACTAAGATCCTACTGCCACCTAAACATACAACCCACTGTAAGTGGGAAAGGACACAGAGCCCTGCTCTGGCTATGGGGACTCTCCCCAGGTTCCAACCTCAATGACACCCTTGACTTTTCAAAGGGTATTTCAAAGTTCTGTGCCTGTGGCCCCAACATGGGTTAGGAAAAGCTTCCCAGAGCCTATCGAGTTCAGATGCTCAATGTGGGTCTCTCCTCTTGTTGCTCTTCCAAGTGCCCCCCTCCAGGCCCCCCGTAGATATCGCTCCGAGGAGTATAAACAAGGGCAGCATAGGGATTTGGTGTCATAATCCACATTCCGCAGCTGCTTATAAACAGTCCCTGGCCTTGGGCACTGACTAGTGGGCATCCCAAGCCACAGTCTCACTGACCTTACCCTGACATTGTGATGCCACATCCATTCCTCTGTGAATCTCACTCTAAAGGTGCAAAGTCCCCAGTTAACAGCAAAGTCTGTGTATCATGTAAGAGCAGGGGCCACAGCTTCTAATTCCTTCACACCCATACACCCGGGAACTAGCTGAGGGCTGTGAATACAGTGAGACGGAGCCTGAAATGTGCCCACGTGAACCCCCGGGGCTCTGTCCTTTAACCTGGTGTCCCCCCCTTCTCTTCAGTCCTAACTTGAGCAGTTTTAACTGGGTGACACAAAGACCTGAGCCCTACTTTGGTCTCTGAATCTTAAGACAAGAAAAGCTTTAACTGAGGAGGAAAAGGAGGGAGGCACCGAGAAGTGCCCCATAGTGAAAGTCTCCCAAGCCAGCTTGGACAGGGAAAATCCCCATGGGGTCACTAGCAAGCCCCAAGAAGGCAAAGCTCTGCCTCTGGACACTCTCAAGGGCCAGAACAGGGTCAGCTGCCGAGTTCTCCATGCCCCTGGCAGGGCTCTGGGTGCCTGCAGCCTTTGCCCACTGTTTTGGTGACATTTCCTTCATGGTAACCAGCCCCAAGTAAAACATCCCAGGAAGCAGCCCCTAAAAATAGCTCCTCCCAGGGCAGCAGCAAGCAGGGGGAGGGGAAGGAGAGGGAGGAGAAAAGAGGGGAGCAGATGGGAAGCTGCTGCTGCTGATAGAGCCCAGGAAGTATAGGTGGTGTTGGGGGGAAGTGGCTGGAAATATCCCCATCATAAAGCGGTCTCTACCCACAGAGGTGGTTACAGATGACAGCAAGACCTAGCCAGCCGAAAGGAGGGATTTGCTCCACTGGGCTTAGAGCTCTGGGCCTAGATGGAGAGGTACGGGGGTGATATATCAGGATTTATCACAGGAACTAAATACCCAGAATATGTGTTTTAAAGGGAAGAGTCAAAGGGTAAGTGAAGTCCATACTGCTTAAGGATGCTGGGATCTGAGCACTGGCAAAATCACTGGCATGCCTACATCTCAAAACAAACCAATCTTTTGTGTCTTGGTTTCCCCACTGGCTGTGGGACAGATCTGGCTGGCCAGGGGCAGAAGACAAAGGGCCTCTGCCGAGAGGCACTCAGAAGGTGCAAAGTGCCCATTTCTTCCTGTCACCACCCTTTTGGCACCCATGGGATCAGGCCCATGTCAGCCCGCCAAGGCTGTCCAGAGAGCAGCGAGCACAGAGATGGGGCAGAAGCCTGTCACACCCACTCCTCCCCTTCCCTGTCTCCAGCCTCAGCAGAGAATGGGGTCAGCCACTCACCTCTAGGGTTTCAGCACAGCCTCAAAGCTTGGAGCACAGCTCCTAACAAGGGACCAGAGCAAGCAGCAGGAAGAAGCAAGCAGCAGGGCTTCCCCTACTGCCACCTTGGATGGGGCCACCTTCCAACCTCCATCTCCACCCTATGATGCCAGCACCCCAAGTCACTCTGGGAAGGGGTGGGAGGGCAGGGAGGCAGGCCAGTGTTGTGCGAGCTAAGTCACACAGCTCAAAGCATGACTGTGTGATGAAACTGGCCCTTAGCACAAAGAAGGGGCCTCCAGGCTGCTTCCTCATCTACCCAGGGAGAAGGGTCAGAGGAGCTCCTTCACTTATATACAAGTTGCCCATTTCTCTGTCAACAGAAATTGGTCTGTTTTATCCTCAGGAGGAAAGCACGGTTTTGGATCTAATATCTAATCTTCTTAAATGCTTCCTAAAGTCCCAGAGTCCCAGCGTTCCCGTGCTGCATAGATTTCTCTTTCTTCTGCCCCTCCCTCATTGCTGTATCACCCTCCTCTCTCTTCATCCTTAACAGGAAAGTCTCACTTGGAGATACCACAGGGGACACAAATGTCATGGAGGCTACTCAGGCCAACCACTAAGGGGGTGGAGACTTTTAGCTGGCACCACCCAGGGGGATCCTATTTCACTCCTCAGGGCCAGCTGGACCCAGAAAGGGACAGTCTTTGCCCTTCTGGTGGCCAACATGCGACAACTCCAGCCACTCAGCTTGCCACAGCCTTGGACATGAACTGACACCCCAATCTGGGGGCTCAGAAGCAGGCCTCTAATCACAGAACAGCCCATGTACACAGATGGCCACATACCGGCCAAGACACCACCTGGAGAAGGCTGGGCTAAGGTGTGTCTGGGAAATCTCAGAGATCATGGCAACAGCAACTGTCACAGCTGTCGCTGATTTTAGACAGCATTTCTTAAAAGTGTGGCTCAGGGTCTACCTGCATGAAATTCACTAAGGCACTTGTTAAAAATGTAGATTCTGAGGCTACACCCTAGACCTCCTGAAGCAGAATCTCTGTGGATAGAGCCCAGGAATGTGCATTTTTAGCCAGTCTTCAAGGTGATCCTCTTGAACACTAAAATTGAAAATTGCTGCTTAGAGGAAGTCCCAACATTGCCCTATAAGGCTGTTTATGACACGGAAGGAAGATGATAAGCTGCACTGTCTTCCTATATCTCCCACCTGCTTTATTCTCCAAGTACAGGTCTTTAACCTCATCTGTCCTCCCCTACAGCTGTGTCAGGCCTACAGCCTGGCTCCATGGATGAGAAAGGGGGAACCCAAGCCAGCACCAGGGTACAAGGGATCCAGCAACTTGGCTATGAGTTTCCTGAGCGCCAAAGCCAAAAGGCAACCAGGCTGGTTACACAGTCCATTCACTCAACAAGTATAGGAGGCTCAATATGTATCAGGCACTTTGCTGTATCAATATGTATCCGGCCCCGCCCACACCAAAGTGAAAGAAACAGATATGGTTCCTTACCGTTACCCTCCCAGGTCCTGGGGAAGGGGAAAGCTTTTGCTTGCATTTAGCTTCAACAGAAATTTCTTCACATGGGGTATACAGATTAAATAAATAAATAAGCAAAGCAAGTGCTGTAACAGATTTCATAATATTGTTACCAACAGCACCTCTTAGTAAGGCTAAGTATCCCATCATAGTGAAAGCAATTGGAATTCAGATAAATGGTCCAAATAGAGAAGTTTCTTATGACGTGAACTGCTCCAAAGATAAATCCTGAACTATGTAGAGAAAAGAAAGGACCATTTGCCCTTCAACTGTAGCAATATGGGAAATGCTTTGGATATAAGCAAGAGAGTGGGATATAAAATGTTATGCTCCATGAGGTGAAAATCTATATGCATATGAATAAAGATAAGAAGAGAATATGAAGATTTAAAAATAAAAAAAGACATAAGGGCTCAGGCTTCTGGGGGAGGGGGTGCTCTTAAATCTTAAAATAACGACTTATCATTGCCATCACCTGGCCCACTAGCTCTGCATCCAAGCCTATTTTAAATGCCTCCTGCAGCCTAGCTGAGAGCTAAGCTTGGAACCACCGGCTCCCTTAAGAGCCCCAACTCTACACCTACTGCTGTTCCAAAGCAAATGGAGTGACGTTATGTGACTTCAAGTGACTCTACGTAGACAGGCCCGCAGACAACAACAGCGCTCAAGGCTCAGCCACGTGAACTCATGCCCAAGGGATCCCTGGTCTTGTCGCACAGCCACCACCGTGGGCCCCCGAGGCCACCATGACAAGAAACAACAGAGCAAAAGAAGGATTCCCATCCAGAGCTGACCCCCCAGAAGACCAGGTGATCTCTCCCCATGCCTCCTGGGCCACCTTACCATGGATGCCAAGGAGAACCAGCCCGATACGCTCTTTTTCACTCGGCAGCACAGAGGATCACAAACAAGAAAGATAACAGGCAGAGAGACTCAGCAAACACAGCAAGCTCCTTCAGACCCTCATGGATGACCCTGGTGGGCCCACCACATTCCCAGACACAGAAATCCAACACCTGTGGAGCCCCAGACAGACAGACAGCGACGAGTGAAACCCAGCCCCAGCCGCTGCACCTTTATAAAATATACAGCGTAAACTGAGAGGCTTCAGGGAAGCCACGGCCTTCACTCCCTAACCCCATGGGCACCAGCCTAGTGGGCACTGGCCCAACCCTCCCCAGGAGCTCACACCCCCCACGTCCACACCTACAGCACAGCCCCTGGATGGCTCCCTCCATCTCCAAGACAACACCCTCCCACTCTCAACCTCCAAACAGTACGGGCACTTACATATTCCTGAACTCTCTTGTTGGCATCTGTGCCTATCAACCAGGACCAGACCTCTGTCCCAGAGTTAACCTGGCACACAGGCCACGCAGCAGAGCCCCAGTTTTGGCATAACCATCTCGAGAGAGGGGGAGTTGCTGCCTAAAGCATATGATCTTACACAAGAATCTTCTTGGGGAGAAAAAAAATCAAAGAGAAATGAAACCTCATCCCACTTGGGCAGGGAAAGAAAGATATCAGCTGGGAAAGACGGGACACAGTTGAAAAAAGGTGAGGACTGGAAAGGGACATGATCACATCGGTTACGGAAGTTCAGATGGGTAGGGAAGGAGTAGAAAATGATGGCCCAAGGCAGGCAGCTCCACAAAGTCACCACAACAGCTATCCTCATCCCAGAGTTCAGCTCCCAGCTGTCTCTCTCTCTCCCTCCCTCCCTCATCCCTGGGTCAGAGGACAGTGGTGCGATGAGGAAAGCAAAGCACTGCATCATTAACTGGAGACACCAGACACCAGCCCCATTTCTGATGCACCAGGGCTATGCTGTGTGGGCACGGGGAGGTATCCATTCTCAAACCGTCATCCCTGCCTGCGCCCTGCATCCTTGGCCAGAGGATGTCTGCCAAAGAGTCCAGCCCACCACACTGTCCCGCCTCCCCATGGAAGGAGGGCATCTGACTGCCCACATATCTCTATGGCAACCATCGCCTCCAACTCAAGGTACCCAGAGAGAAAGAAAACAAACAAATAAGTCAACTTAATAGCCAACGTAGAGGAACAGCAAGAGACAGGGGCTGGGAGGGAGACAGCAAGACAATCCCTGCTTGTGAGGATGGAGAGAGGCCCTTCCAGCCAGGAGGCAGACACAGCCCTGCTAAACAGGTCCCAGAATAACTGACATGATAGAAGCCCAATGTCATTTTATAGCTTCTCCAATGCTTAGGGACATCTATTACATCTCTTACCCCAGAGACGCCCAGGTCATTACTGGCCATGGCCCACATCTTCTCCAGGGCATCTGTCCTGGCTCCTAATATATTTATCGCATCCTATTGACTAGTCTTAATTCCTTTCTATAAGTCTCATAACCTTTGTCTTGGTGCTACACCCTGCAGCTCTCGATGACCTGACCCATCTACATACCTCCATAGTCACCACACCTGTTCACAGAGCACTTCACACATTGTTGGGTCTATACCTATCAGATGAGGTGAGTTTGGCAAGCACCCAATACAAGGTGCAGGGAGTGTAGGTTCAAGGTGTGAGAGACAGGGCCTGACCCTCCTGGCCTCAGGTACTTGGAAGGATCTCACAAGTTAGGCCCTCAGGCCTGGGCCTTCACAATTCTCAGATCCCGAGGCCAAGCTGCTTCCACTCCAACCAGGCCATTGAGATTTCCAGACCATGAGGCATCAGCCTCCACCCAGGACAGACTGCATCTGCTGTTGCTGCACCACCAACTTTGTAATTTGATCAAAAAAGCAATCAAGTTCATCTGGCAGGATTTGTTCCTGAGAAGCCCTCGACAGTAGCAGCCTCCCCTGATGTTTACAGATTCCCTTCCCTTGGGAGTCTGTTCTGCCGCCTGCTGGGCAGGGGGAGGCTGGATTTGTCAGAGCTGTTCACTTACTGCATTTTCATCTTAAGTCCCCACTGGGGCACAGGGATTCGGACAGCCCTGGAGTGGTTACCACTGCCCCAAACACAGACTCCAAATGACCCAAATGAAGAGCTAGCCACCCACCACTCCCCATATCCTCCACCTCCATAAAAACCAAACTCCTTTGAGCCTTCACAGACTACTCCTCCCAGCAGCAACCTACAACGCTTACATCTTCATTCTTTTCTACCTGTTCCCCATACAATTCCTTGCCTGGTTTCAAAGTCCACCCACCCTGAAATTCCAACGCTTCTCCAAGTGCTAAAACGCACAATCCCCAGCTCCTGGAGCATCTTCAGAAGAATCCATAGCCCTTGGAGGCACCCTTGGGAGAGACCAAGATGGGGAATACTCACCCCGGGCAGATAATTTCTTGGTATTGATGATTTTTGCTGCATACTCCTGCGTGGAGGTTTTCTTCACACACCTGCGGACCACAGAGAAAGCACCCCTGGAGGGAGAAGGGGGAAAGAACTGGGAAACGGAGCAAACACACTTCAGGTCTGAGGACAGTGATGCTCCCAGCACTAGATCTTTAGTCAAAATCACACACACACACCAGCGTAGTACCCATCACCATCCAACATGGGGCAGAAGGATGTGGCCTCTGCAGGACACTCAACAGATGTGGGTGGAGGACCACCCTACTCCCACACCCACATCTAGTTCTGGGCGAAGCAACAGCCCTAACCTCAGGCTGTGCATCAAGCTGGTGGCAGATGCTTAAAACACACACCTGCTGCATCTCACAGACAGCCCTGCAGTCCCGGCCTAGAGGACCCGGAGAAGGCAAGAGACCCTGCCCTCTTCTCAGCAGGAATAGTTGTGGGTAGGAGGAGAGATTAGAAAGAGGGTATAATCCTCTGAGAGAGAAATCTCCCTCAACCATGGGGGAAGGTGGGGAAAGTGAGGCTCAAATCCCCCTCACCCGGCTTCATCCCACTGCATCCTGGCTCAACTGACAGCAGGGAAAGAGAGGATCCAGTTGTGGGTCTCAGACATCAACAGCTCCCCTTCCCCATGATATTTCCCTCTACGTCTGCGCCCCCCCCCCGCCCAGTCCCCCACGGGAGCTTCTACACTCCAGCTCTGGAAACATCTAGGGGGGCGGGCAGGGCGGGGGCTGCAGTGGCCGGGCTCGCCGCCGCGGGTGGGGATGGGGGGGCTGGGGCTGCTGCAGCGGCCTGCTCAGTGCGGAGGGGAGGGGGATGCTGCGGCTGCGGCGCGCGACTCTCGGGACCGCTGCAGGGATGGGGGGAGGGGACGGGGGTGCTGCAGCACTGCCCAGCAGTGGGGCTGGGTTCCTGGAAGCTGCACTAGCCGGGGGCGGGGCCGGGTACCAAACATCCCCCCACACCCGGGCACCGCAGCGGGGTTGGAGCTGCAGGGCCGAGGAGGGTCCTGAGTGCCAGGCGCGTGGGACATAGGACGGGATGCTCAATGAGCTCCTGAACTGAGTGGGAAGGGGGCAGCGAGCAGGTGGGGTCGGGATGGGGGCGCCTGAAGGCTGCAGGAGGGGCGGGGCTGGGGGCGCCCAGGAGCGCTCCAGGGGCTGCAGTCCCGGCGGCAGCGCGGGGTCCAGCAGCCCGGGCAGCTGCTGCAGGGCTCGGAGGGCGCTGCGGGGCAGGGAGCTGGGGGCGACGGGGCCCCCGGAGGCGGCTGGCGGGAAAGGCTGGGGGTGGGGCGGGCCGAGGGGGCGCTGCAGCGGCTGGTGCAGGGCCGGGGGGCGGGGCGAGGAGCCGCATAGCGCCCGGGCGGCTGGGGCAGGGTGGGGGGGCCCCGGCGGGCGGCAGGCGAGCCGTACTTGCCGAGCTCCTCGAAGAGCTGGTAGTCGTCGGTGAAGCGGGTGCAGGTGGCGGTGGTGGCCATGCTGGCGGGCGGGCGGACGCGGCGGTGCAGCCCGCGCCGACGTCGGTGCACAGTCACCGCCGACCGGCCGAGGGAGCAAGAGGAGGAGACGGGGCTGAGCCCGGCAGCACCGCGAGACTTTACCGGGGAGAGCGAGGGAGGGAGGGACACCCCCGCGCCGCCCGCCCGCCCCGCCCCCAGCCCCGCCAGCACCCCCCCCCCGCCCGGCCCCCGGCCCGCCCCCGGGGAGGGGCCTCCCGCCGCCGGCCCCGCCCCGCCCAAGGGAGCCGCCTGGGCTGGGTCCAGCGCGCGGGAGAGCGAAGGGGAGGTGGGGGGTGGTCTCAGCCCTGGGCCGCCCGGAGGGAGCTGAAAGGTTCGCGACCTGTGGGCTTGTCTCAGGGCGGACCCTACAAGTGCTCAGAACGTGCGTGCGAGTGTGTGTGTGTGTGTGTTGGGAGTGTGTAGGGGTCTGGACCACCGAGTTTTCTGGTGAAGCTCCACACTCGAGTCCGGCGCACACGATGTGGAGAGAGGGCCAAGGTCAAAAAGCCCGTGTCACACTGCACACTCGGGAGACGCCCCCAGTCTGCAGAGCCAGCTCTCAGCAGCCTTCCCTCGGGAAGCTGACAGTCTAGACTGTGTAAGCATCAGGGCCATTATTAGATAAAACCCCTCAGGCACGGTTTGTTCAGGGAGACCAGGCCAGGGCGAAGGGTGCAGGTGGAACTCTGCCTTCCTGCACTCCAACCTTAGAGATGAGAGAATGTTCTCTCTCCGGCCAGCTAAGAAAGGGATGAAATGGGAACCATTTAGAAAAGGCTTTGTGCGGTGTGGGCTAGAAGAGCAAGTGGAAGGAAGAAAAAAATAGCCCCATTTTCTTGCAGGCAGCCTTTATTTTATTTTATGGCACTCATCACATTGTGTAATGATATGTTTACTGGTATGAGAGGAAGTAGAGCAAGAGCATGGCTGTCTTAAGAGTGAGTTCGGGGTCAGACTGCCTGACTTGGATTTCTGGGCAACTCACTGACCAGCTGTGTGGCATCCGGCAAGTCACTTAGTTTGTGCTTCAGTTACCTTATCTGAAAACTGGGAAGAGTAATAGTAACTAACTACCTCACAGAGTTTTGAGTATTAAATGGACTAAATCACGTAAAGTACTTAGAACAGTACCTGGTACCTAAGTAGAAGAGTGTTAGCTATCTGTTTAATATTTGCCTTCCCACTAAATTGTAACAGGGCAGGGCTTCTGCCTGTTTTGTTCACCACTCTTTACTCTACCCCAGACACTTAGTAAATATTTGTGGAATGAAGGGACTCCTTGGGGCCCTGGCTCCTGTCGCCAATGTCAGAGGATGGTAGGACGGAGGCTCACAACTGTCTCGGCAGAGGAGAAACAGGCCGGGCAGGTTCCTGACCTGCCCGGGCAGCTGTACCCCAAGTCAGAGGCCAGCCCCTACTGGGCAGGGCGGAGCTCAGCCAACTGCTGCAGCTCAGTCTTGATTACAGCAGGACGCCCACTGGGAGTTGGGCGTCCATTGTCAGCAGGCTGGCTCGCCCGGAGAAGGCAGCTGAGAGGCTGAGAGGCGTCCCAGCCTCCCAGACCACCTCCCTGAGGGGGTGGGTGGAGCAAAGCTCCCAGGGAGGGCTCCTCTCCTTTCCTTAACCAACAGCCCTTGGAGCTGGTTTGAGAACCAGACTGCCCAGTGGGGGTGATTAAGGGAATAGGAGAGGAAAAGGATTAATAGATTGCCTGGAAGGAGGGCAGAGGGCAGAAGGGAAGGGTTGAGGTGACAGAATATCATGCCCCACCCCTCCTCAGGGCAACAGGAAGTAAGGCGCTGGGGAGTAAGGCCACTTCCTATCTCGAAGCACCGGGGTAAGAGCCTGGTTCCAAGTCCCAGGGTGGGGCAGGGCAATGAGATTGTATACACGTGGATGACAGTAAATCATCCACCTTAAAAGCAGAAGTGATGGCTAGCCTGCACTCTAGTAACAAGGCTTGCATATTAATCATCAGTGTGCCATTCCTGAGCCCTCAAGGCAACTTGGTTCCCGACCTCCAGATGCTGAAACTTTATATTCATTAATGTAAGGTGGAGTGAGAAGATGGAGAGACGTCAGAACAAGCACAGGCCAGGGCTGCCACGGAGGCCCCTAGGGTATCCCAAGGGAAAACAGAAAAACAAGACGACAAACCTGACCTGTTCCCGGCAGAGGGTGAGGGTTCTACTACCTCATTTCTCCCTCCCTCCCTCACTACCCTCAACAGCCTCTCTGACGTGGCCGCAGTGGTATGGCAACCTCATGGGGTCCAAGAGTGGCTATGTTCCATTGCAGCCGGTCCCCTGGTAAGCACCAGTACTCAGGCCATGCCCACAGAGAGGGGAACAGGGATTTACACAGGAAATGGATTTCCTGATAATCACCAGAGGAGCCCCACTAGGCGGACCCTCTGTCATTCTGCTGATCTTTCTCTTTGGAGTCTCTGAAAATTACACCATGGGACTTCTCCTTGAACGAGAGAAGCTTCCCTCCCTAATTTTGGAATGCAATTTTAGAGTATAAAGTTACTTACTCTTCAGAGTTGAGGAAAATGGGGCAGTTGAAAGCGAGGCTTTCTTTTTATTGAAGTATAGTTGACACAATATTATGTTAGTTTCAGGTGTACAGCAAAGTGATTCAGTTATATATTTGTATATATTTTCAGACTATTTTCCATTATAGGTTATTACAAGATATTGAATATAGTTCCCTGTGCTATGCAGTAAATCCTTGTTGCTTATCTATTTTATGTATCATAGTTTGTATCTGTTAAGCCCATACTCCTAATTTACCCCTTCCCCCCTCCTTTTCCCCTTTGGTAACCATAAGTTTGTTTTCTATGTCTGTGAGTCTGTTTCTGTTTTGTCAATAAATTCATTTGTATTATTTTTTAGATTCCCCATATAAGTGATATCGTATGATATTTGTCTTTGTCTGACTTGCTTCACCTAGTATGATAATCTCTAGGTCCATCCATGTTTCTGCAAATGGCAATATTTCATTCTTTTTTAAGACTGATTAATATTGCATTATATATATATATACCACATGTTCTTAAACCAATCCTTTGTTGATGGGCATAAAAGTGAGGTATTTAAATGCAAGAGGGATGACACTCTTGGAAACAAAGAATAAGTACCTGCTTGTTATGGGATGTTGTAAAATAAATTTGAAAAGAATTCAGTCTTGTACTGCAAGGGGTTTTTAAATCCATACTTTAAATCCACAGAACCCTATGGGTTACATGGTCAAGCCCCAGCAACTGCTTAATATACTGGGGTTCCACATAAGATTTTGTTGAAAAAAAAGAGTCCCTGGCTAAAAAAATTCCCTGAAAGAAGTTTGAAACCCACTGGGTAAGTGGCTTCTGAGGTCCCCTACAACTCTAGGATTCTATGACTAGTTTTGGAGAATTAGGGGTGATGAGGTCAATGGCCTTTCTCCAAGGACTCTGAGAAAAGTTTTTGTTGTGAGGCATTTGAAACTAGTGAGAAGATACGATAATGGGGAAAAGAAACAATGAGAAAGACAAATGAAAACATTTACATAAGCAATCCCCAAACTAGGAGGGGTTAAGGGATGCCCCTCTCTCCCCTGGATGACGCTTCAAATCACAACCACGCACAGAAAAGCTGATATGCCCCATCGCCAAAGAGAACTACTCCCAACCAAGCCATTGTCTTTGGTAGGAGTGTTTTCCCATGCCTCCTGTGTCTAAGAGCTTGAAAAAAGGGTTAAGAACCACGAATTAAATCAATGACTGCGGTATTTCTTAAAAGAGAAGCTGAGGTATTTTAAGTGAGGGGCTCAACTCCTACTGGGCATAGGGGATGAGATTTTGGGGTGACAGGCTGAGAATATTTGGAGTGAGAACTAAAGCATTTGGTGTGAGGAAACGAGGTGTTTGTAATAGGGTCTGAGATGCAGGGAATGAGCTGAGCTCAGAATTTCAGGTGTGTTGTAGGAATGAGTTTCAGGTGAGTTGTGAGAAGCCAAAATGATTGGAGTGAGGGGCTGAGGGGCTGGCAGGGAGGAACTCCCTTCCATTTTGCAGCTAGAGGGCTGGTTCTGAAGGGCAGACTGATTCCTGCCTTCTGACCCTGAAAATCCAGGTCAGGGCTCCCTTGGCCTCTCGACCCCTCCACCATTCCCCTATAGACTGTGTGCCCCTTGAAGACAGAGGGTACCAGATCTTTCTTTCTTGTATCCTCAACACCTAACACAAAGCCTGGCATATAGTAGGTGCTCAGTAGGTATTTGTGGAATGCATGAAGTATTGGGGCAAGGGGTTGAGTTATTTGGGATGAAGAGGGAGCACTGGTGGAGAGGTGACAGAGCTGTCATCAGAGGTAAAAGGGAGGAGCTGAGGTGAGGTGCATGTCCTGCACCAGTGGGTATGGCCTGGGCATGAACAGCAGCATGTGGGGCCCCCTGGTGGGCAGACCTGAGGTGCACAGGGTGCTTAGAGGGAGAGACAGGAAAGGCAGAGAAGATAATAAAAATCACAATTGTAGCTAACATTTAGGGAGAGCTTGCTACACGCAGGGTGCAGGCACTAAGCACTCAACATAAGCAATTTCATTTAACTCTCATCACCACCCTGTGTGTGTAGGAGCCATCAGCCCCATCTACGGAAGAGGAAACTAAGTTTAGAAAGGTAAAGCAGCTTGTCTAAGGGCAAATAGCTACTCTGTGGTAGAGCTGGGATAATGTGATTGAAGGGAAATGAATAGAAAGAGATGTGGGGGAGTAAATGGCATGGGGGTTCAATTCGATTGTGCTCATACCACCAATAGGATCTAGATTGGAATCTTAAACCCAACTCACATTTATCCCAGTGCCCTAGTCCTGAATCCAGGGACTAGCTCAGAGGGGACACTCATCCATTCATTCATTTCTTCATTTTATTAAGCACCTCCTCTGTTTCAGTCACTTGGGAAATAGAAGACAACAATATGACAAAATTCCTGCCCTTGGAGAACTTACATTCTTGTAGGCAGGTGATGAAACTAGAAATAGGTCATTTTAGACTGGAGTAAGTTCTACAGAGAAAATAAAATAAGCAATGAGGCAGAGAGTGAGGAATGGGGAGGGAATAGAGAACCACTTTAGCTGAAGTTCTCAGACCTGGCTGCCCTCACAAAGTGACTTTTAAGGGAGACCTAAATGATGGTAAAGAGGTGGTCATTTGAAGATCTGGGACAAGAGCATTCCTCAGAGAAGGAAGAGCAGCAACGACCTGAGATAAAAATATCTGAGGGGTGGAAAGAATGCTGATGTGGTGGGAGCAGAGTGGGCAAGTGGGGAAGCAGGAGGAGGATAGGACCTAGAGCCCTAATAAACCCCATTGTCCTGGTATAACCACAAGGGCAGGCTGCCTCTGTCCTCACAGAGGCACAAGACTGGAAACCCCAGCTCAATGTGAGAAGATACCTTGATCAAGGGCGGACATAAATCTGGGCCTGAAGCCAGAAATGATGCTGTTCCTTGGATACCATAAAGAAGGGTGGTGGAGATGGGCACAGGATGAACTCTCAGCACTCTAGGGGCTCTGGGGGTGGTGTGCAGAGGGATTCTTGCAGAAATAGCCAAAGTTGTTTGTTGCTCTGCTTGTTACAAAGCCAATTTACTGACACTGAGTTGTGGTGAAGGATAGTACAGCATTTATTTCAGGGTGCCAAGCAAGGAGATCAGACAACTTGTGCTCAAAAGACCTGAACTCCTCTATGGCTTTCAGGGAAGGGTTTTTAAATGCAACATTAGGGGTGAGGGTTGCAGGGTGCATGATCAGCTCAAGGACTTTCTTCTAATTGGTAGGTGATGATGTTTTGGGAATCTCAATCATCAACCTCCTGGTTCCAACCAGTCTGGGTTCTAGTGCTTGTGGTCAGAATATAGTCACCATCCTCTACCTGGGTCGGGGTGGGGGCATCTTAGTTTCTACAGAACAACTCAGAGATATGCATCAGATTGTTATCTATATCCCTTTAGAAGGAACCAGGAGTCCTGTGATTATTCTAATCATTAACTACTTGAGTCTGCTTTTTGGAACTTGGGGAAGGCCTAGGAGACTAAAACGTTTTCTGTAACAAGAAACGGGGGGTGGGGGGAGCTTCCCTGGTGGCACAGTGGTTAACAATCTGCCTGTCAATGCAGGGGACACAGGTTCGAGCCCTGGTCCGGGAAGATCCCGCATGCCGCAGAGCAACTAAGCCTATGTGCCACAACTACTGAGCCTGTACTCTAGAGCCCGCGAGCCACAACTACTGAGCCCGTGAGTCACAACTACTGAAGTCCGCACGCCTAGAGCCCATGCTCCAAAACAAAGAGAAGCCTTCACAATGTGAAGCCCGTGCACCACAACAAAGAGTAGCCCCCACTCATCGCAACTAGAGAAAGCCCAAACGAACTTTTTGGCCAACCCGATATTAATGATAATAATTATTCCATTGCTACCCTTGACCAGGTTTCTTCAGTTTTTTTCAGCTCTACAGTGATTTGACTATCTTGCTAATGACCTACGTTCAGAATCTTGGAGTCAACTTTGACTCATCCCTCACCTGGCTTAGGGGGCAGAGCTGAGTTTGAATTCTGCCACTTACTAGTTACGTGACATTGGGCAAGTTACTCAAACTCTCTGAGCTCTGTGTTCCTCATCGGGAAAATAAAGATGTCATAACTTTGCTGTGGGGTTGTTATAATAATTTAATAAGAATACGTGTTGGTGAATGGCTCAATGTCTGATGCTATATAAATGGTAGTTTTTATTATTATCATCCTGTGTATCATCAGGAACTGACACCAGTAAATTTTTCCCTTTAAATTTCTTTGTATCCATTTCTTCTTTTCCATTTCCCTCCCACCATCCTAAACTAGGTCTACCTCACCCTCCAGAGTTACTGCAGTAGCCGACCTAACTTTACCAGCTACTTTGCCAAATTTTATATTTCTCTTCCTTTCTTTCTTCTTTCTTTTTTTCTTTCTTTCCCCTTTCCTCCCTCCCTCCCTCTCTCCCTTCCTTCCTTCCTTTCATGAAATATTAAACACCTACTCTTTTTAGGGCACTGTCTCAGTGCTGGGGGTGGAGCAGTAGATGAAATACATGCTGTCCCTGCCCTCAGGAAGCCTACTTCTAGTGAAAGGGACACACTATAAACAAACAAATATTTAATACATCAGTGAGTGCTAAGTGCTATGAGGAAAGTTAAAGCAGGGAAAGGGGTTGGAGGTGCTATTTAATGCAGGGTGGTCGGGGAAGGTCCCTCTGCTAAGCCCAACATATATGCAGAGATCTGCAGGAAATAATATCATTTTAAGTAGGTCACATCTTTGCTGAAATGTTCTTGTTTCCTTCAGAATTAAGTATGGGACTTCCCTGGTGGTGCAGTGGTTAAGAATCTGTCTGCCAATGCAGGGGACATGGGTTTGATCTCTGGTCTGGGAAGATCCTACATGTCGCAGAGCAACTAAGCCCGTGTGCCACAACTACTGAGCCTGTGCTCTAGAGCCTGCGAGCCACAACTACTGAGCCTGTGAGCTGCAACTACTGAAGCCCATGTGTTCTAGGGCTCGCATGCCGCAACTACTGAGCCTGCGTGCTGCAAGTACTGAAGCCTGGGCGCCTAGAGCCCGTGCTCCGCAACAAGAGAAGCTGCCACAATGAGAAGCCCGCGCTCTGCAATGAAGAGTAGCCCCTGCTCGCCGCTACTAGAGAAAGCCCGTGCACAGAAACGAAGACCTAAGGCAGCCAAAAAAAAAAAAGAAGCCACAAATATTAAAAAAAAAAAGCATTAAGTATGAATGCTCATGTATAACTTTCTAGACCCTCTGTAATTCTATGTTATCTTGTGATTTCGTACCGCTCCCAGAATGCCCCTGCTTCTGCAGACATGCTCAACGTGCTTAAGAATGCACATCATTAGATTAACAGTACTTATCTCTGATAGTGGTATTACTGTGAACATTTTTCTTTAAATGTGCTTTCTAAATGTTTTATGATGAATTTACTTGAATAACGACAATAGTGTCATATTTTCTCTTCCCCATCACCTTATTTTAATCTTCATATAACCCTGCAAGGTGAATTTTATTATCCCCATTTTACAGATGAGAAAAGTTAGGCAAGAGAGTTTGCACTGATCCTCTGCACTCAGCTCTTGAAATGTTTGGCACCTGATGACAGGCTCTATGTTTGCTTTTAAAAAACTTTAGTTTTGCCTTCGTAGTTAGATCATAGGTTTCTTAAGGGCAGAACCCTTGTCTTTTTCTTTTATCTCCCTCTCCTCTCTCCTCATGCTTTTATCAGGGTGCTCTGTACTGTACATAATGGGTGTTTTTTAATGAATTGGTCTGTTGCATGGCTGGTCTATGGTTCTGATATGGTCCATTAATTTGCTAGTGGTGCCATCTTGTATGCTCTTGACCCTGGGTCCAAGGATGGAGAACCTGGAAATCCTGGGGACAAAGAGGTGGGGAAGCTGGACCTCCACCCAGAAAGGGCAGTGATTTTGCTTGTCCACTAGAGGCCGCAGTAGGCCCAGTTTTAGAGAGCCAACAAGGCTGTGGATTACTCAGCCGACCCCACCCCAGGAGTCATTTCCAACACCAAGTCTGTCCTAAAACCCAAGCCTCTAGAGATGGCCTATCAGTGACCCTGGCTTCACTTTCTTCCAATAGATCATCAGATTCCCACACCTGGAATGAGTTAGCTCCAGAACAGAAGTTGCTGATGGCAGCTAGATAGAAGAAGAGTACCAGTAATTTCCAGATGCCCCTGAATTAGGCAAATCAAGGACTGTGTATGGAGCACCCTATTGATTACCATGGAGCCTGCTGTGTACCACGTAGTGTGCCAGACTCTGGGACTAGCTCGGTGAACAAGATGGACTCTGTTCCTGCCCTCCCAGCTCTTATGATCTAAGGAGATATGCAGACAATTAAACCTAAAACCTAAAATAAGCTGCTGACATGATTTCTGTTCCAGGATTAGTTTTCTTTGGGTCTCATTTCACTGTGGATCATCCCATGTGGTATCTCTTGCTCTAAAGAAATTAAATAAAGGCAAGAAGCAGAGAAAGAACCTTTGCCCACATTTGGAGAATCACTGCAGGGCCCCCTCCTCTCTCAAGGTGGAAGGATTCCCAGTGGCTCCTGGCAGATCTGAGGGTGTCGGGGGCAAGGAAGTGCCAGGCCACCTCACTACAGCTTTTCTGCTTTCCTTTCTCCAAGGAGAGCTTTGCTTGGGAAGGGAAGTAGATTCCCCATATTTTGGGATACGACCCAGACTGCTGGCTTTCTCACTGCTTTCTCTTTACTTCTTTCTTTTCTTTCTTCCTTGTCCTCAGGTTATCAGTCAATTAGTATATTTATCAGATGAGTAGTATATTCAGGGCACATTATTTTACCCAGAAGCAGGAGTTTAAGGAAGTTACAACAGAGCTGAGGAGATAACTAGAGAGAGGGGTAGAGGTAGACACCCACGCAATGCAGCATTTTGATAAATGCAAATTGGTAGCTGCAGACAGTCATTGGTCGATCCCTGGGGGCTGAGCTGGTCGGGGGAGGTTTCCTTCCTGGACGAAGTGACCAGGGCCTTCCAGGCTGAGCCCTCTGGCCCATGGGAGGTTTCTCTGGACAAGGCATCCTCAGAAAAGAGGGAGAAGGGTGAAACACCCCCCCACGTCCCAGCTGTTCATTCCACTCTGCCTGAACAAGGGCTCAGAGGCCCATGTGCTCAACATTCCTGAGAAGCAGCTTCTGAGTCAGAGCCCCAGAAACAGCTGAGGCAGCTTCAGGCTGGAGTCTTGGCTCTCTTTTCCCCTTTTCTGTCCAAAAGCAACACCCTCCCTAGCTATTTGGATGTGACCAGAAACCCAAGCAGGGATCTGGTTAGGAGCCTGGCGCAGCCAGTCTATAAAATGTATTTGGTCCCTGCATCCCATCCTGGGCTGCAGCCCACAGCTAAAGGCATGTTCCCAATGCCACCTGTGCCAGGAAGTCCAAGGGGTGAGGGAGACTCACCCTATGACTACAAGTTGCAGCTCCCTATGTGGCCATTATTGGGCTGTCGTCTGGAAAGGGGGTCTTAACTGCGAATCGGCTTGAGTTAAGACAGCAGCCTTCCCCGAGCAATCTGCCAGTGCCTCCTCGCTGCCTGGGCGTGGGGCCCAAGACATGCCAGGGCGATGCCAGACAGCTGATTCAGGGGGCGGCATAAGGGGAAGAGAAAAACCCTTTACACCCACCAGCTAAGAGAAAAGACAAAGCTGCCCTGATGCCTGTTGTGACCACCCTGTAGTGCCAGACCATCCACAGAGTCTGGGGTGGGTCTATTCCTCAGCCACTGGTCCACTAAGGCCCACATTTCCTGGGGCTACCAACAGAAGGCCAAGGCTCCCCTTCTCTCTCTGAACTCCCCTCTTCCTACGAAGACCTGTAGATGTGCCGGTCTAGGTTCCCAAACCCCCTTCTGCAACTGATTCAGGCCCTGCCATTGTCACTTTCCTGAGACTATGACCTTGGGCAAGTCACTTGCTTTGGTAAATCTTAGATTCCTTATATTTAAGGTGGGACAAATCATACCTGCCTGCCTCATAGGACTGCAGTAAGGGTCAAATGAGATCATGTCTATGAAGGTAACATATACTATGAAGCACTTATATAATAAGGTATTTTTATTGTCATGTTTATTCCTATGATGGGAATTATAGACACTGACCCCTGAACCTCAGAGTCTTCCTCTTTGCCTCTTTTGTCAGACAAGTTACTCTGAGGCCAGTGCTGAATCCTAACCCAGTCCTGGGCCTCAGAAGCATGGAGCTCTTATGCCTGGGGCTGGGATGCGAACTCAGGGAAGCAGCCCCCGCACCCCTAGCTCTGTTAAACTGGTTCTTTCCCTTCTAATCAGACTCCCTCTGTCCAGTTTGCTTGCAGTGATGACAAAGGAACTTAAAATAGCACAGGCTCTGCAAACACTGCTGAAGATGGCTTGGGCATAATATGCTGCCTGTCACCCATGGGCCTGTCTGGGCATCTCAGCCAGGTGCAGCCCTCTACCCTCCAGGGTCTGGCTTGTCTTCCTCTATGCAGCACCAGGATGACAGTGCCTCCAGTCAGCACTTTGGGTGCCTGAATTGGATGACTACCCAGAAAGCTGGCTTGCCTAGAGGTGCCAAGGGAGGGGGCTCTCGGCTTCCCCCACCAGCTCCTCACACCCACACTCTTGGGACCTCTCCTTGCACCAAGAGGCCAGGTTAGCTGGGCTAAGATCATGCAGAACAGCAGCTGTCTCATGGCTCTGGGGAGGGCTGCTTACTGGGAACGAGGAGAGTCTGATTCTGAGGACCCTGCAGCTAGCAGGTTCTGGCTTGTCAGTCTTGCTGCAGAACCAGTTTGGTGTAGGCGACTGCTGGGTCTGCCTCAGCTCTGAAACTTCCCATGGGGCCTCCCTGTGATTTACCCTGGTGGGAGTGGTGGCTGCCACGGCTCATTCAAATAAGGAAGCATGCAGCAGGGAGCCGTGGGTAGGAGCTGCCATTCCAGCAACCGCAGCATTGCTGAGCCCTTCTCTAATTCCCTGTATTTTAAGAAGTCACTGCCACCCGGCATGGGTTTCCACCCTTGGAACTTTCTCATCCAATTCTTTCTTTCTTTTTTTTTTTTTGGCTGCGTTGGGTCTTCGTTGCTGCGCACGGGCTTTCTCTAGCTGTGGGGAGCGGGGGCCACTCTACGTTGGGGTGAGCGGGCTTCTCATTGCGGTGGCTTCTCTTGTTGCAGGGCACGGGCTCTAGGCGCGTGGGCCTCAGTAGTTGTAGCACACGGGCTTAGTTGCTCCTTGGCATGTGGGACCTTCCCGAACCAGGGCTCAAACCTGTGTCCCCTGCATTGGCAGGTGGATTCTTATCCACTGTGCCAACAGGGAAGTACCCCAACTCTTTCTTAAAAACCTCTCGGGCTTCCCTGATGGATGGATGATGGATGATGGGTGATAGGTGGATGGATGATGGAGGAGAGATGATCAGAACTGTGAGGACCAGTGCTGTGCAAGATGCACCTGGAGATAGGCTGATACTTAATGTGATGTAGCTACCTGCCAGCTTGGGAGGAGAATGACGAAGGTAATGAGGTGCCTGAACTACTGCAATTGAACTGTCTCCCTAAAGGCCTACACTTCTACAGTAAATCTCACATTCTATTTTCCCCCAAACCAAGATCTCTGGATTAGAGCCTTATCCCCAGACAGTGCAGCCACCTCTGAGTCACTGCACAGCACTGCTATAGCCCTTAGGGCTCAGACTATGCACACCATCCGACATGGATTCCTAACCCAAATCAAAAATTCCACCTAACCCCCTACTGTGACCCTGCTCATGACTCCTTCCCTACCCTAGCCCAAAACTTTGCTTTGACCCAGTTCCAACCGTGATCTTGATCACAGTTGTTTTTACATCCCTGGTGCCAGTCTTGACCTTGATTCCCATCTTCACCCTAACCTTGGCCCAGACACATCCTTGCTTCTGATCCTGAGTTTATTATAATATTATACATCTGTGCTCTTTTGGTTTTTACCTAGAGCTTTTACACATATTATTTAATTTCATATTTACAACTCTATGTAATCATCCCTATTTTACAAATGAGAAAACTGAGACTCTGAAAAATGCCCAAGGTCACACAGCTAGTAAATCAGGGAACCCAGATGAAATTCAGGTCTTCCTGTTCTAAATCTAGGGCTGCAGGTGTCTGGGTTACTGAAGCTCCACATACAGGTCTCCATTGCCTTTGTGGCAAATTGATCCTAGATAATCAAAGACCTCAGGGTTTTAATAGTAGTGCTGATAATTATAATTACATTAACTTACTGGACAATTTCTCTGTGATAAGCAAAGTGCTAAAAAGCTCTTCATATATTATCTTACTCAGTACCCACCACAAGGCTATGGAGCTCTGTGGCCCCATTTTACAAGTGAGGAAACCATGGCTTCTGGAGGTTAAGTAACTTGCTCAAGGCCACACAGCTGGTAAGAGGCAAGACAGAATTTGAACCCAAGTCTTTGTGACCTTAAATGCAGTTCAGGGGCTTCCCTGGTGGTCCAGTGGGTAAGACTCTATGCTCCCTTTGCAGGGGACCCAGGTTCAATCCCTGGTCAGAGAACTAGATCCCACATGCCGCAACTAAGAGCCCACATGCTGCAACTAAAAAGAGCCCTCATGCTGCAAGGAATATCCCTTACTCGGCAGTGAAGATCCCGTGTGCGACAACTAACATCCGGCACAGCCAAATAAATAAATAAACAAATATATTTTTTTAAATGCAGTTCACTTCAACCTTTACCAAGAAATGGGATGGCAGCAGGGAGCAGCTAGGAGCCTGGGTCCTGCAACCATGTTCCCACCATACCTTTTGAGCTGTAGTGCCAAATTCCAGAGTATTGTGTTTGATCACCAAAACTGGGTCAAAAATGAGTCAGGCCTTGGTAGGAATGACTCACTGTGGTGTCTGTCAGCTCTATAAGGAGACAGGAAGCCTCAGAGGGCAACTGCCAGCTGACCCCTGCAGAGTGGATGAAGGTCCCAGAAGCAACCACCGCAAGCTCTGTGGGGGTTAAATGTGGAAACCCACATGCCTGCCAAAGAAAGATCCAGACTTAAGACTCATTTTAAAAATCAGATTCACTTTGTTATACAGCAGAAACTAACACACCGTTGTAAAGCAATTATACTTCAATAAAGATGCTAAAATAAATTAAAAAATGAAAATTGAAAAAAAAAGGAAAAAAAAATCAGACCTACCAATCCCCATTTCTTTCTCCATACTCAGCTCTACCCCCTAACAGGGCTCCATTTTGGTCAACTTCTCTGTCTTTCATCTCGGACTCCCACACTTAACCCATTTCCTTCATGGACAGGTTTCCTTGTCTCTGTCCCAGTCCCTATCCCCATCTCAGCTCAAGACTCTGAATATCTGTGCTGCCACCTTTTCATGTCCTGTTTCTCTGAGTCTTATTCTCAGTGCCTTGTCAATCCCTATGTCACGGGGCTCCCCTTTTTTGCAATTATATTTTTGTAAAATACACATATTATAATATAAAATTTACCATTTTAACCATTTTTTAAATTGAAGTATAACTGCTTTACAATGTTGTGTTAGTTTCTGTTGTACAATGAAGTGAATCAGCTATATAGAGACACACGTAGAGAACGGACGTGTTAACCGTTTTTAAGTGTCCAGTTCAGTGGCATTAAGTACATTCACTTTGTCGTGCAACCATCACCACTGTTCATTTCCAGAACTTTTTCATCATTCCGAACAGAAACTCTGTATCCATTAAACAATAATTCCCCATAACCCCTGGTAACCTCTACTCTACTTTCTATCTGTATGAATTTGCCTATTCTAGGTACCTCATATAAGTAGAGTCATACAATATGTAGCCTTTTGTGTCTGGCTTATTTCACTAAACAGTGTTGTCAAGGTTCATCCATACTGTAGCATGTGCCAGAATTTCATTCATTTTTAAGGTTGAAAATATTCCATTGTATGCCTATGCTACATTTGGTTCATTCCTTCATCTGTCAATGGACAGCTGTGTTGCTTCACCTTTTGGCTACAGTGAATAATGCCACTACGAACACGGATGTACAAGTATTTGTTTCAGTCCCTGCTTTCAATTTTTTTGGGTAATATAACTAGGAGTAGAATTGCTCGATCATATGGTAGTTCTATGTTTAACTTTTTGAGGACCTGCCAAACGGTTTTCCACAGTGGCTGCACCATTTTACATTCCTACCAGCAATGCGCAAGGGTTCTAATTTCTCTTCATCCTCACCAACACGTGTCGTTTTCCACTTTTTTGATAAAAGCCATCCTAATGGATGTGAAGTGGTATGTGAGATCCCTTTTGAACATAGCACTCCACAGGTCCAAGTGTTCCAGATTCCCAAGGTCTGTTCTGCTCCCTGGGGACCCCATGAGCCTGCCTGGCTCTCAGAATTGGTATTTCCAGCCAACACACTTCTTTGTCCCTGTGCCGTTTGACCTCTCTTCCAGGCTCTGACAAGCTGCTGCCCATCTCTCTGCCTTTTGCTCACGGAGAGTTGGACTGAGAAGTAACACAGACTTCAGGAAGAATACAACTTCAATTTCTTTAGGTCCCACAATCATCTGAGCTCTTTTTTCCATGTGGTCTTCCAGACGAGAGACAACTGTGCTGGCTCCGTGGGACCGACTTTATGACTTTGACCTGCCACTGACCTCAAGAACTACAAAAACATCCAGCGCCTTGAGCAAAAATATTTCTTGGTCTTACCAGGACCTAAGGGAACAGCTTATATCTCCCCCGCCCCCAAGCTATCTGAATCAAGACTTCCCTGAGCCCCTTCCTTTGCTGAGGCTCATATTTGGTGGTTTAGGTCTTCAAGACAAATTCTGGGTGTGGTGATTCACCTCCTCATGAGCCTCATGACTCCCTGAGGGGAACTTGGAGACCTGGAATTTTGGTCATGATTCCCTGTTCATATTCCCAGAACCCAGACTCTCTGGGGCAACATTTGTTTATATTGTTTAATACTAACGTCCTCTCCATAGACTTCTGATGTCAAGGACATGGTGTGTCAAACCTGGCCCCCGTGTCCTCATACATCCTGGGCTTTGCGTCAGCCCAGGCCTCACCCCTTTGCTTAAAGCTGCCTGATATAAATTCTTTTTCTTTCAGCCGCTTCTTTCTTCCATAAAAGCAGGTGGAAAGAACATCCTTCTGCATTCCACAAAAGAGAAAACATAGGCCTACAGAGGGTGCAAAGGTGGAGTCAGCGACTAAGCTGGGAATGGAGCTCCATTCTCCGACTCTGAAACCACAGCCCTCCATGGGCAGTCACCCCCTTCCTCAGGAGGAAGCTCTCAGCTCATGCTTGGGGATATGGCCTTTGTACTTGACAGGTGCCTCTGGGATTGGAAAGTGGGACTCTCTGCCTTCAGTCTTCTCACTCCAATCCATGAAACTATTGTTTTGGCCTTCAAATATGGATTTCGTGGTACAGCCCTTTAAAGGAACTTTCTAAAGCTCTTTCTAAAGCAAGACATATGACTCTCCAAGTTTGGAAAAACAGAAGCTCCTAACCAATAGGAACAAAGACAGCTGTACGAGTCCAAGTCCAAGTTTCTTACTTGTAGTCTCACTTCCCCTCTGGTATCCTCTTATTTCAGTTCTCACTCCCACTCTTCACCCAACCCTGCAGGTTTATCATTTCCCCATTCCTTCCAGCCCAAGCCCTGACAAAATCCAAGTTAATCTCTTTGCTTCATTTATCTTGATTGAGACTGGTGGGAATTTTCAGCTTTACTAAAAATCTTATATACATCCTTGTTCAAGAACTTACAGTGCCTTTCTAGAGTCTGTGGTATCAAGTACAGACTTCTATCTGGCTTTTAAGACCTTTTATAATCTGACTTTACCCTGCCTATCTGTACTTGGTTCTCACTACTCTTCAATGTAAGCGCTCCTCAATTGGGCAAGATTTCTCACAGCTTATGTACACATGCGTATACACACACACACAGTTAAACACATACAGTTTACTCTTCACAATATGTACCATGTTTATTCAAGCTCCTGTCTTTTTCCATGACTCTTGCTTAGAACTTCTTTTTTCCTGCTCTCTACCAATCCTAATATGACCCATCTTTTTTTTTTTTAATTTAATTTAATTTATTTTTTTGGTTGCGTTGGGTCTTCGTTGCTGCGTGTGGGCTTTCCTCTAGTTGCAGTGAGTGGGGGCTACTCTTCCTTGAGGTGCACGGGCTTCTCATTGCGGTGGCTTCTCTTGTTGCGGAGCACGGGCTCTAGGCGCGTGGGCTCAGTAGTTGTGGCACGTGGGCTCAGTAGTTGTGGCACACGGGCTTAGTTGCTCCGCGGCATGTGGGATCCTCCCAGACCAGGGCTTGAACCCGTGCCCCCTGCATTGGCAGGTGGATCCCCAACCACTGCACCTCCAGGGAAGCCCTGACCCATCTTTTAAGATTTGTTCAGGTCCAGGAAATCTCTAATTTCAGTGCCTTTGTTCTCTAAGTTTTTACTGCATTTATGGTCAGTGTTCAGAATGTTTAATGTTAACAGGTTTTTTTTTTTTTAATTGTGGTAAAAAAACCACATAACCTAGAGTTTACCGTCTTAATTCTTTTTAAGTGTACAGTTCAGTAGTGTTAAGTATATTCACTTTGTTGTGCAACAGATCTCCAGAACCTCTCCATCTTGCAAAACTAAAGCTCTAAGACAGAGAGGGCCCAAATAAATAAAATCAGAAATGAAAGAGGAGAAGTTACAATTGACATCCAGAAATACAAAGGATCATAAGAGATTACTATGAACAATTATATGCCAAAAAATTGGACAACCTAGAAGAAATGGATAAATTCCTAGAAACATACAATCTCCCAAGACTGAATCAGGAAGAAATAGAAAATATGAGCAGACTGATTACCAGTAATAATATTGAATCAGTAATCAAAAAACTCCTAACAAATAAAAGTCCAGGACCAGAGAGCTTCTCAGGTGAATTCTACCAAACATTTACAGAACAGTTAACACCCATCTTTCTCAAACTATTCTAAAAAATTGAAAGGAAAAGCATGGTTCTAAACTCATTCTATGAGACCAGCATCATCCTGATACCAAAACCAGGCAAAGACACCACACAAAAAAGAAAATTGCAGGTCAATATCACTAACTAACACATATGCAAAAATTCTTAACAAAATATTAACAAACTGAATTCAACAATACATTAAAAGGATCATACCCCATGATCGTTTGGGATTTATGCCAGGTGTGCAAGTATGGTTCAATATCCATAAATCAAACAATGTGATACACCATATTAACAAAATGAAGAATCAAAATCATATAAACATCTCAGTAGATACAGAAAAAGCTTTTGACAAAATTCAACATCCATTCATGATAAAAACTCTCGAAAAAGTTAGTATAGAGGGAATATACCTCAACATAATAAAGGCCATATATGACAGAACCACAGCCAACATTCACACTCAATGGTAAAATGCTGAAAGCATTTCCTCTAAGATAAGGAATAAGACAAGAATGCTTATTCTCATCACTTTTAGTCAACATAGTATTGTAAGTCGTAGCCACAGCAGTCAGACAAGAAAAAGAAATAAGAGGCATCCAAATTGGAAATGAAGAAGTAAAACTGTCACTATTTGCAGATGACATGATGCGATTTATAGAAAACCCTAAAGACTCCACCAAAAAGCTATTAGAACTAAGAAATGAATTTAGTAAAGTTGCAGGATACAAAATTAATGTACAGAAATCTGTTGCACTTCTAGACACTAATAACAAACTATTAGAAAGATAAATTAAGAAAACAATGCCATTTGCAATTGCATCAAAAAGAATAAAATACGTAGAAACAAATCTAACCAAGAGGTGAAAGACCTGTACTCTGAAAACCATGAGACATGGATGAAAGAAATTGAAGATGACACAAACAAATGGAATGATATACCATGCTCACTGACTGGAAGAATTAATACTGTTAAAATGTCCATACTACCCAAGGCAATCAACAGATTCAATGCAATCCTTACCAAAATACCAAAAACATTTTTCACCAAACTAGAACAATCAATCCTAAAATTTGTATGGAAACACCAAAGACCCCAATTGGCCAAGGCAATCTTAAGAAAGAAGAACAAAGCTGGTGATATCACAGTCCCTGATTTCAAACTACACTACAAAGCTACAGTAATCAAAACAGTATAGGGCTTCCCTGGTGGCACAGTGGTTGAGAGTCCGCTTGCTGATGCAGGGAACACAGGTTCGTGCCCCAGTCCGGGAAGATCCCACATGCTGCGGAGTGGCTAGGCCCGTGAGCCATGGCCGCTGAGCCTGCGCGTCTGGAGCCTGTGCTCCGCAATGGGAGAGGCCACAACAGTGAGAGGCCCACGTACCACAAAACAAACAAACAAACAAACAAACAAACAAATAGTATGACACTGGCACAAAAACAGACACAT
Source organism: Tursiops truncatus (assembly GCF_011762595.2). Lineage (NCBI taxonomy): Eukaryota > Metazoa > Chordata > Mammalia > Artiodactyla > Delphinidae > Tursiops > Tursiops truncatus. The sequence goes on along the minus strand of NC_047049.1, from coordinate 58,430,361 downwards.
AGATCAATGGAATAGACAGCCCAGAAATAAACTTATTCTTATATGGCCAATTAATCTACAACAAAGGGGGCAAGAATATACAGCCACTTCAATAAATGGTGCTGGGAAAATTGGACAGCTACGTGCAAAAGAATGAAACTGGACCATTTTCTAAAACCATATACAAAAATATTCTCAAAATGGATTAAAGATTTAAATGCAAGACTTGAAACTATAAAACTTCTAGAGGAAAATATAGGCAGCACACTTTTTAAAAAAATAAATTTATTTATTTATGTTTGTCTGCATTGGGTCTTCATTGCTGCGTGGGGGCTTTCTCTAGTTGCGGCGACTGGGGGCTACTTTTCGTTATGGTGCGTGGGTTTCTCATTGCAGTGGCTTCTCTTGTTGTGGAGCACGGGCTCTAGGCACGTGGGCTTCAATAGTTGTGGGGTGTGGCCTCAGTAGTTGTGGCTCGCAGGCTCTAGAGCTCAGGCTCAGTCATTGTGGTGCACAGGCTTAGTTGCTCTGCGGCATGTGGGATCTTCCCGAACTAGGGCTCGAACCCGTGTCCCCTGAATTGGCAGGCAGATTCTTAACCACTCTGCCACCAGGGAAGTCCTAGGCAGTACACTCTTCAACATCCGTCTTAACAATAGTTTTTTGGATCTGTCTCCTCAGACAAGAAAGACAAAAGCAAAAATAACAAATGGGAGTACGTCAAACTAAAAAGTTTTGTACAGTGAAGGAAACCATCCAAAAAAATGAAAAATCAGCCTACTGAATGGGAGGAGATATTTTCAAATGATATATTTGATAAAGAGTTAATATCCAAGATATATAAAGAACTCATACAACTCAGTATTAAAAAAAAAAGTTTGATTAAAAAATGGGCAAAGGACCTAAATAGACATTTTTTCAAAGACGACAGGCAGGTGGTCAACAGACACATGAAAAGATGCACATCACTAATCATCAAGTGATGCTTAGTGATCATCAATCATCACTAAAAATCAAAACCACAATGAGATGCCATCTGATACCCATCAGAATGACTATTAACAAGAAGACAACAAATAACAGGTGTTGGCGAGGATGTGGAAAAAAGGGAACCCTCATGCATTGTTTGTAGGACTGTAAACTGGTTAGCCATTATGGAAAAGAGTATGATGTTCCTCAAAAAAATAAAAATTGGGCTTTCCTGGTGGTGCAGTGGTTAAGAATCCTCCTGCCAGTGCCGGGGACACGGGTTCGAGCCCTGGTCCGGGAAGATCCCACATGCCACGGAGCAACTAAGCCCATGCACCACAACTACTGAGTGTGTACTATACAGCCCATGCTCCACAGCAGGAGAAGCCACTGCAATGAGAAGCCCACGCACCAGAAAGAAGAGTAGCCCCCACTCGCCGCAACTAGAGAAAGCCCGCACGCAGCAATGAAGACCCAACGCAGACAAACATAAATAAATTAAATAAATTTTAAAAATAAATAAATAAAAATTGGAACTACTGTATAATCCAGGAATTTTACTTCTGGATATTTACCTGAAGAAAACAAAAACACTAATTCAAAAAAATATTTGCACCCTTATGTTCATTGCAGCATTATTTGCAATAGCCAAGATATGGAAGCAACCTAATTGTCCATCAATAGATGAATGGATAAAGAAGACGTGGTGTACTTATACAATGAAATATTACTCAGTCAAAAAATCTTGCCATTTGCAATAACATGGATGGATCTAGAGGGTATCATGCTAAGTGAAATAAGTCAGAGAAAGAGAAACACCAAATTATTTAACTTATATGTGGAATCTAAAAAACAAAACAAACAAATAAGTAAAACAAAATGAAAGCAGACTCACAGATACAGAGAACAAATGGGTGGCTGCCAGAGGGGAAAAGGGTGTGGGGGGGTTGAGCGAAATAGGTGAAGAGAATTAAGGTGTTCGAATTTCCTGTTATAAAATAAATAAGTCACAGAATTGAAATATACAGAATAAGGAGTATGGTCAATAATATTGTAATAACTTTGTATGTGGACAGATGGTTACTAGATTATTATGGTGATCATTTCATAGGATATTTAAATGTTAGATCACTATGTGGTATACCTGAAACTAACATAACATTGTACATCGCTATATTTCAATTAAAAACAAACAGAACTTCCCTGGTGGTGCAGTGGATAAGAATCTACTTGCCAATGCAGGGGACACGGGTTCGATCCCTGGTCTGGGAGGGCCCCACATGCTGAGAAGCAACTAAGCCTGTGTACCACAACTACTGAGCCTGAGCTCTAGAGCCTGCGTGCCACAATTACTGAAGCCCGCGCCCCTAGAGCCCATGCTCTGCAACAAGCGAAGCCACTGTAATTAGAAGCCCGTGCATTGCAACGAAGAGTAGCCCCTGCTCGCCACAACTAGAGAAAGCCCACACGCAGCAATGAAGAACCAACACAGCCAAACATAAATAAAATTAAATCTAAAAAAAACCAAACCAAAACAAACAAAATACTGAAGCTTTATAGCTATTAAACAACAGCTCCCCAATTCTCCCTCTCACCAGCCCCTGGTAACCACCATTCTTTATCTCTTCAAATTTGACTACCTTGGATACCTCTGTATCTATAGATATGTGTGGAATCATATATATCCATATATGATTTTTGTGACTGGCTTATTTCAATTAGCATAATGTCCTCAAGGTTCATTGATGTTATACAACAAGTGACAAGATTTCCTTCCTTTTAAAGACTGAATAGGGCTTCCCTGGTGGCGCAGTGGTTAAGAATCCGCCTGCTGGTCTGGGAAGATCCCACATGCTGTGGAGCAACCAAACCTGTGCGCCACAACTACTGAAGCCTGCGCGCCTAGAGCCCGTGCTCCGCGATAAGAGAAGCCACTGCAATGAGAAGCCCGCGCACTGAAATGAAGAGTAGCCCCCGCTTGCTGCAACTAGAAAAAGCCTGCACGCAGCAACCAAGACCCAACGCAGCCAAAAATAAATAAATTTATTTTAAAAAAAAGAAATAAGGAGATGCTTTAAAAAAATAAAAAATGAAGACTGAATAATACTCCATTGAATGTATACACCACCTTTGCTTATCTCTTCATCTGTCAGTGGACACTTGGGCTGCTTCCACTTCTTGGCTATTGTGAGTAGTGCTGCTATGACATGAGTGTACAAATATTTCTTCGAGACTCTGGTTAAGTTCTTTTCAATATATACCCAGAAGGGATCCTCAAGGGATTGAGGGGCTATTTGATAGTCCTAGATTTGATTTTTTGAGGAACTGCCACACCATTTTTCATTGTGGTTTGCAACATCTTACAATCCCACCAGCAGTGCACAAGAGTTTTAATTTCTCTATATCCTTTGCCAACACTTGTTATTTTCTGGCTTTTTTTTTATAGTAGCCATCTTACCTAGTGGCTTTTTAATCATTTCATGTGTATTCATTTTTTCTTCTTTACAAGATTTTAAACTTCTTCAGGGTGGGGATCATGTCTGTTCTGTGTGCCCTCAGAGACTAGCATAGTCCTTGGCACACCTTAGGTATTTGAAAGTAATTTTTAGTTCATTTAATGAAATGAACAGTCTGAGTTGAGCTCAGTTCTTTTATTTTTAGAACTTGGGGTCGAATTTTCTTTACGAATAGAATAGGCTGACTGCCACGATACAGACTGAATAAGTCTTTAGGACACTATGCAATGGAGCAGAGGGTCTGCATAGGGAGAATGACACTGTTACTTCCTTCCTGACTACAAATGCAAACGCTGTGGTCATCCCACAGCTGCTGGGTCCACTGGTGATGGGCATAGTTCCCACACTCCTGCAAAGGGACAATGCTCTGGAATCCCAGTTCTATTCAGGTGGAATCAGAAGAGCCTAGGGGAAAACAAACAAACTGACCCTGAGAGCTCAGAAGTTGGGCCAGCACAGGAAATGTGAGGAAATATCACAGATAGAAAAGTACCAGTAAGTACAAGTATTCTCAGTTCTGCTTTGTTCTCATTTTTACTCAGGTTCTCCCAATTTTCCTAAAGTCTTGGGGAGTCAATTTCTTATCCACTGCCATGACTTTGAGGGTTACTCTAATTCCCCACGTTCTTTTAGCTTCTACATGGAAAAGTCCCTCCATTAGCCATCCATTTGGCATCTTTTAAATGAAACTATCATTAGTATCTGAAAAAAGAACAAGTACAGAGGTGCTGAAGAAATTAACTTTCTGAGAACAGATTCTTTAGAAAAATCACCTCAGGGTGGCTGGGTTGGCACAAGGCTCTCAGGTGTACATCCCCTCCTTGATTCATCTCTGCGAAACTCTACCCAAAAGTCAGCCTTCCTGCCATGAACCATTCCCACCTCTGCGTTCTCCTCTGGCCCCCACCTCAAAGGATGGGGTTAAAGTGGAAACCCTAGTCAATAGAAAATTCGTGATTTAGTTGGGCATTCCTAGGTGAAAAAATAAACTAATGCTCCCTAGGTATGCATTGGCTGACATTTTCTCCAAACTTGTTTGGTGGTAAGAATCCTATGGGACGTATATTAAGAATCAGATTCCTGGGCCCCCTCCCAGACTTAATGAATCAGAGAAGGAAGTAACCTGAGATTCTGTATTCTTTAAACCTTTAAGACAGGTGATTCTTATCATCAGACAAGGTTGGAAAACATAACATTAGTGAATATTATTACAGATTCCCGGGCACCTACATAACAGGGTAACTTTTTTTTTTCCTCAGGAAAGGGTAAAGGGACAACACCATTGATATTGGCTTGGCTGTGTATCCTTAACCTCTGAGGGCTTCAGTTCCTTATCCATTAAGTGGGGTTGATATTACATCTCCCTCACTGAGGATTAAATGAGAGAATGCACACAGAATGGTTACCAAATGCCTGCTAAATAAAATGCATGTTCAATATAGAGATGCTATTGTTATTTCCCCACAGAAAACCCCTAGGTATCCCCGTCATACAAATATGGCTGAATAACAGCTTTGAAAAAGGGAAAACTGACAATTGATGTTTCCAGAGATCTACACAGACATATAAGCACAGGCAGAAAACCCAGTGATCACTTCTCTGACAAGACCCCGCAGATACAACTGTGGCTGGCTTTACTAAGCAAAAGGAGGAACATTTTAATCAAAGTCTCGCTTGAGCTGCGAATAGACAGGAGTCGACCCAGACATGACTTGGACAGCTGGGGACACTCTGGGATAGCACCATGGGTTAGAATAGGGAGATTCCCTATTAGGTATAAGGACCAGCACCCCTACCTTCCTGACTGAATGTGATATTGCCTCAGAGGTAGTTCTGCAACCCCTGGAATCAACCAACTCTACGTGTGAGTCCCAACCCTACCATATACCTACAGCATGACCTTGGATAAACTGCTTAAATTCTGGGAGCCTCAGTTTTCTCATCCATAAAATGGTGATATTAATAGTACCTTCCTTAAATGTTGTTGTTAAGATTGAAAAATAAAATGAATGTAGGCAAATAAAAGTTGGCCATTATAATCTATCTTCAACAAGGGATAGATTATAATATTCCCTTAGAGAGAAGAGACTTCTTCTTTAGTTTCTGTCATATTCCCCCCCATCTCTGCTCTCAGAGTAAACAGGAGCCTCCTGGTTAGATTATCCACATACTATTCCCTCTCTTCACTCTGCATACACACCTATATAAGGGGCTCCCTGCCATGCCCCTGCTCCCTCTTCTCATAGACTTCCATACATTTCATCCTCTAGTACCTTCTAAAAGGAGACTGACCTCTCCCCAGGACTTGGCTGCCTCATCACACTGTTATCAATCACTGCTTGGAGAAAAGAAGCACCTTCTGCAGGTGGGTAGGAAGACAAAGAGACTGAGGCTGGGAATTGAGAGTGGTCAGGATGGGAGGAGAGAGGATTCAGAATAGGAGGGGGAGGGGGGAAATGTGTCACCAGGTTCCTTAGAATCAGTGAATTCTCAATCTCATCATTTTCAGTGAATGAACGCAGGTGATTCACTTCCCTTCATCAGCCCTCTGTTTTCCTCTCTGTGTAATGGAAAGGGAAGTGCTTGCGCTTGTGTTAAAGGCAGAGAAGCATATAGAATCCAGCTCGGGAGAGTCATGAGCCCATGAAATTATACATCATGCAGGCTGTGGATGTTATGTTGGTTTTCTTCTGAACAATATTTTTGAGTATACGAGCTCCTGGCTGAACATATTTCCTTTAATATCATTGACTTTTTGGCAGTTTTTAGCAAAACCACCAGTTTCTGGTTTCCCATTCCAGCCCTTTTTTCCTGGGTATCCCCTTTGGCTTCTGGTTAAGCAGCCATTGCCATCCAGCATGGTAGCCTGGGCTCTAAGCAGAAGTTCTAGGACCAGGGCCTAGCTTTGGTTCTGGTGGGGGCCTCAGAATCCAGAAGGTCTGGAAAGCCACGACCAACATTCTTTGAGGTAGTAAGTTCCTGATTTAGGGAGTAACCAGGTTTAGATTAGGGACAAAGGAAAATCTGGCCAAGGCTCTACTCATGCAGAGGTCTGAGCTCACTGGCTTGGGTGGGGCTAGGAACTGGGCCAGAGATGATGAGGCAGAAACGATGAGAAAGGGTAGGGGTCATAGGCTGAAGCTGGAGGGTCCAACTTGGCCCCTCTGTTCACTGACGAAAGAGTATAACCTCAGGGTGCAGCCCCTGTACTCTTTGCTTTCCATGAGTAAGGAAGCAATTATGTGGCTTCCCCCGCCCTACTCTTGCCAAAGGCCGCTGGGGGCCTAGCAGCTCCAACACCTCCCCTATCATGTTACAGGCCCCAAATGTGGCTTGCAGTGCCTGCTGTGAGACAGTATCCTTTCCCTCAGCATTAAACATGCAGAGAGAAGGAGTCCTCAGACCCAAGGAAACTACATGACCAGCATTCACCGCCTCCTTCCCAGGACTGCAGAGAAGTCTGTGGCCCCCATGAGTAGGTGAGAAAGAAGAGCTTCAGGCCACGAACAACTGGAGAGGAGGAGAGAGTGGGAGTCAGGGATGTGGGGGTGAGCAGTGCACACAGCTGGTCAGTTGCTGGGAACTGTTGGTTAAGGACACAGCATCCCCACTTGACTGGAATCCTGGGATGGACTCCCAGGAATGGCCTGGACTTCTGGGCCAGGACAGTCATAGACAGGAAGGCAAGGCAGGCATTCAAGGTAGGAATTACAGTTTACAAAGTTCATCCGTGTGTCTCTAGCATCTAGAACTGTGCCTGACGCATGTTAGGCCCATGATAAATCCTTGGTGAGTGAATAAAGGGATGAATGAATGATTTCACACACAAATATGATCTCATTCACTCTGCAAAGTGAGGCAGGGGCAGGGCAGGCGTTGCCTCTTTTTGTAGATGGGGAACCAAGACCAAGAGAATTAAGCATCTTGCCTGAGGTCATTAGACTTGGATGTGGCTGACCTGTGGCTAGACACTGCACTCTCTACACAGTACCAAACTGAACATTCTTGGTATAGCAACCCAGGAAAACATCTTGTGACTCGACATGAACTTCCCTTTGGGTCCTGCTAGTCAGAAAATAGCCCTTCAGTGGTCCTGTTTCCTGGACACAGTCTCAGGGCCAAGTTTGACATCCTGGTCCTCCTGGCACACCTGGCATCTGCCTGCTTTTTTATGAGCCGCTCCAGGAAATGGGGCCTCTGCATTAGTCTCTGTTGCCACGTCTAACATGGGAGATCTGGACCACTGAGATGTGGAGGCAGGAGGCTGGTGGTTTTACTCTGAGACTCAGGAACAGAATGAAACCACATGTATTCAGTTCCTTATTCTCTCACACTTGACAGAAACTTCAGATAGACTAGACCACCAAGTTAGTTTCTGGAACTTAGGCAAGCAACTAACTCATATTATAGCCAGGGTCTCCCAGGAGCTCAGAGCCCATAGTCCTAGGCATGTTTCTGGAAGGAGGTCTCCAAAGCCAGCAAGAAGGCTCCCCTGAGCTGGAACATCTTACAGCATCTGCCCTTCTCTTCACAGCCTTCTGTTCTGAATCCCTCTCTTTGGAAGCAGTGAGGTATGGAGCACAGGAACAAGGATCAGAAAACCAGGGTTCTAGCACTGGCTTTGCCACTTATCAACTATGTATCTTCTCTCCACCTCATTTTCCTCATCTGTGAAATGGAAATAACTATTCCCAGCTACGTAAGGCGGTTGTGAGTTTAAAGAGGAATGGTTTGTATCAAGGTGCTTTTTAGCAAAAGACAGAAATGATGTCAGTACTATTTTTTTATGGCAAGGAAAAAAAAAAAGACAAGGAGAAGGGAAACTTCCAGGGAGCCCCAAAGCGCTCTCTTCTCACTTGTTCACAGATTCATTCATAATAAAGCACCTAGGTGAACATGGCATGCACCAGGTGCTGAGGGGGAGAAAGATATTTAAGATGTAGTCTCTGCCCTAAAAGAATGGAAAGATAGCACAGACTGTGCACCAAAAGGCGGACACAGATTTCAGAGAGCGCCAAAGATCACAGAGTGGAAAGGATATTCTCTCTTCACAGAGGCTCTAGGATTGTTCAACCAGGTGAAGAACCCACAAGAGGAAGGAGGGGGAAGAGGGGTGTCATGCTGCATAACGGTCTCCAAGTCTCTTTGTCCGGGAGGAAATGAGGTCATCCTGCTCTCAGAATCAGCATGACAGCCTCCAGCCAAGTAATATGGAGTCATGAGAGCTGCCGGGGAAGCTCAGTGAATCACAAGTCAGCGGGGAATTTCCTGATAACTAACCTAAGAGTTTCCGGGTAAGTCCTCAGGTTGTAACTCTGTTTACATTTTGATCATGTTTATTTACAATTAATGTGTTCTAACTCCAAACAAAACATATCACAGTCTTCTACAGGAAGTAGCCTGGCTGGTTCCAAAGCCTCTAGCACCTCTAACTCAGTCCATCCCCTGGGAGGCTTGGCAGCTCAGAGCTGGGCACAGAAAAACTCTCTCCCCGGAGGATGATGGGTCACCTGCCTCCTAAGCTGGATGGTTAACGTGTACTTTCCCCAGGCAGAGGCTGGCATCCTGAGACCTCTGGTTGGGGCAGAGCAAAGAGGCTTTCCTTCTTCCTGCCCTCCTGGCACTTTCTCTGCTCTCTTCCTGCCCCTCTCAAGTGGACCCAGACCCAAGGTCCAGGTTTGCCAGGCAGCAAAACGCTGTAGGCCTAGGCAGGGAGAGGGACAAGCCTTGGGCCCCTTAGTGGGTTACAGGGATTCAACCTCCTCTCCTTCCATTGAGGGAGACAGTCCTGCAGGGTGGATTCAAGTGACCCCAAGCCCTGGCTCCCAACACTAGGGGAAACGGATGGGGGTGACTGAACTTCAGAGTCCCTGCTGTAGTTCTTCAGCTCTGCCTGAGAGATATGTGTGTGTGCATGGACTTGTGCGTGTGTATACAACTGTGTGTGCTCACCCTCAAGCAGGAAGCATAGGTGGAGTCCTTTACACATGGTTTGTCTTTCTGGAAGCCAATCTATTTGATGAGCAAATATTTTATCTTATTAGAAACAAGGCTCTATGATGAAGTAGAATACTAAATACACGTGCATTTAAAAATCTGTAATTATCCTTTTGGAACGGGTGATACAAGGATGTGTTTTCAAAAATTTAAACAGTGTAAAAGGCTATACAGTGAAAACTAAATCTCATTCTTGTCCTCCAGTTCCCAAATTTCTCTCTTCAGAGATGAAAATAGAACTTTCTACATTAATAAGGCTTTACTATTCCATTGTCTTTATTAAGTGACAATACTATGGCCCAGGCAAATAAATGAATAGTTCATTTTAGGAACTTCCTGAAAAACCTATGAACACTTCAATAGAAAGCATCAACAGTTTGTGCCCTAAGACTTTGTTCTCACAATCCTACAATATCATATCACGACTCTTATCCAATCCTTATCAGGCCCTCACTTTCAAAGACCTGCCTTATACCAAACTGCAAATTCTCAATAAAATCGGACCCCCTCCCCTGCCACTACCAAACTACCTTACCGCAGTAAGCAATAAACTAAGCTTTGTCTTATCCACTGGTTGTGTTGATTTTCGGGGAGCTGGCATACTACTTGGAGGCAGTCCCTGTGAACACGTTTTTTTGTGTGTTTCAGCGACGTGTATTTTCACATTGAGAAAGAGACTTCACAGCTGTACAACCTGCAGACTATGCCTCTAAGCCCAAGGGTCCGAATCAGTGTCCTAGGCAGCTGGGGGCCGAGGGTGGAGAAGAGCTTTAGGGGATCTGGGAAGAGGCATCAGAGCTGGAGGAGAGTGTCTCCCTAGCGCCTTTCCTTTTGGCAAATCGGGGGGATGGGGGGGTGCTGCACGGGGGCGGGGCCCAGGCCAGGTGAATGGGAGGAGGGGGCGGAGAATTTAGATGTCTCTCCATACCTCAGTTCAGACCTGGTTCGTCCCCTCCAGTGGGGACAGCGCTGCCTCTCACAGTTTAGGTTGTGGAAGCCTGCGGGGTCCAAGTCGCGGCGGGTCCTCAGGGAAGGGGAGGGAAGGGAGTGGACGGGGCGATACCGGGCTGGGGCGGGGCCAGGGCTAGGGCGAGTCGTAATATAGAGCCAGCACTGCCCGCTAGCAGCACAGTGCGGAGACTGGAGCCCTAAAGCCCGCCCGAGCATCAGAGTGTCCACTAGTCCCCGCTATTCCGGCCCTGCGCCCCTCCGGCCATAGGTGCGGGTGAGTGTGGACCTCCCTAAGAGCGCAGGGTGGATGCGGGCGACCCAGCTCTTGCCGGCTTTACTTCTCCTTACTCGCTGCCCCGGCTCGGCTGCGGCTGCACGCTGAGTCACCGCGCTCCGTGCCCATGTGTTCCCCTGCGGGGACCAGTGCAGGCTGCGCCACGACCTCTGAGCCTCCAGAGAGGATAGACGGCCGGGCCTGGGGAGCCTGGTCACCGCGGGCTCTTCCCGCAGGGGACTTAGGGGCTCCAGCCCTGAACTGCAGTAACCCACCCGGTCCGCCTTCGCGCGCTCCTCCGCTTCTTCCCCTGACTTCTCCTTCCCTTGTAGAGCCGCTGTCTAGAGCCCCAGCCTCGCCACCATGAGACTCCTGCTGGCATGCCTGCTCCTCTGCGCCCTGGTCGTGAGAGATTCCGAGGTGAGTTGGCTTCCCTGCTTTTGACTCTTGGCGGCGGGAGGAGGGGGCTTGCAAGACCCCTGTAAAGCGCTGGGGAAGGAAGGGGCTGCATAGGAAGCTGGAGTCCTCCGAATTCCATCAACAGCAGGGCCAAACCCTCCCCGGGAAATAGGACAGGTGTGGCATTGGGGCCTTGAGAACCAAGGGAGCTTGCACTTTCCGGCAAGGGAGGAAGAAGCCACAGGGACTGCCCCAACCTGCTGGTATCTGATTTGTGAAGCTTGCTTGAGTCAATTCATTTCTCCCTGCTAGAAGCTGATGATCTTCCATTTGAGGGATAGTTAGACATGAACAGGGTAAGGAGAGAGGGAGCTGGAGGGAAGGCTGAGTTTGGGGATTGGGGCCAGTTTATCCTCACCCTGGGGTCCCAGGAACATGGGTCCTTTGGTGAACTTTTCCTTTCAATCTCTCCCCCCGCCTGCATCTCTTCCAGGGCAGCCATGAACTTCATCAAGTGTCTGGTGCCTGTGAGTATCCACCCCTTGCACAATATCTGGTTGCACAGATATCTTGGAAAAGCCTCAGGAGGCAGCCCCTCCCTGTCCCTGCTGGCTCCCCCTTTGCCTCCACCTATGCTCCTTGCTTACCCCCCAATCTTTGTGCTCTCCAGCGAAGTGTGGCTGTCTGAATGGAGGAAAATGTGTGTCCTACAAGTACTTCTCCAACATTCAACGATGCGACTGCCCAAAGAAATTCCAAGGGGAACACTGTGAGATAGGTATGGGGATCCTGACTCCAACTGGGGAGGAGGGGGCACCAGAGACTTGGGGGCAGGGAGACATGGGTGGGATGCAAGAGCAGGCAGGAATCAGGAGGTAGAGTGGGGGGCATCTTTATCCTCATGTGATTCACAGTCAAACATGAACACACACTATGTCATGAAGCTGAGGCTGCACAAATGTGAGGTGGGGATGGAAGGAGACCCTTTCTAGTATCTTCTGCCTCACTGAAATCATGTGAGGCCTGACAGGATCTCTAAAATGCCTGTCTGAACTTCCTTCTCTTTCTAATATTCTCATCCTCACATTCTCCCATAGATACATCGAAAACCTGCTATCAGGGGAATGGTCACTCTTACCGAGGGAAGGCCAACACTGACACCAGCGGCCGGCCCTGCCTGGCCTGGAACTCTCCCACCATCCTTCTGAAAACGTACCATGCCCACAGACCTGATGCCCTTCAGCTGGGACTGGGGAAACACAATTACTGCAGGTGAGGTGGGGGCAGCAAGGACCCTCCTTATGGCCTCACAGAAACCCTCGTTACCATCTTTTCTGCTTGCCAAGTGCTGGCCATAGCATGAGAAAATCAAGGCCTCTGGTTGAGTCTTCCTTGGAGGGGAGGACACAGAAAAGGCATTCTGGGTTGGAATGGCACCCTTCTCCCCTCTGTGTTGCCAGGAACCCAGACAATCAGAGGAGACCCTGGTGCTATGTGCATGTTGGCCTAATGCAGGTTGTCCAGGAGTGCATGGTGCACAGCTGCTCTTCTGGTGAGTGTCACTGGCCTGTTTATGATGGTGGGTGGAAGGGGACAAACTCATTTCTTCCCTTATTCCATCATAGGAGGGATGAGGAGGGAGGCCTGCAGGAGAGAGGCCTGCCTGGCCCTGAAAAACTGGGAGGTCAGAGGACCAGGAGAAGGACACTTTATCCTTCCTCCCTCCCCAAGATATCACTTTCTTTCTCCTCCAGAAAGAAATGCCCTATCTCCTCCAGAAAAGTTACAGTGTGGCCAGAAGGCTCTGAGGCCCCGCTTTAAGATTGTTGGGGGAGAATTCACCACCATCGAGAACCAGCCTTGGTTTGCAGCCATCTATAGGAGGCACCGTGCAGGCTCTGTTACCTACGTGTGCGGTGGCAGCCTCATCAATCCCTGCTGGGTGGTCAGCGCCACACACTGCTTCATGTATGTCCCTCTGTCTCTTCTCCCTGACCCTCCTGCCCTACCCCAAACAAATCCCTTCCTCCTTCCCAGCAAAAGATTCCCCTTATTTCTACCCCCTTGGCTTCTCTCTATATGGCCCATGGCCTTGGGGACAAGTGATGCTCTGAGGTCGCTGTGGTGGGGAGGGGGAAGTGACAGGATCTCACAAGATCAGACTGACTGATCTCCCCTCCCACAGTGAATACCAAAGGAAGGAGGACTACATTGTCTACCTGGGTCGGTCAAAGCTTAACTCCATCACGCCTGGTGAGATGCAGTTTGAGGTGCAAAAGCTCATCTTACATAAGGACTACAGTGCTGACACCCTTGCTCACCACAATGATATTGGTGAGTGGAAAACCCTCATCTGCCGTGATGATGATAGCTGTGGGAATGGGGGTCTGAGAAGAGACCCACGTGTGAAGTTGGGGTTGTAGGGGAACTTGAAGACCCTGCTTTACACAACAAAGGAGTGGTGGGGAAGGGTTCAGAGTGGAAAACGTGAGGGGCCTGGTGCTCCTCTGTAGAGTCCCTGAATTTCCAAACAGGTATCCTCTTCTGGGTGGCAATGGCCCTGATGGCATATAGCTTGGGCTGGGATGCCCCTTCCATTGTTGGATGGAGCCTCTGTCTGTCCCAGGATATAGAACTTGGAGAGATTATTGGGCGGGATTTCAGCCCAGCTACCTCAGCCAGGGCTTTATGAGCTGTTTTTTGCAGGAAAAAAACTCATACAGCTGTATGCAGTTGCCCTGGCTGTCCAAGGCTTTGTCAGCAGCTGGAACAAAGCCCTTGAAGCATGGGACAGGGGAGACTTGTTTCAGGTGACAAGCTACCAGCAGACCTCCCAGGATGACCTCTGACTCTGACATAGGGATAGACAGCCATTCCCTCAGGGTTTGGAGGGGAGAGATAGTGACCACCTGACTAGGTGGTGATCTTTCCCCTCTGACCCCTTCATGCTCCCCCAGCCTTGCTGAAGATCCGTTCCAGCACAGGCCAGTGTGCACAGCCATCCCGGTCCATACAGGTCATCTGCCTGCCCCCAGCGAATGGGGATGCCCGTTTTGGCACAAGCTGTGAGGTTACTGGCTTTGGAAAAGAGAATCCCTGTAAGTGACATTTGGGTCTGGCTGAGAGGGTCCTGAGGGAGTGTTGTAACCTGGAAGTGAGCTCAGCTTGATCAAGAGAGGACTGTGGATGTAGAGATGGGAGCACTGTGGAGGCAGCAGATGGGTCCAGGGATGGAGTGGGGAGCATTGTTTAGGGAATGATGAGCCATAAAGTTAAATGGGTGAGGGATGAGGGACTATAGGTGGGGTAAAGACTTAGATGTGGGTGGAAAAAAATAAGGGCTTTCCCTGGTAGGGACACTTTTTGGACCTCCCTGGCAGAGAGTCCCAACAGACACATTTTAATGTACATTCCCCCGTTTCCTCCATCTAGCTGACTATATCTATCCAGAGCAGCTGAAAATGACTACTGTGAAGCTGGTTTCCCACGAGGAGTGTCAGCAGCCCCACTACTATGGCGCTGAAGTCACCAGCAAAATGCTGTGTGCGGCTGACCCACAGTGGGAAACAGATTCCTGCCAGGTGAGAGTTCCAAGCATCTTTCTCCATCACCCCTAGATCTCCCTGGGCTCCTGGGCCTGTCCCTACCAGCTTTGGGGAGCCTCTCTCCAGTCAAAATCCCAAGAAGCCAGGACCAGGGGTTCAGGTCTTAGAAGGTTTAAACCAGTCCTTATGTATTTACCAAACATTTGTCAAGAGCCTGGCTCTATGGTAGGCACTTCAGACTCAGGGAGGGAGGGGGACTAAGACCCTAAGAAAGAGAAAACAACAGAAAATAACACAATTCAGTGCTCAGAGTGTGGTGTGAATTATAAATGATCAGCTGTTTAGGAGAGGGAGGTGAGAACCAACTAGATGGTCACTGAGGGGGGCACTTCAGAGAGAATGTGACTCAATAGGAATTTGAGGAGGCAGAGGAAATAAAAGAGAGCATTTCAGTTGCAAGATACAAAAATGAGAATGAGCACGGCATATTTTGGGATGGGAAGGAGAAGTAGGGTCTGAAAATGTAGGTAAAACTGTAGATAACAGGACTTCGAAAGCCAAGCAGGGGATTTTTAAACTTGGTGTGGTAGGAAATGGGGAGTCACCAAGGACTTTGACTCTAGGAAACTCTCCCTTTTCTCTCGGGCATGATTGGGTCGTAGGATCAGATGGCCCCCTTCTCACTTCTCCCAGGGCTCACCTTTTGTGTCCTTGGCTTAACAGGGAGACTCAGGGGGGCCGCTGGTCTGCTTCACCCAAGGCCGCATGACTCTGACTGGGATTGTGAGCTGGGGCCGTGAATGTGCCATGAAGGAAAAGCCAGGCGTCTACACAAGGGTCTCAAGCTTCCTGCCCTGGATCCACACTCACATTGGGGGAGAGAATGGCCTAGCCCTCTGAGGGCCCCCAGAGAACCAAGGGAAGAGACGGGTACCACCCACTCCCACAGTGACCGTCATTTTTGCAGTAGGGCCATCTGCACAGCTATATGTAACGAAGAGACTGAGGAAGATGAGCTCTGCAGAGGTGGTTTTGCTTGTGCTGCCCATCAGGGTGAGTGACAGTAGCTTCACCCTCAGATACACGTCTGGGTGCTGGACGCCCAGATCTCCCCTGGCCAGGATGGAAGGGTGGTCCTGAGCCAGAATGGTATTGTCGTTTTCTGGACTAAAGCTTCCTGGAGTTAAAAATGGTATCTCCTGTGCATAGGTGGAAGGAGAGCCAGCTCCCTGGCAGTGGGCCATTCATGAGGCCCACTGTTGGGAAATGAATAATTTCCCAATTAGGAAGTGTAACAGAACTGAGGTCTCTTGAGAGAGCTTGGCCAATGCAGGAACAGTGGTTTGGAGAGTAAGGACACTAAATGACTTGAGGGAAGGGCTCTGACATTCCATGAATGTATCAGGAAATGTTATATACGTGTGTGTATGTTGGCACACTTGTGCACAGGCTGTGTCAGTGTAAGAGCTGGTGTTCTGTGTCTGACTGCAAGTCTAGATACTTCCCCAAATTGTATGGACTGTGACATCACACAGAATGGCCTGTTTGGAGAGGTTGTGGGGCCTCTTGGGTCTCCCAGGTGATGATATGTATAAATGTACCATTCTGGGGCACACACTGTGACCAGCACTAAATTTCCAGTCTCACTTTCACATAGATGTCCATTCTTGGCCAGTTATCCCTTCTGACCTTCCCGCCGAGTTCATCCAATCCTCACTGAGTGAGGTGAGGACCATTCCTGTACACTGAATATTTAATAATTATATTCTGGTATTTTTATTTATATCTATTTTTGTAATTTTGAATAAGTATGGTTGATCAAATGTGATTTTTCTGAAAATTTTGGCTCTTCCCTCATGCTTGTATGGGAGGGAGTTGGGATGATAAAAAGTAGAAAATGACAATGGTGGAATGCACCCCAGAGTTTCCTGTGGGGCGATATCTGGACTTAATGGGGCTTTGGGAGGAGAAGCTAGGAGACTTGTGGAACAGACCCTCCATAGCACATAAGGTACAAAAATGTGCCCCAAGCCAGAAGTCCACAGCTTGGTAAATGGTGTGCAGGCTTTGTCAACTCCTAGTTCCCTCCCCAGCCTCATGCCTCTGTGCAGTGCACATCTTGTACAACTTTACACGGTGATCCTACCATATACTCTTCACTCTGACCCCAACAATCCTTGGGCTGACTTCAACCAAGGGGGACATGTGCATGAGTGAAAATTGCTGATCCCAAACCCAGCCCAGCTTGAGTCTGTGGCATTCAGGAAACAGAAGACATAATTTCCCATCATCTGTGCATGGGGCTGGTGCTGAGTTTCCTCAGTGTGTGTTAATGAAGCTCATGACCAGCCTTTGCTATCCCTCATATCAGGGAGCTCAGAATCTAAAGCTGGGTGATATCCTAATGGGCATGTACATATATTTTGAACCAAACATCAGCTTCTTAAGAACTGGATGTAGAAGGCAGTTCAGGAGTTACAGTTGGATGCCAAAATTTTGGAATTTCCAAGCTATGCTAGTGAGTTCTGGCCATGTTTCTTAACCAAGTCACCTGTGAACTTAAAAAAAAAAAAATATATATATATATGTTTATGCTCTACCCACAGAGATTGTGATTCAGGTCAGGGCTGGTGCCAGGGCTCGTGATTTTAGAAAAATTCCCTAGGTGTTTCTGATATGCAGCCCTGATTGAGATACATTGGTGACAATTGGCCAGATTATGTGAAGGGCCCAAAAATTCAAGACGTGGGCAGCGTATGTTCTCTGCATGAACAGTTAGATTTCTGAGTGGGGTTTGGGGGCACAAGGTCTCCTGGGCTTCCTGTTCAGAGGATCCCTAGACAATGGACCCCTGGAGGGCAAGGACCCAGAGTATTCAGCTTTTAATCCCCATAATCTAGCATGTTTCATTCAGTATGATGTTCAGAGCATGGATTTTGGAGTCAGGTGGCCTGGACTAGATTCCTGACTCTAAAATACTAGCTGTATGACTTGGGAAAAACTCTTAACCTTTTGTGTCTCAGTTTCCTCATCTGTATAAAAGAGATATCTACCTCCCAGGATTGTTATAAGGATTCATGCGTTCATAAATCTCTTAGCCATAATCCTGGCACCTAGTAAAGGCACAGAAACAGTGGCTACTATTACAAAACTCTGTAAATTCTCGTAGAATTGAATGGGAACCCCTTCCCCTCTTTACCCCAGGATTGCATAGGTGTATTTTGTGGAAGATGAAACCTGCTAGGAGAGAAAAGGCAAAGATGTGAAGCTAAGGAGCCCAGCCCAGGCTGAGTTGCTGCTCAGCCTCTGCATACCCCGCAGGGGCCAAGAAAGATCTTGTTCCAACATGAACAGCGCCAGCATCAGGGCTCACAGACACTGAAAACAGGAAGTATGAGCCCTACTGGTGGGTTGAGCAATGCACTGCTAACAATCTTCAGACCATTTCCCAGCCACCTGACCGACCCCCAGCCAGCTGCTACCTCTTCCCAGTCACAGACCTCACTCCGGGGTAGCAGGAATCAGCCACTTCTCCAGCAACCAGTTTCAAGGCTCCAGATACAACCCTGTCACTCACTTTAGGGACTGCCTTTTTCTAGTGCTCCCTAAGTGCTGGACATTGTACTAAGTTCTTCACCTATTATCTGGTTTAATCCTTATAACAATCCTATGGGGAAGGTGCCATCCTTAGCCCCATTTAACAGCAGAGAAAATGGAGATACAGAGAGATTAGGTGACTTGCCCAAGGCAATGTGGCTGGTAAGTAGCAGAGTGCTGGCTCCAGAGTGCACAGGCCCGGCACTCTCAGCAGGGCCCAACCTGAGGGAAGGTTAGCAGCCCTCTTTTCAAGCTCCCTACTTCAGGGATGCTGGGTGCAGGGAGGCTAAGTGTATCCGAATTTCAACCCTGGCCTAGATTATAATTCTTTCCTCTTAAAAGATTCCCAGGCCAAGTGAGCAAATCACACTCAGCCACCAGTTTCAAAGTAAAACTTTACCCTTCTCAAGCAAACCTCAGCCTTTTTGGTTGAAACCTGATTTCATTGAAGTGGCTTTTGTTTTCACCAGAACTCCTCCTTCTGAAATAGTCTGTGGCTCATGCTATTATCAGGACTCAACTTGATTTCCACTCATGCTCTGCCTTTCCCAAGCCAACCCTGCACAACAACACCACCCCTGAATACACCCCTCCACCCTCATCCCTGTTTGTCCACCTTCCTCCCCAGCTGCTGACATTTGAGCCCGCCCTTTGAATCACAGTGAGAGGAGTTTGCTGAGGTGTTCTTTAAATAACAGTACTACTGAGGTATACTAAATCACATACCATACAATTCACCCATTTAAAGTGTGCAACTCAATGATTTTTTAGTATATTCACAGAGTTGTGCAACTATCACCACAATCAATTCTAGAACATTTTCACCAACTAAAAAATAAACCCCATACCGTGTAAGAGGGATAAATCAGGAGCTTGGGATTGACATACACACACTACTATATATAAAAAAGATAACCAACAAGGACCTACTGTATAGCACAGGGAACTCTACACAATATTCTGTGATAACCTATATGAGAAAAGAATTGGAAAAAGAATGAATATATGTATATGTATAATTGAATCACTTTGCTGTACACCTGAAACTAACACAACATTGTAAATCAACTATAATCCAATAAAATTTAAAAAAAAGAAACCCCATACCTATTAGTAATCACTCCGATTTTCTCCCCAACCCCCTCAGCCCCTAATCTACTTTCTGTCTCTATGAGTTTGCCTATTCTGGACATTTCATATAAATAGAATCATATAACACCTAGTCTTTTGTGACTGACTTCTCTCCCTACCATGTTTTCCAGTTTCATCCATGTTGCAGCATGTATTAGTACTAATGCTGAGTTTTAAGTAGCAAATTGGGAGAAAAGATAGTCTAGGCCCCATTCCGACCTTGCAGTCCCATTGGGAGTCATTCAACAACCTTAAAAGAAAAATTTTTTTAAGGACCTTGACACCAGGCACTGTTTTAGATGCTGGGGATACAGGAATGAATAGGACATAGTGCTAGTCCTCAAGGAGCTCACAACTTTGCAAAGGAGACAGAACGATGACCACAATTTAATGTGATAAAAATTGTAATATTTTTGCTATAATAAAAGTATGTATAAATGTGTGGAACAATGATGAGGAAGTAAGTAATTCTGCCTTGGCAAATAAAGGGAGACTTCCCAGAGGAGGTGATATTTTACCTGGGCCTGCAAAGATGCAAAGAAATTTGCCAAACAAGGAGGAGAAAGGCATTCCAGGGATAGGGAAGATAATGAAGGCATGAAAAGAAAATCAAGGTGTTCTCAAGAAGTGATGAATAAACTGCTGTGGTAGAGAAAAGAGTTGGGAGGGGCAGTGAGCAAGCATGGAGTAGGGGTGGGAGTAAGGAGCTGCTGGGATCCAGCAGGTGAGGACCCTTAGGCAGGGCTGATACTTAGTAGCAGGTGCCAGTACTTCTCAATCTCTAAAACACTGATGTCCCAAGATCCACACACACCCCACCCCTGACATGGTCCCCTGCCACCCAGCCTCTTTCCAGTTCTTCATAATCCAGCAACCACAGGGTTAATGCCTGGCAGAGGGCCCCTAGCAGGGGCCTCTGAGATTCCTTCCCTCCTCCAGCTGCCTTCCACGTGTTGGTACTCAGACGTCCTGCTAGTTAAATATTTTGAATATCACTTCTTGCCCTCAGGCAGTAAATCTAGAAGGTTAATTAAGGTCACGGAGGCATAAAAAGGTTTTTTTCTCTGAACTAAAAATTTCCACCCAATTGTAAAAGTAACTATAAAAGTAAAATGCTTCCATAGCATTCTACCGCCATTTTTAAAAATTTTTTATTGGAGTATAGTTACTTTACAAGGTTGTGTTAGTTTCTGCTGTGCAGCAAAGTGAATCAGTTATATGTATACATATATCTACTCTTTTTTAGATGTCCTTCCCATTTAGTTCACCACACAGTACTGAGTAGAGTTCCCTGTACTATACAGTAGGCTCTCATTTGTTACCTATTTTATATGTAGTAGTGTATATATGTCAAGCCCAATCTCCCAATTCATCCTCCCTCCACCCACCCAGCCATTGCTAACATCTCTAGCTTCTTGGGTCTCCTTTGCCATCTCAACCTCCTCTACTTGGCCCTGAATATTGGGTTCCCCAAGACCAGACCCTAGACCAGCTCCTCTTCCCACTCTAAACTCTCTCCCACACAGTCTTATTCACACCCAGGTTTAAATGACCATCAATCAACAGTTGATTTACAATGATTATCTCCAGCCAGACCTCTCCTCTGAGATCCAAACCCTTACTTTCCATTGTCTACTTGACGTCCTCTTTTGGTTTTCACATATAGGGCACTTCAAACTCAACCTGCCCCAAACCAGCCCTGTCTTCAGGTCCCAACCCGATGGGCTTCATCCATTACACTCTGTCTTGGGTGACGGCACCACTTCCATTCACATCCAGAAACCTAAAAGTCATCCAGATGCTTCTCTCCTTTCACCACGCACCCCCTACCATCCCATCCATCTCCAAATCCTGGCAATTTGCCTAAGAGTTCTTTAAATTTATTTTATGTATTTATTTATTTTTGGCCCCGTTGGGTCTTCGTTGCTGCGCATGGGCTTTTCTCTAGTTGCGGCAAGCGGGGGTCATTCCTCACAGCGGTGTGCAGCCTCTCATCGTGGTGGCCTTTTCTGTTGTGGAGCATGGGCTCCAGGTGCATGGGCTTCAGCAGTTGTGGCTCACGGGCCTAGTTGCTCCGCGGCAGGTGGGACCTTCCCGGATTAGGGCTCGAACCCGTGTCCCCTGCATTGGCAGGAGGATTCTTAACCACTGCGCCACCAGGGAAGCCCTGCTTAAGAGTTCTTGAGGTCATCCATGTCTCACCATTTTCACCACCACCATTAGCTGAGCCCATCCCACCATCAACTCTTGCCTAGACCACCACAATAGCTTCCCAACTGGCCTCCCCCATTGACTATCTCTCTTAATAACTCCCACTGCTCCTGGCTGGCTAGCTTGGGCAGGGTCCAGCTCCTACCTCCTCTTTAGCTCCATCTGGCACCAGCCTCTCCCAGGCTTGCCCTATTCAGCCATTCTCTTACTCATCAGTTCCTCTCTCACCACAGGGCCCTTGTTAGTCATGTTCCTTCTGCGTGGGACTTTCTTTGACTGTTTAAGTTCTTCCTCATGCTTCAGAGATCTCTTTGCCAAGGAAGTCTTTCCTGGGTTGCCTCTATCTGTAGAAGGTCTCACTATTTTGTCTACAGTCTCATTACACTATGTATCACCTCTCTGATGCACTTGTCACTATTGCAATTTTACTTCTGCTGCATCACTATTTGATTAACGTTTGCTTTTCCCCACCAAAATGTAACTTCCATGAGGGACAGTGTGTGGGGTTTTTTTGTTTTTTAAATTAGTTATTTATTTTAGGCTGCATTGGGTCTTTGTTGCTGCGCTCCAGCTTTCTCTAGCTGTGGCGAGTGGGGGCTACTCTTCATTGTGGTGCACAGGCTTGCGGTGGCTTCTCTTTGGCATCTCTTGCTGCAGAGCATGGGCTCTAGGCGCGCTGGCTTCAGTAGTTGTGGCTCGCAGGCCCTAGAGCGCAGGCTCAGTAGTTTGTGGTGCATGGGCTTAGTTGCTCTGCAGCATGTGGGATCTTCCTGGACCAGGGATCGAACCTGTGTCCCATGCAGTGGCAGGGAGATTCTTAACCACTGCGCCACCAGGGAAGTCCTGACTGTGTTTTGATCATCACTAAATCCCCAGCATCAAGCATGATGTCTAGAATATGGCAGATATTTAATAAATGTTTACTGAATGAATGTATTCTGATGTTTCCATTTTTCTCTGCTTCTTTTTTACATAGCTGTGTTCACACTCTATACATAATTTTGTATCTTGTCCTTTGCTTTTGTCATATTTTGTCATAGCCATTTCCTGTGGTATTGCAAATCTCTCCGAGAGAGATTATTTACAATGTAGTAAATAACACCCATCCAACCTACCTTTCTGGATTGAGGTATCATAAAGTATGTGAAAGTTACTTGTAATCTATATGTACATATGAGACAGTATTATTTGCATTTAAAAGGAAATGGGGGTGAAATTTCTCTCTGGTGCCCTCCCTACCATTGCCCTTATACCTCTTTTCCTCAGGCATTTTTTTTTTTTTTTTTGGTGCCCTTGTTCTGCCTGACCACCTAGTTAAGGTCTAAAATAACTCATTAACTTTAATATGCTACCAGCCCAAAGAGTTTACATTTTTTAAAAGGACTTCTAAAAGAAGGGCGTTACAGCCAGTTTGGTGAGGTTTGGGGGCTGAGAGAGGACTCAAGATATTCACTGATTCATTGGTTTATTCTTCACTCATTTCACTCATTCATTTAACAAACATTTATCGAGAGTTGGTCATGGGCCTGGCACTGTGCTGTGTACTGGGTGTAGAGATGATGATGTGTACTGGGTGTAGAGTCTCAGCTTCAATGGGCTAAAGGTAAAGTGAGGGACAGACAAGCAAGTGAACAGACTACAGTGAGAGCATAGCTATGAGGAAGATGTGTGAGATGGGCATGGAGGGCTAACAGTGGAGTTTCAAAGGGCAAATATGGAAGGGACAAATGACAATCTGAGTACAGGAAACAGTATGTGCAAAGGTAAAGAGGAAGGAGAATGCATGGAGCCCTCAAGGAACTGCATGTAGTTCAAGGGGATGGGCTATACAGGGCCAATGTTAGAGAGGCAATTTAGCTGGAGGAATTGCCGAGAGCTGAAACCTGAGGGCCTAGAGGACCCTGCCTGCCACATGAAGGACTTTGGATTTTATTGTTATGGGGAGTCATTAGAAAGTTTGGAGCATGTGACAGCAGTGTGAAAGATTTGAGTAAAAGAAGATCCTTTGGCCTAGATGAGACTATGGGCAGGGAAAACCAGCTCAGAGACTAGTACAATTAGCCAGGTAGGAGCTGAAGAGTGTCTGAACCAGGGCAGTGGCAGGGATGTGGGAGGGGAGGGTACAGATATGGGAGATTTGGGGGGGATAGGATAGACTTGGAGCCTGGATGGGGTGAAAGGAGGAGAAGGACGTATCATTTGGTTTAGCCTCCTGTCTTTGGATAAGTAAGATACTGCATAATTTTACAGGTGAGAAACTGAGGTTTCAGTGTAAGTGATTTCCCTAAAGCCATATCTAGTAGGTAGTTGACCGAACTAGAGTTACTACTGGTGCAATTTTTTTTTTTAAATTCGTTATTCTTATTTATTTATTTTTGGCTCAGTAGTTGTGGCATGTGGGCTCAGTCGCTCCACAGCATGTGGGATCTTCCCGGACCAGGGCTCAAACCCATGTCCCCTGCGTTGGCAGGCGGAGTCTCAACCACTGCGCCATCAGGGAAGTCCCTACTGGTGCAATTTTGAGGATCAGTATCTACAGGGCAAGCTAGACCTGCTGATGGCCTATGTGACTCTGTCCACTCAACTGGAAAAATCCTCATCACCATAGTCACCAAGTGGTGATGTCATCCAAACCTGTGGGGGTTGACGCTTGTTTCCTAAACATCCCAGGTCTGTTCAGCCCTGTGACTGGGGTTCTGACTTAAGGAATTTCTCCAAGACCTCCCAGTGCACTGTCAGCGCACTGATGCACTGTCAGTGAACTGGTGGATGGGTCTGTGGTATGTATAAGGGGATTAGCAGACGCTGTATCTAGCTGTTTGCCTTATGGCTTCCTAGAACTGAGACATGACTTCTGGTGTTCGGGAAGATCATACACACTTGGCACATAACCAAGTTCTGCATGCAGGGTGTGAAGGTGAAGTCGATTTTGTAAGAACTCCGGCTGATAGTGTTTTCAACCCAATCCCTCCATCCCCCTTTTCTGTGGTCTGCCAATTGCCTTTACTTTCTCACTCCCTCTGAATATAAAGGAAACGGAATGACTTTCCTTTCTCCCCTGGCTCTTCTCATCCTCGCTCTGCAGTCTCTTTAGCTCTCTCTTTCCAGAGCTGGTGTCAGTGCCATGGGTGAACAGGACTCTAGCTCCAGTTGGGATTTCCCTCTGATTAGCCTGGTGACATGGGTCAGCCCCTGCCTCAGATTTTCTCTTACTGCTCACTACACCTGTATACCTCTTTCCATCACAGGCTGAGAGGCTCTGCCTGGGGAACTCTAAGCTTTTGAGCCCCAGGGGAGCTGGATATATATATATATATATATATATATATATATATATATATATATATATACATATGGAGTTAACAGCTATCGATCAGATCACTTTTATTCTCCACTGGAATTTGGCCACCATCCCTGGCTATTAGAATTCTGCCAGATGCCCCAATGGTGAGCTTACTAGAAGTCCTGCTCTGACAGCCCCTTCTTGTAGCCCCATCACATCAAGACTCCCTCAGGCACTTACCTCGGCCCTTTCTCTCTCCTTAGCTGGACTACTTCATGGCTGAGAGAATGAGGAGGAAGGATGGACAGAGGCACGGGGTGGGATAAACATTTTGCTTAGAACATCCATCTAAAGCAGTGGCTCTCCAGGTATGGTCCTTAAATCAGCAACTTCAGATCACCTAGCACATGTTAGAAGTGCAAAATTATCAGGTCCCACTCAAACCTACTGAATCAGCAACTCTAGAGGTGGGGCCCAGCAATCTGTGTTTTAACAAGACCTCCAGGTGATTCTTTTACATACTCAAGTTTGAGAACCACCCATCTAATGCATTGATTCTCAGACTTCAGTATGCACACGAACCACCTGGGGAGCTTGTTAACCATAACCTGGTTAAACAAAACTGGATTGGTATCTGGGCAACTGTATTTTTAGCAAACTCCCTAGGTGATTCTGGTACTCATCAAAGATTGAGAATCACTGATCTAAGGAATTCATTTTATCAGTTAGCTGAGTCTCCTGGGGAGGGAGCAGACAGAAGGCTGTGGAAATGTCTCTCAAAGTTACAAATGCCACCTGCATCTGCACTTCTGGGGAGCTTGTTAGAAAAGCAGGATCTGAGTATCAGATGTATTGACCCCAAATCTCTGGACCTGAGGACCTGGCAGCCACATTCAGAGTTCTCCAGGTGATTCTTATGCATGTGAAAGTTTGATAACCCCGGAGCAACAGGTCAGCAGGCATTCTCAATGATGGATGCATGTTAGAATCACCTGGGGAGCTTTAACAGTGACCTGATATCTGAACCCCACCTCCAGAGAGTCTGATTTAATTGGTCTGGGATGGGGCTTCAATATTTTGTACAAGTCGTCCCTCCCACCCCCACCCAAGTGATTTTAATGTATCG
This sequence comes from Tursiops truncatus, assembly GCF_011762595.2. Taxonomy (NCBI): domain Eukaryota; kingdom Metazoa; phylum Chordata; class Mammalia; order Artiodactyla; family Delphinidae; genus Tursiops; species Tursiops truncatus. The sequence goes on along the minus strand of NC_047049.1, from coordinate 58,404,383 downwards.
TTAGGGTTAAGAACCATCAGGTTAAAGGATGATGCAGATCTGGGAAGAATCAGGAAATAAGAGAAAGCGAAGGAGTGCCAAAGAAACAATTGGTGGAATCCTGTGGGGGAGGTTAGAAATGTCAAGTTGGAAATAGGGAGGAGATAGAAAGGTGGGAAGGGCCTCAGGTGGGAGGGGGAGTAGGTTGGCTTGAGTGGTGTGGAGCTTGGTGTAGGAAAAGGGTTAGTGTATTAGTTTTCTACTGCTGCTGTAACACATTACCACAAATTTAGTGACTTAAAATAACATAAAGTCATTATTTTACAATTCTGGAGGTCAGAAATCCAAAATGGGTCAGCAGGGCTGAATTCCTTCTGGAGATTCTAGGGGAGCAGAATCTATTTCCTTGCCTTTTCTAGCTTCTAGAGGCTACCCACATTCCTTAGCTCATGACTCCACATCACTCTGACCTTTGCTTCTGGCATCACATCTCCCTCTCTCACTCTGACTCTCCTGTTTCCCTCTTATAAAGATCCCCTTATAGATTGTGATTATGTCGGTCCTACCCAGATAATCTAGAATAATCTCCCCATCTCAAGATCATAACTTAATCACATCTGCAAAGTCCCTTTTTTCATGTAAGCTAACATAGTCATAGATTCCAGGGATTAGGATGTGGATATTCTTGAGGGTCATTATTTGGCCCACAACAGTCCGCTCTCTGGCCCCCAAAGATTCACCATCATCACATATACAAAATACACTCACCCCCATTCCAACATCCTCCCAAATCTCGACCCATTAGAGCATGAACTCAAAGCCTAAAATCTCATCACCTCAAAAGCCCCAACTTTCATCATCTAAATATTCTTAAATAAGGTATGAGTGAGGCACTGGATATAATCCATCCTAAGACCCATGTTCTCTCCATCTGTGAACCTGTGAAACTCAAGAAACAAGTTATCTGCTTCTAGGAATAGGCATAGGATAATAGTTATAGACACTCTCATTCAAAAAGGGAGAAAATGGAAGGAAAAAAGAAGTCACTGGTCCCAAGAAATGTCAAAATACTGCTGGGCAAACTCCTTTAGGTTTCAAGGACTGAGAATAATCCTCTGTGGCTCAAGGCTCTGTCCTCTGGGGTTGCCCCTCCTCTCTCAGAGTCATTTTTCCTTTTACTTGAAGGGTAACTTATGTTTGCAGCAAGAACTTTTATCACCCTGTTTCCTGCCTGTGGAATGTTGAGAGTCTGATAATCTTCTTTCATTTTGTTTTCTCTGTCACTTTCAGTCCAAAGTGTTTCTACTGATATAAAATTCTTACGAACCTTGTGGGTCTCTCACATATGTCATAGGCATTCACTCCATTAGATAAAAGTCTTCTCCACAGATTTTTCTTGGATGATCCCATCTCTATCTCTGGATTCTGCTGAGATGGTTGTGGGGATCCATGAGTAACATGCCCAATCCATTGTAAGAGCATTTTGTAGTAATAAATGCTCTGACTTTTTGTATTAGCAGAAGGTCGTCCAGTCACAACTTTGACTTTCTCTCTAGAGTATTGTTTCCTGAGAGTGAATCTGCTAATTATAACGTCTTTTCCAATCTGGATAGGGTGAGAATCTCCCAGACCACTAAGTCCTGGTTCCTTTTTATTCAGAGTTCTTCCCTCAGTTTACTTCTTTCCTCTCACATTTTACTATAAAGATCAAACATAAATCAGATTTCACCTTCAACACTTTGCTTGGAAATCTCCTAAGCTAAATACCCAAGTTCATTCCTCACAAGTTCTGCTTTCCATAAAACTATAGGATACAATTCAGCTAAGTTTCTGCCACTATATAACAAAGACAACCCCCTCTTCAGTTTCCAATAAAATATTCCTCACTTCCAGGCCTTCACCAGCTGTACCTTCAATGTCCATATTTTTACAAATATTCTGTTTATGATTTAGATATTATCTAAAACAATATGTTTTCTCTACTGTGCTCTTCACTTTCTTCTTATCCCTCACCAGTAGAGTTTTTAACATCCATAGTTCTACTAACAGGCTGTTCAAGGCAACCTAGGCTTTTTCTATCATGCTTCTAAAAATTCTTCCATTCACTGCCTACTGCCCAATTCCAAAGCCACTTAGTTTTTAGGGTATTTGTTACATCAGTGCCCTACTCTTGGTACCAAAAATCTACATTAGTTTCCAACTTCTGCTATAACAAAGGACCACAAATATAGTAGCTTAGAATAATACAAATGTATTATCTTACAGTTCTAGAGGTCAAAAGTCCAAAATGAATCAGCAGGACTGGAGGGTCTAGGTGGAATCTCTTTCCTTGCCTTTTCCAGCTTGTAAAGGCTGCCCACATTCCTTGGCTCATGGTCCCATAGCTCTCTGACCTCTGCTTCCTTCATTACCTCCCTTCCTCTCACTCTGGTCCTTCTGTTTCCGTCTAAAGGACCCTTGTGATTATATTGGGTCCACCTGGATAATTCAGGACAATCTCCCCATCTCAAGATCCTTAACTTAATCATATCTGCAAAGTCTCCTTTGCCATATAAGGTAACATATTCATAAGTCCCAGGGATTAGGATGTTGACATCTTTGGGAGGCCACTATTTGCCTACTATAGTTAGCACAGCTTAATGGGAGTGGAAACAGTTGCTTCAGGAACAGTGAAAGTCAAGCAGAGGTGAAGGTCCCCAGTCTGCAGTCCAGCTTCTCCCAGGGTTGGGTTGGTCATGTCTGGCTGGCTCCAGGAAGCCCCTGGCGTGGCTGAAATGTTTGGTCAGTCACATGTTTATTGGTGTTCCTCAGGCCCTGGACTCTCTCCTCTACTCAGAGAGAGGAGGAGGGAAATAACATTTACTGAGGGCCCACCAAGTGCCTGGAACACAGACAGGCAAAGAAGCCACAGATTCTTGATTCTCTATCCTAAGGCCTTGCCCCTGGCCTGGGACTCCAAAGTCCCTCAAAGAGCAGGGGTTCTTAGCATCCACAATCAGACTTGTAGTGGTCCCTGCAACCCCCAACGGCTAATCTCCTTCCTGGGCAGGCAGTTGTGTCATGTTGGGCAGCACCTTTCCCTCCCTGGCACCTGTGTGTGACTCAGACCCCCAGGTAAAGCCCAACCCAGTGGGAAGTGACTAAGCATTGAACTTTGCTTCCTCTTATTGGGGAGAGAGGAGGAAGCCTGAAGCTGGGCCTGGCCCTCCCTCTCACTCAGATTTCTCAAGATAGTAAGGGAGAGGGTGGGGCTTTGCAGGTGACTGTACCAGGGAAGGTCCCCTAGAGCATCCCCACACTTCTGCTTTTACTGTGTGTTATGTGTGTGTGTGTGTGTGTGTGTGTGTGTGTTTGTACAGTTTAGGAGATTTGAGGGTGGTGGGCATGCTGGGATCTACCAGATTTTCCCAACTTCTACCTTGCTGCCTTTGAGGAGAGTCTAAAGTTTGTTTCCTGCACCCAATGAGACAATTTTCTTGAGTATGGAAAGTGGGATTTGGGGAATCAGGAGGACTCTTGCCTATTGCCCAGGCTGGAGTCCTGACAGTGCTAAATTACAAAGACTCTGTTTAAAATGCATAGTTGGACATCTCTGGAAGGTTGCATGGTACTGTAGTTGTCTCTAGGAAGGGAAAGTGGGTGGTTGGAGGACAGGAAAGGGAGCCTTACTTTTCTCTCTTACCCTTCTTTGATAACTTTTTTTTTTTTTTTTGCGGTACACGGGCCTCTCATTGTTGTGGCCTCTCCTGTTGCGGAGCACAGGCTCCGGACACGCAGGCCCAGCGGCCGTGGCTCATGGGCCCAGCCGCTCCGCGGTATGTGGGATCTTCCCGGACCGGGGCACGAACCCGTGTCCCCTGCATCGGCAGGCGGACTCTCAACCACTGCGCCACCAGGGAAGCCCCCTGATAACTTTTAAATTTTGTTCCATTTGCAAGTACTCCCTATTCAAACAGAAAGAATAATACATCGTTACCCAAGAAAGAAGAGAAAAAGAGAAACCTTTTCCATATTAGTGCTAAAGTAATTCACAGTGTTAGTCATTGACTGGACAAGCACTATGGCATCCTGTTGGACATCAGGCACTGTACTAGGTACTGGAGACTCTGCAGAGAGCAATGCAGCATCCCTTGCTTCACAGAGATCCCCGTCGGGAGAGTGACTGAGACAGAGAACCAGGACCACGCAATGTCAGAAGCGTGATGATGGGGAAGGTGCAAAGAAGGCTCCTCTGGCCAGACTCGGGGAGAGGAAGCCTTCCTGGACCTGGTGCTGTCCATGCTGAGACTCAAAGGGTACATAGGAGAAGAGAGAACCAGGCATATGGAACATCACAACAAGTACAAAGAGTGCAAGGGCCATAAAAAAATCTTGGTTGCTTCCCTGGAATTGCAAGCACTCGATAGCTCTGGAGTGTTGAGTTTGGAGGAAGTGTTGCAGAAATGAAGTTAAAGAGGTAAGGTCAGATTATGAAGTGTTTTATAAACAAGTTTAAGATAAGTTAGTGGTCACTTTGAAGGCAGGTGTGGAGCACCTAGGGACAGGGGTTAATAATAACCCACAGGTATTGGAATGCTCTTTTATGCCAAGCACTATAATCTCTTTACGTAAGTTTCTTCATTTAATCCTCCCAGAAAGCCTGAGATATTTACTATTATTTTTTTTCTATTTTATGAGTGAGGAAACTGAGGCTTAGAGAGGTTAAATTCAGTGGGAAATATTACAGGGTCACACAGGAAATACTATAGATGTCTTAGCACACAGCTAGCCCAGGGCAAAGCTGGGGTCTCTCCGAGGCACTCACTCAGTCTGCAGTGCTACTTCCTCATTCAGATAGAGCAGTGGTTCTCAACAGGGAGTGATTTTGCCCCTCAGGAGACATCTGGCAGTGTCTGGAAACATTTTTGGCTGTTACAGCTAGGGGGATGCTACTGGCATCTAGTGGGTAACTAACATCCTACAAAAGACAGTCACACACAGCAAAGAATTATCTGGTCCCAAATGTCAATAGTGCCAAGGTTGAGAAATCCTGAGACAGAGAATGAATTGTAAGGGGCAGACATAAGGAGGTAGCCAGAGGGTGAGTGTGAGAGTTTTAGAAAAAACTATTTTTTTAAGGACTTGTGTATACTGTATTTACAGCAGCAAGAGACAGGGGTCAGTGGCAACAAAGTCCTGGATGGACCGGACACATCCTTTTCCCAGTATGCTCCTGCCGCTCCCAAGCACCAGTTTTAAGAGTTCAGAGAGAGGCTTCCCTGGTGGCGCAGTGGTTGAGAATCTGCCTGCCAATGCAGGGGACACCGGTTCAAGCCCTGGTCTGGGAAGATCCCACTTGCTGAGGAGCAACTGGGCCCGTGAGCCACAATTACTGAGCCTGAGAGTCTGGAGCCTGTGCTCCGCAACGAGAGAGGCCGCGATAGTGAGAGGCCCCGTGCACCGCGATGAAGAGTGGCCCCCACTTGCCACAACTGGTGAAGGCCCTCGCACAGAAACGAAGACCCAACACAGCCATAAATAAATAAATAAATAAATAAATAAATTTAAATCATTTGGGCTTCTAATAAGACCTCTGCTTAAAAGACAACAACAACAAAAAAAGAGTTTAGAGAAAACCAATGATGAATTATCCTAGAGTTACCCAGAGCTAACTCTGAAGAGTTTCCTGCCACCTGATAGACCCAGGACTGTTAAGGGATACTAGCCAAGATGACCGCCTCCTCACCTATTCTGAATAGATCAGAATAGAACCCTATTCTGATAGGCCAGGGCTCCCAGCTCTGATGCTGCTGACACATGGTATTGGAGCCCAACGTTTTTGGTCAATGCATAATTTCAACAAATGATAACAAGCAGCAGCCAAGAGACCAGAGACACAAGAAGAATATTGCAAACCTTATTGCCTGAATATGCTATTCTCACAAGTATCCCTTCCACCTGGGTCAAGAGAGGATATTAGGTGGGTTACCTGCCTATTCACTGATTTAACACAGAGCCCTCCCTTGTCTTTCTACCTGTAAACTCCAGACTCCTATAAAGTGGGTCTTTATAGGAAGCATGTAAAAACTCAGAGGATGAGGCAAAACACTGCTTTAGTTTCGAGGATGTTTCATGTTGGGTACTTGTACTCCTGAGTGCTTTAGATCAGCGGTCCCCAGCCTTTTTGGCACCAGGGGCCTGTTTCATGGAAGAAAATTTTTCCACGGACCAGGGGTAGGGGTATGGTTCTGGCAGTAATGCAAGCGATGGTTCAGGCGGTAATGCTAGCGATGGAGAGTGATGGGGAGCGGCAGATGAACTTCGCTGGCTCGCTCTCCCTCCCCTCACCTCCTGCTGTGCGGCCCGGTTTGGTTCTTAACAGGCCAAGGACAGGTGGTTGGGGACCCCTGCCTTAGATCCTGCTTATCTCTCGGTTTCCAATCTTTACCTGAACTCTTAACTGTTTCCCTCCTGGTTCTTGTCTGGCTCTGCAGTTTGACTCTCAACAGATGTGTCTGTCCTAATTGGGCTTTCCAGCAGACCTTGTCCCTGTTCCAGGCCTACATGAGTCATCAAAGTCTTGCCTCTGTCTTCCCTATTATAGCTTTTCATCTTGCCCACTGTCTTAGCCCTGAGAGTGAGGAAAAGTTGTCCCTAGGGCCTAGGATCTAAGAGTGCTCAGGAAGATCCACCTTTTCCTACATCTGAGAGTCCATTCTTAGACAGTTAAATTCTTCTAAACATCCTGTGTTTCCCAAAGTGTCCACGTGGAAATTCCAGGAGGTAGACACTAAGTGGAACAAAGATTTTTGTAGCCAAATAAGTTTGGGGAATGCTCTGTGGACTTAGTTTCTTGTCTACAACAAGGCTTCTCAGAGCCCTTGAAATATTATGTTCAGAATAAAGGTCCAATAAGGGCATTTATACAGTTCACAATCCATTACCCCAAACCCTTGGGATGAGATGTATTTGGAATTCAGAATTTTTCAGATTTCAATAAGGTAATGTGATGAATATGCTATTTATCCCATAGCATCCCCAGCAGAGTGGGACAGGCCCTGTAATCACATATTTCTGCAGAAAAACTTCTGGATAGTCACACTAAGTAAGTTAAATAAAGAATCTGAAAACTTACAGATCAATTTAGGTCAGGTTCTGTCCCTGAGTTATGAAAAAACTTTTGGTTTTCAGGACTTTTTGGACTTCAACATTGTGGATAAAGGATTGTGAACCTGTGTATGAAGCCCCACCAAATATATTTTGGCCACAGAACCCCCCTTTTCCAGGAGCATCCAGTAGGAATAGCATCCCCAGACTCTTGACACCTGAGCTATTGGTCTGCAAAACAACTTTCCCATGGGAGGGAACACACTGTGGCCTCGCCAGGCACTCACATTAGCCTCATCATCTCTGGTGACAACTAGATGAGATGTGGATTCTGATAGCTGAACAAGGAGGTGGAGGTTGAAAGACTGAGCACCCACCAGACACAGCAGATCTGGTTGGGTAGTCATGGTGCTCAGCCTTCAGGTCCTGGGTGGAAAAAAGGGGCATGAGGAAGAGCAGCACTGTGGAAACATGGGCTAGTGTTTTCCTCCTAGCACTCTTCCACATTTTTCAAATTGCTTTAAAAAACTTCACATTTTTCCCTCCCTGATTATTGTTTTCTACTGCAAGGAGTTGCTCTGAGTGTTGCTGAGGGAGAGAGGCAGGCCCAGTGCTGATGTTCACTCTGAGGGCAAGATGCTGGGTCCCTGGGAAGATGGCTTCCTGTTGTTCTGGCATCATTGTTCTAGCCCAGAGTTGAGGTGTGGTTGTGGGGCGCACATGAAGCCAGTGTCCCCTGGGTTAGGAGGAGGATGCTGGATTTCTGGAATATTTCCAGGAAGACTTCCTGCTTTGACAAAAACAACACAAACACAGGAAAAGGGTCTGGGGCCTAAGGGGAGGGAATAATGAACCAGAGTGGAAACTCTGGAATGGAGGCTTGTACAGAGAACAGCCAGGTACAGAGAAGCTTTCCCCTCGCCATCCAGCTATGTTCCTCCGGCCAGCGGAGAGCATTTCTCCACTGAGGTGACAGGTTGGGAGCTGGAAGAGGGGGACCAGTAACTCTTGAACCTTCTCCACCTTCCTCTTATCCACTCTGCACTTAGTGTCATATTTCACTGTAGCCTGGTCCATGGATGGTGAGGGTGGAGAGGGGACAGTGGACCAGTGGCCATTTAGCTAGGGCCTCACGTTTATGAAGGGCCTCAAATACAGACCTTAAATGTGTAGGGTTTTATATCCATCAAAGAGCTACACTCAGCCTCACTCACTGGGATTAGCAGAAAACATGCATCCCAAACTAGTCCCATTACCAGATCACCAGCTGTAGTGTGCTGTAAACTATTATTATTTTCATATGGCTTGTGAATTGCACCATTATGCTGCATTACATGTGTGTATGTATGTGTGTATGGGGGGGTCACAAGCTTTAATTTACTAAGTATAAATATTTGAAATAGACCACAATTTAGTAACTATTTTTTGGCAATTAAAAAACATCAGGAGCCAAAAAATATGGTAGTAAACATATTTTAAAAAATAATAAAATGGAAATAGTCTGGCCCTGTCTTCACATCTGAGAAGGATAAAGGGAACTCCAAGCAGGAGGCTCAGAGTGCTTGTCCCAGCTGGGTGGTTGGACTCAGAGCTTGTAGAGGACAGGGTATTCTGCCAGCCTCTGGGACCTCCTTTCACTGCTCTGGCCAACTCTGGCTTCATCTGCATCACTCTAGCGGCCTCTGCTGGGTTAGGGGTGAAAGGCGACCAAGGATCAGGTGGCGTTCAGAACTCTGGCTGGGAAGCTGGGTGGAATTGCCTAATGGGCAGTGTGAGGGCCTTGGTATCAGAAGGGACTCAAAGAAGATAAGATCTGACGACCTCAAGGCTGTTTATGCCATGCTCCGGTTTAACAAACTTCTGATAGTGGTGCTGAGGATGGGAGGCCAGTCCAGATCCGAAGGCAAGATGGCTGCACCCAGGAAGAGAAATATTCTATTGCTGGGTGGGGATTCATGACTCAATTTCTTCTCTTCTGACTTATTTCTCCATATAGTGACCACCAAAGGGCCTGGCCTCTCTGAGAAGGGCAGCCATCCTCCTCCATACAGCTGGTCATGACCCCTCCGATTTAGAGAGAGAGACCAGGAAGACTTGCTGAGGCCTCCTGGCCACAGCTGAGTTCTGTGACCCAGCTTTTACTAAGGGACCTTGTTCTGAGGACAAGTGGGAGCCTTACCCAGCCAGTTAATGAAAATCCTTCTTCTTGTGCATGTGACATTTATCCCTGTGAGGTAGATGGTAGCGTTCAGGCCCCCAAACCCTTCTTTGAACATAATGGTGACCAAGTGGGTCCCAGTGAGTATTGGGGATAAAAATAACACACGGGAGCTCACAGCTTAGTGCAGCTGCCGTGGCTAGTGACAGAAGCTGGTATCAGGTTATTGAGAAAATAGAGCCTTTTAGGTCTGGCAAAGGCTCACTTCAAACACACAGAGGTTGTCGTCATCATGAGTAAAGCCGTTTATACCCCAACAGCTTGCTTTCCCCCTTCACTCTGTTTCTCATTCAACATTGCAGATGGAAACTTTAAACTGTAGAAAAAGCAGCTGAGTTTCATATGGACTAAGAACACTTATGTGTGAACTTTGGGTCTTAAGTCACTAGTGGTAGCAGCCTCTCCCAGTTCTGCCTGTTTCTCTTGCTTTGTATATTACCCAGGGTTTCTGAAATCATGCCGTTCCTCTACTCATATGCCCGGGTCAGCCCGGGCTGCTTGATGGTACAGGGCCTTGTCACAGTTGTGGATTTCACAGAACGGAGATGGTGGCTCAACCACAAAACGGTGGTTGGCTTTATCAATGGATAGTAAAGAGGAAAACCATATTTATAGTAATTGAAAAAACCTATTTCTGGAGCAGTCTGTATCTAGGAATCAGATTTGCTCAGACTCAGGATTACTACCTTCAATGTACAGGAAACTCCCAAAGATCAACAAGAAAAAAGACCAGAAATCCAATGGAAAAGTGAGCAATGGATAAATTAGGAAATCATAGAAGGGAAATCAGAAGAGCTGGCAAGTTTGTAAAGATATGCTTAACCTTAGAAGCATTCTGAGCGATGCAAATTAAAACATGATATCACTTTGCATCATTAGATTGGCAAAAGTTAGACAAGTCATATATCACTTACCAAGTGTTGGCAAGGATGTGGAGAAAACGGAACCATTGCTGGTGGGAGTATAAACTTGTAGAACAATTCTAGAAGCCATCTGACTCTATTTCATGAATTAAATATGTTATACCCAAAAGGCCAATGATCCCACTCTTGGGTATATTGCTCGCCCAAAACTCTCAAACAGGCCTATAATGGAACATAAACAAGTATATTTGTCAGCAGATTGTGTGTGGAGGCAAACCTGGGTGTCATCCCTGGAGAAATGGAGCAGTGAAATGTGTGGATACATGCTTGGAAGTACTGTGTAGCCACCAGACACAATGAACCAGAGGTACTTAAAGCCACACATCAATCTTAAAAACATGTGTCATGTAAAGAAGAAATACAATAAGATCTATGGTACAATAACATTTACGTAGACTGAAGTCACATCTATCCATAAAAGAGCACTATGTATCTTTTAGGAATACCAATATACCTGTGGACATACATTACACATATTATAGTGAGTGCCCTTTATAGGGTGGGGAGAAAAATAGATGGTTAGGGGAATGAATGGGAAAAAAATAGGAGAGGGCACCTATCTACTAATGACAAAATGATGTACCATCAACTGAAGAGATTTGTCCAACTCTCTGTGCCAGAGACATAAAATAAATTGCTGTCAAAAATCTTCATACAGGGATTTCCCTGGTGGGCCACTGGTTAAGAATCCGCCTGCCAATGCAGGGGACACAGGTTCGATCGCTGGTCTGGGAAGATCCCACATGCTGCAGAGCAACTAAGCCTGTGCACCACAACTACTGAGTCCGCATGCCACAACTACTGAAACCCACGTGCCTAGAGCTGGTGCTCCACAACAAGAGAAGCCACTGCAATGAGAAGCCCGTGCACCACAGTGAAGAGTAGTCCCCGCTCGCTACAACTAGAGAAAGCCCATGCACAGCAACGAAGACCCAACGCAGCCAAAAAAAAAAAAAAAAATTATTAAAAAAAATTTTTTTCATACAGATGGTCAAAAATAAGGGCATCTTGGGCTTCCCTGGTGGTGCAGGGGTCGAGAGTCCGCCTGCCGATGCAGGGGACACGGGTTCGTGCCCCGGTCCGGGAAGATCCCACATGCCGTGGAGCGGCTGGGCCTGTGAGCCATGGCCGCTGAGCCTGCGCATCTGGAGCCTGTGCTCCGCAACGGGAGAGGCCACAACAGTGAGAGGCCCGCGTACCGCAAAAAATAAAAATAAAAAATAAGGGCATCTGGAGCTTCCCCTAATGATTTGAAGAGTTGGTGGCTATATAAAGTTTGGATAGACATTTCAAAGGAAGGACCACAAAGATCATCACAAAATGCTTCAGGCATCTTGGAGGCATTTTAAGGTGACGCAGGGATTGTATGAATGAGAAAGCAGGTAAAGTGTTAGGCCCGCAGGTGACATGCCCAGGGAAGTCATGGAGTGAAATTACAGTGGAAAGTATAGGGAAGATGCACACTGAGGGAAGCCAGAACACAGTGGATCCAGTCCTGTCCTGGGTGAGATGTCTCCTGATGGGCAAACCTCTGGCTCCTGGAATCAGTCTATGCAGAGACGGGGCAGTGAGCAGGATTTGTTTGACTAAAGGAATCTTCATGGAGACCTCATATCTATGGGGTCCTTAAAGGCAGTCTTTGGAGAAGCACATAAGGAAAGCAAATGATTGGCCTGAAAGCAAGGTGATAGAAAAATGAAGGAAGGCACTCTGACCCCAGGTTAGTGCTACATGTGGGGAAAGAAAGGGAGCAATTTAAGAAGCAGGTGAAATTTGTAAAAACTTATTTGTCTCAATGCAATGTGGTAACCTGGACCAGAAAAAGGACATAAGTACACAAAAATCTGAACAATGTCTGAATTTACGTTTATAGTACTAATGTTAATTTCTTAGTTTTGTTTTAGATTTTTTTTTTTTTGGTGGTACGCGGGCCTCTCACTGTTGTGGCCTCTCCCGTTGCGGAGCACAGGCTCCAGACACGCAGGCTCACCGGCCACGGCTCATGGGCCCAGCCGCTCCGCAGCATGTGGGATCTTCCCGGACCGGGGCACGAACCCGTGTCTCCTGCATCGGCAGACAGACTCTCAACCACTGCGCCACCAGGGAAGCCCAATTTCTTAGTTTTGACAAGTGGATCATTCTTAGGTGTATGTAAGGTGTTAATATTAGGGCAAGGTGAGTGAAGTTCAGACAGGAACTCTCTCTTTGCAAATTTTCTGTAAATCTAAAATTATTTCAAAATAAAATTTTTTAAAAGGTAAAAGCTCCAGTCCAAAGGCATTTAAAATGAAATGGAAATAAGTAAATATATCAATCAGGTATATATTATATCTAAGATGTATGCATACATATGTGTTTATATGCACATATATATGTGCATATATATGTGTTTATAAAGGTGTGAATTTTAAAGTTCGGGAGAATTTACACCAATATGTTATTAACTCTAGGTCATATTATAACTAGGATGTGGATGCTATAGGTTATTGATTCTTTTCTTTATAGTTTTTTGTATTGTCTGAATATTTTAAAATAAAAATGTGTAAATGTTATAATTATGAGAAAAATACCTCATCTGGGTCTGCCTGAAAGAACAGGGTGCCAGGCACAGAAACTTCCCTGGATGTCTTGCACAGATTCCAACCCCCACTGGGTCCCAGGCTCCATTTCTCCCAGGGCCAGGTTTGAGCAAATCTGCAGATGAGCAGCCTTCCTCTCCCTCTGCGAGGTCATCGGTGAAAATGCGTGGTCCTGTGGGTGTTCAGGGAGAAGCACTGATACTCTTATTGGTGGTCAGAGAGCTATGAGCATGTTCACATTCTGCCTGTTACTGGGCATGTGTGGGATGCAGAGTGTGGACTGTATGTATAGACTGATAGTGTTTATTCCTCCTTTCTCTCTCTTTTTTTTTAACATCTTTATTGGAGTATAATTGCTTTGCAATGGCGTGTTAGTTTCTGCTGTATAACAAAGTTAATCAGCTATACATATACATACATCCCCATATCTCCTCCCTCTTGCGTCTTCCTCCCACCCTCCCTATCCCACCCCTCCAGGTGGACATAAAGCACAGAGCTGATCTCCTTGTGCTATGTGGCTGCTTCCCACTAGCTATCTATTTTACATTTGGTAGTGTATATATATATATATATATATATATATATATATATCCATGCCACTCTCTTACTTCGTCCCAGCTTACCCTTCCCCCTCCCCATGCCCTCAAGTCCATTTTCTATGTCTGCGTCTTTATTCCTGTCCTCCCCCTACATTATTCAGAACCTTTCTTTTTTTTTTTATGATTCCATATATATGTGTTAGCATATGGTATTTGTTTTTCTCTTTCTGACTTACTTCACTCTGTTTGACAGTCTCTAGGTCCATCCACCTTGCTACAAATAACTCAATTTTGTTTCTTTTTATGGCTGAGTAATATTCCATTGTATATATGTGCCACATCTTCTTTATCCATTCATCTGTCGATGGACACTTAAGTTACTTCCATGTCCTGGCTCTTGTAAATAGAGCTGCAATGAACATTGTGGTACATGACTCCTTTTTTTTTTTTTTTTTTGTGGTATGTGGGCCTCTCACTGTTGTGGCTTCTCCCGTTGTGGAGCACAGGCTCCGGACGCGCAGACTCAGCGGCCATGGCTCACAGACCCAGCCGCTCCGCGGCATGTGGGATCTTCCCGGACCGGGACACGAACCCGTGTCCCCTGCATCAGCAGGTGGACTCTCAACCACTGTGCCACCAGGGAAGCCCCATGACTCTTTTTGAATTATGGTTTTCTCAGGGTATATGCCCAGTAGCGGGATTGCTGGGTCATATGGTAGTTCTATTTTTAGTTTTTTGAGGAACCTCCATACTGTTCTCCATTGTGGCTGTATCAATTTACATTCCCACCAACAGTGCAAGAGCGTTCCCTTTTCTCCACACCCTCTCCAGAATTTATTGTTTCTAGATTTTTTGATGATGGCCATTGTGACCAGTGTGAGGTGATACCTCATTGTAGTTTGCATTTGTAGAAATGCATTGATTTGCATTTCTCTAATGATTAGTGGTGTTGAGCATCCTTTCATGTGTTTGTTGGCAATCTGTATATCTTATTTGGAGAAATGTCTATTTAGGTCTTCTGCCCATTTTTGGAGTGGGTTGTTTGTTTTTTTGATATTGAGCTGCATGAGCTGCGTGTATATTTTGGAGATTAATCCTTTGTCCACTGATTCGTTTGCAAATATTTCCTGCCATTCTGAGGGTCGTCTTTTCATCTTGTTTATGGTTTCCTTTGCTGTGCAAAAGTTTTTAAGTTACATTAGGTCCCATTTATTTATTTTCGGTTTTATTTCCATTTCTCTAGGAGGTGGGTCAAAAAGGACATAGAGTGTTCTGCCTATGTTTTTCTCTAAGAGTTTTATAATGTCTGGCCTTACATTTAGGTCTTTAATCCATTTTGAGTTTATTTTTGTGTATGGTGTTAGGAAGTGTTCTAATTTCATTCTTTTACATGTAGCTGTCCAGTTTTCCCAGCACCACTTATTGAAGAAGCTGTCTTTTCTCCATTGTATATTCTTGCCTCCTTTGTCAAAGATAAGTTGACCATATGTGTATGGGTTTACCTCTGGGCTTTGTATCCTGTTCCATTGATCTATATTTCTCTTTTTGTGCCAGTACCATACTGTCTTGATTACTGTATCTTTATAGTATAGTCTGAAGTCATGTAGCCTGATTCCTCCAGCTCTGTTTTTCTTTCTCAGGATTGCTTTGGCCATTCGGGGTCTTCTGTATTTCCATACAAATTGTGAAATTTTTTGTTTTAGTTCTGTGAAAAATGCCATTGGTAATTTGATAGGGATTGCATTGAATCTGTAGATTGCTTTGGGTAGTATAGTCATTTTCACAGCGTTGATTCTTCCAATCCAAAAACATGGTATATCTCTCCATCTGTTTGTATCATCTTTATTTTCTTTCCTCAGTGTCTTATAGTTTTCTGCATACAGGTCTTTTGTGTCCTTATGTAGGTTTATTCCTAGGTATTTTATTCTTTTAGTTGCAGTGGTAAATGGGATTGTTTCCTTAATTTCTCTTTCAGATGTTTCGTCGTTAGTGTATAGGAATGTAAGGGATTTCTGTGCATTAATTTTGTATCCTGCTACTTTACCAAATTCATTGATTAGCTCAAGTAGTTTTCTGGTACCATCTTTAGGATTCTCTATGTATAGTATCATGTCATCTGCAAACAGTGACAGTTTTACTTCATCTTTTCTGATTGGATTCCTTTTATTTTTTTTTCTTCTCTGATTGCTGTGGCTAAAACTTTCAAAACTGTGTTGAATAATAGTGGTAATAGTGGGCAACCTTGTCTTCTTCCTGATCTTAGTGGAAATGCTTTCAGTTTTTCACCATTGAGAACGATGTTGGCTGTGGGTTTGTCATATATGGCCTTTATTATGTTGAGGTAAGTTCCCTCTATGCCTACTTTGTGGAAGGTTTTTATCTTCCTTTCTCTTTTGATCTTTAGTATTTCTTAATTACAAAAGTAATTAATAGATGTGCCCTCTAACAAATTTAGAAAATATGAATGTGTAAGTAAAAAAGTAGAAATCCCCCATATATGGCTCAAGCACGTTTTCAAAAATAGACTTTTTTAAAGAAAAGTTTTAAATTTACAACAAAATTGAGTGGAAGGTACAGAGATTTCCCATATACTCCCTACTCCAGTATCAACATCCCCCACCAGAGCGGTATATTTGTTACAATTGATGAACCTGTGCTGACACATCGCAATCACCCAAAGTCCATAGTTGACATTAGGGTTCACTCTTGGTGTTGTACATTCTACGGGTTTTGACAAATGTATAGTGACATATATTCACCATTTTCATATCATACAGCGTAATTTCACTGCCCTAAATATCCTCTGTGCTCCACCGATTCATTTCTCCCTTGAAATTTTTCATATCAGTAAATGTATATATTTGTCATTCCTTTGAATGGTTACATAGTATTCCATTGAATGATGTACCATAATGTAGGCATTTTCTAAGCCTCTGCTAATACAAATGCATCTATGCACATACTTGCACCTGTATCTTGGGCAGTCATGCTATTTCTGTGGGAGAGATTCTTTCCGTGGGACTATTGAGTCACACATTTACAATTTTGAAAGAAATCGCCCTGTAAAGGCATTCGTTCATTCAACAAATATTTATTGGGTACTATTTTGCATCAGACATTTATGAGACCCTAGGAATTCAGCTATGAATAAAACAGACAGAGTTCCTAGTAGAGGACGTTATCACTAAACAAATAATCACACAAACCAATATTATTGCAATTGTAACTTCTCTGAAAGAAAAGAAAAGTTTGTTGGAGAATGTAGACAGAGGAACCTAATTTATACTGGGGGTTCAGAGACAGCCTCCATCAGGCTGAGAATTCAAGGATGAATAAGAATAGGAAGAGTGGGGGTCCGGGAGATAAATGGGAGATAAGGGGCCTTCCAGACAAAGGGAAGGCCTGTTTGGAGGCCCTGAGGTGGACAGTGTGCTGAGTTGGAGGAACATGAGGGCCAGTGTCAGGGAAATAATCCAGAAGCGAGGCTAAGGAGGAAGGCTGGGCCAGGCCGTGCTTGGTCCTCTAGGCTGCCTGATTTACAGTCTCCCTAACAGAGCAGGAAGGGTTCCATTTCCTGTACCTTTGAGACCAGCAATGCTTAGAGGTGTTTTCTTCCCTCCACTCTATTACTGTGTGAACATTCCTTGATTGTGGCCATGCCTTGATTTTCAATACGAGTCTTTTTGAGAAGTGTGTAACAGCTCACGTTGAGATTGCCAGATTCAAAATACACTTCAAAAATGTACTTCACAAAGTTAACCAAATTCCCCAAATCCCTGTGCATCTCAGCATATTTATTCTATTTTAGGACTTAAAGTATGAGAGAAATTTCCTGTTTCTGTAAAACCAATCTGTTCATCTAAAGCAAATCATACTTGTTCCATTCAGCTCACGTTCCAGAAGCTCTCTCTGGGGGTCCTGGATCCTGCCTTGTTCCAGCCAATGAAATGCAAGACTTGTGTGGGAGGAAGAGTGCTGGGCAGCTGGCCTTTTCGAGTCACGCTTTCAAGTTCCACTCTTGTTACTGCAGGTGCTGCTGTCAAATACAGGCGTCCCAGTCTGTGTGTCCCCTCTGGGCTCCCACAGCATCCTGGGATAAACCTGTCATTGCAAGGTCCACACTGTTATTTAATCTTTCCTATTGGTGCTCAGTAAGTGTTTATGGAACAGATATATTGCATTAGCCGAAGGTAGAAAACATCTAAATCATGGTGTATCATTTAATGGAATACTATGCAAGCATCAAAAAGGACGGGGTAGATATATATTTACTGATGTAGAAAGATGTCCATGAGCTACTAGGTGAAAAAAGCAAGTTACAGAACACAAATAGTACAGCCTTCTTTTTCTTTTTTAAAATTGTACACACACATATATACTTACATATATGGAAGACGTTTATGTTTTTATTTATACATTTCTGTATTGTCTGAATTTATTACAGTGCACAGATGTGAGTTTTGTAATTAAAATGAATAAAGGAATGGATGAACAAGGGACTTTTTAGGATTTTCAGAGGGGTGAACGGAAAAGAAAACTCACTCTTTAGGTTCCTCTCCCTGACCTATTTACCAAGTCTGAGACTTGTTCTTTCAACTTCTGTTTGAATAGTATTTTTTTAAAAAATTACTAAAAGGGACTTCTCTGGTGGCACAGTAGTTAAGAATCTGCCTGCCAATGCAGGGGACATGGGTTCAAGCCCTGGTCTGGGAAGATCCCACATGCCGCGGAGCAACTAAGCCTGTGTGCCACAACTACGGAGCCTGTGTTCTAGAGCCCGAGTCACAACTATTGAGCCCGCGTGCTACAACTACTGAAGCTCGCATGCCTAGAGCCCATGCTCTGCAACAAGAGAAGCTACTGCAATGAGAAGCCCACGCACAGCCAAAAAGAGTAGCCGCCGCTCACCACAACTAGAGAAAGTCCACGCGAAGCAATGAAGACCCAACGCAGGCAAAAATAAATAAATAAAATAAACTAAAATTTTTTTAAATTACTAACGGGTGTTTATAATATAATAAGTAAAAAACAGGCTCAGAAAATCTGAGAAAAAATTTGTATATGTATAGAAAAAGGTCTCAGAGCAAACTGCTTATAGAGCTATCCCTGAGTATGGGGTGGATTAAGGGAAACATTTATTTCTATTGCTTGAATATTTTGCAATATGTATATATTTCTTTTATATATATAATAATAAAGGGTTAATTTCCTTTTTTTTTTTTTTTACTATTTCCGTACTTCCTTTTCATTCAAGATTTATTCATTCATCCAGTAAATATTTACTGAGCAACCGCTATCAGCCTGACACAGTGCTAGAAGTTTTTCTTCACTTTTTAAAGTAAAAAAGAATTTTTTTTAATTTAGCCATTCTAGTAAGTGGCACCTAACTTTTTTAGTTTTGATTTGCACTTCCCTAATAACTAATGAGGCTGATCATCTTTTCATGTGCTTATTGACCATTTGTATGACTCCTTTAGAGAAATGTCTATTCAAATCCTTTGCCTTATTTTTTTTTTTTTTTTTTTGGCCACACTGCATGATTTGTGGGATTTTAGTTCCCTGACCAGGGATCAAACCTGGGCCCTCCACAGTGAGAGCGCCGAGTCCCAACCCACTGGACCTCCTGGGAATTCCCCAGAGGATTTTCTTCTTAAGTAGCTCATGGTCTAGTGGAGAAGACTCATAAGAAAACAGTGCGATGTGAGAAGATGTATAACACTAAGTGTTATGGGGGTCTCCATCTGCCAGGAGAGTCAAAGAATGACCAGGGAGCGTTTCGCAGAGGAAATGGTGCTTATGCTCAGTCTTAAAGAATGAGGAGGTGGTTGCCATTTGGACAAGGTGAGGAAGGGTATTCCACAGGAAGAGAATACCTTGTATGAAAACACCTTTTATAAAAATCTAGAGGAGTGGGCTTCCCTGGTGGCGCAGTGGTTGAGAATCTGCCTGCTAATGCAGGGGACACGGGTTCGAGCCCTGGTCTGGGAAGATCCCACATGCCGCGGAGCAACTGGGCCTGTGAGCCACAACTGAGTCTGCGCATCTGGAGCCTGTGCTCCGCAACAGGAGAGGCCACGGTAGTGAGAGGCCCGCACACCGCGATGAAGAGTGGCCCCTGCTTGCCACAACTAGAGAAAGCCCTTGCACAGAAATGAAGACCCAACACAACCAAAAATAAATAAATTAATTAATTTAAAAAAAAATCTAGAGGAGTGAAAGAGGCTATCCTGCTCATGAACATTAAATTGGTCAGTGTGGTGGAGACACAGAGGATATGGGAAGAAGATGGGCTGGAGAAAGACACCCTAGGAAGAGTAAGAAGCCTCTGAAGAACCTTGTGTGAGCTATAGAGCAGCTATATAGCTGCCCATTTAATAATTGAATAAACTGAGTCACAGAAAGGCTAAATGACTTGCCCAAGTCCACATTACAAGAGGAGGCCAAGCTGCAACATAGTTCTAGGGTTTTTATGCTTCAGGCTACAGTGCTTCCTGGGCCAGGCCCTATCCTTGAGAGCGTTCTGATGTTCTGGCTTGAACCACTCCAAGTTGTTAGCAAAGAAGAACAGGCCAACATCACAGTAGGCTCTGACCACACTGGCCACACACTTGGCACACCCTTGTACCAGAAGCCACAGGAGAGCTTTCTCTAAGAGAGCTTTTCCTAGAAAATGACATATGCACACTCAATCTTGAAGTTGGTGGATACCCCTCAGAAATGATGGAGGAGGCAGCTTCCTGGAAACCAGCTGTCCTGGGGAGCCACGTTCCATTCTTGCTGCCAGCATGTAAGTGGTACTTAGGCCACTTGTTCCCACCCAAGCCAGAGACCCATGGATGTAGCAGTTGCTCAGATCCAGAGCTTGATGATGCTGCACAGGCTCTGAAATCAGAAAGAGGTATTTCTCACACTCACTCTAATGGTTAAAATGAAAAGACTGACAATTCCATGTGTTGACAAGGACATGGAGAAACTAAATGATTTGGCAGTATTTAATAATGTTAAATATATTCCTACCTAAGAAAAATGTTCATGATAGTATTATTCAAAATGACCTAAAACTGGAAACAACCTAAATATTTATCAACAGGAGAATGGATAAATAAATTAGGTGGTATATTCATAAAATCATATACTATTCAGCAATAAAAAGGAACAAACTCCTGATACATACAACAATGTGGATAGATCTTAGACGTACTGTATTGAGCAAAAGAAGCCAGAAACAAGAGTATGATTCCATTCATATGAAGTTCAAGAATAGGGATCAAGAATTTGATTTTGAAGTTCTAATCAAATCTATGAGGATAGAAGTCAGAATATTGGTTACCTTGGAAGTTAGAGGGAGTGGGTATTTGCTGGAAAGGGGCATAAAGGAATGGAAGTGCTCTGATTTTGATCTGGGTGGTGGCCACATGGGTATATGTATATTAAGTATATGTAAGGGACAGTGCAATACAGTACTGTGAGAGACAGAGGGAGAGGGAGAGGCAGAGAAGTCAGTCTTTTTTTTTTTTTAATAAAGAATGGAGACTTTTTTAAAATTAATTAATTAATTAATTAATTTTTGCTGTTTTGGGTCTTCATTTCTGTGGGAGGGCTTTCTCTAATTGTGGCAAGCGTGGGCCACTCTTCATTGCAATGCACAGGCCTCTCACTATCGCGGCCTCTCTTTTTGTGGAGCACAGGCTCCAGACGCGCAGGCTCAGTAGTTGTGGTTCACGGGCTCAGTTGCTCCGCGGCATGTGGGATCTTCCCAGACCAGGGCTCGAACCCGTGTCCCCTGCATTAGCAGGAAGATTCTCAACCACTGCACCACCAGGGAAGCCCCGAGAAGTCTCGATTCTAGTTCCTAGTTCTACTACTGTGGCTTCTGGGCAAGTTACTTAACATTTATGATTCCCTTGTCTCATCCATAAAATGGGGATAACAGTATCCCTCTCACAGGGTAGTTCTTAAATTAAATTTTTATTTTTATTTTATTTTGGTAAGAACACTTAACATGAGATCTACTCTCTTCAGAGATTTTTAAGTGTGTAGTACAATACTGTTAATTATAGTCATGATGCTATACAGCAGATCTAGAACTTATTCATTTTGCATTACTGAAGCCTTAAACCTATTGATTAGCAGCTCTTCATTTTCCCCTACAGCCTGCCTCTGGCAAGCACTGTTCTGCTTTCTGCTTCTATGAGTTTCACTATTTAAATTCCTTATATAAGTAGAATCATAGAGTATTTGTCCTTCTGTAACTGACTTATTTCACTTAGTATAATGTCCTCAAGACTCCACCATGTTGTCAAATGTTTTTAGGATTTCCTTCTTTTTTTTTTTCCTTTTTTATTTTTTTGCAGTATGCGGGCCTCTCACTGTGTGGCCTCTCCCGTTGCGGAGCACAGGCTCCAGACACGCAGGCTCAGCGGCCATGGCTCACAGGCCTAGCCGCTCTGCGGCATGTGGGATCTTCCTGGACCGGGGCACGAACCCGTGTCCCCTGCATTGGCAGGCGGACTCTCAACCACTGCGCCACCAGGGAAACCCAGGATTTCCTTCTTTTTTAAGGCTGAATAATATTCCATTGTATATATGTACCACATATTCTTTATCCATTCATCCTTTAACGGACGTTTAGATTGTTTCCACATCTTGACTATTGTGAACAGTGCTGCAGTGAACATGGCAGTGCTAATATCTCTTTGAGATTCTGATTTCAATTCTTTTGGATAGATACCCAGGAGTGGGATTGCTAGATCATGTGGCAGTTCTATTTTTAATTTTTGAGGAACCTCCACACTGCTTTCCATAGTGGCTGCACCATTTTGCATTCCCACGAACAATGTACAAGGGGTCTAATTTTACATCCTTGCCAACACTTTTTTGCCTCAGGTAATTTTAAGAGTCGAATGAGATAATGCACAAAACTCTCTTAGTCCAAGAGCCTGAAAAAAAAAAAACTGAGTTTGGCAAAAGTTATTCTCACTGTTGCTTCTCATCCACCACTTACCCCACCAAGAACAGGTCCCTGAAGCCTCACCCCCACCAAAAATAATTCATCACTGGGTTGTGTCAGATCCCCAGGCAGTGCTCCCAAGCCGCACAGCACTAAATGTTGTCACGCTTGCATTATCCATGAAGCTCCAGTGACTAGAAAGAAGTTTCATTGAGTTCTGAACAGGAAGCAGCAGTGGCAGCTGATAATCTGTGACCTGAATATAGCTATCCATTATCTCACTGTGGTTTCTTGTTTCCCTGACAGAGGAAACGCCTACGACTTTCTTGAAGTTATTCTAAACACTTGGTTCCTTGTTTAGCTCTGGCAGGATAATGTTACCCCTGGGCACTCCTATGCTTTGGGCTGTGGCCTCCCTGCCAGCCTGGAGGTCCCAGCTCAGTAGCCAACCTGTGGGGTAACTGTCCCCTTTGCTTGGGAGGGTGCTGACAGGAGCAAAAGGGGAAAGAGGCCAACAGTATCTCTAGCCGTTGGAACAGAAAAATAAAACAAAACAAGAAAGATTTACCACAATATCCCCTTTTTGTTCCTCTTTAAGAAACCAGCCAGGCAGAACTGGCTGGGAGGGAGGGTGTCACCAGTTTCTTCTCATCACCACTAGTTTCTGAAATGCTCTCCATCTCCAGTTGCTTCTCTCTGGTTCTGTTCTTCTCAGGGAAGTAAATCTGTCCTCCTGGTGAGTCCGCCCTCCAGTAAGGAGCAGAGCCGATGCCAAGCTTCAGACTTGAGCAGGAAAGCCCTGTTGAATCTTGTCCTTGTAAAACTCAGAGCCCAGGAGGCTCTGGGACAAATTGCAAATGAGGCAAAGTTTGCCTTTGGCTTCTCATCCCCCTGGCTGTCCCCTGACCAGCCTGTTCTCAACCAAAGCTTTTATGATACCGACTCACTTATCACTGCATCTGAGGGATCATTCATTCTGAAGAGTTAAGGATTTCAGGTGTTACCTCTCTCAGGAGTGCTTATATTTTAAAAGAGACCTTGAGATAGTAATGCTTAAATCAAAGGACTACATCTCTGACATCTGGGGAGCTGTGTTTGGTGGGGAGGGGAAGGCCTTTAGGCTTTTTGCACCATTCCTAGTAGTTCTGCTTCTCTGATTAAACACTGACTGATACAGGCATTAAGAAGAAAACCAGAGACTTCCCCGGCGGTGCAGTTGTTAAGAATCCATCTGTCAATGCATGGGACATGGGTTCGAGCCCTGGTCTGGGAAGATCTCACATGCCGTGGAGCAACTAAGCCCGTGCGCCACAACTACTGAGCCTGCACTCTAGAGTCCGTGAGCCACAACTACTGAGCCCATGTGCCACATCTATTGAAGCCTGCACGCCTAGAGCCCGTGCTCCGCAACAAGAGAAGCCACCGCAATGAGGAGCCCGTGCACCGCAACGAAGAGTAGCCCCCACTCACTGCAACTAGAGAAAGCCTGCATGCGGCAACAAAGACCCAACACAGCCAAAAAAAAAATAAATCAATCAATAAATAAAATAAATTTATAAAAAAAAGAAGTTTATTATAAAGATTTGACATTTTGCAATTGTGGGAGCTGGTTAAACAGCTTGTATGTGACTGTTGTGTATGCTTCTGGTGCTGGGCCTGAAGTCAGGGGGGCAGGTGGTCAGGAAGAGTAGCTAGACATGAAGTATGGGAGAACAAAGTCAAACTGGAACTTGCAAAAAAAAATGTGGTGCCCACAGGGTGAATTGGAAGCTGTGTTAGTCTCTTACTGGGTCCTTTGTCATGGAGCTAAACATACATTTGGCCCAGGAGTT
Organism: Tursiops truncatus; assembly: GCF_011762595.2. Lineage (NCBI taxonomy): Eukaryota > Metazoa > Chordata > Mammalia > Artiodactyla > Delphinidae > Tursiops > Tursiops truncatus. The sequence continues at coordinate 58,380,277 of NC_047049.1, read as the reverse complement.
GAAAAGTCTGAAGGATGAGATTTGGTGGGAACCAAAGGAGTTGTGGGCCTAACTGCTAATCCCAGGGCCAACAAGGTGAGCCAGCAGAACTGAGACAATGTGTGTGAGTTACAACAGTGCCTGATTCTACACCTGAGCATAAACATGGGTGTTTTGCTTCTTCTCTCCAGACATTGTGCAAATGTTCTTGTGGGCAACCCTAGCCCAGAACCAGACAAGGAAAGCAATTCTGAAAAACATAGTTCGAACATTTAGCTAAGTTGACATAGTACAAATCTACCATGATTCCTTTCTATATTTGCCAAACCTTCTTCAATTAGCTGTATTACTTTAATAACCAAGAAATAAAACTTTAAAGAGTCCCTAAAATATTCAAATGTCTAATAAATATATGAAAAGGTACTCAATTCACTAACAAGCAGGAAAATGCAAATGAAAAGCACGATAGGATATCCTTACACACCCACCAAAATGGCCAAAATGAAAATGACAGACAACACTAAGTGTTAGTGAGAATATGAGCAACTGGAACTCTCATTCATTTCTCATGGGAGTGTAAATTGGTACAACTACTTTGGAAAACTGCTTGGCAATATCTGCCGTAGTTGAACATATGTGTACCCTATGGTTAGCAATCACATTTCTAGAAATACATATGTTCAACAAAAGACACGTATAAGAATATTCACAGCGGCACTATTTGTAATAGCTAAAAATGAGGAGCAATTCAAATGTCCACCAACAATAGAATAGATAAATAATCCACGGTGAATTCACATAATCCACTATCCAACAATGAGATAACTACATACAACAATAAGGGTGAATATCACAAATATAACATTAGGTGGAAGAAATCAAACACAAAAGAATACATAGTTATAATTCCATTTATGTCAAGTTCAAAAACAGGAAAAATTAATCTATGCATTTAATCTATGAATAGGGATTTCCTTTCAGTGATTAGTAGCTACAATGGGGTCAAAAGAGGGCTTCTGAGGTGCTAGTGATGTTCTGTTTCTTCATTTAGGTTTTGGATACATAGCAATGTTTGGCTTTTGAAAATTTATAGAGCTGTATATTTATGATGTGTGCACATTTCTGTATATATGTTATACTTCCACAAAAAGTTTAAAAAATTAGTAATCCCTGGTTTAGGGAACTAAGGATAACTACTCTTATTATATCACAAGTTGAGAGGATCAAATTCCACAATGTATATTACACTGCTTGGGGAAAAAAAGAACCTGACGAATATGCAGACACAGGAATAAGGAGAGAAAATAGAATATTTAATTTGGGTTGGTACCTTTAAAAAAATTGTGGTAAAATTTCTGCAACATAAAATTCACCACTTTATAATTTTTTAAAGGGAATGTGTGTGGTTGTGTGTGTAGCAGGGGAGGTACTGGTTAGCGGGAGGTGGGAAGGAAAGATAGGTTTCCTGAGTTCTTATTGTGACAAGCATTTGCTCTGCTTGCTAAGCTAAGGTCTTGTGACCAAACAGGGAAATGTCACTGCCCCCTGAAGTCAGTCCTTTTGTTGGCTACGGGTGACTCTCCAACCCCCTGAAGCCAGGCTGGACCAGATGACAGGAGTGACTGTAAGTTCTAGAAATGCTACTGAATCCAGGTCCCACTCTGTTCCCTCTAGTCCCACAACACACATTCAGCCTCAGCTGTGACTACCTCTGTCCCCAAAGCTTCCTTCTTCATTAAGCAGTCATGAGAAAGATTGGGATTACAAGTTCAGCAAGGGCTTTAAGTGGCAGTCCCAGGACAGCAGTGGTAGCATTCATTTTGCTGTCCACAGTGATGACATGTCTGCACTTCTAGGCTCACTGGGGCAGCTGGTTTTTTATTTGGCTCCAACACTGGCACCAGCACCATTTGGAGAGGAAAGGCACTCACAGCTCCTAAATACCTACACTGGAGCAGAGGCCAAGGATCCCAGAAAAATCTGTCCCTTACAGTACCCCTGGAGAGAATTAATTGAGTGCTTACTGTGTGCTTGGCATGACACTCCCAGGAAGACATCTGAGCCTCTCGGACACCAGCAGAGGGCCTGGGACTCAGCCAACGTTCCCTGACCTAGAGCTTTTTAAGGGGAAGAGAAATCTGGATCAATTACTGTGGGTCACTCATTATCCCTCTTCCTAGAAGCCTAACCAACCCCAGACTTTATTCTACTAAAATCAGGTTAAAATGAACACCACACACATGTATGTAAAGAGAAGTCTGGAAGGACAATAGCAGAGGTTACCTTTGAGTCCTGGTGTGGAGTTGATACCTCTCTCTTCTTTGTACTTTTTAAGGTAGCGTATGTAATACTTAAGCACACGGCCTTCAGAGAGCAAACACTTGTGTTCAAATCTCAGCCTTGCTGTGTACTAGCTGCGTGACTTTGGGCAATTTACTTCACCTGTATGAACTTTAATCTTCTTATCTGTAAAAGGGAATGAAAATAAACCTGCTTCATAGGGATATTATGAAGTGTGAATGAAATGATGCACATTAAGTGCTTTAATACTGTGTCTTATGCAGAGAAAACACTCCATAAATGGGAACTGTTATTGTTATATTTCTATACTGTTCGATTTTTTTTCAACAAACACATATTTTTAAAATAAAAACAGTAAAGTTTTTTTTTGTTTTTTGTTTTTGTTTTTAAAGAAAAGAAGAATAAGGATAGCTGTTAGGGGAAGAGAGTTTGTAAGATTGTAAGAGGGCACGTGGAGACTTAGTGGTGTCTGGGCAGATTCAGTGGTGTCTGGGCAGACGGAGGGCAGGCTCAGACATGGAGATGGGGGCGTGGTTGAAGGGGACTGTGAGCCTCTTTTTTCTGGCTTCCAGCTGAGGAGCCATCTCTTCCTGCTCTGGGATACTGCCCCCTGCACTCTCAGCTCAGACATAAGAGCAATTGCCCCAATTAGTTCTACCCTGGCAACATCTCTGATTCTCAGAGAATCCTGGGGCACACCGGCCACCAGAGGGTTTCTTTTCATGATCTGGGTCCAGGGTGACCTGGCCAGCTCAGCACAAGGCTGGTATGATTTCATCTCCTGTTCTGACAGGCTGTGTCTGTAAGCACTGCCCTAAAAGGTTAGCCTCTTGAAGATGCTCCTCGTTTGTTCCTGAAGCTCAGGATTCATTTTAATTTTAATAAGAAATTCACTGCCATGACATCATCAAGATAACTCTATACAAGGGACATTCCTTAGGGGTGGCAGCCTCTCTCCCCTTTCCTAAGGTTTTCTGTTTCTGTTAAGTGGATGCTGGCTCTGGCCTTCCATGTCTGGTCTGGAGCTCAGCACACACCGTGGGTTTGCCTTTTGTCACACTGAGCATGCCTCTTGCAACTGTGGCTGGGGCACACATTCTCCCATATTTGGGAGTAAGCTGGAGACTTGGCGGCATGTGGGTTTCTGTTTAAAATTCCAAAGCCAGCGGGGCGTATATTATCCATTTCCTCAAATCCAACATGCTGTAAAGCATGAGTCAGAGTTGGATAAGCTTCTTCCCAGGGGAAGTTGTGTCAGTTGGTTATTGAATGTAATTAAACAAGGATAATGTTCACTGGCATTAGTTGCAGATTAATGCACAGAAAAACAAAATCTCCAACTTGAGTTTACAATATTCCTGCCAAGATAAGACAACTTCCCCAAGTGTCACTGATCAGAGAAAGCAATCCAACCTTCATGTAATTTGAGGGGCACAGGATGACCCCACATCAACACTCTCCTTCCACATAAATAAATAATGCAGATAATAGGACCTCTGAGGTGTATATTCTGATTATTTTAAAGGTATTTTTGTGAGCGGGGCTACCTGTCAGTAAATATCAAGGGAGGTTATTTTATCTGATTTGATCCATCATCACCAAGGGCCAGGTGGTTGAAAGCAGACTCTGGGGGAATGGAACATGGGACAGATAAGACTTGATAAGCACTGGGGATAATATCCAGTTTATTATACTTTGCTTACCAATGGGCCCTTTAGGAGGTTCCTCCAGGAAGCCAGAAAGCAGCACTAAGGCCCTGAGCTCCAGAAGGGCTGAGAGGGTAGGGGTACCAAGAGGGAAGTTAGGAAACGAGGGGTGGGTCTAGAGAACATCAGAAACCCATGGTTTTTATAGCATATTTTAGCCTAGACAAGCCCTCTCCTCAATCATGGAAACCATAAATAGAAAGTCAATTCTGGAAAGGCTGTTGGAAGTCATTTAGTCCAACCCCTCTTCAGAAAAGAGCAAACTGAGGTCTACTCAGAGAAGTTAATTAAGCTGCCCAAGTTCACCCAGCAAGTTAGTGGCAGAGTTGAGACTTAAGTCTCCTCTTTTCATTTTTCTACCAAACTGCTCCCGGGCAGTTTCTTGGGATGACAGGAGCCAACACTCAGGCTGACCTCACTGGCCCATATCTGCATATATCTACCCTGCCTTTTCAAATATAACCTCTATTCAGGGTGTGAGAAGCAATGCTAAACCATATCCGAAAAGGTATAGTCTTCTGCCGGCATAAATCAACAATTTCAAAAGGTATTTTTTCTTAACTCCAGTAAAAAGTGTGCTCAATTTCATATAACTGAGATTTAAAGCTTATTGCTAACTAGAAAAGCATCTGGAGTTAAAGAAAAAGGGATGTGTGACTGTTCTTTTACTCTCTGATGAAGCAATCTCATTCCCTGCCCCCCACCTTCCACCTGAGAAAGCATTCAGAAATATACTTGATCTTTTTGGCATATCTCTGTGTTTTAGTGTTTTGAGTGCCCCTTCTGATTCAGGTCAAAGCATTTTGTTTTTCTTAAATGTGAGATTGTATTCTTTCTGCCCAAAGAGGATGGAAAAGACTTTTCCAAATAAGGAAGTTTTGCTGGAGTGTGTGTGGCCCAGGCAGCAGTAGTTGCTGGAGTCTTAACTTAGTCATATACGGTAGCTCCACTAAGCGGGAAGCATTTAGGGACTCATTAGCACTACTGCACAGCAGAACCATTGGGGGTCGGGGGTGCTGCCAGCAAGTGGTTGTGGTAACCAGGGGCACGAGAAAAGTTTGTAGAGAAGGCAAAGTTTGGTTTTGCACAGCACAGCCCTGCTCTCCCCACTCCCTCCTTCCCAGCCCCAGAGTCCCACTAGTGTCTGCTCTCTACTCAGAACAGAAGGAGGATGCTCCGATTCTTTGGAATCAAATAGATTCGAATTAAAATCCTACCTCCTTACATAGAACCTTTGTGACCTTCAGTAAATTACTTAACTTTTTGAAACTTTTTCCTTTCTTTTAAACTAAAAATAATAGTGCTTATCTTATGGAGTTGTTATGAGGAGTAATCTAATAAATGTAATGTGTATAGCACGTTCTAAATTCCCCTTTTTAGGTTCTAAAATTACAGTTGACCCTTCAACAACTCAGAGGTTAGGAGCATTGACCCTCAGCACAGTAAAAAATCTGGGTATAGGGACTTCCCTGGTGGCGCAGTGGTTGAGACTCCGCCTGCCGATGCAGGGGACACGGGTTCGTGCCCCGGTCCAGGAAGATCCCACATGCCGCAGAGCGGCTGGGCCCGTGAGCCATGGCCGCTGAGTCTGCACATCCGGAGCCTGTGCTCCGCAACGAGAGAGGCCACAACAGTGAGAGGCCCACGTACCGCAAAAAAAAAAAAAAAAAAAAAAATCTTGGTATAGTCAGCCCTCTGTATATGTAGTTCGTATCCACACTTTCCCATCCATGTATTCAACAAATCACGGATGTTATAGTACTGCAGTTTTTACCACTGAAAAAATATTTGTGGATAAGTGCACCCGTGAAGTTCAAACCTTGTTGTTCAAGAATCAACTGTCCTTTTCCTTCCTTTCTTTAGTACCTCCTCTACTATCAGAACACCTTAGTTTGAGTCAGCTGTATTTAACCAGGGGTTAGGAGGAAAATGTGATTATTAAAGTAATTTGTGCTAAGGTGTGAGTGACTACAATAAAAATTTATTAGCCCATGGGACTTCCCTGGCAGTCCAGTGGTCAGGGCTCTGTGCTTCCACTGCAAGGGGCACGGGTTTGATCCCTGGTCAGGGAACCAAGATCCCACTTGTCACGCAAGCGGCCAAAAAAAAAGAATGTATGTAAATACTGAATTTCACTAAAACCATATATTAAAAAAAAAAATGAAAAAAATTTATTAGCCCATATGAACGTCTGACTTCCGTAACCAGGAATGTTGTTATATTGTAAATGAGACAAAGAATTTCCTTGCGATACTGGGGACATTTTATTTTGTAATGCCCCTTAATTTATACCACGATGCCTTGTCCACCTGCCCTTAAAGCCTACTCAGCTTCTTAGGGTGAGAAGAAGCAAGTGCTCCATAAGAGTCTATAGTATTCTGGAAACTTGATAAATAGGTTCATTCTTTTTCTTTCTAAACAGAGGAATGCTAATCATTTTATTTTTTTAACTTTAAAAAAGGTGAAAATCTTTGACAGAAGTTTCTTACCTGAACAGCAAAGGCCTGTTTCCAAGTCCATACCCAAATGGAACAATTAACCCCAGACCAAGTAGACCTTAAGATAGCCTTGATGTAAAATGGTACAGCCACTTTGGAAAACAGTTTGGCAGTTTCTCAAAAGGTTAAACACAGAGTTACCATATGACCCAGTAATTCCACTACTAGGTATATACCCAAGAGAAATGAAAACATATGTTTGGGACTTCCCTGGCGGTCCAGTGGTTAAGACTTTGCATTCCAATGCAGGGGGTGCGGGTTTGATCCCTGGTCAGGGAGCTGAGATCCCACATGCCTCAGGGCCACAAAAACACAAAACATAAAACAGAAACACTATTGTAACGAGTTCAATAAAAAGACTTTAAAAAATGGCCCACATCATTTGTATGGAAACACAAAAGACCTCGAATAGTCAAAGCAATCTTGAGAAAGAAAACAGAGCTGGAGGAATCAGGCTCCCAGACTTCAGACTATACTACAAAGCTACAGTAACCAAGACAGTATGGTACTGGCACAAACACAGAAATATAGATCAGTGGTTCAGGATAGAAAGCCCAGAGATAATCCCATGCACATATGGTCACCTAATTTATGACAAAGGAGGCAAAAACATTCAATGGAGAAAAGACAGCCTCTTCAATAAGTGGTGCTGGGAAAACTGGACAGCTACATGTAAAAGAATGAAATTAGAACACTTCCTAACACCATACACAAAAATAAACTCAAAATGGATTAAAGACCTAAGTGTAAGGGCAGACACTATAAAACTCTTACAGGAAAACATAGGCAGAAAACTCTATGACATAAATCACAGCAAGATCCTTTTTGACCCACCTCCTAGAGAAATATTAAAGAAATGGAGAAATGAAAACAAAAATAAACAAATGGGACCTAATGAAACTTAAAGCCTTTTGCACAGCAAAGAAAACCATAAAAGAGATGAAAAGACAACACTCAGAATGGGAGAAAATACTTGTAAATGAAGCAACAGACAAAGGATTAATCTCCAAAATTTACAAGCAGCTCATGCAGCTCAATATCAAAAAAACAAACCACCCAATCCATAAATGGGCAGAAGACCTAAATAGACATTTCTCCAAAGAAGATATACAGATTGCCAACAAACACATGAAAGGATGCTCAACATCACTAATAATTAGAGAAATGCAAATCAAAACTACAATGAGGTATCACCTCACACCGGTCACAATGGCCATCATCAAAAAATCTACAAACAATAAATGCTGGAGAGGGTGTGGAGAAATGTTGGTGGGAATGTAAATTGATACAGCCACTATGGAAAACAGTATGGAGGGTCCTTAAAAACTACAAATAGAACTACCATATGACACAGCAATCCCACTACTGGGCATATACCCTGAGAAAACCATAATTCAAAAAGAGTCATGTACCACAATGTTCATTGCAGCTCTATTTACAAGAGCCAGGACATGGAAGCAACCTAAGTGTCCATTGAACGATGAATGGATAAAGAAGATATGGCACATATATACAATGGAATATTACTCAGCCATAAAAAGAAACAAAATTGAGTTATTTGTAGTGAGGTGGATGGACCAAGAGTCTGTCATACAGAGCGAAGTAAGTCAGAAAGAGAAAAACAAATACCGTATGCTAATACATATATACGGAACCTAAAAAAAAAAAAAGATTATGAAGAACTTAGGGGCAGGACAGGAATAAAGACGCAGATGTAGAGAATGGACTTGAGGACATGGGGAGGGGGAAGGATAAGCTGGGACGAAGTAAGAGAGTGGCATGGACTTATATATACTACCAAGTGTAAAATAGATAGCTAGTGGGAAGCCGTTGCATAGCACAGGGAGATCAACTCAGTGCTTTGTGACCCCCTAGAGGGGTGGGATAGGGAGGGTGGGAGGAAGACGCAAGAGGGAGGAGATATGGGGATATATGTAAATGTATAGCTGATTCACTATGTTATAAAGCAGAAACTAACACACCATTGTAACACAATTATACTCCAATAAAGATGTTGAGAAAAAAATGGTCCACATCAAAAAAAAATCTTAGAAATAAAAAAAGAAAACATGTTCACACAAAAACTTTCACATGAATGTTCACAGCAGCATTATTCACAGTAGCTAAGTAGAAACAACCCAAATGTCCATCAACTGATGAATGGATAAACAAAATGTGGTATACCTATACAATGGAATATTATTCAGCCTTAAAAGGAAATGAAGTACTGATATATGGTACAACATAATGGATGGGCCTCTAAAGCATTATGCTAAGTGGAAGAAGTCTGACGCAAAAGGCCACATATTATATGATGCCATTTATATGAAATTTACAGAATAGATAAGTTCATAGAGACAGAAAATAGATTAGCAGTTGCCTAGAGCTGGGACGAAAAGGGGAGTATTGTTAATTGGTATGGGGTTTCTACTTGGGGTGATGAAAATGTTCTAAAATTGATTGTGGTGATGGCTGTACAACTCTGTGAATATAGTAAAAACCACTGACTGTACACTTTAAGTGGGTGAATTGCATAGTATATAAACTATATCTCAGTAAAGCTGTAATACACACACGCATAAAGATAGCCTTGAGAACAGTACTTGTTACCTTGTAGGTACTTACAGGTTGGTTGGTTAAAAGGCTACAGGTCTCCTAAGGTCTTGAAAATGGTCCTGGTGTCTTGTTTGGAGATCCTAGTGAGTGGTAACTTATGAGTCCAAGCATGAGTGGTGGGAGGAACCAGGGTGTGGACCTCATAAGCTCTTCATTCTGTACTCCTGTTCTTCTGACCAGAAACATGAATAAAACAGTAGAAAATCGGCCAGAAAATGGCTTCTAGAATACATTTTAATAGTTATTTCTAGTATTGCTGCTGTTTTTTCTTAAAAATCTAATTTCTCTTTAAGCCCTATAAATGGAACAAGCCTTATTAGATGGATATTATTATTTAAGATTGGAGTCACTAGAGAAATCATATGATTACTAGCTCCACAGGCAATGAATTGAAATGGGATGCTCAAATCAGCTATAGGGAGTTGAGACAGGATCTTTGGCAAGATGCTAGATTATTAAAAGAGTTCTTTTGCACTAAAACGAAAAAGCCTTAGGGGTCAGTAAAAGTAGTTAGAACTGCTTTGCTTCAAAGATCCAAGTGATTGATGGAATAATAAAGGCAATTCTTTGCAGACTAGGAAATTTAATATTATTAGTATTTGTTTCAGGATCAGTTTTGGTAAAAATGGCACCACAGCTTCATGAATTTTTATTATTTTGCCCAGGAAATTCTCCCTCTTTGATTTGTAAAATGGAAAAGAATAACTAAAGCACAGTTCAGACCTTAAGCCATTAGTCTCCATATCCTTAGTGAATCTAAAATGCAGACACAAAGGAAGCTGGATCAAATCTCTATTTTCCAGCTTGAAACATGATTTGGTAATATGAGTGTATTTAAATTAGTAAACAAGCAATATTAAGGTTGACTTCACACATTTTAAAATTGCTTTTAAATTTTCAAATGCAATGCATGGTCATAATAAAAATGTAAAACTGCGGCAGTATATAAGTAATTAATAAAAATTACTAACAATGAATATATATTTACATTGTGCCCAGCACTAGGTTTAGAGGTACCTACTTTAATCCTCACAGTGCTCTTATGAGGTAGTTATTATTATTATATTTTCCTCCATTTTGCGACAAAGAAACTGAAGCTCAGAGAGGTTAAGTAACTTGCCTAAGGTCACACATCTTGCAAGTGGTAGAATCAGGATCTTAAACCAGGCAATTATACTTCAATAGCTAAGCTAAGTTCCTTTATACTTTGAGTGAAGTTCTTATCAACTTCTCCAATCCTCTTCCTCCAAATTATTATTTGCAGTTCACTGTATATTAGAAAGATGAAGTTTAATAACTGGAAAATAACCATTAGCTTTCTCATAAAAAAATCAATGGATCCAGGCATATTATACAATATATAAAACGAATTAAACATATAAATGTAATTAAATACAATTAATTATATATAATTAATCGTATAAAATTAATTAAATATATAAAAATAATGTATTATAAAATACATCAAAATATTCACAGGCCCAGGACTTCCCTGGTGCCGCAGTGGTTAAGAATCCACCTGCCAATGCAGGGGACACGGGTTCGAGCCCTGGTCCGGGAAGATCCCACATGCCGTGGAGCAACTAAGCCCGTGTGCCACAACTACTGAAGCCCACGCACCTAGAGCCCATGCTCTGCAACAAGAGTAGCCACCGCAATGAGAAGCCCACTCACTACAATGAAGAGTAGCTGCTGCTTGTGGCAACTAGAGAAAGCCGGCGCCCAGCAACGAAGACCCAATGCAGCCAAAAATAAATAAATAAATTTATTTAAAAAAAATTCATAGGCCCAGATACCAACACCCCAAAATGAAAACCCACATTCACACAAAAATGTGTACATAAATGTTCATAGTGGCATTATTCATAATAGCCCCAAAGTGGAAACAATTCAAATGCCCATGAACTGCTGATTGATATACAAAATGTGGTGTACCCACATAGTGGAATATTATTCATCAATAAAAAGAATGAAGTACTGATACATGCTACAACAGGGATAAAACTTGAAAACATTATGCTAATTGAAAGAAACGAGTCATAAAGGACCACATATTGTATGATTCCATTTATATAAATTGTCCAGAACGGGTAAATCAATAGAGACAGAAAGTAGATTAGTGGTACCTACTAACCTGGGAGTGGGTAAATGTTTTTTTACTAAAAACAGGTAGCAGGTTTCTTTTGGGGGCGATGAAAATATTCTAAAACTGCTTGTGGTGATGGTTACATAACTCTGTAAACATAATAAAAACCACTGAACTGTATATTTTAAATGTATGAATTTTATAGTATTTAAATTATATTTCGATAAAGCTGCTAAAACTTCATTCATGATAGTGAATGTAATAATCAAAATCCATTTGGTTATTTCAACCTGTCCTTGAAACCTAAAGAATAAATAAAAATGTAATCAAGGATACCTTCATTGGGGCTTCCCTGGTGGCGCAGTGTTTGAGAGTCCGCCTGCCGATGCAGGGGATGTGGGTTCGTGCCCCGGTCTGGGAAGATCCCACATGCCGCGGAGCGGCTGGGCCCGTGAGCCATGGCCGCTAAGCCTGCGCGTCCGGAGCCTGTGCTCCACAGCGAGAGAGGCCACAACGGTGAGAGGCCCGCGTACCGCAAAAAAAAAAAAAAAGAATACCTTCATAAGGACTTCCCTGGTGGTCCAGTGGTTAAGACGTCACCTTCCAATGTGGGTGGTGCGGGTTTGATCCCCGGTCAGGGCATTAAGATCCCACATGACTTGGGGCCAAAAAACCAAAACATAAAACAGAAGCAGTACTGTAACAAATTCAATAAAGACTTTAAAAATGGTCCACATCAAAAAAAATCTTAAAAAAAAAATAGAATACCGTCATAAATCAAGGTAGCTTGCTGTTCAGATATGACAAGGTTATAATGAGAAGACAAAGCAAAATTTTAAAAACCACAAGAAACAACCACAACTTACATACTAGTCACATAGAAGGAAGAAGAGGTAGCTTGTACAAAAATCTAGAGCATGTCTCAGCTTTATATTGCTTTAGTTCACATTTGACTTTTAAAAGACTACATACTTATTTAACATGATTTTGAAATATAACACATTTTTGGCAAGGAGACTGGTAAATTAGCTGTGATGCTGTGGCAGCTAAGCCCCAAAGATGGCCCCTGATACACCTCCTGCTATTCATGCTTTTGTGTAGTCCCCTCCCACATAGAATCTGGATTGACCCTGTAACTCATTTTTTTTAAACTACTAATAATTTAAATTTGATTTAAAATGTCATACAAAAATTTAAAGCTAGGTGATGGGTACATGAAAGCACATGTACTTTTAATATGTTTGACTATTTCCCCAATTTTTTTGTTTTGTTTTAACCAATAGAGCACAGTTAAAGTGATGACTAGTTCTAGACCTAAGCCTTAAGAATACGTGGCAATTTCTGCTTTTGCACTTTTGAAAAGAGTCTTGAAATGCCATGTAAGAAGTCTGGCTACCCTCTGGAGAGATCACGTGGAGAAGTGACTTAGAAAAGCCATGTATAAAGGGAGAGACCCTGAGACTGAACGGAGAAAGAGGCCCAACCATCCCAGCAGCCCATCTGAGTCCAGCCTTCCAACCGTCCTCACCAAGGCTCCAGACATGTGAATGTGCTGTCTTGGATGTTCCAGCCTCATGCATCCCCCAAATAACTGCAGCCCCATCTGACATCTCATGGAGCAGAACTGCCCAGCTGAGGCCAATCAATCCACAGAATCATGACAGGTTAATATACTGAAGCCACTGAATTTTGGAGTGGTTTATTATGCAGCCATAAATAACTGAAGTGAAAATTTTTGTTTTGCTTTCCCTAAACCTCCACAGGTGTTTGTGGGCTTTGCTGTTGTTAGAGCTATTTGGGGAATAAGCTGCCATAGTTTTTCATTTTAAAAACTTTTTATTTGGAAATAATTTCAAATTTACCAAAACAACAAAAAAAGTTCCACAATAGTACACAGATCTTCCAAATATTCACCCTGGTTCCCTACTTATTATTTCTGAATAATTTGGGAATAAGTTGTAGACACGATGTGCCATTACCCTTTAACATCTCAATTTGTGTACCTTGAGTGTAAGGATACAGTACAACAATCAAAATCAGGAAATTAACATCAATCCAATAATATCATCTAATCTACAGACCCAATTTAAATATCACCTAATGTCTCAACAGTGTCCCTTACAGGTCCAGGATCCAATCTAGGGTCTCATGTTGCCTTTAGTTGTCATGTTTCTTTAGTCTTCTTCAATCTGGAATAGCTTCTCAGTTATCTTTCATGATCTTAATAGCTTTGAAGAACCCAAGCTAATTGTTTTGAGAATGTTCCTCAATTATGGGGGTTTGCCTGATGTTTATAATTTATTTTTTTTGGCAGGAATGTCACAAAAGTGAGGCTGTGTTAGTCTCTGGGCATCGTATGAGGAGGCACGTGATGTCATTGTTCCATTACTGGGCATGTTAACTGTCATCACTTAGTTAAGATAGTATCTGCCAGGTTTTCCACTATAAAGTAATGAATAATTATTTTGTGGCAAAAATCTTTGAGATCATGTGACTATCTTGTTTCTCATCAAAATTTCCCCAGTTTTAGCATCCATTAATGATTCTAACCTGAATAAATTATTACTCAGATGATCACCAAATGGGGATTTTCTAATCCTATCATTCCTTCTAGATTTATTAGATAGGATAGGGTTTTCCTTTCTCCCTAATTAAGTAATTAATTAATATCATGATTAATTACTTAATTACATAGGAACTCATGATTTCTCTTTTACTCACAGGGCTACAATCTGTTATCTTTTTTTTTTTTTGATACTTAAATTGTCCCAGACTTGGCCAGTGAGAGCCCCTTCAAGCTGGTTACTTATAAACATGTCCCCATCATTCTTCAAGCACTTCTTTACTTTCCGGTGTCATAAAATGTTACTAACACACCTTGTGCTTTCCCTGCTCCAGTCCTGGAGTCAGCCATTTAATTAAGAGTCCTGGTTCTTTTTAGTGGATAATGGTACCTAGAAACCAAGATCTAAATATGCTCATTGTTATTGGAATGCCATTGCTTCTAGACCCTCTCAGTAAACAAACAAAACACACACACACACACACACACACACACACACAAAACTATATTTGTCTGCCTATCTGTCTAATCAGACCACGATACTGGCATCTCCAATTCCTATGCAACACTCCAAGGTATATTCTACACTTCTCAGTTTCCATAGTTGTAATTCTTTTCACAGTGAGAAATCTGTATTCATTTATTTGCTTAACCCCAGACCTGCCAACCTCCTTACTGGGTACCAGTGGAAAGGTTGGCCCCAATGAAGGGGAAGAGGAAGAAAAAAGGCTTTTTTTCCTCAATGTGTCAGAAACTTAAGCAATATATAGCAAACATTTATATATATTCAACTATTTTGACCATGCAGTTCAGAGACCATTCATTTTCTTAAATAACAAAAAGGACAATTAAGTTTGCTTAAATCTCCATATATTATCATTAAGAAAGATTTTAGCAAATAAGATTTTGTTTCCTTTGTTTCTGTTTTCTTCTTTTTTTTGGCTGCACCGCACGGCTTGTGGGATTTAGTTCCCCAACCAGGGATGGAACCCCGGCCCTCGGCAGTGAGAGGGTGGAGTCCTAACCACTGGACTGACACGGAATTCCCCAAACAAGATTTTTTTTCCTTTTTAAAAAAAATTTATTTATTTTTATTTATTTATTATTTTTGGCTGTGTTGGCTCTTTGTTGCTGCGTGCAGGCTTTCTCTAGTTGCAGTGAGCGGGGCTACTCTTCATTACGGTGCGCAGGCTTCTCTTGCTGCGCAGCACAGGCTCTAGAGTGCTCGGGCTTCAGTAGATGTGGCGAGTGGGCTCAGTAGTTGTGGCTCGTGGGCTCTAGAGCGCAGGCTCAGTAGTTGTGGCGCATGGGCTTAGTTGCTCTGCGGCATGGGGGATCTTCCCTGAGCAGGGCTTGAACCCGTGTCCCCTGCATTGGCAGGCAGATTCTTAACCACTGCGCCACCAGGAAAGCCCATGCCTTTCTTTCTTTTTTTTTTTTTTTATACAGCAGGTTCTTATTAGTCATCCATTTTATACACATCAGTATATACATGTCAATCCCAATAGCCCAATTCATCACACACATCTCATGCCCCCTGCTGCTTTCCCCCCTTGGTGTCCATACATTTGTTTTCTATATCTGTGTCTCAATTTCTGCCCTGCAAACCAGTTCATTTGTACCATTTTTCTAGGTTCCACGTATGTGTGTTAATATACGATATTTGTTCTTCTCTTTCTGACTTACTTCACTCTGTATGACAGTCTCTAGATCCATCCACATCTCTACAAATGACCCAATTTCATTCCTTTTTATGGCTGAGTAATATTCCATTGTATATATGTACCACATCTTCTTTATCCATTCATCTGTCGATGGGCATTTAGGTTGCTTCCATGACCTGGCTATTGTAAATAGTGCTGCAATGAACATTGGGGTGCATGTGTCTTTTTGAATTATGCTTTTCTCCGGGTATATGCCCAGTAGTGGGATTGCTGGATCATATGGTAATTCTATTTTTAGTTTTTTAAGGAACCTCCATACTGTTCTCCATAGTGGCTGTATCAATTTACATTCCCACCAACAGTGCAAGAGGGTTCCCTTTTCTCCACACCGTCTCCAGCATTTGTTGTTTGTAGATTTTCTGATGATGCCCATTCTAACTGGTGTGAGGTGATACCTCATTGTAGTTTTGATTTGCATTTCTCTAATAACTAGTGATGTTGAGCAGCTTTTCATGTGCTTCTTGGCCATCTGTATGTCTTCTTTGGAGAAATGTCTATTTAGGTCTTCTGCCCATTTTTGGACTGGGTTGTCTGTTTTTTTAATATTGAGCTGCATGAGCTGTTTATACATTTTGGAGATTAATCCTTTGTCGGTTGATGCGTTTGTAAATATTTTCTCCCATTTTGAGGGTTGTCTTTTTGTCTTGTTATCGTTTCCTTTGCTGTGCAAAAGCTTTGAAGTTTCATTAGGTCCCATCTGTTTATTTTTGTTTTTATTTCCATTACTCTAGGAGGTAGATCAAAAAAGATCTTGCCGTGATTTATGTCGAAGAGTGTTCTTCCTATGTTTTCCTCTAAGAGTTTTATAGTGTCCAGTCTTACATTTAGGTCTCTAATCCATTTTGAGTTTATTTTTATGTATGGTGTTAGGGAATGTTCTAATTTCATTCTTTCATTCTTTCATTCTCTGTCCAGTTTTCCCAGCACCACTTATTGAAGAGACTGTCTTTTCTCCATTGTATACCCTTGCCTCCTTTGTCATAGATTAGTTGACCATAGGTGCGTGGATTTATCTCTGGGCTTTCTGTCTTGTTCCATTGATCTATGTTTCTGTTTTTGTGCCAGTACCATATTGTCTTGATTACTGTAGCTTTATAGTATAGTCTGAAGTCAGGGAGTCTGATTCCTTCAGCTCCGTTTTTTTCTCTCAAGACTGCTTTGGCTATTCAGGGTCTTTTGTGTCTCCATACAAATTTTAAGATTTTTTGTTCTAGTTCTGTAAAAAAGGCCATTGGTAATTTGATAGGGATTGCACTGAATCTGTAGATTGCTTTGGGTAGTATAGTCATTTTCACAATGTTGATTCTTCCAATCCAAGAACGTGGTATATCTCTCTCCATCTGTTTGTATCACCTTTAATTTCTTTCATCAGTGTCTCATAGTTTTCTGCATACAGGTCTTTTGTCTCGCTAGGTAGGTTTATTCCTAGGTATTTTATTCTTTTTGTTGCAGTGGTAAATGGGAGTGTTTCCTTAATTTCTCTTTCAGATTCTTCATCATTAGTGTATAGGAATGCCAGAGATTTCTGTGCATTAATTTTGTATCCTGCTACTTTACCAAATTCATTGATTAGCTCTAGTAGTTTTCTAGTGGAATCTTTAGGATTCTCTATGTATATTGTCATGTCATCTGCAAACAGTGACAGTTTTACTTCTTCTTTTCCAATTTGTATTTTTTTATTTCTTTTTCTTCTATGATTGCTGTGGCTAGGACTTCCGAAACTATGTTGAATAATAGTGGCAAGAGTGGACATCCTTGTCTCGTTCCTGATCTTAACTGAACAGTGGCAAGAGTGGACATCCTTGTCTTGTTCCTGATCTTAACTGAAACTGAAATGCTTTCAGTTTTTCACCATTGAGAATGATGTTTGCTGTGGGTTTGTCATATATGGCCTTTATTATGTTGAGGTAGGTTCCCTCAATGCCTACTTTCTGGAGAGTTTTTATCATAAATGGGTGTTGAATTTTGTCAAAAGTTTTTCTGCATCTATTGAGATGATCATATGGTTTTTATTCTTCAATTTGTTAATATGGTGTATCGCATTGATTGATTTGTGTATATTGAAGAATCCTTGCATCCCTGGGATAAATCCCACTTGGTCATGGTGTATGATCCTTTTAATGTGTGTTGGATTCTGTTTGCTAGTATTTTGTTGAGGATTTTTGCATCTATATTCATCAGTGATATTGGTCTGTAATTTTCTTTTTTTGTAGTATCTTTGGTTTTAGTATCAGGGTGATGATGGCCTCACAGAATGAGTTTGGGAGTGTTCCTTCCTCTGCAATTTCTTGGAAGAGGTTGAGAAGGATGGGTGTTAGCTCTTCTCTAAATGTTTGATAGAATTCACCTGTGAAGCCATCGGGTCCTGGACTTTTGTTTGTTGGAAGATTTTTAAACACAGTTTCAATTTTGTTGCTTGTGATTCGTCTGCTCATATTTTCTATTTCTTCCTGGTTCAGTCTTGGAAGGTTACACCTTTGTAAGAATTTGTCCATTTCTTCCAGGTTGTCCATTTTATTGGCATACAGTTGCTTGTAGTAGTCTCTTAGGATACTTTGTATTTCTGAGGTGTCTGTTGTAACTTCTCCTTTTTAATTCCTAACTTTATTGATTTGAGTCCTCTCTCTCTTTTTTGGATGAGTCTGGCTAATGGTTTATCAATTTTGTTTACCTTCTCAAAGAACCAGCTTTTAGTTTTATTGATCTTTGCTATTGTTCTCTTAGTTTCTATTTCATTTATTTCTGCTCTGATCTTTATGATTTCTTTCCTTCTGCTAACTTTGGGCTTTGTTTGTTCTTCTTTCTCTAGTTTCTTTAGGTGTAAGATTAAATTGTTTATTTGAGATTTTTCTTGTTTCTTGAGGTAGGCTTGTATAGCTATAAACTTTCCTCTTAGAACTGCTTTTGCTGCATCCCATAGGTTTTGGATTGTCGTGTTTTCATTGTCATTTGTCTCTAGGTTTTTTTTTATTTCCTCTTTGATTTCTTGAGTGATCTCTTGGTTATTTAGTAATGTACTGTTTAGCCTCCATGTGTTTGTGTTTTTTACATTTTTTTCCCTGTAATTGATTTCTAATCTCGTAGTGTTGTGGTCAGAAAAGATGCTTGATATGATTTCAATTTTCTGAAATTTACTGAGGCTTGATTTGTGACCCAAGATGTGATCTATCCTGGAGAATGTTCCGAGTGCACTTGAGAAGAAATTGTAATCTGCTGTTTTTGGATGGAATGTCCTATAAATATCAATTAAATCTATCTGGACTACTGTGTCATTTAAAGCTTGTGTTTCCTTATTTATTTTCATTTTGGATGATCTGTCCATTGGTGTAAGTGAGGTGTTAAAGTCCCCCACTCTTACTGTGTTACTGTCGATTTCCTCTTTTATAGCTGTTAGCAGTTGCCTTATGTATTGAGGTGCTCTTATGTTGGGTGCATATATATTTATAATTGTTATGTCTTCTTCTTGGATTGATCCTCTGATCATTATGTAGTGTCCTTCATTGTCTCTTGTAACATTCTTTATTTTAAAGTCTATTTTTTTTTTGTGTGTGTGGTAAACGGGCCTCTCACTGTTGTGGCCTCTCCCGTTGCGGAGCACAGGCTCCGGATGCACGCGCAGGCTCAATGGCCATGGCTTACGGGCCCAGCCGCTCCACGACATGTGGGATCTTCCTGGACCGGGGCACGAACCTGTGTCCCCTGCAACGGCAGGTGGACTCTCAACCACTGTGCCACCAGGGAAGCCCTTAAAGTCTATTTTATCTGATATGAGTATTGCTGCTCCAGCTTTCTTTTGATTTCCATTTGCATGGAATATCTTTTTCCATACCCTCACTTTCAGTTTTTATGTGTCCCTAGGTCTGAAGTGGGTCTCTTGTAGACAGCATATATATGGGTCTTGTTTTTGTATCCATTCAGCAAGCCTGTGTCTTTTGGTTGGAGCATTTAATCCATTCACATTTAGGGTAATTATCAATATATATGTCCCTATTACTATTTTCTTAATTGTTTTGGGTTTGTTTTTGTAGGTCCTTTTCTTCTCTTGTGTTTCCCACTTAGAGAAGTTCCTTTAGCATTTGTTGTAGAGCTGTTTTGGTGGTGCTGAATTCTCTTAGCTTTTGCTTGTCTGTAAAACTTTTGATTTCTCCATCGAATCTGAATGAGATCCTTGCCGGGTAGAGTAATCTTGGTTGTAGGTTCTTCCCTTTCATCACTTTACGTATATCACATCACTCCCTTCTGGTTTGTAGAGTTTCTGCTGAGAGATGACCTGTTAACCTTATGGGAGTTCCCTTGTATGTTGTCGTTTTTACCTTGCTGCTATTAATAATTTTTCTTTGTCTTTAATTTTTGCCAATTTGTTTACTGTGTGTCTCGGTGTGTTTCTCCTTGGGTTTATCCTGTATGGGACTCTCTGCGCTTCTTGGACTTGGGTGGCTATTTCCTTTCCCATGTTAGGGAAGTTTTCGACTATAATCTCTTGAAATTTTTTCTCTGGTCCTTTCTCTCTCTCTCCTCCTTCTGGGACCCCTATAATGTGAATGCTGTTGCATTTAATGTTGTCCCAGATGTCTCTTAGGTTGTCTTCATTTCTTTTCATTCTTTTTTCTTTATTGTGTTCCGCAGCAGTGAATTACACCATTCTGTCTTCCAGGTCACTTATCTGTTCTTCTGCCTCAGTTATTCTGCTATTGATTCCTTCTAGTGTAGTTTTCTTTTCAGTTATTGTATTTTTCATCTTTGTTTGTTTGTTCTTTAATTCTTGTAGGTCTTTGTTAAACATTTCTTGCATCTTCTCAATCTTTGCCTCCGTTCTTTTCCCAAGGTCCTGGATCATCTTCACTATCATTATTCTGAATACTTTTTCTGGAAGGTTGCCTACCTCCACTTCATTTAGTTGTTTTTCTGGGGTTTTATCTTGTTCCTTCATCTGGTACATAGCCCTCTGCCTTTTCATCTTGTCTATCTTTCTGTGAATCCACATAAGATTTTTAATAGCATCTCTGAAAATAGTGGAAAGACATGAGATTGTGAGCTAGAAGGAGCTGGGTTTAATTTCTTTCTCTAAGACTTAGTGGAGCAATCTTAGGTAAATTTCCTATTTCTCTGAAATGTAGTTTCCTCTTCTCTAAAATGGAGATGAATGAAAGACATAATTATTTTTAGGATTAAATGAGACCATATATGTGCAGTGATTATCTTGATAGAGACTGGATTTTGAAATTTGTAAAGTAGAATAAAAACAGTAACTTAAGATTTACAAGCAGTTCCTTCCTGATAAGAAGTGAAGACTTGGATACACATTGAGAATCCACTGCCCTCTTTTCTGGAAGAGTAGCCACTTTGTTTTTAAATTATGCAAATGTACACAAACTATCCACCAATTGTTCTTTGGAGAAAGACTGAATACAGTGACAGAACTCAAATATAGCGGTTTTCCATAAAGAAATTATGTGTTTGATAATGTAAATTGAGTGTATCTTTTAGCTACCTTGAAGGGGAACCTCTCTTTTCCTCCATGAATTTAGGCTGCCCTTTGCCTGTAAATTATTGCTCACTCTTGGAGAATAGTGTAATTTTTTCCAGTTGTTTTTTATGAGGGAAACCTGAGAACTGTAGGAGGGACTGCAGGCATGAACTTCATCTCATGTTGGAGGAGAAACTGTACACAGTGACAGCTGTTGGCAATTGCTGACCTTCACACAGTAGTTTTTTTGTTTTTTGGGTTTTTTTGAGTGGCTCAAACAACAGAAATTTATTTTCTCCTGGTTCTGGAGGCCATGAGTCCAAGATCAAGTTGTTGGCAGGCTTGCTTTCTCCCGAGGCTTGTCCTTGGCTTGAGATGGCTGTCTTCTCCATGTCACACAGTAGTTTTTAAGACACAATAATCCAGAATGTACTGATGCTGGATGTGTTAGTCCAGGTCCTCTGAGAAGCAGAATCAAGATGGTATTAAATGTGTAAGAAATGCACTAATGAAGATGTCTGTGAGAGAAAATGGGGAGGGAACCAAGAGAGCTGAGGCAGTCATTTTCATACTGTGGATGAAAAAGGAAAGAGAGTCAGTACAGAGGGAGGAGAATGAAGCAGGAGCCCTGAGAAGATACAGATATAGATAGATATCTGCCATTGTACTCGACCACTCCATAATCCCTTTTGTTCTGTCACTGATGAGGCTAGGCTGCACCTCCTAACTTTGATTCTGTGAGATATTCTTCTATCTATGCAACACATGTCTTTTTTGGGTTTGTTTGTTTAAGTGCATTTGACTCCTAAGAACTGCCATGTGTGGGAGAGGTAGCTAAGAGCAGAGCAACACCCCTTTCCTGGTGCCAGACCATGGATACCCGTGGGGAGAACTGGGGCAGAGGTGTCCCCTGCCTTGATGGTCTCATCAGGGTCCCTGAGAGAGACCACAAGGTGAGGAGGCCAAAGTAGCAGAATCCTACAGATCTATTCCTGACCCCCAAGAGCTAGCCCTTCTCACCAGGTCATATTGAAAAGGTGACTTTTTGGTATTCGGAGGAATGAGTATTAAGTATTTGTTTTAGTATTAATGGACACATGGCTGAAATTTGTAAACTTAGGCTGATGAAACCCAAGCATTTGGACTACCTAGGTAAAATGAGCGCTTCACAACAGGCCTATAATTAATGCTAGTTATTTTCCACCTCCTTTCCAAGATTCTCTGTCATTCTATAAAATGCCATGCTCCAGGGTCAATTATCTACGAATCCACTCTGATTTCTGGAGAAATCACTTCTGAGTACATAAAGAGTAATGCAAGTCTCCTTTGCTTAGGAGAATGAATTGCATTTTAGGAATTTTGCTAAGTGGCTTACATTCTCACATTGACTTCCATTAAAAAATTACCAAATCAGGGCTTCCCTGGTGGCGCAGTGGTTGAGAGTCCGCCTGCCGATGCAGGGGACACGGGTTTGTGCCCCGGTCTGGGAAGATCCCACATGCCACGGAGCAGCTGGGCCTGTGAGCCATGGCTGCTGAGCCTGCGCGTCTGGAGCCTGTGCTCCGTAACGGGAGGGGCCACAACAGTGAGAGGCCCGCGTACCCAAAAAAAAAAAAAAAAAATTACCAAATCAGGGGGCTCTAAAACATGCTGATTATAAGTATTCTTAGAAAACGTTTCAAAATAAAAATAAAACCTCTATAAAAAGCAAGGCTTGTATAGGTCACATATTGGAAAGAAAACAAGAGTTCTCTTAGAAAAGATAGTAATTATTCACAATACTCCAAAGTATAATCCTGTGCCGTTCTCAAACTGAGTCCTCAAATAAAAATATTAAATGTGTGCCTGATGCTGTAGGGTGTGTATTGGGGGTGGTAGGAAAAGGGAAGAAATACCTCTCCTGTTTGGGTGATCTGAATACCTTTACCTTCTCAAGCTGGTGCAAACCATTTAGTATATAGTTTCTTCCCTTTTCTCAGGCTAGGGACACAGACAAGACTGCGGAATAGCAATGTGTGTTAACCAGGGCTCTTCTGACTGCTGATGAGGTAATCCTAACTTAACTTAGCTAAAGCCAAAGGACATTTATTGGTTCTTACATTTGAGTGGTTCAGGGCAGGCTCTGGCTTTAAGCATAACTGGATTCAGGGGCTCAAACAATGGGACAAGGTTTTCTTCTTTCCCTGTCTTTGTGCCTTGCTTCTCTCTGTGGTTTGGCCTCATTTTTTTCTACTCTAGATAGGACTCTGGGGAAATTGTCTTCAACAACTCCAGTTTCACATCTTTCAAGTTTAGTATGTCCAATAGAGAATTTCTCTCTGTCTCTCACAATATCCATAAGTCAATTTCAGGGAAGGGTTTAGATTGGCTCTGCTAGGGTTGTGTGTCCTTTCTTGAATGGTTGACTATTACCAAAGAAGTGGGATATTATGATTGGCCAGTCTTGGGTATAGTCACTCTACTTTAGTAATCGTGAGGGGAAAAGGTTAGAGAAAAGGGAAAACTGTAATTAAGAGCCCCACCAGGTCATATGAAGTAGGAGAGGAATTCTCCAAAGCAAAAGGGTATGTACATTAGGAGGAGGATAGGAGAAACATACTGAGTGTTAAATGTTATAGCTCCCAGAGGGTAAGAGGTGGAATCCAATCCAGATTTTTCTACCTTTGGTCTCTCTATGTCTCAGTTTCTTGGGCTAATAACTATAATTTGCTTAAGCTGATGAGATTCTTTTCTTTAGTTCCAAACCACATGATAAAATACTTTTTTGTTTTTTCTTCCTATAGCTTTTGAACTTACTGCTCTTTCCAGATTCCTCTGCTCAGCAATATCCATACAAATTGTTAAGTTACCTTTGGACTTGAAGAGACAGTGGCATCTAAAGTTAAGATGCAAAGTCTGTGAGAAATGAATTGGGTTTTAATTTTATTTTTTTGTATTTATTTATTTATATTCATTTTTGGCTGCGTTGGGTCTTTGTTGCTGCACGTGGACTTTCTCTAGTTGTGGAGAGCGGGGCTACCTTCATTGCGGTGTGCAGGCTTCTCCTTATTTGGGCTTCTCTTGTTGTGCAGCATGGGCTTTAGGCATGAGGGCTTCAGTAGTTGTAGCACATGGGCTCAGCAGTTGTGGTGCATGGGCTTAGTTGCTCCGTGGCATATGGGATCTTCCCGGACCAGGGCTCAAACCCATGTCCCCTGCATTGGCAGGCAGATTCTTAAACACTGCGCCACCAGGAAAGTCCCTGGTTTTAAATTTTAAAGCCCTCACCAAGTTTCTTCAACTTTCCTTCTGCTTTGACCAAAGGCTACTTAGAAAAGATGCAAGAACAAAGGCAATGACAGGAAGTACGTGGAAGCAATGACAGGAAGTACGTAAAATGTGTGAACATTTTACCAAATTTATAGATTTCAGGCTTTCTCTTAAGTGAGTTTCTGAAGATCATAGCATTCCTATACCAGCCAAGAAAGTTTTCTTTATAGACACATAGAAATCCACACTGTAGCAAGTACTGTTCTTACAGATGGAGCAGGTAGCTTCCTAGGTTAGTGTTTACCAAATGCCAGAGCTGGGACTGATTGTGTCGGGATCACCAAGGGATCTTATTAACAATACAGATACTTTGGCCCCATTACAGACCTACTGAGCTTCTGGACTTCCCTGGTGGTGCAGTGGTTAAGAATCCACCTGCCAATGCAGGGGAGACGGGTTCGAGCCATGGTCTGGGAAGATCCCGCATGACGCGGAGCAACTAAGCCCATGCACTACGACTACTGAGCCTGCGCTCTAGAGCCCAAAAGCCATAACTACTGAGCCCGTGTGCTACAACTACTGAAGCCTGTGTGCCTAAAGCCCGTGCTCTGTAACAAGAGAAGCCACCAAAGTGAGAAGCCTGCACACCGCAATGAAGAGTAGTCCCTGTTGGCTGCAACTGGAGGAAGCCCGGGTGCAGCAATGAAGACCCAATGTAGCCAAAAAATAAAATAAAATGAATAAAATTTATTAAAAAAATAATAAGGGAGTTTACCTTTAAAAAAAAATGCCTTCTAAGAAAAATGAGTGTATCTCTCCAACCAAAAGACATATATGGGGCTTTCCTGGTGGCGCAGTGGTTGAGAGTCCACCTGCCAATGCAGGGGACACGGGTTCGTACCCCAGTCTGGGAAGATCCTACATGCCGCGGAGCGGCTGGGCCCGTGAGCCATGGCCGCTGAACCTGCGCGTCCGGAGTCTGTGCTCCGGAATGGGAGAGGCCACAACAGTGAGAGGCCCGCATACAGCAAAAAAAAAAAAAAAAAAAAAAGACATATATGAGTGTTCATAGAAGTTTTATTCATATATAGCCAAAATTTGGGAGAAAAATCAAATGTCCACCAATAGCAGAAAGGCTAAATTTTGGTATATTCATGAAACGAAATACCATACAACAACAAAAGAACAGAATACTGCAGGATGTACGCATCTGGATGAACCTCACAGCTATAATAATGAGTGGAAGAAGCCAGGCACAAAAGAGTACATACTGTGTGATTCCATTTGTATAAATATCAAGAACAGGCAACACTAATCTACGATGACGAAAGAAATCAGATTAGTGAATACTTCTGGGGGAAGGGTGTATTAGATATCTATTCCTGTGTATCAAATTACCCAAAATCTTAATGGCATAAAACAAAAAAAAACCATTTATTATCTCACATAAATTTCTCTGGGTCAGGGATTTGGGAACAGCTTATCTGGGTGGTTCTGATTCGGGGTCTCTCATGAGATTGTAGTCAAGATGTCAACCAGGCTGCAGTTACCTGAATGTATTATGCTTTAATAACATTTTTTTTTTTAAAGCAATGACCTTCCTACACACGCTGCTAGACTGTAAGCTCTGTCTTCGTCACCACTTTTGTGCACCTGGCACAGTCTAGCACACAATAGGTGCCCTGTATCAAGTTAGCCTCTTTTGGTTGCAAGTGAAAGAAAATCAAATCAGGAAGTTCCCTGGTGGTCCAGTGGTTAAGACTCTGAGCTTCCACTGCAAGGTGTGCAGGTTTGATCCCTGGTGGGGGAACTAAGATCCTGCATTTCATGTGGTGTGGCCAAAAAAAAAAAAACCCAAATCAAACTGACTTAAATCACAAGATTAATTTGCTCAGTGTGCTGGTTAATTTTGTGCCATCTAGACTGGGCCATGAGGTGCCCAGATATTTGGTCATTTTCCTGGGTGTTTCTGTGAGGGTGTTTTTGGATGAGATTAACATTTAAATTGGTAGACTGAGTCAAGCAGATTGCCTTCCCTAATGTGAGTGGGTCTCATCCAATCAATTGAAGGCCTGGATAGAACAAAAAGGGTGAACACCGCCCAGGGAACAGAGAATTCTTTCCTGCCCGCCTTCCAACTGGGACAAGGCCTTTTTCCCTGCCTTTGGACTAGAACTGTAACATGAGCTTTTCCTGGGTCTTGAGCCAGCTAGCCCTTGACAGGAATTATACCACTGGCTCTCCTGGTTCTCAGGCCTTCAGACTTGGACTAGAACTAAATCACTCTCCTGGGTCTCCAGATTGCCAATTCACCCTGCAGATCATGGGACTTGTCCTCCTCCATAATGAGCCAATTCCTTACAATAAATCTCTTTGGTTCCTATTGGTTCTGTTTCTCAGGAGAACCTTGATCAATATACTCAGTAACTGAAAAATCCTCAGGTTAGACTGGCATCAGGTGAGAATTGAGTCCAAAATAAAAATTTCACTGAGGACATATTTCTCTCTTTCTCTCTTTCTTTTTCCACAGTGTTGCCTTCATATTCAAGCTCTTTATGGTGTTCCTCAGAGCTCCAGACTCTCCCATCATGGAAGTGAAATGGCTGCATATGCTTCCATTTTTACACCATACTTTGAGGGAAAAGAAAGCATGTCTCTGGTAGCTCCTATACCTGGGAGTCACTCTTTCTCATATTGGAACAAATTGGATTAATTGCTTACTTTTTTTTTTAACGTCTTTATTGGAGTATAATTGCTTTAAAATGGTGTGTTAGTTTCTGCTATATAACAAAGTGAATTAGCTATAAGTATATATATATCCCCATATCCCCTCCCTCTTGAGCCTCCCTCCAACCCTCCCTATCCCACCCCTCTAGGTCGTCACAAAGCATCAAGTTGATCTCCCTGTGCTATGCATCAGCTTCCCACTAGCCATCCATTTTACATTTGGTAATATACGTATGTCCATGCCACTCTCTCACTTCGTCCCAGCTTACCCTTCCCCCACTGTGTCCTCAAGTCTGTTCTCTACATCTGCGTTTTTATTCCTGCCTTGACACTAGGTTCATCAGTACCGTTTTTTTGGATTCTATACATATGCGTTAGCATATAGTATTTGTTTTTCTCTTTCTGACTGACTTCACTCCGTATGACAGACTCTAGGTCCATCCACCTCATTACAAATAACTTAATTTTGTTCCTTTTAATGAATGAGTAATATTCCATTACATATATGTGCCACATCTTCTTTATCCATTCATCAGTCATGGGCATTTAGGTTGCTTCCATGTCCTGGCTACTGTAAATAGTGCTGCAATGAACATTGTGGTACATGTATCTCTTTGAATTATGGTTTTCTCAGGGTATATGCCCAGTAGTGGGATTGCTGGGTCATATGGTAGTTCTATTTTTAGTTTTTTAAGGAACCTCCATACTGTTCTCCATAGTGGCTGTATCAATTTACATTCCCACCAACAGTGCAGGATGGTTCCCTTTTCTCCACAGCCTCTCCAGCATTTATTGTTTCTAGAATTTTTGATGATGGCCATTCTGACCAGTGAAGTGATACCTCATTGTGGTTTTGATTTGCATTTCTCTAATGATTAGTGATGTTGAGCATCGGTTCATGCGTTTGTTGGCAATCTGTATGTCTTCTTTGGAGAAACGTCTGTTTAGGTTTTGGGCCCATTTTTGGATTGGGTTGTTTGATTTTTTGATATTGAGCTGCATGGGCTGCTTGTATATTTTGGAGATTAATCCTTTGTCTGTTGCTTCATTTGCAAATATTTTCTCCCATTCTGAGGGTTGTCTTTTCATCTCATTTATGGTTTCCTTTGCTGTGCAAAAGCTTTTAAGTTACATTAGGTCCCATTTGTCTATTTTTGTTTTCATTTCCATTTCTCTAGGAGGTGAGTCAAAAAGGATCTTGCTGTGACTTATGTCATAGAGTGTTCTGCCTATGTTTTCCTCTAAGAATTTTATAGTGTCTGGCCTTACATTTAGGTCTTTAATCCATTTTGAGTTTATTTTTGTGTATGGTGTTAGGAAGTGTTCTAATTTCATTCTTTTATATGTAGCTGTCCAGTTTTCCCAGCACCACTTATTGAAGAAGCTGTCTTTTCTCCATTGTATATTCTTGCCTCCTTTGTCAAAGATAAGTTGACCATATGTGCGTGGGTTTACCTCTGGGCTTTGTATCCTGTTCCATTGATTTATATTTCTTTTTGTGCCAGTACCATACTGTCTTGATTACTGTAACTTTATAGTATAGTTTGAAGTCATGTAGCCTGATTCCTCCAGCTCTGTTTTTCTTTCTCAGGATTGCTTTGGCTATTCGGGGTCTTTTGTGTTTCCATACAAACTGTAAAATTTCTTGTTCTAGTTCTGTGAAAAATGCCATTGGCATTTTGATAGGGATTGCATTGAATCTGTAGATTGCTTTGGGTAGTACAGTCATTTTCACAATGTTGATTCTTCCAATCCAAGAATATGGTATACCTTTCCATCTGTTTGTATTGTCTTTGATTTCTTTCCTCAGTGTCTTATAGTTTTCTGCATACAGGTCTTTTGTCTCCTTAGGTAGGTTTATTCCTAGGTATTTTATTCTTTTTGTCAACTGCTTACTTTTGAACCAATCACTATGAGCAAGTGGAGAGACTGTATTGATTGACTCATGTCCAGCAAGGACTACCCCCTGGAGCTGTGTTCTTGTGCATCAGAAATGGGCAAGTATCTATCTCAGAAAAGCCAAAGTTTTAGATCTCTGAGTTTGGTTTCATTGGGAAGAATTGATCCCTTGGCTATTCTAGCTGCAAGAAAGCCTGGGTAATTTAGTATAGTTAGCTGAGTTCTGATAGGAGGAAGGGGAAATACATTTTGGGTGGACAACTAGTGGTATCTTTTATACCAACAACAAAGAGTGGGATTATCATACTTGGTTCAGAGAAAGCATCGTTCATCCCTTAGGTTTGGGGAGGGGCCCACCTTCTCTCAGCATATTTGCCTCCTTTGACAGATAACACTTTTCAAATGTTCTCCTTAAATGTGAATTGATACTTCTCCATCAAGAAGTGGGTCTATGTTCCCTTCCTGGAATCTGGGAGGACTCATGTATGATTCAGGTGAGAAGTGATATTTGTGACTTTCAAGGCTAGGTTAGAAAAGGCAGTACAGCTTCTGCACAGCTCTTGATCTCTTGGGAGATGTGCCTTTGAAATTCTGAGTCCTGTAAAGAAGTCTGGCTACCTTGAAGTCATCATGCTTGAGAGCCCATGGGAGGGACCACATAGAAATAGAAAGAGATGCTTGAAGGGCTCCATCACTTAAGCCCCCATGATCTTTGAGTCTTCCTAGCCCAGGTATCAGACATATGATTGAAGAAGCTTTTCAGATGACCCCAGCTGTAGCTACCATCTGACTGCAGCCTCATAAGAGACTCTGAGCTAGAACTTCCCAGCCAAGTTACTTCCAAATTCCTGAACCACAGAAAACATGAGAGAATAAAAGATTATTGTTTTGGAGTAATTTACATGCAGCAATAGATAACTACTATACTTCTCCAAAGTATTAGATTCTACAAGCTAAGGATGAAAGAGAGAATGCCTACTGAATAGGTAACCAATGGTGTTTGTTCGACTCATAAGTAGTAAAGGTGTTAAAGCAACAATTCAATGCATATAAAAATAAAAACTCAAGGCTATTTTTCAAAGCACTATTTACAATAATAAAAAGTTGGAGACAACCTAAATGTCCAAAACTAGAAAGTTGTTTAAATAAATTATGGTTCTTGCACACTTTAAATGTAATATGTCTATAAACCGACTGTAAAAATCAAGGTTTGAAGAATATTCAATGTCATGGGCATATGTTCTTGATATAATAATGTTAAGGTGAAAATAGTAGGAATAAAAATTGAACACTATATTTTAAAAGGGTGAATTTTATAGTATGTAAATTATCTCAGAAAAAAATTGTATGAGAAAAAATTGAACATACACATAAAAATATATATGAACAGAAAAAAAGGCTAAAAGGGAATATATTAAAATGTTATTAGTAGTTATCTTTGGAAGCTGAAATTCTCCATAATATTTAATACCATTATTTGTAGCTTTGTCACACAATGAATAAGGTTGAAGTGCAATAAAAAAGTGAGAAAACTGGAAAAAGGTGTAAAGTTGAAAATGATTTAAATTCACATTGCATTTTTAAAAGCTTGGTCAAGAAAGAGCAGGATCATATGGTAGTTCTATTTTTAATTTTTGAGGACGCTCCATACTGATTTCCATAATGGCTGTACCAATTTACATTCCCCAAAGTGTATAAGGATTCACTTTTCTCCACATCCTCACCAACACTTGTTATTTTCTGACTTTTTGATAGGAGCCATTCTAACAGATATGAGGTGATATCTGTGTGGTTTTGATTTGCAGTTCCCTGTTGATTATTGATAGTGAGCACCTTTTTGGATGTCTTCTTTAGAAAATGCAATTCTACTTCTGGGTATATATCCAAAGGAAACAAAATCAAACTCTTGAAAAGATATCTGCACTCCCACGTTCACTGCAGCATTATTCACAATAGCCAAGACATGGAAAGAACCTATGTGTCCACGCAATGATAAAGAAAATGTGGTATATGTATACAGTGGAACATTATTCAGCATTAAAAAAGAAGGAAATTCTGCCATTTGCAACAACATGGATGAAACTGGAAGACAGTATGCTAAGTGAAATAAGCCAGACACAGAAAGATAAATACTGCATGCTCTCACTTACATGTAATATCTAAAAAAGTCAAACTCGTAGAAACAAAGAGCAGAAGGGTGGTTACTATGGGATGGGGTGGACGGAGTGGGAGAAACGGGGAGATGTTGATCAAAGTGTACAAACTTTCAGTTATAAGATGAGTAAGTTTTGGAGACCTAATATACAGCCTGGTGACTATAGTTAATAATACTGTATACTGTTAATGTATTGTTAATGTATTGTATACTTGAAATTTTCTGAGTAGATCTTAAGTATTTTCAACATACATGAAAAATGGTAGCTATACGCGATGATGGATGTGTTAATTAGCTTGATTGTAGTGATCATTTCACAATGTGTCTGTATATCAAAACACCACATTGTACACTATAAATGTATATATACATATATGATACCATATATTTTATATAAATAAATAAATAGTCTTTATTTGCGAATTATACCTTATTAAAGCTAGGGGTAAAAAAAAGAAAAAGAACCACATTGTTTTCAAAATGATGGCGGAAGTGGTTGTGGTTTTGGGTGGGGGTGGAGGGTGGGGTGGGGTGTGCATGCAGCATTTGGGGAAGGAAAGGAAGAACTACTGATTGAGCCACTGTGTGGTTCTTATGTGGGGACAGCGTGGGGAAAGGACTGGTGACGTGTTCTAGAGAGAGAAGGTACATCTGTGGTGAGATGGGGGGATGCAGTGTGTATAAGTTGTAGATTGACCCACGTGGGGGCGTAAAGTGCACTGGAGTGTACTGAGTAGGTGTAAGTAAATCCTTAGACACATGACCGACATACAGCAGTCCAAAACCTCACCAGGAGGAGAACACAAACACGGAGCGAAACTGAGCGTCCCAACTAAATATAGAAGAATCTCTATCCTTGACTAAAATTTCCACAAATTGTACTCACACTGACAGTTGCTACTATGTCTCAATTTCCCAGGCTGTGTAATAAAAGAGAACTGTACTTCTTGTTTTCTACCTACCTCAGAGAATTGCTACGGACTTAAAAGAATCTAAAGTTTCCCATGTCATTGGCACTGTGTAAAATAACTGCCAGCATAGAAAACTCTTCCCCAGTTTCCTCTAACTGGAAAATGCTAAATTTTTACATAACTTACAATGTTCCCTATCATTAGTGGCCTTCAGACTAATTAACACGGCAAAAAGTAACGTTGAGTTAGCCACGACCATGAGCAAATGTCACATAGTCCTTAACCTCTGTAGGTTATAATCTTGTGGAAATTTACCTTTTCATCTTTTTTTTTTTTTTTTTTTTTTTTTTGCGGTACGCGGGCCTCTCACCGCTGTGGCCTCTCCCGTTGCGGAGCACAGGCTCCGGACGCGCAGGCTCAGCGGCCGTGGCTCACGGGCCCAGCCCGTGATCCCACATGCTCCGCGGCATGTGGGATCTTCCTGGACCGGGGCACGAACCCGTGTCCCCTGTATCTGCAGGCGGACTCTCAACCACTGCGCCACCAGGGAAGCCCTCATCTTCATCTTTGAGTTGTATGAACATTCACTTCCGTCTGACTAATTTAATCACTCTCCCGAACATGCTTCCCTCCAGGTCTTGCTCATTCTGGAATGTCGGCCAGCTGTCTTGCCTGCCTAACCAAACATTATTCTTCCTTTGAGGCCAGATATAATTCCACCATCCCATAAATTCTTTCTTACCCTCAGGCCCATGGTGAGCTCCTCTTGCTTGGAACTTGATCACATGATCTTCACCACATTATTTTTGACTTACTTTCGTGATGGTTCTTAGTCTAGTGCAGGTTATGAATTGACCTCTCTCTCTCTGGTAACATTTTTTGGGTGCTTATTATGTGCTAATCCTTTGTATTCAATAAGATTGAAAACATTATTATCCCCATTTTAGAGATGAGAAAACCGAAGCTTTGTAACTTGCCAAGTGTCAATTTGAAACCGTGTGGCTAAGTGCCCAGCTATAAATCTGGGGTTCTGTTATTATAGAGGAAGAGCAGAACAGGTATTGGGGACATCTATCAGTCTCTGTCATAGAGAGATGTGAGAGAAATATAAAATGGTCATCTAATAAACGGAAAACTGTGGTAAGTGCTACGAAGCAAAAAGGATTGTATAAAGAGCTCATGCCAGGGCTTTGCAGTGGGAAGTCATAGAGAAAGAACTAGAAGTGGGCTTTGAAGATAGGTGCATTAGTTATTCTATTGCTATGTAACAAATTACCTCACAACGCCCATTTATGTTTTTATTTTTTATATCAATTTATTTATTTATTTTTGGCTGCGTTGGGTCTTCGTTGCTGCGCGTGGGCTTTCTCTAGCTGTGGTGAGTGGGGGCTACTCTTTGTTGTGGTGCTCAGGCTTCTCATTGTGGTGGCTTCTCTTGTTGCAGAGCACGGGCTTTAGTCGCGCAGGCTTCAGTAGTTGTGGCTTGTGGGCTCTAGAGCGCAGACTCAGTAGTTGTGGCACACAGGCTTAGTTGCTCCGTGGCATGTGGGATCTTCCCAGACCAGGGCTCGAACCCATGTCCCCTGAATTGGCAGGCGGATTCTTAACCACTGTGCCACCAGGGAAGCCCACAACGCCCATTTATTATCTCAAAATTGTATATGTCCAAAGTCTTGTGTGGTGTGGCTGGATTCTCTGCTCAGTATCACAAGGCTGTAATCAAGGTGCCAACTGGACTGAGCTCTCATCTGGAAGCTTTGGGGCAAATCTGTTACCAAGATCGTTCTTCTAATGAGGTCCATGTTTTCCTGCTGTCTGTCAGCCAGGGCTAGGCTTAGCTCCTAGAAGCTGCCTGCATTCCTTGATATGTGGCCTCTTGCATCTTTAATCCAGCAATAGCTTGTCAAATCCTTCTTGTGCTTCTAATTTTTAATTTCCTCTTCTGTGACCAGCTGGAGAAAATTCTCTGCTTTAAGGGGGCTAATGCGATTAGGCGAGGCCTGCCTCGATAACCTCCCTATCTTAAATTCAATTGTACTATATAACGTCATCTAATCATGGGAGTAAAATCTATTATAGTCGTAGTCCTGGGGATTATACCAGGGGCCGTAAATCTAGGGGCACATCTTAGAATTTTACCTACCAGAGTAGATAAGACGTAGACAAACAGAGAGAACTTTCTAGGTGGGAAAGAAATGCAGGCAAAACTCAAAAGTGAAACTCCACCACAGATTTTTGGATATTAGAATATGTCTGTTTGTGACTGCTCCAATAATAATAATAGCTTCCTTTTACTGAGGTCTCCTTGGTGTTTACACAAATTCATTCACCAATCCATATATCAGCTCTATGAGGGTGGTATCATTTCACTTTTACAAAGAAAGAAATTCAGGCAGAGAGAAGAAAAGCCACTCACCAGAGTTCTATCCCAATCAAGTTGTGAAGCTGGGATTACGGCTTGAGCTCTGGATGACTTCCGAGTTTGTGCTCTTTGCATTGTGTAACCCACCTGACTGTGGGTCTGGATGGGAAAGCAGAAGGCAGTAATGTTGGTCTGAGCCCAGTCTGTGGAGGTATTGACGTTAAAATGCATTAAAATGTGTTAACAGGTGCCGTGGAAGATTTTAGAGGGTGCATGTGAATTGTGGGGGAGGAAGGGGACAGAAGTGGATATGGATGTGGATGGAGGGGAACACATGGACTGGATATGCAATATGGTATCTTAGGGAGGTTAACATGGCCAGTCAGGAGGAGCCTGGATTACAAGATTGTAGGCAGGGATGATATGTTACAGTTGACAACTACATGATCCAGCCTCTGAATCTCGCTGCCAACTTGCAGGAAATTCACAGGACAGAAGAACGTGTTAAATTGCACATAAGTATACAATCAGCAAAGTGGAGGCAGCGTGAGGATTATAGAAAACAAATCGTATACAGTTCCATCACCCCAATATTATTATTACTAATGTGAAATAGTGAACAGAGAAAAAAGCTTTGGTAGCTATGGTAGGACTAGAGAAAAATTTTAATAGATTTGATAAGAAACTCCATAAGGAATGGAAGTTCCTAGGGAGTTGTTTAGTAATTAAGGCGGTCATGGTCAGACCTGTGTTACCAGCTATGTAACTAGGGTCAGGTTCATGGGTGTACAATCAATGTAGTTACACAGGGCCCTGCACTCAGAACTTCACATTTGGGGTCAAATGCTCTGCAATCATTGTCTGTATTCTTAATAATTTTATCTTTGAATTTGTATTTTAGAAGAGAAGTTCAATGGGACAATTGGAACAGGCACTGGGGGCTTGGAACCTCAGCTTCTACATGGTCCTCCCTTCTACCACCTCTGTTGGATGGGTTTTCAGCTTGCTTGCTCTCCCAATCTCTGGCCCCCTGACCTCACCCAGCCTCCCCTGCCCTTGTCCAGTGACCACTTTTACCCTCTACTCTACCTTGGGCAGGGCTCTGTGTGTGCCACCGATAGTATCTAGGGGTTAGGCAAGGAGGTGGTCATTCTCAACCCAAGGTATCAATGCCACTGCATTTTTTTGCGCTTGACTTGGTGGAGGTGAGTCTCTTGTCTTCCTTTGTCCAGTTATTGAGAGAATCTCAGTGTGGAGGTTGTAATACCTTTGGAGGCCACCCATTTGCTGTGGGTTGGGGAGGCAGGCCTGTGGTAAGGAGAGATGCCTGGTTTGGCCTCCTGTCCCTTGCTGGGAATAGTATGCCAGTCCAGCGGCTAGCAGGAGGGGGCTTCAGGCAGCCAGTGGGTTGCATGGGCCCCCAATTTCCTATGGGGGGATCTGTATTTATCCCAAAGGTATCTCCCTACCCAGGAGTGTGACATTAGATAGCAAATAAAAAATACTCTGACAGGTTGAGAGAGAGAACCCAAAAAAGGAGTAAGCTTTACATTTTAGTATCTTTAACAGCACTTTTTTTCTGCTTTTTGAGCCACATTTTTATTTTGCACTGGGTCCCACAAATTGAGTAGCTCGTTCTATGTGTGATCTTAGAAATTACAAAGTACCAAATTTAAAGTTTCTTAGAATTTAGAAAGTACCAAATAAACGTTAGCTTAAAACAGAGGAAGAAATCCATTGCCTCTAAGGACATGAAAGCAGTAACAAAAAAGTGGAGGTATTTATGCGAAGGAAAAGTACAGGACTTGGTAACACACGTAGTAGAAACAGGGGATATATACCACTAGGCAAAAATAATTTCAAGAATTGCACAGGGCAACCGACACTAGTTTAGTCTCTTGCAAAACATGGGTGCTTGAGAAATATTTGCATTTGACTTGAGCATCTTCAGCTTGGAGGTATCAGCGAAACTGTTTCCTCTTGGAATGGGGAAGCTTAGGCAAAAGAGATTTTGAGGTGAGGAAGACATTTAGAAGATGTCATCTACAAAGCATGCTGTGAGAGGAATAGGCAATTTGGTCTAATCTATCAAAATGTAAAATGTACATAGTTTTGCATTTTCACTTCATTTCTAGGTCCTCGATAAATACACATGTGTACAATACAGAAGCAAGTACAATGATGTTCATGCAGAATTGTTGAATAGGGGCTTCCCTGGTGGCACAGTGGTTGAGAGCCCGCCTGCCGATGCAGGGGACACGGGTTCGTGCCCCGGCCCGGGAAGATCCCACATGCCGCGGAGCGGCTAGGCCCGTGAGCCATGGCCACTGGGCCTGCGCGTCTGGAGCCTCTGCTCCGCAACGGGAGAGGCCACAACGGTGAGAGGCCCGCGTACCGCAAAAAAAAAAAAAAAAAAAGCAAAAATCAGAAACCAACCTAAATGTCCATAACTAGGAAACTGTTCGATTTCAGGCAATGGCGTACCATGCAGCCATTAAAAAGAATGAGGTAGACCTGGACCTATATTTACCAGGAGTGAGACAACCAGGGGATTTTAATTAAGGGGAAAAAATATCAAGTTCCAGG
Source organism: Tursiops truncatus (assembly GCF_011762595.2). Lineage (NCBI taxonomy): Eukaryota > Metazoa > Chordata > Mammalia > Artiodactyla > Delphinidae > Tursiops > Tursiops truncatus. Next base: position 58,343,448 of record NC_047049.1, on the reverse strand, counting down.
AAAATGCTTAATCCCATTTACTTAGAAAATATATATGTACAAGATAATGAGTAGATAAAGGTCTAGAAGCCTGAACACCAAACTTTAAACTGTGAGTATCTCTGAGCTCGGGAGTGGGTGGAGCGTGTGTGTGAATGAATGGGACGCTTATGCTTTCTCTGTGCACTTCTGTGTTTGAATGTATTACTGAGAGGAAATGGAAAGTGTATTTTGAGGGCGTCGTGTGAAGGGAAAAGTTGGGGAGCAGGGTGAAGACTTACAGCTCCCTGGTCTCTTCAGACTCCAGCGCCGTCTGAGGTAAGGCGACCCCACCCCGCTGAGGTGATTCTGCAGAGGGGCGGAGCTCTGCAGAGCCAACACTGGAGGCGGCCCCGGGGGGCGGGGCCCCGACTCCAGCCGCACGCTCCGCTCCCACCATGCCCTTATAAGGAGCGCCCGGCGTTAGGGCTCGGGAATCCGGTCGCAAACCCCGCGGCTCAGCCCCAATCCCAGGCCCCTCCCTTGGGAATGGGGGCGGGGCGGGGCCTTGGCGGCGCGGTTGCGTGGGCGGAGCATCTCAAAGAGGGACCAATAGGAGTGGAGGTCCGGGTCTGAGCGGCGTTGCCATTGGGCGCGGCGACGAGAGGGGGCGGGGCGCTCGCGAGACTGGTTACGCCGAGGGAAGCCCGGACTCCGTAGTCGCCGCTCAGAGTCCGTCTCTCTGCGGATTCCCGGCCCCGCCGTTCTCAGATCTCTGTAGCCCGCGGTTCGCCGCCCCGCTCGCCGCCGCGATGCCGGTGTTTCATACGCGCACGATTGAGAGCATTCTGGAGCCGGTCGCGCAGCAGATCTCGCACCTGGTGATCATGCACGAGGAAGGCGAGGTGGACGGCAAAGCCATCCCTGACCTCACCGCGCCTGTGGCCGCCGTGCAGGCGGCCGTCAGTAACCTCGTTCGGGTGAGCGCGCTGGGCCTGGGATGGGGAACGGGGGCGGGAGACGTCCCTGGGGTTCCGGCTTGCCTTGCGGCTCCCCTGCGCTGCCTGTGGCTTTGCCGGTGGGCTCGGGAGCCAGACCGCCTCGGGTTTGAATCCTGACGCCCCCGCGTTGTGACCTTGAGCAAGCCCCCGAGCCTCTCTGGGTTTCAGTTTCCTCACCTATAAAATGGGGGCAATCATAATAATGCCTGCCTTGCGGGTTTGTTGTGAAGATTCAGCGAGGTGGTATTTATAAAGTGGCTAGCGCAGCTTATGACCCATAGTAAGCGCTCAATAAATGACAGGCGTTAGGATGTCTGATAGCCCCTTTCCCTCAGCAGGCTGTCGCCCCTCCCGTTGACAGCCTTGCTTTTAGCTCCTTTTTAGGCCTCTTCAGTCTGGCCTCTGGGCTGGCGGGCTCCTCTGATGATTCCCTGACTTGCCTTCCAGGGATTCTTATTTGAGCCACGTTCTCCTTTCTAATACTTCTGCCCCTTACCTTGAAACCCGCCTCACCCACCTCTGAGCCCTCCTCAGAGCTCCCCGCGTCCGGCCCTTCTGTCCACTTGTTTTAGTGGCCACTCGTCCCTGTCTCCTCCTTTCCCGGGCATTCTACCTCTGCTCACACCTCTGGCACTCACAAACACCGGGTGATATCTTTATGCAGTAATTTATGACTACGAATCCCTTTTCCCCTTTCGCTTAACCCTGTTGCCTTTCATCCCCCCCTCCCCCTCCAACTCCCGTGGAGATTTCCACCTGGCTTTACCTGCTGTCAAACGGCTTCCTCCCACTGGGGCCTTTCCAGACTCGGGGGCCCTCTTCATCGGCCCCTCCTCCTGGCAGGAAGCAAGATGGAGAGGCCTGTGGAATCTGGGATCTGCGGCCCCTGCCGGAGAAAAGAGCGGGGCGTCTCCTCCCCGAGCCACAACTTTCCTAGATGGCGAAGTGGCTCTGCAGACCCCTGTAGCCCACAGCTGTGACTAATAACTGAGGTGATTCCTGGAGGAGGCGGAGTCCACTTCTGAAAGGGGAAAAGAGGTGCTGTGACCAGTCTCCTAACACTCTGCTGGCTAATATCACACTTTTCTTTCCCACCCTGGGTGGGTGGCTCAGACTGCTGCTGCCTGTGGGGAACAAATTTGGAAAAATTTTATACGGCTTCCCCACTGAGCTGTGTAACTAGTGTGTGCCAGGGTAGTTAGGAGGCTGGTAGGCAACTGTGGGTCTGGGTGGGGCTTGGGTTCCATATCTGTTTAGAGCACTTTAGCACACTTTAGCTGCTCAAAGTCTTCCTCAGTCTTCAGGGGACCAGTTCAGGAGACTGGTACTAGGAGAATGCTACTGACCAAATTCCCCATCTGCCTTCTGTGTACATTTAGTTAGACTGTATTCAGGAAGAATACTGAATTCATTCAAAATGTCTACTTCTACACTGTTCTTGTTCTTTTTATAACTAATTTTAATCTAAGACTCCGGAGTACATTCTTATGTAGTGTTGTCTAACATGGCTGCATTCCAGGCCTCCATTACTCAACAAATAGGAAACAATGTAAAGAGACAAGGTAATAGTGTCCCTCCAAGGAGTACTTCAGGAAATGAAATCTTAAAACCACATGTTGCACTTGGAGCAGAGCTAGTGTATAGTCTAGGGGCTGATATCTGGTTAGGCTATTTAGAAAAAAGTTATTTATGAGCTTCAATGCATGAATTAATAAGAACTGAATGTCTGCTATATAGGGAGCATTTTAATAAATCAGTGGTTCTTAGGTTGAGATGTGTATCAGAATCACCAGTGGGGCTTTTTAGAAATAAAGATGTCCAGCTCCCACACCAGACTTACTGAGGAGCTCTTTAGGGGGTCAGGTCAAGGCCTTTGTGTTTTTGAGAAGCTCCATAGGTGACTTTCATATAGTCCCTTAGTTAGGAAACACTAATAGATACTGTGAGACAAATACCAAAAAAATGAGGCCATTGATAAACTGAAAACAAAATTACATATAATTGCAAGCTTCCCAATACATTACAAAAGAAGGGACTTGAGACTGGTGGTACATAGGAGTTAGCAGAGAGAAAGTGGGGAGGGTTGTGTTGATAAGTAGTTAATCATGAACAAAGGTACTTGTGAATAAGTGACTTCCAGATTACAGCAAGTAGATTGTCTTGCTTAGCTCAGGAGGCAAGTTGGAGAGAAACTGGAGATGAAATTGGTGCATGCCATATGGGCACTTTAACAGAAGGCCAATAAGATGAACAAAGAGAATGGAAGGGATAGGATGAGGACAGTGTGTGAGGGAGACTGTATAGATTGTGTTCTGGGGAGGCCCGAGGACCTACCCATTGCTTGGAATCCTGGGTGTCAGTTGTGGCCCTGTGTATATGCTGCTGAATATTGTAATGAATCGTGTACATGTATCAAGTTCCCAACTAGATTGTGTCTGGAGAACAGGCCTCGTATGTGCTTCTCAGTTCCTACCCTCAACAGTGGCCCATGGGATGGCTTGATATTGTTGAAGGAAAGAAGGAACTATGGGAAGGAAGATAAATTAGGAGACTTTTAAAATTGGTTGGTCATGAGGAAAATGAGGGCCTGGACTTTGGGTGTGGCAGGGAAAATGGAGCAGGAATTAGAACCATATTACAAATACAGTAGAAGAAGAATTAGTAGAGCTTGATAATAGAACTCTCAGGAAAAAAACACACGGTGCTATTATAAATTAACGAATCTGATTTTTGAACAAATATTCTGGAATTTATACAATTCAGGTTTCTTTCAGTTACCTTGGGAGGCTATATCCTTATTCCAGTGCTTCTCTTTGGGAATTTCTTACAGATTATTTACATATATATGTCAAATTAATTTGTTTTATTTTGGTCAAGAAAATTTTGTCTGAAGTCGGCATTTTTTAACCCTACTACTTTATATACCATTCTTGAGTCTAAAGTGACTTTTGGATATTTCCAAAATTAAAATTTACCAGGTGATGATGAAATTCTGAATTGTTAAGCTGTAGTCATCCACTTATGAGGTAGGTATTTATTGGGACACATTCCTTCTAACATCAAAGCAATAAGTATGATATTGGGCAGAATACGTGTAATACTGGATTGAAGGTCCTAAGTGGCCCGGAGGAAGTGAAGTATCATGGAAGTTCAGAGGAAGGTAAGGTTGCTCTTCTTGAGAGCATGGGGAAGGCTTCATGGAGGAGATAACCTCTGAGTTGGCCTTAAAGAAGGTGGGATTGGAACTTTTTTTTTTTTTTTTTTTTTTTTTTTGGGTACGCGGGCCTCTCACTGTTCTGGCCTCTCCTGTTGCGGAGCACAGGCTCCGGACGCGCAGGCTCAGCGGCCATGGCTCACGGGCCCAGCTGCTCCGCGGCATGTGGGATCCTCCCGGATCGGGGCACGAACCCGTGTCCCCTGCATCGGCAGGCGGACTCTCAACCACTGCGCCACCAGGGAAGCCCGGGATTGGAACTTTTAAAGACATGGTAATAAAGGCATTACAAGTGGAAAGAATACCTAAACAAAGGCATCGAATTATTGAGAATCTGAGGACCAAGTTTTGACTTAGGAAATCATTAAGCAAGACTCATTTAGATTTGTAATTTTTCATGTGTATTTGTTAAACAAAAGTAGCCTGGTCACTTTATATATATATATATATCATCACAATTGAGTCATCACTTTTACTCCACCCTTAGGGAGAGGGTAGGATGGGATTATTTACATGTCCTTTTTTCAACTAAGACCATTTTTAAATTTTTATTATTTTTATTTTTTTGCGGTATGTGGACCTCTCACTGCTGTGGCCTCTCCTGTTGCGGAGAACAGGCTCTGGACGCGCAGGCTCAGCGGCCATGGCTCACGGGCCCAGCCGCTCCGCGGCATGTGGGATCTTCCCGGACCAGGGCACGAACCCGTGTCCCCTGCATCTGCAGGCGGACTCTCAACCACTGCGCCACCAGGGAAGCCCAAGGCCATTTTTTTAAAAACAGCTTTGTTGATATATAATTCACATACCATACAATTCACTCATTTAAACACTCAATTCAGTGTGGTTTTTTTTTTTTTAGTATATTTACAGAATTGCACAACATCACTACAGTCTAATTTTAGGACAGTTTTGTTCCCTCAAAAAGAAACTTCATACCCATTACAGTCACTGATTCTCTCCCATCCCCCAGCACCCCAGCCCTAGGCAACCACCATTCTGCTTTCTGTCTTTGTGGATTTGCCCTTTCTGGACATTTCATATAAAAATGGAATCAGAAAATAATGTGGCCTTTTGTGTAGGACTTTTCACTTAGCATAATGTTTTCAAGGTTCATCTGTGGTGTAGTATGTGTCAGAAATTCATTCCTTTTTGTTGCTGAATAATATTCCATTGTATAAAATAAGGCCATTTTAAACACAGAGAATGATTCTAATGCAGTAACAAAACAAGGAGGGGGCCTAGGAGAAAGATGGATGGGAAGGGAAAAATAGAGGAGAGGTACAGGTTCCAAGGATGGGATTCAGTCAGCAGTGTGAAAAATTCAGAAGTCTTAGACTGTCTTGTAGCATGGTATATAAATTTTTCTTTTTTCCCATTGAAGTGGCCCATAGAAATCTGACAGTCTTTGTGACCATATAGTCGTGCCAGTTTTATTAATGGGGGTTCATACACTTTGCTTTCTCCATTGTAGCATCTGAGGGCATGTGTTGTAACTACTCCTGGGACTCATGAAATATTTATTTCGGACGTTTTTCTGGCCTTTACTTTTATGAGCCTCACCCATATATCATACCCTGTTGGGACCAGCTCTGGGACAAATAGCAGCATTGTCTTTAAACTGATAGTTGGGAAAGACTGTTCTGCTCTTAAAAAGAAATCAATTTTTTCTTTTATAAATTATCTATATTAACATCTGAAATTATTCCTACTTTAATTTCTTTTGGTTGATGTTGGATTTATTTCAGTTAAAATAAATAACAGTGTTTGGGTGACAGGCCTGTGGGTGATTTTCTTCTTCTTCATATTCTGTATTTTCCAATTTTTAAAATGAACATATAAATTCCTATATTAAGGAAAAAATTAATACGGTAAATAATAAGAATGTATAATTCTTTATCGTTTATAAAATGCTTTCATATGTATAATCTCATAGCTGTCCTTTAAGGTAGGTATTGCTATGGTCTGAATTTTACAGATGAAGATACTGTAGATCAGGGAAGTTAAGTAACCTGCCCACAGTGGCACAGCTAATTAGTGGGGGAGCTTGGACTTGAGCTCTGTTTCACTTACTCTGGACACTCTGCTCTTTTCACTCCACCATTCTGTGTCCACTTAGAACAAAGTTGTTAAATATCACTGGAAGTTTTCTAGCTTGAATCAGAAGCAATGAGAATGTTGTTAGTCAAAGAGTTTCCATTTGTCCTGGGCTTGGCAAGATTATCTGTTTAAAGGTTGGTTTTGGCATGGCCTGTGTGAAGGGCCTATATTAAAAAAATGATGTGAAGGTAGTGTTCTGTTTCACAGTGACATTCAATTTTGCAGCGTTAAAAAAAAAGACTAGATACAGGTAACACAAAAGTATGTCTGCCAAACACGTAAAGGCTTTTCTAGTATTTATGGCTGCTTAGCTTGAAGTCTATGAGAACTAAATAGTATTTAAAGTAGGTTTCTAGGATTTCTGTATTTAAATAGTATTTATAGTAGGTTTGTGGATTCTTTGGGGAATCGTGAAGTTTCATTTGAAACACTTTGTCTCTAGATCAAAAGAGATATACAAATAGGACTTAGCATTTACTCATGATCGAGAGAATGGAAGAGTTTTGGAGATTGTATGTTTCTACAACTATGTTTATAAATTTAATGGAGCCCCAATTTAAATATTTGTTTATATATATTGACACAGTGGAAAGTTGGGCTTTTCTAAAGCTGTTTTGTAAATAGCACTGGTATAACAATGGACAAAATAAAAGTTATTTTATATTTTATGGACAAAATAAAAGTTAGAGTAAAAGTTTTGTGGTATCAACCACAGTATCATAAGTTGACTCCTTCTGCTATAGTCCGGAGTAAGGGTAGCATTAAGACAACTGTTTTTATGGAGATGGGACTTATTTGGATTTTAATATTTCTGGTATATTGGTTAAAAAAGGAGTCTGGTTATTTTATATACTTAATTACCGGTCACATATATATGTGTGTGTATGTGTATATGTATATATAAAATACTTATGTTTTGTATGTATCACAGCTGAGAGGGTCGTTATTTTAAAAGCTTTCTGACAACTTCCTGGTCTTTTACTGGCACACCTAGAAAGAGGGTAGGATGGGAATATCTTAATTATCCACAGTCTAAAGTCCATCATAGCATGTATTTTTTTCTCTTGTGACAGTCATCATACTTGGTCAGTGTTTGTCTTCATTGGGTTGTACGTTTCTCAGTGGCAGAGGCCATGTCTGTTGTGTTTGCTCCTTTCAATGTCAGGCTGGTCATAGGTGTGCAATATAACTTTTTTTTTTTTAATGAACTAACTATATATATATGTGTGTGTGTGTGTATATATATATATGGCATTCATTTAAAAAAATAAATTTATTTATTTTTATTTATTTTTGGCTGCATCGGGTCTTCGTTGCTGCGGGTGGGCTTTCTCTAGTTGCGTGAGCAGGGGCTACTCTTCGTTTAGGTGCTCAGGCTTCTCATTGCGGTGGCTTCTGTTGTTGCAGAGCACGGGCTCTAGGTGCACGGGCTTCAGTAGTTGTGGCATGTGGGCTCAGTAGCTGTGGCTCACAGGCTCAGTAGTTGTGGCGCACGGGCTTAGTTGCTCTACAGTATTTGGGATCTTCCCAGACCAGGGCTCAAACCCGTGTCCCCTGCATTGGCAGGTGGATTCTTAACCACTGCGCCACCAGGGAAGCCCATCATTCATTTTTTTGTGCACAAAATATTGTAATAGGAATTTTTGTGCAGTGACAATTTTCCATCCCCAGCTTTCAGACATCCGGTATAGCTGAATTTGAACAGTCTCTTTGAATTTATAATGGGCCTTGTCTGAAACAAGTAGAATATATACTAGGAGGGAGGAATGAATGGCTAACTGCCCATTGTTTGAGATAACGAAAGTGTTCAGGCTATTTTGAGTTGTGGTTCTCTGTTTCAGAATCATTTCAACTATGCAGGCCACTTACTAAATTCATAATGTGAGAATATGTTGCCTCCTATCTGAAAGTAGCATTGGGATTTTGCATTCTTTTTGTCTTTTTAAAACATAACAATTTAGACCAGGTGTTGATATATTATTTGGAACTCTGCTGGTTACAGTGTAGTATCATACTGAGTCATGAATTCCTCATTAAGAGATCTTTATTTCCTTGAACCATATGGCAGGAGACAAAAGATATCAGAAAGTTGATCTGCTGCTTTTTTGTTTTTTGGCTGATCCAGGCCCAAACTTTTCATTGAACCTTATGTCATGGTCATGACACTGGGGTATACTTTTTACATAATAAACCAGCTTTAGAGCAGTATCAAAAGAAGTAGCAGTCCTTAAAGGGCGAACATCAGAGATTAGCTGGTATCCCAGCAAGGTTTCTCTCTAGCATAATGCTCTGTGCTCTGGACTGTTGCTGAAAAAGGGCCATTCTATTAGTTTATGTTGCTTTCAGGCCAGTCTGCTCTTAAACCTTCCCATATAGACAGGACTAAAAGAAGAAAACAAATTTCAGCCTTGGCTTTTTTAAGCTCCAACAGCCTTCAGTGCTATGTAGTATAAATACTTCAGAGTGAAATTTAAGGAGTAAAGTTCAAATCTGTAATAAGACTCTGAAACACCCAGAGACAAAAGTTGGTATATGGGAGGAAGGACCTCCCATTGCAGGCTTTCATCGGTCGTTCTGTTCCTCGTACATTGGACCTGTAGAATTCTTAACAGTATGCATTTGGGTATATTGGGCCACATAGACAGTTTAGTTTGGATAACGTAAGTTTTGAGTTATCTAGGCTCCTGCTTCTCTGTTTTTTTCTGTCATTTTCGTATTTGTTCAGTTTCCATTTGGAATGATTATGAGAGGAACGCTATCTTACCTGTTTCTTCTTAACAATCTGCAAAAAGGTTTGTTAGGGAAGGAAGCTGAAATAAATATATAAGTAGGGGATTTTTGTTCATTTGTATTTTTATCATCGTTAATGTTTTATCTTTAACACTAAAAATATGTATACTATTAATAATCATTTTTGTCATGCTGAGCTTTGTATAGTCTTTCAGAAAGAACAGAATTTCTCTTGTTACAAAAGCATTACATTTTTATCGTTGAAATTTTAAAAAATCTATCTTTAGTCACAGTCGTCTCCAGTGTTTCTCAGCCTTTTACAGTCTGTTTGAACTTGATTTGTCTTTTTGTCTTTTCTCTCTACTCCAAACCAATTTGTTTCCCTAGATATAAATACAAACTTAACTATATATAGATGCACCAGCTCTTATCCCTTTTCACCATTAACACCCTTCCCCCTGCAAACCATTTAATTCACTTTCCTGCTCAAGAATTTGCAAAGGAAAGTGAGGAAACCCAGTCAGTTACAACAACCCATGACTTTCTCTGTCATGTGCTGTTTAGGGAGCCATGCTGTACTTAGCTAACTGCTCTTTCAGTAAGTGTGGAATGAAATAAGTTCAAAATAATGGGCTAGATCTTGAAAGAACTTCTAATCTCAACATCCTTATTAAAGATATGGGGTCTTTACATTGATTAAATCTATTTAAGTATGTGTATTATGTGCAGACAAAGGGATAGAGTATGATAGAGTAATGGATAAAAGGGGACTTGTATAATTAGACATAGGCAGTTGGGGATTCCTCGCCTTCCTTCCAGTCCCTTGGTAAGGCTTTGTAGGTCTTGTGTCCTTGTATGCTGGGTCATCAGTCTTTGGATGATTGAGTTGATTGTGGGTTTGTTTTTTTTCTCCCCTCCTTCCTTACTCCCCTAGGGTGTCTCCCTTTAAGACTGTTTGTTTCTGGAGGACAAGGACTGGGTTATATTCTTCTTGATATTCCTGGTGCCGTGCTTATCCCAGTCTCTTGCTCATGGTATTCCTTTGATAAGTGTGTTGTGCCTTGATACTCTCTATACCTGCTGGTCATTCTAGGCTCATTCATGATGAAGATAGCTCACTATCTCTTGCCTCCATTGGATGGCTTGGTGACTCTTCTTCTGCGCTCAAATGTTGCTATATGCAGATGCCTGCATAATCACAAAAAGAAACAAAGGTTCATAAATATTATATTGTGTTGGTTACATATTGGAACTTTAGATTGCAAAAAATTCCGTCACTTCTATGAGAAGGCAGCTCATTGGATGGGTATGAGTGTGCGATGTGTGTATGTATAGAGGATGAGAGGTAGTGAACCTTAGAACTAAAAATGTTTTACAAATATCGTTAAGTTGCAGAAAATAGAGTCTTTGGCCCTTAGAGAATTTCCCACTGATAAGATTTCCAGTTGGATGACTTTTAAGGGGAAAGTGGCTGAATTTCATTGCAGTTGGCCACAATCCAAGCCAAAGTCATTCCTTGTTTTTGAAATAAGCTTAACTTATTCCCACAAGTAGGCTTTCTGTGAAGAAAGAAAAATGGTATATTTGTTCTTAGAGTTGAAAGTTGAGGGGCCAGCTTTCAACTTATCTAGCTTCTCTATATTTCCAGCCTTCTTTCTGTCCCCACCCCATCCCTGGAGAACTGGCTCATCTTTTATCTGTAAGGTGGACAACATGTTTTTATTCATTTAATTAAAGTAGATAAGGATATATAAATGTGCTAGTAAATCTCTAGTAACACTTAAATTTCTTATTCTGTGGCTTTTCCCCCCAAACCACCAAAATTAGTTATGACTCTAGCTGTGCACATTGCCTGGTGTTCTGAATAATAGTAGGGTATATAAGACATGGTCTGTGGCCTCAGGTTGTTAAAATACAGATGAAATTTATGATCTTATAAAAGATTTAGCTTATCTACATCTTCTCCATCCATGAAATTGTTGCAGAATTTAAATTATTTACTTTAAAGGGTTGTACGCTAGTACTGTAACTACAGTTTTGATTCCTTGGAGCCATGGAGAAAATGTGAGTGGGCCAGCAGCAGAATAAGCAGGTGGTGGGCCCCCTAGTTAGGAAAAGACCACTGAGCATCAGCTTCAGCTGCCCTCTTCTTGATTATTTTTTTCCTTACTGTGCTTTTCACAGTTGTAAGTAATTATTTGTGTGATTATCACTTCTTGAACATCTTTCCCCCACTAGAGCCCCCGGGGCAAATATTGGCTCTGCCGTGTTTGCCCCTGATTTTCAGCACCCATCAAAGTGCTTGGCACATAGTAGAGTCTTGAGGAATAATTGTTGAACAAACAAGTGGGAAGACCGTTTGCTGCTTCCCTACCCCAAAATGTTTTATGCTTCTTTGGAAAAATGTATATCATGCTGTGGGTGAATCTTGATGAAATTTAACTGCGATTAGGAAAGCAGCAGTAAATCATTGCTTAGCACAGGGTATTGCATGCAGTAGGATCATCCAATTCATGTTTCCTGAATGAATAAATTCCAGGGATAGAGTCCTGGAGTGCAGATGGGGATAATCCTGCCCAACATAGGATTATGCAGGATATTTAAGTTTAAAGAAATACAGAACATGGGTTTGGGATTCTCTATTAGTTTTGATGCTTTGCAAATGAACAGAATAGCCAAATTTGGCAAAGTGCATCTGGTATGAGTCAGCAAATACCAAAGTCAGACTTTAGATATAGATATAAGATAAATTACCTATAGTGTAATGGTTAAGTGTAAAGGCTCTAGAGCTGAACTGCTGAGGTTTAAATCCTACCACTGACTGACACCTGCAAAGTATGTAACATTGGAGAAAGTATTTAATTTCTGGTTCTCATAGTCCTCATCTGTAAAACAAAGCTAATCATAGTATCTGACTTGGAGTGTATTATTGTGAAGATTAATGAGTTTGTAAAAATGTTTAGAACTATGCCTGACACATAGTTAAAGATTTCAGTGAGTGTTAGATATATTAATATATTTTTCCATGATTTTTAAGTCATATTTTAAATGTTAGTCTAATGAAAAAGCAGTGTTGATTTTTTTTTTTTAATGTCTAAGTATAACTTCTAACTTTTATTCAACAAGGCAAAATGCCAGTGAAAGCTTTCAGTAGAATTCCATATGTTGTGAATATACAGTTTTATCAACTGTGGGGAAAATATTCACAGTTTAGGTGCCTAAGCCTTTGATTGCCAGTTTCCCATGAAAAATTCAGACATCTGAGTTTATGATTGATATCTCCTTTGTTTGGAGCAATAGTGAGAGTAAAATTGTATCTCTCCCCTCTTCCACCCCAGTTTAGAAGCAAAAATTGGGACTTAGGATTTGGGATTTATCCCAAACATTCATTGTCCTATTTTCTAAAAAAGAAAAAACTGAAGGGGTGGTCACTAAAGTAAATGGAATTGGCCCTTCCAGGTAGAGTTAAAAAGTACAATGCATTTGTGAAATAGAATTCATCTTGTTCTGGAACAGCCAAATTAATTTAACAAATATTTAATGACTACATAATATGCTGGATACTGGAAGAGGTTAGTATCTCTAGCCTGAAAGGAAGGATAGAATCTCTTTCAGATGTCCTATTGATATAGGAGTAATAGAGTTGAATGTAAAGGTCAGGGGACCTTAACGACTAATTTGGAAGGTATACCTGTTATTTCTAGTCTTTCAGTGGTTTTCTGGAAAATTTTTAACATGCATATTTAACTTCAAAGTCTTAAATTAATTGGCATCTTTACTTTCTACTTGAATAAAATGGTAAAATACTTGTAATTCCACTGTCCCCTTATATATGGTTGTCTGAGATTTTGTTTCTCTCTTGATTTTTTTTTGCCCCACAAATTAGACACTATTGTATTATACAGTTGCTTTTTTCCCCATTTACCTATATGTTTACCACTTTTTTTGAGATATAAGAGAAACGATGAACAGACCTCCCTTCTTCCTGAAGTCTGTCCTACACTAATATCTTTAGGTGGGTCTTTGGGCAGTACACACTCTAAGTTTCATTTGTCTGAAAATATCTTTTATTTTGCCATCTTTTCTGAAAGATAATTTCATTGGATATACAAAATTGGGCTAATAGTAATTTTTTCCCAGCATTTTGAAAATATTACTCCAGTGTTTTCTGCATTCAAATCTGCCATCAGTCTAATTGTTATTTTCCTCTAAATAATGATTTTTTTCTCACTGGGGCTTTTAAGATATTATTTATCTTTCTTGGGATTTTTTGGGCTCCCTGATTTTGAGGGCTGATTTCTTTTATCAGTCGTAGAAAATTCTTAGCCATTATCTCTTGGAATTTTCGCCTCTTCCTTCATTTTATTCTTACCCTTTGGAAGTGTAATTAGAAAAATATTGGACTTTCTCTATCCTCTGTATCTGAACAGTTTATATTTTCCATATGGTTATTTTTTCAGGTCTTCCAATTTGCTAATTCTCATACACCTTGGTCTAATATGCCATTTAATTCAGACACTGAGTTTTTAATTTAAATGGCAGTATTTTTTACTTCTAGAATCGTATCTTTTTCAAAATCTTGTCAGTATTGTAGTCTCTTGCTCTTTTATCATTCTTTTAAAAAAAAGATTGCTTTTATTCTCTCTTTTTTTTTCTTATTTAATGAAAAACATCTTGGAGTGTAAGGAACTACAAGAGCTTAATACTAGGATGAAAGTAGAAAGGCACTTTTTTTTTTTTAGTAAACTTATTTATTTATTTTTGGCTGCATTGGGTCTTCATTGCCGCGCGTGGGCTTTCTCTAGTTGTGGCAAGCGGGGGCTACTCTTCGTTGCGGTGTGTGGGCTTCTCATTCGGTGGCTTCTCTTGTTGCAGAGCACAGGCTCTAGGCGCACAGGCTTCAGTAGTTGTGGCACATGGGCTCAATAGTTGTGGCTCGCAGGCTCTAGAGCACAGGCTCAGTAGTTGTGGCGCACAGGCTTAGCTGCTCTGCGGCATGTGGGATCTTCCTGGACCAGGGCTCGAACCCGTGTTCCCTGCATTGGTAGGCGGATTCTTAACCACTGCACCACCAGGGAAGTCCCTAGAAAGGCACTTTTAAAATCTGATGAAATGCCAGGATAACATTACTGTCTTGAGATTGTAGAAGTTGCTGATTCTTTCATTTTTTAAAGTTTTTTATTGCAGTAAAATATATGTAACATAAAATTTACTGTATTAACTTTTTTTAAGTATACGGTTCTGTGGCATTAAGTATATTCACATTTTTGTATAGCCATCACCACCATCTCAAGAACCTTGTATTTTCTCCATTTGAAACTCTGTACGCATTAAACCCTAACTCCCTATTTCTCCCTCGTTTGGGTCCTTGGCAACTGCTATTCCATTGTCCATCCCTATTAATTTGACTTCTCTAGGTACCTTATATAAGTAGAATCATACAGTATTGTTCTTTTGTGAGTGGCGTGTTTCACTTAGCATAATGTCTTCAGATTTCATCCATGTTGTAGCATGTGTCAGAATTTCCTTCCTTTTTAAGGCTGAATAATATTCCATTGTATGTGTATATCACATTTTGCTTATCCATTCATCTGTTGATAGACACTTGGGTTGCTCCCAGCTTTTGGCTAAGGTGAGTAATGCTGCCATTTCATCATACTTTTAATGCCTGCTGAGGTCTGGACTCTGTCCCTGAAGGGATATAAGCTTCTGATGGACTCATGGAGGACTGTGAACCCAGCTTCTAATGCCAGGGAGCAAATGTGTAATCAAAGTCCAAAGGCCCTTTTGAAGAATAAGTTGGGAAGGTAGGAGGGGGAGTTCATTCTGTCTTAGAGAGGCAGTGTTTGAAGCATGAGGGACTTTGCCAGCCGGAGAAAAACTGGAAAGCCTTCTGAGCAGAGAGAATGAAATGATTGAAGGGTGTGAATGTACAGTAGGGAGTGGGGAAGCTTTAGTGATGACACTATTAAGGTAGATTGTGCTAGTTTGTAAAGGGACTTACATGCCATATTAATCACTAAACAAACAAACAAAACCTTCAGTTTTTGAATAGTGAAAAATTTATCTGGTTCAAAATTTAAAAGGTACAGCAAGGTATATAGTGAATAGTCTCCCTCTCACCCTTGAACTCCAGCCACCTGGTTTCCCTCCTCATAGGAAACTAATGGACAAAGGAAACCAAATGTCTTGGGTGTGTTTCTAGAGATAGTTATGCATATTTAGGCAATATGTATTCCTTTTTTTTTTTGCGGTACGCAGGCGTCTCACTGTTGTGGCTTCTCCCGTTGCGGAGCACAGGCTCCGGATGTACAGGCTCGGCGGCCATGGCTCACGGGCCCAGCCACTCCGCGGCATGTGGGATCCTCCCGGACCGGGGCACGAACCCGCGTCCCCTGCATCAGCAGACGGACTGTCAACCACTGCGCCACCAGGGAAGCCCTATTCCTCTTTTATACAAAAGATGACCTGTTATACTGTCGTGTTCCTTGATTTTTTTTTCCCTTAACATATTTGGGAGAACATTTCTTATCAGTTTGTATAGAGCTTTCTCTTCTTTTTTATTTTATTTTTATTTATTTTTAATTCACTGCAGGGGACGCAGGTTTGATCCCTGGTCAGGGAACTAAGATCCCACATGCCATGCAGCACAGCCAAAAATTAAAAATAAATAAAAATAAAATAAAAAAGAAGAGAAAGCTCTATACAAACTGATAAGAAATGTTCTCCCAAATATGTTAAGGGAAAAAAAATCAAGGAACACGACAGTATAACAGGTCATCTTTTGTATAGAAGAGGAATAGGGCTTCCCTGGTGGCGCAGTGGTTGACAGTCCGTCTGCTGATGCAGGGGACGCGGGTTCGTGCCCCGGTCCGGGAGGATCCCACATGCCGCGGAGTGGCTGGGCCCGTGAGCCATGGCCGCTGAGCCTGTACATCCGGAGCCTGTGCTCCGCAACGGGAGAAGCCACAACAGTGAGACGCCTGCGTACCGCAAAAAAAATTTTTGGCTGTGCTGCATGGCATGTGGGATCTTAGTTCCCTGACCAGGGATCAAACCTGCGTCCCCTGCAGTGGAAGTGCAGAGTTCTAACCACTGGACCACCAGGGAAGTCCCATCTTCTTTTTTTAAAAATTGAAGTATAGTTGACGTACAATATTATGTTATAGGTGTACAATAGAGTGATTCACAATTTTTAAAGGTTAGAGTCCATTTATAGTTATTATAAAATATTGGCTATATTCCCTGTGCTGTATTACAATATATCCATGTAGCTTATTATATACAAGCTTTCTCTTCTTTTGATAGTTACATAATATAATCCATTGGTGGTTGTAACAATTTATTTAACTAGACCCTTGTGGAAGGACCTTACGTTACTTACGACCTTTTATTAATTCAGACAGTGTGGCAATGAATGACATAGATATGTCATTTTATGCATGTGCAAATACATTTATAAGATAATTTCTAGAAGGGGAACATTCTAAGCACTGGATGTCAGGCAATGGAGGGATTTTAAGCTGAGGTATAACGTGGATAGCTTTGGGTTTTGGTAAGATATCCCTGGTAGTGGTGAGGAGATAGATTGGCAAGTGAGACACAGGAGCTGGAGAACTATCCATCTAAGATGGTAAAGGTTGCCTCAAGCAGTGGGAAGAAGGCAGATAAAGAGGGGCCAAATTCTAGAGACAGCCTCTTTATTACTTAATTTACATTTGGATTCATAGTATTCTCAATGTCAAAAATACATCAGTAAAACAAATTATTTTATTTATCCTCAATTATTTTATTTATACTATGTGGTTATTACTCCCATTTTACAGGTGGGGTAACTAAGGCTCATAGAGCCTTGAGCTGGTAAGTGGCAGGACCAGAGCTTAAGTATTTTAATTATACAAATGAGATCACTTTGAAATGCAGGACAGAAAACCTAGAGTCCTTATCAAATTTAAAAGAAGTCAACAACGATTTTATTGACACAAGTTATACCCATACCTTTTTGTTCTCATGTGGATGCAAGAAAAATCTTGGAAAAAGACAAAGAAAAGATCAAATTGAAATTGGGAGCTCAAAGGAAAGTCTGTAAGGGAAGGGCTATACTTACCCTTGAACTCAGGTATGCCAGTGGTTTTTAATCGTTCCAATGTATATTCTGAGCTGGCATGGAAAGATATCCATGCTGATGTTATGCAAAAAACAGGAGGCGGATATGTTTAGAATGATCCCATTTTGTATTATTTTATATGTGAAAGAGCATATACTAAAATGTGGTGGGATTGAGTGGTGGGGTTTCAGGTTAAAATTTTTTGTTTTTCTTACCATAATTCATGTTTGTCTCCTAACAATAAACATGTACCACTTTTGAGGTAAAAAAATAAGTCCAGTGTTTTCCCACATCTTTTTATTGTTATTATTTGCACTATTCTCACTGCCTGGAATTATTCTTCCTCTCATGTTAAAATGGGCCTAGTGTTGATGTCACTTTCTCTATGAAGCTCTGTCCAGGCTGCTTAGTTGAAATTAATGTCTTCTTTTGCTGTGTTTCCATGAGGCTTGACTATGTTTCCTATCAAACTCTACCATGAGTTAGAGCTACTATGTGCATGTCTGTTTGCACCCCTTCTTCCTCCAGCCCCACTCAGCTTCCAAATTTGAGTTCTAGAAAGCATGTAGTGCTTCCATCGAGTTGGATTACTCACACTTGATAGATACGTGAATGTTGAATTGGTTGTATTTGCAGCAGTGCAATTTTTTCCTCTGTCAGAACAAGGAAAGATAGATATAAATTCTGAGTCACAGTCAGCAGGGTGATTTTAAAATTCTCAAAGCAATGATATATCTAGGTACACTGGATGAATACTCTTTCCTAATTTGTGAAGGCTGCTGAAAATTCTCTGGAGTAAAAGGAGCCATAAATAAATAAACACCATCTCTAAAACTGCCATCTCTATTGCATCTCTAAAACCAAAACATGAAGGCTACATTTTACCTGATGTATACTCAAGAACTCTTATCTTGGAATTGGAAATTCCAACGTAGGCTGTTTGTTTGAAAGCTTCCACAAAAAGGCAAATTCCTCAGTCTGCTGCAGTCATATACTCTACTGAAGGCTGAGGAATGGCAATGCAAAAATCATCTTTTCGGGCTTCCCTGGTGGCGCAGTGGTTGAGAGTCCGCCTGCAGACGCAGGGTACACGGGTTCGTGCCTCGGTCCGGGAAGATCCCACATGCCGCGGAGCGGCTGGGCCCGTGGGCCATGGCCGCTGAGCCTGCGTGTCCGGAGACTGTGCTCCCAACGGGAGAGGCCACAACAGTGAAAGGCCCGCGTACTGCAAAAAAAAAAAAATCGTATTTTCCCCCCTTCTTGTCTGGAAATTGACCTCTTTTATTACGTTCGTGAAATAAACTTTTTCCTCATCTTTTTTTCAAGTAGTATTTTGTTGATTCTTCCATATCTTTTTTTTTTCTCCTTTCTCAAAGCTACCAGCCTAGATTAGGCTTTAATATTTTCAGTTCTTGATAGTTATCTACTAATCTCTCATTCCCATCCATTATTGCCACGTAAAGCTGCTAATACAACTCTGATCTCAACATTTTCTTCCCAGAAATTGGCACCTCCTCCCATTGTTTTCTAAATTAAATTCCTTTTTCTAGCTCTTTTTAAAAATTGAATCTTGCTATAATATTGTTAAAATTCAAGGTATACAATATTTCTTTGATACATTTATGTATTGCAATATGATTGCTGTTGTGATATTTATCACATTGTATAATTATAGTACAATATCGTCGATCTTATTCTAGCTCTTGAGGGCTATCACACGCTAGCCCTTTCTGTTCTTATTTCTCTGTGGAGTGGAGAAACCAGCCTATAGCCTGTGGGCCAAATTTTGTACTGCCCAGGAGCTAAGAATAGTGTTTACATTTTCAAGTATTTGAAAAAAGTCAAGAGAAGAATAATGTTTTGCTGCACATGAAATTATATAAAATTAAATTTTTAATATCCATAAATAAAGCTGTATTGGAACACAGCCATGCCCATTCATTTACATATTTTCTGTGACTTTCACACTACAGTAGTGTTGAGAAGTTGTGGCAGAGACCATATGACCCACAAAGCCTAAAATATTTACTCTCTGGCCCTTTATGGAAAAAATTGCCAACCCTCAACCTAGAGTCATAGAGTTATAAAGTTGGAAATAAGATCTCAGAGATCTTCTGATCCAACTCTCTCGTTTTAAAAATGAGAAAATGTATTCTCAGATGTAATCAACAGTATGTCTAAGGCAGGTACCTTCGGCAGTGGAAAAGCCAAAATCAGAATTCATTGCTGGTCCTACTCCACCATATTGCCCTTCCCATGAAGCCTGTACTAGCCCAGTAGGACTGCTGGCTCTTTCACGAACAAACTCCAGGTTGTCTCATCTCTGCCTCTATGTACATGCTGCATTTCCTTCCATCTAAGATGCCTTCTTCCCTCCAGAAATTTTATCTATGCCTTAAGGCTCAGCTCAAATACTGAAAACTGCCCTTATCTCAGCAACTGTTTGAGCTCTCTGTCCACATGCCCCCCGTAGTGCTAAGTTCTATCTCCCCATTAGCACTCACCAGAGTCATTTATGTAGTTCTGATGCTATTCCAGGCCATAAACTTCCCAACTGTGCATCTTTATGTCACCTGAGGAAGTATCACCTGCACATTGCCTTACACACAGAATTCTTAGGACATAATTTAAAGAATGAACCAATCTAAAAATGTAAGGATACCAGAGACACCTTCAAGATCTCTGGTTTACTTCTCTTCTATTAAAAAAGAAAGAGAAAGACTATAACACCACTGAGTAATATTTTTTGATGGGATCAGCTATATAGAAGAATTCGTAGGGAGTTTACTTACACCATGTCCACCTAGCAATTGATGAAGTATATACACCCTGGAGAGAGAACTTGGATTTGTCCTAAGGAGGATTACCTAATTTTGTGATGATTATTTAAGCCTTTAGTATATTTGTTGATTGCTAGGCTTATAGAAACTACCTGCTAAGGTAGGAATTCACACAAATTCAACAATGAAATCCTTCCACATTCTCTGTCAATCTCCAGGGATTCTCTGCTGTTATAACTTCCATATAAACTCTCAGTTTGGGATGGTTTCCATCTATGAACTAAATATAGACTTGTATTGTTCTGTGATGAACCATTAGGAGTGAACTTGATATTTAGTAAGAACTGAAGATAAAAGGAATGTAATTTAGTGTTTAGGTGCATTGCCACCATTGTCTTTACTTTCCTTAAAACAATAACAACAACAAAACAAAGCCACCCCCCCAAATTAAAAAAATGATGATGGACTCTTATTATGCTGTAATTCTCTCAGTTCTAATTCTATTTCTTCCTTTTGCCCAACTGGGAATAAGTTATCTAAGATGGTAGAGCCAGAACTTACTAAAGGTTTAGTTGTCTGTGGCAACTGTTGAACATCTAGGCTGCATCATTGATAGTTTGTATTAGGAAGCAAGTGAAACAAAAGGAAATCAACTTTAATATTCCTGTAAAAGTCTTTCTGTTGGTTAGACAGAGGGTATGTCTAATTTGTTAATGTTATAGAAGAATGGTGATGAAATGCAATCTGCAAAAGGCACAAACATGACTAGTATTGCTGGGGATGGTTGATAGCTTTTTTCTGTCTGTACATCTTAGCCAGTTTGGTCTGGATGTGCTGTAGCTGTTCTCTTATTTCACTTTTCAGCATGTTTAGAATTAAGTCTGTGTTCAGCGCATATGTAGTCACACTAAATTATATTTGTAGTTGTTGAGAAGAAAAAGTAAAAACATTAAGAAGAAAAGCCTAAAGGTAAAACTTTGGGGATTTTCTAGGTACCGTAAAACAGGAGTTTTTCCTATGAGCATTATAATTGGCAGCCTTAACCATTTGACACATTGATATTACAAAATATTGAATTTCCAGTTCTGGCTGCTTGTAAGAAGTGTGTTTGTAGCTTGGGCTAAGAAATGGAGTAATTTTACTTATGACCCTAATTTAATGGGTCAGAGTGTCTATTATAGCCTAGAGCCAAATTCAATTACTATACTGCAAAAGTGACTCTGAATAATCTCCAATTAACAAGCAGGATGGTTCCCAACAGTAGTAACAATACTTACTTTTGCCATTGGGTTACTATTTCAAGTTTTGACCACACCTATTAAAAAAAAAAAGGTTGCATTGTTAGTCCTGGTTCAATTTTGAAAGCTAACTGCAGCCAGGTTGACTCAGTTGATCATCTCTAAGCAAATAACAGTTAAGGAGCTTAAGCAGCTGAACCCCTAGTGAGCCTGACCCATGTTGTTGTGGAAACCTTCCAGCTTCTGGGAAGGAAAATCAAACAATTGGACATCAGTAGTTTAAACTGCATCTTGATGGTTTATATTTGCCCATTGTGAGCTTGAAGTTTTTATATTTGCCTGGTTGTGAGCTTGAAGTTTTCTTATCCTTCTTGCCATCTGAAAGTTCCAAAGAATTGTAAAATCATGCAGTATTACAGCAGAAAACTTTAGCCATCATTAAATTTGTTTTCCTCGTTTTTGAAAAACAGTATAATGGCTTAGGATTAGAGCATGGATATGCTGAAGTCAACACCACTATCTGAGTGATTTTAGGCAAATCAATTAACCTCTCTGTGCCTCTGTTCTTCATCTGTAAAATGAGATAGTAGTGGTACCTCCCTCATAGAGTTGTTAAAAGGATTTAATGAGGTAATAAGGGGGCTCCTGACTTATAGCATGTGCCCAATTAAAAAAATTTTTTTTTTCTTTTAAAGGATAAAATGGAAGTCACAAATGAGTACCGCAATGGCAGAGGGAAAGAAAACACGACTAATGTTTATTTAGCACTGTTATCTTTCAGGCCGTGGAAGATGCGTATGTATTAGGTGATTTACATGTGTATTACTATATCCCTTAGCCATGAGAGACATTTTACTTTTTCCATTTTACTGATAAGGAGACTGAGGCTTAAAGAGATTGTTGCTTGCCCCAGGACACAGAACTAGTAATAACAGAGCAAGGTAAGATTCATTCCAAAGCCCCAGTTCTTTTCCCACCACTCTATGTTACCTTCCAGGATGGGCCCTCCGTCTCAGTTTTCCAAACATAAAAATGGGTGATGTTTCAAAATTCATTGACAAATTAGTTTGGAGTTATTTTTCCATAGGGACAGTGTGTATAACAAACGATATGTTATATACCCAGGCTTATCTGCAAAAGCTGCAATGTAATAGAAATCCTTCACATTTGTGAACTAAATCTGTTAAGAAAAAAATGCATTTGCTAAAAGAAAGTGCGTCTAGCCATTAAAGTAGAAAAACAAGAAAAATAAGAGTGTATTTTAAGTTCTGTGGAATGTTTGAGAAAAGCAGATTTGGTTAGAGGGCAGTGAGGAAGATAACAGACTCTTGATGCTGATGGGGCCTCTGGGATACTTAAGGGACTAAACATTTATATAGCACAGAGACATCCTGCATTTGATAACACCTTAATAGTGTACAAACACATTCATATGCATTGTTTCCTTATAATCATGTATGAGACAGGACAGATGGTAGAGTTGACCTAATTTCTCTTAGCAATATTTAGCTTTCTTTTTTTAAGTTTTTAATCCATGATTTTTGTTTAATGGCCTTTGGGAGCCCAGCTAGTCACCTTAATAGAGCCATAGAGGATTAGTTTATAGGTATGTTGAAGAAATAATGAAAATAAGAATGGAAGATCTTTCTGAGTTGATTGTGGGAGAAAGTGGGTGATGGGGAGAAGTTTCCTGTGCTGATGATTTGCTTGCTTGTTAAATTGGTGGCCACCCTAGCACAAGTGTTTGTGGTTGTGTCTACAGAAGAATCCTGAGTTGAGAGAGAGAATAAAGTATTTGCAAATTGGAAGCCTGCCCACAGTATCTTCATAAATAGGGATCTGGTGAGCAGGGCTTCTCTGCTAACATTAATCTAGCCTTCATTGATACACTCAATCTCCTGTTGTGTTAGAATAAGCAGCTGCTGCCAAGGCAGCTTAACACTAGTTGTAAGGAAAGTATGTTGCATCAAATGAGCTTGCTTGACATTAGAACTTGCCAACCATGTAGTTCACCTGCTCTTTAACCCATTTGATTGTGTTCTTATTGATGCACATTTAAGTTTTTGGCAGTTGGTCAAAATTTGAAGCTTTTAGGCACTGGTGGTGTCTCACTTTATAGATTGTTGTGTACCAAGAATGTTGTTAGTACATTTTAGAAATCTGGCACATATTTTTCTGATTATGAAGGCATTGCATACTCAGTTTTTAAAAAATCTGGAAAGTTGGAGAAGGATTAAGAAGAAAATAAAAATCATCTGAAGGTCTAGTCTCCATGTTGTAATTCCTTCCAGTCTTTTTTTTTTTTGATGTGGCTATATATTGGGGAGAGAGTGGGATGTTTCATTATTAGTGAAATAGCTGAGGCATAAGTAAAATTTTACATGACACTCATGATATTGCAGAGCTTGCCTCCTGTACTGTGCTAATTAAGAACGGAATCTTTTTGCTAAATCAGGTGGCACAAACTCAAATACCTGCAGGGTCAAATAGGTAATGAGTGAATCAGGTGGGTTATAGGGCACCAGGGAGTGGTAGGGACTGTGGTAAATTGAAAAATGCAGGCCCTGATTGAAGAAAACTGCTATCTTCATCTTATTGTTGCCAAATGGAAACAGGGCCTAGTGTTACCAGATCTTCCTGATAGTCAATAAAATCTGGAAATCTCTATTTCTTTCAATGTGAAATTTCCCATTTAAAAAGAACACTGAGCAGGTCAAACAAAATAGGTCTGTGGGTTGCACTTGACCCATACACTCCCATTTTGTCATTCCTGACATAAATACTTCTCAGTCTTTCTCATAGTTCTCACAAGAGGAGTACTTTTAGAAAATATTTAGAGAGGAGCTGGATAAGGATTTTCTAAGAGTGGCTTTCCTGGCCTAGATCACCATTTCCCTAAGTATATCCTACAAATTCTAATTCCGCCATAGGTTAGTAGGTGTTAGAAAAGAAACAATTCTTGGTCAAATGAATTTGGAAAATAATGGATTAAACAAAATTAAACTGATTTCTTGTCTGAAGGTTATCTTAGATCCTTAAATATACTAATATGCCTTGTAAATTCCTAAGAAGAGCATATAGCCCATAGACTCTACAGTTACAGTTATCTCCGTATCTCCACTTATTTCTCCCACTACCCCCTTTGTCTCTTGAGGAAGAGGTGGCTTTCTTTCTGGTAAAGACTGATCTCTACCTACTCTTCACATTCTACCCCTGCCTCTTCAGAGACCTTGCTTCATAATCAGGGTCTTGTTTCCTGCCTCTCTTCTTTCACCCTATCAACATGCTTAATTTTCTCCTATTTAAACAAAATAATAGCCCTTTCCTTACACCATACACAAAAATTAACACCAAATAGATCATGGACCTAAATGTAAGAGCTAAAATTATAGAATTTTTAAAAAACAAAGGAATAAATCTTCGTGACCTTGGTTAGGCAAAACCTAAGATACTGTATCAAAAGCACAAGCAACAAAAGAAAAAAATAGATAAATTGAACTTCATCAAAATTAAAAACTTTTGTGTTGCAAAAGGCACTATCAAGAAAACAAAAAGACAACTCACAGACTTGGAGAAAGTATTTGCAAAAGACACATCACTTAATTAAAATATGAGTAAATGG
The DNA here is from genome assembly GCF_011762595.2 of Tursiops truncatus. NCBI lineage: Eukaryota > Metazoa > Chordata > Mammalia > Artiodactyla > Delphinidae > Tursiops > Tursiops truncatus. The sequence goes on along the minus strand of NC_047049.1, from coordinate 58,318,701 downwards.
TTTATTTATTTATTGGCTGCACCGCTTGGCTTGTGGGATCTTAGTTCCCCTCCCTTGGCAGTGAAAGCGCAGAGTCCTAACCACTGGACCGCCAGGGAATTCCCCTGAGTTAAGAGTTTAAATAGACATTTTTCCAAAGAAGATATACATATAGTCAATAAGCGCATATAAAGATATTCAACATGATTAGCCATTAGGAACATGCAAATCAAAACCACAGTGAGACACCACTGCACTAGAATCGTTATAGTAATAAGAAAGGCAGATAAAAACAAGTATTGCCAAGGATGTGGAGAAATTTGAACCCTCGTACATTGCCTGTGGGAATGTTAAATGGTACAGCCTCTTTGGAAAACAGTGTAGCTATTTGTCAAGTGGTTAAACATAGAGTTACCATATGATCTAGCAATTCTACATCTAGGTATATGCTCAAGAGAAATGAAAACATATGTCTACACAACAACATTTACACTAATGTTCATAGTAGCATTATTCAAAATAGCTAAAAAGTGGAAATAATCCAGATGTCCATCAGCTGATGAATGATAAACAAAATGTGGCATAACCATACAATGGCATATTATTTGGCAATAAAAGGCAATGAAGTACTGATGCATGCTACAACATGAAAGAAACCATTCATTAAAGACCACATATTGTATGATTTCATTTACATCAAATATCTAGAATAGACAAATCTATAGAGACAAAGTAGATTAGTGGTTGCATAAGGCTGGATGGAGGTGGGGAAAGGCTGGGGATAAATGAAGGGGGTGGCTGCTAATGAGTTTCTTTTTGGGGTGATGAAAGAGTTCAAAAATTGATTGTGGTGATGGTTGTATAACTCTGTGAATATACTAGAAACCATTAACCTCTCTCTAGCAGTTGACACTGTTTTTCACTTTCTTGAAACTGTATTCCTTTGGCTTTCATGACACACAGTTCTACCATTCCCCCTACCCCGCTCTCAGACATTCCCTTCTCGGCTCTTTTCATCCGCTGGTTCTTCCACCAGCCGCAATCTATTCTTCAGCCCAGGCAAGTAAACGGAGGAACCGTCTCTATGATTCCTCCTCTAACATTTCCTTATCTCCATCTGAACATCCCATACCTTCTGATTAGTTTCTTTCTCAGAGCTGGCTTTCTTTCTCCATTGCATGTATTACCAAGTCACTTGCATCAGGAGTCTGGGTGTCTCCATTACCCTCTATGTGGACTGAGTGTCATGTAGATGGATTTCTTACATCTACCCTCATATCCATCCATACTGCTGCTGCTTTAGTTCATCTTTCACTAAGACTCTAAGCTCCACGAAGTCAGGGGCCATGTGTATTTTTTTCATCACTGTCTTAATACTTAGCACTGGTGTGTTATATAAATATTTGATTGAATAAATGAACTAACAAGTGAACTTGTATTCCTAGTTTTCTTCCCTCTGTTCCATTCTTGCTGCTGAGTTTATCTTGTTGAAATGTAAACCTAAGAATGTCTTTTGCTTAGAACCATGAAATAATTTCCCACTGCTTAGAGAGTAAAGTCTAAGCACGCTGCACACAGGGCCCTCCCTGATGTGGCATCTTTCTGCTTCTTCAACTTCCTATTCTCTATACCTCTTCTCCACCCAATACCCTGTGTTCCAGCCAGGTGGGTCTGTGTTCCCTGAACTGGCCATACTTTCACATATGCTTCTCCACTATTGGAAACCTCTCGTTTTTTCCCCAAGTCCCATTATTCCTGGAGAACTCTTATCAGCCTTCCTAGAGTTTCTTTTCCTCTGTGAAACTTGGATATAACTCTTGTTAGAGCATTACCCTGTGTTACAATGATTTGTTTAAGCATTTGTCCTGTCTGTGAAGGGCGAGGCCTGAGTCTCACTTATTTTTTGTATTCCCATCACACACAGTGTTGTACATAGTGCCTACCACATGGGAAGTTCTCAATAAGTGCTTGATTAAATGAATGAGTGAGTTGGAAATCAGAGTAGCTTAGAGAGTCCTGGTTTTTCTGGTATATATGGCTTTTTTAAACACTTGGCTCTGGTGTGCCCTCTGTGAATGATACAAAAGGTACCAGTGAGGGGGTGGATAGATCACAAGTCCATCACCAAGCACTGCAGGAAAACAACCAAAAGTGTTGCTGATGTTGGGTCACATACATTATTATTTTCCTTGTATGACCCACATGTGGTACTGGACACAGCTGCCTATCAGAATGGCTGTTCAGTATAATAGATTGATACTTATGCCGTAAGAAACACTGATTTGAGCCAAACTAATAGACAGATGGATGCACACTCCCTTGTCTGGTCATAATCAGTTGGTCAGTCAGTTGATCTCATAGCTTGGCTTGGCCTACTGTAATTTTAAGTTAGGCTTACATTTTCATCATTTGTATCTTCTTGTCTAAATACATTAGCAACTTCTGTTGATTACCATCTCCCTGCCACCTTTTTAACATAATGCTCTATAGTTACCACTTATACTGTACAAATCGCTAACACAAGTCCTCCCTACTGTGTTTTGTCTTCTTGTTTTCTTATACCTAGTCTAGCTAAGGGAGACACCTACATTAACATATTTTTTAGTCTGGGTAGTGACTTGAACCACCCAAGCTTTTTTTTTTTTGCTGGAAAGAAACCAAGTCTCTCTACTGAATTACTGAACCAAATCGAGTAGATTGTGATAAAAGGAGTAATAACAACAGCAGAAGACAAAAGGCCTCTCACATAGAATTTTGAACTAAAGTCATGTAGTGAACAAAAGATACTTAAATTAACTACGGAACAAAGTAAGAGCTCTTCAAAAGAAACATCTTCCTGCAAAGCCCCCTAAAAATGCCCCCAGGCCTTTTACTCATTCACTACCATTATTTCAGTTGTATGTCTAAGGATGCTTTATTTCTTCTCTCATTCTCTTCCCACCACCTAGCGGACACATAGTTGGCACTTACTGCCTGTTTATTGAATTGAATGGAATTGGGCCTCAGGAGTTAGAAGCAATTCTCTGAAGAAGAAAATAAAAGATATAATTTTAGCAGTGAATAGAACCAACAAATCTGAGTTTCAGCAATGGAATAAAGTTTGGAAGCAATAAAATGTATTTACTGTAAAGTTAGATTACTTTGAAAGGGTTGTTGTTAAATGCTGACCTGGAAAAGCTGCTGAGAACTTAAGACTATAACTAAGACCTATTTGTCACTCTTTTCTCTGTGTTTTTTTTTTTTTTAAGCCCTTTAACATATAGGTCTTTTTTTCCAGAGGGAATAAGACTTATTTTAAGGTTAAAAAAATCAGGCATCAACTTTAGTTTAATCTCATACTCATAAAACATACAGATAAAATGTGTAGGAAGTGAGAGCTTTTAAATTTTGTATTTATTAATCATTTTATACCTTGTTCTGCAAAAGAATTTGAGGTAGAAAATGAGGACTTAAGGTAGAAAATATAAATTTAAAAGTAAGTTTTCTTCATCAGAGAGCTAAAAGGGAGTTTGGCCAACACACAGTAGATGAGTAAGAAGACCCCCAATGAGATCATGTAGTATAGAAGAAATAATTGAGTAATCAAATGATTTATTTGAGGTTACATAGCCGTTTATTAGCTAAGCTGGAACTAGAAATCAAGTCACCAAATTCCCATACATGTGCTCTTAACATGTATGTAGCAAAAACATTTGGCTTAACTAGCCAGGAATTTTGATGACCTGGTGATGCACAGGTTCGAGAAGCATTTGTCAAGTTGATCACTTCCCACTTGTTTGCAAAGTTGTGGCCTGTACTAGGAAATCATATGCTTCCCCATACTAAGGTTGACCTCCAGGAATAATGTTTTTCCACAAGCCGTGAAGATTCCTGCTAGTTAACAAAGAGCATTTTGTGAATCCCTTTCTGAATTGCTCTACTCTTTTTATTTGGAAAAGATGGCTGCTGTAGAAACTTTTTGTTTTGATAGTGTGGGGAGAGCAAAGGAAAGCGCATTTCCTGTCATCTCCTGGTCCAGCTCTCCTCAATAGGTTTTGCCAGCTGTTTACACATAGAAGATGCCTTTCTGGTCCTGCATATCCTTAGAAACTGGCTTCTTTGGAAGTTCTTGACTTGATACTTGATACAACGATAGAACTGAATTGAAAAGATCTAGATCTAGAACAAAGGATGACAGCCTTTGAATAAATGGGCAGGTTAAGTTACATAATCCTCTCTGCCTTCCCTTGGCACACAAAGCCCTTCCCAGGCTGACTCCAGCTTTCCTTTCTAGCCTCATTTCCTTTGCTGAAGGCACACCAGCCTGTTTTTTTTGTCTAGTCAACCGTCTGCTCAAACACATTTGAGGCTTGGTCTGTGCTCTTCTTTGTGCTTGGGCTGTCTGATCCCTCTCTCCTCCATGTGGCAACTGCTGTCTCTCTAGGCCCAGCTCCCTTCTTCTCTGAAGACACCACGTAGCAAAGGTAAAAATCAAGGTTAATCTAGCAGCCATGTGAAGAGTGAATTAGAAGAAGGAGTTTGGAGGCAGGAAGACCAGTTTTAGGAGACAGTGCAAGTCCCATAGACCTCAGCTGTCCAGTATTGTAGCACGTGTGGAATTTAAATTCAAATTAAATGAAAGAAGACAACCTGAAAAGGCTATATACTGTATGATTCTAACTATATGACGTTCAGGAAAAGGCAAAACTATGGAGACAGTAAAAAGATCAGTGGTTTTCAGAGGTTTGGGATGGAGGGATGAATAGGCACAGCACAGGATTTTTAGGGCAAAACCCTGTGTCATACCATGATCATGGATACCTGTCATACATGTGTCCAAACCCATAGAATGTGCAACACCAAGAGTGGAATGTAATGTAAACTATGAATTTGGGGGTGATTATGATGTGTCAATGGTAGGTTCATCAGTTGTAACAAATGTACCACTCTGGTGGGGGGCATTGATAATGGGGGAGGCTATTGGTATGGGGGCAGGGAGTATATGGGGAAATCTCTGTATCTTCTCAATTTTGCTGTAAACCTAAAATGGCTGTTTAAAAAATAGTGTTAATAAAAAAGATTAAAATTAAATAAAAGTAATAATTCAGTTCTTCAGTTGCACTAGCCATATTTCAAGTGCTTAGTAGCCACAACTGGCTAATGGCTACTGCACTGGATAGCACAAATTAAATAGAACATTTCCATCATAACAGAAAGTTCTGTTGGACAGCATTGCCCAAAATCAATTCTCCGAGTAAAAATGGCATTCATTCTACATAGTCACGTTTTATGTGTTATGCCTTAAAAACAGGACCATTCATTGTGTGTAACCTAATTATAGGCTGAGTGTATTGAAGATCAAAGTGACTGTGGATACTATCACTGCAGTTATGAATGCAGCTTAGAATAATAAATCAGATTTAGTTCACATCACTTAAATACTTAAAAATAGTTTTAAAATAAGTAGCCCTTGGGCTTCCCTGGTGGCGCAGTGGTTGAGAGTCCGCCTGCCGATGCAGGGGACACGGGTTCGTGCCCCGGTCCGGGAAGATCCCACATGCCGCGGAGCAGCTGGGCCCATGAGCCATGGCCGCTGAGCCTGCGCATCTGGAGGCTGTGCTCTGCAACGGGAGAGGCCACAACAGTGAGAGGCCCGCATACCGAAAAAAAAAAAAAAAAAAAGTAGCCCTTGAGTATGTTTTTATTGTCTATTTCTGTTTCCTCACCAACCCCCTACCTTTACCAAAGAGACCTAAAATAGTTAAATAGAATTCATTCTTTAGTAATTACCTCTACTGGGGTCAGAATAGTTGCTATTGAAAAACTGTTTCAGTGGTTTTGCCTGGTTTACTCATGATTGTTTTATCCTTTCATGTTAAATCTTTGCTATACATCAGCCTTTTAGCATTGCTGCTTTTGAAGACATTTTACTTAATTGACCTACGTGTTATTTTAAATTTTTCTTTCTGTCAGTCCACTCCCCAACCCCTACTTCACCCATTTCAAGAGCAAGTCCCATTAGCTCTTCCTCCAAAAGAACTAATTCTCCATGTCCACTTTTGTGTCTTATTTTAAGTCACTACCATCATTGCCCTGGACAACTACAGTAGCTTCCTAACTGGTCACTCTGCTTCTCCTTGCTTGCTAAGATCACTTCTCCTTTTAACAGGCAAAATGTCCTTTAAAAAAAAAAACATCATGTCAGTCTCTTGTTTAGCACTCCTGCTTCCTGTTGTACTTAGGAAAGATTCCAAACACCTTAACTTGGCCTAAAAGGCTCTTTTGTGATATGACCATTGCCTTCTTACCCAACCTCATCACCACACCTACCCCCCTCACTGAGCTTCAGCCACTCTGGCCTCCTTAAGGCTCTTTTAGTACACCCAAACTTTCCTGCCTTTGGGCCTTTTTCTTGCTTCTCCCTCTTGATTGTTCTTTCTCAGCTCTTGCATGAGTAGTTCCTTTTCAGCTTCAGAATCTCAGCTCCAATGTTACTTCTTTGTCCACTGTTTTTTTTTTTTTTTAATTGGATTGTTTGTTTTATCACTATTGAGTTTTTTAAAAAATTATTTAATTTATTTTTATCTTTGGCTACATTGCGTCTTCGTTGCTGTGCAACAGGCTTTTTCTAGTTGTGGCGAGCGGGGGCTACTCTTTGTTGCAGTGGGTGGGCTTCTCATTGTGGTGGCTTCTCTTGTTGCGGAGCATGGGCTCTAGGCGTACGGGCTTCAGTAGTTGTGGCACATGGGCTCAGTAGTTGTGGCTCATGGGCTCTAGAGCGCAGGCTCAGTAGTTGTGGCGCACGGGCTTAGTTGCTCCACGGCATGTGGGATCTTCCCGGACCAGGGCTGAAACCCGTGTCCCCTGCACTGACAAGTGGATTCTTAACCATTGCGCCACCAGGGAAGAAGCCCTGTCCACACTTTTTAAAGTAGGCCCCCTCTACTCCTACCCCATACTCTTTATAGCATCATCTATACTATTACCTGGAATGATTTTGTTTATTTATTTATTTATTTACTTGTGTGCTCTCTCTCTGTCTACTCCCACTGGAATATAACTTCCATGAGGGAAGGAAACTTATTTTTCTCCCGTTCTGTCTAAAGTACCTGGAACAGTGACTGGCACATGTAGTTGCATTCAATAAATGTTTAATAACACTGAATAACTGAATACTTTCTAAAGGAGATATAAGGGGAACTCTTCCCCACTCGCCTGGCTTGCACACTCTCTCTCTCTTTCTCTCTACCCCTGTCTCTCTTTGGCTCTCTCTATATATGTACACGTGGTGTGTAAAATAAAAGGAATTGCCGTTGCTCTAAGTGTGAATATCCTTGTAGACCCTTTATGCTTAGTATGAACGAGTGACTGTTGCTACACTTCATCTTTTCCTTCATGAAGTCATGGCCCACAGCTTTTTGAATGGCTGATTTTTGTTAGAAACTATGGTGAACAATACATCTGGAAATATTCTGTCATGTTTTGATCTGAGAAACTCTAGAGAACCAGCTGCTGATTTGAAAGGGTTTTATTATGATACAGACAGTCCATTGTCTACAAAAGCACTGGCTATTACACAGTGGTATATGTGTCTTGCTTTTTTCTGAGCTATTAACTTGAGAGAAAAAACTTGTATTTATTAACTCATGCCTGACTGGTATTCCCTGAGAATAGTTTATTGTGTTATTTGCTTAAGCTGCTTTACTGTGCATTTAGGAATTTTTTAAACTCGTTTTTCTTCTTTAAACTCAATAAAAGTTAAACGGTTAAATAATAGGATTGCGATACTTTCCATTCTGGGTTTTAAAAATTTCACAGATTTCTGCATTAAAATGTGGTTTATATTTATGATTTAATATTCCTAAATAGCTTTATATTGATAAAAGGGTAAATTTCACTATTCCTTATATTAAGGTTTGCTTCTTTTAGAGTGCTTTGTAATATATGATATAGTTAAAGAAAAATTGACATCCAAGCCCTACATAGGAATGATTTTAAAGAAAGTGAGTATGTATACCATTTGTGGTATAATAAATACATGTGCACATGCACACAATCCGGTTAGTGTGGCAGTATTTTGATATGTTTTTAAAATTTTTTGCCATTACTTTTGGGGAAGATTTATGTAAAATGATAGATAATTAATAAAATTTTTAGGTAGGAAATAATTACACTTAAGTAACCAAGAGTAACTTTTTTTTTTTTTAATTTTTTTTTTTTTTTTAATTAAGGATACTTTAATTTATTTATTTATTTTTGGCTGTGTTGGGTCTTCGTTTCTGTGCGAGGGCTTTCTCTAGTTGTGGCAAGCGGGGGCCACTCTTCATCGCGGTGCGCAGGCCTCTCACTGTCATGGCCTCTCTTGTTGTGGAGCACAGGCTCCAGACGCGCAGGCTCAGTAGTTGTGGCTCACGGGCCCAGTTGCTCCGCAGCATGTGGGATCTTCCCAGACCAGGGATCGAACCCGTGTCCCCTGCATTAGCAGGCAGATTCTCAACCACTGCGCCACCAGGGAAGCCCCCAAGAGTAACATTTTAATGTTACATTTTAAATTACAAAAATTATATATACACATTTCAGAAAATTAGAAAACAGGAAATACAGATACAAATTCACTCAAAATTTTGCAAGCATTAATAAACACATTTTGTTTTATATTCTTTCAGTATTTTGCCTTGTACATAATGAGTTTTGGGTTTGTTGTAATCATAGTGTATTTATTATTTTTTATTTCTCCTTTTAAACGAAGTATAATGTCATAAACATTTTCCCATAGTGCTGAGTCTTTATAACCATTGTTTTAATGGCCCTTTAATGGTAGTACTAAGTCTAAAGATATATCTTAATTTACTTAACTGTTCCTCATTGTTGGTAAGTTATTTTGAAAATGTTTTTGCTTTTTTAACTAACATGATAGTGAATATTTTTGTAAATATTGTGATTACCACACTTGGTATTATTGCTTATAGGGTGTATTCTCATAAGTGGAATTCCTAGATAGGACGTTTTTGTCTGTTAACACATACTAGCAAATGATTTTCCAAAGAGAATATACCAGTTTACATTGCTACCAGCAGGGTGTAAAACTATTCCATTGCAACATTTAGCATTATATATTATTTCTTTTTAAGATGCTCTATGATTAGGGAAAACATCATGTTGATTACTAGTTAAGTTGTGTACTTTCATATGTTTGGTTTCTAGTTTCAGAGTTATTGTTTCACATATTTTTCCAGTTCCAGTAATGTTAGTTTTTTTCTGAATAGACATTTTTAGCTTACCTAACTGGATTCATGTACTTAATGTACTCCATGTACTCTTTCAGAGATGTAGCAGTTTGTCATTAAACATAAATACACACAAACATATATATTCTCAATGATGAATTTTTTTTTTCTCACTGTGCTCAATGATGCCTTCAAATTAATTACTCTGGAACAGGGTTAATACATTATGTTTGCACTCTATATTGTTATCCAAGTGTATTATGGAAACATATGTGGGAGCAATCTTGATAATTTCAAAAAATCCAGAAATTTTCTTCAAGTCTATCATTTTCAATGATAATGTGTAATGTATGTGTTTCAAATATGTTTAAATAATAGTTTTAAAAGTCTGAGAATTTAAATTTGAATTGTGAATCGTTTTTCCCTGTAGGTTGGAAAAGAGACTGTTCAAACCACTGAGGATCAGATTTTGAAGAGAGATATGCCACCAGCATTTATTAAGTAAGTAATTAAAACATTCTTCTATTGCTAAGCAGAATAATCCTCTTGTTAGGAAAGGAAAAATACTGTAGGAGCAATTTTTTTTTTTAAATATAAAGCTCTGTTTACAGTTGAAATTTTAATTTTTCATTTTTCAGCAGTCAAATTTCCTACTGTTGATTTTATTCATTGGTGTTAGGCATTTTTGACATAATTTTTAATCAAACTGTGACTTCTGAATTTTGTTTTTCAGAATGGAAAGGATTCAGAAACATTCTGACCTTAGCATGCATGAGTCTGGATTGTGTACTAAATACCTTTGCTTGGAGATAACAGTGGATACAAATTTAAAAAAAAAAAGTGTTTTGTCACATATTTCAGTAGCGTTTTAAATTTAAGTTATATTTACATATCACTTAATACTCCTACAAATAATTGCTGGACATTTTGGCCTATCCTATGTAAAGTAAGCAGAGATACTAACTTTTGATTAGTTAAAGCTTCTCAGGTTCTTGATTATGTTGTCTTTGATTAATGACTTTGTTTTTTATGGCAGTCACGTCCTAAGTAAAAGTAAAGCCTGATGCATAAGACAAAAAAAAAAAAGTAGAACCTCTACAAATCAATAAGAAAGAGATAAGTCTATTCAGTTTTAAAAAACAAGGGCAAAGAATTTGAATAGGCACTTCAAAAAAGGAAATCCAAATGGCCAGCAAACCTGTGAGAAGGTGCTCTATCTCAGTAGTCATCAGAGAACTGCAAATTGTTCTATTATAAGCTCCTAAATTAAGAAGTCTGATAATATCAGTTGTTGGTGTGGATGTGGAGCAATTGGGACACTGCTGCTGGGAATGTAAATTGGTGCAGCCACGTTGGGAAAGAGTTGGGCATTAGTAAAGTGGAAAATAGGCAATTTCTCTGCCTCCTGGTATGTTCCCTAAAGAAACTTATGCCCATGTACACTAGGATCCATATACAAAAATACTGATATCAACATTGTTCATGATGATACCACTGGTCTATCTACAGTAGAATGGATAAAAATGATCATGGTATAGTCATCAATTGGAATATTAATCAGTAATAAAAAGGAATGAGAATATTTCATTTTAAAATGGTTAATTTTATGAATTAAAAAAGAATGAATGAATCTGAAAAATAATTAAGGGAAGTGAATGATAGAGATATAGATATGTAGGTAGGTTCCATTTATTTAAAGTTCAAAAACAAATGAACTGTTGTTTAGGGATGCCTATTTATAAGGTAAAAAGATAAAGATGAATAAGGAAATAATGAACACAGAAGTCTGCATAGTGGTACTCCGGGAGGAAGGAAGAGGGCTCTACTCAGGGAGAGGCATGCAGGGGCTTCTAAAGTGGTAATAATGTTCTATTTCTTGATTTAACTGTTCAGTTACATGAGTGGTTGTTTTATAATCACTCATTATATTATATATATGTTTTGTGCAATTTTCTGTATGTATGTTATATATCACAATTTAAAATAAAGCAAAAAGTGTTCCTTTATTTTTATCCTCCTTATGGTCTATTATTTTCATTGAACAGATGAGAATTTCACCCATATTGGTATCTTCTTATTTCTAACTTACTTTAGTGGGTGCTTCTACAGAACTGTTTCTGTTAATTCTGCAAAATGTTCATGTGTCAGGAAGTAAGGTACCAGAAGCATCTGTTTTTTGCAGAGTCTGTTTTGTGGGAGTCTCTTTTTAAACTTGCCCTCTTTGGACTTGGTGGCATCCTGGGTTTCTTCCAGCTCTAACCAGTATGAGCCTACTTTATTTATATGCCATTTCATCAGCATGGTAATATTAAGAGTCCTATGCTGTCAGGTAAACATAGTGTAATTAAACTTGCATTTACTGTACATTAAAAACACAGCTCTAGCTTGTACCCATTTGCCCCTCACCCCCTGGAAGGTACAGAGCATGGGGAGATAGTGTATAGGGAGATTCAATATCAGGGAAGTATGTATATGTATAGCTGATTCACTTTGGTATAAAGCAGAAACTAACACACCATTGTAAAGCAATTATACTCCAATAAAGATGTTAAAAAAAAAATATCGGGGAAGTTGGACTTGATGACCCTATAAAAAGTTCCTTTTAACCCTTCACATTCAAGCCTATGAATATCATTTGACTGGTAAATGAATTTCTTCAGGAAACTCATTTCTGCTTATTCCCAGAAATATACCTTTGAAATATGCTATATGCTCTCTCACAGGCTTCCTTGGGGACTTAGAAAAATTAAGGAGTACCCTAGTTGTGATGATATTTTCAGAAAAGTGGGTAACTTTAAAACAAAACAAAACCTCATTGATCACCCTTGGTGGTAACTAGGACACCAGCCCCTTACTCTGGTAATGGGAAATTTAAAGAAAAGAGGCATTTGTCCTATCTTTCCAGAGGTTCCTCAAAAAATTAAAAATAGATATATCACATGATCCAGCAATTCCACTTCTGGGTATTTATTTATTTTAATTTTTAAATTTTATTTATTTATTTTTATTTTTGGCTGTGTTGGGTCTTTGTTGCTGTGCGTGGGTTTTCTCTAGGTGCAGCAAGCGGGGGCTACTCTTTGTTGCGGTGCGTGGGCTTATTGCAGTGGCTTCTCTTGTTGCGGAGCATGGGCTCTAGGTGCGGGGGCTTCAGTATTTGTGGCCCTTGGGCTCCATAGTTGTGGCTTGCGGGCTCTAGAGTGCAGGCTCAGTGGTTGTGGTGCACAGGCTTAGTTGCTCTGTGGCGTGTGGGATCCTCCTGAACCAGGGCTGAAACCTGTGTCCCCTGCATTGGCAGGTGGATTCTTAACCACTGCACCGTGAGGGAAATCCCTGGGTATTTATCTTAAGGAAATAAAATCACTTATCTTGAAAAAAATATCTGCACCCCATGTTGATTGCAGCATTATTTACAATAGTCAAGATATGGAAACAACCTAAGTGTCCATCAATGGGTGAATTGATAAAGGTGTGATATATATATAATATATTATTCAGCCATAGAAAAGAAGGAAATCCTGCTGTTTGTAACAACATGGATGGACCCTGAGGGCATTATGCTAAGTGAAATAAGTCAGAGAAAGACAAATACTATATGATTTATATGTAGAATATTTAAAAAAATGAATTCATAAGTACAGAGAACAGGTGGGTGGTTGCCAGAGGTGGGGAGGTGGGGGGGTGTGCAAGATGGGGAAGGGAGTCAAAAAGTATAAATTTGCAGTTATAAGTAAGTCATGAAGATATAATGTACAGCATGGTGAATATAGTTAATAATACTGTATTATATATTTGAAAGTTGCTGAGAGTAGATCTTTTTTGCAGTACGCGGGCCTCTCACTGCTGTGGCCTCTCCCGTTGCGGAGCACAGGCTCCAGACGCGCAGGGTCAGTGGCCATGGCTCACAGGCCTAGCCGCTCCGAGGCATGTGGGATCTTCCCGGACCGGGGCACGAAGCTGCGTCCCCTGCATCGGCAGGCGGACTCTCAACCACTGTGCCACCAGGGAAGCCCTGCTGAGAGTAGATCTTAAAAGTTCTCATCATAAGAAAAAAAAAATTGTAACTATCCTTTCTCTCTTGGGCATACTTTATTTCACAGTAACCTAATAGCTCTAGTTGATGGGGGAAATTCTAACCAATAAAAGTGGAATAAATGACAGAATTAGAAAGTCATGATTATGCAATGTTTAATGAAACCACTGATTTAGGTAAGGATCATTAATGGATATGAAACCATTCAGAGGTTTTAACCTTTATCATGCCATTCAGGGAGAACCCTGGTCGCCTTGAGGAGTCAGGGAAAAACATTGTGTTATGACCAACTGAAATACTTACTGAGCAGTGTTTAAAAAGTACACGACTTAATATGCCACACTCTGAAATGTTACCTGAAAATAGCCTGGAGTACAAAAACAATATGGCTGTTATTATCAAACAAATTTGGGGGACGAATAAGTATTCCGCAGTTTAAAACATGAGGGCTCTTTATGCTTTTCTTTAGAATGCAAAATGAAGCAAAAAATAACTTTACTAGGTTGGGGAAGGGACAGAGAGGGAAACAGATGGAAGCAATTAATGACATCCTTGGAACTGTTGAGTAGTACATTCTTTTGGGCTGTTTGGTTGATGTTTGGAAGTTTCCAGGGCATGACAGACTGATGCTTCTGCTGTCTCTACTTTGACAAGGACTTCTAAATAGTGTCTGCTTTGACAACGCTAAAAAATAAGTTTAAAAATTTATTCTTGGATCAATCTCTACTCCTAGAATGTTAGAATGTCAGGGCTAGAGAAAACAGAAGACTGTTGATCTCTAGATGGATTTATACATAAGCAATCTGATGTAGATTTAGAGATTTTTCAGGGAAGGCTATGTCATTTTCAGAATTTTTGACATTTTCAGGATTTGGGGGGGCTCTCAAAATCAAATCATAGTCTATTTGTGTGACTGGCAATTAAGGGCATGTTGGAATGTTGGAGAATGGTTTAATATCAGTTAAAGATCATACATTTGGGTTGTAACTGTTGATGAGGGACTCCAATGCTTGGGCAATTCCTTACTGTAAAAGTGAGGGCCATTTTAATATAGAACAAGATTTGCATTGTCACAGGAAGGCTTTCTCTTGGGTGGAGCAAAAGTTATCTGATCCCTGACTTTACTGGCAAATAGAGTTTACAATTTACTAATTTTACCAGATTGCATTAATAGCCACAGTGTTGCACAAGAGGTGTAGGGTTGCGTGATGATTGCCACAGAAACTGCTGTGATCTTTGTAGACTTCAGGAGTGCCACGGTCATGCTGTACTGTTAAAATAGTGGTTAGACTCACCCTATAAGAAGTCATTTGGTCCTTTAGAGACTGTCAGCAGGAGATTCAGCTACTGTTCTTTGTGTTTGTACTTTGCATCATTGTCATCAATCATTATCATCAGGCAGCTGCAGCAGCTGTAATAGTTATGTGCGATTTATTAATGGGCTAGACACACTAATTGGTTAATAGAATATTTATTGATTGCTTTCTATGTGTCTAGCATGCTAAGTGCTACATAGAATAGCAGTTTTTAATTGTCCTTATTATGAATGATCACTTGTAAGATGTATTACAAGTTATTTATTAATAGTAATAAAGTGCCAAAGTTTGCAAATGCTTTATTTAAAAAAAGTAAATTGAGCATATTCAAGATCACATATATAATAACATTCCTCTCATTCCCACTCACTAGGTTTTGTTTTTTTCCTTTTAACTTTTATTGAAATATAATATATTCACTGGCTTTTTATTATGCTTTCTTTAGTGCAGGAGAAATTAGTGGAAATATCGCTGTTGCGGCTGGAAATTGTGCATAATTGCAGGTACACCCAAAGGGATAGGTCATATATTGAGAGTTTTATTCTTCTGTGTATCATGGAGGCACTAAGGTGAACTGCTGCTACAGAGAGATTTTTAAGAAAGTGCTTTAAGAAATTTCAAATTGAAGAGCTGTAAAACAGACTGACTTTATAATAGGAGAGAAGGAGTGCTACCATTGTAGGTAGGAATAGTAGAAAGAGGCTCATTTAGGAAGTTGGACTTGGGAGGACAGATGTAGGGAAAAAGGAAAGTACTGGAAGTGGGGGCAGGTGTGGGAAGAAAGGAAAATACTCCAGGTGGAATGAGCAGCATGAGTCAGTCATGGGGGCTTTGAGGAGAGAAACAGTCATGGTGGGGGTGGTAGGAAATAAGCTTAGGTAGTTGGGTCAGATGATGAAGCCCTTGAAAGCCAGGCAGAGGAATTTGGAATTGGGTGGTAGGGAAGCTTTGCGCTTCTTGAGCAGTAACTCAAATGACAAGATGAAGGTGGTTTTTCAGGAAGAGTCATAGCCAATACAGGATGAATAATAGGTGCTAGTGAAGGAGAGTAAGCTGTGTGTCAAACTGACCAGATTCATTTCCTGTCAGCAGGGATTTGCTTCAAGCTGATTTCTTAATAGGTAAAAAATGTTTGTGGCAAACTATTTTCTTAGCCTCGGAAAAACTGCTGTTGCAGTATACGGTGGAATTTCATTCTTATTTCTGCAATGGAGCAGAAATGGATAAGGAAGGCAGTGCTTGGCCCGTATCCAGGGGTGTTTAGTATCTGAATATATCAAAAGGTGTCACTTGTGAGGTGGTCTCCGTGGTATGAACTCCTTAAAAAGGGCATAAAGCGCTTTGTCTGTTGGCAGGCAAATAGTTTCATTTTAGAACTGTGAAGTGTCGCCACTCTGTCTCAGCGCTGCTCTGAACAGTCTGCTTGAAATCATCAAAACTTGGATTGATTCACCAGTTTGGACTATTTTTGAAACATATTGTAATGTCTAAGCCTATCAAATAAAAGAATGTTCCTAAAATACTTTGTGAAAGGGTGTATGTAGTGGCAATCTACATAATTGCCATTAATCATATTTCCTAGGAAATTGCCATGTTTTAACCCTTAAACTTTATTAGTTAAGCACAATTATGGTCTGTATTTGTACAATTTTACCTTGACTGATAGTCATGTACAAAGAAGAAATTTGAAAAGGATTTAAACATGCTTACACTTAATTTAGATTTCTTTTGACTTAAAGTAGTAGTGTCATGTTTTTAGATCATAAGCCCTCATATTTAGCTTTTTTCTTTGCTTTTGATCTTGAACAATCAGAATAATTTGTGAGGAAATTTGAATTTTCAAACACTCTTTTTGGTGAAAGTGGCCAGAATATCTTTTTTTTTTTTTTTTTTTTTTTGCGGTACACAGGTCTTTCACTGTTGTGCCCTCTCCCGTTGCGGAGCACAGGCTCCGGACGCGCAGGCTCAGCGGCCATGGCTCACGGGCCCAGCCGCTCCGCGGCATGTGGACTCTTCCCAGACCGGGGCACGAACCTGTGTCCCCTGCATCGGCAGGCGGACTCTCAACCACTACGCCACCAGGGAAGGCCCAGAATATCTTTTTAAAGTATTAATTTTTGGGCTTCCCTGGTGGCGCAGTGGTTGAGAATCTGCCTGCTAATGCAGGGAACATGGGTTCGAGCCCTGGTCTGGGAAGATCCCACATGCCGCGGAGCAACTAGACCCATGAGCCACAACTACTGAGCCTGCGTGTCTGGAGCCTGTGCTCCGCAACAAGAGAGGCCGCGATAGTGAGAGGCCCGCGCACCACGATGAAGAGTGGCCCCCGCTTGCCACAACTAGAGAAAGCCCTCGCACAGAAACGAAGACCCAGCACAGCCAAAAATAAATAAATAAATAAATAAAATATTAATTCTTTGAGCATACCACTCAATGCACTGTGCTTCTCTGGGGCTAATGTGTGATTCTAATTTTTGTTTTTTAGTTTTTTATTTTTATTTATTTATTTATTTATTTTTGCGGTACACGGGCCTCTCACTGTTGTGGCTTCTCCCGTTGCGGAGCACAGGCTCCGGACGCGTAGGCTCAGCGGCCATCGCTCACGGGCCCAGCTGCTCTGCGGCATGTGGGATCTTCCCGGACCAGGGCACGAACCCGTGTCCCCTGCATCGGCAGGTGGACTCTCAACCACTGCGCCACCAGGGAAGCCCTAATTTTTGTTTTTTAAACTTTGAGTTTTTAGTGATCCTTCCATTGCTACTTTAAGAGAAGATTTTTGTTACTTAACATAGATGACCAAGTAACTATGAGATAATCATTCACATCTGTCAGCTGACTTGTTGCATTTTTGACCTAGAGCAAGCACTCAAACTTTAAATAGTTCACCTTTGAACTTGCCACATTAAACATAGTTGAGTACTACTATTTTTCACAGACTTTCTCAAGCAAAAGTGATTTAAGTTTTGAGTCTTTTCAATAATGAACTCTGGGTATTTTATTAACTTGTGGAAGAGTTCTAAACAACTTGGCAGGGATTTAACCCTTATTTTAATTTGTATACACTTCATGATTAAGAAGTAAGCAAATAATACTTTAAACATGTAATACTTTGGTTTCCATTGTCAACAGAGTGATCAGTCACATGATTGAAGGGAACTCAAGGGGCCGAGGGAACTCACATTTATTGAGTATGTATTATTGGGAGAGGTACTTACATATTTTTATTTTCTCATGTAATTCTGAGAACATCAACTTCAAGGTATTAATACATTCATCTTACAGATAAGAAAACTGAGGTTTGACAAACTTTAACTCACCCAAGTTTTCTCAGCATGTAAGTGGCAGAACATGTTTCCTGTTGGTGGTCTCGTGGCTTCCAAGTCCATGTTCTTTCCATAATCTGACTTCCAAGAAGTCAGGTGGTCCACCACTCTCTTTCCAGGCACTACTAACTTTATACCACTCGTAGAGGATAACGATTTACAGTTTTCCTGAGTATTTCCAAAGAAGGAATTTTATGTATGTAATTTGTGATGTACTGCAGTGTCTTACACCTCCTTAAGCTATAAAGAAGTTAAAGTCATAATATTTTAAAGTTAAAAAGAATCATAGAGATTATTTAATCCAACTGCTTTATTTTATAGATGAATTGAGGCCGTTGGCTGCCCCAACCCTACCCTGCAAATACAAACAGAAACACTCAAAGTAATTAGACACTAGTATTCCCTTAATGATTACCTTGACTATATAGGTCCAATCTCAAATTAAGAAGTCCTCAAGGTTTAAGTTTTTTCTTCTTACCTCTATTTAAAATCTTTCTTGTTCTTTCCTTAATAGAAGCAAAAGAGCCTTGTAAAAATAGCTCTATTTCTTGAGTACCTTTTATGAGCTGGGTACTTTATACTGTGGTTTGTGTGTGTGTGTGTGTGTGTGTGTGTGTGGTACTAGGGCCTCTCACTGTTGTGGCCTCTCCCGCTGTGGAGCACAGGCTCCGGACACGCAGGCTCAGCGGCCATGGCTCACAGGCCCAGCCGCTCCGCGGCATGTGGGATCTTCCCGGACCGGGGCACGAACCTGTGTCCCCTGCATCGGCAGGCGGACTCTCAACCACTGCGCCACCAGGGAAGCCCTATACTGTGTTTTTTAATGCACCTCGTCTTGCAGTTGAGGAAGCTGAGAGTCAGAGAAGCTCACAGTAACTTGTTGAAAGTTACCTAGTACATAAACGGCAGAGGTAAGAGTCAAACCCTAAACTATCTGACACCAGGCTTGTACTCAATCCAGTATGCTAAGACTCTTTCTCACCCTTCCTTGTAAGAATCTCTTCTCATAATGTAATAGTTATTGTGAGGCTTAAATGAGTGAGATAATGTATGTGAAAGTACCTGAAAAAAAAAGATATTTGGTAAAAATTAGCTTTCTTCTTGAGCTTCTCAATCTTTTTTTCTCAGTCATTTTCTCAAAATAAACTCAGTTACTTTTTAAGCTTTTTCATAGAAAAATTTCCTCTCATTTATTGTCTCCTGTAGTAAGACCTTGTTAAAAAAATCTGATTGCTTGTTTTCATTTAATACTTTTTCTGTATCTGTTGAGATAATCATGCAGTTTTTATCCTTTCCTCTATAAGATGGTCTCTGGTCTACTCCATAAGTATCAACTGTTCTGATGGTGAACCGTCTATGCATTTCTTTCTTTCTTTTTTTTTTTTCAGCCACATTACACAGCTTGCAGGATCTTAGTTCCCCTACCAGGGATCGAACCCCGGGCCCCAGCAGTCAAAGCGTCGAGTTCCCCCATCTATGCATTTCTAAGATAAACCCTATGTAGTAGTGATTTAGAAAAGAATATACAATGCTAAATTCTACTTTAATATTTTAAAAAGATTTTGCTTCTTTGTTCATGAGGGGTCTTGATCTATAATTTTCTTATTTTGTTTCTTATTCTGTTATCAAGGTTATTTTAGTTTCATAAAATAAGATTTCTAGTCTTTGAAACATTTTATATAAGAAAAGGATTGTCTGTCCTTGAAAGTTGGGCAAAACTTGTATCTAAAACTTTCTTGGGTCTGGTGTCCTTTAGAGGAAGAAACTTGATTACTCTTTCAGATTCCTTTTATTATCTAATTCAGGTTTTAAATTCATTTTGAGTCAACGCTGATAATCTGATACTTTTCTAAGAAATTATGCATTTCCTCTAACCTTTTTTGTTCAGTATTATCTATTTCTACCTTTTTTTTTTCTTATCACTCTTATGGGAGATTTATGTTTTATTAGTTTTTTCCCCAAAGATCTATTTCATTAAATTCTGTTCTTAGGTTCATTATTTATTTTGTTAGGTTTATTATTTGAATATCTTATTTTCAATATTTCTATCTTTTAGTATTTCTTGTTTTTAAATAAATATAATATTTTGGGCTCTCAATTTTGCTCTGATTACAAGTTTAGAAACAGCTGTGTAGGTACTTTAATAGTTGTTCAGCCCTAAATATTTTGTAATTTTGTTGTGAATTCCTCTTACCCATGTACATTATTTAGTAGTACATTTAAAGATTCTTTCTACTACAGGCATATTTCAGAGATGTTGTGTGTTCAGTTCCAGATTACCATAATATTCGCAATAAAACAAGTCACATGAATTTTTTGGTTTCCCAGTGCATATAAAAGTTTTTTATACTACACTGTAGTCTGTTAAGTGTGCAATAGCATGTGTCTAAAAAAACAATGTACATACCTTAATTTAAAAATATTTTATTGCTAAAAAATGCCAAAACAATCACAGTAATAACATCACAGATCACCATGACAAATATCATAACAATGAAATATTTTGAAATATTGTGAGAATTACCAAAATGTGACACAGAGACATGAAGTGAGCAAATGATGTTGGGAAAACGATGCCTGTAGTCTTGCTCAACACAGGGGCCACAAACCTTCTAATTTGTAAAAAACACAGTATCTGCTAAGTGCAGTGAAGTGAAGTGCAATAAAATGCGGTATGCTTATATCTTTTAATTGTTATATTTCTAATTTAATTGCTTTGTGCCCAGAAGTCTTGGTTGGTATGTGATCAATTCTTCGAAATTATTCTGTGACATAATAAGTGGTCAGTGTTGGTAAGTGTACTACTGTGTGTGCTTAAAAAGAAAGTGTATTCTCTTCTGCTTGGGTATAGGGTTCTCTTTTTATCAATTAGGTCAACATATAAGTATTATTGATCAGACTTCTATAGTCTTGCTATAAATCATAAACTGTTTATGATTGAGGTCTGTTGAAATCTATAATAATTGTAGATTTGTCAGTTTTCCTCATAATTGTCAGTTTTAACTTTATATATTTCAAAGCAATATTATAAGTGGTTACAAGCTTATGATTCTCTTGGATCCTAAATTCTGTTAATTATTTTTTTATTATCTTTTTTTAGGATGATTGTTGACTGCTGTTTAGCCTACTGTTGACTTTTATCTCCAGATTTTGTTCTTTTTTTTTTTAAACCACATCCTAGTTTTTGTCAGTTTTCCTCATAAGTAAAAATATTCTCTCATTGTGTGTCTATTCCACTTCACTTTGTGTTTAGGTATTTACACCTCTAGCTCATTCATTACATTCTGCTGTAGAACAGTGATTATCAACTTTTTTCAGCATAAGGAACTTCAAATAATAATGGTGAGACTCTTTATTATTAGTTGATTAAGAATGTATAAGAATAAAAGTCACAATGAATTTGTAATGTTTTAAAATAGATTTTTATTTTATTCATCACGACAGCATCAACATACATTTGAAAACTACTAGTATCTGTAAGACGCACTTGCTTATATGTTTATCTGTTTCTGCTGTAACCACAGCATGAGTTGGAGGAAGGACCAGAGGAGCTGATAGACCTGTAGGTAGCAGAGTTCTTGATTGAACCTTGCAGGATCAGAATCTCTTCTCCCTTCACAGATGCTAGATTTGAACAAGGGGTGAAAGAAGGTGGGGAGAAAGACTAGGACTAGTCATTCAGGCTTTATAGGATTCAAAGGTTGTGACTCATAAGCTGCCAGCAAGACTTGAGGAGGATGTAGCTTGGGCAGCAGTGACACTTCGAACCTTCCCATCCCCGACATGCTGCTTCCCTTTCAGTTATCTCTGGGCTCTGGCAGAATCCTGTTTTGTTTGAAGGGAAGTTGAAACTGGCTACATACCCTCCTAATCTCATCTGAAATAAAAGAATTTAGTGAGCCTTTGATGTTTATGTGTGTTTTAGCTTTGTTATCTCAATGTACATGTTCTAGCAAAAAGAGTGTGGTGTTGCTGTTAAAGGGTTTTGAATGTTTTCAGTATGACTCATTGTGGTTTTTAAGTTTAGTTTTGGGTGTACACATGCAGTGTCTGGTACTGTCACTGAGTTAGGTCAGGGAAAGGAATAATTTGTGGATGAGGCCTGTAGGATCTTTAAATCTAGGAGCACAGGGTTGGAACAGGATGTTATAGTGTTACCACACAGTATACACAGGGGTGAGTTGGTGCTGGGCACTTGCTACTTGAACTAGACTAAAGTTTGTCATTGTACTCAGTGTTCCTAACTTCCTCCTAAAAACTAACTGCTTGTAGCCTTCACTCAGGTTTCTGAATGACTAATGGCCAAGACTCCTTGACCTTTCTCAAAATGGCAGTGCCAGGAGCAAAGCGTATTGGCTGGTACTGGGAAGCCACGGAATGACTCTGCTTTTTGCTATTTTAAAGTAAGATTAGTGCCAAATGGCTAGTATATAAAAGAATACTTTATTTTCACACATCTCCCTGAGTCTTTTGAAATCTTTACATATATTATTATCAGTTTTAAAATCATATGTATATGCACAAAAAGATACGAGGATGGAATGAGTTGTATAGAGGTATACAACTAGAGGCCATACGTCCTATTTGAGGGATACTAGAAAGACTGCATTATCACTTGCTAATACCTGGAATTTCATTAGAGCTCATTCTTCAGGTTAACAGTTTAAATGCTTGAATACATAGCGAAGGGAGAATCTTTGAGTCATCAGCAGTTATTTTTACTGATCTGCAGTTAGGTTCTAAATGTGGGAAAGCAGAGTGTTTGAGGGCCTGCCCCTTACCCCCAACCCCTGGCCTCTCACCCAGGCCTTATATTTATGAAGGGCCTGGACTTCAGTATTTTCTTCAAATGGTATACGTGTAGTCATAGAGGAAGAGAGGGATTCTTAAAAGAAGATGTTTATCGTGCAATTAAAATTATTCAATGTAACGACTTAAATATACCACCATGTTTATGACCTTGTTTTGGCATTTCTTCATTTTTAAATATGATGGGCTTCTCAAACTTGGAAGTAATCTGGGCCTTTCTTGATCTCTCAGAGACCCTGCCCAGTTGGGAAGGGAAGGAGAGTCTCAACATGGGTTAAGAAGACAGCAGGAATAGCCCGGCCAGTCGATTTTGCCTGCCAGATAATTATGCCAGGGCCAGCCTGGTTGGAAATGGACATGCTGGGTGCCATGGCCACAGTGGCGGAAAGCCTCACCCACCAGCTGACTGTGTTCTTTCTTCCTCCCACCTGTTTCCTTCCTATCTACCAAGTGTTGTCTGTGCTTTTTGTGATTGGATATGCTTGTGGTCTGACCAGCTCTCTCTCTTGAAAGGACAGGTCCCAAGATGTAAACACCTGCTTCCTTGGATGTGCTCCAGGGTAATCTGACTTCCATGATGTCAGATTTTCAAGTGTTCTGCTCCATAGCACTGCAGTCTTTAGTAAGCAGAATGCATTTTTTGTGATAGTGTTTATAATCTAAATGGCTATACTGTCTAAGGTCAGGTTTTATTAAAACAGTGAATTTGGTATGGGGTAGTTTCCACCCCACCCCCCAACATGTTTTTTGGGGGTGGGGTGAAAGTTTAACTTGTTGAATGTTTTAGAGAGCTTTTTGATTTAAAGTTATACAGCAGTATATGTCTAAATAGGCCCATCAGACTCTCTCCTTTAAGGAGGCATACCTTGTTTCATTGCACTTAACTTTATTGTGCTTTGCAGATACTGCATTTTTCACAAATTGAAGGTTTGTAGGAACCATACACTGTCAGATGATGGTTAGCATTTTTTAGCAATAAAGTATTTTAAAATTAAGGTATATACATTGTTTTCCTTAGGCATAATGCTATTGCATTCTTAATAGATTACAGTGGAGTGTAAACATAACTTTTATATATTTACAGTAGAGTGTAAACATAACTTTTATATGCATAACATTTATAGACTACAGTGGAGTGTAGACATAACTTTTATATGTGTTTATATGCACACAAAACATTTGTGTGTCTCACTTTATTGTGATATTTGCTTTATTTCTGTGGGCTGGAACCAAACCCTCAGTATCTCCAAGGTCTGCCTGTATTATTTTGTCCAAAACTGTCTCTCTCCCTTCCTCATCTAAATCAGTGAGCTGGGATATGATAACTGATTTTTTTTTTTTTTGCGGTATGCGGGCCTCTCACTGTTGTGGCCTCTCCCGTTGCGGAGCACAGGCTCCGGACGTGCAGGCCCAGCGGCCATGGCTCACGGGCCCAGCCGCTCCATGGCATGTGGGATCCTCCCGGACCAGGGCACGAACCCGCGTCCCCTGTATCGGCAGGCGGACTCTCAACCACTGCGCCACTAGGGAAGCCCATGATAACTGATTTTGACAGAAGCCGACTGAGATTGTTTGGCTTCAGGGTGAGGAAGTTACCTGTCCTTTGTGATAGTGAACTGCCCTCCCTAGTCAAACCAGGTCTATTGCAAATACATGTTATTGTTCACAGAAAGGACTCTTGACTGTGTGTGTGCATGCATGTGTTCGTGTGTGTGTGTGTGTGTGTGTGTGTGTGTGTGTGTGTGTGTGTGAGAGAGAGAGAGAGAGAGAGAGAGAGAGAGAGAGAGAGAGAGAGGGAGGAGAGAGGTGGGGGGAGCGGAGAGAATGTTATTCCATTGGAAAAACAACTCAGAGATGCTGTGAGGAGAACCATCATTATAAGTAGTACTGAACTTCTGAGGGCAGAAGCAGTGTTGTCTTCACCTTCTCTATCACAACTGTCCTAATCTCTTAGGTAAAAATGACTACTTCCACTTTTGTGTCCCCTCAGCATGTGCTGGGCATACTTTTAAATACTAATTTGTATTTGTTTATATGTATGTCTTGTCCTACCAAGGTGGTAACCCCTTAAAAGTAGGGACTTAAAAAAAGTCTAGGGAGTTCCCTGGTGGTCCAGTGGTTAGGACTCGGCACTTTCACTGCTGTGGGCCTGGGTTCAATCCCTGGTTGGGGAACTAAGAGATCCCGCAAGCCGCACAGTGTGCCCACCCCCACCCCCTGCAAATCTAGTTCTAGGACTTGTGTAGCAAGTAGTAGGTCTTCAGTATGTTAAATGAACAAATTTATGAAAAAATTAAACTAAAGGAATTTAAGATTCTCACTTCTGGATGCAGTCTAGAAGAACCTTTAAAAATGTCTTGTGGCAGTGAATCTTTATAATCTCTAGATCTGTTATCCTTTTATTTTTCTTAAATAAAAAATTCAGCATAAGTTAAAGCGTCTTGATTAGTGATAATTGAAATCACATGGAACTGAGTAGTTTGGAACCTTTCCATCTCTTAAATTGTGTGGGTTTATATCATGTAGTAATTCTGTGAAGAATGGATTAGAGGGTTATGAGTGGGTCCTGTGAGGCTGTCATTGGTCCATTGATCTAAAGCATAAGAGCTTCCTATTAATTTAGGTTGAAGACTCAGAGGCAGAGAGAAGCCTTAAAATGTGCTAGTTGATTGATTTAAAGTAGCTAAATCAATATTATTAGTATATAGTCAAGATCTATAATTATTTAGGAAATGGACCTTATCCCTACTGTCATCCTCTAAAATGCTTTTTAAAAATGCAGATTTGTATTAAAAAGTAGAAGATCTCTTTAAGAAGTCAGGCAGCTTGAATGTTTAAATAAAATCTCATTTTCCACAGACAAGACAGACTCTTTCCTGTTTCTGCCTACTGGTTAGTCATGGTGGGATTTGTTTGGCTTTATGAATGCCATTAAATTTTAATGTACAGATCAGATGTCTCATTGTAGGTAAAAGGAAAGGGTGTAGTGTCTGTTTTGGCCCTATCATTTTACCACACAAGGGAACCATTAGTGGAGAATCAAATTGATTCCTGTAAAGCTTTTCCATTTCATCTTTTTTTTTTCTTCTTTCCTTTCTCCATGATGGTTATTCCTTTCATTTATTTTTTGCTTTTTCCAAATTTGAAACACTTGTGCAGTAACTGTATCCTTTCAAATAGGTGTAGTTGCATTCTGTGGTGCTTATGTTTGTTTGCTATAATTTCATCAAGGTTCATGTTACCTGGAAATAAAATTAAGTTTGTGACCTTTTAATGATTTCTATGGCCAGATGGTTTCATGATCTCCTGTACTTGGTGGAAATCCATTCATTCATTCAATAAATGTTTATTGAGCATTTATTATGTGTCAGGGATTCTACTCTGTGAATATAGGATATATAGGGTCCTTGACCTTGCTGAACTTACATTCTTGTGGGAGATAGCAAAAACAAAACTGGGAGGGTTTATGTCTCATGGGAGCACATAAGAAAGGTACTTATAGACTTATAGGATGGTTTCATGAAGGAACAGTCATTTAAAAATGGTACCTAAAAGAATGAGTAGGGGTTAGTCAAGCAAAAGAGGGGAGAGAGAGAGAGAGAGAGAGAGAGAGAGAGAGAGAGAGAGAGAGAGAGAGAGAGAGAGTGAGAGGGAGAGAGAGAGAGAGAGGTTTCAGCTAGAGGGAATGGCTGTAAAAAAAAATCTTGAAGCATGAGGCCAGTGCTCTTTAATAAGTGGCTGACATCCCTAAAAGACTTTCGAAACACTTGAATATTTTTGAATACCTTGGATATTTTAAAGTTTTCATTTAAATATTTTTAAATCATAAGTTTAGTTGCAAAGCATGTGTTTTCTGCCCTGTTGTGTGTTATATACACATCTTAAATATGTTTCTCTGTAAATTTAGCTCATTTAATTTGTGGAAAACATCTGCCACAGTCCTTCGCAAAACCAGTTCTCATTGTCTAACTAGTCAGCAGAATCAGATTTACTTTTTATTAACTTTGTGTTTTAAAAAAGTTCTTGCTTTTAGTCAGTCAGTTATCTTTTAAAGATTTAAACAATAAGAAAAAATGTGTTTATATATTGATGCACATATTTACCATTTTGTGCTCTTCATTTGTTTCTGTAAATCCAAACTTCTATCTGGTATAATTTTCTTTCTTCCTGAAGGACTTCCTTTAAACTTTCTTATAGCTCAGATCTGCTGGGTGATGAATTCTTTTAACCCTTACATACTGAAAAAGTCTTTATTTTGCCCTAATTTTTGAAATATTTTCTTTGGGTCTACTCAAAGTTCTTCAGTACTTTGCTCTACTGTTCTCTGGGTTGCATTGTTTCCAGTGAGAAGTCTGTTGTTACTCTTATCTTTGTTCCTCTGTAATATAAAGTGTCTCATTTTTCTCTGGCTGCTTTTAATATTTTCTCTTCATTATTGGTTTTAAGTACCTTCATTATGATGTACCTTGTTGTAATTCCCTTGGTATTTTTTGTGCTTGGGTTTTATTGAGCTTTTTGGACTTGGGGCTTTAATTAAGTTTTAATTAAGTTTATAAAAATTGTGGCCATTATTTCTTCAAATATTTTTTTCTGTCCCCTTTTCTGTCCTTTGGGGACTTCAATTGCACACATATTAGGCTGCTTGGAGCTGTGCCACAGCTCACTGATGCTCTGTTCATTTTCTTTTAAGTTTTGTTTTCTCCCATTTTAGGTAATTTTCATTGCTAGCACTTCAGTTTCAATAATCTTCTTCATACAATATCTTACCTGTTAGTAATCTATCCAGTGTATTTTTGTATCTCTAGTTGTTCTATTTCCATATTTTTTATATCTTTCATTTATCTACTCAGTCTTTCCTTTAGCTTTTGAACACATAGAATACAGTTATAGGAACTATTTTAATGTTCTTGTCTACTAATTCTGTCCTCTGTGTCATTTCTGGGTTGGTTTTGAATGATTGTTTTTTCCTCTTTGTTATGGGTGGTATTTTCATGCCTTTTTGTATGCCTGGTAAATTTCAGTTGGATGCCAGTGTCATATTACTCTTGTAACAAACACAATATAAATGTTTTATCTTACAATTCTGGAGGTCTGAAGCCCAGAATGAGTTAGCAGAGTTGTGTTCCTTCTGGAGATTCTAGGAATGGATCCATTTCTTTGCCTTTTCCAGCCACTAGAAGCTGTCTGAATTCCTTGGCTTATAGCCCACATCACTCCAACCTCTGCTTCTGTTACATGTCTTTCTGGTTCTGTTGTCAAATTATAGTGAGGTAATACCTTCAATATGCTGATAAAATAATTGTCAACCAGAATTCTGTACTACTGAAGTAATCTTTGAAGGATGAGGACAAAGTAGGCATTTTCAAACAAACCAAAATGGATACATTTTGTCACCAGCAGACTTACTAGAGGAAGTGCTAAAGAATGTCCTTCAGACAATAGTCAGATGATTCCAGGTATAATGCCTGAGATACAAGAGGGAATGATTAGCCAACATATTGGACAGTTTGTTGGTAAATATAAACAAACTTTGACTTATACAATAATGTAATGCCTAACAAGATTTAAAAGTTGAAAGTAAAAGATACAGGGCTTCCCTGGTGGCGCAGTGGTTGGGAGTCCGCCTGCCGATGCAGGGGACGTGGGTTTGTGCCCCGGTCCGGGAAGATCCCACATGCTACGGAGCGGCTGGGCCCGTGAGCCATGGCCACTGAGCCTGCGCGTCTGGAGCCTGTGCTCCGCAACGGGAGAGGCCACAACAGTGAGAGGCCCGCGTACTGCAAAAAAAAAAAAAAAAGATACAGCATTTTGTACCTGAAAACAATAACATAAACATGAAACAAAACTTGAAAACAATAGCATAAAGGTCAGGAAAGGGGTGATTGGGAATTAAGTATGTTAAGACCATTCTGTTGTTTGGGGAGGAAGTACAATTATTGACTCATTTTATTTATTTATTTTTAAAGTTAATTTATTTTTGGCTGCGTTGGGTCTTTGTTGCTGTGCATGGGCTTTCTCTAGTTGCGGCGTGTGGGCTTCTCATTGTGGTGGCTTCTCTTGTTGTGGAGCACAGGCTCTAGGTGTGTGGGATTCAGTAGTTGTGGCACGCGAACTCTAGAGCGTAGGCTCAGTAGTCATGGTGCATGGGCTTAGTTGCTCCACGGCATGTGGGATCTTCCCAGACCAGGGCTCAAACCCGGGTCCCCTGCATTGGCAGGCAGGGTCTTAACCACTGTGCCACCAACGAAGTGCTTATTGACTCATTTTAGATTGTTACCATGCCAAGTATGCATGCTAAACTATTTAATGAACCACAAAAGTAATAAAACATAAAGTATATGACTTATAAAATAGTAAAGGGAATAGAAAAATATAGAAAAAGACTCTCAATCCGCCCCCCCAATATATCAATAATAATAAATTTAAATGAGCTAAGTTATTAAGTTAAAAGTTGCTAACCTGGATTAAAACTGTGTACTTATATGTATATATGTAGTTATAAAGACACATCTAAAATATAAGGATACTGAGAGTTAGAAAGTTATATACCAGTCAAATAAAATAGTCAAAGAAAGCTGGTTTACAATATTAATATCAGCAACAAACATTATTGGAGATATAAAGAGGTATCACATAATGATAAATAGGTTCAGATTACAAGAAGGATATAATAATTGTAAATTTATATGTACCTAATAAGTTAGCCTCAATATATAAAAAACAAAAACAGCTGCAAGGGGATATGGACAAATCTGTTGTTATGGTGCAAGATTTTATCACTCAGTAATTGATAGATAAAACAGACCAAAAGAATCAGCAAGGATATAGAAGATTTGAACAGCACAATTAACAAGCTTGAGCTGATGGAATATGTGAAATATTTCACCTAAAAATTAGAGCAAACTCATTCTTTTCAAGCACACAGAAAATTATACCCTTTAAAATTACTAATTGTATACTATATAACTTTCACCTCAAACTATATCGAAATCAATTTTGGTCTATCATATTGGTAAAGATACATAAGTCTGATTATACATTGAGTTGTTGAATCTGTGAGGAAACAGATCCACTGTGTCATCCACTGTGGTGGGAGTGTAAATTGATAACTTCTGTGGATGGCAATATGGCAACGTTTGTCAAAATTATTAATGTCCATACCTATGACTCAGCAGTTCCATTTCTAGATAGTATCCTACAGATATACACATTTAAAAATGATATTTATTGGGCTTCCCTGGTGGCTCTGTGGTTGGGAGTCTGCCTGCTGATGCAGGGGACATGGGTTCGTGCCCTGGTCCGGGAGGATCCCACATGCCGCGGAGCGGCTGGGCCCGTGAGCCATGGCCGCTGAGCCTGCGCGTCCGGAGCCTGTGCTCCGCAACGGGAGAGGCCACAACAGTGAGAGACCCGCGTACCAACAAAAAAAAAAAAAAAAAAAGATATTTATTGGGAATTCCCTGGTGGTCCAGTGGTTAGGACTTGGGGGCTTTCACTGCCGGGGCCCGGGTTCAATCCCTGGTCGGGAAACTAAGATCCCACAAACTATGCAGCACGGCCAAAAAAAAAAAATGTTTATTCAAGGTGATTCATTGCAGCATGCTAATAAATTAGGGACTAGTTATGTAGCTGTATAAAACAATGAGGAGGCTCTTTGGGTACTTCTACTAGAACATCACCAAGTTAAATTAAGTGAAAAAATCAGAATGCAGAGAGTATGCATAGTATGATCCTATTCGTGTAAAAATGGTGGAAGCCTATGTTTTTGTTTGTGCATAAAGTGTCTTTATTTTGAAGAATACAGAGGAAACACATAACATTGGCTGCAAGTAGATGGAATTTGAATGCCTAGGAGATAGTGGAGGGAAGAAAAATTTTCACTGTATGCCTCAGGGTTTTATATATGTGTATATGATTTTGTCATATGTATGGGTATATATATATATATATATATATATATATATATGTTATGTAATTTCAAATTAAATTTTAATTTTAATTTAAAAATTTAAAAGGAACAGAAAATAACCAGTCATCTAAGACTGATCAAAAGCCACGCCAGTGAGCTCTTGCTCTTTGCTGATATTTATTATGTGCTGCCTTATTGCTCTGAAGTTTGTGAATTACCAAAGTATGCTTCTTGAGAGTTAGAATAGTGTTTTTTGCATCTTTATATACATACCTATAGTGTCCATAGCCCAATGCTTTTTATGTAGTTGAAATTAGTATGTTGGTTTAATTCTATTTTTTAACAAGACTGTGTTATACTTGTTGAGTTTTTATATTATTTCATTTGATATAACTTGCTGTGAAGTGGGCTTTTATTTGCATGGGACATTTTCTGTGTTTCCAAATAAGAATGTGTAATTTTGGCTAAATATTTTAACTTAAAGTAATTTGTTGCATGTAAGTTACTCAGTGATAACATAATGGATTTACTGAATGTGAGGAAATGATCTGTTAGGTCCTTTTCAACTCTGTACAGAAGAATAATTGAATGAATGAATACATTTTAGTAGTACAAGAGGGTCAAGGAGAATACTTGCTTTATGCATTTCGGGTTCCTTTTTTAAATGACCCCCCCCCCCGAAAAAAAGACACCTTTGGCTGATCGGGTCATCTGTGTTATTAAACTATATTATATTAAACTATTACTAACTGATTCAGTTATTAATGCCAGTGACATTTTAATTAACAGCATAGTTTTATAGTGTTGTTTTCAAACTGTCCAGTTTGTCAAACAAATCCATTTGGCTAGATGAAAGAAAAATTTATGCATTACCTCATACTTTTGCTTTGTGTTTCCTCCTATTTCTTTGGTTTGTCTGATTATTAAATTTCGCTTAACACAGTGCTTTGGTATTTTATTTCCGATGTTGAATCTGAAACTGTTGTCAGGGATATCAGTTCTTTGTGTAAGTGTCTTTTAATGGCAGTGTATGTAGGGTGAATAGGAAGGAAACAAAGGAGTTACAGAGATACAGCAACCTAAAGTAAAAGGTCCAAAACTTTTTCTCATTATTTTTTGTTGCCAGGAAATAATGAAGAACAAGGGCTTAGTGCAGTGAATGAAAGAATGTGCTGCCCTTAATGTAAATTTTAAAAGCTGGAAACTTAGGTTCTATTATAAATTGGTCTTGGCTATTTTCCATATAGGAAAAAAATGTGAATTTATGTCCATTTACATTCTTTGCATTTGCATGTGATATTCTTCTGCTTGGTTCTGCCAGTGAGTTAACTCCATGTTCCTCCCCACAGGGTGGAGAATGCTTGCACCAAGCTTGTCCAGGCAGCCCAGATGCTTCAGTCAGACCCTTACTCAGTGCCTGCTCGAGATTATCTAATTGATGGATCAAGGGGCATCCTCTCCGGCACATCAGACCTGCTCCTCACCTTCGACGAGGCTGAGGTAGACAACCTGAGGCCCATGCAGACCTCTTCCAGACAAAAAGCCCAGCCTTAAAAGATAATAATGGAGGATTGAGGATTGTTTAGGATGACAAAATGTTGACTAGCTACACATCTGAATGACTGTGTTTTTTACTTATCGTTTACTCAATTGACTGAATACTATGAAATATATTTTCAGGTTCGTAAAATTATTAGAGTTTGCAAAGGAATTTTGGAATATCTTACAGTGGCAGAGGTGGTGGAAACTATGGAAGATTTGGTCACTTACACAAAGAATCTTGGACCAGGTTAGTCATATCCTACTTTTATAGCAGAATTTTTTATGGATTGTCCATGTTTGATCAAGAGGAAAGGGGTACTCCTCCCTACTTTTTTGTGGAAGATAGGTAATGATGCATTGAACTTTTAGTTGTCTCTACTCTGTTGATGGAGCTGACTCTGTGCTTCTACTGAAGAGATATCATTGTCTCTGAAAGCTGAATCTGCTTTCTACAGATCCTGGCCCTGTCTAATGAACTAAACTAGACATTGCAAATGTTGCTGGAGAATGTAGGAAATAATTTCCTATTACTGCAGTGCTTAAGGCCACCCTGAATCCTGACCTCTTCATTCCACATTATACAGCATTCCTTCACTGTCTGCCAGCTGGCCTGTAGCTCTGTGTGACCTCTTAGCTTGCTAATTAGCCTGCCTACTATTATGGATTCATGCCGTTGCCCAAGCCTGCATAATATAATCAGACCTAGAAGGAGAGAAGAACTTCTGTGGCTAAATCTCTGATTGTGTAGTCATCTGAGAATTCAGTATTCAAAATACATGAACAGATACCAGCTTTTGGTGTTATAGACATATAACATGAACTTGAGGCTCCTTAAAGTATGAATTAGACCAATGACAAGACATATCAGATGTTTAATTTGTTAGTATTAAGAATCACATATTATCTTATAAAATTCTTTTGTCTTACATAAAATGTATTTCCTTTAGGTTTCAGTGCAGTCATCCTGTAAACTTAAGGCAGTTTAGAATTTCTCTGAGCTGTCATTGAAAATCGCTGGGAAATGGCTTTAGAGCAGTACCCTTTAAACTTTCTCCTAGCACTGTGAAGAAATTTTACTTCTTCAAATGAAATCTTATGCAGATGAATTGGGAGATTGGGATTGACATATATATACTACTATGTATAAAGTAGATAACTAATGAGAACCTACTGTATGGCACAGGGAACTCGGTGCTCTCTGGTGACCTAAATGGGAAGAAAATCCAAAAAAGAGGGGATATATGCAGAAACTGACACAGCAGTGTAAAGCAACTATACTCAAATTAAAAAATAAAATAGACAAGCAACAAGGATATATTGTATAGCAGGGAATTACAGCCATTACCTTGTAATAACTTTTAATGGAGTATAATCTGTAAAATACTGAATCACTATGCTGTATACCTGAAACTAATATTGTAAATGAGCTATACTTCAATAAAAAAATCTAATGAAATAATGAAGAAATAAATCTTTGCAGAATCCCAACATATAAAAGACAGAAATGGAGCTACTCTGGATGAAGCAGAGGCAGCCCCACCCTTTCCATCTCCCTCTGGGTGCCCCTTGACGATCTGTGAACCTGCTTAAGAAGTTCTAAGAGCAGTTGGAAAACCAAAGTGTTAGAGAATCACATAGTACCCTTGAATAATAACCAAAGTAGCAAAAAGTGCTAGCATGCTAACTCCAAAACACCAGATGCTTTCAAATGCTGTCATCACCATAATTATTATTATTATTTTTAAAATTTATTGTATTTATTTATTTTTGGCTGCATTGCTGTGCGTGAGCTCTTAGTTGCGGCGAGCGGGGCTACTCTTTGTTGCAGTGGGCAGGCTTCTCACTGCAGTGGTTTCTCTTGTTGCGGAGCTCGGGCTCTAGGGGCGCGGGCTTCAGTAGTTGTGGCACACGAGCTCCAGAGCGCAGTCTCAGTAGTTGTGACACATGGACTTTGTTGATCGTGACATGTGGGATCTTCCCAGACCAGGGATCGAGCCCATGTCCTCTGCATTGGCAGGCAGATTCTTAACCACTGTGCCACCAGGGAAGCTCCCGTAATTATTTTTATTTGTTTCTAATTATAAAAGTGATACATCCTTATTTTGGATAAGTTGGAAAGTACAGAAAAATTTAAAGATGAAAACAAAACACATTATTGTAATTCTTAAGATTTTTTTCAGCCACTAGTTTCTTAGCCCAGGCACACCTTGCTTCACTTTCTTGTGCTTCACACATAACTGCGTTCTTACAAATTGAAGGTTTGTGGCAACCCTGTCTCAAGCAAGTCTATTGGTGCCATTTTTCCAATAGCATTTGTTCACTTCATGTCTCTGTGCCCCATTTTGGTAATTCTCACAATATTTCAAATTTTTTTCATTATTATATTGTTATGGTGATCTGTGATCACTGATCTTTGATGTTACCACTGAAAAGATTATGATTCATTGAAGGCTTAGATGATAGTTGGCATTTTTTAGCATAAAGTATTTTTAAATTAAGGTATGTACATTGTTTTTTTAGACATAGTGCTATTTCATACTTAATAGACTACAGTATAGTGTAGACATAACTTTTATATGCACTGGGAAACCAGAACATGCCTGTGACTCGTTTTATTATGATATTCACTTTATTGCAGTGGTCTGGAACTGAATCCGCAGTATCTTTGAGGTGTGCCTGTACTAGGCTCACATGAGATTCTTATACACATAGGTTCAGTGGCCAGGTACATGGCATGAAAGCTGGTATGGTAGCCAGGCAAAGTATTTTTCCCCCCACTTGTGAATTTTTTTTCAAATGTATATTTACTAATTGCAACATTTAAAAAATATTTGTGAATGTATTTATGTCAAATGTGTGAAAATTATGTCACATTTAGGATTTAATAAATTGCTTTTAATGAGAAGAATAAAGTTGCATTAATTTAGAACTGTCCTGAAAAATTCTATATCATAAATGCTAGAGTTCAGTGATAGTATCTGTTGTTTAAATAAGTGGACAGTCAGTTTGGACTTTCACAGTAATTCATAATGGATTTAGGCTCAGAAAGCCAGACTCTGGATTGTTTCACGGCTCACTCTGCACAATTTATTCCCTGTGCCCAGGAATGACTAAGATGGCCAAGATGATTGATGAGAGGCAGCAGGAACTGACTCACCAGGAGCACCGAGTGATGTTGGTGAACTCAATGAACACTGTGAAAGAGTTGCTGCCAGTTCTCATTTCAGGTATTTTCTGTCTGTACTTTATCTTACAGAAAAAAAACATGTTAACATGTTCTAAACTCTGGTGTTTATTTTCTTTTGCTGTTTAGTTGCATGTCTTTCAGCCTGAGTAAAAATGCAGCTGATTAGCTAAGAACCAGTATTTATCTTCTCTCATGCTCTCCTTCTCTTGCTCTTTGTTTGAAATTGCTCTCCTGTTGCCTCATACTGTTCTCTTGAAGTTCTAACAGGCCCTTTTCTCCTCTAGAAACTCTAGTTTTGGATGTATGGATTTTGACACCTTTATTTGTACTCAGAAAAAACAATTAGGAGCTGGAATGGATATTATAGAGCACTGTATAGTAAGGAAGTGAACCCACAGCCCTTTCCTAGAAGATATTTAACTCTTCTCTACGTTGAAGAGCAGGTGGTGTACACCAACTAGGACCACGTTCCCATTGGGCAGAGCCCAGAAATGCAAACATGGTGGCTGCTCTCTCAACTAGCAAAAGGGAGTTGCACTTATTGAGTGTCTAGTATGTACCAGACATCTCATGGTTTATGTAAATTATCTTTGTAAAGTTGTGGGTTAGTTGGTTTAAGTCTCAGAGGGCAGCTTTATTTTCAGAATTTTATAAGGCATGTCACTGTAATCGCCAGCTACTGCCTCCCTGCTTTGTAATTTCAAGTAGTAGCTAAAATAGGAGATGTGAGTGTAAGAGTTCAGAAAGCCCTTACATGAACTAGAAAACAAAAATTTGTAAATAGCGCCTTATAATCTTCTCAAAACTATGTTTTTGAGACCAACTGTTCCATATGGCAGAAAGGTTGTTGGGAAGAATCTTTCTAATCTGGGTAACTCAGTAAAGCATTGATTAATCTTTGTTTTTATAATTTTAGTTAGTTTATAAGAAGATATTCTCTTCTCTAGTGTTTCGTTATTATTTTCTTCTTCACTTTTAGGGGTTAGATAGTCCCTGCTATATGTTAAGATAAATCATGGAAGATAAACTCAACACTTTGGGATCTTCCACTAGGATTGGGTCAAGCGGCATTCTTTGGTTACAGTTTTACTGACTGTTTTTATCTCGTCACATTAGGTTTGTGTTTGATGGGGCCAGTGTTAGGGCTGGGATGATAATTCATTTAGAAGGATAGTGGATATTTTGTGACTGTGGATCTTCAGTATATGCATGTTAAATTAGTTTTCTGATCATGATGTGGTGAAGTTTTGTACCTTGAGCTTTCTTAACAGTGAAGGTTGCTGATACTGGAACTTTAATGGCAGACTTGCAGTGTTTGTTTTCATATTCTTTTTTAAGACCTTAGAAGCCCAAAACATATTCACAGTGTGGAACATCTTGTGTGAATATTGTAATACAGCAAGATTAAATTCCAGGCTTAGTTTCTGATCTTTTGTTTATTTTTACAGCTATGAAGATTTTTGTAACAACTAAAAACTCAAAAAACCAAGGAATTGAAGAAGCTTTGAAAAATCGTAATTTTACTGTAGAAAAGATGAGCGCTGAAATTAATGAGATCATTCGTGTATTACAACTCACTTCTTGGGACGAAGATGCCTGGGCCAGCAAGGTAAGTGTTATTGGGGGAGAAATAAGCAAAATCCCCAATCTTCCCTTCCTGGGGATGTGATTGTCTCACATTTTTTCTTGTAATTGTGTGTAGCATAGGACTACTTAGATATTATGAAAGTATTTTCTTCTTTACTTTTG
This sequence comes from Tursiops truncatus, assembly GCF_011762595.2. NCBI lineage: Eukaryota > Metazoa > Chordata > Mammalia > Artiodactyla > Delphinidae > Tursiops > Tursiops truncatus. The sequence continues at coordinate 58,281,651 of NC_047049.1, read as the reverse complement.
TAAAATAAAGGGTTATGGGTTACTTCCTGCTTTTGCACATTTCCTTTGCTCTGAGGTAGAACAAACAAATAGGTATGCAGGGTGAATGTTGGTTGAAAGCTAGGATGTAGCTTTTCCTTCAAGCTGGAGTCTCATGGATTGGGCTGGTGGAGGAATTCTGGTGTTGTGTATACTCCCCTGGGTGGGAGCCCTGCCTTTCATGTGGGTGGTTGTTGCTAGGTGACTAAGTAAGATACAGAATATGCCTATGACTGAATTTTATGGAAAACTTTTCTTAACCAATTTTTGACCCAGAGAAATCTACAAAGGAAACTCTTGACATTTCTAGGTGTGTCCCTTCATCATTCTGTTTTCCTTAAAGAGAGCTTAACTGAAATATTAGTTTTCACGTTTGTCAGTTAGTTTGAGGGGTCCCTTTACCCTTGGTCTAGAATTTCCTCTTGAATTCCAGAAGGGTTGGTGGATTCCGCCTAGAGCCCAGCAGCGGTGGTTTGAGGTGCTGCTGCTCTGGTCTGCTTCTTGTCTAGTGATTGGGAACAGAGACACTTGGGTTTACACTTCCCTTGTAGGAGCCCAAGATGCAGGCAGTGGGGGGAACACATTGTCTCCAGGATCCAGCTTCCCCCACCGTGTGGACCCACATGCTATCTCCAGGGCCACCCAGCAGGCTGGTGGCAGACTACAGAGGGGATATTGTAGTATGATTTCCACTGGGTGCCCAGTAGGGCTCTGTTTGTCCTCCAGGACACCTATAAGGTAAGGTCGAAGCTGGGGCTAAAATCAACAGTCTCTCTTTGTTGACCAGAAAGTTAAACTAAGAGTGGAGGAGAAATTAGTCAGATTGTCTTAACTATGGATTTGTTTTCAGAGGCATGAAGTTCTCGAACAAGTTCTAAGACTGTATTTTAAATCCATATTGTAAAATCATGTAACGTCTTTGATATTTTACTTAATTTTGCTTTTGCATATTTGATAACTTTCACTTCCCTGTTATGACTTCTTTATGCATCTTTTTTTTTGTTCTCTTGTTTGTTTTATTCTTTTTCTCACGTTTAGAAGGTAAGCTTTCTCTTGCCCTCTAGTTTCTTTTTTGCTTAAAAAGAGAAAAAGCATGTCTGTGAGGTTTTCTTGTGCTGTGTGCCGTGCCTCATTCCGTGTGCCGGTGTGTAACACTGTGCTTGAATATGCGTCAGAATTTGACTTAATACGGGACTCTGGGGCTGTGCTGGGCAGACTGTTTGGCTCATGTGGAGCTGTTTCTTTGGGGAAAGCAAAAGGAAAGACATTACTATGGGATGTCAGGCTTTCTATATTTGGTGGGTGCTTTCCTCTCTTTGAGCAGTCTCCTGGGAACTGTTTTGGTCTGGTCGTTCCCACTGACTTCACTTGAGGGGCAGATTTCCCCAGGTAGCTGGGTGACCCCTAAGTTACCAGTGGACCTTGCTCTTAGGAAAGGAAACTTCCAGCTGTTGCTATCTCGTATTTGCCTCTCCTACCAGTTTCCTTTGCAGGCTCTGGAATTTGACTTTTGGAGATGCATCATTGAGATTTTAAGCCATAATGAAAATGGGTAGGCTAGAGAGTCTAGATGGGGCACCTGTCCTTCACAATAATCCTAGCATTAAAAATCAAAAGGAAAAAAGTCAGGTGTACCTAAAGTTTTTCCTAACTTCAGTACCTGGCTCACTGCATGTTCTGCTATCTAAGCTGTGAATCAGCTGTTGTTCTCCATGATCTCATGTTCCTCTAATCTAATCTCTTTCCTTATTCTCTTCTCTTTGCTTCTAGCAGATGAGAAATAGTAAAAAGAAAAGCGGGCCTTGCAACCTTAATGTTTCTCTATTTTTGGAAGGGAAAAGTCGTCCATCAATTAGTAACTAAGTATGACTGAGCTTTATTTTGTGCAAGTGCCGAGAGCTGCTTCTTTAAAAACCAAAACCAAAACCAAAACCGTGGTCAGTTGAGTTTTTCAGGAGGAAGATTAGGCATTTGGGGGCATATACAAGGGAAATATAAACCTGGTCTCCACTGTGTACAGTCTAATAGCTCTCTCAGTTTTATGCTGATCTGGAAGGAACCAGACTGTTAGGATGCTGTAAAACTATCAGAATGAAAGGAAATAAAATTAGTTCAGCTAAAAGAAGCTTAAGTACATAATGACATCAGAATGAGCAAGAAATGTTTATTTTTTAACTTCATTTTGCTTTTGTTTTACATTTACCTGATTCAAATATCAAAATGCTATAAAGGGACTTCCCTGGTGGCGCAGTGGTTAAGACTCTGTGCTCCCAATGCAGGAGGCCCTGGTTCAATCCCTGGTCAGGGAACTAGATCTCATATGCATGCTGCAACTAAGAGTTCACATGCCACAACTAAGGAGCCGGCGAGCCACAACTAAGACCTGGCACAACCAAATAAATAAACAAACAAATAAATAAATAAATATTGAAAAAATGCTATAAAAGGATATGTGTGACACAGCTCGCTCTCATCCCCATCCCTATCCACTCTACCTCCCTTACCCCCTAAGAGTAATTGTTTTTATTAGTTGCAAGAATATTTAGAAAAAATTTTACCCTGAAAATGGAAATTGGTAACTAGGGTTTGGTTATTTTTCAGTTTAGTAGCATTATGCATCTTTCATTGCTCAACTGTAAGCAGTGAATTAATCAGACCTTGTGTCTGTCTGTGACCCCTGGGTTCCCATTCTGTTTAATACATACGATATCTTTTACCTCCTCTCACCCCTACCAATAAAGAATTAACTTTGTCTTACCATACTTGTTTCATGCTTCCCCACTGGTGCAGTTTTCTCCTGGAAAGTGATGGTTCCTCTAGAAAAGTGGGGGAAGAAAGTAAGTGGAAAAAATTCTTGGTAAAAGTACGTCTTGCCGAATAAGTTAAGATTTTAAAGAGGCAATGCAATAGCTGATTATTTTACGTTTTATACCTACATTCAAATGGCAGATTTACAAATTTATAAGTACTTTGACTTTAAACACTTCACTTTATTTTGAAAATAAAAAATTTCCCCTCCTAAATCAACAATCATAATGATTATTAAAAACTATTTTAGCATTTTTCCTGGGAATACATTATGAGACAAAAGAATTTGGGGTTTAAACACAGTTCTAATTTTACCCTTTGTAAATTTAGCAATCTATATTTAATCTCTTTTTTTTTGGTATTTATATTACTTGTATCTTGACGCATGCTGAGAATAAAGAGGAAGTGAAAAAAATTTAAAAAGCATTTCATTGCTAAGAATTTTTGAACCCTATGTAGGTGTTCCTGTAACTGCAACTTGAGTCATTAGATACTATTATTCAGAATTCGTCCCTGTGGTGTGTCTCCTCCCACGGTGGGCCTAGGTTGGTGGTGGGTAAATGTAGTGAGTGACTCAGATGTCTTGCACAGATTACTCTAGTCTACCAAAGAAGGAAATACTGGTTAGAACATGCAATCCTATAATAACTTGCCCTTACTGCAGACCATTGAGGATTTAAGGGTTGATTTTTATTTCAGTTTTGAAAAAAATAAGGTTATATATGAGCTTTTTATGAGTCTTTTAGTATTCTATTATGCAGTATTAGTTTTAGTATTCTAGTATGCAGCTAATACAACAAAGGATTTATCTTTTGGAGTTTGAGATAAATAGTTAATTTAGGTATATATAATATTTCATCCTCCCCCCCAGCCAAAGGAGAAAAGCCCAACATGGTACAGGAATTGACATTTCCCTTCTGATCCAAGTGATCTTTTAGTTGGTATAACTGATTGTGTGTGCATAGGTGGCACGGAAGCACTGAGAAGGTATTCTTGGAGATGAGGAACTGATGCCTGGGAGGGTAGCTTGCCTGAAGGCTCAGGGCTAGATGACTTTCTCTCCAAGGTTAAATGTAGTTTATAAGATTTTGTTCTACGGCCCAATTTATCTTTCCAAAAACATCTTTGTTTAAAACACGGACTTGAGGGTAGAAATGTGGTCAGGAATGGGCTGGAGTGAGAAGGGTGGGGTTGGGAGGTGTTAGTGGAAAAGGGAGAGTAGCTTGGGCAGTGAATGAGAGGGGGTCCTTAGTCCCAAATTAAAAATTTTCAAGAGCCTGGGAACGGAGAAGCTCGCTTTCCCTGCCACAGTTCCTCTTGATCGTCTGTGGGAGGAACTCAGTGGTTCTTGGTATTATTCAGTGTTCTTTAGGTCTAACTTTATATTAAATTTCAGAAGTGTTTCAGGTCCTGGAAAAGCATGTAAAAAGGAGTCTTTTAGGTTGTCCTTCTGACTTCTGGTATAGGTGGCAGAGTGCCAAGGCACTATGGTTTTTCTCATTTAAAACCTGAACTCATCAGAGTTTTACAGTAAAACGGACCAGAGCAGGAGGGTATCAGATCCCTGACAGCTGTCCCCAAAGCTACATGACTAGATCTGGTCTTTTTTATATTCACTCTTTAAAAAAAAGAACAACAACAAAAACAGAGAAGAGATTGGTGGAGACTTTTCTTGTTCCCAAATTTGAGATTTTACAGAGAACAGTACTTATTGAGGGTACAGTTTTTTTCTCTTCTATTTCATACCCAGAGTGTATTCTGAGTACTTAGACCTACATAACAAGGTTTAACAAAAAGCTTTATGGTACATAGTGTAGTTGACCCCAGAGTTATGATTATTTTTACCCTTTATAAATATATCTCAAAATTGCTTCTTAGTCCTAGTTGTTCATTGAATTTGTTTATGTTATAGCCGATGTTAGTATACTTCTTTTGTTGCTTATGTCAGAATTCTGTCAATTCCATAACAAACACTGCCCTTCAAAAGAAATTCTTAAGAGACCAAAATATTTGTTCCCACAGACATTTTTGCTTTTAATAGATATGACATTAAAATGTATTGTGTTTAAATGATTCTTTACAATTTGCTCTATTCCAGAAAGAAGTTAAGGTGGCCCTCTCAGTGACTGTTTTAAATCTCCAAAATTGTCTAAAATTCATGCTCTTAAAAACTTTGGTAACTAATTGAAATTCCCAGTGTAAAAATGCAGCTTCATTGCAAATTTGCCATTGATTATTTTTAGGAGAAAATGAGCATCTCTTAATGCTAAATTCTTGATATTCTCACATCTCATACTCAGGACTAAATTAGTCACATCCTGAGAATCAGATTCTTTCCTTGAAGCATGGTGACCACGCTTTATTAGGGAGAAAAAAGCAGTGACTTTTGAGGATACTGAATAGAGCAAAACTAGTTTTTCTATCGTGTTTCAAATCATTTTGGGGCAGTGGAGAATAAAAGCAGTTATTTAGGTTAGTGAGGATTATGAATTTGATTTATAGAGCTAATTTTCTGGGCAGTATTAACCAAGCCAGAATTGGCAAGGCAAAAGATTTGCTGACTACTGTAAAAGGTTAGTGGAATCTTTGGCAACTCTCTTTGGTAAAAGAAAAAAATTCTTGAATTTCATCTAATAGAAAATAATGAGGTTTGAGATCAAACTGTGTTTCTATGACTGAGCCCCTTAATTTATAAAATTAAATTACATTAAAAATTGAAGTTCAATGAAGCAATGAAGGAAAAAATGCCTAAAATAGAACCTAACATGTAGGAAGTGCTCAATTAAGATTAGTTTCCTAACTGGTAGCCTTTAATGCTAGAATAGACACTGAAAAATTTCTGATCTTTGTTTCCCCTTGAATTGAGATTTCTGAAATGTTATAAGTATCTATTGTTTTTTTTCACTGAAAATATAAGTGTATTAGAGAAATGGTTATTAATAGATTTTAAATTAAGTATTTTTCCATGGCTATAATTCCTCTTCTTCAGAATGTGCACAATACTTCCTAGGTGAGAGATCATGAATTTTTTTTAAAATCTGTATCTAGACAAAGTCCTATAACTGGTATTAGACCTTAAAGGCTATCCGACTCTCTGAGGTTGGGTGTTGCCTGCGACTCTCTTTAAAAAGATATTGATTTGGGCCTTGCTAATTTGGAATTAAGCTAAAGTTGACTTTTGAAGACAAGGTTTGCTGTACAGATTAATTTGAACTAGATGAAGGAAGAGCAAATATTTAAACCATTTGAGAATCAAAGCACTTAAAAAATGCCACTTGTCTACTTACAGCACTAATGACAGATGGATTTTGAAATAGATCCTCTTATGACTGCCTTTTATTGATAGATAGCTATCATAATTTCATATAACTTGATAATAAAAATATTTTATTTCCATTTTTTCAGTAATTTAGTTCACTTCTTTTCAGTTGCCATGGCTGAGAATTTGTTACTTAGAGCCTTAGATAGCCAAATCTGTATCTGTTTAGATGGGGAAAGAGGGAGTCCAAAGCTGAGAGTCCTGTAATTTGAATAGGTACTTTGGAAAAGCTGGTGTCAGGCTGCTGACCTTAAGCCTAATTATGAGTGCTCCCAACGCTTATTGGTGCTGCTGCTGGGTTTTGTTTGAATTGGAAGTGGGGATGCTCCTAGTGCCCCCATGTGGAAAACTGGTGGCACCACACCTTGAAGAACCCCGGTTTGCAGGACTGGAAATTGAAAAAAGGTAGGGATTTAAGGCGTTGCCTAGAGTTTCAGAGGTTAACTCTGTGCTTTGATGGATGGGCTCTGTAAGATCCAGTTCCCTAAGCAAAAGGGAGAGAGGCTGTCTTTTAAGGTGTTAAATAGACTTAAGAGATGGCCAGTCTGTCAGTTGTGAGGATGGGTACATGCATATTTGTTATATTGTTTTCTGTATATCTATTTACTTAAAAAACTTTATTAAAACATATGTATATTTTAAAAGTGATTAGTCTGTTGTTTGGACTTCTCATGCTATATCCTGGGAGATTTTATGCTAGTTTTATGCAAGTCATTATGAATCCTGATTTTAAACAATAAATTGAGACCCACTTATTTTATCCTGCCTCTTCTTCCAGATTAGGGACGGTAAGGGAACTAAGGATGAGGAGTGGCAGGGAAGGCCCGAAAGACACTTCTTTCTTGTATTACATTTGGTGGTTTACTTGTGGAATTAAAACTGAATTGCTAGATTAAAATTTTCAGCTTTCTTCCAGCCAGTAATTCCAGGTTTTTCAGATTAAACATAGTGAAACATCAAGCAGTGTGTGTATATTTCAAAACAAGATGTAGAAGAACTGTGGTTTGTGGTGCCACATGCTAATGAGGCTTTCCTGAAGCGGGGAGAGCTTTGGCAGGGCTGCAGTAGATGATTGTTGACTAGTGGAAAGGCTGATAATGAGGCATGTGACAAGAGGACTTTTTCCAGCTGAAGACATTGAACATCTTTTGGCTTGAGCAGTTTTACCAGTTTTCACAGTTTAGCAATAGGGAGACTAGGAAACAGAATTAACTGAAGATTTGCATGCAAGATGCTGCATTTTGACAGAAATAAGCGTTATGGTGTGATGAGAATACTTTTAAGGCTGTTGTAAGACTACCGTAGCTATTGTATGTTAATGGTGTAACTTCTCTGTCTTACTTTGTATCATGGTATCTTAGTTTTTGCAAAGAAAATACTTGTGGTATTTTTCTTCAAAAGGACACTGAAGCCATGAAGAGAGCGTTGGCCTCCATAGACTCCAAACTGAACCAGGCTAAAGGTTGGCTCCGTGACCCCAGTGCCTCCCCAGGTAACCCTCTGGTTCTACTTTTCTGATAGATAACAGCAAAAAGCTAAAAACCAGGCAAACAAAAGACAAAGAAAAGAGAAAAATCATTTTGTAATCTCATAATCCTGAGATAAATACTGCAACATTTAGGGGCATACTCCATTCTCTGATAGTTTTGACTAATTGAAGTATTACTGGTCCTTAAAAGGATGAAGGGCATAGACTACCTCTCATCACAGAGGAATAAAGCAAAGTGAACTGGGCATTCTTTGCCAAATTATTGGTTCACCCCTTCCCTGAATCAGAAAGGTAATTATTTTGAATGAAAGCTCTTCTTTTCTAGTTCCTGTTGGGCAGATTTCCATTTACGTCAACAGAGTACTTAATTAAGCAGATGAAATGATGATGCTAACAAGAATTGGGAAGCAAAGTTGACTTGTATAAAGATAAGACCCAAATAGGTTATTGAGCTAGGCATTATGGATTTTCTAATCTAATATTTATTCAGTTTTAGATTAATATTTGAATGAATGTGAAAAGCCTAATGGAGTTTAGAGGCGTTGAGTACTATTGAATTGTTAGAGCCTACTTTCATCATTCACATGCTTACCACAAACTGCTTATTATCTCCAGATGGGTATGGTTCCAAGGATCTTTTTGAGCAGTCTCTGTGGTTAAAACCTCAGCCTATGGTTGTAAGGGCAGTGCTTGGCTGTTAGCTATCAGATGTATTGCCTTCTATTCACTTGTCATTTAAAATCATCCATTCCTTCATGAATGAAATGACTTGTAAAGCAACCTTTCTAAATAATTAATGGATCAACAATGTAGATATTGAACAGCTCTCTCTCTCTCTCTCTCTCTCTTTTTTTTTTTTTGGCTGCACCACCTGGCTTGAGGAATCTCAATTCCCCGACCAGGGATCGAACCCAGGCCGTGGTAGTGAAAGCCTGGAATCCTAACCACTAGGCCACCAGGGAACTCCCTTGAAAATCTCTTTGTTTTAGGTGATGCTGGTGAACAGGCCATCAGGCAGATCTTAGATGAAGCTGGAAAAGTTGGTGAACTCTGTGCAGGCAAAGAACGCAGGGAGATCCTGGGAACCTGCAAAATGCTAGGGCAGATGACTGATCAAGTGGCTGACCTCCGAGCCAGGTAAAGTTCCTCTGCTCTCACCAGAGCAGTAGTGGTAACAGTTGGGATCTCGCTCCTGATGGAGTGATTCAGAAAGCAAGTTTCTGTGAATTTTACTGAATTCTCTTTGGCTAATAGATAACGTAGATATTATATTCTACTAATTCTTTTGAGATTGGAGTGAATTTTCCTTTTGTTGAACTTTTAAAATATGTAGATGCCTTATCGTAAAGTTGAAATCTGTTTTTTTAGTTTCTAGCCATAAGCTTATGAAAAATAAGGTGCATAGATATCTTTTATGAAGGCTGGATAGAAAAAAAACATAAAGAGTGAAAACGTTGGAATTATTTCACATGTCATTTTAAAAATCAGTTAAATAGATTATCCTCTACGTTGGTCATTTCTAGGCTCTTTTGAGTTTCTATTTCATCATTATTCATTTGGTTTTATAATTCTTTTACCTATCTCTTACCCACCTCAAGTCTTGGCTTTTAGGATCCACCCCCATTCCCCCAAATTAAATATGTATAGTTTGCTATTAAGAAAACTCAGTATAATATAGGTTTGTTTGGAACTCATACATATAGTTAATGAAGTTCTAAAAGATTCTCATCTTTATGGAATTTTATAGTACGGACATTGTGAAAAATTGAGGTATGATGACACACTAGTATAAATGAAATTTAATTTTGCTTCAAGATTGTCATGAAACGTCTTGAGATAATTGGAATACAGTATAAGGTCTCCCTACAAACTAAGGCTTCAGGAACACACCTTGACGTGTTGCACACCATTACACCTAGCCTCAAATGTATTAACATAATGGACTTAAGAATATAGTTTTTTTTTGCAGTACGCGGGCCTCTCACTGTTGTGGCCTCTCCCGCTGTGGAGCACAGGCTCCCGACGCGCAGGCCCAGCGGCCATGGCTCATGGGCACAGCCGCTCCACAGCATGTGGGATCCTCCCAGACCGGGGCACGAACCCATGTCCCCTGCATCGGCAGGCGGACTCCCAACCACTGCGCCACCAGGGAAGCCCAAGAATATAGTTCTTAAAGGAGTGGTTCCTGACCTTTCTTGGACCAAGGTCATTTTCATAATTTGATGAAAGCCATTAATCTCTACCTAAAAAGTTACATATAAACATGCCCATACAATACTATATGTAATTTCCAGAGGTTCAGGGATTCACTGTAGCCCTGGAAGCTCCACGGGCTTCAGGTTAAGAGCCTTTACCTTAAAGGGAAGAAGGAACAGCATAAATAAATGTGATCTCATTGAGTGCAGTGGGCCTTTTCTCTTGCTGTGAAGCAGTCTCCTCTGCCATGAGCATGCCAAGAACTTTACAGAAAGGACAAAAAAGAAGTTCTGTTCCCATCTGGAGAAATGCCAATGCAGTTTGACAAGATTCTTGGCTCTTCTAATTTCTCACTGCTGGCTCTTTTGTCTGCAGCCTTTTCACAGTGTGGTAGACAGTTTTCAGTTGGAATTCTCAAATACACAGTTGTATGTATTTAGAGAAAGATGAATCTGAGCAAGAGAACGAGGTAGTTGCTGTACAGGACCGACCATAAATCTGTAAAGAGAAAAGGTTGGAACAGTGAGGAGCCTCAATGGGCCTGCTTCACACTGGAGTCTGCGATAGCCTTTCACAATGAAAGATTACAAAGCTGTCTCCTTGTTATCCTTTCTTAAATATGCCTAGCTTTCTAACAGCTTAGTGGCTGAAACTCAGTAACAATTTCCTCTTTGGTATTCTTCTATTCAGTCACCTAGAGTTTCTAGGGTTGTAAGTATATATTTTCCCCTCCATGGTACTCAAACTTTTTATTTTGAATGAGAAATTATGCAACCCATAAATATTTTTACTTTTTCACAGTTGGACTCTTATACAAACAACGTTCCTCATAATGAATTAGTAGATTTGAAGGAAAAAATCAAATTAAAACATAAAAAGTATATTTCCAAAAGTCTTAGACTCCTCTGCCATGTAAAAGGGAGGTGTCAAGTACAAGTAAAAAGTATATATATATATACCTGGCAGTAAATATTATTGAGTTCACTACCTCAAATATTGGTATACATGAAAAACATATAAATTTAAAAAGAGGATAGGTAGATGAATGACACACCCATATTATTATTAAGGGAAGCAAAGATGTTTTGTAGTCTATCCTAAAATCAGAAACTCAGGTTATGATGATCAGCCATTCCATTCAACCAAATGATAAAGTTGCCACCCCTATCATTGAGTTTACCAGGCTGGGTGGATTCAAAAATATGAGTATAAAAAGATGGCAAATCTTACTTTGCTATGACCTGGGAAGTCTCTAACAAAGGGAAAACAAATTTCTACTAACTCACATCATTTTTTTGTAGTAGCAGCATACCACTTCTGAGAGAGGAAAATAGTGAAATTAGTTCTTTAGGAACATGATGAGAAATAATGGTTTCTTGTCCTTGTGTGCCCTTTTCCCTCAGTACTATCTGGTTTTGATACTTATAGTTTGCATAGGAGTGGAAGGTAGATATTTAAGATTACCATTAGGTTATGATAATGACAACTCTGTAATAACAATAGTCACATATGTGTATTGCTTTATTGCCAAAGTATTTTCAAGTATTTCTTTTTGCTTGATGCCACTCTGTTTGATAAGCAGGGCCAGTATTATTACCTACCTACCCCTCATTTTCTAAGTTAGAAAACTGAAGCCCAAGGAAGTTAAACATTGTACCCAAGGTTCCTCAGGTAGCAGGAGCCAGGATTTGAACAGACATCTACTTGGTCCCAGTGTGGTGTGCTTTCAGTAGCACTATGTGTGCTGCCTCCTGAAACATTTTCAATGTATACTTGCCCATAAATAAGATAATCTAATGGGCTGTTTATTTCTAAAGCATACGTACTATGGTAACAAAACCTTCCATAGCAATAAGATCACAAGCACATTTCCCCCCTGAAGATTAGGTTTGATTATGTAATCACCACCAAGAGGAAAATCATTATCAAAATGTGCAAGTCTGGTCTTTAAAGTGGTTATGCAGTTCCTTGAAGCTACTGTGTATTATTTTTAAGAGCAAAGGAGAAATTAGATGGTTTGGGTGTTTTGCTTTGTCTCTCTCTGTGTTTCCTTGTGTTATCGCAGATTTAGTAGAAAAGGAAAAGGACAAACATGTTAGTAAAAGAACATATACTGTGCTTTTAGTAATATTTTGCCATTAAGAATTTGAGAGAGTACAACAGCAGCATCTATCTGTTTGAGCAGAGGACAAGGAGCCTCACCGGTGGCCATGCAGAAAGCCCAGCAGGTGTCTCAGGGTCTGGATGTGCTCACAGCAAAAGTGGAAAATGCAGCCCGCAAGCTGGAAGCCATGACCAACTCAAAGCAGAGCATTGCGAAGAAGATTGATGCTGCTCAGGTAGCGATGATGATTTTTAGCAAGGGTGGGAAATAAAGGAGAAAGAGAAATGTTCCATAAATATCCTGTATCCCTCTCCCCCTAACTTTCTATGGGTGGATAATGGGTGTTTCTAAGTGATAACTGATACAACACTAGTTGCCAATGTTAACACGTCCCCTACCACCACAGGCTTAAGGCTAATGTTTATCCATATTTTGAAATAGAGATCTTAATTTTGAATTCTTCAGTTAGTTAAAAGTAAGCATTCTGAGTACCATTCCCCTAGCTCCTGATGGAGATTACAGTATGTTAAACCTGTTATTCATCTCAGAATTCACAACTGTGTTTGGTCATAGCAATGTAAAAGGGTTAAAGCTTTCTGATATTACTCTACTATAAAATGATTTTCAAGCATTTCATGAAGAAACATAAATGTTTAAGAAACTGAAGAATTAATAAGGTGTGATTAATTCAAAGCTAAAGCTCATGAAGATATTTTATCCTAATGAGAAAGAAAAAAAAAATCATTTTTAAAAAGATGAAGGGGGACTTCCCTGGAGGTCCAGTGGTTAAGACTCCGAGCTTCCACTGCAGGGGGCATGGATTCGATCCTTGGTCTGGGAACTAGGATCCTGCATGCCGCACGTGCAAATATTAATATCTCTATAAATAAATAGCTGAAGGATTGATTTGGTTTTGCCTGAGTAAGAACTGGTGTAAAATAATAAGGATCAGCATTATAGAAACAATTGCTGGTATGCCTTATGGTTACTTTTTTTTTTTTTTTTTTTTTTTGGTGGTACGCGGGCCTCTCACTGTTGTGGCCTCTCCCGTTGCGGAGCACAGGCTCCGGATGTGCAGGCTCAGCAGCCATGGCTCACGGGCCTAGCCGCTCTGCGGCATGTGGGATCCTCCCGGACCAGGGCACGAACCCGTGTCCCCTGCATTGGCAGGCGGACTCTCAACCACTGCGCCACCAGGGAAGCCCTTATGATTACTTTTGAAATATTTCTGATGGCCTTGTTAAGTTTAGTAAAATTGGTTCATGAGTAGATCACAGTGTGCTTCTTTTCTATTTCTTTGTGTGTAGAATTGGCTTGCAGATCCAAATGGTGGACCAGAAGGAGAAGAACAGATTCGAGGGGCTTTGGCTGAAGCTCGGAAGATAGCAGAATTGTGTGATGATCCTAAAGAGAGAGATGACATTCTACGTTCTCTTGGAGAAATATCTGCTCTGACTTCTAAACTAGCAGATCTACGAAGACAGTATGTATTTAATCAATTAAATTGTCCTTTACTCTCTCTCTTTTTCCCCCTAATCACATATATAGTTGAAATTTATAAGTTAAATGCACATATGATACTCTTCCATTGTCTTCTTATTGATTCTTTGTGACGTGGTGAGGGCAGATATTTTTAAATTAATAATTTTAGGATACTAAGAACTATTTTTTAAAAAAATATTTTTAAGAGATCTATTTTTAAAATTAATTAATTAATTAATTAATTTATTTGGCTGTGCCGGGTCTTCGTTGCGGCATGCGGGATGTTTAGCTGCAGCATGTGAACTCTTAGTTGCGGCATGAAGGATCTAGTTCCTTGACCAGGGATTGAACCCAGACCCCCTGCATTGGGAGCACAGAGTCTTAGCCACTGGACCACCAGGGAAATCCCTGAGATCCATTTTTTAAAATTTCTAAGCTAGGACGTACTACTACACCATGTTTGTGACTTGTCTGTTTCCCAGGCATATGAGGAAAATAACTTTTGTGGCTAGCTATGAAAAGCTTTGTGTGTGTGTGTGTGTGTGTGTGTGTGTGTGTGTGTGTATGTGTGTTGGGGTGGGATGGGGAGGCATAAGAAGATAGTTTCTTCCTTGACCAGCAGTGTTACTTCTTATGTAGCAATTATAAAAGATCCTTAAATATAACATCCTCACTGCAGGTTCTTCTCTTAAGGGGATTTTTTTTTTTTTTTAAATCGGTGAGACAGATAAGGCTTTCATAGCATCTACTTTGATTGTATAGAAAAGAAGTGTCACTTTCTCCTTTTGAAAGATATTTTTCTGTCTTAAAAAAAAAAACTTCATCATATGCTAAAAAGAACATTAAAAAAGTGTACAATGGCAAAAGTAAGAGTTGCTTCTCTCCCACCTCAGTCCTCCAGTCACTTCTCCAGGAATAACCATAGTCAAGTATCTTGTGAGATTCGACTTTTCATTTAACTTGTGTATTTCACTCCCTATTCTTCCACAGGAGAGTGCCTAACCTTTTTCCACAGAGGTACTTTAGAGTCTTTTCAAATCTTATATTGGGTAAGAGACCAACGTTAGCTAAGAAAGCAGACTTCTGCCTCAGACCTTGAAATAGGAATGAGTGGGAGCAGGGTGGGTATACTTTAGGCAGGAGGTTGTGGTGATAGAGAGCAGCTTAAGTAATAGCTCAAGTTTGATTCTATATCAAGCTCAGTCATTTGGGGGGTCACTATTTTATACCCCAAATATAAAATTATGTAGGTGGGAAAATGTATAATTGGACAATTGTAAAGTAATATATGTCTACAAATTTTGGTCTCTGTTCATTAATATTGGCTAATTAATATAGTCTTTACATTTTTACTAGATTTAAAAATACTCAGAGGAGGAAACTATGTTCTCAGGATCCTAACACAGGTCCATATACATAGCAGGCACTCATTAATGTTTCTTAATGATGAAGAGAGAATTAATGATAATAGTGATAACAGCAGACCAAGTTTGGTCACATGCCATCATTACTTATTCCTATTATCTATCAATCAATCAATCTATCTATCTATCCGTCTATCTATCTGTCTATCTAAAACTTCCAGGCAGCAGGAGTAGCTATGATCAGAACCATAGTAATTATCTTCTTTGTCCAGCTTTATAATGGAGAAAGTATGAAAGTTTAGAATCATAAAGGAACTTTTAAGATAGTATCTAAATTAGTCATTCTGTCAGGTAGACTAAGATTTGCATTTTTATCGGTGAGCCAGATGTGATTATCCTGAAGTTTACTTTTCTATGACCTAGTGGACTTGAGATATAAAATGAGTCAGATTTGAGATGGCAGGCTCAGGGGCCACCTAACCTAGTGATGACTGATCGAGCTCAGCTTACCAAATGGTTGAGCTTGGTTGAGCCAGACTGACCAAACTCATATTTAACTACAACATATTTAACTGTCTTAACGAGGCAAAACAATCAGAATTTATATTATTAATTTCTGATTTAAGGGTCAAATAGATAAATCCCTCTCCTTTCAAACCAAGTTAATAATAATCATTAGCAGTTTGTCATCTCATTAGCATTTGTATTAGCAATTAAGTCATCTCAATGTAAAGAGTGTCTTTGTGTGACAGGATGGCTATTTTTTTTCTGCAGGGGAAAAGGAGATTCCCCAGAGGCCCGAGCATTGGCCAAACAGGTGGCCACGGCCCTACAGAACTTGCAGACCAAAACCAACAAGGCAGTGGCCAACAGCAGACCTGCCAAAGCAGCTGTCCACCTTGAGGGCAAGATTGAGCAGGCTCAGCGGTGGATTGATAATCCCACAGTGGATGACCGGGGAGTTGGTAAGATCATCACTGCACTTATTAATCCTCATTAAACTTATTACAGTGAAGATAAGCAAGTTGTTGATAGAGATCCTGTATCATCTGTAATTAGGTACAGAAGGGGTTCTTTAGCCACTGGTGAGTAAGTCATTCCACAGTGTGACTCCATCTCCAAATGTAGCCAATAAATTTCCTGTGATTTAATCAAGAAGTATTAATAAATAAATGATTTTGCTGCAGGCAAATAGAAAATTCCTCAGGTTGCAGCTGAAACTTTGAGCTAATTATTTCCAGTCTATGTATACTTTCATTCTGTTGTATTTCTGTTATTACAGTCCTTAGTTCACAGTTAAATATAATTTTTGAAAATAAGTAAAAGACACTTAACTACCAAGGTTGTTTTCAGTTGTGAGGGCTCCTGTATCACACAATCACCTGTAGAGTTGCTAACCTAAAATTTTGATTTTTGAGAGATTTTAGGAATGGATCTATAAGAATTTAGGTTGTATTATGATAGCAAGCTGAAAGATCTATTTATTTCATTTGCTGTATTCATTGGAAAAAGATAAAATTTTTAATTGGTGATTCCCAGTGTGGGGGAATCAGGCAGACATATAGTTTACTGGTGGAGGAATAGATTGGTACAAATTTTCTGAGTGGCAATTTGGAATTATATGTCAAGAGCTTTAAAAAAGTTCATACCCATTGACTCAGCTATTTGACTTACAGGAATTTATTCTAAAAATAATTAGAGATGTTTCTAAGGAGTTACATATGAGAATATGTAAATAGTGTAAATATTTAATAATATTAACAGTTATGGTTCATATGATAAAATATTGCATAGAGTTAGATCATGATTTTTGAATAATATTTAATGATGTAGAAAAATGCTCACGTTAAATAAAAAGAAGCAAGGAGTAAAAGTTAATGTATAGTATGATCCCGGTTTTATAAAAGAGAAATGTATGTATGTATAGGAGCATGCAATGCATTCAAAAAGACTGGAAGGAAATGGTCAAATATATCAGTCTCTAAGTGATGGGATTATGGGTAGTTTATATTTTTTTACGTTTTTTATATTTCCCCAGTTTTTTGTCTTGATAGGGGAAAAAACCCCACTAACCCCACTAAATGTATTATTAAGAAAAGAAATCCTTACCAGAATGGCACAGTGGTTGGCTTCTCCTGGTCTATGTGAGTTTCAGTGTTTTCCTCTTGGTGCAGGTCAGGCTGCCATCCGAGGGCTTGTGGCCGAAGGTCATCGTCTGGCAAATGTCATGATGGGGCCTTATCGCCAAGATCTTCTTGCAAAGTGTGACCGAGTGGACCAGCTGACGGCCCAGCTGGCTGACCTGGCTGCCAGAGGGGAAGGGGAGAGTCCTCAGGCGAGAGCCCTTGCATCTCAGCTCCAAGACTCTTTAAAGGTAGAACTTGGGAGCACATATCATTACATTTCTTTCTTTCTTTTTTTTAGAAATAAATTTATTTATTTAATTTTTGGCTGCGTTGGGTCTTTGTTGTTGTGCACGGGCTTTCTCGAGTTGTGGCGAGCGGGGGCTGCTCTTCATTGCAGTGTGTGGGCTTCTCATTGCGGTAGCTTCTCTTGTTGCGGAGCTTGGGCTCTAGGTGCACGGGCTTCAGTAGTTGTGGTGCACAGGCTTCAGTAGTTGTGGCACGCGAGCTCAGTAGTTGTGGCTCGCGGGCTCTAGAGCTCAGGCTCAGTAGTTGTGGCGCATGGGCTTAGTTGCTCTGCAGCATGTGGGTTCTTCCTGGACCAGGGCTCAAACCCATGTCCGCTGCATTGACAGGCGGATTCTTTTTTTTTTTTTTTTAAGACTAATGGGGAAAACTCCCCATTGCCTATTTTTTTATTTTTATTTATTTATTTTTGGCTGCATTGTGTCTTCATTGTTGCATGCAGGCTTTCTCTAGTTGCATCGAGTGGGGGCTACTCTTCGTTGCGGTGCGCGGGCTTCTCATTGTGGTGGCTTCTCTTGTTGTGGAGCACAGGCTCATTACATTTCTTATGCTTACTATTATTCAAAAATTAGGAGGGAGAGTTTTTAAAAAATATAATTTCTTGAGTCTAGGGAAAGTGAAAAAGGTGTGATCAAGAATATAAGGAGGGGCTTCCCTGGTGGCGCAGTGGTTAAGAAACCGCCTGCCAATGCAGGGGACACGGGTTTGAGCCCTGGTGCAGGAAGATCCCACATGCTGCAGAGCAACTAAGCCCGCACTCCATAACTACTGAGCCTGTGCTCTAGAGCCTGTGAGCCGCAACTACTGAGCCGGCGTGCCACTACTGAAGCCCACACGCCTAGAGCCCAAGCTCCGCAAGAAAAGAAGCCACTGCAACGAGAAGCCTGCACACCGCAATGAAGAGTAGCCCCTGCTCGCCACGACTAGAGAAAGCCTGTGCACAGCAATGAAGACCCAATGCAGCCAAAAATTAAATAAATAAATAAAATTTTTAAAAAAAGAATATAAGGAAATCCAGAGCTTATTAAGGAAAAGCTTACTAGTGTGTGATAGCAATTAAAATTGTGTTTCTCAAGCTTCACTCAATCAAGGGCTCTTTCATATTTGCTCTACCATGTATCACCTATACTTTTTTATTTAGTCAGTATTTTTCTTAAAATGGACTCCTTTTTTAAACTTTATTTAAAAGAAAAGTTTATAAAAATCCTGAAATCAGGAGTTTGAGTTAGTTATATTTTTTCTAATATTCTATAAAAGAAACACACAGTTATTAAAATAAAAACATTTGTCTGTGTAACACCTATATTCATTTCAGATACCACCAGCCAGTGCATGCTACCCACCTTGAGAAACAGTGGGGGTGATTGATCCTTCTTCGAGTATTAATCTAGAATAAAACTTAGATTGGACAAAGTGTGATAATTATGAAAAGGAGTTTTTTCATGACTTCTGAGAATCTTCTGCTTTTGACCCATGTTAAAATAAAAAATGGATTCATATATTGGTTATCAAGTTTTTCTAGAAGCTTATTTGAAATATCCAGAAAAATTCCATTATTGATTTCTTTCATCTAAATATAAGAAGTTGCTTAGAAATTTGGCACTGCATCCACCAAACAGTCCTTACAGTTACTGTAATTATGTCAGGCCCCTCCAGCACTGGGATTGTTGAGGAGCTCTGTCTCATCTCATGGTCTTCTTTGGGCTCAACCCCATGATTCTTAGTATTATTCTTAGGGGCCATCAAGAAAGGAAGTAAGATTTCTTGTTTGGGTGGAACAGTCTAGGGAAATGTGGGTCATGTGGGCAGGATTCACTTCTTACACCTGTTTCATGCTAGCTCAGTGCTTTGTACACAGTTGATACTCATAGCTGATAAAGTTGAATGAAACACCAAATGAATGAATGTGTCAGTGAAGGAAGGACAATGGCAGATGTGCTTTTTGGATATTTCTGGAAATTTTAATTTTTAAACAATGTTTTAAAGGATCTGAAAGCCCGGATGCAGGAGGCCATGACTCAGGAGGTGTCAGATGTTTTCAGTGATACTACAACTCCCATCAAGCTGTTGGCAGTGGCAGCCACTGCCCCTCCTGATGCACCCAATAGGGAAGAGGTGGGTATCTGAGGTCTTCCATTTCTTCTGTTGGCCAGCCATGTGTATATGTATATGTATGTGTATGTGTATATGTATATGTATATGTATGTGTATGTGTGTGTGTAAAGGTAAAATGTGACTGCAGTGTATGTCAGGAGTGGTTGGGAAATTGTGGATGAAGGGTGGAAAGGTAGAAGAGGGAAGAAAGGCCTTGCCACTTCTTCTTTCAGTCACCAGGTATGTTGCTTAGGAATGTCTTTAGGACATGTCTTCACTTGCAAGCAGTAGAAGACCTGACTGTCAGAGATGAAAACAAGTGGGTTTTATTTTCATCACATAACAAGAAACATGGAGCTAGGTAGCCTTGGCATTGGTTCAGCAGCTTGATGCCATGAAAGCT
This sequence comes from Tursiops truncatus, assembly GCF_011762595.2. Classification (NCBI taxonomy): domain Eukaryota; kingdom Metazoa; phylum Chordata; class Mammalia; order Artiodactyla; family Delphinidae; genus Tursiops; species Tursiops truncatus. The sequence goes on along the minus strand of NC_047049.1, from coordinate 58,261,945 downwards.
GGTATCTCTCTGATTTTCTTGATCTTTTCCTCATGATGTGAGATGCTGATGCAGCCCTAGGCATTATGTTCAAGGCAGTAAGAAATGAGCAGTGGGGGCATTCCAGTCACAACTAGAATAACTGTCCCTCTAGTTATAACCTTCCTTTTAGTGTCCCCTTAGGACACTTTATTCTCCAGACAGAAGTCAGGGCAATTCTTTTAAATCATTTGATGTCATTCTTTTACTCAAACCCTTCAGATTACTCCTCCCTGTCCCAGAGTGAAGCCAGAGTCCTTACAATGAACAGTAAGGCCAGTGATGTGCTGGTAGACACAGGAAAAAACAAAACAAAACAAAAACAAAAACAAGAAGGCCCTGATTTGTAATGTTTGTTAATTTCCATGATGTAAATATTCCCATGATGGCTGTTTCAATGTGAAGTCACTGTAAGCAGAGTCGGGAAGAGATGGGCACATTTGGCTCTTATGAGCTTGTGTGAGTTGATACCAGCAGCTTCGTCACACCACTGCATCTGGTCCGCCATCTACTTGTCTGACCTTGTGTGGTGCCTCTCTTACCCCTCATGCTCCTGTCTCTGCATTGATCTTCTTGCGTTGTATTCCCAATATTCCTTGTTTATGTTTGTATGTTCTAACCTTGGGGCCCTTGCTGTTGTTCTCTCTGGTCCTCCCACAGATAACTGCAGGTATTGTTCGCTCACTTTCCTCAGCTCTCTACTGAAATGTCACTTTGGGGTCACCACCTAAGATCGCAACCCCACCCCAAGCCCATCCCAAGAAATTCCCTAATCTCCATATCCTACATTTCTCCTTCGTGTTTATCAACACTTACATATTTACCTCGTTTTCCTCACGTTAGCATGAAAGCTCCATGTGGGCAGGGATTTTGTTTTGTCATTACTTTATTCCCATTTCTTAGAACAATGTCTGACACATCCTTGGTGCTGAATAAATGAAAGTAAACACTCACCCAGAAATCCTCCAGGAGACTTTTGTGTATGTCTCATTGGCTAGAATGCTGTCACATGGCTACCTCACTGCAAAGGAATCTAGGAAAGCAAGTATTTGGTTTTCCATCCTCTATAGTATTGGTAGTGAAGGAGAAAGGGTTGGGTCAGGCACCCAAGACAATGTAGAACTGGTGAGCAGACGTTTATGTTATTCTTATTTGCTAATGACCCCCATTTTCTTTCTCTAGCCTAGGTTGCTGGTCAGTTCAGCTCATGGTCCCCTTAGGCTGGGGTGATGTGCTGTGTTTTCATTCCGGACATCTGAGTGTCTGATGAGCAGACAAAACTGTCTGCTGGTAATCTCTACCTAGATGCTGCATGGGTACCTCAGCATGTGTTGTCCTCCTGTTTTCTTCCAGCTGGAAATTTGTGAGTCGCCACTGACTCTTCCCTTCATCTTCCCACATCTATAAAGTAAGACAAGCTAATTTGATCTCACAAATACATCTTGAATTCTCTCTAATTTTTATTCATGTTGCCACGGCTCTAGTTCTGATCCTTGTTCCCTGCTGCCTTTATAACTACACAGCTGAGACTGGTCTTTGAATCCATCACTAGGGCACGAATAAAATAAAAATACAGATCTGACCCTGATATTTTCCTGCTTAACCTTTCAGTGGCCCTTCCTTTTCACATAGGAGAAAGCCAGAGCTCTGTGATCTGGCTTCTAATACTCCCTCTACCCCTGTTTCCCACAAACCCCACCTCTCAGTTCATGCCCCAGCAATACCTCATTGCTTATAGTTTCCTGCGTACTCTGTCCTTTCTTTTCTCCATGTCTTTGTTCTTTCTGTCTCTCTACCTAATTATTGTCCCCTTATCTCTTTTGGCTAATTTCTGTTTATCCTTTATTCTAGTATCCTTCACTTCCTGGATAGTCTAAGTGCCTTACTTTTTCCTCCCTAGTATCAATGCTTAGTTTTATTATTGCACATAGCACACAACTATTGTAGGTATCTGTTTATGGGCCTTTTTAACCCTGCTAGGATGTGAGATCCTTGAGATGCAGAAATTATGTCTTATTCATCTTTGTATCTTCAGCACCTGTTCCAGGGCCTGGCACATAGTAGGTGCTCAGTACAGTTTGGTTGAGTGACAAGAAAAGCAAGCTAAGCAGTTGGGTAAATCAGAGGGAGCAGCAGACATAGACTGGGGTTGAGATGGTGAACCAAAGTTGGCAAAGCCTTATAGATTCAGAGTGGGAGACCAGCCAAGGAGAGAAACAAGGACTGAGGCCAGGAGAAGAGGACCAGGGGGCTAGAGATTTAGGAAGAGATCCTGAGCATTAAATGGCAAGAACCCAGCTGGCTGAATCCAAACAAGAGGTCAGAATGGGGAAGAGACTTGCGTGCATAAACATAGAACCCTGGCAATGAGACTGGAGCCTGCTGTTGGACCAGGAGACCTTCAGAGATTGTCTGCTGGGAGCCAGAACTTGTCTCCAAGTAGGGGCAGGTAGACCTCCAGGAGGAGGCAAAGAAGAGGGTAGATTCTGCCAGGCAGTTCCTAATGTGCTCTGTGTATAATATAAAGCTCACCCAGGGCTGTTGGATATACCTTGCCTCAAGCATCAATTCTAATAATGTGATCCAAACAAATGACAGAAGAACTTTCGTGTCTAAGTTAAATTGTCCCCTTCGTGGTATGTGACCTTGCATAATATCCATGTCGAAGAAGAAGTTAACTTTTTAACAGTATGTGAACTGAATGAACAATTCAGTAGATGGTTTTGCATTTGGGGTGATGGAAGTCAGCCATCCTTACCCTTGTGTCAGGCGTGGGTGTGAGCACCAGCTATCATTTTTCCCATGGAGGTCAGGGGCAGAGCTTTTACAACATTAATGGTAATGGGATATGTGAGGGAAGCTGCCCTGAGGAGGCTGGAGCTCTGGTTAGGACTCTGGATATTCTTGGCCTTTAATGCATCCAGCCACCTGCACTGGAACCTGGAGTAGGTTTTTCTATACTCTTCAAACTAGGGGATAAGCCTTTTGTGAACAGGGATTATTTAAGTCTTTGGATTCTGTGAACTCCTTATTGCAGACTGCACAGCACTGTACGTCCTGTTTGCACCTGGTAAGCATTGACTGCGCTGAAATTCAACGGTGTGTGTGCACTTGCCTGGATGCATGTGATGCTTATGGCCAAACCTCTGAGGAGATACGGCAAGGCCAAGACTCGATGTGACTGTTGTCTTATTAACTTGTAAAGTCTTTGCTGAAGCAGTTGCTGCCTCTGCTTAAAGAGAGACTTTTTCTTAGGCTGCCTGACCCATTTTATTGCAATAAATTTTCTTAATGTCTTTGTTTGTTCCTCAAGGTATTTGATGAGAGGGCAGCTAACTTTGAAAACCATTCAGGAAGGCTTGGAGCCACAGCAGAGAAGGCGGCTGCTGTTGGAACTGCTAATAAATCAACGGTGGAAGGCATTCAGGCCTCAGTGAAGACAGCCCGAGAACTCACACCCCAGGTGGGTTTCACTCCCCCTTCATCATGTCAGTACACACCATATTGAGTAAAGAAGGTTAGTTACAGAACAGTTTCTATACATTTTTGAACACTTACTATAAAATATCATGAAAGAATCCACACATACCCTTAATGTCTAAATCATTTTTATATTGTTTGAATTTTTTTACAGTGATCATGATTAGTTTTGAAAGTAGAAAAAACTAGTAAAGCACCCCCCTCCCATGCATAATTAGGGAAAAATTCAATAATCTTGGGAGGTTAGTTTATTTTGATTTTAGAGCTTATGCCTTTCCCCACATCTCTTTGATGGTATTTTAAAAATTTTAGATGTGGCCATAATTTTTCTTTTTTATTTAATTATATAACCAAGATGTAGCTAATGTACTGTAAACAGAATATTGGAAGAGTGGGAACAAAAGAAAACAACTTGGACAGGAATTAAAGTTCTAGTACATGATAGATGTTCTTAAAAGATCTCTTCAACATCGTTTAGTGTGATGTTTGTGCATTGTTTTCTTCCATTAAAATTACAGAAAATTCATTATCTTTTCATTCATTTATTCAGCAGATATTTCTTGAGTGCCTGTGGTACATTAGGAACTGTCTGGGCTTTAGAAATCTATGATAGTAGATTTGGTGGGGAGCTTGTAGGCAGAGACAGGGGAAATAAGCTTGTCTCTTAATTGTTCAACTTTTGCCAATGTGGCATGTTAACAAGTTAGATTCTCTTGAAAAATCATACTTGTCTAGCTTTTTTAAAAAAATGTCCATAAAATATGAACATGTCTAACTTTCCTTAAAAATTTCCATAAAACATAGAACATAAAACATAGGATTTCTCTATAAAACTGAGATTTCTGAAAAAACAGGAACAGAGCACTAGGCTTAAGGCACTAACTATGGAAAGAGCAAGGACTTTGTAGACAGATCTGGATTCGAATCCTCTGTCACTTTGAGTTTCCTTGTGTAAAATGGAGATAATTCCTTCCTAGTGGATTGTTCTGAGGATTAAGAAGATGCTTGTGCAGCCTATAACTTATCAAATACTCAGTAAATGTTAGTTCCTTCCCCAAGTGCTGCAACTGACTAGCTGGGAGCTCTTGAGCAAGTCACTTAAATTTTCTGCGTCTTGGTTTTTGCAGCTGTGAAGTGGAGAGATTACTGTCCTTTCACTCTCACAGGCTTGTTGTGAGGATTTAGTAAGACAGTGGATGTGAAAGCACTTTGTTAACTGTAGACAGTTATTATTATTTAAAGGAACATTTATTTATTTATTTATTTATTTATTTATTTATTTATTTATTGGCTGCATTGGGTCTTCGTTGCTGCGCGCGGGCTTTCTCTAGTTGTGGTGAGTGGGGGCTACTCTTCGTTGCGGTGCATGGGCTTCTCGTTGCGGTGGCTTCTCTTGTTGCGGAGCACGGGCTCTAGGTGTGCGGGTTTCAGTAGTTGTGGCACGTGGGCTCAGTAGTTGTGGCACGTGGGCTCAGTAGTTGTGGCTCGCGGGCTCTAGAGGGCAGGCTCTGTAGTTGTGGCACATGGGCTTAGTTGCCCTGCGGCATGTAGGATCTTCCCAGACCTGAGATCAAACCCGTGTCCCCTGCATTGGCAGGTGGATTCTTAACCACTGCGCCACCAGGAAAGTCCGACAGTTATTTTTAATAAATATTTATAAATCTGTTTTAAGTAATCTTTAGTATCATTCTTAATGGTGCTTTTTAAGATGAGGCTTAAGTATCTGTCCGTTTTGTATATGTTCAGAAGTATCAAGCAAACACCCGTTTACTTTGTCACTTTATTACCTTCTTAAAATCAGGCTGTAACTGTAAAATCTTTTGTGAGGGCCCATTCTGGGGAGCTGTTTATGAGACCAAAACTAAAGTGCTTGGTCTGAAAAGAGACTCACCGATTTTTGGCCTTATAGTGCCACCTGTAGGTAAAGAGGGGGAAGCTTTGCTGAAGGTTTATATTTGAGTGGTGTTTAAAGGTTGTTTTGTCATTGCCAGGTCGTCTCAGCGGCTCGCATCTTACTTAGGAATCCCGGAAATCAAGCTGCTTATGAACATTTTGAGACCATGAAGAACCAGTGGATCGATAATGTTGAAAAAATGACAGGTAGAGTTATGTGCAAAATTCTTCCTGTCTGATCCATGAGACTGAGAAACTCAAACAGGACCAGTTATGTTACTCAGCTGTAATTGGATAAAGGGACCGTCATGTGCTCGACAGTGTACTTGGCCCTGATTAAGGCCGCTGAGCAGCAGCGGCTTCTCATTCAAGCCTTGCAACTTTGTCCGAAGAGAGACTCTTTGAGTCTCTTTGATTTTAATGTGGCCCTCCCGGTGTGATGTTTATTGTTACAGCTCCTATCTTCTCTGAATAGTGTCTTTTCTCTGTCTGAGCCAGAGTTTGGTTTCAGAGGCTGAGAGGCGGTGTTTGTGGATACAGTAAGTGTCCCTGTCATTTTCAGCAGGTTCACATTTCAAGGAACCACAATAGCTACCATTTAATACAACTTGTCTCAGAGTTTCCTCCAACTTATCAACTACGTAGTTTTTTTTTTTAAAAAAGGAGAAACCAACAACTGACAAACCTGTGTCTGTGCGATAGAGGTGGCACCTCTGAATCTTCTCCATTCTCTTTGGAGGGAGGGATGGGAGAGGAAGAGATGAGGAATGTAGGCTCTTCGGCTTCCCTGCAGAACCTGCTGGGACAGGGGTCCATAGCAGCCAGAGATGAAAGTGGAGCTCCTGAGGTGTCTGAAGAGAGGTAACAGAAACAAGAAACAGGCTGTTAGGGTTATTGGTATCCTCTGCGTGGCTCATCTTGGGCACTGCAAGCTGCCAATAAGCAACAGATGGCTGGGGAGTGAGACGGGAAGGGAGAAAATACTGTTAACAGATAATGTGGTGCTGATGCGGTGAAGGTTTCAGACGCAATCCTTGTTTCCTCCTGATGTCAAAGCGTTTCTGGTTGTCTGTGGTAGATACAAGAAGGCTGGTGACCACGGTTGGTATAAATGCTGTGAGTCTGTATGGCCTCCTGGGCTACATTCTCACTTTTTTTTTTTTACAATGGTGATCACCTGGAAGCTTTTGATTGTGTAAGAAGGGTTTTGAGCTGAAGGTGAGAATTATGGGTGTTGTACTTTCACGTGAGAAATTTGAGTGGACAACAGGGTTTTGGAGTCTCTGTTCTTCTAAAATAGAAACTAAATTCCATTTCTGTTCTCCGGACAGGGCTGGTGGACGAAGCCATTGACACCAAATCTCTGTTGGATGCTTCCGAAGAAGCAATTAAAAAAGACCTGGACAAGTGTAAAGTCGCCATGGCCAATATTCAGCCTCAGATGCTGGTCGCTGGGGCAACCAGCATTGCTCGTCGGGCCAACCGGATCCTGCTGGTTGCTAAGAGGGAGGTGGAGAACTCTGAGGATCCCAAGTTCCGAGAGGCCGTGAAAGCCGCCTCTGACGAATTGAGCAAAACCATCTCCCCAATGGTGGTGGATGCAAAGGCTGTGGCAGGAAACATTTCTGACCCTGGTAAGCAATGCATGGTGTGGTTCACCTCAGCTGAGAGGTTAATTCAGGAAGCTGACAGGGTGGGGAGAGAAGATGCACCCCACAACCATGACACAACCTGGGAGCAAAAACTACAGATACTTAGTTTGAGGATAGTATATTAAGCTTTCTCTGTTCAAAATATGTTGGACAGAATATTTTCTGCAATATTGGCAGGGTTATTGTAAGTTAGTTTCTCTGGACCAACTTCCCTGTGCTTTTTTTTTTTAATTTTATTTTTTATTTGTTTCTGGCTGCGTTGGGTCTTCCTTGCTGTGTGTGGGCTTTCTCTAGTTGCGGCGACCGGGGGCTACTCTTCATCGCGGTATGTGGGCTTCACATTGCTGTGGCTTCTGTTGTTGTGGAGTATGGGCTCTAGGCACGCGGGCTTCACTAGTTGTGGCTCGCGGGCTCAGTAGTTGTGGCTTGTGGGCTCTAGAGCACAGGCTCAGTAGTTGTGGCGCACGGGCTTAGTTGCTCCGTGACATGTGGGATCTTCCCGGACCAGGGATTGAACCTGTGTCCGCAGGCGGATTCTTAACCACTGCACCACCAGGGAAGTCTCTCTGTGCTTTCTTAATGTCTGATTAAATAACTCCTGGTCCTGTTTAGTCATTATTTTGGAAATTTCTCAAAAGATGCATAATAACCAATTTATCAACCATTTAGCTTATATAACTGGCATACCTTCTGCTTTTCTTAAAATGCTTTTTCTCTGGACAACATTCATTATTTCTGTCAAATCTGGAAAGCCTAAGTTAACCTGTGGGTCTCCTAGGTCTTGATCTTGATCCTACACCAAAGAGTTTGTGTTTTCTTTAGCTGAATTTTGATCATATTTTCATTACTGCTAAAGATGTAACCACTCCTTTTTGGCTGGAAACATCTGAATTCCTTCCTCCTGTGAGCCTCTAGTGTTTCTAGCCTCTTCTATGAGTAGAATCCACTCAGTGTGAGAGAATGGGAAGGAGGGGCTGCCCTGTTCGTCCCTAGCCCAGGTAAAATCTTTCTGGTTTTCTCAACCCACCATCACTGAAGATGTGCTCAGTTTCCTAACTGGAGTTTCTAATAGTTTGAGTAGATTCCTTTAATTCTGGGTGACTGGACACAGTAGCAGCAGCTCAATGTAGGGGTTAATATGCTGAATGCCAAGTGGAGCAAAGGAGTAGGGAGAAAGGTGAGAAGTACTCCAGGGAATGTGTGCCCCATCTGAAACTTGACATCTCCCCTGTTCTGAGTGGGGCAGGCTTATCTCTCGACTGCTTTATCATGAGAGGTGATGAGCACCACCTGAGCCCAAAGTGTTCCTGGCCCGGCAATGTGCTGAGTACTTGTTAGCTGTACAGGCAAGAAGGCGCCCTGAGCACTACAGGGATCAGCTGGTTTGTGCCACTTTTGACTCTTTGCAGGCCTCAGGGCATCTGCCTGGCTCTTACCTCCCTTCCCCTTCAGTCACTGCCTGTGCTGCTTACTGGCAGCTTCATATCCAGCTTTTGTTACTGGAAACCAGTTCTTCTGCTGGACAGACAGTGCTCCAGGGCACTGACCTACCCAACTGAAAGTGAGGGTGTCTGTGTTTAGGCCTGCAAAAGAGCTTCCTGGACTCGGGATACCGGATCCTGGGAGCAGTGGCCAAGGTCAGAGAAGCCTTCCAACCTCAGGAGCCTGACTTCCCGCCTCCTCCGCCAGACCTTGAACAGCTCCGAGTAAGTAGATTCAGAGAGTTTGGGAGAATTGAGCAGCAGGGTGTCGGGACTGTAGCAAGAGAGAGGTAGGCTGTTCTGGAGCCTCGGTCACTAGGTAGCTTTGTTTAACTTTTACTTGAAGCTCAGTCAGAGGCACAACTCGACTTTCATTCTTGAATCTGGCGGGGTATTAACCGAGTGCTTATGCATGGCGTGTGCTGGGTAAGTGGGGGTCTTTGGTGTTGGCCTGCTCTAATGGGAAGTGACTGGAGCAGAGGAGCTGGCTGTGGTAAGTGTGGATGTGATGAGTGATGAGTTAGTTAGTGGGGCAAGTTAGTGAGGAGTGGGAAAATAATCTGCACAGTTTGTGGTGAGAATTTATGTGTTCCCAGTTGATGATGACAAACCTGAGGTGGTTAGACTCTTGTGTACATTCTTCTTTCCTTCATTTGACTTTTTTTAGTAGCAAAAGTAATAAAATCCTTTTTTTTTTAAAAAAGTTAATTTTTCCCTAACTATAATTTTAAATCTTTTGATGACCCAGAAAGTACCATGAATTTTTTCTTCCATAGGTAAATGGTTTAGGGGGAGGAAAGCTGAGCAATAGCTTGCAGATACAAATCCTAGAATCAGAAATAGTCATTATTTTTAGACATTTTCTCTGACAGTATTGGAAATAGCTTGTCCTTGGGAATAGCTTATCAAGGCAATAATTTGATTTACTGTCCCTGATATACTTTCCCATATTTAATATCCCAAATTTACTTTTCCATATTTAAGTTTCTAAGTTTGTTGAGGACAAAATTGGGTCACTGTGCCCATAGCTAATGAACAGTGCTTCCCTAGCCTTCAACGCTTCTTTTTTGATTTGACTTGATTCTTTTCAACTGGGCTGTTGGTGGGTGGCTAGGGAGGGCTATTCTGGGGCATGGATTCTTATGTGATCAATAGAGTCCTGACATTTGGAATCAAGAACTTAGAGGTCATTTGGTCTAGATATTCCTCACTGATAAACCCTTTGAGAAACCCAAGGCCCAGGGGAGAAGTTGTTGCTTATGCAGCTGCCCGTCAACAGAGTCAGGACCAGAACTTAGATCTCGTTTGAGGATCCTTGGCCCAGTAGGGCTGTGCGTGCCTCCCTGGGATATGTCCAAAACAGTAGGTGCTAACTTTTTGTGGAGAAAAAAAGAAGAAAATATGCTTCTGTTGAGATTGAAACAGGTGGTCCTTATGATCAGTGTGGATGGTCTTAAATGGAGTGAATGTGGGTGGCTTTTTTGGGGATGCTTTTTAAAGGAAAGGAAAGAATTCTGGTGGGGAGTAGTTCCTAGAGCTTTACTTACAACCTGGTAATTCTTTCTTAGCTGACAGATGAGCTTGCTCCTCCCAAACCACCTCTGCCTGAGGGTGAGGTCCCTCCTCCCAGGCCCCCACCACCAGAGGAGAAGGATGAAGAGTTCCCTGAGCAGAAAGCTGGGGAGGTGATTAACCAGCCAATGATGATGGCTGCCAGGCAGCTCCATGATGAAGCTCGCAAATGGTCCAGTAAGGTAAGTAATGAAGCTCTTCTTGCTGAGAAAGGATGAAGAGCCATGTACACAGCCCAGGAAGTCTATTTGGAAAATCACCCTCTCTCTGCTTTGGTTCCTGTTATTGCCAATAGCACAATCCTCTTCTTTCTTGTGGTTTAGTGAGATGTTTCTGGTACTTGATGGTTTCTCCTTCTAGCAGCTAAAGTGAGAGCTAGGATACCTTAGTTAGAGATGAAAGTTCTTTTCCTTCTGTCCTCTAGAGTGTCAGCTGCCCTGATGCTGGACATTTGGTCTCTTAGAAATTGCTCTTCTTTCTTGGGGTCACTGAATGTTTTTAGATGCTCTCGTGCTAATTATCCACACTGCAAACATGGCACAGTCTTCTGTAGGCTCTGCTATAGCTACATGAAATATTTGCATTTTCCTTCTCTTTTCTCATAGAAGCAGGTAGATTGGTGTCTTAGAAGCCATGTGCTTTTTCCCTTTCTCAGAATCATCTTACCCCTCAACTCAAGACAGCTCCAGGCTAACTCCTACTAAACAATCTGGAAGTGTAAATATTAACATGGTTGGTGAAAATTTGGATGCTGCAGCAGTCATGCCTCATGAATGATGAAAAGTGAGTGGTAGCTTTTCTAGACAAGAGCTAAATATTATTGTTAACCCTGCAGTGGAAGGTGGTTCGAAGTCAGTTCTAAACTGTTTCTACCATGAACCTACATCTTTATTCCCAACATCTATTGGACTTTGTTCATTTCACACCTTCAGCCACCTCAAGCTCTTGTATTGAATGTAGTTCCCCAGGGACCTCCTGCACATGCAGCTGATCTTGGTTTTTTTCAGGCTGGGAATTTGACCTTGGTTTGTTTGGTTGGTTGTTTTTTTCCGGTACGCAGGCCTCTCACTGCTGTGGCCTCTCCCATTGCGGAGCACAGGCTCCGGACGCGCAGGCTCAGCGGCCATGGCTCACGGGCCCAGCCGCTCCGCGGCATGTGGGATCTTCCCGGACCAGGGCACGAACCCGTGTCCCCTGCATCGGCAGGCAGACGCTCAACCACTGCGCCACCAGGGAAGCCCTACCTTGGTTTTTTAACTCTGTATTTTTCTGCACTGTTAGCTGTGAGCCCAGGTTCCAAGAAGGAATGGTGACCTTGCTGGTGTTGGACCTGACCCGTGGAATCACTTATAATCATCTCTCTCTAGCTGGGGCATGCACACCCCTGGGACCATTAGCAGAGTCCCAGTGCACATGGGGAGTGGGGTGGGGGTGATAGTGAAGGTTGGTTTTACTCAAAGATTTTTTTTTTTTTTTTTTTTTGCGGTACGCGGGCCTCTCACTGCTGTGGCCTCTCCCGCTGCGGAGCACAGGCTCCGGACGCGCAGGCTCAGCGGCCATGGCTCACGGGCCTAGCCGCTCCGCGGCATGCGGGACCCTCCCGGACCGGGGCACGAACCCGCGTCCCCTGCATCGGCAGGCAGACTCTCAACCACTGCACCACCAGGGAAGCCCTACTCAAAGATTTTAAAGAACATATTTATTTGTTTGTTTGGCCGTGCCACGCAGCTTGCGGGATTTTAGTTCCCTGACCAGGGATTGCACCTGGGCACCCGGCATTGAAAGTGCCGAGTCCTAACCACTGGACCGCCAGGGAATTCCCTAAGGAAAATTTAAATTTCTTTATAAACCCAGATACACTCTAAGTTATGGATGTTAAAAATAAAAGTACAAAACATTTCAAATCTTTATTTCTTACACTCTTTTCTTTTATATTGATATCTTGCCCACATTTTAAATAAATGTACTTTTGAACTTAAAAAAAATAACAGATACATTGTGCAGTGGAACACAAAATATACATGAATTTAAAGACAAACATAAAACTTAAGGGGCAGACAGCATTGGCCTACATGTTTATCCCACTCTGCCATTTGTTGCCAAAAATCCGTAGGTCTGACTGTCTCTGGAGGTTTGGAGCATCTGGGGATTGCTGACTTTGAGCTGTGTGAAGTCAGGAGCTATTTGAACCATGTGTTTAGGGAGGACGGATGGTGGTATGTGTTTGTGTATCTGTCGGTCTGCTTTGTACTTTGGGACTCTGAACCCCAGCAGAAGTGGGCTGGCCTCTCCTCTAAGGAATGGGGGTGAGTTGAGTCTTGGTTGAGACAGTTTAGGTGAAAGGATTTAGAAGGTACCCAAACCCCTTGTTGGCCCTGAATCCTCCAACTTAATAGTCAGTGTTTGGAGGCAGGCTTCCTGTGCGGATTAAGACTTTCAGGAGTTGTAGCAACCTCAAATAAAATACCACACAAACTCTTACTTCCTCTTGGTTAGAGATGTTTGATATAAAGAACCTGTGTTTGCCATTCTTTATATAAGTGGTTCGGCTTCATTGGGGCAATTCCTTTCATTCTCTTTCCCCCTTAGCCTATTTTCAGCATCTGATCTCTCTTGCTTCCTTCCTGGCCTTTCAGAATGCCCATCCCTGGTATTAAATTAATTCTCTCCCCCATCACGGGTCCTGTTTTCTCATGGACACCAGTTTTGAGCTCCTCTGAACTCTGCTTTGGTCAGTTGACAAGTCCATGTGTTATCTTATCTGTGAAATATCAATAAATTGAGTTTGGGGTAAGTGCAACTGGAGAGATTCAGGGTGTACCCGAAGAACAGCTTTCTTAGTCAGCTAGTTATGGATGCAATGTGAAATTGTGAAGTGTTGTCTCTGTAGACCTTAGGGAGAGCTGCTCTGAAGTGTGGGTTTTCCCTAAGGTGGTTGCTGGATGAGATGTCTTCTTGAGGCTCCTTCTAGCTGGGTGATTGTGGGGTATTCGATAAGTCCTCTTCACTCACCATTGTGTTTTTCTTGCCTCTTTCCTGGTTTGATATCTGTTGCCTCAAATTTATCATTTTCAATTCTGGAAGTTTTAACCCCTGAAGGAAATAATCTGTGTCTGGCAGCTGCAGAGCTGACCCAAGACACTTTCTGTTTCCTGGAAGCTGTAGAACAGCGTTCATATGAGCCAGCAGTTGTTCACATTGTTCTGTTCAAAGCAACTTGTGTGGTTCCACTTACATTTTCCCTCTGGATTCCTTTTAAAGTTAATAAGTTACTATTGTTTGGCTTCTCAAAAATGTTCTGACCTGAGAATTACTCTTTGGTAGTAAGTGTATACAAAAGGAATGCCACTTTCTTTCTTTGTATAAATAGTTCTCTGGAAACCGTTTGCTACTGGCGTAAGCGTCTTTCCTTTACTGTGAACAAGGCCGGTGCCGGAGGCTGAGAATTCCCCCTTCTGTGGAGCTTGGTTCATCTGACTCCTGGAGAGTATCCATTTTCTTTCCCATCCTAGGCAAACTTTGGTTACTAAACCGGCTGAAGCTCAGTTGCCCAAGCCCTACTGCTCTTACTAACACTGTCCCTGTTTCTCACCCTTCCTGCCATCGACAAAGCCGGGTAACCCAGCCGCTAAGGTGGGTATAAGTGCTGTAGCTGAGGCAGATGCGGCTGACGCTGTTGGGTCCCCTGTCCCCCCTGACATGGAAGACGATTACGAACCTGAGCTGCTGTTAATGCCATCCAGTCAGCCGGTCAACCAGCCCATTCTGGCAGCGGCTCAGTCATTGCATCGGGAAGCTACCAAGTGGTCTAGTAAGGTACTGATTAGCGCCCCCAGTTGGGGCTGCTCCATATGCATCTGGCCATGTGCAGCCTTGACACATTGCATCACTCATGATCTGTGCGGGTCCTGTGAGTCTGAGCCGGGCGGGCATCTGTCTGTCTGCACCTTGTTGTTAGGACTGGCTTCACAAGTTTGATAGGTCTGCTAATGCCAGATTAACTGGATTGCATTTATGTTTGGGAGTTAGAGATGGGGTCACTTTTTGAAAGGATTCCTTTTCTTACTGACCTTGTGGCCCATATTGGAACGTTAAACCCCTTGGGAAGCCGTGGATGCCTCTCAGTGACTTTCAGGTCAGGAATCATTGTAGACCATTAAGAGGTCATCTGGCCTGATCACTGGACTTTGCCTGTCCCCCACCTATGCCCCCTCCCCGCTGACCTCTCACTGTTGGCTCAGGCAGAGTTGATCAGCGTGAGGAGTGTTTCTGGGGAGGGCTGCTTGCTGTCCTGCACTTGGCTGTGGGGCAGATGCTGTGGGGCAGATGCTCCCTTCATGGGAGTCCACGGGGAAGGGGGCTTCACTGACTGGCTTGTTCAGGGGTTTCAGTGGGAGAGGGGGTGTGAGTTGGGATCAGATAGCGCTCAAGTCTGCAGGACAGGAACCAATGGAGCTTTGGCCTTAGGGAGTGGGGGATGGGGGCAATCACTTTTTTCCCTTTGAAGGTGGCATGTTGCAAGAAGAAAGGGTTTGAAGAGCGATGGGTAATAAATAACTAACCCTGGCACTACACTGTCCTCTAACCAAGGTCATGAAATCCTGGAATGATCCCAGGTCTGCACTGGAAGAGGTGGGCCCAGCCAGCCTTGTCTAACATACCCCTATTCTCATGAGTTCTTCCCATGCCTGTGTTCTCTCTGGCCTCAATTGCTGCCCAAGATGTTATGCACCCGCCACCGTAAAAGATCAGCCACGTCACGGTGCCTGTGGAGGTTTCTCACAGAGCACCCTGCAGTGGCATGGTTTGTGTATGTCTCACTGCATTGTCTAGAAATTGTAAAGCATGAGGGGAAAAATGTGTAGAGCCTGGCCTTTTAGGTAGTTTTGAACATTGCATTTGTTATTTTTGGTTGTTATCAGCCAAAATATCAGCCTTTTGAAGGCATAAAGTAAATTACTTGTACATTTCCTTATTATGACCCATGAGGGTTTTAATGAACCAAAATGCCCAGTGTAAGATAAACTGCTGTTAGTTGGAGTGAGGGTTACATTTACGGCTTGACTCACGATTTTTATTTTCCCAACGCCTCCCCCGGCATCTTCTTAACTGTGAAGGTTTCTTTAATTGAAGCCACTTAGCTGAGAGGACTGAAGAATTGATTCTTGGCCTTTTAAAATGTGAAAAATTAAAATAATATGTTCCTTTAGGCTGAGAGTACAAACAAGAGGCAGTAGAGGGAGGGCAGGAGCAGACTTAGGTCAGAAAAAATTTTTTTTCACCAAGGCTGATAGTTACTTGGTTTAAATTCTAGTTCAGCAGCGACAATCATTGGCTGCTGTTTGTAACAAGGGTAAGGATAAAGAGGATGATTTCAGCATCTGGAAAGGCTCATCTGTATTTTTCCCTTCAGGCCAGCTGTACTGCTTTCCCCCCACAGAAAGGAAAATGCCTGTTTAACCAACTTCTTGGGCCCATCCCCAATTTATTGACATGATTAACCTGGAAATGCTGAAATGCTTGTTTAGTGCTATGCCTGGGGCTCACATGTTGCCCTTTCAGATTAATATCCAAGTCTTCCTTTTTTGGTCCGGTGATCTCTCTCTCTCTCTCTCTCTCTGTCTCTCACTGAGTACTGGGGTGAGTACCCTGGCTCACTCTTCCGTTTATTTCTCCTGTGCTGTATCTATATCACTCAACAATAGTCTGTATACCTCCTTCTCACCCCCCCAGAGGGCTGCTAGAGCAGCAGGCTCCCTCCTCTCTTCTCTGTGCTTCTACTTCCTTCCCTAACTTGGCCAGAGTATGGGCTGAGCTCACACTGTATCTTGCTTCTCTCTAGGGCAATGACATCATTGCAGCAGCCAAGCGCATGGCTCTGCTGATGGCTGAGATGTCTCGGCTGGTCAGAGGGGGCAGCGGTACCAAGCGGGCACTGATTCAGTGTGCCAAGGACATAGCCAAGGCCTCAGATGAGGTGACTCGGTTGGCCAAGGAGGTTGCCAAGCAGTGCACAGATAAGCGGATTAGAACCAACCTCTTACAGGTACTCAGGAAAAGTGTGTGTGTGGCGGGGGGGGGGGGGGGGGGGGCAGGGGGTAGGGTGAAAAGCAGGAGAGAGAAAACTGGGTGAGCAAGGAGGGGGTACTTTAGAATGGGAAGAAATAGCAGAAAGGGGAAATACACGTGTATTTGGGAAAGACAGATACAGGCAAGTTTATTTCTGAATCAAATGAAAGAATTTTAATGCTTCCATGTCTGGACAGAAGGACTATACTGATCCTAGGGGTAAAACAATTGGAATCCTGCTGCTGATTTACTGAATGCTTTCTGCATGCCAGCCACTGAGAATACAGAGGTGAATTAAGTCTCATCCTCAGGGAGCTTGTGGATAAGAAAAATAAAGAAACATACTAAATTAAATTTTCTTTTTAGGTATGTGAGCGAATCCCAACCATAAGCACCCAGCTCAAAATCCTGTCCACGGTGAAGGCCACCATGCTGGGCCGGACCAACATAAGCGACGAGGAGTCTGAGCAGGTATGTGCTTCTGATTTCTCGCCAGCAGCTTCTATTCCACTTGATAGCAATTCAGTTCAGCCTTGAGGAAATTTTAACTGTGAAATGGGTATTCAGTATGTAGGATGGAGTCTTCAGTTCTCTCAGAAGGGCATCTATGTTGGAGAGATCATCAGAAATTTGGAAAGGGAAGTAAAAAGCTCTTGTGCAACTCTTGTCATTTTACAGCTGAGAAATTGAGGCCTTGGGAGTGAATCAGCAGCAGTTAGGACTCTCTACTTGGTTCTTTTCCTCCCTGGAATAGGTTTGGCTCTCTCGAGGCCTCCAATGCCTGTTCAGTCCTGCTCACTCTATCCTTCTGGCTGGAGAATTTCTGCTTCCTTGTTCTCTGGGTGATAAGTACCTCAGGGAGGATGAATAGCGTAGGCTTTTCAGGGGCATGAGGTGGTTAGGCCTGTGCTGAGGCTGAAGTGACATCTCAAACGAGGTGCTTCTCTTTTGGTTTCTTTGACAGAGAATGAAATAAAGATGGTGGGAGTGTTTGCTTAAGTGTTTCTTGTATGTATCTCGGCAGTCACAGTTTTTTCTCTCCCTGCCTGCTGGGAACGTGGCTCAGGTCCTCTCAGAAAGCCCTCATTTGAGCACCTCTTCCTCTCATTTCTTCTCTAGTAGTCTCTGCTATGAGCCAGACTTAACAATTTCTTCTTATGGAAGGTA
Source organism: Tursiops truncatus (assembly GCF_011762595.2). Taxonomy (NCBI): domain Eukaryota; kingdom Metazoa; phylum Chordata; class Mammalia; order Artiodactyla; family Delphinidae; genus Tursiops; species Tursiops truncatus. The sequence continues at coordinate 58,244,613 of NC_047049.1, read as the reverse complement.
GCACATCTTTTGTTGAACTGCTCAGACAAGGCTCATCATGCAATGGGATATGTATGTGGCACTGTATTACATACTATGTAGGGGAGTTAACAAAATACACACAATCCCTCTCCTTGTCCGGGCCAGGAGATAGAGGTTAGGAGCACTTTAGAGGAACAGGGAGGCTACTTCTCTTGGTGTCAGTAGTGCTACCTTAACTACCATGGTTTAATTCAACAGCTCTCACCATAACCCTCTCTTCTCCCAAACCATGGGAACTGGATTTTAACCTTTAACTTCCATGTGTTCTAGGCAGGGTTTGGGCACTAGGCTATTTCCTGTCATGTGATCTCTCCTGCCCCAAGAAAAGGAAATAGAAAAAACAGGGAAGAAAGGGTAAGACTCAGAGTTTCCGACCTTATCATTTAATCAATTAGCCAACAAAAATGTATCTTGGGAGTATCTACTATGTTCCATTAAATATTCCAGTTAAAAAAAAAGAAAGAAACAGTGTGGTAGAATGGAAGAAACACAGGATTGCAAGTCAGAAGTTTTGAGGCTCATCCTGACTGTTGTGTGAGTTGGGCTGGCAAGTCTCCGAATCACGCTGGGCCTCAGCCTCTTTGTTGACCAAGCGAAAAGATTAACTGATTGGGAATTCTAGTCCATAGTTATGCCTCTCAGAGCCCATGAACCCTCTGAAATTGCATGTACAAATTTTGTGCACGTGAGCAATTTTTTCTGGGGAGAATCCACAGCCTTCATTAAACCCTCAAAGGGTCTACAGCTCAAAAATATTTAAGAATTAAAAAAAAAATTACTGAGTTAATGGATTGATAAGTTAGTTACTAGTGTGATCTCAGTCCTGTATTTTGTATGTTTACAAGATTTACTTATTTAGATTTTCATGGATTTATAAGGTGGTTGGTTTACTTGGTTAGTTTTTCATGTGTTAATTAAATGTTTATGAAATGCCTCGTGACAGGCACTGACGTAACACTAGGGTACAGCAGAGAACAAAACTGACCAAAATTGCTGCCCTCATGGAACTTAAATTTTAGATAAAACATCAGATAAACAACCTAGGTAAAACACACAGTACATCAATTAGTGATGGTAAGTTCTGTAGAGAAAAGTGAAGAAAGAATTGGAGGATGAGGCATGCTGGGAGTTGGGAAGGTGGTTTGTGATTTAAAATAAGGTGAGCAGGAAAAGCCTCAGCAAGGTGACAAATGGGCAAGGATCTGAAGGAGGTGAGAGGTGAGCCATGGGATACCTGGGGGAAGAGCATTCTAGGTAGAGGGGACTGCAGAAGCCCGAGGTAGGGGCTTGTTTGAACACCAGGAAAGGAGTATACACTAGAAGCCACCTAAGGGTACAATATAAAATCAGTGATGGTCCAGTTTTGGGTTCTTTTTGGTGATCCAGCTATAAACCACCAGTGATGTGACAAATACAAGGGATGCCAGGTACAGGTAGGGTAAACTGCATTGCATTCCTGGCTTAAGCCTGTTTCAGAGGCAGGGCTCCATCAGCGACTGTGAGTAATGGAGAGCTCCTCTTTCCTTACAGGCCACAGAGATGCTGGTTCACAATGCCCAGAACCTCATGCAGTCTGTGAAGGAGACTGTTCGAGAAGCAGAAGCAGCTTCAATCAAAATTCGAACAGATGCTGGATTTACACTGCGCTGGGTTAGAAAGACTCCCTGGTACCAGTAGACACCTGGTTGAACTTGGCTAACACAGAAGCCCCTGCTGAACAGAATGAAAATGATCGGAGTCCCAGGAGCCACCCAAGATTACTGGGGGGTTGAAAGCCACATCTTGGCCTGACATAACAGAAAGGAATGGGGCCTCTTCACATTAGAAAACATTTATACTCTTGTCATGGACACTTTGAAATGTGTCTCCTTATAAAGCCTGTATTCTCGACCACGGCTTTACTTGTGCACACTCTGTCCCAATAGGCAGACGGGGTTTCTAGCCCATGGACTTCACATAAACTCAGAATCCAAGAGTGAACACTAGCCAGACATCCTGTTCTGCGCTTGTTCCCTAAAGGACAGTTCCCTTTCTGCCCCCGTCTCCCCATTCTTTCCGCCAGGCTCCCAAGACCCAGGGCCCAGGCAAATCAGTTAAGGAAATCACTGTGCCTCCAAAATTTTTGGGGCTTTCCATGTTGCTGCTGACCCTGCCTGCCTTCCCTGGCTGTGCTACCTTGGTCCTTTTCAGGAGTGACCTTCACTGTTGCAGGGGAAGGTGGCCTCTGGGGAGCCCCAGCATGTGGGGCCTGGATTCACTTCCTGCCCTTCCCCAATTTAATCCTTCTAGTTTCCCACAGTACAAAACCAAATTTCACTTTGTCAGGAGGAAATCACCAAATCATGTGATTCTGTCTTTACCTCTTTCCAGAGCAATGTCTGTGCTAGGGAAACCTTCCGTCCCATATCCTGCCTCGGCCTGCCAAGGTAGCCATCCCAAGAACACACTGTGTGTCCTGGTGCTCTCTGCCACTGGAGAGGCAGAGTGGCCGGGGCGTGGCCCTGCCCATCCTCCCAGCAGGGCCACTCCCAGGCACTCCACGCTTTGTCACTGCCTGCAGAGATCTATGCTGAGGCCTTATCATTCATTCTTAGCTCTTATTGTTCTTTCTGAGCTGAAATGCTGCATTTAATTTTTAACCAAATGATGTCTCCTGTCCTGGCTTTTGTATTCTTCCCACACCCTTCCTAAACAAGGTTTTAAAGATATATGTTTGTTCTATAATTTTGAAAGATCGTTTTTATCCTTTTGAAATCCAGTCCTAAGAATTGGTGCTTGTCCCCAGGAGTGTCTAATGGAAAGGCAGTCCTGTCTGAAGGACACTGCCTACCTAAGGGAGGTGGTACTTGCAGACTGGAATTCTGGCACTGCTGGGGATGAATCGATGGGAAACAGTCCTCAGTGATTCCTACCTCCCTCAGCCAACAACAGCCAAGCCCCTTGCATCCTACCCTCCCTCCTTAAGTACAGTTGTTCAAAAGAGTAATGGGTATAATATTTAATTATCACCATAGTAAGTTTCCTATTAGCAAAGTGAGAGAAGGCAATTTTTCCTTTCTTGTACTTACCACTGCTGTCTAAGCATTCCCCAGCACATGAAACTATACTTCTTCCCAAAGCCAGAACTGGATGAGTAAAGGAGTAAGAACCCTTGCCTGAATGTCCTCCCCACCTCTAGTGTGTGTTAGACCCTAACATCGAATGTGTAAAACTTGTCTTAAGTTGGTACTGTACACTCAGGCTTCCTGTTTTCTTTTAACTGATGATTATTTTCAAGGCCCTCAGCATCCTTGTATAGTTGCTTACCTGATACAAATGCAATATTAATGCCTTTAAAGCATGAATCTATGCCAAAGATCACCTTTTGTTTTACTAAAGACTACTTAGAGGAAGTAAGAAAAATCATGTTTGCTCTCCAAGTTCTTCCAGTGTTTTGAGACACTGGTTTACACTTTATGCCAATGTGCTTTTCTCTAATATCAGTGCTCAAGACACAGTGAAGCAAATTAAAAAAAAAAAAAAATCCCTGAATGCTGATTAGACATCACTAAAAAATTACATTTATAAGCTAGGATTTGTTATATGCAAATATTTTCTGCCTCTTCTGTTTAAAACAATAAAGTACATTTATATAAATAATGCTTTAAATGATGGGTAAGTTATTTCAGCAAGAGCTTTTAGATCAGGTCTCTCCTTTGTTTTGAAGAATAGCCAGTGAAGCTAATCCTCAAAATGTGGAAACTAAAGGTTTTTATTTAATCCAAATATTGTACTGGAAGAAGAAGAAACCAGTGGTAATATATTTACTTAACAAGACCTTTGTAATAAAGGACAACATTGGGGATTATAAACTAGAAGGAGCAGAAGTGACAAAAGGTTAACAGAGGAAAGCAGCCAGATGATACAGATCATCCCCTGGTTGAAGCAGTCCACCTTAGAAGATTCTGGCTGTATGTGGAAGCCATCACTATCCCCTAAGCTAAAGCTATTACATGTGCAGGAATATTGCAGGTTGATATTTAATATTCTAAAGCCCAATACAGAACAACAGGGTTGTCAGGGATCCACCAGAGTTATGAGGCAGAGCTAGCTTTCGGGCACATATTCCTCTTCTTGCTTGAGGAAGCTCTAAGAGGAGGAACAGGTTCTTGAAGTAGAGCTGGGACATCAGTATTTTTGCCTTATTTTCTATATATGAAAGTGGTAAATATCACTAAAGGGGGATAGTACCGCTGACTACATTTATCACTGCTTTAACATAGAAAAGTTGCTGACTAGGGAGGCAGATTCCAGCTGTCTGAGTTAAAGGGAACTGTCCAGAGGTACTGAATTAGCTCAGTAATATCTGAAAACAGTATTCACGGTCTCATTTTTTCTATTTACCATATGCTCACTGGTGCTGCCTTCCTGCTGCATTATAGTTTTTCTCAAGTCAGATGACTCTAAGGACACCAGGACCAGTATTTTCCAAGGTTCTTCTATAGCAGCACTTAAGGAATGAACCCATCACATGAACTCCCTTTGAATAAAATGATGGTGACTCCTTTATGCAGAAAATGAGCTTTTGGGTTATACTCCTTTAAGAATTTAGAAAATGAGGCTATCCTGGAATTATCTGGAATTCTATGCTTGAAAATATTTCACTACTACTAAGAATTCATGGATCTTTGTTATTAGTACGTGGTGGTACGGAGAGTAGCTTTGATCACTTATTATTCAGTCTGTGGCTAAAAGGGTGATGGTTAGAGAAAATATATAAGGCTGAGGTCAAGAGAGGAGCACTTGGAAGTGCTCTGCAACAACCCTCACACCTTGTGTGATGAGGCAGAGTAAAATGTGACCGTGTTCAGCCTGCCCTAACACTGTGGCATGCCCAGCTGAGAATGCTGAATTAACAGTCAAGCTAAAAAATCAACTTGTTGCTTTCATCTTTTTATTGACAGTGTAGCCAGAGCTAGAGAAAGGACTTACTGGATTCAATCAAATTAATAAATACAATAATTTAATTGTAAAAGGAAACAGTCTACTTGGAAGTTTTAGCAGAAATTGCTAGAAGAAGGGACTCTTGGAATACAATCTGCTTGTATATGAGAAGATAGCACAGAAAGAAAATTAGTCCATATATGGATGATTGAGATTAGGGATTCTGCAGAAAGAAAAGCAAATGTATTGATTGCTCTTTTGAGGTATGAACTTTGAAGAGGAAGACATTAAAATGAAAAGCATTTGAACTGGGTAACCAATCTTAGGCAAAGGGAATAAATATTTGGCAACATCTTAATTTTAGCTGCCAAGCTGATATTGGTTACCCTAGAAATTACTAAGTTGCAAAAAGTAACCTTTCCTATTAGATGAAAGGCAGGCTGGGTGCCCTAGGCAGGCAAAGGTAAGAATGCTGCTGTACAGTGGGCTCCCTGTACCAGGACCAACCACTAGCCCTGACAGCAGAATGGGATGAGTGTAAGGGCTACGATTAGCATGATAAGGGTAAGGGATAAGTTGACAATGAAAAGAATGGAGTCACAAAGAAAACTAATAGCAAGAGCAAGAACTTACACCTTAACTTTCTCCATTCTTCATGTCTAATGAAGCAAAATAACTGGGCAAGGACTTCTAAGTCAATCAAGTTAAATGATAACAACTGTGGACTGACTTGCCAACCATGAAGATCAATACAGGTTTATCAATGTTACTGAGGATTTTGTTTCTGCCTCATTATAATGTACTTTGTCAGTACAGTAGAGACATTTAAGTACTCCAGTGACAGTTACAACAATAGTTTCAGGAAGGAATCTATTGACTATAGCCTTGGGAAGCACACAATATGAAAAGGGAGTTCCCCTGAAGACAAGGAGTGTAGACAAGTTGAAACCCTTAAGAACAACAACAGAGATAAAAGATTTAAGAAAAAAAAAAAAAAGATTGACAACAGTGAGGCAGGCACATTTTCTTCCTTTAGCTGAACTAGGGCATGAGGCCTTTAGGCTAACTGGTTTTAAGTGGTGTTGGATAAGCTTTATAAAACATGAAGATGGCAAAGGTTCACTTAAGTTTCTCTTTTACTACATTAATTTGCTTAAAATCTCAAATGCTTGTGCTTGCAATAACTTCCTAAAAGCAGAAGTAGTGTTCCTTTTATTACCTTAAAGCATTCACCCCTTTGATACAAATCATTTTTACTGTGCTAACAGCTGAACCAAGTGGCACAAAACTGAGATGGTACTTACTGCAGCAAGCAATCCCTATAAATCAAAATCTGAGCTTTACATAAAAATCTTATTTATAAAAAATACAATACCAAGTACAGTGAGAATGGAGCATGGAGCAGCAGTGCTCCCTGCCAGGGCCATGTGGAGTGGCTTTTGCTACAGTGCTTGCTTAATGGCATAAGTGAAAAGCTGAATAAGGCAAACACTTGAAGAGGCAGTTTTCTGTAAACTTCTTGGGGTGGGAGGAATTTTTCCTCTGTTGGGACAGAAGATTTGGGATGGCTAAGATCAAGTGTGACATTTGGCTGCACTTGATACATGACATTACAGACTAAGATAGCTCCTGCTGAGACCAGCTCACTTGTTTTAGGAGAGAGGTTATCACTGTAGACTTTTGCCTTGACTGTTAAAATATGCAGCCTCCAGCTGGTGTCTCCCTATGGAGGAAATCACCTCTAAAATCATCCTAGGTGACAAGATACAAATAAGCTAAGTCATTCAGAAGTTTCCTTAGCTTAAAGCTACTTAAGAACCCTACATTGATTACTAAGCAACTCTGTTAGCGGTGTGTGGCTCGACACAAATGCTTTAACTAGAATATGTATTCCCATCCAATTGGTACCTAATGGTAATAAACTGTAATGACACTTGGAAAACAAACATATCTTGAGGAATTCTGGCCTCTTCTCATGTCCTCACTTGGAACTTTCCAGCTTTCGTGACATATTTGACTCCTTTAAATGGCTTATATTTCTCCCCATACATGTCCAAGCGGTTTACTTTTAAGCCTGTGTCAAAAAGAATAGGTAAGGAAAGGAATAAATTACTATCCTGGTCACACCAACCAATACAATATTTGCTTAGCAAATAGAGTTTACTACACAGTAAATGTGACATTAACCAGTGTGCTTGTCACCATTTGGAAGCAATGTGTCTTCTACCATTCACAGATTATAGCACTATGGAAATATGGTTTTAGTTCAGATTCCCATGTGGACAAGCAGTGTCTTTTAAGGATAATTCTACTTTCTGTGAGTATGAATGACTCCTTTCTTTGTGCTTGAATGAGGGTAGGGGTGAAGGGAAGCTGTGTGAAATAAGGTGCTCTCCAAAATCACTGTACCCATAGCACAAAGTGAAAGGCATACTGGAGCTGTTGCTCTTTGTAGAGACGGAATGTCAGTAACCCTTCTAAGATCCTAGTAGCTGACCTCAGCAAAACTCAATTACCCTTAAACACAAGTCAAATTTCTCCTTACCTGAAATGGCAAGCTGCTGGATCTTGAACTGTATGTTGAGGCTTGGATTCTCTTCTGGCTTGGGTGCTCCAGATTGTAAATTTACCAGTCCTTTAAGACTGGGGAGCTTTTGTGGAGTGATTTTTCCCACATCCCACGTTAGTACCTTAAAAAGACATAAAAAACAAAAACATTCTGAACTATTTATTAAAGACATATGTTCAAAGACAAGGTGCAAAGACACCATAAACTTCTGTACAAAATAAAGCACAGTGTCTTGGAAACAGACCTGGGATTTCCACTGAGTTTTATCACTAATTAGTTCTGTGACTCTGAATGGAGAGTGAGGGTAGAGAATCAATGTTTGTTAAGCATCTACTTTTGGATTTAGCACTGTGCTTAGCACTATTCATATGCTGTCTCATAGACACCTGTAATGTAAATTTTGTCTTAACAAATGAGGAAACTAAAGCTCTGAGGTCAAATGACTTGCTCAAGGTCACATGGCTAGTTAGAGGCAAGGCTGGGATTTGAACCTACAGCTCTCTGGTATCAAATGTTCTTTCCACTATACCACCTTTACTGTTTATCTCTGGGCCTAAGTTTATTTCTCCATAAAATAAGAAGATGGGCCTAAATTGGTGTTTTTAAACTTTTAGTGATGGAACCCTTTGTTCAAATGAAATCTTTAGTGAGGAAGCTCAGTAACAGATGAGAAATTGAAGCTATTATGTTTGAAGCTGGGGTGAAGGGCCAGGGATCTGGAGCTCCCCCTTCACTTCTCATCCCTGTGTGGTCTCTGGGGAGATTCTTCAAATCCTCAGTATTGGATTAGATGATCTTTAACATTCAATGATTTTACTAAAAAAAAAAAAAAAAAAAAAAAAAAAAAAAAAAAAAATTAAAAAACCCTTTGCATTTACCAGGTAGCTCAATGACTCTACTGAAGAAAAGAATCATTTTTTACCCAAGCAGGAAGCAGAGAGAAAAATCATCTTTTACAATTTCTCTGAAATCCTTCTGCTAGAGGCAAATATATGTAGGGTGAGAAGGCAGCTTTCCTAGCCAACATCCTCTGTGGAAGAGTATGAAACAATGCTTTTAAATTAGAAAGGAAGAGAAAGGTCTTAATTTCTACAGAAAATTTAGCAATTAATAGATTATAATATCTATTAACAATTAATAGATCATTATATCCACATAATGCTTTTCTCTTTTTAAAAAGTTTACCAGATAGCCTTAGGTTCGAATCCCAACCTTGCCTCTAACTAGCTGTGTGACCTTGAGCAAGTCACTTGACCTCAGAGCTTTAGTTTCCTTGTTTGTTAAAGGAAGACAAAATTTATATCACAGGCTTCTATGAGACATCTTCCTCATTGAAGAGTGAGTGAATCTCTGGATTATCAATGGATAGGTAAAGGCAGACTCTGAAGGAAGAAAGAATGAGTCTCACTTCTGTTTGTCGACTCAGCAGCAGATGCAGGATTCCCTCTTCAGGCAGTGGCAGAAGCACAGCACAGTATGCATTCCAGGTTTTGTTAGGAACTTCAATTTTAACCAAGACATTAGACCCTTTCCTCTGTCCCCCCACATCCCCAAAGCACAAAATAAAGATTGCAGAAACACTTGCTCACTCTTGATTTTAGGTGGCTGTACCTTGGTAACTGGATCAAAAGTATAGCTGCCTTGTGTTGGTGTCAGGTTCATATTCAACACAACCTTTGGCATGTGAACTGTCACTGTGATTCCTTCAATAGTTTTCCCCATATTTTGCTTTGGTCCAATTGTAATATCAAATCTACCACAAGAACTGTTCTCCTTAAAACTGATGCTATGTTTCACATACACTGGTATTGCCACTAGACTAAAAAGAGAAAGAAAGACACAACCACAAAAACATACAATTAATAGTGTGAGTTCCAGAGGTGGCCTGAAAACCTCAGTCCAGAGTATCCTATACCCCCAGAACTGCAGATTGAGTATGTGTACCAGAGCAGGTTGAGTATAGCACAGTGTTCTGGAAACACTCCGCTAGGAATTATACAATTTCTGAGCAGTAAGTATACAAATCAAGATAGAAATCTGAAGCTTAATTATAGTATAAGCAATTGGGGCAAACAGCCCTAGTTTAAAGAAATGAAATAAGATCCCATAGAAAGATAATTTAAAATTATACAAACTAAATACATCAGTTTTTATGTGGTAAGGGCCAAGAAACAATTCCTCTGCTTTTAAGTCCTGTTCTGATGTTACCCAAAATACTTTCTGATATTTTCAAGGGACAAACCAGCTACAACTCACGATGCTAAATCATTCATTTAAACTTCACTGCAGAGAAGAGTAACTTCAAGCCAGTTAGTTGAAGAATGTCCTGGAGAGCTACAGGTAAGTCTGTCTCCTTCTATCAGCCATGACGTCCACAGACCACAGTAAAATTATGGTATGGGTTTACGGTTTTGCCCAGGTTATGCATGGTCCAAAATGCTTGCTCTCAGATATATATTTTTACTACAGTCTAATTTACTACTACTCTGTACTCTTAAGATTCAAAGTATACTGATTATGTTAGACACACATTTTCACCAGTTCTTTCTGGGTCTCCTGGTGAGCAGTGGCTAAAGGGAGCAATGATGAATTCAAGTACCCAACTTGTCAGAATGAAACAGGGAAAAGTGAGTTCTATGCAGTACACTGATATTTGACAGGAGATTCTGATTGATGCATCAACATACTTTTGTGAGCTGACACGATATGATATGAGTCGGAAGTTTCCATCTGGAGGAATAAATGACAAAACCCTTTCAGATTCCCAACGCTTGAACCGGATGCAGGGGTGGAAGCTGACATCATCTAGAAGCCTCGGGTTCTGCCAGGGAAACAGAAGACAACCATATTTATAAAGTATAATGAATATTGTAACTCTAATTCAGATACTATGAGAAATTATATGCTTCATCAAGATATAGCAGTCATGTAAGAGTTTGTTATGATCACATCAACACAACTTTAGTTTCACAATGCTTTAAAGTCTGCAAGTATTTTATATACATTATTTTATTTGAATTTCAATAACCATGAGGTAGAAAATGTGAGTGGTATCATTTCCATTTCATAGATGAAAAAACTGAGGTTCAAAGAGCTCAGGGTCAGGACAAGTTAGAGGCAGAGATAGCATCAGAGCTCAGTTCTCTTTATGGTTCTTAGTAGTGTATCATGCTGTATCTAAAATGATGCAAAAGATCAATGCCCTTTCATATCAACAAAGCATGTAATAATTCAGGAAAAGTAGCACCGCACATTTGCAGATGCCAGCCAGCCATTTAAGCTACTTCTAGCATACTCAGAGGCAAAGACCCCTCCTCAGCCTTTCCATAAAGGCAATGCTCATCATGTAAGCTACTGTCTTTGGAAGCTGTGTTAGGAATATTTCTTAGATAATCCTTTGCAATCTAAAACAAACATGTCTCAGTATTTATCATTTCATTTAGTACTTCACATGTATTAGGCTTGCAAGGAGCTACAAAACAGGAGAAAACTTACCATGAAAGAAAGGGAAAGGTCAGGCATTCCAGATAGCTTAATGCAAGCATCAATTACCCCCTGAATTTCTGCAAAGACTGTAGATCCTAAAGAAAGAAATAAAGGTGATAACATCACTGGAATCTGCATCTTTACTAGAGCTATCACTGTATCTGAAGTAATGGACATATCTCCTGGGTGTCAGACATACTGAAGCTTTGCACATCTATTAAAAGGTTAGTGGACAGAGGACCCATTACACTAGTTCAGATAGCTTCTTTACTGAGTGCCATGGCCTATACCTATCTCTGGTTAGAATATGATAATTCTAGGGAAAATCAAACCTGTCCCTATCTTTATAGCGTCTACTTTGTAAGACTGCTGGATATGAAGTTAAAATATTTTTTTCCAGTGATTTTTAAAATTAAAAAAAATTTATTCAATTTTTAAAGGTTACTTTTCATTTAGTTATTATAAAACATTAGCTATATTCCCTGCATTGTACAATACATTCTTGAGCTTCTCTTACATCCAACAGTTTGTATCTCCCATTCTCCCACCCCACCCCACAATGGTAACCACTAATTTGTTCTCTATATCTGTGAGTCTTCTTTTCTGTTAAATTCAATAGTTTGTTGTATTTTTTTAGATTCCATACATAAGTGATATCGTACAGTATTTTTCTTTATCTGGCTTATTTCACTTAGCATAATGACCTCCAAGTCCATCCGTATTGCTGCAAATAGCAAAATTTCTTTCTTTTTTATGGCTGAGTAGTATTCCACTGTGTATACATCTTCTTTATCCATTCATCTGTTGATAAACACTTAGGTTGATTCCATATCTTGGCAATTGTAAATAATGCTATGAACACTGGGGTGCATGTATCTTTTCAAATTAGTGTTTTTGTTTTCAAAATTAAAATATTTTAATGACCATTTTTTTTTTTTAGATTCCATATATGTGTTAGCATATGGTATTTGTTTTTCTCTTTCTGACTTACTTCACTCTGTATGACAGACTCTAGGTCCATCCACCTCACTACAAATAGTTCAATTTCATTCCTTTTTATGGCCGAGTAATATTCCATTGTATATATGTACCACACATCTTCTTTATCCATTCATCTGTCAATGGACACTTAGGTTGCTTCCATGTCCTGGCTATTGTAAATAGTGCTGCAATGAACATTGTGGTACATGACTCTTTTTGAATTATGGTTTTCTCAGGGTATATGCCCAGTAGTGGGATTGCTGGGTCGTATGGTAGTTCTAGTTTTAGTATTTTAAGGAACCTCCATACTGTTTTCCATAGTGGCTGTATCAATTTACATTCCCACCAACAGTGTTAAGAGGGTTCCCTTTTCTCCACACCCTCTCCAGCATTTATTGTTTGTAATGGCTCCTATTTCTTAAAAGTTAACAGCTAGCTTAGTCCATTTCATTAGAAACTTGGCTAATTTTATTTAAAATACTTCAACAATAAATCAAAGTTAAAATATTTAAAATAAAATTAGCCAAGCTTCTAATGAAATGGACTAAGCTAGCTGTTAACTTTTAAGAAATAAGAGCCATTATTCTTTAATAGTACAGCTATTATTCCATACAATGGAATTTTATAATAAAAAGGGCACTCACTGTAGAGACAGTGTCTATAATTCACAGTAACTCATATTCACACACCAACTAGCTGTGTGACCTTGAACAGATTACTTAACTCTTCTAAGCCTCAGTTTCGCCTTGTATAAAATGTGAGGGTTGGACTAGATGTTTTTAATAAAACGTTATGGTTCTAATACAGTACTGCTCTTTAGTCTGGGGTCTTTACTAGAAGGACTGCAGATAAACTGGTAGCAAAAAGTATGGTGCATAGTAGATATACAACAAATATTAAACTGAATAAATGGCAAGATGGAAATGAATATAGGGTAATAACTGGCTTAAAGTAAGGTGGCATTAGATCTGATTTACAAAGGTTTGGCATTTCTCAACTAGAGGTTATGAAAATAATATGTAACCTCTGGACAAAATAAACAGATTTGAAAATGAATGCTTTTCCACTGAAATGCATACTGCCAAGGGATTTCGGTTTTCTATTCAGCTTATGTCAGCTGAACTGTTTTTTCCCTGATAAGATAATATGCACACAATTACCTGATTTATCTATAATTGCATCTATTTCTTCAACGACATCAAAATAGGCTTCATTGTTTGTGTACTTTACCCCTGCTCGGCGCCATGGGATGTTGGACAGCTGCCCAGTGGGGAGTGTGTCCCCAACATTACTACTGCCTAGAAACCGGAAAAACAGAAAGCAAAGCTAACACATAAGATGCTCATCAGAAAAGCTCTTAACAGAAAAAAAAACTCAAGTACTTTAGCTGCTTCTTTAGTGTTTGGGTATTTCTCCACTGAAGTTGTGGATGGTTTACAGAACTGTCAGAGACATATCCATACCAATGTGATCAAATTTCTAGAAGACAGAAATAGGCCATGTGGTCCTGTGTCTATCTGCCAAACCAGGTTAAATTCATTTACTTATCTTTTGCTTCCTGTGTGTTAACAGTAACCTAACCTAATTCCAGTGGCTCAACAACAGAATCTCATCCTGCTACCACTGAGGAAAAAAGAGGCTGGTTGTTTCAAAACCCTCTGCTGATAAAATGTCTGCACCGAGAATACAGAGTGATAAGTAGGCCATTTGGTATTCAGCTTAAATTATACATGAGATGCCGCCAAGCAGAGTTAACTGGCTGAAGAACATACTCTGGCCGTTTCCCATTTTAAGGTCAGCACACCCATATGGCACACCCACATGCAATATGGCTAATGTTCAAAATCTGGCTAATTTCCTGGTAAACTGACATATGTCTGAAAATAAGTCTGGTTGTCCAAAACATATACCCTTGAGCTGTGACATATTTAACATTCTGGTTAATTTACTTTTCCAACTCAAAAGTAGTACATGCTTAACAATAACAACAACATGTGAAAAGTTCAGAAAAGTAGCTAAAAAAAATCTATCTTCCTATCACCAAAATACACCTACCATTAACATTTTGGTACATTTCTTAAAACATTTCCTTCAAAACAGGTTGCATTTATTATTTTTTTCTATTTTGATAATTTTGCTTTTTTCAGATTTCACTTTAAAATATACAATTGGCCCTTGGGACTTCCCTGGTGGCGCAGTAGTTAAGAATCTGCCTGCCAATGCAGCGGACACGGGTTCGATCCCCGGTCTGGGAAGATCCCACATGCCTAGGAGCAACTAAGCCCGTGCACCACAACTACTGAAGCCCTCATGCCACCGCATGCCTGTGTGCCTAGAGCCCGTGCTCCGCAACAAGAGAAGCCACCGTTAATGAGAGCCTGCTCGTCGCAACTACAGAAAGCCCACGCACAACGAAGACCCAACGCAGCCTAAATAAATAAATAAAATAAATAAATAAAAATTTATTAAAAATAATAAATACACACTTGACCCTTGAACAACACAGGGTTTAGGGGTGCTGATCCCTGTGCAGTTGAAAATCCATGTATAATTTTACAGTTGGTGTTCTGTACACATGGTTCTGCATCAACAGATTCAACCAACTGCGGCTTGTGTAGTACTATAATATGTATTTACTGAAAAATATCTGACTTTAAGTGGACTTGGGCAGTTCAAACCCGTGTTCGATTGTAGTTGCAGTCAAAGTACACATACAACTTTGTAGTGTAATTATGGTTGGTGTTCCTGTCTCCAATCCTGTTGCCTTCCAGAATTTTCTAAAAACATTACTTTAATCTTTCTGTTCAAACACTTTAAATGTTTCCCCACTGGCTTTATGATTAAAGCTAAATATTTAGACTACCATTCCAGGACTTCCTCAACTTAACTTTTTAATTTTATCTCACTACTCAACTGAAAAACAGCTCTACTTCTGTTAAACAGGTTAATACAATTCAAGATTTTTCACTGTGTGTTTTTTCTCATACAGTTCCATCTATGAAGAATGTTCTTATTCCTCCCTCTCTTCCTAAATTCTATTGATTCTCCAGGACCCTGTCCTAGGGCCACCCACTACAGTTCAGGAGAGATTACTTTATCCACTGAACCACTCTCTTGATCTTTATAATGTATTGCCTTAACAATCCATGTTATGGGACTTCCCTGGTGGTCCAGTGGTTAAGACTCAGTGCTCCCAGTTCAGGGGGCCTGAGCTTGATCCCTGGTCAGGGAACTAGATCCTGCACGCATGCTGCAACTAAGAGTCCACATGCCGCAACTAAAGATCCCGTGTGCTGCAACTAAGATCCGGAGCAGCTAAATAAATAAAAATAAAATAAATAAATATTTTAAAAAATATCAAATTTAAAAAATTTTATATTTCACTAATTTTTTTCTGACTATAAAATACATGTTCATTTTGGAAATCAGAAAGTATAATGCAAAAATAAAGATAATATGTAGTTCCTTAGCTGGAGATGGTATTATAAACTTTAGAACATTTTTTGTGGGAATATTTACGTATAATTAAGAGTAACTTTTTATGGTTGTGTGCTTTTTTTTTTCTTTTTTGGCCACGCTGCACAGCTTGTGCAATCTTAGTTCCCTGACCAGGGACTGAACCTGGGCTCCAGCAGTGAAAGCAAGAAGTCCTAACCACTGGACTGCCAGGGAACTCCCTGTTTTGTTTTTTTTTTCCCATTTAATATTACACCATGTGTACCCTCCAGTGTCACTACACCATCTATAAAGTATGGAATTGCTTTTCAAAATCTTATATTGTTATTTATGTGTTTTAATTGTTTTTTTTTCAGTTTCTCATCCAGAGTTTACGTTTTAGGAGCAAAGACACCCCATCTTTTTTTTTTTTTTGGCGGTTAGTTGATGTCTTTTATTTATTTATTATTATTTTTTAACATCTTTATTGGAGTATAATTGCTTTACAATGGTGTGTTAGTTTCTGCTTTATAACAAAGTGAATCAGTTATACATATACGTATGTTCCCATATCTCTTCCCTCTTGCATCTCCCTCCCTCCCCCTCCCTATCCCACCCCTCCAGGTGCTCATAAAGCACCGAGCTGATCTCCCTGTGCTATGCAGCTGCTTCCCACTAGCTATCTACCTTACATTTGGTAGTGTATATATGTCCATGCCTCTCTCTCGCTTTGTCACAGCTTACCCTTCCCTATCTTTCCTTAAATTTCTCCTGACACTCAGTCTTGCCCAGAGGATGAATAAAGGAATGATCACTTTCTTATAGGCCTCTCTTACCCCATTTTTTAGGTCAGTGCACTTGGAAAGGGGTTTGCAATGGTGGACAGTATAGCTGAAGTGGCATATAACATTTCACAGAAATCTTTCTCTAGAAGACTTTGATACTTTCAAAAGTATATCGTCCTCTGGATGTACCTAATTTCTAGCTATACTCAAGAATTAAACCAAAATTAGAAGTTTGTAACACAAATACAAGGCCCACAATGCACGAAATCTCACAAATAGACTAATTTTCTCTTTTTATTATATCTTCTATATGTACAAAATAAAGACTTGGAGGAGATGGCATGTACTCTGTGGTGCAGTCTTAAATTTTCTATACTCTAGTAATTGTGGGGTATGCAGCATAATGCCAGATTTATAATGCTATATTTTAATTTTATTTTTTTTCCAGCTTTACTGAGATATAATTGACATATAACATTGTATTAGTTTAAGGTACACAACATCATGATTTATGTATATATTACAAAATGATTACCACAATAGTTAACAGCTGTCACTACATTGGCTTCTTTATGATTAACTGGGATAATTTATTCAGTCTTACTAGTTCCTGTTAAACAATAGTAATAATATTTTTGTAGTCTTGTAGCAAAATAACAGAAGAGTAATAACCAAAAGTTCTGTATCATTTAAGATATAGTCTCTTTTCATGAAAAGAAATATATATCCATTTTAACATTATCACTAACTATAATTCTGGCCAAAATGGACTGCCTTAATAATCTGCCAGATCATAAGCAAAAATGAATTGTTTATGAAGTTTTAATGGCTCAGTTCCTAACAGAGTGTGTTTCATCTTACCTGTAATAGAGTTGACGACAGAACGCAGAATTGTTGGTGGTTTAATCAATTCTTTCAAAATGTTAGATTCAGTAGCCAGTGGAAATCCATTGTCTAACATTTCTTCCAAGAGCTCATATACTATGACCACATTATCCTTAATTGCAGCCTCCGAACACTCACCAAAGTAGTCCTAACAAAATGTACGTAACATTACACAATGGAAGACATGAAGACAGGCTTGCTAAATACTTTTTGTTCTAAAGGGTAAGCTTACAGTAGCATAATTCATTGTTTAAGATGTTGAAAATATGTAAAACAGAGGGAAAAAACCCTCCATAGTTCTATATACTATTTCTCAATATTTCCTTAATATTTTTAAATTGAATTGAATTCCTATTACATATTATGCCAGAAAGTACACTGAAATGTTAAAACAGAATGTGAACTATAAAATTCATTTGCCTTGATTAGGTACTCCAAAAAACAAAGATCAGTTTAAAATTATTGGTATATTCAGCAAGACAAGAAAAAAATAAAGTGTAAGTATTGGAAGATTTCATAACCAGTTAAAATCGTGGTACTATTCGGAGAACTGTATGTGGAGGGCACTATTATTTCCTGATGACATAATTTATAATACATAAAAAAAAATACAGCTTCCATTACCATGAGATTGTTTTGTTCTTCTAAAACAGTAACTGGAGCACCATGTGTACTACTGTATGCCCTACTAAAAAGGTTTATGTTTATGAACTTATGCTTAGTTGAAAAGAAGAGGGAGAGACAGAGAGACAGACTACACATCAAAAACTGGGTATTTAAAGAATATAATCATAATATAACTTGGATAATTCAAATTCAAAGTATCTGATGAATAACCAACCTGAAAAGTATCAGCAACTCGATGTAGGAACTCAATTACAAAGAGAGGTGGCACTTCAGTCTGTATGACAGAGACAAAGAAGAGCTTATCCCGATAGATACTGATGAGGTAGTGGTGAGGTGTTGAAATAACAGGTGGTACATTTTCAACATCAGCTGCTTTCTCTTGAGCTTCAAAGAAATAATCACAGACAGACTGGCTCACAACACTCTTCCAGTGCTTCTCTAGAAATATGTCACCGGAACAGTTTATGAGAAATAGACTGTGGATCATTTTCTGGGGGAGGAAAAACGTTTAAATTTAGTATATATCAAAAAGGCATCCTTGTATTATCTGGACACCAAAACCAGACAAAGGCAATACAAGAAACTACAGACCAATATCAGTTAAGACTATAGGTATAAAAATCCTCAACAAAATACTAGCAAACTGAATCCAGCAACATATAAAAAAGATTATAACCCTGACCAAGTGGGATTTATTCAAGAATGCAAGGTTGGTTCAACATATGAAAATCAATCAACACAATATACAATATTCATAAAATAAAAGACAAAAAATATAATCATTTCAAAAGGCGCAGAAAAATAATTTGACAAAATCCAACAACCTTTTGTAATTAAAAATATTTAAACTAGGAATTGAAAGAAACTTCCTCAACCTGATAAAGAGCATCTATGAAAATCCCATAGCTAGGGACTTCCCTGGTGGCGCAGTGGTTAAGAATCCTCCTGCTAATGCAGGGGACATGTGTTCGAGCCATGGTCCGGGAAGATCCCACATGCTGCGGAGCAACTAAGCCTTGCGCCACAACTACTGAGCCTGCGCTCTAGAGCCCATGTGCCAAAACTACTGAGCCCGTGCGCCACAACTACTGAGCCTGCGCTCTAGAACCTACGCTCCATAACAAGAGAAGTCACCACAATGAGAAGCCCGTGCTCCGCAACGAAGAATAGCCCATGCTCTCCGCAACTAGAGAAAGCCTGTGCACAGCAATGAAGACCCAACGCAGCCAAAAATAAATAAATAAGTAAATAAATTAATTAAAAAAAAAAAGAAAATCCCATAGTTAACATTTAATACTTAAAGACCAAAAGCTTTCCACTTAACAAAACGAACAAACAATGATGTCCATTTTCACCACTTCTATTCAACATGGTACTGGAGGTTCCAGCCAGGGCAATTAAGCAAGAAAATGAAACAGAAGTCTTCCACATTGGAAAGAAAGAAGCAAAACGATCTCAATTTCCAGATGATATTATCTTGTATGTAGAAAATTCTAAAGATTACACATACACACGCACACACTAATTACTAGAGTAATAAATGAGTTAAGCAAGGTTGCAGAATATAAAATTAATATAAAATATCAACTGTATTTCTATATATTAGCAATGAATAATCTGAAAATGAAATTGAGAAAGCAATTCAAAAGCATCAAACAGATCAAAACATTTAGGATTAAATTTAACAAAAGAAGTGTAAGACCTGTACATTGAATATTATAGAACATCGAAAGAAATTTAAAAGACCTAAAAAAATGGGAAGACCTTTCATGCTTATGGATTGGAAAACTTAATACTGTTAAGATGACATGACTCCCCAAATTGATCTACAGATTCAATGCAATCCCTATTACACCAGCTGCCTTTTTTTTAATGGAAACTGAGAGGCTGATCCTGAAATTCATATGGAAATGAAAGAGACCAAGAATAGCCAAAACAATCTTGAAAAAGAAGAACAAATTTGGAGGACTCACACTTCCTGATTTCAGAACTCGATGTAAGGTACAGTGAGGTGCTGGCACAAAGAGAATCATAGAGATCAATGGAATAGAATTGAAGGTTCTTAAGCTAACCCTTACGTATACGGTCAACTGATTTTTGACAAGAGTGCTAAGACCATTCAGTAGGGGAGAGGATAGTCTTTTCAACAAATGGTGCTGGGACAACTGGATTTCCACATGCATAATAAAGAAGTTGGGGGCTTCCCTGGTGGCGCAGTGGTTGAGGGTCCGCCTGCCGATGCAGGGGACACGGGTTCGTGCCCCGGTCCGGGAAGATCCCACATGCCGTGGAGCGGCTGGGCCCGTGAGCCATGGCCACCGAGCCTGCGCGTCTGGAGCCTGTGCTCCGCAACAGGAGAGGCCACAACAGTGAGAGGCCCGCGTACCGCAAAAAAAAAAAAAAAAAAATTAAACATAATAAAGAAGTTGGACTGCTATCTCACACCATATACAAAAATTAATACAAAATGTATCAAAGACCTAAATATAAGAGCTAAAACAATAAAACTCTTCGAAAAAATATATGCATAAATCTTCATGACCCTGGATTAGAAAACATTTTTAAGATATGACATCAAAAGCACAAGGAACAAAGGAAAAAAACAGATAACCCAGACTTACATCAGCATTAAAACTTCTGTGCTTCAAAAGGCATTATCAAGAAAGTAAAAAGACAACCTTCAGAATGAGAAAATAACTGCAAACCATACATCTTACAAGGGACTAATATCCAGAATATATAAAGAACTCTTACAACTCAATAATAAAAGACAAATAACCCAATAAAAAATGTGCAAAGCATTTTAAAAGACATTTCTCCAAAGAAGATATACATACAAATGGCTGATAAGCACTAGAGCTCACTATCTTTTCAAAATATGAACTAAAATCACAATGAGACAACATTTCATATTCTCTAGGCTAGATATAATCAAATAAAAAGGCAGACAATAACAAGGGTAGACAAGTTTGTGGAGAAACTGGAACCCTCATACATTGCTGGTAGGAATGTAAAACAGTGCAGCTGTGCGGAAAACAGTTTTGAGTTCTTCAAAAAGTTAAAGACTGAGTTACCAAATGACCCAACAATTCTACTCCTAGGTATACACCCAAGAGAACTGGAAACCTATGTCCATACAAAAACTTGTACACGAATGTTCTTAGCAACATTATTTATAATAGTCAAAAAGTGAAAACAATCCAAATGTCTATCAACTGATGAATGGATTCATCAACCAATGAATGGATAAATAACAGATATCCAAAATGAAATGTTATTCAGCCATAAAAAGAAATGAAGTACCAGCACATGCTACAACAGGATGAACCTTTAAAACATTATGCTAAGTGAAAGAAACCAGATACAAAAGATCACATATTGTATGATTCCATTTGTATGAAATGTCTAGAATTCAGGCCAATGCACAGAGACAGAAAGTAGATTAGTGGTTGCCAGGGGCTGGGTAGAGGGGGAAGAATGGGGAGTTACTGGTTTTTGTATTTCTTTTTGAGGTGATAAAAATCTTCTGGAATTAGAGGGACTTCCCTGGTGGTGCAGTGGTTAAGAATCTGCCTGCCAATGCAGGGGACATGGGTTCGAGCCCTGTTCTGGGAGGATCCCACATGCTGTGGTGCAGCTAAGCCCGTGAGCCACAACTCCTGAGCCTGTGATCTAGGGCCCACGAGCCACAACTACTGAAGCCGACGTGCCTAGAGCCCGTGTTCTGCAACGAGAAGCCACTGCAATGAGAAGCCCGTGCACTGCAACGAAAAGTAGCCCCCGCTTGCTGCAACTAGAGAAGCCCACGTGCAGCAACAAAGACCCAACGCAGCCAAAAATAAATAAATAAAATAAATAAATTTATAAAAAAATAAAAATAATCTTCTGGAATTAGAGATTTGTGAATATACTGAAAACTACTAAACTTCACATTTTTAGAAAACTGCAGTTTAGTAGTTTTCAGTCTAAAAAATGCTTAGTTTTAATATAATTATTTTTTCAATTAATAAAAAGTATTCTTTAATACTTTGTAACACACAAATCCACTCCCAGGTGGATTAACAGAAATGCGTACAAATATGCACAAAAAACATGTATAAAAATATACTGTAATAGTGAAAACTATTATTATTTATTAATAGTACAATGGGAAAATAAACTAGTGTATTATTAAAGGGAAATACACAGCAATGAAAATGAATAAACTATTGCTACATGAAACAAATACGGACGAATCTTACAAACACAATATTGAACAAACAAAGCCAGACACAAAAGGATACATACAGTATGATTCTATTTATATGAAGTTCTAGAACAGACAAAGCTAATCTATAGTTTGAGAAATCAAATGGTTTCTTTTGGGAAGGAGAGTGGGGGTGATGACTGAGACAGGAACAGGGTTGGTCTCCTAAGGTGCTGGTAATGTTTTATTTCTTGATCTAGATGATGGTTACAAGTTGTGTTCATTTTGTGATAATTCATTGGGCTTTATGTTATGGCTTGTATACTTTTCTGAGTGTTAGTTATGCTTCAAATAAAAAGTTTATTGTCCTTGTAATATGGGAGACAGTGGACAAATATCTACCTTAACTTGCTCCTTTCTTTTATATAGATAACATCAGTATCAGGTGTTTAGTGGTCCATTCATTCAAAATTACAGTAGTGAATGATAAATGTAGCCTAAGGAGAAAGAATATAAAATCTATGAATATAATAATTTCTATGCATGAAGATAAATTCCAAATAGGAAAGGAAGAGTTTCCAGAATGAATTCATTCAATTCTATTGACACAGAAAACAATGACATCAACCTGACCAGTTTTTTATAGGAAGTCATTTACTTAATGAAAGCAGTTGACATTTAAAGACTATTTGGTGATGATTTCCTCTTCCCATTTGGTGAATGTTCAATAGTTATTAAGTAAATAATACTAACTACTAAGATGTGCTTTAGCAATTATTGTATTAATAAAGTATGGATGCTGTTAATATTGATAGTTTAGGGTTCCAGTTTAGTAGAAAAAGAAAATGTTTCTTTGTTCAAAGGCATCTCTATTTAGCCAAGTTATCAACCTGGGTTGGCAGCAATAAACGCTGATACCTCAGGCTTTGGACCTACTAAATTTTTCCAGATTAATATCTGGAACCTCCTAAATCTTTCCACTTTATCTAGTCAGATGCTTTGTTTAATAGGTTTGCTTTGTGTCAGTTTCTATTTGAGTGTTAAAATAGTGCCACTGGAATATAGAGAACCTACTGACTTTTAACCTCTGTTCTCTGATACACTTTAAAAAAATAGAACAGGAGTACCCAGCAATAAGATCTGCAACTAATTTGCATTGTGATGCCTTTTGTGGAATGAAATTTTCATCTGAAATATAAAGTACGATTTAAAGTGGAACATTGGAATCAACTCAATGAGACCCAGATTTGAGCACTTCAGGTGAGCCCCCTAAGGAATATGGCATCCTTCACAATGATTAATTTTCAGCTTCATTCAAAGTATTTTATTCATTAAAGATAAATGAATTAATAGTATCTAAAATTGAGTACTTACTGTGGGCCAGACACTATCCTAGGCACTTTTCTTATATTATCTTTTTTTTTATATTATCTTATTTAATCCTCACAACTCAATGCTATAAATACTGTTTTTATCCCCATTTTACAGATAAGACAATAAAGTCTTGGAAATGATAAGTCAATTATCTAAGATGATACAATAAGTATCAGAGCTAGGATTCAAACCCAGATCCAGTTGAATCTTGAGCTCCTGTTCTTACCTGCCTCTTAGAAACTAATTATCAGGAACACACTCTATTGCATCAGTGTCAGTACAATTTACTGCAATAATGGACATGTCCTCTATCTGTGCTGTCCGATACAGCAGCCACCAGTCACATGTGAGCACCTGAAATATGGCTAATGCAACTGAGGTACTGAAGTTTTAATTTTAATTAATTTAAATTTAAATAACTACATGGAGCTAGCTGTTATCATATTGGACTGGGCAGCAAATGTGCTGTTTGAGCTTATAATTTAAGAGGAAGAGTTGAAGGATATGCCTCTTGTTTAGTTAGAAGCCAAAATGTATTCTAATAAATTATTTAGACCAGAAATTATATTTAAGAGAGCTGACATAGGTTATCTTCTTAAACTATTCATCCTAAAGAAAATGTAGTTCACATGGATCTGTGGTACTCCATTGCCACAATATACCCTAAAAAAGCTGCTTATTCTTGAAGCAAGTGACTTTGTAGTTTCTTTACTTGAGCGGCCAGATTCCTACACATCCTCTTAAGCTGGTGAAAAATTCTTTCCAGGAAAAGTTTCCACCAAAGTTGTTTTCATTGGCAGTAGTTCAGGTCTCAGAAGAATAGAGTAAGTTAAACTGCCATCTGGATTTATTGCTGTTGTCCTCAGTGCTGAGAGGAAAGCACAGCACTTGTAGCTTTCAACAGTGCTTAGCTTCAAAACCCATCTTAACCTTCTATTATAGGAAAAAAAAGCTTATTTCTTCTATCCATATTAAGACCAAGGACTTAATGCAAAAAACAAATACCACATGCAGCAGTGTAAATTTGCTTGTTTCTTTAGCTACTTATCCTTTGAGTAGCTGCAGTTATTTATTTCATTATTTTAATAAACTTTCTGGGAAAGCTACCACCACAACTATCTTTTTGTTCCTAGTGACTTCTGAGTCAGAAAACAGAATTCTCCAAGCTTATTTTAAAGCCACTTAAGAAACTGTGTTCAGAGGCAGTTCCATCAGAGCTTTGACTGCAGCTTAAACACTTCATAAACCCTCTTTACTGAATGTTGAACACACTCACCCTGATGATTCACAAGCAGTGCAATTACAATAGTCAAAATATCCTTGGAAGAGTGTCTAAAAAAGAAAATGTATTCCTTCTATATATAACAGAATGGAGGTATAGAAGGGCCTGTATCTAAGGTGAGAGAATGAAACCAGAAAATAATCTAGCTATTCTGATTTTTAACCAATATCTTGATCCTGTTCATTCAACAGTTTTGAATGTTTTATATATTAAGCAATGGGGATACAAGGAGAACAAAATAAGAGTCCCTGAACTCACAGCATTTAGAGTTCAGCAAAGAAGGCAAACAATTTAATACAGTAAGATGATAGGGGAAATACAGTACGCTATAAAAATCCACAAGGCTTCAAGGTGAGAAAGAACATAAGACAAAGAAATGCAGTACAAATTTAGCAACTTCAGAAGGAGGATGGAAGTGATGAGATGAGAATGGAGAAGATAAGCAGAGATTGGTTCACTTTATTCTCAGTGCAATGTAAAATCATTTTTTATGGTTTTATGCAGGGGATTCATGCAACCCAATTTACAGTTTTAAGATCGCACTGTGGAAACTGGATAATTGGGCAACTGAATATTGTGACACTAGTTGAGAGATGAGTTATGTGTGGTCTAGACTAGAGTGTTGATAATAGGGATGGAGTAAAATGAAAAGAGAAACATTTAGGGTTGAGAAAAGTTTGGGGGGTAGGGAACAGGCAGTGGAGACGAGAGGGAAAACAAGGGATTCAGCCCTGGTCCTATACAATCTGACCCAATTCTGGATATATCTGACCCCAATGGATATATTCAGAAGACCATTGTATATATAGGTCTGGTGCTTCAGAGAGAAGCCAAACTGGAGATAGATTTGTGAGTACTGTAATCATGATTTTTTTTTTTTTTTTTTTTTTGCGGTACGCGGGCCTCTTACTGTTGTGGCCGCTCCCGTTGCGGAGCACAGGCTCCGGACGCGCAGGCTCAGCGGCCATGGCTCACGGGCCCAGTTGCTCCGCGGTATGTGGGATCTTCCCGGACCGGGGCACGAACCCGTGTCCCCTGAATCGGCAGGCGGACTCTCAACCACTGTGCTACCAGGGAAGCTCCATGATTTTTTATTAATGCAAAATATAACTATAAGGAGACTAAAACTACAAAGAGAGAATGTGTATAGTAGAAAAGAACCTATGGAAGTAACTTCATAATCTGAGTAGCATGTGGGTCAAGAAAGTGGACCTGGAAAAAGACTGAGAAGATGTGGCCGAAGAGGGATAAGAAAAAAAAGCGGGGGGGGGGGGGGAGTCTAGTAACTAGAGTATATTAGTGTGTTTCCAGAAAAAAGGAGTGGTAAACATTTTAAATGGCACAAAGAGGTAAAGCTACAAGGAAAACTGAAAATATCTGTTATTTTACAGTGTTTCTCAACTTTCATTATTGTATCCTAAGGTGCCTTTTCAGATTCCCGTTCACTCACACCCCTCTTCCATAAAATTTTAATACCATGGAATATTTCTGTACACCTCTTTATGTACCATAAATACCCGTGCTTTATACATAAAAGTATGATTTTTTTTTTTGCCTCAAAGGAAGCAAATTTTCAGCCTGATGAGAACGTACAGTTTAACACATAGAGGCCATTTGGTGATCTTTTCAGGCCTGTCATTGTTGTGGCCTCTCTTGTTGCAGAGCAGAGGCTCCAGACGCGCAGGCCCAGCGGCCATGGCTCACAGGCCCAGCCGCTCCGCGGCATGTGGGATCTTCCCAGACCGGGGCATGAACCCGTGTCCCCTGCATCGGCAGGCGGACTCTCAACCACTGCGCCACCAGGGAAGCCCCATTTGGTGATCTTAGTAAGGGCAGTTTCAGTGGTAGCTCAGTGGAATGGTGGAAACAAAATATACTGCAGTGTGCTGAGAAATAAATAGCAAGAAGTTGGAAAAACAGAGATGAGAGTAAATGATACATTCAAGAACTATAGCTATGAAGGAGAGGAAAAGACAAGAAAATAAATGGGATTAGTTCATAAAGTTAAGGAAGAATATTTTTAAATGCTGAAGGAAAAATGTGAGTAGAAGGGGAAAGGCTGATGAATTGGAGAGAAGAAGTAACTTAACCAAAAAAAAAAAAAAAAAAAAAGACCCTGAGAAGTCAGGAGAGGATGGCACTGGGAAACTAGGTGAAAGGATTTGCCTTCCCAAGGAGAAGGGACACTTTTTCCTCTTTAAACAGAAGGGAAGCAGATTTGTACATTTGGTTGCAAGAAGATGATGGCTTCTATTTTCTCTGCGTAATAGGAGAGAAGGTCATTTGTTGAGAGAGAGTGAATTCCTCTTCTCTACAAATGTCACTCATTATGTATGAACTGAAATATTATTGAGCTACTTAAAAATATCTAGTCTGCAGGGAACTCCAATAGTCTATTATGTTGACTGTTTAAAAACATTGTAAAATCCTAAGATTCAGTAAGAAAAGCTAATCTTATTGCCAAGAGAGCATTCCTACTAAAGGTATGTTAAGATTCACGTAATTTTTCATTCATTTCAATCCTCCACTTTTCCTATGATCTCAAATGAAAGTGTCCTCCGTTCTTTCTAACACTAATTTTTCCACTTGTAATTTTGATCCCATCCCCTTTCCTCTCTTCCCCTTTCCTCAAACTTCCTCCTTTGATCCCTGCAGCATTTCATGTCACTGATAAGTTTCCCCAAAACAAAACAAATACTTCTTACCAAATTATACGAACTTAATCTGTCTTGGTTCTCCCCTGCAAAGTTTCTTTCTGGCTTACTTATCAGGCTTTTTTTTTCAAATAAACTTTTCTTTCATCTCCACCTAAACTACTGTTTCAAACTCGATATATTCCAAGCTCCACAAAATTCCTCCTTCTCATGTGAGGACTCCTAGTTTTATAGAGGTATCAAGTTCTTAATCAAGCTTCAGCTTCGGGTTCAATCCAAATCCACCAAATCCAACCAAGCACATCGTTTATCACTTTTCCATACTCACTGTCACCTCTTCAGTTTACAGTCCTATCAACTCGTTTCTGAAGAACTGCAACACTGTCCTCACCGCATTACCCCAGGCTCATCCAGGCGCCACCCTCTAACAGGACGTCCGCTCAGGACACTTAAGGATTTTGTCCTCCACAGCAGAAGCCTGGGGCTGAGGTCCAAGTCGTCGGTACTTTAGCTCTCCGTGGGTGACAAGACCTTTTTCCCGCGTCAGAGCACGGTGAGGGACCCCAATGAGCCTGAACCTCTTGAGCCTGAGGGCCTGAGAACACTGGGCTGCAGGTGCACCTTTCCCTTCCGGCCCAGCTGGCAAGAAAGACCGGAAGGCCGGGAGGGAGGCGCGGCCCCGGTCCACAGCACCAGAGACGCTCCCGCACCCCAGACTGCAGTCGGGAGCCCGAGCTATTCAGCCTACGTCCCACTTTCCGTGATGCCACCCTGTCCGCAGACCCCCAGCCCCTCACACTCACCCCGACTCCTGCGCCAGTCAGTGATTCGACGCGGGGTCCTCTCCTGACGGAGGCCGAGGCAGCTGAGAAGATCGTGAGGACCCCGGAGTTGGGATGCCGGATAGATTGCCTGACTAACAGCTTCAAAGTAACCAACAGTACTGGAAAGAGTAAATGAGTGAGAAGACGTTGAATGAGGAGAAAGACGTCTTTTGAATTTTAGGATATAATCTACTAGCTCATCCAGAGTCTAGAGAAACGGTAGCTTTCACATCTTCTGGACTTAGGCGCTCATCCGCAGTCTAAACCAGTCAGGGTGTCCCTACAATCGGGAGGGCGGGGTTAGGAGGAGCTGTGAACTAGCCAATGGGTGAGGCCGAGAGGTAGAGCCAAATAGCTGTGCCTGGGAGAGGCACGAACTGAGAGGAGCCGAGAGGGGCGGGGTTTCGAGATAAGGAGGAGGTGATGGGAGAGGGGGCGGGGCCTTCGAGAGCCGAAGGGGTGGGGCGAGCTCTGGAGCTTAAGTGAGGTGGGAGCGCGAAAATGGCAGCGGCTGAGGAGGAACCGAAGCCCAAAAAGCTGAAGGTGGAGGCGCCTCGAGTGTTGAGGTGAGCGCTACCTGACACAGGGTAGAGGGTGACTGTGCCTGCTGCTAACCCGGGACCACATGGGGTTGCGCGACCGAGGCGCCGGGTGGTATCCGCACCGCCGGCATGGGGCCAACACACGGGACCGGTTGCTCGGGTAGCTGCCCTCCTGGCTGCGACCCTTTGCCCGGCGCCCGCCCAGTTTGGCCGAGTCACCGCCGGCTCCGGAGACGCTCGGCCGCCCTTGGCCAATCAGAACGCCGGCCGGGGGTGCAGCGCCGTCTTTGGGCAGGCTGCGGGCGCCACGTGGGAGCCCGCTCGAGCTGAGCTGGTGCGACCAGTGAGGACCGGACCCGACCTGATCCGAGTCACTTGCGGCGACCTCCTCTTCCCGGCGGGATGTCGAGGAGAATGCCCAGCGACAGCTCTACCCTGGGGCAAAGACAGAATTCTTGGGAGTTTTCGTAAAGGTCGCGGAAGGGCGCCTTGACCTTCCTTTTCGTACGTACATCGAACCGAATGGTGTTATCTTTGGAGATCCTCTACCGGGGACCAAGACTCCCCCTCCGAGGCTTTGCGGAGGTGGCATTTGCCTGAACGGTTAGGAAAGCTTGATTTTTCTTTTTTTCTTTGCACTTTTGGCAGCGGTGGAGATAGTTCTGCACCTAACTTTTGTTTCACATATGATTTGATGTTGCAACTTTTACTTACAAAAAGTTATTGGTTAAAATATTACTTCCTAATAAGTATAAGGTGCAGTATGCGTATTCCTTGATGATTTTGAAATGTTCCTTGGAAGGCAAAGATTTTTGTATCTAAAAATAGACATCAAACTGATTTAAAACAGTTGGGACAATCCTGATCATACAAGGCAAATCTCATTTTTTCTAGCATTACCCTTCCTTACCTCTGAAAGAACGAATCTTTCATAATTGAAAAGAAAAGATCACTTAGCGGTTTGGTGGTGTGTTAACGCTGTTTTGAATGGATGGTGACCAAATCCCTGCCAGTGCCTTTAATGTATTCCTATTACTTTCAAAGGGTCAAAGGGTTAGTGTGCCTACCTTATATGAAGAAAATAAACTTTTTTTTTAAACGACTCAGGATGTTCCTTTTTCGTTTTAAGCTTTCAAACTGTAGACTAAAGCAAAGGCTTTTGAATCAGACCTACCTGGGTTCAAGGCATGTGCTTTCCCTGGTTGGCCCATTAGAGTATTTCCTTAAAAAGTACCTTCTTCACAAAGTTTCCTCTACCAAATTGGAAGACAGCTGCAACTTTCCCCTGCTATCCTACTAAACATACAACCCTTAGATTTTGTCATATGGTAATCTGTTTTCAAAGTGCTTTCCTATTTTACAGATGAGAAAATGGAAGCCCAAATGAAACAATTAGTTAAGGAAGTGAAGTTTGAACATAGAGCATCTGGGTGCATGTTCATTGTTGTTTGACTTTACTGTGCCTACTTGTATACAACCACCCAAGATACGCTTCTCTTCGCCTATGCAGCCTTAAAAATAACGATAAATAATAA
The DNA here is from genome assembly GCF_011762595.2 of Tursiops truncatus. Lineage (NCBI taxonomy): Eukaryota > Metazoa > Chordata > Mammalia > Artiodactyla > Delphinidae > Tursiops > Tursiops truncatus. Next base: position 58,214,504 of record NC_047049.1, on the reverse strand, counting down.
TGTTTAATGTGTATTGTTTCAGCATTTTACCTTTTTTAACTCATTCAATCCCACAACACTACAAGGTAGACACTATAATTATATACATTTTAGCAAGGAGGAAACAGGTATAGAGAGGTTAAGTAACTTGATCAAGGTCAACTTTATTAACCTCACACAGTTTGTCCAAAAGCCCTAGTGAACTGTTCACTCAGCTTTTGTTTCTCTACTTTCCTGTCTGTTTTTTGTTTTGTTCTGTGGTTAGTGTACATAGCTTTTTACGTTGTTGCAATATATGGGTATATGATACATAATAATTCTTAAACAGGTGTAATGTTATTTTACATGTTATTAGTGTCTACGTAAAACTTGTAAAAGTCCTTAGGCAACTAAAACTCATTTTATAAAATATGTAGTTAGTACCACCTGTAGACATGAAGTCAGGATTAGACACCTGAGTACTGGGATAAATCTCTTCATTTTGTGCGAAGACCTTTTGGGATTGGCTATTCCTACTTTCATTATATTAGTTTGGCTTTAAGGGTCTCAGTGTGGTAATACACTGAGTGGTTAGACTTCATGCATTATCTGTGATGACTTGCTTGACAGTTAAGGGGCTAGCTAACAGTTTTGGTTAACTTTTAAGAGAACGGCTTATAAAGTCTAAGCATGATTTAATGTGTAGAATCAGTTCCTAGGGAACAAATAAATTTATGATATAAATTTGTAGATGTCAAGAAAAGGATTTAGGGCTTTGTGAGAATTTCAGTTAGTTTTAGGGTAGTAGTTCTCAAGCAGGGGAAGTATTGCCCCCCCAAGGGACATTTGGCAATGTCTGGAGACACATTTGGCGGGGAGGGCTAATGGCACCAAGTGGGTGGAATTCAAGGATGCTGCTAAACATCCTACAATGCACAGGAATCCCCCTAAACCAAAGAATTATCCACACAAAAGTGACAATAGTGTGAGGCTGGAAAAAACGGCTTCATGGAGAGCATCTGACAAGTCTAGCTTTCCTTTCTCAAATATCCATTATTTTTCTAGGCTTTTTAGGGTATAGCAGTTACTGAAGTTGCAAAGAAATAAGCTAGCTCTGTCATATTTTCACATTGGGTTGAGGAACATTAATTGAGTGCCATACGTTATACTAGGTGCTTTATTTATGCTATCTCATTTAATCTTCCCATCAACATGTGAAGTAGGAATAATGATCCTTGTGTTACAGATGATGTATTTAGGCCTGAAAGAAGTCAAGAAGCATTTTTGGGAACTGCTCCCTAGATAAAAATGTTCCATGATGATTACGTGTATTTGGGACCACTTAACTTTCTTTTCTCTCCTTTGGAAATATCATCCAAGTTAATTTCTTCAGCGGTCACCTCTAAAGAGGATAGAGTTCCTTCCAAGGCTTGTTGAGCACATGCCAAGCCTATTCTTTTAGTCAGTCTTTCAAATGCCTGCTATTTTAGGCATGGTGCTAAAAATTAGGTACATGGAGTGAGAGAGCTAAGACCCAGGTACCATCCTCTTGGTGGAAAATGAGTAGGGTTTGGGAAAATGATAACTGAGCATACCGAAAGATGACATACTGAAAGACGATGCTAACCAGATGTGAAGTAGGGTGTCTGGCTTATAGAAAAGTTTGTTTGGAGGTAGAAATGGCAGAGAGCTGCCTCTGTTGGGGTACTGAACACTTTCACTTGTGTGATCTTTCTACCTCTTGTCTGATCTTTCTACCTCTACATTTGTTTGGTCTGACTGAAGCAGAAGGTGTAGGAGGGTCCAGGCTTTGTACTGAACACTTTCACTTTTGTGATCTTTCTACCTCTACCTTCAGCTCTCAGACCCTAATTTTAACTGTCTGCTGAATATCTCCTTCTGAGTGTCTTGCTGACACTTCAAAGTCATATATATCGAACTAAGTCCATCTGCTGTCCTAAATCTGCACCTTCTTCCATGGTCCCTACATCTGTTAACGGCACCACTAACTTCTCTTACTCCAAAGTTTGGAACCTAGATACTTGATTCATTTTCCCTCTGCGTATGGTTATCAAAGTTGGTCTTTTCTTCTTCAGTTATGTCTGATAAATTCCTTTTGTTTTCCATCCCTGCTGCCACAACTCAAGTTGAAACTTTATTTTGCTTAGACTTGGTGTTGGCTTCTTAACCAGTCTCTCCACCTACAGGTTCAAGTTCTGCCTAATATTCAGGAGTAGCTCTACTTATTCATCATAGCAAATATTCATAAGCTCTGAAGTCGATGTTAGGAAGGGTTGAATCTGAAGAGCCCACATTGTAACCCTCTCTGATGTTTTAGCAATTACACATTGTTCTGGATCATGACTTCTAATTTTATATAATTTATATATATATAAATTATATATAATTTTAATCTCTATTAAAAAGGAAACAAACTGCACTTCTCCAATCAGCAAATGTTGAGCTTTTCTCAAATTATTGCTTCTTAACCATTTCACTTCCATGGACTCCTTTTAGTCTTTCCTTCTGTCTTTTACCTCTCACTAGGACCCTGTGTTTTAAAATTGTGTATTAAACCTAGGAATAAAAGTCTGTAAGTATTTTAGATGACCAAGCAACAGTTTTAGTAACCTCTTCATTTTTTTTTTTTTGGTCTTTATTTATTTTTTTAAAAAATACGTATTTATTGGAGTAAAATTGTTGTGTTAGTTTTTGCCATACAACAAAGTGAACCAGCTATATGTACACACATATCCCCATATCCCCTCCCTCTTGAGCCTCCCTCCCACCCTCCCTATCCCACCCCTCTAGGTGGTCACAGAGCACCTAGCTGATCTCCCTGTGCTATGCAGCAGCTTCCCACCAGCCATCCATTTTACATTTGGTAGTGTATATATGTCAGTGCTACTCTGTACGTCCCAGCCTCCCCTTTCCCTGTGTCCTCAAGTCTGTTCCCAACGTCTAATCTCTTTAAAACACCTTTTTTTTTTTTTCTGTTTCAGGAAATTCTCCAGAAGATGATTTTTATAAACTGAGCGTACTGTTCCTGGAGTGGCCTGTTGTGAGGATTAAATGAGAAAAATGTATGCATACTAGAAAAGAGAAAGGATGATCAATTGTGCGTCCATAGAGTATTGCTCAGTGCCTGGTCCTTAGGAACTATTCAGTTAATGTTTGTTGGATAAATTATCAGCGCAGCATAGAGTGGGACTGATAATCTTTACTTTTCTAGACCTTATGTTTTTAACAATGAAGCCTAAAATTGAGTTTGGCTCTTTTCGGGTGATATTGCATGTTGTTCACTTATATTTATAAGTTTAATCCTTTAAGATTAAAACTTTGGTTTTGAAGGAAAATGAAAAACAGAAGTCTCCTGAGGTACTTTGTATGAATCCCTTAATAAGGTCCTTTCCCAGACATTATATACTAGGGCAGAGAGAGGGTGGTGAAAAGGCAGAGTCAGAGGAAAGCCTGCATGGATTGTCCTGGGTATCTAGAGGTAAACATGAAATGCCTGGAGCCCAGGGAAAGTGAGAAGGGCTTTTGGTAAAAAGACAGGCATTGAAACTATGTTTCTGGTTTTAGGTATAGGCCTAGACTGAATAACACTAAATAAACATTAAGCCAATATGCTACTTTCTACCAGGAATATGGCTCTACTTCCCTTCCATCGATTAAAATCCTGCCTGTATGCAAAATGATCAGAGTTAAGTGGGGAAAAAAATAAGAGAATTAAAATTCTGAAGAGTGTTCTGGTCAGGATGGAAGCCAGTAGAGCAGTGGTTAAGACCTTTGGTTGACTCTTGGTCCTTATTAGCTGGTAATCTTGGAAAGATTGTTTACTGGCCCCATGCCTCTGTTTTCTCATCTTTGAAATGGGTATAATAAAAATACCTACCTCAAAAGATTGTTGAGAGGATTTCATGAAAAAGTAAATATAAAATTGGCATATAGTATGTCTTCAGTAAAAGTTAGCTGTTGTTATTACGGTGCTCTTTATCCTGCTTTTAGCTCCCTACCCTGCTCCAAACACTGCAATTACAAATTTAAAAAGAAAAAGAGAAGATATAGGTGTACTCAAGAACAAGATAACCATCTCCAGGGACTGAAATGGAAAGCAAACATGCATTTAGATCCTGGGTTCAGGAGCAAGTGGAAATAACTTTGTGCAGGGGAACTGGAGTCAGATACCCTGGATGAAACTTGGAGCTGGGCTGGGGCTGGATGAAAAGAAGGCTGAAAGCCTCTACTCCTGGCTGTTGCTTTAAAAAGCTGTGGCTCTGAAGTGGTGACACAGAAGTGGCTGAGCTGCCACATGGCTCAGAGTTGGGAACTGTAATTTCTCCACTATTACCTGGTACAAGAGCACCGAACTTGTAGGTCATGGGCTCTGGAAGAGGGGTGGCTTACCTCAGAACCATTCGAAAAAGGAAGGGAAAGTCTGAGCCTGCACACAGATGAGGAAGACTATTACTTAGAAAATAACAAAACCACTAGGAGATAAACTCACTTAAAATCTAATAGAGCAATTTCAAAATGACTTTTAAGTATTTTAAATATGTTTAAAAAGATAAAAGAAGTAATAGTTATAAAAAAAGCATGTTATAAATAAACAGTAGGTAAATGTGAAGTAAATGGCTATATAAAAGAAAAAATGGTGAAAAATTAAATTTTTAAAAGTTGGTTAAACTCTGGTCCAAACGTATTTAAAGCAGAAATTAGTGAGTTGGAAGATAGTACTGAGTAATTCACCCAGATGTAGCACAGAGAAATCAAGAAAACTCAAGAGAATATTTTATATATATATATATATATATATATATATATATATATAAACACATACATATATTGAGAGGCACCAACTAACATCTAACTGGGAGTTCCAAAAAGAGGAAAGAATGTGAATGGTGGAGAGGCCTTGTTAGAAGAGATGATGGCTGAGAATTTTCCAGAATTTAAGAAAGATCAAAGTCCTCAGGTTGAGAGGATATTCCAGGTGCATATAAGTGATATCACACAGTATTTGTGTTTCTCTTTCTGACTTACTTCACTTAGTATGATAATCTCTGGGTCCATCCATGTACCTGAAAATGGCATTATTTCATTCTTTTTTATGGCTGAGTAATATTCCATTTTGTGTGTGTGTGTGTGTGTGTGTGTGTGTGTGTGTGTATCTCACATCTTTTATCTGTTCATCTCTCAATGAACATTTAGGTCGTTTCCATGGCTTGGCTGTTGTAAATGGTGCTGCTATGATCATGGGTGTGCATGTATCTTTTCAAATTATAGTTTTCTCTGGGTATATGCCCAGGAGTGGAATTGCTGGATCATATGGTAACTCTCTTTTTAGTTTTTGGAGGAACCTCCATACTGTTCTCCATAGTGGCTGCACCAATTTACATTCGGATTGTGGGTTATTTTATTTTCTTTCTTTCTTTCTTTTTTTTTGTATTTTCCAACTTTTCTACACTGAACATATATATTAGGACTCTTGATTTGAAGCTGGAGGAACTTGATGTGCATTAAATACATACTTTGGCCAAGTGTCTAAATATCATCATTACAGAATGGACCTCTGGGATACTAAGTAAATCTGAAACTTTGTAAAACAAGTATTATGATTTTATTATAGGTTGTAATCTTTTCATCTGTATTTCTGAAATCCTAAAAGCTCTGAAAACTGGAAATTAAAAAAAAAGTTTGAGATGAATTAATTTGGCAGCAGAACTTGAACAGGTTTGAGGCCCCCTGTAGTATTTATTTGTCTGACACAAATGTGTATGTTTTGCTGTAGAAATATGTGTTTGTTGATGGCATGCTGAGTGAAACCTTCCTGGGCAGTTTATAAAATATATAGTACATACAGTGCATTACCTTCCTAAAATTGACAAATTTCTAAATCCCATAAAATTCTGGCCTCAGAACATATCTTGCCCCAAGGATTCAATAATAGGATTGAGAGCCTTTCTAAAAATTTAAATATTCAGTTTTTAAAAGCTTGCTATTGTGCAGGAACAACAATTTCTCATCAGAATCACTTGCTAAAATTTTCCTGCAGTCCCCATTCTACATGTTGATGATACTAAATAGATGCTTATTTCAAAGGTCTTGTTTGGCTAGTTCTACCATAATACTGGTGCTGGTTATGTAACTGAGTTATTAGGCTTTTCTTTCTTTCAAATAGTAACTGACTAAGGTAATTAATACTAATTACTAAAAATACTAAAAATACTAAGGTATTAGTCAGTTACTCTTCAATTTTTGGACTTCAAGATTTGGAAGGCTCATTTCACTGAAGTGGTCTCATGAACTGAAATTTCACATACTGCTTGAAGACGATACTTTTTGCATATTTTCCAAAGCAGATTTAAAGTTGTTGCCCTCACTTACATGTTTTATTTCTTATGTTTTTGTTTGTACTTGTTTGTACTTGTGCCCTCATATGATTTCTTTAAAAATGTATTCATCTAGGAAACAATAATTCGCTTTCAATGTAAGAACATCTGAGTTTCCATTTGCATTTTGGCTTTCATTGCATACATGCTGATTTCAGCATCTTCTGTAGAATAGAATAAGAAAATATGTACAGCAATTATATAAGAAACTCCTACCTTCTCAAGACACAGTTTGGTTACTGTATTAACAGGATCTCACAATTTTGTCAGCAAACCACATTTAGTTACTAATAAGCCCCGCTATTTTGCTATGTTAGCTGCAAATACAGGATTATAGGTATGAAGGTAGCTTATGTGATTACTGATCACTCACAAAATTAGAGGTTATCAGAAATGATATTGAAGTGGTTACTTGGCTTTTTGCCTTCTAGAGGCTGAGGCTGGACTTTGGTGTATCCCTAGTAGAACCATTAAGTTTCTAAGAGACTCAGTTGACTAAAAGAGCAGGAAGTCTAGCCAGATATGACTCATTCTAGGAGTGCATCTCTTCCCTCTATTGTCGTCTGGTATTGAATTCATTTCTCACACAGCCCATCTTAATGTAACAAGAAAGATGGCATTTTTCATCCCTAAGCCCAAAATCTCATGAGCCCAAAGGCAGAGACTTTCCACATCTATGTATCAGTTTTGAGAATACTCTGATTAGTCCTGCCTGGGTTACATACCCACCATTGAATCAATTAGTGTATCAGAGGTGGGGATTTTGGCCAGCCTTGGATATACTCTTAGCCATTTTCCTGTGTGCAAGTGTGTGTGCTTGCGTGCACACCAATGGTGTTTATATATGTGGGGGAGTGCATGGATGTTGAGGAGGACGCTCTAATCAACAGCTCCACCAGCACTTTGTAGGGTGTAGGAGGTGAGGTGGTATCATTCTCTTAGCAAGAGAAAAGTTCATTATAGCATATATAGAATATATTTATGAAAACATCATTCCTCAAGGTCCAGCCAAAGTTTATCTTCCCTATAAAACTTTCCTAATCACCAAGCCTGGAAACAGCTCCTTCACTGGTTGGTTGTACTTTATACTTTGCATTATTGCAGTGCACAGTGTGTGCATGTTTTATCTCGTCTAGTGCTACTTGAAGTAGGGAAACTTGTTGAATCACTCTTAATGCCTTATAACTAATTACTTCATTGCAACATAGGCTCTAAATTTTTATTCAGTGAATTAATTCTTAAACTCTAAAGATGTTTTAAGGTTATGTTTGTAGTACTCAGTGGCACAAAATGGATTCATGTTTTGGCTGTAAATTCTTATCTATTCATAAGAGTTGATAGATCTCTTACCTGAAAACATTTCATGGTTCTTGGACCTTTCTTTTTTATTGTTACATGGAGTGCGCTTGTGTGTGAAATAAATCCAATACTAGAAGACAGAGGCCAAGAGATGCACTCCTAGATTACATTTCTGTTCTTTCTGGTGACTATAGTGAGCCTTGACTATAATAATCATTTCGTGCATTTGTCCATGGGGAAAATTCCCTCAGAATAAATATATTGCTCCTATATAAATAGTAACATTTTATTAAGGCCGTGTGGTCAGTGTTTTCTTTCTTTAAAAAAATGTAGTAGAATTGCTTATTTGGTGGAGAAATAAATTTTCTGAAAATGAATTTGCAAAGAAGAACGCAGTGACTTATCAGAATGATCAGTCTTTTCCCTATGGGTTAGCAGGTCCTTAATTAGTGAGCTTATTTGCATTTTAATTAGAACTCCAAAAGCACTGAAGGTTAGCAACATTGTTCTTAATTTCATAGCGTACTGTGTAACAGTGTACTATGTAACCAACAGGTAATACCGCAAAATGGTCTTTTTAAGAAATTTGTCTGTTGACTCATCCAAGAGGGGTCACTGGAAAACAAAATATAGCAAAAGAATCAAATTCAGATGTCTTAGGGTTCTCAAATTCCTTTAAGCTTGATGTAGCAAAATAGTTTTACTCTTTGAGCCCTTGAGCTGAAGTCTGGAAAGCCATGTTAAGTTTTTGAGTAAACAAATTGAAAAACAAGAAAATTATCTTAAAAAAACCAAACAGTTCAAATGTGTTGCCTTTGAAGTTAACCACATTAGAGATTTGAACATTTTCTTGTTTTATAGGCATGACTGAGGAAGTCTTGGGTTCCTCCTAAAATAGAGTTTTTTAGAAATTGTTTTTCCTATGCAGAGCTGAGACCGTAGCTATCATTTTTAGTTCTTAGTTTTGGTGAAGATTAGAGCTGTTAAGCTGTAGAAGTGATGCAGATTTACACCCTTGGTTATGTCTCTGTTCTCACATACTCAAGATGAACTGATTATATTACATTTTAGCATGGGATAGCATGTTGATCCCATTCAAGTATACTGACAATTCTACTTTATCTTGTTTGTTTTACATAGCACTTGCTTATCCAAATGTACAGAGCTGGATTGTTTAGATTTGAAATATTATAATAAAACATAGTTATATTATTAAATTAAGTAGTACTAAATGTTTAGTATTAAAAAGTAGTATTTTAGTAAAAAATAGCTTGAAAAGTTTTTTTTTTTTTTTTTTTGAAGGTGTGGGGGTTAGCTTCCTCTCTACATGGTAGGTTTGACTTCTTTGGGTATATTCATCCCTCAGTTTGAATATTGTAAAGATGCTCTGTAGAGAAATATATAAATTTCTAGACTTACACTCACAAATCCTTAGAAATGGGAGCAATGTTAAGTTATCTTTGCCCAGCCTCCTGCATTAGACAGGAATCCCTTCGTTAGTACCCCTCTTCCCCTATTTGTGTAGCATTCCTCCCCTAGATTCAGCACAAATAAGGGAAAGGAGTACATTTTTTCACTAATGGAAAACACACACACACACACACACACACACACACGCACACACGAGACCTTCGATCTCACTTCTATGTGAAGCTTGAATAAACTACATTCCTTAGAAAACTTGTTAGTATCCTGTAGCTATCAAGTCAGATTCAGAGCTCTTTAAATGTAAATGATTTCTTGTTGGTCAAGATATTTCTTCTTTATACCCATAAAACAGGTTAAAGCAGGCTTTCCTAGCCTTTCCCTTTTAGAAGCTACTTTGGTATTTCCAAAGACTGCTTGGGAATGCTGGTGGGAGCAGGAATGGGAGGAGATGGCTAGGTGTGCAAATCCTGAGGTAGGATCTTCTGTAGCTGAAGTTTCCAACAAATGGTGCTGAAGTGTGAAAACAACAGCAAATCTCAGTATTAGCCAGATGTGGCTTTGAAACGGTAATTTACAATTTCATGTGATTTTTGAAAACTCTGAACATGTTTTAGACTCTTGAGATTGTTGGTGCCTGAGGAGGTACTTAAAATCAAAGTCTGATATTTACATGGTTGTGTTGAGAGAATTGAAGCCCAGTGAAGTTAAATGTCAGTCAGGTAACAGCTAGTAAGTATCTGAGGTGAAATTTGATCCGAAGTCATAACTTGTCATTGTCTTACTTTCTAGAACAAGAAATGAAGTTTAATTTTTTTTTTAAAGATAAAAATAACATATTTAGGACTTCCCTGGTGGTCCAGTGGTTAGGACTCCATGCTCCGAATGCAGGGGGCCTGGGTTCGATCCTTGGTCAGGGAACTATATCCCACATGCTACAACTAAGACCTGGCACAGCCAAATAAATAAATAAATGTTAAAAACAAACAAACAACGTATTAAAGAATATGTCAAGCACTTTTGCCTTTTCTTAGAGGTCCTCACAAGGCCACCAGGTAACTGCCTTCATCTGAGGAAATAGACCCAGAGAAGTTAAGCATCCCTAAGTACTAAGCTCTCACTCTACACTCAGGACATCTGATTCACGTTTCTTGCTGTTTGTATTACACTATGAAGACACAAATTGAGAACGTGTCAAAGTGAATTCTGTATGTGCCAGATAAGCACACTATTTAAAGAAATTCTGTGGTGATGTGTTTAGTGTTTAGTAACCTTGTTCAGATTTTTGTCTTTCAAGTTCTCTTATTCACACATGTAGGTACCCCCTCCCCCACCACCACCAAGAATAAATATCCCCTCGTGGGATATACTTAATTGTATGCTTTGTAATGGATTAACTCATTGAGCTTCAGTTTTGAGCAGGTTGTGTTTTCCGCTAAAAGCCTTGGGCAAACCAATTTTGCATATGTTTAAGAGTTAAAATGTTTCAGTTAAAAGAACAATTTGTGGTAAGTTTTTATTTACTTTAGAGATTTTGCAATTTTCCCTGATATTGATAATTTGAATCTTATGACTTAGCATTATTAATTATTATAATTATATGGGATAACCATTACTGTTCACAGAGTTTAATATGCTCAAGATTATACAATAAGTGGCAGAGATAGGATTCAAACCTGAATCTGATTTATTTTTAGTGATTAGCTCAAATATTCAGGTATTGTATAAACAATAGAACAGGAATCAACAGTGATTTGTGTGATCAAAAAAAAAAGCAAGCCCTTTGCTTCAGAAAATACTCCTGTGTTATATACAAAACAATTACTAGTAATCTGCTAAAAAGCTGTTAATCTTTTAATATTATTAATTCAAATGTTATGAAAATGTTCTACCAGATCTGAGATGGCAGTGATGAGAATTCTGTTTCATTAAAAATGACCTACAGCTACAATTGGTCTTGGACCTCATACCAAAAAAAAAAAAGCAACAGTTTTAAAGAAATGATAAAATGTTCAGTTAGCCTACTTTTAAGAATATGACTATAACATTTCATTAAGTTCAACTAATATTTAAAAACCTCAGTTTTATAATGCTTGATAACCAGAGGAAAAAGGAAGTAGGGATAGGAAAATACAGATCTGTGAAAAGAAGGGGGGAAGTAAAGGGAAGTGATAAAAAAGGAAAAGGCTCATTCCTCTTAGCTATTTCTGATTTCTACATAACTTCCAACATCAGACATCTCTGCTTTTCAACTTTTCACTCAGCTCTGAGGTGTGTATGTGAGTTTGTGAGAAGCTTCTTATTATGAACCTGTGGGCTGTTAGTGTGGGGCAAGGAAAAAGAGCTTTGTATTAGGAATCAGAACACCTGGGTCCTATTAAGGTTTCTGTCTAGATTTGTGTGAAATGAGTCGTACAGATTAAAATGCTTTTCAAACTAGATCATGAATCAATTTGGGTATAGAAAAAGTGGTATTTTATAAAAGGAAAATAGGAAAGGTCAATGCATTGAATATGGTAAGGGTAAGTATTGCTTTGTGAAACGTTTCCATTATGTATATTTATGGAGTATTAGTTGCAATGCAAAATATATTTTTCACAATGAGTTTGGTTTTCTGTCCTAAAATTTAGTGGCTTAAAAGAACAGCCATTTTACTAGAGTTCATGGTTTTGTGGGTCAGGAGTAGCTGGTTGATTCTTCTGCTCCATGTGCTATTGACTAGGATCACTTGGAGGTATTTAGCCGGTAACAGGTCTGGTGTGGAGGGTACAAGTTGTCTTTACTCATTTGCCTGGTGTTTTGGTAGTGGTGGCTGGCAATCTTGGCTTAGCTGGGTTCCTCTCTTTCTCTGTGTGGCTTGAGGGCCTCTCCATGTGGTTTCCTCAACCTGGTAGTTGGACCTCTTAGATGGCAGCTCAGAGACCAAGGCAGGAGCTGGCAGTCCTTTAAGGCTAGCCTGGAATCTGGTCAAAGGAGTCATAGTTTAGCCCAGATTTAAGGGGAGGGGACATAGACTCTTGTCTCCAAGAAACTGTGGCCATTTTTAATCTGCCACAATTATTGTAAAATAATTTTGAAAACCGTGACTGAATTTATCCAACCTTTTAATTCTGTTATTGCCCTTTGAAAGATGATTAATTTCAATAGTCTACTCCCCTGCACCCTGCCACAGGTACCCCTAACATTGGAAAATGTGTCAATTTTTGATTTCAAAGTGCAGAGTTTAATTTAAATATGTGTAGTATTTTTCCATGGAACTGTGAGTTTTAGGTTTTGTAGAAATAATTTAAGGTCTAAAAATTTCTGTGGAGTCTTAAGATAAGTTTGCTACCTAACACTACCTAAAAACTCTATTTGACATTGAGTAAGAATTGCCTTCTTACAATGCCTGAAGATTACATTTGGATTTAATTACTTCTTCCCTTCACATACAGGCAGTCTGAAGCTGTTATGTTTTTTTTTTTTTTTTTTTGGCTGCGTTGGGCCCTCGTTGCGGTGCGCGGGCTTCTCATTGCAGTGGCTTCTCTTATTGCGGAGCATGGCGCGTGGGCTTCAGTAGTTGTGGCGCACGGGCTTAGTTGCTCCGCAGCATGTGGAATCTTCCCAGACCAGGGCTCGAACCCGTGTCCCCTGCATTGGCAGGCGGATTCTTAACCACTGTGCCACCAGGGAAGCCTGAAGCTGTTATGTTTTTGTTGAAATCTGAAAAAGTGAGAAATCTGCTCCCACCAACCCCCATTCTACCCCTCAGTAAAGAAAACAAAACTATTAAACGTTTCTGTTAAAAACCTACAAGTTGTTATCACAAGGAAAAATCTTTGTAACTATTTATGGTTATGGATGTTAACTAGACTTACTGTGATGATCATTTTGCAATATATACAAATACTGAATCATTACGTCTTACATCTGAAGCTAATATAATGTTATATGTCAATCATACCTCAAAAGAAAGCATTAATTCTTGTAAAATGCAGGTTTTGTGGTGTACTGTATCTTTAGGTGACAGAGTGGTTTCCAGAAGAGGACTGTTCCCTGTGACAGAGCTGTAGGGATTTGTGGAAATGTCCATGTCAGAATATCTGCCCATATTTGGAATATTAATAGCACTTTCTTAAGATATAAGCAAAAGGATTTATCTTCTCATACCCTTGGCTATTTAGAATCCCAGATGTTGAAGCAGTGTTTGGGTGTAACCCCTGGCTTTTGGGGAATGGGTTGGGCTGGTTGTTTGACCAGTTATGCTGCAGAGTCATTCTTCTTTGCCTCTGTCTGCAGAAAAATGTCCTGTTTTTCAGATAAACCACATTCATCTTAAATGCTCCTCCACCCCAGGCTCTTTTTTTCCCACCGAGGAAGACATGATGGTGGTCAAGATTTCCTTCAAAGTAATTAAGGAGGAGAATGTGAAAAATGGTAAGAGCTTTAGAATGAAATTCTGTGGGTTTAGATGCCAGTATTTAAAAATAACTATTTAAACCCACCCCCAAATGAAATGGGAGAACTTATGTGTATTTTAAACTTATAAACAGGCATATGAGGATAAATGGTTTATAAGTTATAGATGCTTAGTTACACCAAAATATCAATTTTTGGAATAATATTATATATACATACATACCTATGTACATACTTTGTGTATGTGAACATATATCAAACCCTGATATTGGTAGTCCCATCACATTGCATTTCTTTTTTTTTTTTTTTTGCGGTACGCGGCCTCTCACTGTTGTGGCCTCTCCCCGTTGCGGAGCAGAGGCTCCGGACGCGCAGGCTCAGCGGCCATGGCTCACGGGCTTAGCCGCTCTGCGGCATGTGGGATCTTCCCGGACCGGGGCACGAACCTGTGTCCCTGCATCGGCAGGCGGACTCTCAACCACTGCGCCACCAGGGAAGCCCCACACTGCATTTCTTGATGAACTTATATAACTATTGAGGCAATAAAAAAAATTTGTTCTTAACGTTTCCCGTACCTGATTCTCTCATATATGTAATGAATCATTAGAAAATCTGCACGATGACCCACCCCAAAAGCTAATGATCCTTCCCCTTTAACTTGAGATTACATGATCACATTAAGTAACCACTGGGTCAAGTGATCTCCATTGAAAGCACTCCAAGGAATGCTATGGTATATATACTATATTTATATATATAATTTTAATTCTACTTGACTGTTGTGCTGCATAAGGAAAGACACTTCAAAGATTACATTTTTCCCAATACAACAGTTTTGGTGGGCTCTTTGCACTTCTCTCCATCCCAGGTTTCCCAGTAACACTGAGACTACTATCACTACCACCTCCACCACCATCACCACTGTATAAACTTCCAAGTCTTTCAATTTTAAATATCTAGTTATTGCAGAAAAGCAGTCTACCCTATTTCCACAAGGAGGGGTTTCACTCTAAATATTTCACTATTTTTCTCTGCACCCTGAAATCCAATTTCAGGTCAGTCTTTAGGCAGATGAGAGCCAGTGCCAGTCTGTGTCCTGTCCCACAGACTGTGAGAGAAGGTGGCCCTCTGCCCATGTAGTAGGGTGGAAGATAGGACCTTCAAATCTAGGTCAGTCCTCATCAGTGGAGACTATGAAATTGCTGGTTCCTATTATTAGGATACTCTGTTAGAGAGAAAAAAAAACATTGAATAAAAGAAAACTTTATAAACCAGTTCCATCATTTCTAAAGCAACCCATTAGAAATTTCTATTTCTTAGGACTCTCTTTGGATAAAACTGCATGTTTAATTTGAGACTACATTTATTTTTACTCTTATATAGTAGAACATGATAGGCACTAGGGGTTAGAGGATATACCCAAGGACTAATATAAGTTAAAAAAAATTATTTTTTTTTTACAGTGGAACCTTTTGTGGACATTTGTGGTTTCAATTTATGAGTCTTGAAAGATCTTGATAAGAAATAATTTGTAATTTTACTAAAGCCTAAATTTGATTTGCACAAAGTGAATGGCTGGGGTGGGAGATTTACTTAGTTTTATAGTAAATTTAACCACTTGCTATTAATTGTGTGCCCCTAAATTCTTGCAGAGTAAAAAAGATGTTTTTCTTTGTCAACAATCAGTCTTGTGATTTTGACAGAAATGAAATTGTGGTTGAAATTTTTAAAAATGAAGAGGTCTAAGAAATGATTCTTGGTGGCAATTAGGAGTCTTGGCTAAATTAAAGACAAAAACGGCAGATTCATTGGCTGCTCAGATTTAATCTATGAATAAGCACATATGGAAATAAAGGAAGCAATTTCTGAAAGTATTTCATATGATGCTCCGGCTAGTAAGAAAGCTGTTATCGGACTACTACATCTTACGGGTGGAAGTCATAGTGTGGTGTTCTGAAATTTGGGTGTTTTATAAAAGTCTCAGACTTATGTCAGTCTGTCTTGGGTTTACTTTGGTAACACTGTACAGTGTTAATTAGCCCCAGTTCTGGAGTCAGGCTACCAGAGTTTGGATTTCTGTTCTGTAACGTGTGACTTTCAGCAAATTATTTAACCTCTTTGAGCTTCAATTTCTTCAAATGTAAAATGGTGATAATAAAAAATCTTCTGATAAGGTTTTTGTAAATTCAAATAAGGTAGTACTTGAAACATATATAGCATGGTGTCTGGCACATATTAAACACTCATTAAGTTTTACATGTTATTTTAATTATATACATATTTAGTGGCTGCTGGCAGGTGACTGCTAAGGTAGAATGGTTGCCCTCTTAGGATGTTGTTCAAATGAAACTGCATATACAATTCTGGACAACTATTTTTAGTCTATTAATAGAAAACAGTAGGCACTACAGAGTAAGGAAGACTAGAAAGAAAAATCTGTTTCCCAAGTCTTTATCTCTATCCCCGACCTCCCCTGGAACTTGTCCTTTGAACTTCTTTCTTGTCTTTCCCTTTTATCTCAGTAACAGCAGCGCCATTTACTCAATTTAGTCCAAAGTTACCTAATTTAGTCTAAAATCTAGGAGTTACTCTTGACTCCTTTATTTTCCTTAGTCCCCCATATTCCTGTCATTCTATTGGATTGGCCAAAAAGTTCCTTCGGTTTTTAAGTAAAAAAAGACACACTTTCCATTTTCACCAAGAACTTTATTGAACAATGTATTCCCCATTTTGTTCTACTACCTTCTGCCATATTTCATGCAACTTCATAATGCCATCTTCCCAAAACTTTTTATCTTTTTGAGCAAAAAACCGTTCCAGGTACCTTTTACAGTCTTCCAGGGAATTGAAATTTTTTCCATTAAGAATTTTGTAAAGACCGAAATAGATGGAAATCTGAAGGTGCAATGTCTGGTGAATACGGCAGATGAATCAGAACTTCCCAGCCAAGCTGTTATGGTTTTTGCCTGGTCATCAAAGAAACATGTGGTCTTGTGTTATCCTGATGGAAGATTATGTGTTTTCTGTTGACTAATTCCAGACCATTTTCGTTGAGTGCTGCTTTCAGTTGGTCTAATTGTGGGTGGTACTTGTTGAAATTAATCGCTTGGTTTTCCAGAAGGAGCATATAATAGAGGACTCCCTTCCAATCCCACCATATACACATCGCCTTCTTTTGATGAAGACCGGCCTTTGGTGTGGTTGGTGGTGCTTCATTTCGCTTGCCCCGTGATCGCTTCCATTCCACATTATTGTACAGTATCCACTTTTCATCACCTGTCCCAATTTGTTTTAAAAACGGAATGTTTTTGTTATGTTTAGGTAGAGAATCGCATGTGGAAATACGGTCAAGAAGGTTTTTTTTGCTTAACTTATGTAGAACCCAAACATCAAAGCGATTAACATAACCAAGCTGGTGCAAATGATTTTCAACACTTGATTTGGATATTTTGAGTATGTCAGCTATCTCCTGTGTGGTATAATGTCGATGGTTCTCAATTAACGTCTTGATTTGATCGCTATCAACTTCAGCTGTTCTACCCAACCGTGGAGCATCGTCCACGAGAAATCTCCAGCACGAAACTTCGCAAACCACTTTTGACACATTCGATCAGTCACAGTACCTTCTCCATACACTGCACAAATCTTTCAGTTGCATTTTTACCTTTCTTGAAATAATAAAGCATAATATGCTGAAAATGTTGCTTTCTTTCTTCCAACTTCAATATTAAAATGGCTACACAAAAATTCACCAATTTTGATACTTTTTTTTTTTAATGCACTCTGATATGACAGCTGTCACAATACAATCTAACAAAATTGTTTCGAATGAAGTTAAAGACAACTAAGGGCTACTAGAGCCATCTTATGGAAAAAACCGAAAGAAAAAAAAAAAAAACAAAAAAAAAAACCGAAAGAACCTTTTGGCCAACCCAATGCCTCCAAAATGTCCATTTACTTCTTTCTATGTCCACCACTATCTTCATTGTTCAAACCACAATTATTTGTCATCTTTATTACTGTAATAGGCTTTTAATTTAGTCTTTCTGCTTTCATGCTCCTTTGATCCATTCTCTACACTATAACCAGGTTGATCTTTTAAGACAAAATCAGATCACGTCATTCCTCTGTTTAAAACTTAATTACAGTGGCTTCCTGTCTTGCTTATAACAAAGTCTAAACTTCTTAGGCTCATCAAAACTAAGACGTTCTGCTTCTTTCTCTAACCACAACCTTTTGTCCCTCCCCTTTTTTTCACACTGGGCTTCCAGTTATTTGAGTGCTGTCTGTCTGTCTGGAAACCCTTCCCCCACCTTGCTCTTCCTTTTTTTTTTTTTTTTTTTTTTTTTTTTTTTTTTTTATAGTGTTTATTTATTTTTTTACTTGTGGACAGTTTGCTTTATTTATTTATTTATGGCTGTGTTGGGTCTTCATTTCCGTGCGAGGGCTTTCTCTAGTTGTGGCAAGCGGGGGCCACTCTTCATCGCGGTGCGCGGGCTTCTCACTATCGTGGCCTCTCTTGTTGCGGAGCATAGGCTCCAGACGCGCAGGCTCAGTAATTGTGGCTCACGGGCCCAGTTGCTCCGTGGCATGTGGGATCTTCCCAGACCAGGGCTCGAACCCGTGTCCCCTGCATTGGCAGGCAGATTCTCAACCACTGCGCCACCAGGGAAGCCCACCTTGCTCTTCCTTGTCATTCAGTTTTCTACTGGAGATCTTCCCTGACTACCCACTCTAAAGGAGCCTTTCTCTGTGTTATCCGCTGGGCTTAATTCTCTGCATAGCACTTAATGATCATTTAATGTTCTTGTTTATTTGATTATTTATCTATATCTCCTCACTAGAATATCAGTTCTATAAGGGCAGTACATGTTCTTGGTCATTGCTGAATCTCCAGTGTATTGAGTAGTAGAGAAGATTTCAATAAATATTTGTTGAGTTAATGAGTGATTGATTCCTTTTTTTTTTTTTCTTTTGGCTGCACGGCAGCTTGTGGAATCTTAGTTCCCCGACCAGGGACTGAATCCGTGCCCTCAGCAGTCAAAGCGTGGAGTCCTAACCACTGGAGTGCTAGGGAATTCCCAAGTGATTGATTCCTAAAAGCTTTTTTGTGAAGTACCGGATTTATGGTAAAATAAAAACAAGAAAAATCTTTTATATAGAAAATATATTTCATAAGGTTACCAGCAATACTTCGGGTAGCGCTGTTTATTCTGTGATGTCCTTTTTACATTTTTATGTTAAAATGCCCTTTTGTGAAATGATAGTGATATATTCAATTGTATAGTTTCAAAATATATTCTTGGCAGCATAAATAATTGGGAAGCACTGTTGTCCCATACTTCTATTTTTTTTATTTTATTTTTTAAAGAATCAATTATTTATTTATTTATTTATTTTTTTGGTTGCATTGGGTCTTCGTTGCTGCATGCCAGCTTCCTCTAGTTGCCGCGAGTGGGGGCTATTCTTCGTTGCAGTGCATGGGCTTCTCACTGCAGTGGCTTCTCTTGTTGCGGAACACGGGCTCTAGGCACGCGGGCTTCAGTAGTTGTGGCACGCGGGCTCTAGAGCACAGGCTCAGTAGTTGTGGCACATAGGCTTAGTTGCTCCGCAGCATGTGGGATCTTCCCCGACCAGGGCTCGAACCCATTTCCCCTGCATTGGCAGGTGGATTCTTAACCACTGCACCACCAGGGAAGTCCCTGTCCTATACTTTTAGATTGGAAATTTTCTTTGACTTTTAAAGATTTGTAGTTCACTGAAAATATAGAAGCACTGTGTAGGTGTTCTTGGGAGGGAGTTTTGCTAAGAATTCTTAGTAAGTAAAGTTCAGTCAATCAAATGTTATTATATTCTTCAAATTCTCCTGGGAAATAAATTGTCAGGTTCCATTTAAAGATTATATTGTTTGAATATGTCACGTTAAAGTGAAATGTGACATGAGAATCTATCGATAATAATTAAAAGGAAATAAAAATAGTGAACCTCTTTTAATATTTTTTTGGGTAATACATTTAGCAATGTTTCTTTGAATAACTTTGTCCATAATGAAAACTAAGTAAAATTGCGAGTGTTTTATTTTCATTAAAACTGATCAACTCTTAAAAAAAGCAACCCAATTTGTATTGTCACAAGCGGACAGTTTTTTTCTTCCACTGTCCATTAAGAACTGAAACGGACCTGAGATGTCACCTGTAACAAACTACCTGGTGTTTCAGATAAGGAAACTGACGGTCAAAGGACATACATATTTTTGGTAGGCCTAGGATTAGAATTCCCATCTCTTTATTCTCCGGCTCCTGAACTTTACTCTGTGGCACTAATTATTTTAGGGAGACAAGTCTTAAGAAATTTCTCTTTTTGGAATATGGTATAGATTGCTTTAAAATCTTATTTTATCAGTATTTTCTTTTCTTTTTTTAAATATTTATTTCGTTGCACCGGATCTTAGTTGTGGCAGTGGACTCCCCAGTTGCAGCATGTGAACTCTTAGCTGTGGCATGCATGTGACATCTAATTCCCCGACCAGGGCTTGAACCCTGGCCCCCTGCATTGGGAGTCTTAACCACTGTGCCACCAGGAAAGTCCCAGTATTTTCATTCATATGAAATGAGGAGATGTATTTTTAAGTAACATGCAGGGAAGATATTCCACATTCAATCTTGTGACAGCTGGCTTCTTAAAGGCTGTGCAAAGCTCTAAAAGTGGTACTTATGCTTTTAATTTTTGTCGAGTTAAGATTTAAAATTAAACAAGAAAATCATAGACATTTTATTTTTGTTATTCCTGTATTAAAGAATCTTTACACATGAAAAGATGAGACATTTGTAAAGTAAGCCTAATTCCTCTAAAAATAAGGGTAGTTTCGATGGTTGTGATCTAAAAAGACACAGGTTTTAAAAAAGCAGGAATAAGTTTTGTATTTTTAAATCATTTCAGAAAGACCATTAAAATTTAATAATACAAAAATTTTATGCTAATAAAACCAACATGTAGTAGAAAATTTATAAAGCAGATCAATATAAAGTCAAAACGACACATAATTCTACTTTCCAGAGAATCCAGTAATAACATTTTGGTATGTTTCTTTCCAGTTTTTTTCTGTGTATATACGGCATATATATATTTTTTAACATAGTCAAGATTATACTCTACATTCTTTTTGTTGGATTGTTTTGCTTTTTTCACTTAAGATTATATCATGAGCATTTTCCTCTGTCCTTAAAAAGTCTATGAAAACATTTTATAGTAGCTTCATAACATTCTTCTATAATTTATTTAACCATTATTCTATTTTTCCTTATTTAGGGATATAATACATTTTTGCTATTGTGAAAAGAATAACTAGGTATACACATCTTTGTTCATGTTCTATTTTATCTATTATAGTTGCCTATAAAGTGGAATTGGTGACACGTTGCCACAAAGCTTTCTAGAAATGTACTAATATATGAAAATACTTGTTTTATTGCACGCTTAACAAACTGGTTGTGTTTGAAGAGAACTTTGCTATTATTTTGGGTTTGGAAGCATTTGTTGAAAAGGTTAGTCTACATATTTGTTGTGCTATCCGTAAACATATTTATTTAACTATTTGGCGTTAGCTATCTAGGTGCTTTTAGTGGCAGACTAACCACATGATTAGATAAAGTAGATAGAATATTTACTTATCTATCTTTCCAAGAGCAAACTGTTCTGACCCACTGATCTTGATTCAACTATTTGAATTAGAAGAAAGTTAATGACGGTTAATAATTCAAATTGACTGCTTTTCCCTAAAGTGAAGAATAGGGTTGAAATAAATTGCTTAAAAAATTGATTGAAAGAGTCTTTTAGTGGTTACTCGGTAGCTAACTTTGTGTGTGTGTGTGTGTGTGTGTGTGTGTGTGTGTGTGTGTGTTTGAGAAAAATTGGGTGGAGGAGAAAAAAAGCATGAAAGGCTGAGGAAAGGAACGTGCTGTGAATTAAAAAAGCTGCTGCCTTTATTTGGAAAAACATGTCTTTTATCTCTACCTGATTGACTCTGAAAGAACAATCACACATGAGCCCTGTTTACTGAAATAGCATTTCTGTATCTGTACCTGCTGAAATGAACTGTTACCTAAGTACATTTTAAGTAATACACTTTTTGAAAGTTGTGTTGACTGATTATGAGTAAAAAAACCAAAGTTTTGATTGTTAGATGCAAAGTGTCACTACTCAAAAATAAGTAGCCTTTAAAAAATCTTTGAATGTGATATGGCTTTAATTTGATTGAATATTTGAGTATTGCAGGCTTTTATCGTCCCTTAATGTCATAGAATATACTGTATTTGTTAAAAAGCAAAGTTTCAAATCTAGCTGTTTTGGTACCACAATTAGTTTTTTGTTAAAAATCAAAAATAGGAGTCAACAAAGTTATGTTAGGCATGTGTGAAAGTTCATTTATTTTTCACAAGGCCGAGTGCATGTTAGCTTTCATATCATGCTTCCCAGAGATGTAATTTTAAGAAATGTGGTAACAACGAAGTAATAATCATGTCATGTGCTGAGGACTCTATTAGACTTTACTAGAATTAAGTTTTAATCTTCCCATTGCCCTGAAAAGCATGTAATGTGTAAACCGAGGGACACATAGGTTAAGAACCAGCCCAAGGTCATGTAGGAAGTCAAGCAGGGGTTCCAAGTCACTTCTGTCTTGCTACCTTTACAATCTTGCTACTTCCCTTTACAACCTTGCTACTTAGCATGGCCCACGGACCAGAAGCAATTGGCAAAATCTGGGAACATAAAGGAATGCAAAATCTTGACCATAGAGACTTGCTGAATCAAACCTTTATTTTAACAAGATCACTCAAGTGATGTGTATGTATATTAAAGTTTGAAAAGCACCATACTCCATCCCATATTAAAAGTTACATGGAGGTTTTGAAATTTGTTCTAAGGATTATTCCTGGTGTTACTTTAGTTCATGTGGGTTATCTATTAACATTTTCCATGAGAGGAGGAGGCAAACTGTTGAATTAGTCAGTGTCTCCCCTGCTTCAAATTGCTATTCTGCGGCTGCTTTGATTCAGATCTTGTTTAATCCAGAGGAACAAATGACTACTTCTGCTTGTGGACATTTGGTCAAAGTCCCAATCAGCCAAGTATAGCTCTGTTTTTAATAGCCTTTACTCATGGACTGAACACATCAAATTTATAGTACATGGCTTCATTCTAGATAGGATTTTCCAAACTAAAGAGAAAAATGCTAAAAAAAAAAAGCATTTTCAAAGGAAACTTGAAATCCTTTGGAATACTTGATGTTTCAGATGGTTAGTAAGGAATGAGGGATTTGTATAAATTGGTCTTTACTAATTTCATTTAGTGAGCATAATTATTCTGTCATGGGGCAATGATAGGTAAGAAAAAAGCAAGGCTAACTTAGTAGAACAGCACTGTCAAGTAGAAATATAATGCAAGACATAAAATTAAAAAATTTCTAGTAGCCACATTAAAAAAGTAAAAAGAAACAGTTTAAATTAATCTTAATATATTTTATTTAACCCAGCGTAGCTAAGTATTATTTCAACATGTAATCAGTACAAAATTTATTACTGAGATATTCTGTATTTTTTTTGTACTAAGTCTTGAAAAATTCAGTATGCATTTTATATTTACAGTGTCTCAGTTTGGATGCTAAATTTTTCGCAGTTAAAAGGTGAAATGTAGTGCAATGAAAACAAAATTGTGTTTAATGGAAAAATATTTTACCTTTTGGTTTTAAAATTTAAGCTAATTAAAATTAAATAAAAATTCAGTTCCTTCAGTCACAGTATGCAGAATTCAGTATCACATGTTGGATCGTGTTTTTTTTTTTTTAATTTATTTACTTTATTATTTATTTATTTTTGGCTCGTTGGGTCTTCGTTGGTGTGCGGGCTTTCTCTAGTTGCCGCGAGCGGGGCTACTCTTTGTTGTGGTGCACGGGGCTTCCCATTGTGGTAGCTTCTTTTGTTGCAGAGCGTGGCTCTAGGTGCGCGGGCTTCAGTAGTTGTGGCACGCTGGCCCAGTAGTTGCGGCTCGCGGGCTCTAGAACACAGGCCCAGTAGTTGTGGCTCACGGGTTTAGCTGCTCTGCAGCATGTTAGATCTTCCCCCATGGGGGCTTGAACCCATGTGTCCTGCAGTGGCAGGTGAATTCTTAACCACTGGGCCACCAGGGAAGCCTTGGATTGTGTTTCTAACGTAAGTGATTTCACACTTATGGACTTGATCACCATCCAGATGGTTAGTAAATGAATGCCACTGGAGGTTGTGGTCTGTTTATATAAATATTTGCACAGAGCATAAAGAGGGAATTAAAAAAAGCTATTTAGGTCATAAAGCGTTTACTGATTATCCTCCATTCTACTCTTCCTGCAGCTGGAATTGATTTACCTGTCTTTTTATTTATTTATGTATGTTTGGCTGTGTTGGGTCTTGACACATCGAACCGTGTCCCCTGCATTGGCAGGCGGATTCTTAACCGCTGCACAAGGAAAGCCTTTTACCTTTTATTAGTGGTTCAGAATCAGTTTCTTAAATCCTTTAACCCCCACTAAATTGTAAGGCTAGCTCCAAGAGTTAGGGTTCTTCCAATTTTTTCCCTATGGCATTAGATGCTTACTTCAGAGCGCTTCGTACTTTTCAGAAAAGTGAGGAAGTCTGACAATTAGTATGTCAAGTAGGATAGTCTGAGTGGGCTAGTTTGGCCCAGAGGTTTTAAAACTTTACACGTGTACCTGGATCACCCGGGAACTTGCTAAAAATACCAATGTATGGGCCTCACCTTTCTAGGTTCTGATTCACAGGTTTATAGTGAGACCATGGACACTTCTGTATTAAATAACTTGTTTTAAGTGTTTCTGAAGTTCAAAAACGTTTGGGGACCACAAGACTCAGCATTTGACTCTTAAAGGCTGCGAGTTCGAATTACGACATGTGCTGCTGCTGCCACGCGATCGATTCTACCCGGACTGAGGTTTCCCAGGCGGCTGCTGCTTTTCTGCAGACTGTTTTTCAGGCTGTTAAACCCCATCCCCAAAGACTGCCCTGACTCCGTCCCTGTCCCAAGTCCTGTTAAGGCGACCTGGGCTGGCCGAGGTAGACAGGGCCATGTGACTGATAAGCCGGTTGCCTTTCGGAGCGGCCATTTTTGAGGCGGGCACCCATCCTCGTGCCCCGTAAGCCAGGAGTGTGTGTGGGGGAACTCTGTTACCAGGACTCAAGATGGCCACCGCGCCCGCTAGCCAGCCCGCTAGCCCGCGCGCCGGCACGAGACGCGCGGGCGGCTTGCAGTTGCCCGAGGCGGCCTGGGCTAGTCTCGGGCCGCGGGCCCGGGGCGGAGCGCCCGCCCCTTCCGGGCTCGGCCAATCAGCGCGTGCGGCCGGCTCAGCGGGGGCCGCCCGCGCGCCGGGTATGTGAGGACGCGCTCCCCGTCGCTGAGTGCCTGAGCCCAGGAGCAGTGGCTGTGGTACCTGCTGCTGCCGCCCGTGCGGACGCAGAGCATCGGACGCGAACGCTGTTGCGTGGGGCAAGAAGGTGAAGCCATGACGGCCATCAGGTAATGAGACAGAGCGGCAGCTTAAACTGCGCGCTTGCTGGGCATTAGCCTCCTGGCTGCCGGAGAACTGTCGCCCCTTGTCTTGGGTGTTGTGGAGCCTCCCAATGCCACCGGTCCCCCTCATGTTGGAGGCTCTCTCTGCACTTTTCACTTTTCATGTTGGAGGCTCTCTCTGCACATTCATTTCTGCCTTCCTCAGAAGTTTTGGGGGCTGAGGCACATGGCGGAGCCCTGCGAGCAGCCGCACCGCTGAGGTGACCCTTACCCAGATTACAGGGTTTGAAGCTTGCAGGTGAGCGTAGTGGGTTTCTCGTGAAAATGTAGCTATTTTCCCTCCCCCGGGATAGCCCGAGGCCTGGGGAAGTGTGACGTGCACAGGGCGTGTCCATGCCCGCGTGTCATGCCCTCTGA
Source organism: Tursiops truncatus (assembly GCF_011762595.2). Lineage (NCBI taxonomy): Eukaryota > Metazoa > Chordata > Mammalia > Artiodactyla > Delphinidae > Tursiops > Tursiops truncatus. The sequence continues at coordinate 58,189,053 of NC_047049.1, read as the reverse complement.
CAACTTCGTTGGTGGCCCAGTGCAGACCTGCAAAGTTGGCCGTTTGATGCAGGTAGATTGCCCCCAAGTTGTGAAATTGTGTGTCCCAAAAATGTTTGCTTATGACTGGAATTAGTACTCTGGTTCCCCAGGTACCATCTGTTTACCTACTTTTATCTGAGAGTCACACGCAATGTGGGTTTCATGAGGTGGTAGGTATACAATGAGAGCAATAAAAGAGAGGCTTCCTTCAATTGCTCTTCCAGAGTTTGGAAGGTTCTTTTTTGGTAATGGCGACAGGATAATGGCCCTGTCCAATGTCTGCGGGTAGCACTGACTGAATGTTTACCTTATGCTGATGAAACTATTTATAAAAAGAGGTAAATTGCCTTATTTACTCAGTGTTCTGAACTGCCTCTTTTAAAGTAGACCTTGGCCTTCATTGTCCCAGAGAAAGGGAGGCCCCAGCACAAATGTGAAGAGAATAAAATTAGTTAAATTTTGGTTTATGAGCTTCCAGCAGCCTAAATCGTGGTGATTTAATGGTTTCTCAGTGGTGAATTTGACTACACAGTGTTTAAGAAATGACTCGAGAACCTGACCCTCAGGGAAGTTAAAGTAAGACGTAACCGTGCTGAACTGGGATGCAGTTTCTGTTAAATTGCGTAATTCTATATTAACACAAAGAGTATTTACCTCATTATGCAGAAGGAGGAATTGGGGTACTGAAATGTGGAGATCAACATGGAAAGATTTCACAATAAATTGTATTGGGACATATAAGTCTATATTTTAATGCTAACAGTATTTTACGATGAATTAGGATTATGCTGTTAAACCTAGTCACTGCTCCCTCTCCCCACTCCCAACTCCCATCATTGTAGTCGGCTACTAATTAGGAGTGTGGGTCAAATACTGTCTATGTTAAGGGACACTTCTTATGTGGACTGGATATTAATCCATCATCATATTCCTGGCTACTCTTCAGTGGAGAAAAACCCAAATATAAACCTTCTGCCGCTCGGCCAGTGACAGTAGGATGTATTTTTTAAGGTAGGGGTAGAATGGTGGTTGTATTAAAATTTAAAGGTTAATACCAGCCTTATTTGACTTGTGGAAGGATAGATAACTACTAATAGTTACATTTATCCTTGTTTCTTCAGATGTTAGTCTACATTTTACATAGACTTCAACTATAGTGACATGACTCAAAAAAAGATTTTTAGATATTATCTAAACCCAGCTACCACATTTATACCTGAGGAAACTGAGACCAAGAAGACTTGAGTGCCTTGTGCAAAATCAGTTAGTGGCAGAGTTAGGAACTGAATCCAAATATCCATTATACAGTGCTCTGCATGATACCTTTATAAAAACAACATACTACTTAAATTTCCTGAAAAAGCTGCTTCTGTGAACAAAAATTTTAGAGTATTCTGAGAGACAGCTATAGTAACTCTCTTGCTTTCCTGTAGTCCTCCAAGGAACTTAATAACTTAGGTTTAGGAGTAGGCAGGGAGACTACTGAAGTTGAAGCAACTCTATATATGTGGTGACAGTTTTAAAATGGTTTGGTAATCCTACAGATACCAGCTGGTTCCCAGTGAGGACTGCATTTAATGCAGTTTTGTCATACCTTTAGTTTTCACGTTTATGATGTTAGGCATATACCCATTTTGTACCCAGTTTAACGGTAGCCGAAAGGATGGGTACTGCTTACTTGCTTTTAATACTGGTGAGGAGAATGATCAAGGTCACCAAGCTATCAAAATCTGACTTCGTGTCCATTGTTGTTTTTTATACCACACTTAAAATAATTGCTGCTAAATATAGTAATATGTGACTCCTCGCAATGACTACCACAGAATACATCAATAGGATTGGAAACCAGTGAGGGCCAGTGGTCAACACACCTAGGTTCTAATTGAGGGTATTTTTCTGAGTTACTGATCTTCTTTTTCTCTTTTTTCCTTCTCTGGACATTTGTTTAATGAAATACTCAGTGATGGTGAAACAAATATGTATTCCACAGCGTTGCTGGTTAGATATGAAAGTGTTCTTATATTTTAAGATGTTTTATAAATGGAGTATTCTCTTCTTGTTGAAAGCAATTTGGTCCCCTTAGAGAATGGTGTCGTCTGAAAATAAATGTTTAAATCTTAGATTTTTTAAACAGGAAGTGAACTGACCTAATTCCCTCATTTTACAGTTGAAGAAACTGAAGCCAAGAGATACTATGATTTGTTAAGGTTCACACAAGTAGTTGCATATCTTGAAGTAGAACCCAGCTCTCTAGATACCTAGTTCAGTGCCCTTTCCGGTGTAGCATTCAGCTATTAGGAATTCCTAAATATGATTTAAATCAAAAGAATTAAAAAAAAATTTTTAATCTTTGAATAAGTTTGGCTGGAGAATTCGACTGTCTCTTTGACTTTTACTATTATTTGTATTCTACTCTACTACACCATTACTAATGAAGAGTTTACAGCCTGTAAAACCGATTATCAGATTACGTATATCAGATTCCAGCTTGTCTTCATGTGAGAAATGATAAAACATTTTTAATTGCCCCAACAGGAAAGTTGACCCTTGAGTTAAAATTCAGGAGACATAGGAAAATGTAGAATGTCAGGACTAGAAGAGAATCTTAGAGAGCATTTTACTCTTTTTTTTTTCCTCTTAATTTTTTTTTTAAATTTTATTTATTTTTGGCTGCATTGGCTCTTAGTTGCTGTGCGTGGGCTTTTCTCTAGTTGTGGCGAGCGGGGACTATTCATTGTTGTGGTGCAGTAGCTTCTCTTGTTGCAGAACACGGGCTCTATGTACGTGGGCTTCAGTAGTTGGGGCACACGGGCTCAGTAGTTGTGGCTCGCGGGCTCTAGAGCACAGGCTCAGTAGTTGTGGCGCACGGGCTTAGTTGCTCGGCGGCGTGTGGGATCTTCCCCGACCAGGGATCGAACCCTTGTCCCTTGCATTAGCAGGTGGATTCTTAACCGCTGCACCACCAGGGAAGTCACCATTTTCCTCTTTTTCTTTCTCTATACTGGACCTTGAGGCCCAAAGTGAAGTGATATATCCTAGTTTGGCAATGATAGAGCTTAAGAGAGAATTTAGGTCTCCTAACTCCTACATTATGCACTTTTCACTGAGCCAACAGTATTTCAAAATACTCCTATGAATATTGCCTTCCTGACATGAATGTCTCATCTGGTTTTGGGCATTGCTTACAGCTTGAGTTTGTGCCAGGGAAGACTGGGAAAATGAGGTAGGGAGACAGGGAGAGTGTTCGCTGTAGAGCTGAGGAACCCAATTCTTTGGCTTTCCCAGACAGGTCAGGTTTGGTTTAAGACTATTCTGGGACTTGACATGACTGCCCTACATGATAATTCTGTAACCACTTCTGTGGGTTAAGCCTACATTGGGAAATTTATGTGGGCTGTGGGTGGGGTCCTAGGGTATTTTTCTCCTAACACTCAAGACTTTGAGGTACATCCAGTAGGATCTGCCAAGCCACTCAGATGGAGAACATTCATATCGAGACTAAATTCTGGCTAAGACTGAAACTGCCTTGTTTTGTTGATTTGGTTTCTTTAGAGCCTTTAAACAGAATTTTCAAACTCATTTTCAGGACTTGTGTCTTAAGAATTATAAATTTCATATTACTGTACAAACTTTTTTATGCCATGAGACTTCTTAGTGAGGCTAATGAATTTTTAAAATAAAATGAAAAATGAAATTGTTTCATTTATGAAATATTTTGAAGAACTAAAGCAGGAATCCTTCCTTTGGAGAACTGCAATGTCAGCTGTTAATACTTATTTATAAATAGGTCATCTTTGTTTGAAAAAACATACAAGGTTTTCTAATTCCAAATCTTTCCAGCCACAGTATTGCTATATTAAGCAGAACTGTCAAAGATGAAATGGAACCAAAATGTCTAGACTGTTTAAATGTTAACCCTGTCCTGTAACATTGGTTAACAATCACGCCTATTTACCTCTTCGTACCTACTCGGTTTTAAAACGTTATTTAAAAAAATACTGTAATAAAACGTAAGTCTGAATTCTTATTTTCACATAGCATAGCTGGCTTATAAATAGGATGACCATATGTCCCAGTTTGTCCAAGACAGTCCTGGATCATGCCTTTTATCCTGGCATAATTATTAATAGCTCTTCCTTTATTCTCAAAAGTATCCCATTTGGATAATAAATTATCTAGTCACCTACTTACACACTATAATAGTTTTGTTGTAGTAGATTTTGGTTGTTGAAATGTTACTTGAAATACGACCATAAGATGATGGAATATTAGCTTATTTTGGCTAGATTTGGATATTTTTCATTGGTCGGACATTTTTATTGTGTTTAGAGTTCTTACTGTCTCAGAGTAGTATATTGAACAAGAAAGCACATGATTTGAAGTTAGGTATCATTTATTTGTTGTCTGACCTTTGGCAGGTTATAGAACTTTGCTGAACCTTTTGTTTCTCTTAAACAGATAATAGCAATACCTACACTACAGAGTTATTGTGAGGATTTAAAGGCAATAACATACATAAAAATGCTTTATAAGCTGCAAATTGCTATGTGTTAGTCATTAGTATGTCTCACATGTGCTCCTGAAAGTTGAATTTTAAATTAATGATTTTATCTTGTTTAGGGAACCTTGCTATTTAATAGCACAATCTTTTAGAAGTGTTCTTACTGTAATGGGGAGCAGGGAAATAATAGTTGGACATATATGTGTCTTTGAGGTTTTCTGGGAGGGAGGGGCAGGAGTTTCAGCATATTTGTATGCTGAAAAGAATGATCCAGTAGAAAGTGAAAAAACAGATGATGCTGGACAGAGGGAAGAGATTATTTCCTTGAGTTTGCAAGAAGGCATGCCAGTATGCACAGGCTTAAATGGAAGGACTGGCCTTACATAGCCTAAGGGACACAAATATTTTCCTAGTTTGTTTACTTAAAAAAAAAAATACCAACAGTATAATTCATATATAGTAAAATCACAGATCCTAAGTTCACTGTATTTTGGGGAAAAAAAAAGTATTTGTGTAAAACACCACCCAGACCAACTTACAAGACATGTTCATCTCCTAGAAAGTTCTTTCCTGTCTCTTCTTTTTTTAAAAATATGTATTTATTTATTTTGGCTGCACCCGGTCTTAGTTGCTGCATGTGGGCTTCTTAGTTGCAGCATGCCGACTTCTTAGTTGCTACATGCGAACTCTTAGTTGCCAGCATGCATGTGGGATCTAGTTCCCTGACCAGGGATTGAACCCGGGCCCCCTGCATTGGGAACCCGGAGTCTTACCCACTGGACCACCAGGGAAGTCCCTTCTGCCTCTTTTCAGTCAGTCTCATTCCCTGAACCATCCAGGCAACCATTTTCTGGCTTCTATTAGTAGAGATTAGTTTTGTATATTCTATAACTTCATATAAATGGAATCATACGGTAAGTACTATTTGTGTCTGATTATTTTATCTGATTACTGTTGTTCAGTAACAATGTTGATATTCATCCATTTTGATGTGTGTGTTAATAGTTTGTTCCTTTTCACTGCTGAGTAAGATTCCATTATATGGATATAGCAACAATTCTGTTGATGGACTTTGGCTTGTTTTCAGGGTTTGATTATTGTAAATGAAGCTGCCATGAACATTCGTGTGGACGTGGGTAAATGCCCAGGTGTGGAATTGCTGTGTTCTAGGGTAGATGTATGTTTAACTTCAGAAACCACCAAACTGTTTTCTAAAATAGAAAACAAAATACTTTAAACATTCAGTGTTATAAGAGTTCCAGTTAATCCACTTTCTTGACAGTGTTTGGCATTTTTGATTTTAGCCATTCTGATGGATGTGTAGTTACATTTCATTGTAGTTTTAGTTCATTGATTGTTAATAATGTGATTATAGACCATTTGCTTATCTTTTCTTTAGAACTGCCAGTTCAGGTCTTACCCATATTTGTAAATATAAGTTGTCTTTTTGTTGCTGATTTGTAATTCTTTCGATACTTCAGATATAAGTTATTTGTTAGATATTACAAACAAACATACATACCTTCCTATGTAGCAAATAAGCAAAAAAGACATGTCTTTTCATTTTCGTAACAGTGTCTTTTGGGAGCAGAAGTTTTAAAATTTGAAATTGAATTCATTGATTTATTTTGTTTATTACCTTTTGGGTTCTTAGAAATCTTTCCTTCTTCTTATGTTTTCTTCTGGAAGCCTTGTAGTTTCAACCTTCACATTTAGGTCTAAGATCCATCTTAAGCTGATTTTTTGCTATGGTGTAAGGGTTTCCTCAAAAGGATTTTCAGTCAATAGATTAGATAGATGTAGGACTTTTCCTGGACTCACTGTTCTCATCTGTTGACCTATTTGTATATTGTTACACCAATACCGCACTTTCTTAATTATTGTAGCTTTGTAAGCTTGGTGCTGTTTCTTTAAATTTTTGATAGAATTTAGCAGTGAAGCCAACTGGGCCTGGAATATTTTTTGGATGAAGGGGTGAAAGGTTTTAAATTACAAATTTTGATTTCTTATTAAAGAAATGATAAATGAGTATTCAGATTTAACATTTTTTCCTGTGTCAGTTTTGGTAAGCTGCATTTTTAAAGAAATTTATTCAGAATTGTTGGATTGTTAAAAAGATGTTCATAGTATACTATTACTGCCTGTAGGAACTGTTTTATGTCCCCTTTTTCATTCCTGGTATTAATACTCCTCCCATGCCTTTTTTTTTTTTTTAACTTTTTGGGATCAGTCTTGTTAGGGGTTTATCAAATGTATTAATCTTTTCAAAAGCCCAGATTTGGGTTTTGTTGAACTTCTATTTTGGTAATAGTTTTCTATTTCATTCATTCATTCATTTATTTAATCTATTTGTTTATTTTTGCTGTCATATTTTTATTTTCTTCTGCTCTTTGGGATTTAATTTACTCTTTTTCCATTTTGTTTTGAGTTGGAAGTTTAGACCATTGATTTTAAACCTTTCTTGTTTTCTAACATGTGCATTTCATATATAAAATGTTCCCCTCTCAGTACTTTTTTAACTAAGTAGTTGTGGTGCACGGGCTTAGCTGCTTTGCGGCATGTGGGATCTTCCTGGACCAGGGCTTGAACCTGTGCTCCCTGTGTTGGCAGGTGGATTCTTAACCATTGCGCCACCAGGGAAGCCCTACATGTGTTTTTAAAGTCTTTAATTTCACTCAGCAATATTTTGAGGCTTTCAGTGTAGTTGTTTTACACATCGTTTATTTAGTAAATGAATATTGCAGTTGTTGGGTGTATTGTTCTATAAATACCAATTAGTTTCATTGTTTTATTTACTTAATTATTAACTAATTATTATTAATTATTAAATTGTGATATAATTCACATGCCATAAAATGTACCATTTAAAACTGTACAGCTCAGTGGTTTTTAGGATATTCACAGGGTTTTACCTCCATCACTACTATCTAATTTCAGAACTTTTCCATCATCCCCAAATGAAGCCTCATACCTGTTAGTAGTTACTCTCCATTTCCCCTGCCCATCCCCTGGTAACCACTAATCTACATTGTCTCTTTGAATTTGCCATATTCTGGACATTTCATAAGTGGAATCATATATTTGGGCTTTTGTGCCTGGCTTCCTTCACTGAGTACAATGTTTTCAAAGTTCATCTATGTTGTTACATGTATCAGTATTTCATTCCTTGTTATGGCTGAATAATATTCCATTGTATGTATAGACCACATTCTGTTTATCCATCAGTTGATGGATATTTTTATTTCCACTTTTTGGCTGTTATGAATAATGCTGCTATAAACATTCATGTCCAAGTTTTTGTGATGTCACATGTTTTTTTTTTTTTTTTGCGGTACGCGGGCCTCTCACTGTTGTGGCCTCTCCCGTTGCGGAGCACAGGCTCTGGATGCGCAGGCTCAGCGGCCATGGCTCACGGGCCCAGCCGCTCCGCGGCATCTTCCCGGACCGGGGCACGAATCCGTGTACTCTGCATTGGCAGGCGGACTCTCAACCACTGTGCCACCAGGGAAGCCCTGTCACATGTTTTAATTTCTCCTGAGTATATACTTAGGAGTGGAATTGCTGGGTCATATGGTAACTTTATGTTTATTTTTTTGAAGAATTGCCAAACTTTTTTGTCAAGCTGGCAGCATCATTTTATGTCTCCACCAGCAATGTGGATTCCAATTTTTCTGCGTTCTTGCCAATACTTGTTTTTGTCTAGCAGTATCTGCCGAGAGGCTGTATGTGCTTGATGAGGCATACCTTCAGTGCCCAGCCAGGCTTACAATGCTGCCATAGCCTCTATTTCCTGCTTGTGCAGAGCCTCATGCTCAGAGATGATTGCTTAGTACCTTTTCAGGTCTTTCTTGAGCATGCCCACAGGCCAGGGCACATGTATAATACATGGTCTCCTAGATTCTCAGGAATATTCAGAACTTTTCAAAACCCCTTATGGATATCTCATGCCCCACTTTTCCTTTTAAGTTTTTTTGGTTAGCTGCTTGTTTGTCCCAACTGCTTCAGATGGCTGGGGTGTTAAACAATTGCAGCCAATTGTTTTTGACAAATGCCCCGCGGGAAAAGGCTGTTAGTACTGGGGAAACTCTGAGTCAGGTCAAATAATGAGAAATCTTGGAGTAGGAGTTTTTCGGGTAACTGCCAGTAAGCTCAAATAATAGCACTTTTCTGAAAATGGGGCTTTGAAAGAGCTCCAGTTCTGTTCCAGCTCATCCAGTGGCTGGTAGGCCCCTGGTTTCCACTGTGTTTTGGGGCTGTTGCTTTTAAGGCTGCCTTGGAGCTGGTTAGGGGGGATGGGAATAGGGCAAGTTAAAATGCCACAAAGCTTGCTGTTTTTACTGAGATTCAGCCTTTTTTTTCCCCTTGAATAAATGCTCCTCAGGTGTTGCAAGCCTTTGGTTAATATGTGGAGTTCTGAAAGTGTTGATTTTGACTTTTTTTGCTAGTGTTCTTGTTGCTTTTACGGAAGAGAGGATTTTTGGAGGCCTTTATTCTGCCATTCCTGATGTTATCACCCTAATTGTTTCTTAAACATTTAAAAATATTCTTACGTTTTCTTTGTTTTAAAATACTTTACAAGGTTTTTTTTTTTTTTTTTTTGATTTTGAAAGACTCGCAAGAAGTTGCAAAAAGAGTACAGAGAGTTCCTATGCACTCTTCACCCAACTTCCCCCAATGATAAAACTTATAAAACCACAGTATCTTAGCAAAACCAGGAAATTGATGTTGGTATAGTACTATTAAGTTGACTATAGATGTTATTAGAATGTCACCAGTCTTTGCATACACTGCCTTTTATTGACATGGTGGTGGTGTGTAGTTCCTCGAAATTTTATCATGTCCAGATTCCAGATTAACACAATTAGGGTATTAAACTATTCTGTCACCACAAAGAAACTCCTTTGTGTTATCCCTATATGGTCACACCCTCCCCCCCCAGCCTTAACAGTTGGCAACTCTTGATCCGTTCTCAGTCAATGTAATTTTGTCATTTTGAGAGTGGTATATAAATAGAATTTTACAGTAGGTAACACATAGATAAGGCTTTTATTTTCACTCACTATAGTGCCTTTGAGATCCATCCAAGTTGTATCATAGTTCATTCCTTTTTAATGCTGAATATTAGTCCATTGTATGGGTGTACCACAGTTTCTTTACCTAGTTACCTATTGAAGGACATTTGGGTTGTTTCCAATTGTTTACTGTTACCAGTAAAGCTGTTATGAACATTTGTGTACACATTTCTGTGTAAACTTAAGTTTTCATTTCTCTAGGATAAATATCCAGTAGTGTGATTCCCTAACTTATTTTTCTGTTGTCTGTTTTACTAACTACTAAAAGAGGGGTGTTACAATTCACTAAGACTGTGAATTTGTCTATTTCTTGTGTTTCTCTCAGGTTTTTTTTTTTAAGTATTTTGAAGGCATTTATTTTGTTTCTTGGTGAATTGACCTGCTTTTTTTTTTTTTTTTTTTTTTGCCGCTCACTGTTGTGGCCTCTCCCGCTGTGGAGCACAGGCTCTGGACGCGCAGGCTCAGCGGCCATGGCTCACGGGCCCAGCCACTCCGTGGCATGTGGGATCTTTCCAGACCGGGGCAAGAACCCGTGTCCCCAGCATCGGCAGGCCGACTCTCAACCACTGCGCTACCAGGGAAGCCCTGACCTGCTTATATTTATGAAATCATTTTATATCTGGTGATGTCTGCCTTGTTTGATATTAATATAGCCTGTGTAGGTTTTTTATGATTAGTATTTGCATGGTATGTCTTTTTATCCAAGCTTTTTGTTTTTAAATTCTCTCTGTCTTTATATTTAAAGTGTATCTATAGTAAATGGCGTTTTTTTTTAATCCAGTGTGAGTCTTTATTTTTCAATTGCAGTGTTTATCCATTTACATTTAGTGTGACTACTAATATGGTTGGGTTTAAGTATACCATCTTTTGTTTTCCATTTATCCTATGTGTTATTATGTCTTTCCTGCTTTTTTTTTCTAAATTGACTATATTTTAATTTTTCATTTTATGTTGTCTATTGGGTTTTTTAGCTATACCTTGTTGTGTTGTCATTTGGTGATTGCATTAGGAAGTGCAATATTCATTTTTAACTTACCACAACCTATTTTGTTGTTGTTGTTGTTGTTGCTTTCTTTTTGGCCATGCTGTGCAGCTTGTGGGATCTCAGTTCCCTGACCAGGGATTGAACCCGGGCCACGGCAGTGAAGGCCTGGAATCCTCGCCACTAGGCCATCAGGGAACTCTATTACAACCTATTTTGAATTAGTGTTCTATTATTTGACCTTTGACGTAATAAGTACCTTTAAAATTTAACCTTACTCTAGACCCAGTCCTGATCTATGGGAGCCTGAGATAAGCAGCAGTCTGTTGATAGAAGTTAGAACCTGGAATCGAAAAATCCCTCAAGGCCCTTGTGATTATCATATGCCAGCTATTGAGAATACAAATGTAATTAAGGTTAAAAAAAAAAAACAACTTTACCTTTTATGTTGAGATAAATTGATTGAGATAAAGTACAAAGCAACCCTTAAAATTGATTAAAAGTTCATCAAGGAACTTAACAGAATCTAGGGAGGAGGAATGAGTAAAACTAGGAGGTGGGCAGCAGTGCCTTAGTTTATAGGAGCTATCATTCACATTGTGAACTGCACCCTTTGGAGTTGTCCAGGGGACAGCCTGTATACTTTTACATGGGAATCCTTAGGTACGAGTTGGGCAGAAAAGATTTTCTAAGAGAGCTGGCATACGAGAAATTTTAAAAAGGTGAATGGGTGTTTGCTAGGCACAGAAGTATAGGGGAAGGACCTTACAGTCAGTCTTTTTCAGGGCACAGTGAGGTATTATGATTGGAAAATGGATTGTATGTGTTAGAATGGTGAGAGATAGAGAGGCACTGTATTTCAGTGATTGTAATAATGCACATTTCTTCACATTTTAACATCTCTCAGATGCATTTATGCCTTGCAATCTCCATGGGAAGTTGGAATCTTATGATTCATGGCATCTCAGATTTGATGAAATATTGTAGGTTCCAGCTAGACTCAATGTCCTTTATGTTTTGTATTTTATCCTCTACATAGTTGTAAGGGGAATAACTTTTAAGTGGAAAAATATCATTATTTGTTTAAATAATATAATTCGGTGATATTGTACAGGATTTATTGTGGCTAAAAAAATAGCAGCAGTGTAGGAATTTAGGCAAGGTCTGTAGAGGACCTAGTTAAAGGCAGCGCCAGTCGGGTGTTGTGGGGTTCCTGGTAGATGAACTGTTGGAACAAACCAGGAAGATGCAGTTACTACTAAGAATGGTGCTTATTGATGGAGAGAGAGGAATCACATATACAGTTGAGTTTTCTGAATTTAAAAAGGGGATGATTGCTGTAACAGCTAAGGACACTCATCAATAGTGTTTATTCTGGCACCAGATGTAAGTAAATATCTTTGCTGACCAGAGGGCTAATCAATATCAATATATCAATAAACAAGACAAAGTTTTCTCAGGATCTTTTACGTAATATCTACGTCAGTGTGTAGTATTTGTAGGTTGTCTAACAAAATAATAATTATAGTATAGGTTTATGTTGGATGGAGCCTGAATTATGAGACACTTCAAAATTACTGACCAAAAAAAAAAAAAGAAAGAAAGAAAAAGTCATTCAGAATCTTTCATCCTAGCATCCATTCCAGGAAAAAGACATTGCTAACATTTGGAACAAAACAATAATCCTAGTATGGGTTAGTCATAGTTTTTGGCCACAGACCAGCCCCCATCTTGTTCACATCTAATAGGACAAGTTCAAAGTAAATGCTTACTTAAATAGTATCTTCATTGTTTAAGAAGGGTGATACAGTATTTACTGGCGTGGACACTAGTTTGTATTTAGGAAACTAGCCATTTTGAAGAATTAGTGTTTTTAACAAAGTTAATTTGTCATACTAGAATGAAATCATATAATAGTTTCTCATTTACGTACACTGATGGAGAGGAAAACGACGTGAGTAGTTTAAACTTATTTGCTTTTGGAAATAATTGTATAGTTTTTACTTAACTTACTGTTTGAAGACACCTTTTATCTGCTGTTTTAAATTTTATTGTCCCCACCTCTTACCTTAGCCACTGTTGCTGCAACAGGTTCCACACAGGCTCCGGACAATTCCAACTTGACAGCATCTCTCATCAAGTACACATGCTGTGTACTTCTTGCAGTGAGGAACAGTAGTCAGTGTATAAGTTCTTCCTCTTTTGTCCTTTACACGCGGAGCTCTGAATCACATTTTACATATTCTTCTCCATAAGCAAAGGTTTTGTTGGACAAATAAGTTTAGGAATGAGTTTAAACATGGTTATTGTGATTCAGTGTGCTCATTTTCCCCCATAATTCTTTGTAGAAACCATAGGCCCAGAGAGGTTGAATTAATTTGGTAATATTATTTTTAATAAATTTTCAAATAGAGTGTTATGAACTATTTTGAGAATGCAGGAGATGTGCAAAGGACTGACTTCTTAAAAAGAAGTATCACAGTTACATTCCTTAAAACCAAGAGGGGGGCTTCCCTGGTGGCGCAGTCGTTGAGAGTCCGCCTGCCGATGCAGGGGACACGGGTTCGTGCCCTGGTCTGGAGGATCCTACATGCCGCGGAGCGGCTAGGCCCGTGAGCCATGGCTGCTGGGCCTGCACATCTGGAGCCTGTGCTCCGCAACGGGAGAGGCCACAACAGTGAGAGGCCCACGTACCGCAAAAAAAAAAAAAAAAAAAAAAAAAAAAACCAAAAAACCTAGAGGGGACCAGTTGGGGGTGGAGAGACTGACATGGGGACAGGAGGATATTTTTTTGTGATGATGGAAATGTTTCATATTTTGATTTTGGTGGTGGTTACATTACTGTATATATTGAACTGAACACTTAAAAAGCGTGAATAAAAAGAAACAACCAAGCAGCTCCCCTGTGCTTTTTTAAAGAAAAATAAACAAGTTCTAAGAGTTTTTATTGTTTGACTAATAATACAGAAATCAGGCAGAGAAGTCCCTAATGAAATGATGGTCACGTTTTACTGTATCTGCCTGTTGATCCTTCATTTTCTAAGCACTTATTTTCTTTTTATATTAGACTTTTATTTTGATTACAGATGCCCGTGTGAATAAATAAATGCCTTGTCTTTTATGCCTCCCCCATCATTTTTCTTTAAATAGAAAAAGGGACAAATTTCTCCTAATTGCATATTCAGCCATAGTTGCCCAATCTGTGATTTTAATAAGAGACTGTAATTCAGTCTTCTAAATCATTTTACACTATAATTGTAGGCTATACCTCGTTCTCCTAAAGAAACTTTTGGGTATCAGTCCTATTGATATTACTGATAACCTCCAAATGGTGAGGAGGGTAACTGGTATGGAGGCAACTGGAAGAGAGCTTGAGCAAACTAGATACCAATGGGAAATTGCACAGAGGCAAATTTTATTGCATAAACTAGAAGAATGGCTCTCATTGAGGCTGACCCAGCTATGGCCTCTGGTCCATTTCTTGCTGTCAGTTGGTATCAGTTGTGGTGGAATTCTATCTTTCCCTCAGTTTTGAGCCGTATTGTAATCAGTTATGGAAAACAGACTCCCTCAAAGTCTGTTAAATGTAATTGAAAATTACACTATCTATGATACCCATTGTGAAGGTCCCACCCCAGTCATTCAGTTTTTGAAGGGTAAGGCTGTTGCCTGGATTCCTCCAGGACTTGCTGTATGCTCCCTAATAAACTTTGATTAGATCAGTATTTTACTATCTAGAGAGTTAAATATCTATCATGTTTGTTGAGTATAAAACTTTATTGTGATAGACCTTAAAAAAATTGAATTTAATTAGCTTTAGTCATTAGCTGTTAAATATTGTGGAAAAAAATCACATGATCTGGTTTCTTCTTTTGTTATGTTTTATTTCATCCAATTTAAAAGTCATTCTCTTTTCTAAATGGCTTTGTGCTTCCTCTAAAATGTCGTCCTACATGTTATAGGCAAATCAGAGGTTTAATAAACTAGTATGTTAAGTTTATTTCCAAGGTAAAGTGAAGATATTTATTTTTATATTTGTGCATTTTACACATCACCTTACTTTCACAAGTATTTCTAACTTGTATTTTGTGTTTTTTTTTAGTGAAAATATTCTCTTTGGAATGGGAAATCCTCTTCTTGACATCACTGCTGTGGTGGATAAGGATTTCCTTGATAAGTAAGTATTAAGCTCTTCATATGTACTATGTGAAACTTACATCTAAAGAAAAACTGAAAATTTTAGAATTGAATTTACTGTTTAACATCTTCAATTGGAGGAAAATTCAGGAAATTTAAATCTGATAATAGCAAGTGCACCATTATTATTTATTGAGTAATTGACCGCAGTTTTCCCTGGGAAAACTTAGGTACATTTGTTCATTCCTGTTGCTACTTTCACTTGAAATTTATTTTTTTATTCTTTGCAAGGAAGAAGTATGTGAATAACCTAATGATTTAATTTCCACATTTTAAAATTACTGTCAGTGAACTAAATCTATAGTGGTACCATAACATGGGAGAAGGAATAGGATTAGAGAGGGCAAGAAGAATATGTAGGACTTAATTCAGACACCGTGAATCTCCACTGTTTCCCCCTAATAATAACTTTTGATGTTAATTTAGCTGAGAAATCATTTTGTTTATTTATCTGTCTGTGATGATTTGGTGCAAGGAAAAAAAAGTACTAAAAAATATTTAATAATGAGAAATTAAGATCCCCTTCCCCTTGAACACCCCAAGTTCTATGCCCAGGGACAACCACTTTTAAAAAAATATTATTGAGGTAAAATTTACTTAAAATTAAATGATAATTTTAACTATTTTAGAGTGTATGATTCAATGACTGCTAGGACATTTGCAGTGTTGTACAACCGTCACCACTATCTAACTCCAGGACATTTCATCACCCCCAAAAGAAACACATAGCCATTTAAGTGGTCATTTCAGTATTCCCACCTGCCCTCCCCACCTCTCCCCAATCTCCTGGGAGCTACCAGTGTGTTTTCTGTCTCCATGGATTTGCCTGTTCTGGATATATTATTTCATATAAGTGGAGACATACAATATGTGGCCTTTTGTGTCTGGCTTATTTTACTTAACATGATGTTTTTCAGTGCTCTTCCATGTGTCATCAAAACTTATTATTAGGGGGCAATAGTGGAGATACATGGTGTTTGAATGGTGGATGGATGTTTGAATGGATACATGGTGTCCTACATATTCTTCCTGCCCTCTCTAATCCATGTTGTAGCATGTATCGGTACTTCATTCCTTTTAAGGCAGAATAATATTCCATTGTTTGTATATACCACAGTTCGTTTATGCATTCATCAGTTGGTGGAGCCATCGGTTGATGGGCACTTGGATTGTTTCGGTTTTTAGCTATTATGAAGAAGGATGCTGTGAACGTTCATGTACAAGTTTTTGCATGGGTATATATTTTCATTTCTTTTGGGTATATGTATTGGAGTGGAATTGCTAAGTCAGATGGTAATTCTGTGTTTAGCTTTTTAAAGAAGCATATCCTTACCAAAACGTGGTCTTTTTTCCCTTTTTAAAATTATAGCCATCCTGGGACTTCCCTGGTGGTCCAGTGGTTAAGACTCTGTGCTTTCATTGCAGGGGTCATGGGTTCGATCCCTGGTTGGGGAACTAAGATCCCACATGCTGCGTGGCATGGCCAGAAAAAAAAAAAAAGGAGAAAAAATAAAATTATAGCCATCCTAGTGGGTGTAAAGTAATATTGTGGTTTTGATTTACATTTTTCTAATTATTAATGATGCTGAGCATCTTTTCATGTGCTTATTGGCCATTTGTATATCTTTGGAAAAATGTGTATTGAAGTTCTTCACCCATTTTTTAATTTGTTTTTTGTTGTGGTTGTAAGAATTCTTTATATATTCTTTTTTTTTTTTTTTTTTTTTTTTGCGGTACGCAGGCCTCTCACTGTTGTGGCCTCTCCTGCTGCGGAGCACAGGCTCCGGATGCGCAGGCTTAGCGGCCATGGCTCACGGGCCCAGCCGCTCCGTAGCATGTGGGATCTTCCCGGACCGGGGCATGAACCCATGTCCCCTGCATTGGCAGGCAGATTCTCAACCACTGCGCCACCAGGGAAACCGTATATATTCTTAATACTAGACCCTTAATAGGTTTATGATTTGCAAACACTTTCTCCTATTCTGTGGGTTATTTTGACTTTCTTGAGAGTATCCTTTAATGTGTAAGTTTTAAATTTTGATGAAGTCCAGTTTATTTTTTCTTTTGTTGCTGTGCTTTTGCTGTCATATCTGAAAATCTGTTGCTAAATCTAAGGTCACAATGATTTATGCCTATGTTTTCTTCTAGGAGTTTTAGTTTTAGCTCTTAAATTTAGAGCTTTGATCCATTTTGAGTTAATTTTTGTATCAGTTGTGTGTTAAGGGTTCACTTCATTTTTTTTGCATGTGGAAATCTAGTTGTCCCTGCACCATTTGTTGAAGAGAGTTTTCTTTTCCCCATTGAGTGGTCTTGGCCCTCTTAAAAATCCGTTGACCATAGGTGTTTGGGTTAATTTCTGGCTTCTCGGTTCTATTCCATAAGTCTGTATGCTTGTCCTTATTCCAGTACCACACTGATTTGATTACTGTAGGTTTGTAGTAAGTTTTGAAGTCAGGAAGTGTGAGCCCTCCAACTTTGTTGTTGTCTTTCAAGGTTGTTTTGGCTATTCAGTGTCCCTTGCAATTCCTTGTTACTTTTAGGATCAACTTGTCCATTACTGTAAAAAAGGCAGTTGGAATTTGGAATGGGATTGCACTGAATCTGTAGATCAGTTTTAGAAGCATTGCCATTTTAACAATATTAAGTCTTCCGATTCATGAACAGGAGATGTCTTTCTTTAAGTTGTTTCAACAGTGTTTAGTAGTTTTAAGTTTAGAAGTCTCGCATTTCCTTGGTTAAATTTAATTCTAAGTATTTCATTATTTTTGATGCTACTGTAAATGGAATTGTTTTCTTAATTTCATTTTTGGATTGTTCATTGCTAATACATAGAAATACAACTGATTTTGGGGGATAACCATTTTTAACAAATTCTGTTTTTTAATGTCTTGGAGATTATCTTTATAACTCTTCATCTGTATAAATTCGAGTGTCAAAGGATCAGGCAAGAATTTATAAAAGTGTAAATTTGCCCTATTGTAATATAATAGGAAATAGGTTGAGGCGCCAAGGACAAACTGGAGAATGTGTCTTATCCTAAGAAATTCAGATACAAATTTTTAAAATATACTTTGCTAATCAGAAACACTCCTGCATACAATTATGTTAATGGTTTTACTTCTGATTGCCTTGTACTTTTAAATGATATAATATACACACATTAAAATATTTTCTTGTATCAACTTTCAATAGAATCCTTAGACTTCTCATTATATAGAATTAGAAGTGCCTCTATTCTTCCGTCTGCTACTTCGCTCCTTTTAAGTTCTGTTAACCTTCTACTTTAACTCCTGACTCTAACTTCTAGTCTAACTTTTAACTTTCTACTTTCTAACTTCTGTTTAACTATATTTTTTATTTTAATAAAGATTGATATGTTTTCATTCTGTTAGCTATCTATAATTGTCTTACCAACTTTGAATACAAAGTGGTAGTGAAGATTGAAACTCACTTAAACATACTTAATACTAGTATCACTGTATTTATCCCTTTTTTCAGAATTAAATAGTATACTAAGAATGTAGAGTAGGTGTAACGTTTGGAATGTAATTAGAGCACTTAACTCTATTAACAAACTAAAGAAAGAAAAATCACATTGTCATCTCAATAGATAGAAAAACCATTTGCCAAAACTACTATCTATTCCTGATAAAGTTTCTTATAGCGTTCTTAGAATAGAAGGGAACTCCTTTAACCTCATAAAATTTGGGTTAGGGAAAAGCCTACTAATAACATAATTCCTAATGGTGAAAGTCTGCATGCTTTCCCCTCAGATCAGAAACAATTCAAGGATGTCCACTCTCACCACTTCAAAATGTATACAGTGGTCCTGAAGATTCTGTTCAGGACAATCAGGCAGGAAGAAGTAAAAGACATCCAGGTTGCAAAGAAAGGAATAAACTGTTTTTATTTCCAAAAGGCATGATCATTTATGTAGAATAACTGATGGAATCTACAAAAAAAGCTACTACCTGATTTCTAGAATTATTATAAAGCTACAGTAATCAAAACAGTGATATCAGTGTAAAGTTTGATGGCATAGAATAGAAAGTCCAGAAATAGACCCACGCAGAAATAGACGACTGATTTTTTTGTAATTAATTAATTTTTGGCTAGGTTGTGTCTTCGTTGCTGCACACGGGCTTTCTCTAGTCACAGCGAACGCGGGGGGCTACTCTTCGTTGCGGTGCATGGGCTTCTTATTGCCGTGGCTTCTTGTTGCGGAGCACGGGCTTCAGTAGTTGTGGCTTGCAGGCTCTAGAGCGCAGGCTCATTAGTTGTGGCGCAAGGGCTTAGTTGCTCAGTGGCATGTGGGATCTTCCTGGACCAGGGCTCGAACCCGTGTCCCGCTTTGGCAGGCGGATTCTTAACCACTGTGCCACTAGGCAAGTCCCTGGACGACTGATTTTTGACAAAGGTGCAAGGCAGTTCAGTGGAGAAAGGATTGTCTTTTCAACAAATAGTGCTTGAACAATTGGTTATCAACATGCATAAAAATGAATTTAGATCTGTATTTTCTACCATATACAAAATTAACTGATAGAACTAAACGTCAAGCCTAAAAGTATAACACTTCTAGATGATAATATGGGAGAAAATCTTTGTGACTGTGGTTTAAACCAGAATTTCTTAAATGTAGAACACCAGAAGTATGTTCTATAAAAGAAAAATTGATAAGCTGGACCTTTTCAAAATGAAAATTTTTACTATTGGAAAGACACTGTTATAAGAATTAAAGGACAAACCACAGGTTTGGAGAAAATCTTTGCAAAGCGTATGTCTGATAAAGGACTACCAGTCAGAATACATAATGAACTCTCAAAACTCAATCAGAAAAGAAACAACCCAATAAAAAAATGGGCAAGGCATTTGAACATTCACCAAAGATATATGGATGGCAAATAACCACATGGAAAGGTACTCAGTCTCTTTCATTATTAGGGAAATGTAAATTAAAGATACAGTGAAGTACTACCACACATTTGTTAGAATGGCTAAAATTTTAAAACAAAGCATACCAAATGTTGGCTAGATAATGGAGGAACTACAGCTTTCTTCTCATGGGGAGTTAAAGTGCTGCACTGAATTTCAGTTTAAAAAGTTAAACACACGTCTATTTGATCCAACCATTTCATTCTTAGATATTTACCCAAGAGAAGTGAAAACATGTGTCCGTACAAAGATGTGTTCACTAATGTTATGGTGATTTTTGTTTTTAATAGCTAGAACCTGAAAGTTATCTAAATGTCTATCAACAGGTGAATCATTAAACAGATTGTTTACCCATACATTAGAATTCTAGTCAGAAATAAAAAAGGAATAGAGTATTGTTTGGATGAAACTCAGAATAATTGTGTTCATTGAAAGAAGCCTGACAAAAAAGAATACATACTGTATCATTCCATTTATATTGAGATTATAGGGAATTCAATTTATAGTGACAGAAAGCAGATCATTGGTTTCCTGTGCATATGCCAGGGTGTGGTGGAGGGCAGGAAGGAGAGATTACAAGGCAGGAAGGAGAGATTACAGAGAGACAGGACCGAGCTTTTAGGAGTGTGTTCATTACCTTGATTGTATAATGATTTCATGAGCATATACATGTATCAAAACTTACCAAATTGTATACTTTAAATATTTAAGATGTATGTCAGTTACATGTCAGGAAAACTTTATAAATAGAACAAAATAGAATCAATTGACATGAATTTATGCGTTTAAAGTTAGAACTCCTTTGTTTGCTTAGTGTGAGATGTTTTGCCCAGGAGATCAACTAATTGATTGTCACTGTTTTAAAAAAATTCTAATAGCATATAAAAGTACAAAGAGGAAGTAAAAAATCTTGAAATTTTATGACGTGTAACCAGTGTTAAACTGTTTTGATGAACATGCCCCGGACATCTATGTATAACCCAGAGAGATATTGTATATGTTTGTGTTTATGGGATAATACTCTGTGTAGTCTTAGGAAATTAGCTTTTTTTTCACTGTACACTATGTTTTTAAAGGTTCATGCAAATATGATCAGAGTGATTATGATGTGGCAGCTGTGTGCTGACACTATTGGGAACTCAAATAGCTTCTTTGTTTCACTAGCAGCTGATCCCAAATGGCCAGCTGAAGTCTTATTTTTTTTATTTTAGGAGGGTTTTAATCAGTAAAACTGACTTTTGAAATCAGTACTTGGAGATAAAAGGCACATTTTTGAACTCTAATCATAAAAAGTAGAGAATTCTCTTTCTTATATTCCTGACCATTTCTTCCAAAATACACTTGAAAGTGTTCCTCATCATTTCAACAGACTGTGTTTAACTTATGTTTTAGACCATGTTTAGATGAGTGTTTTATATTTGCATGGTGTAAAAATAAATTATCCAGGAATAATTTGCTAGGTACTATAACAAATGAATTAAATATATACTTATTAGTATCTTACACTATAAAAATGAATTAACTGTTAAAATTCTTATAAAGTATCTGTTTTTGTGATTCTGATTTTTTTTTAAAAAGTACTTGGCCTTTTCAGTTAAAAAAATAATTATTGTAAAACTAGTACTAGTTAAAAAGTAAGCTAGTACTGAAGGTTTTTAAGGAAAAAATCAGTTCTTTGCTGCATCTTCCATCTTTCCCCTTGCTTTTACCCCATTCTGCATAAGTGCTGTTTTTCCAGAAGATTTTAAATTCTATTAGCTGTTTTTTCCTGGTATCTGCCTATTTCTAAATAATATGCTAGTATTTGTGTGATTTTTCATAAGGGTGATTGATTGGAGAGGCAAAGGACAAAAGTTCCTTTAATGTTAGGAAAGGATACAAGAACATGATTCCATTAGGAAGGATTCCAGAATAGAGGATACAATAGCACTGTGTGGAGGGGCACACTTGGTCTTCAAGTCACTGGGAGAATAGATGACCAAATCTTGTTACTGGGTGATGGTGGAGAGGATTCCCTCTGACCTTCTGAGAACTTTGCTTTTGCAATTCTCTCAGCATTTATACACTCTCTTGATTTTTTTTTTTTTAATTGTTGGAGGGTCTCTGATTACTTTTGTCCTTGTTAACCAGGTTCTAGTTACTTGTCAGAAAGCCTCTGCATTCCTGAATGCTTACTGGGAGAATAGGTGAATTGGCGGTTAATGTCTCATAAATACCCGTCCACCTAGCCGTCCTAAGCTTAGGGCTTTCTGAGGTCTATCTCTCTAGCTATTTCGATATTATATATAGTCTCTGTTATGATACCTAAGGATTTAGCTCTCTTTCACTCACACCATTTCCTCTTCTTCATCTTCCCCATTTTGTTATATTACATTAAAACAAATATAAAAAATGGTACAAATGAACCTATTTACAAAACAGAAATTGAGTCACAGATGTAGAAAGCAAACTACGGTTACCAAGGGGGAAAGGGATGGGTGGAGGGATAAATTGGGAGATTGGGATTGACATATATACACTACTATATATAAAATAGATAACTAGTAAGAACCTACTGTATAGCACAGGGAACTCTACTCAGTACTCTGTAATGACCTATATTGTAATAGAATCTGAAAAAGAGTGGAGATATATATATATATATATATATATATATATATATATATGTATAACTGACTCACTTTGCTGTACAGTGGAAAATGACACAACATTGTAAATCAACTCTACGCCAATAAAAAAATAATTAATAAAATAAATAAAAATTTAAAAACCAGATCAGTAATCATTGTGAACAGAATTGTAGTCTTTGATTACTTATAAAACTTTTTTTCTTTCAGTGTATCTTGTGTTCATTTGCACTATTTTCTATACACTTATTCAAATTTTCAATAGCCACTCTATTAAGTCTGTAATGTGCCTAATAAGCACTCTCCCCGCTACCCGTTCTCCTCAAAATCAGTAAGTCTATCAACCTCTTTTCCTCTGGTGACCTCCCTTCTTCAGTTCTCCATCTTTGTGCTCCAAACTGAACTGGTTGTGTTGCTAGACTTGTCTTTTTTTTTCTTTTCTTTTCCTTTTAAACAGCAGTCTTCCTTTATCTCATGTCTTCTTTATTGGTTTTCTGTGTGTGTGTGTGTATAGCATATCCATCAGAGAAAGAGTGCATAAGCATATGGTAATTTTTTGAATCTTTGTATATGTCTGATGATCTTTAACATTTTTTTCCCCTCACGTCTTATTGATTGGTTAGTATAGAGTTTTCTTTGAGAATTTTGAAGGCATGTGCCATTGTCTTCCAGCATCTAATAGAACTCTTTATATTACCAGTTTTTTCTCTATGCAAGCTTTTAGAATTTTTTTTTTGACCTTGGTATTAGTAAATTATCATTATGTAACATTTTGTTCTTGTGTTATGGATGCATTTTTCCCCCTTGTCTGTCTAAGTGTATTAGAGTTGGTTCTGTTTGGTTTTTGAATGTCTTTTCTTTCCTGCTTTATCTTTGTTCCCTGTGGATTGTTCTTTTCTGGTTGTTGTGGCCTTTCTCCTTCATGGTGGAGCCTTTCCTCCAATATTAGGTGATCTTTGGCTGTCTGTTCTTATTTAAGGGTAAGACATTAAAACTTATTCTGTTTATTTGCAAAGGAATAAGAAAAAGTCTGGAAGGATATGTTCTAAACTCCAGCAGTCATGGGAGGGTGGGTTGGCTAAGGTGGGTACTTTTATTTCAAAATTCTATACAATTTAATATTTTTGTAACAATCCTTAATTGCTTTTATGAGTTTTTTTTTTTCTTAAAGCTTTAATGAAGTTATCTGTTGCTATGTAATAATAGTTATCTATTGCTATGTAATACATAACCACAAAACTTGGCTGCTTAAAGTAACAAACATTTAGTCTTTCACACGGTTTCTGAGGGTCAGGAATTTGAGAGTGTGGCATCGCTGGGTGGTTCTGGCTTAGGGTCTCTGATGAAGTTGTAGTCAGTCTGTTGGCCAGGGTGGCAATCATTTCAAGGCTCAACTGTGGCTTCCAAGCTCATTGATCTGTTGGCTGGCCTCAGTTTCTGAAGTGCTGTTGGAGTGAGGGCCTCAGTCCCTCACTTTATAAATCTCAGAGTGTCCTAAAAACATGGCAGCTGTTTGCCCTATTGCGAGTGACTTGAGAGAGAGTAATAGTGTAATTTTCCCTAGATGGAAGCTGCAGTCTTTTTTTTTTTTTTGCGGTACGCGGGCCTCTCACTGTTGTGGCCTCTCCCGTTGTGGAGCACAGGCTCCGGACGCGCAGGCTCAGTGGCCGTGGCTCACGGGCCCAGCCGCTCCGCGGCATTTGGGATCCTCCCGGACTGGGGCACGAACCCGTGTCCCCTGCATCGGCAGGCGGACTCTCAACCACTGCGCCACCAGGGAAGCCCTGCAGTCTTTTTTATAACCTATTCTTGGAAATAACATGTCATCATTTTTGCCATATGCTTGTTATTGGTCATACAAACCAAACCTGGTATAATGTGGGAAGGCACTACACATGGATTTGAAAAACAGGAGGCAGGGATCCTTGGGGGCCAGAAGGCAGGCTGTGATCGTCAGCATCCAAGATGGCTCCTGATGATCCCCTCTTCCTGGCATTCTCGTGAGTAGTTCCCTCCCACATTGCACCATGGCTGATCTGTGTAATAGGGCAGAAGTGATGGTATCCTACTTCGGAGATTATGTTGTAAAAGACAGTGTCTTCCATTGTGGCTGCTCTCTTCTTTCTCTCTCTCGGACATTCAGACACCTTGTGAGAGGCTCACATGACTGGAGGTAGAGACCTCAGGCCTATAGCTATTGAGGAACTGAGACTTGCCAACAACCATGTAAGTGAGCTGAGAAGTGGCTTCTCCATTCTCTGTTGAGCCCTGAGATGATTGCAGCTCTGGCTGACAGCTTGACTACAACCACGTGAGAGACCTTGAGCCAGAAAAACTCAGCTAAGCTACTCCTGGATTCCTGACCCTCAGAAACTGTATGGGATAAAGACTGTTGTTTTAACCTTCTAAGTTTTGGGTGAATTTGTTACATAGCCAAAGAACACTAATAAATAAAGCCAAAAAATTTTTTTTTCAAACACACACACACACACACACACACACACACACGCATACCCCACATTCAAAACCTTATTGGCAGGTTGGTATATGTGGGTTTGAAACCACTAGGTGGCGTTTCACGGGGCTCTGAGGCGCTCCGGTTCCTTATGTCTCAGCGCAGAAAGAATTCAGTGAGAGGCAAAGTGATAGGTAAGAAGTGAGTTATTAGAGTAGGCCGCTTGTGAGGCTTACAAGTGGGCAGATGAGAAGGTGCTGCGCCCCAAGAACTTAGTGGGCTACAGTTTTATAATCAAAGGAAAAGTGGGAGGGGGAGAAGACCACCTTCTTCCTCATTCTTGAGTAGACATCACACTTCCATCATCAGTTCCTCCTCTGTGTCGGGCAGGGGAGTTTTCTTGTCCCTACGTGGTCAAACCGGGACTGTCATGGCACTATGGAAAAATTATTCCATGTCTCAGTACAATGAGGGTCTTTCACTTTGAAGTGTCACGTTTTTATAAATTATTGTTTTTTATGTGTACAGAGAGCATGTCCAAGGGGTCATTAACTTACTGAGCTCACTGGGCAGGATGTGGGTCTCATGCCACCATTGTTTTATTGTTTGGGGGCATGTCTCATACTTCTGTTGCATGGTTTTGTTGCTAAGCAAGCCAGCTTGGTTTTGTGGTTAAGCAAACCTGCTTTCTTGAGTGATCAATAACTTATAGGGGTGTCCCATACTTTTTTTTTTTAACTTACAATCCTCTGGTAGGATTAATTTATTTAATTACCTACGTCGTCCCTTTACTCTGTGCCTATCAGGTTGGGCTTGTTGACTGATGGGACTTTATTGTGGCTTGGTTATGCTAAAAACCTATTCTGAAAGTCTAAAGAGTCTGTTCAGTTTCTTTACAGAAAAGTCTTCCATTTTCCTTTCTGAAGGTTTAAGCTTGGCTGCTTTATTCTGAGTTGGCCAGGGAAAGGGGGCTAGAGATACCATAATTAAGTAGGCAGTTTCACCTGTCTCTCCCTATTCCCCCTGGTTTGCCTGTTGTTCCTTAGTTCTGAGATACTTCTCTTTGGTTTCTTGAGGGAATAAACCTCTAATTTATCTCTAATTTATTTTAGGAATTGTAAGTTGTGATGGTGAGATGGTAGTCCATTCCCTTTCTTGTAGCTCCAGGCCTTATCTGTAACTCTGAGATTTAGGGTTTCTGCAGGTGGACTAAGCTTGCTTATCATAAGTAGTCTCTTTCAATTGCAAATGAGATTTTAGTTTCTTTAGTGCTGCTGAGTTCCTCATCTGCTTTCCTTTTTCTGAAAATTTGTGGAAACCTTTTGACCATTAATGGTTAATTACATTAGTATTCTTTTTTTTTTTAACATTAGTATTCTTTTTGCTCCTGTAGGTGTTTGCCTTTTTTTGTGCCTTTATTATCATTTTAACAGCCTTGGAAGGAAGAGTAGATAATCTTTCTGCCATACATAAGTGGAAGTCCAAGGGGTGTGAGTGTGTGTATTTCACTATTATTATATGTACTATAGCAGGAAATGTATAACCATGGACTCATAGGATTTTTGAGACAAATTGGAATTTGGAGATAATTTAGTCTTCTTTATTCATTTTACAACAGCGGAACAGGCTCAGCAAAGTTAGATGTTTTGCCCTTGATTACAGTTAGCATTGCAAGCCTGAGATGGAATCTGTATCTCCTGACCCTATTTGTTTCTTTTTCTACCATGCTACACTAATTACCTTTATTTTTTAAACAGATGATTAAATTATTAACAGTTTGAACCTATTGTACAAACTAAGAATTAATAACTACATGCCAGATTTTGGGGATTCAAAATGGGTAAGCCTGGTTTCTATGTCAGAGCAGTCTCTGGATAAATAAAAATGATTTTCTCACTTTCCTTTAGTTCATATCTTTTGTTGATTACTGGTTTCATCTTTTGTTTTAACTGTTTAACAATTTGTATATTTATGTGATGATCTTAACTTATGATTTGCCAAACAAGCAGTGTTTTGAATAAAAGAGAGGGTTTTTTCCCTTTAATTTACAATTTCCTTTGACTTTCTTGACTCACGTTACTCTCTTCTGCTTTCTAATTTCTTACTTGAGAGGAAGCTCAATATATATATTTTTTTGTACTAGGTTAACAATTTAGTATAAGCGTTGCATGCAGTGTTTATAAACATTGCTGGGGAGAGAGGCAATTAAGGAAAGTATCTTACTAAATCTTTTCTATATACAGTAAGCTCTTGGTGCAAAGGAACTGCACTATGCTTTTTTCTTACATGACCCTTGGCATGGTGCTGGATACATGTTAGGCACTTGGTGAATAGCGTTTGGCTGAAAAACATTTTTTTATGAAAGGCTTTTTTTGAAGTGGAGTTTTAAGTGTTCAATGTTAAAAGTTAATGAGAGGGCTTCCCTGGTGGCGCAGTGGTTGAGAGTCCGCCTGCCAATGCAGGGGACACGGACGGGTTCGTGCCCCGGTCTGGGAAGTCAGCCATGGCCGCTGAGCCTGCGCGTCCGGAGCCTGTCCGCAACGGGAGAGGCCACAACAGTGAGAGGCCTGCGTACCGCAAAAAAAAAAAAAAAAAAAAAAAAGTTAATGAGAGAATTGATATTTTCTTCACATACATTTTTGTGAAGATATATTTTTCACATGCTATGTTTGTCAAGCTTTTCAGAGCAGTTTTTTAAAGAACAAGAATCATCATATTCTAATGGTCTTTGCACACAGGACTGGTATACAACAAAGGGTTGAATCTAAAGAAGGGCCATGGAGAATCCATCTGAAAAAGTTTCAAGAGTAAGGAGAAAAAACAACAGTATAATAATTTTTAACAATTATTATCTGACAATAAAGCATTATTCAACATGTATTAGGTACGTTTTTATATGGTATTAGTTTAGTACTCATGACAACTTTATAAGGTAGTTATCCTCGTAAAGAATAACAGAGCTTAAGTCATTTGTTCATGACCAAAAAGTGTATCAGTCATTGTGCAGTAATTTGAAATACATGCTTGTTTTAATTGTAAAACCTGTATTCTTTATTTTCTACTATCTTACTATGGAAGTATTAATTTGAAAGTGAAAAACTCAATTATATATCCAGATTTTTTGAGTGTAAATTAAGTAGATACATAAAGGCTCATAAACTTAATGAAATTCTATTTTCCTTTTAGTATAGATATAGTGTAGATGAGAAAAATGTGTGTAGTTTGCTCCAAAAATTGTTAACATTTAGTTTTAATTAGTGCATCAGAGTAGATTAATAATTTCTTTGTGAGAGATTGAAAGACTCAACAATTCTCTTTTTGACTGAACTTTCAAAACAGTGCACTTCTTATGTTGGGAGGATGGTATGTTGTCTACAATTGACCTGTTTCCAGAATGGAGCAAGCATTGCCATGATTCAGAAATATCAACTAGATAATTATTTGATATTCAAAAATTAAATTTCTTCTAGAGTATCCTAGTCTTTATTTGAAGATTGTAAAGCTGGTTTTTCCCTTGAATAAGAAAAAATTAGGATCTGAGAAAAGCAGAATTAAGTTAGTTTGGGTGTATCCAATTTGCCAAAATATTACAACTGAAAATAAGTAGGACACGTGTGGTAGGAAGTAGGCTATTGAGAAAAATCTTTTCCAGCATATTGAAGAGACACAGTGGGTGTGAGGGGAGGAGGAAATATGGAACATATAAATACTTCCAGATGAGTATTGGTGTAATTATGGGGAATAAAGGAAAGGAATGTATTAATAGGGTTGGAAAACAAATATGTAAGACAGATTTGCCTTAATTTTTCCTGACACCATATAAATACCACAGAAGTAAGAGGAATGAGAGAATTAATGAAATGGTAATCAGGAAATAAAAGTCATCATTAGAAATAAAAAGACTCAGTTTTAAGAAGGGAAGCTAGAGTAGTTCAGGAAATGTGTTTCTCTCACAGACATAAATCCTTAATAATATAATGATATGAACCTTAGGTAAATCTTGATTAATGTAAGCATACATGAAAGATACTACTTAATGTTTACTCCAAAAATACTCAAAGTAAAGTTGATCATAAATTTCAATGCTGATTATTCAATGCCAAAAATTTACAGATGAATTATTTGTATAAGTTAAGATGAATTACTTTGATAAATGATGTATATTAGGTGTGAAGGTGAAACAATATTTGGAGTGTCAAGTGAGACTCCTTATATACAGTTAAAAGCTATCATTGTTTTGTTTAAAACTAATTGTGAGATGCTCTGACACTTTTGTAGTTGTCTCTGTATAGCTATTCTGCAGTATTTTCTTCTACAAGTTATAACATTATGCTTTGTGTATTTAGGTCCTTAATTGATCCTGAACTGATTTTTGTATATGACGTGAGGTAGGGATCCAGTTTTTTTTGTTTTTTGTTTTTTGTTTTTTGCACCAAAATATTTTATTATTTTACAGATGTAAAGAGGAGAACTCTTTGATTCTATTTTTAAAATAAAGCAAATAATTGCTGGTCACAATAATCCTGAATACTCCTCAACTTACAACACCTTTTTGTTTGGGACTGAATAATAATGTTTCAAGATTCAGTAAAATTATTTGTCTTCATATAAACTAAACTTCTAATGTTGGTCATAACAGGAGTTTGCTACACTCAGAACATGTAGAAAAAAGAAGAGAGAATGAAAAACATGTTACAAAATTTGTCTCTGTTAACATTTGCAGAGAAAAACGAGAACAGACAGAGATTTAGAGAGAGAGAGAGAGAGAGAGAGAGAGAAGGAGAGAGGAACCATAATATGAATTACCATCCTCCCACCATCAAAATCTTCAAGGTGATAGGCAAATAAAGACAAACTTAGGACCAGAACTCGCAACAGGATAGACATATATGTGTATTGGGATCCAGTTTTTAAAAAGGTTTTCCTTTTAGGGAATCAGCTATTATATTACTATATTATGAATAGGCCAACTTCTACCCACTGATCTGCAATGACAATTTTTATTTATCTATAGTTTGGTCTCTGGCTTCTTAACTTTTTTTTTTTTTTCCCTTCTAGTCTGTCTGTCCTTGAACTAATATAGCCCTATTTTTATTTTGTTACTAAAGCTTTACACTAAGTCTTGATGTCTGATGGGCAAGTCCCTACACTTCGTTTTTATTCAGGAATTTTCTTAGCTGTTCTTGGCTCTTTTCTTTTGTCCACAGATTTTAGAATAGCTTGTCAGGTTCTACAAAAATTGTTTCTGGGATTTTGTTTGGAATTACATTACCTTTATAGATGAATTTGGGAAAAATGAGATCTTTAACATATGAGTTTTTCTATCTATACATGTATTTCTCCATTTAGTTTATGTATTCTTTTATATATTTCAATAACACATAGGCTCTAAGTACATTAGATACAGGGTTGCAAAATGAATAGTTTTGATTTTTTTAGACTTACATATCTTATGGAGTGGTCATTGCTAAATTTGTTAGCTTCAAAAATTATAAAAATAAATGATTCTTGGAAAAAATTCAAACCATGTAGAAGAGATTAAAAGTAAAAATGAAATCTGGGGTAACTTACTGTCTCTGCAGCAGCAGTCCACTAGTACTTTCTGCAATGCTGGAAATGTTGTATATCTGTGTTTTCCAATATGGTAACCAGTAGTCACATTTAGCTTTGAATGTTTGAAGTGTGGTTAGTGCAACTGATGTGTTTTTTTTTTTGGGCTGTGCCGCAAGGCCTGTGGGATCTTAGTTCCCCGACCAGGTATCAAACCCGTGCCCCCTGCAGTGGAAGCACAGAGTCATAACCACTGGACCGCCAGGGAAGTCTGACCACTGATGTATTGAATTTTAAAATTTTATTTTATTTTAATTAATTTAAATTCAAATAGTAATGTGATTAGTGGTTATAGTATTAGACACTGTAGCTTAGGTCTTATTGCAAAATTTAGTTTTCTTCATAAGTGTACATTTTTGTTAGGTTTATTCTAGGTATTTTTAAAATATAGTTGTTGCTATTGTGAGTAGAATTTTTTTTCAACAACTTTTTAAGATTGTTCGTGGTATTTGGAAAGGCTACTGAATTTTGAATATTTCCTTTAGCTTAGTTACCTTTGCCCTTCTTTAAAAGAAAGATGATCTTCGGCTATTTTGATTTTTGTTTAATGAATTCCAGATTCTTAGAATTTGAAATAAACTGGTATTGAAATTTGAATTTGAAATAAACTCTGAATCTTTATATTATTTCATATTAAGTAATTGGTTTTGAGTTGTTCTGGAGCTTCTTCAAATAAGACCTAAATTATGGATGCTAAATGAACATAGACTCATTTATAAAGATTTCATTTTGCCCCAGATATTGTAAGACGGTATTCCTCGTGGCTTCTCTGATTTTCAGACCCGATTTTTTTTTTTAAACAACCTTGGTCTGTCTGTCTTTTTTCTTTTTTAATATTTATTTATTTATTTGGCTGCACTGGGTCATTAGTTGCGGCATATGGGATCTTTAGTGGAGACATGTGGGATCTAGTTCCCAAACCAGGGATCGAACGCAGGCCCTCTGCATTGGGAGCACAGAGTCTTAGCCACTGGACCACCAGGGAAGTACCTCCAGACCTGACTTTTGAGGAAATATTGAGGAAAATGGTATTCTTAAGGCTTACCTAAGCATGGATTCATTTTTAACAGTTCATTTGAGCTCAGTATACATTTTTTGGAGCACCTGCTTTGTGTTCAGCATTTTGCCAAATACTGGGACTACAGTGTTAAATAAGTTTCTTGCCTTTAAGCAGCTAGTAGTGTAATTGAGGAGACAAATGTAGAAAGAAATTGATTCATATACTGTGGCATTATAGAATACAGGTTAAGATTGTGCTCTGGAGTGACTTGTAGTTGTGTGACTTTGGTTATATTTCTTAATCTGTGGAAGCTCAGTTTCCTTGTGAATAAAATAGGAATATTATAGTAGGAATATTAAAATAGGAGTATTATAATGTGAGGATTGAATGAGATAATTTATGTATTTGCCATGTGCTAGCTAATATTATTGGCTACTAGACAGCTTGGAATGTCTCACATCTCTGTTACAGACAGTGGAGACAACTTGAGGGGGGTTAATAAGCAGGCGGATGACATGGTCAGATTCACGTTTAGAATGCTGTAAATCACTGTGTCTGCAGTAGGTCAGAGAATTTGAGGAGATAAATTAGAGGAGGCTGTAGTGATAGACGTGTTGAGAGATGGTGACCTAATCATTACAGTTAGGAGAGAATGGTCGGGAGAAAGTTCAATAATACTTCAGTGTTATAAAGGTAAGACTTGATGATTGATTTAATGAAAAGGGCAAAGGAGTCAGGGATGACATTCCAATGTTTAGTTTTGGTAAATGACTAGATGTTGTTATTTATAACTGAGTTAGGGAGTATGGGAGGGGGAGGACATGTTAGAGGGGATGGAGAGATTGAGTTGTTTTGTTCATGCATGAGATGAATGTGTGATATCTAGGTGGGCATATTTAGGAGAGAGTTTGATTTATGTTTCTGGTGGGTAGAGGATTCATGGTGGGAGAGACATGTAATAAACATTATATTTAATTGTAATTTGACATAATGCCATTCAATAAATGTTAGCTATTTTTACCATTATCATCATCATCATTATCACCACCACTGCTGCCACCATTATTAAATAGGTAGTGTTTAAAGCAACCAATAGATAAGCCTTTCTAGAGGAAGGGCATAAAGTAAAAGGAGAAGTGGGGTGGAAGATAGAACATTTAATGGATGGGTAGATGAAGAAGTATGGTAGGAGATGGAGAAGAAATGGTGAGCTTGTAGCAGGAGAACTAAGATAAGGTCTCACAAAGAATAGTGACTTTGTATGACAGAGTGGTTAATAATATCAGATGTAACAGATTGGTAACATAAAGCCTACAGGAGTCCACTGGCCTTGACAATAGGATGTCAGTGGTGACCTCAGCTAAGTAAATCACAGTGGAGTGACATGTAGGGACAGAATCCAGACTAAAATATACTTAGAAATATATAGGAAGTGTGATACAACGTGGGCTAGTTTTGTTCATGTGGCCCAAGAGCCAAGTGGTGACATCTTACAAGTACCAAATTTAAAAAATTTCCTTTAATGAAAATATGTGGCTGGTTGTTATGAATAATTATCAATGATTTTTTTAAAATACAAAGAGTATAGTTCTATGTGTTTAGGTTTAAATCTAGCTTAATTATTATTTCCTCCAGCTTTCTCTAATTGAGTTTTAATCCTCATCTAGTTGTTTTTTTTTTTTTTTGCGGTATGCGGTCCTCTCACTGTTGTGATCTCTCCCGTTGCGGAGCACAGGCTCCAGACGCGCAGGCTCAGCGGCCATGGCTCACGGGCCTAGCCACTCCGCGGCATGTGGGATCTTCCCGGACTGGGGCACGAACCCATGTCCCCCGCATCGGCAGGCGGACTCTCAACCACTGCGCCACCAGGGAAGCCCCCTCATCTAGTTTTTTAATGAGAATTTAAAATATTATTTTCATAAACCTTGTAACTTATTGCTGTTATTTGCATTCAAACCCCATGGTTTACTCTCTTAAAAAAATTAATTAATTAGTTAATTAATTTTTGGCTGCCTTGGGTCTTTGTTGCTGCCCGAGGGCGTTCTTTAGTTGCGGTGAGCGGGGTTTACTCTTCATTGCGCGGGCTTCTCATTGCGGTGGCGTCTCTTGTCGCGGAGCATGGGCTCTAGGTGCACAGGCTTCAGTAATTGTGGCTCGCAGGCTCTAGAGCACAGGCTCAGTAGTTGTGGCACACTGGCCTAGTTGCTCCGCGGCATGTGGGATCCTCCCAGACCAGGGCTTGAACCCACGTCCCCTGCATTGGCAGGCGATTCTTAACCAGTGTGCCATGAGGGAAGCCCACCATGGTTTACTCTTAATCTGTTTCTTTATAAGCCTCTTAAATTTCAGCTTTAGTGAAAGCTGAAAGATTAGTGGATTAACACTTTTGATCTCCTTTTTCTTCCTTTCTGTTTTTTTTGTATTTTTTTAAATTGAAGTATAGTTGATTTATAATGTTGTGTTAATTACTGTTATACAGTAAAGTGATTCAGTTATACATATATATACCTTCCTTTTTTAATATTCTTTTCCATTATGGTTTATCGCAGGATATTGAATATAGTTCTCTGTGCTTTCTAATATGTTTTTTTTTTTTTTTTTTTAATTTGCTTTTTTTTTGGCTGCATCGCGCATCTTGCAGGATCTTAGTTCCCTGACCACAGATTGAACCTGGCCCCCGGGCAGTGAAAGCAGAGTCCTAACCACTGGACTGCCAGGGAATTCCCTCTAATATGTTTTTATAAAAAAATATTTATTTATTTTGGCTGCACTGGGTCTTAGTTGCACCATGCGGGATCTTCGTTGCGGCATGTGGGATCTTTAGTGGCATGTGAACTTCTTAGTTGCACCATGCAACCTTTTAGTTGTAGCATGCATGCAGGATCTAGTTCAGGAATCAGACCAGGGCCCCTGCATTGGGAGTGTGGAGTCTTACCCACTGGACCACCAGGGAAGTCCCTCTAATATGTTTGAATCAACTTTTATTTTACAATTGCAAGAGCCATTTAAACATGTTACGTTGTTTAAAATCTCACTATATCCACACTATCTGTATGATTGATTCTGTCAACTTTATAAAACTTAACAGGAACCATTAGGGTTCTTTGGTTTATATGGTAATATTTGTAGATTTCTAGAATTTTACTCATTTAATTCTCACAGGGCAATCTTAGTTGCAAGTATTTATGGAATATTTTATTATCATCCTGCTATATAGCAAGTCTTAGCTTGACATTACTATCTGTGACATTGGTAGGGCATTTCGTTTATGACTGGGCTGTTCTGGACTTCACAGTCTCTTCAAGGACCTTTCTGAGCCTGAAATTCTAAGTTATGCTAATCTTCAGGGAAAGAACACATCTGAATAAATAGTGTCTGTTTCAGTTTCTTACAAAAGGCCCAAACTTTGTTTTATTACTGTTAGTTGTATACTACTGTTGTTCTGGCATATCTCAATAGTTATCTATAATGTATTAATACATTTTATTTATGTGTTCTGATACTTAATTATAAACCTAAATAATAATACCATTTTCCCATTGCCCATGGTAGGAATGCCATTATTGGATTTTATTCTTTCTTTGCTTCAAGAGTGTCTTCCTTAAATAGCTCAGACAGGATTGAGGGAAGTATTTCTCCTCCTTCTCCTCTCCCCTCCTCCTGTGTCCCTTCTACCCCTCCTTCTCCCTCCCTTCCCACTTCCCTTCTTCCTACTTACTTGTCACCTGTTGCTGTCAATATTTATATAATAAAGTATTTAAATTAAATTTATTTAAATTTTTTTGTACAAGAAAAGTTTTCATGTAATCTTTGGAGGCTTACAAGTTCATTGGTTGAAAAGTTTAAGTGGAAA
This sequence comes from Tursiops truncatus, assembly GCF_011762595.2. NCBI lineage: Eukaryota > Metazoa > Chordata > Mammalia > Artiodactyla > Delphinidae > Tursiops > Tursiops truncatus. The sequence continues at coordinate 58,153,803 of NC_047049.1, read as the reverse complement.
CTGTATCCGGATGAGTATCATAACCACATTCTAAAGTGTTGTATGTAATTGTTTTTAATATAGTTTTTCTAATTTCAAAATAATATCCTTATTATGTACATTTTAAAAACACAAAGAAAAAAATAAAAATCATATGCAATGATATATAATATTTTGATATATATGTTTCCAATTCTTTTTGGGAGTATATTGCAAGCTTTTTCTTTTTTTTTAAAAAAAAGTATTCATTCATTCATTTATTCATTCATTCTGGCCGCGCTGGGTCTTAGTTGTGGCATGCGGGATTTTTTTTTTATAAATTTGTTTATTTTATTTACTTATTTTTGGCTGCGTTGGGTCTTCGTTGCTGCTCATGGGCTTTCTCTAGTTTCAGTGAGTGGAGGCTACTCTTCATCGGTGCGCGGGCTTCTCATTGCAGTGGCTTCTCTTGCTGCGGAGCACGGGCTCTAGGCTGCGGGCTTCAGTAGCTGTGGCACGCAGGCTCAGTAGTTGTGACGCACAGGCTTAGTTGCTCTGTGGCATGTGGGATCTTCCCGGACCAGGAATTGAGCCCATGTCCCCTGCATTGGCAGGTGGATTCTTAACCACTGTGCCACCAGGAAAGTTCCAGGATTTTTTTTTTTTTCATTTGTGGCATGCGGACTTCTTACTTGCGGCATGCAAACTCTTATTTGCAGCATGTGTGCAGGATCTAGTTTCCCGACCAGGGATCAAACCTGGGCCCCCTGCCCTGGGAGCACGGAGACTTACCCACTGGACCACTAGGGAAATCCCTCTCCTTTTTTTTAAAAAATACAATATTGAACCATTTCCCCATGGTTGAACTGTAATTTACTGATGCAGTTGGGTACGTTTTGGATGGTGTAATAGTTTACAGTTTTACTTTTCCATAAATTATGCTCTAGTTGACATCCTTGTATACAACTGTCTGATGTTTCCTTAATGGAAATCTGTAGTTGTGCAGTTGTTTCAAAACAAGTGAAATACTTTAACAACTCCCCCCCCCCCCCCCCCCCCCCCCCCCCCCACCAATCTACTTTTGAGCTAATTTAATTATTCATTTGGTAGAGGTGGAGGCATTCCAAGAAAGGGGGGAGGGGTGAGCCTTTATATCTGTTAAATAATGTGCTGGGCCCTTTTCAAGTATTATCTTTTTTTTTGTTTTTTAAAAATTTGTTTATTTTATTTATCTTTGGCTGTGTTGGGTCTTTTTGCCCGGGGACTTTCTCTAGTTGTGGCGAGTGGGGGCTACTCTTCCTTGCGGTGCGTGGGCTTCTCATTGGAGTGGCTTCTCTTGTTGCGGAGCACAGGCTCTAGGGGTGCAGGCTTCAGTAGTTGTGGCACACGGGCTCATTAGTTGTGGCACATGGGCTTAGTTGCTCCACGGCATGTGGGATCTTCCCAGACCAGGGATCGAACCCGTGTCCCCTGCATTGGCAGGCAGATTCTTAACCACTGCACCGCCACCAGGGAAGCCCCCTGAAGTATTATCTTTTTTGATCCACATAGCAACCCTGTCACATAGGTAGTTTTATCCTCTTTAGAGAAATTAAATGGCTTGTCTACTTAATGGCAGAATCAGGACAACGACACAGGTCTTTGACTTTCAATCTAATGTAGTTTCATTGACTCAGAGGCTCTCTTTGTGGAGACTAGAGGCAGGGTAAAGAGGGCCCTTCCCTGTGCTCTCTCCTGCTTCCTCATTTTCTGCTGATTGTTGTGTATTTCTTTTCCTTCTGGTAAATTCAGGTAGAAAAAAGGTTGAGAAATACCACTATACCATTTTGCTGTCTCTGGCTTTTTTAGGGACTATGTTCATGTTTGAATCAAGAAATGGATATAAAAGCAGAACATCTGTTTAATCATGTTTTTAGGAAACAAAACCCAACTAAAAAATAGTCTGTGCTTTGTATTATTCTGGAAAAGACGTAGTAGAAAGTTGAAGTATAGCGCTCTACTTTCTACTTCCTACTAAGTTGAATTTTCCTTTTGACGTTTATTAATTTAAAACTGAATACTCAGAGAATAAGTTAAATGTAATAGATTCAAAAGGCTGTGTATCTTTTTTTTCTGCCAACAGCAGTTAGGTTGGCAGAACAGCATACATTAAATGAAAATAAGAACTACATATAATTATAGCCCCACATTTAAACAGACATTTAACAAACAAACATTAACATTAAATGTTTCAGTGAGAAATAGCTCCATTTCATTAGTAAGAATTATGGACCTGATGGTGTATTTACTTTTACATTTATAATTCTAATTTATATCTTGCCTACTTCCGAAATAAATTTGAGGCAGTCCTTTTAGTATATAACTGTGTCCTCAAACCTAGCAGTCTGGCTGATTCTGGGTAGTATATGTATAGGTCAGGTTCTTAAGAAGAAGGGTGCAAGAGTCAAGGAAGAGATAAGCAAGATAAAATTGATAAAAAGCAGCAAAGATGAAGAAATGTAAAGGTTATTGAGATCTGATGGAAAATTCCCTGGTTTGGGGCAGGGGAAAATCAGATCAGAGACAGAAATACTATGGGAAGACTGAACATTTTGAAGTTTGGGGTTAGAGAACTAATTTGCCTGGAGGATAGTGCAAAATGGATCTTGCAGATTTATTGTTGAGGACCTGAAGATGTACTCTGTGAATCTGGCGAGTAGAATTTCCCTTTGGGTGATTTGATAACAATTAGGCTATCCTAGTCTGCTTCTTGCCTATACTATGGATCTTTTTTACGGGCCACCTTCACTATTGCCTTCAAATTCTTGTCCTCAGACTTTAAAAGGGAAGGTTGTTCATGGGGAAGGAGCAAAGAAGAGATGAAATAGGAGAGGAAGAGAATGTTGGGCAACAGATAAAAGCTGTCCGTTTTTTGACTCTCTTATGAAGGAGACTTATTACTACCTCTTTTCTTTATTATAATAAACATTATACATTATACTTAACTTTATTGTAATACTTATCACACTATGAGCAGTTACTTTTATTCTGGTTTGTCTACTGAATTGTGAGGTCCTTAAGGGCAAGAAATGTTTGTTCTTTCTCTTTTACTAACCAGCTAGAGAAAGAAGGAAAGTAACATTGAGTTCCTATTTTATATGTACCAAGCACTTTGCCAAGACATAGATATCATCAAATCCACGGGTTGAAACTTTTTAGCTTCCATAAAAATTTTTTTTTTTTTTTGCGGTACACGGGCCTCTCACTGTTGTGGCCTCTCCCGTTGCGGAACACAGGCTCCAGACGTGCAGGCTCAGCGGCCATGGCTCACGGGCCCAGCCGCTCCGCGGCATGTGGGATCTTCCCAGACCAGGGCACGAACCCATGTCGCCTGCATCGTCAGGCGGACTCTCGACCACTGCGCCACCAGGGAAGCCCCATAAAAATGTTTTAATGAACAAGTACTTCCTCACTCATTAAGTTAATATTTATGATTTTTATATTGTAATGTTAAATAAAACTGATAAATCACTCTTAGTGCATGCTAAATACTATTGTGGTTTGATACCTACCATGATTCATTTATAAAAAGACACAAACAGGCTCTTTTTAAACATTTAAAAAATTTATATTCCTTTCTCTGTTTAAATTCGTATCTCTATCACACTTTTCCCCACCAGATTTTATCCTTATGTGGTGTATTTTTATGCATGGATTATGTTTTGCATGTACTATACTATGCATACATTATGAAGGCAATATATTTTTATGCATGAAAGCCTTTCGTGCATATTGATCACCCTATTGTATGTCTCTGCAACATATATATATGTGAAGTCAAGTTTAAAAGAAATTTCCTAGATTTTAAATTGTAATTAGCATATAGTTAGTAAAACAACATAAATGTATTAAAATGTTAAATCATTATTAAACAAGAAAATAAGTTATTGGAAATGCATGTTTGAATGAGATGGGTGAAGCTGATCTTCAATGTTTTTCAATTAATTCAACCTTTTGTAGATAAATAATACTCAATGCTGCAGTAAGACAATGGTCAGCATCAATTTTATTTCCCCCTTTTTTCTTCAAGAGGTGTAAATCCTGAGCAATTTGTTTACATAATTAATTGAATGGTAATGCACAGTTTTGTTTCAGTAGTTGTCACCCAGTTATTTGAACTCTTCTGTCATCAAATGATTTATCATCAAAATTATTTTTGTTTATCTGTCAGCTGGTAATTTGATTAAGTCCTTCTTCAGTTTCGTTGAAAGCAAAGACTAGAAACCACCTGACTTGCCAGGATCATTAGAGTCATTAGAGACATGCAGTTCTGGGATGTATACCAAAAAAGGCTTTATTAAGTCTTCTTAATATAATTATATTAGGTAGTAATTATATCTATTAGCGTTTTACTTATAGGCATTGTTCAGGAGCTATTGAGAAAAGCTAAATATTGTTAACTTCAGTATACCTATGTCAAAAGGATATTTTTTTGATAAGATGTTTTTATCAGATGACTTAAAGATTTTTTTTTTTTTTTTTGCCTTAAACATGTTTTAACCAAAGCCATTTATTCAGTTTAAAGCCATTGTCTGCCTTGGAACCTTGCTGGCAAAACTGTTCTTTCATTGTCAAAACAATCAGATTGACTTTCATGATCTAAGAAGTCTGACTTTATTTTTCAGTTCAAATAAATGATTTGATTTGTGTTCCTGTGACAGCCATGTTTGATATTTAATCCTTGGTAGATAAATGGAAGGAGACTTGTTTTAAAAGTGTGTTGCTTGGGACTTCCCTGGTGGCGCAGTGGTTGAGAGTCCCCCTGCCGATGCAGGGGACGCGGGTTCGTGCCCCGGTCCGGGAAGATCCCACATGCTTCAGAGCAGCTGGGCCCGTGAGCCATGGCCACTGAGCCTGTGCGTCCGGAGCCTGTGCTCCGCAACGGGAGAGGCCACAACAGTGAGAGGCCCAAGTACCGCAAAAAAAAAAAAAAAGTGTGTTGCTTGGAAGAACTGTCTTTCTTGTTCTTTTTAGAAACTCTCTGAGCTTTGCTTCACAGAACTCTCCCTGAAAGGTAACGTAATCTTTGATGATGAACATAGGCTAGAAATGATGAACTTTTAAAATGAAAATTGTAACCAACTTCTGCCCCATTCTATAATATATCTGAAAATAGAACATCCTATCACAATTACTCATTTTTAATTTCTATCTTCATTCTTTACAGTAATTATAGAACAGGAAGCCCTGTAGTCAGTTTGTAGTAATTTAAGTTAAAGAAGGCTTTGCAGACAAAATATTATGAATCATTCCTTGTTTAATACTTAAGAGATTTTTATATCTAGGCAATGCAGTTTGGTTTCATTCAGGATGGACAAGAGGTATGCCATTCTTTTTATAAAGTGAGTAAAGACTTGTGGAAGGGGAGTCAAGTGAGGAGAATTTGGATGACCTCTCCGTTTAGACCTCTGATCCATTGTCAGGCAGATTAGTTTTAGGAAAGGAATGAATACAAGTGGAAATTGAAGACCTGTCCATTGTTGTTTATCTATTTCAGTGTACCCCTCAGAGAGTCTATTTACCTTCAGTAGTATAAATATATGATATTGGAAGATCCCTGTTCTAATATTTATGGTAGCCTCTATTTTATAGCCAGGGAAACTTAGACTTAAAGAGGTGAAAGAATTGGCTGTGGTCATTAAGCTAGTAAATGGTTTAGTCAAGAACTCCAAAACTTACTTTTCCTCATATGTCTCACTACCTAGTACATAGTTTGGTACACATAGATGTTTGCTATGTATTTAATAAAAGAATAACTTCATATTGTTTTGTGAACTATTAAATACTTAACATTTTAGTAGTCTCTTGAATTTTGAACTGCTGCGTGAAAGTAACAGATGATTCACTGCAGAAGAATATTGAAGATAACTCACATTTTTTTTTTTTTTTTTTGCATTACGCGGGCCTCTCACTGTTGTGGCCTCTCCCATTGCGGAGCACAGGCTCCGGACGCGCAGGCTCAGCGGCCATGGCTCACGGGCCCAGCCGCTCTGCGGCATGTGGGATCTTCCCGGACCGGGGCACGAACCTGTGTCCCCTGCATCGGCAGGCAGACTCTCAACCACTGTGCCACCAGGGAAGCCCGATAACTCATATTTTTAAAGCATGATCAAGTTCATCTCCCTTTAGTTCTTGAGGTGGTGTCTGTGGAAGTGACTAATAGACCATCAAAGAACTTAGGCACTTTGGGGGACTTCCCTGGTGGTGCAGTGGGTATCCATGTTCCCAATGCAGGGGGCCTGGGTTCGATCCTTAGTCAGGGAACTAGATCCCACATGCATGCCGCAACTAAGAAGTCTGCATGCTGCAACTAAAAGATACTGCATGCTGCAATGAAGGTCCCACGTGCCTCAACTAAGACCCGGTGCATCCTAAATAAATAAATAAATACTAAAAAAAAAAAGAACTTAGGCAGTTTTAAATGTTTTATCAATTAAGATAGAGACCTGTTAACAGTGTAGTAGTGTTTATTTGATAGGGGTCAACTGGCTGTATGTTGATATCACAGTCAGATGTCCATGAGGCAAACGTATGTTTATATGACCAGTATATTTTTGTTTCTGTGTTAACAGGTATTCTCTTAAACTGAATGACCAAATCTTGGCTGAAGAGAAACACAAGGAACTGTAAGTGCATTAAACCCTAGGTTGTACATAATTTACTCTGTCTGTGGAGTAGATACATGTAAACAATCTGATTTTTAAAACTCTGTGTGGTATAAAATATAAAGATGTAATCAATATTATGACCTTAATCCTAGTAGGATTAGGATAATTTATACTACATAAGGTTAACACAGGAAATAATTGTTCCTATGCACACATTAGAATATGGAGTATTGTATCCCATCCTCTAGACTAAGGGCATATTCGGAAATAGGTCGTTTCATCTTCTTTCCCCAGATAAAATGTTAAATTGTCATTGTTAATTTTGGCTCTTGCTCAGTTGACTTCCACCCTTTGCTTAAGGTGGAGAAATATGATTTTGTTCGTTGTCTTATGAAAAAGTAAATGCCTAACTCTGTTTAGCACAAGGTAAAACACTTTAAATATAAATAAAATTTTGTTCCTTTAAAAAATTTTAATGTTTGTAGGATCCTATCTTTCGGGTAGGTTAGCTGTATACATGATTCTGGGATATCTCTGTTGCTATTTTTCTGCCCTGTGGTAGTATCTAAAAAGATTACTACCTCACAGGAACTGTGAGGTTTTTAGTTAAAAATTACAGACTTGGGAGTTTTAAAAATTCATCTCAGGGACTTCCCTGGCGGTCCATTGGTTAAGACTTCGCCTTCCAACGCAGGGGGTGTGGGTTCGATCCTTGGTCAGGGAGCTAAGATCCCACTTGCCTCAGGGCTAAAAAACGAAAACATAAAAAACAAAAGCAGTATTGTAACAAATTCATTAAGGACTTAAAAAATAATGGTCCACGTCAAAAAAAAAATCTTAAAAAAAAAATTTCATCTCTTTTCAATATCATAGGTTTGTCCAAAGAGGGAAGCTAAAATAAAGTATATGCTTCTGTTTTCTAGTAGGCTACTTTTTTTCTCCATTGTGCAGTAAGAAAGTTCTGATAATTGTAATTATTATTGAAACACCTAATGTCAAATAATAATGTAGAATTAAGTTTGAGGAATTTGAGGCTAACTACGTCTACAGGTTGGACCTCACTTATTATTATTATTTTTTAATTGAAGTATAGTTGATTTACAGTGTTGTACGGACTGCGCTTATTATTGATGATAGTCAACGTTCTATCTATCCTTTTTATAAATACATGGGTGAATTTTACAAACTTCCTTGGGAGTTTCCTTAATGTTTGACACTCTCTTATGTTAAAGATATTTTAATATCTAACTCAAGTCCCTCATGGTTTAGTTTAAATGTAATCTTCATTTGTACTCAAGTTATGGAGAATAACTTTTTCTGTAGATTGAGTGCTTCAAGACTATTATTTTCTTCTCAAGGTTAAGTAATGATTTTTCTGAGTACTTTTTAAGGTTCTATTTACAAACACTGTCCTGAATCTTTCCAAATTATTTTCTTTCTTCTGTCTTATAGAAGAGATTATAGTAAATGTTAATCGTAAAATGGTAGGCTCAATGTGTAAGAAAAGGATTTAAGAGTTCCTAGAGTTGATATATCCCATTGTTATGCTAGCCTTTCATCAGTATTTTTATATTTGTCTTCATTTGATTATAATCTCCATCGTCGGTTCTCAAATTTATTGTTAAGGAATTTTATATAATTTCTTTCTTTACTGCCTAGTCAGTGAGGGTAGGTGATTATAACTGTACCATTGGTTGGTTGCTTACTTATAGGTTTGGTAACAGAACTTTTTTGTTTTGGGAATTAGGTAGTCAACCTAGAGGTTCCTTTGGCCCTCGGAGACTATGACCAATATTAAAAATACCAGAAAACTGCAATAGTGTGAATATTTTCATATTATTTAATATGTAACCCATATGAATGTGTTAATTCATTTATAGTTTCTTTAGCTGTCTGTGATATAGTTCACTCTCATGGATAGACTAATTTTTTCCTTAGATTTTATTATGAAAAATTTTAAATGTATAGTATATAATTACCCATATATTCGCCACCTAGATTTTATCATTAACATTTTACTCTCTTTTTCACCTTATCCATTCTTTTGTCTATCCATTACTTCATCTGCTTTTTGAGTGCATTTCAAAAGTAAATTGCAGACATCAGTATGTTTCCCCATAAATATTTCAACATGCATACCATCACCTAGAATTCAGTAGTTTAGAATTTTTTGCCTTTACCTGTAAATATTTTCATACAGTGAAATGCACAAATCTTAAGTGTACATTTGCTGAGTTTTGAAAAGTGCATAAATGTTCATAACCCAGTTCTCTATCAAGAAATTCCCTTATGCCTCTTTGTAGTCACTCTCTGCTCCTACCCTCCGAGAGGTAACCCTTATTATGTTTTTTTTTCTACTATAGATTAAGTTTTTCCTGTTCTGGAATTTCTTATTAATGGAATCATATGTACGTTACGTTTTATATAATACTTATTTCACTCAGTATAATATTTTTTAGATTCTTTCATGTATTAGTTAATTTTTTTATTGCTGATTAACATTCCATGATTTATCTGTTTTCTTATTGGTGGACGTCTAGGCTGTTTCCTTTCATCTGGATACTATGAATAAAGTTGCTGTTAATATTTTTGTATAAGTCTTTGTGAACATGTTTTTATTTCTCATGGATAATTACTCAGGAATAGATTTGCTGCTGAGTCACTAGGGTAATAGTATATTTGGTTCTATGAGGAACTACTAGATTTTCTTTTAAAGTGGTACCGTTTTACATTCCTACCAGCAATATATGAGAGTTCTAGTTGCTCTACATCCTCATCAACATTTGGTATTTGTTGGTCTTGCTAATTTTAGCTATTCTGGTGGATATGTAGTGGTATCTCAGACTGGTTTAATTTGCATTTCCATGATGACTAATGATATTGAGTACTTTTTCATTAGCTTATTGGCCATGTATATTTTCTTTGGTGAAGAGTCTGTTCACATCTTTTGCTGATGAAAAAAATTAGATTGTTTTCTCCTTTTATTGATGACTTGTTGGAATTCTTTATATATTCTGGATACCAGTCAATGTCAGATGTATGTTTTACAATTTTTTCCTCCAATCCCAGGCTTACCATTTTTTCTTAATAGTGCCTTTTGATAAGCAAGTTTTAAATTTTTAGTCTAATTTATCACTTTTTACCTTTATGATTATTACTTTGATCATCTAAAAAACCTTTGCCCTCAATTTATGAAGATACTCTTATTTATATTTTTCTTTAAACACTTTATGATTTGAGCTGTTTTGTTTAGGTCTATGATCTATTATGCATTAATATTTGTATATGATGTGAGGTAGATTCCAATGTTCATTCTCCTTTATCTATATGGATATCTAGTTATTTCAGCACTATTTGCTGAATAGACTTTATTTGTCCACTGAATTGTTTTGTTGCCTTTGTTGAAAATAAAATAACTGTCGAAATATGGGTTTATCCTGTTCCCTTGATTTACTTGTCACTCTTTATGCTAGTCACACAGTATAGTAAGTATTGAAGTCAGGTGCTGTAAGTCCTCCCACTTTGTTCTTCATTTACAAGATTGCTTTGGATGTACTAGATCCTTTACATTGCCATATATTTTAGAATCAGTGTATCAGTTTCCTCAGAAAAACCTTTTGGGATTATCATGGGGATGTTGAATCTATTTGAGAGAGAATTGACATCTTAACAGTATTTAGTCTGTCTTTTAATTTCTCTCAGCAGTGCTTTGTAGTTCTCAGTGAAGAAGTTTTGCTTGTCTTTAGGCCACATGAATTTTAATACCAGCCTTGCTTTATGACTATGAATTTCGAAGCAAAAGATTGAGGGTTTCAAATTATATTTTCACCTAGAATGTGTTAAATTTGGATAGATGATTTTTTTTTTCTCACAGTGCCTGATATGTCTTCTGGATATTCCGTAGCAGACCTTTGGTAGGGCAGTCCTGTCTCGTTAACAGTATCTGGTATAAAACATACTAGCTGAGTGTAAATAATATGTACTTTTCCAGAATTTTCTTTCTTTTATGTTAAGCCACTTGGAATATCTTCTGGATTTGATTGTTATATACTTTTTCTTGTCATTGTCCTTGCAGATTTTATTCCTCTTTGAATATATTACATAGTAATTATTTTATAAGTTAGCATTTATCACTAAAAGTATATTGGAGTTATTATTTTTCTACCATAACTACATATTTAGCTGTGTAGGAAAATTAGTGATGTCCCTAATCTTTGCCAGCTATGGTTAAAAATGAATATCATTAGGCCATACCACAGACTGGAAAAGAGAGATAGGTATTTAGCTCAAATCTGTCATAATTCTTAGAGAAACTCTTCAAGGCGTGTAGTGTGATGATAGATTAATAGCTCAAATTTTTAATCTAATGGAAGTGCTCTGGAAAAAAAATTGTATGGCGTTATGACAGGAAAAATACATTTTATTGATTGAAGCAGATTTTCAGGTTAGACCTTTTCTTTTGTCACTATTTAGCACTAAAAAATCACATCTTTTCTAGGTTACTCTTTGCTTTACTTACTTTATTTCAATTAAAAAAAGATGTTGGAAAGGAGTCTAAATCTTATTAGGAGCCAAATGACCTATGTGCATACTTAATATATACACATTTTATAGAAAACACAAAATTTTCAATTCTCTTAAAAAGCAAGTGCCACACTATTGGATTAATCTTAAATGAGCTATTCTCTTTTTCTAGTGCAATTAACTAAATTAACTCTGTGGAATAGTATGCAGTTATTTATTTTATTTTATTTTATTTAACATCTTTATTGGAGTATATTTGCTTTACAATGGTGTGTTAGTTTCTGCTTTATAACAAAGTGAAACAGCTATACATATACATATATCCCCATATCTCTTCCCTCTTGCATCTCCCTCCCTCCTACTCTCCCTATCCCACCTTTCTAGGTGGTCACAAAGCACCGAGCTGATCTCCCTGTGCTATGCGGCTGCTTCCCACTAGCTATCGATTTTACATTTGGTAACGTATATATGTCCATGCCACTCTCTCACTGTGTCCCAGCTTACCCTTCCCCCTCCCCATGTCCTCAAGTCCATTCTCTAGTAGGTCTGCGTCTTTATTCCCGTAGTGCCCCTAGATTCTTCATAACCTTTTTTTTTTTTAGATTCCATATATATGTGTTAGCATACGGTATTTGTTTTTCTCTTTCTATGCAGTTATTAAAATGTTTTTAGGAAAATATTTAATATCGTGATGATTTAAGTAGGTGAAAAAGATTGCTTGTAGATATCATAAAAGAGAATTGTAGTAGAATAGTAGATCTGTGGGTGATTGATAATGGGTGAATTTTAATTTTTTTCTTTGTACTTTTATGTGTTTTATTTATTTATTTATTTATTTATTTATTTATTTATTTATTTATTTATGGCTGCATTGGGTCTTCATTACTGCACACGGGCTTTTTTCTAGTTGCGGCCAGTGGGGGCTACTCTTCGTTGTGGTGTGTGGGCTTCTCACTGCGGTGGCTTCTCTTGTTGTGGAGCATGGGCTCTAGGTGCATGGGCTTCAGTAGTTGTGGCATGTGGGCTCAGTAGTTGTGGCACATGGGTTTAGTTGCTCGGCGGCATGTGGGGTCTTCCCCGACCAGGGCTCGAACCCGTGTCCCCTGCATTGGCAGGCGGATTCTTAACTACTGCACCACCAGGGAAGCCCTATGCTGTTCTAGATATGAAGTATATTTTCCCTTTTGTTACTGAATGAATTCTCCTTATTGACTATTTTTTTATGTCAAAATTGAATTATTTTGTTAGAATTACCCCTTGAATTTAAAAGTTTTATCTTGGAATATGTATATATAAGTTTTTATTGGTTTAGGATTATGATGAAATGGAAGAAAATAAATGAATTATGTAAGAGGTATGAAGCAGAGGTATTGGAAAGGACACTCTTAGACCTTAATCTTTGGTTCAGTGTAAAAATATTATAATTTCTTAGAGAACAATGCCAATTTCTAAACCAGCAGGGGAGATTTTTAAGTATTTAAGTGGCATGTTTCAGAACATGTTCAGAGCCCTTAGAGACAATCAGTAACATCTGATATGCTCTTAAATTCATTATTATTGATGGTGTGGCTTAGTAATTCTTTGAAAATATCAAGATTGTCTTGTAAGAGTAGTGTTAGAACTGATTGCCTATAAAGCTGATAGATTTTGTTCATGGCAAATGCCAAAGAGAACAAAAACGCCTGGGAAGTGAAAAGTTAAAACTGAAATAAAGAACATCTAGGACCAGCAACAAGGTTAAGTGGTTAATATGATTTCAATATTCATAAAAGCTGCAGTATTTTAAATACCATGAACATTTTTATGATCCCTTTCTCAGGGCCCACTTTCTTTTACATATTTTAAATTATAGAATTTAAGATTCTAGAAATGAACCCTAGAACGAATTATTCATATTTTATGATGAATGGGTGAGATCCACATGATAAAGTGACTTACTATAGGTTACACTGCTCTTTAATGACAGCGCTGGACCAGAATTCAAGTCTTGTGATGCCCATTTAAATGCTTTTTGTATCACACCAAGCAGCTCCCTAAAAATACAATAATTTTTTTAAATAAAAAGGATCGATATTCAGTGCAAGTCCCAGTACTAACTGATTATAATGAACCCAATGGCTATATCAAGGCTCTCAATGGCTGATTAATTTTACAGTATTATATTATGCTTTAGAAACCACCTCAGACTCATTCAGTGAGTTGAGGAGAGTCAGGTATACTATGTATACCTGAATTCCAAATGCAAGGCACTTCTCATTCTTCCAAGGAGATGGTATAATACAAAGCTTTTTGGCCAAGTTGACTCTAAAAGCTTTTAGAGCAGTTTCACAACCACATATTATGTGAAATAATTTTAAAATTCTTTTTTCTTTTTTACTTCTCATTTGTTTGAACATTCAGAATTTTCATAATCTTTGTTACCAGTAGAAGAATCTTTTTCTCTAGAACACAGCAATCTTCTTTGATCGAAGTTGTTTGATTCCATGTATGATCCTTTCATTGGACATTTTATCCTAAGATACAGATGCCTCTTACATGGGAAACATTTTTGTTCTTCTTGTTGTTTGTGAAATATTTTTGTAATTGAGTTTTTAATATATAGTCATGATCTTTGTACAGTAGCTGTTTACTGTATTGCTTTTTAAATTGATCTTTAAAAAGCTCTACAATAACATTCACCATTTGTGCTTATGAAGCTGTGCCTCCAGGAATAAGTACTAAATGCGTGTTCAAATTCTTTGCTCTTTGTTTTTTTATACTAATATCATCAGGTGACTTCTGTAAGAATCCCAAACTAGCATTGATTGAATTCATTCCAGGCAACTATTAATGGTTCTAAACTAATCTGTGAGCAGAGTTCACCCCTTTGGTGAACTTTTGACTGTGCTCTCACTTTAGAATTCTAGGATTTCATAGTTTCTTGTTATCTGTTGTTATAACTGGATTATGAAACTTTCGAAAGGTTTGCTTAAATATTGTTTAAAAGAAAATTATTAACTCTGACATAAAGAAGTACTCATTACAAGAAATAATTTTAGTATTAAACTTTGTCATATATTCATGCATATATGATAGATGAATGAAAAATGTATGTTATTAGTGGTAAAACCTTAAAAGCCTCAAAGGATTAATCCTAAATTGCCACCTTCTGTTTTTGAAGAAATGTATGGTGCTCTGGATTCAGCACTAGAAGAAACTGAGTTTATGTATGTTTTGCCACAGATTGTATCCTTGGTATATCAGGTAAGATGCAATTCTGCTATGAGTAATGAGAAATAAGAAACCTATTATAGGGATTAAACCTTACTTATTGCAAGAAAAACTAGGGAAGTAGAGGTCCAGAAAGGATTAGAGAAAAGTCACTAACCAATCCTGGTGTGTGGATTAATGAATTGGAGCTTTCAAGAAGCAGCTAGGAATGTATAGCTGCTGGAGTAAACTGTGAGGAGAGTTGGTGGATTGTTGGCTTTTTGAAGCTACCACTTCTGTGAGTTTTCAGTGGAGCATTTGGTGATGGGCTTAGGCCTGGTTGGAAAGGTGAGCTGGAGGTAGAGTGGGGATACATAAGGATAAATTGGAATTCCTCCCATACCTTTCTGTCTTCACTACCTCTAGCCAGTAACTACCCTTGGTGTGAAAGGGCCGCTGCTTCACTTGTACCTCCCAAATTGTACACAAATTTCTCTTGTGGCTAATCCCAACCTAAAACCACATAGGGAAGGAAATTCTGGGGATTGTAGTTTTTAGTTGACACAGTATAAAACTACCATACTTGGGTTAATCACTTAATCTCTTGAATACAACATCGTCATTTGTAAAACAGTGATAATTTCATTTTATCTTGTTAGGTTTAATGAGGATTAGATGAAATTATATATGTGAGAAAGTTTTGATCTACAAGGAATCATAAAGGTTAGTTGTGATGTAGGTTGTTTTGAGTATGATGATGCTTATAAAAACACTGTTTAACTGGCTTCGGCTCTTAGAGAAGCTTAGCTGTCTGTCGCATATCACTGTGGGTTTAGATTAGTGCTTTGCTCTTTCATTATTATCCATTAAGCAAATAGTTTCTTTAATTAGCTACTTCTCTTTTAGTCTATTCCGTAATCCCTCTGAATATAGTTTTTGAGTTTCAGGCATAAAATTGTTCAGAAAAAAATGGTGGTGGTCTTTTTTGCTTTCTACTTCTTTGATTTTTTTAGTGGGGAAGGGTAAGGTGGTTCCTGAAACTTCATCCAGACCTTTTCAGTCCAAGTGTAGTTCATTGATCTTTTGCTACAAATAATTTACTTGACAGTATTTTACTATGTGGTATCAATAGGGTGAATTTATTCAGGTCAACATGGGTTGAATAGAGTAGAAATTGCTGTGTTGAATTCTTTTTTCTTCTTGGTCTACAACAGACAAGAATATTTTGAGAGTGCAGCTATGACAGATATCTACCTGAAAAACAATGTAAGGGTTATGCCAACATGGTCTATATTCCCTTAAGGATTGAGTCAGACTATTTGGGAATGATATGAATTTAGGAGTTTTGGGGAACTTTAGTATCTGTTAGCAGCTAATCTAGTTCTTGAAAACTACTAACTATATATAATTAGTATTTTCTCTACTAACTATAATTAATGTTTTCTTTTTGGAAAGTATTGAAAAATTGAATAACACTTAAGAGCAAGGAAAGAGGACATTACTTTAAGTACTTTTATGCTCTAATTTAATCCTCACAGCAACCCTATGAGGTAGGTATTATAATCATTCCCATTTTACAGGAAACTAAGGCTTGGAGAGACTCTATTACTTTTCTTATAGTAGGAAAGGTAGGTTCCAATTTGATTTCAGATCTTTTTTATTGCTTTTTACTTTGCTTAAGTTCAGTGACTTAGGAAAAAGAATATTCTAAAAAATTCTTTAGAAGAATGATATTATTTAAAACACATTTATTTCACAAACTATTTATGGTGGATGTTATATTTCATTAGTTTTAATATGATTTACTAGAAAAATACCATAGTTTGTAGGTAATACTGTGGTTTTTTGGGGTTGGCTGATGGCTAAGGTGTAAAACCTTAGAGGATAATCTGAGCTTATGTTGATGACTAGAAATCCAATATTTCCAACCAAATAGGTCTTCTTCTTGAAGTTCTGTGTATTATAAATTTATTCCTTGTGATGCTAGCTCCCTCTGTAGAACTTCATTAAGATTGCAACTTGGCTTTTTCAATCATTTTGCAAAGTGATTGAGCATTATCTAGAATAGATTTAAAATTTTTCTTATAAAATTTTACTTTATATTCTAATCACTTCCAAGTGTTTTTTCTTGTGAAGATGTTACCTTTATAAAAGTGTCTTACTTTATATGTACTAAATTTTAGTAGCATATACAAAGGGAAACCATCTTCCCCAAATATTCCTACTACTTTAATGTGTTTTTGTTTGTGAAGGCCAGAGACACTTGTGATTTCTACATCTGTAGGGTCTGTGTTGGGTAAGACCAGAGGAGGTAGAAAAAATCCAATGGAAGATTTGAAAAAAAACTTTTTTGGAAGTGTAACTGGTTGCCATATATCATATTTGAAATGATCTTTTTTAAAGAGTTTTTTCATTGTTAAATTGGATGAGAAAATGGTCATTAAGGGAATTTTTTGGGGGGAGAGGGTCTTGCAGAAAGGAGACAAACAAAATTTCTGCGTGCTAGAAAGATTCATTTATTTTCAAATTGAATTCAACAAAGAAAATCAAAGAAATGCTGGATTTCAATCCTCAGCATTTCTTTTTTTTTTTGGCCTTAGGTTGTTATGGTTCTAAGATTCTCTGCTTATGGCCATTTTACATGCAGAATTTTTGGTGGTAAAAATTGTGTTTTATCAGCTTAAAGTGAATCCATTTCCCATATACAAAGTATTCATAGGGTATTACTTAATGCTTAATTTATGCCTGAATATTTTTGTTACTGAACTCAGGTTCAGCTACTTGCCACTCAAAAGCCAATAATTCGAGAGGCAGGTGTCAGTAGAAAGGGAAATTGCTTTAATCAGAGGAGAAGGTGGACTCGTGTCCTGAGACCAACTCCAAAGATTCTGCTCAGCCATGACAGTTTTTAAGGGGAAAAGTGGGGGAAGAATCTCTGAATCATCAAGGCAGGAGGTTGGGTTCTGCATCATTCTCCATTGTGGGCAGGCTGGCTGACTCTTCAGATGTTATCTTACCCGAGTGATCTGCCTGCAGGATTGCTAATGGGGTCTGTTGGAGGTAGAGAGCTAGTCATTCTTTAACTACTAAATACTTCATTCTTACTTCTTTTAATCTTGGAAAAGAATCAACAGGTTAGGCAAGGCATGGTGTGCATTCAGGAGAGCATAAGTCAGGAGTTAGTTTAAATTGCCTAGTGATCTCATTCTTTTTTTTTTTTTTTGGCGGTACGCAGGCCTCTCACTGTTGTGGCCTTTGTCGTTGCGGAGCACAGGCTCCGGACGCACAGGCTCAGGGGCCATGGCTCACGGGCCCAGCCGCTCCGCAACATGTGGGATCCTCCCAGACCGGGGCATGAACCCGTGTCCCCTGCATCGGCAGGCGGACTCTCAACCACTGCGCCACCAGGGAAGCCCTATTTATTTATTTTTAATTTATTTTTGGCTGTGTTGGGTCTTTGTTGCTGTGTTCAGGCTTTCTCTAGTTGTGGCGAGCTGGGGCTACTCTTCCTTGTGGCGCGTGGGCTTCTCACCGTGGTGGCTTCTCTTGTTGCAGAGCATGGACTCTAGGCACGTGGGTTTCAGTAGTTGCAGTACATGGGCTCAGTAGTTGCGGTGCGTGGGCCCTAGGGCACGCGGGCTTCAGTAGTTGTGGCGCGTGGACTCAGTAGTTGTGGCGCATGGGCTTAGTTGCTCCATGGCATGTGGGATCTTCCTGGACCAGGGATCAAACCTGTGTTCCCTTCATTGGCAGACGGATTCTTAACCACTGCGCCACCAGGGAATTCCCCCGTCCCTCAATACATTTTTAATGAATAAATAACATGCTTTAAATGTCTCCAACTCGGACTTCCCTGGTGGTTCAGTGGTGAAGGGTCTGCCTTGCAGTGTGGGGGACACGGGTTTGATCCCTGGTCAGGGAGCTAGGATCCCACATGCCGCGGGGCAACTCAGCCCGCGCACCACAACGATGGAGCTCCTGCACCTCAGCTAGAGAGCCCACGTGCTGCAAACTGCAGAGCCCATGCGCTCTGGAACCCACACATTACAACTACAGAGCCCACGCGCCGTGGAGCCTGCCCGCCACAACTAGAGAAGAGAAAACCCACAAGCTACAACTAGAGAGAAGTCCACGTGCTGCAATGAAAGATCCCGCGTGCGTCAACAAAGATCCCGCATGCTGCAACTAAGACCTGACACAGCCAAAAATAAATAAAATAAACAAATAAATCTTAAAAAAAAGTCTCCAACTCTATGTATTCTTCTTTTCATAATTCTTGCCCAGAATGTTACAGTAGCACCTTATATAACCTACCCTGCCTCTATTCTCACCTGTTCTCTTTACTTCACATTCACATTCTTTA